>NC_137485.1:11644250-12894250 GCF_918807975.1 Aplidium turbinatum | reverse complement strand
ACGGACTAAACATTTTTTTCAAATTACACCATAGTCTTACGGGTAAATTCATTTAATTATGTTTTCACTTTGGTTTTTCAACCTGAATTATCGCAAGCTGGCAATATTTTTTTCTAAAAAGTTTTATTTTTCTTTGGAAGGGGGTGTATCAACTGACTATCCGTAGCCTATCAACTCACCTATGCCTAGTAGCGTAGAGAGTAGGGTATTTGTAAACCCGGGAACTTCATAAAATCACCACATATTCTTTGGGTGTAGTGCGTTTTTCTGAAAAATGTCTTCATTTGGGGCCGGATGATTTCATTGGTAGCCTAGGCTACAGGGCCCAAATTGTCCTCTCAACGCCCTGTGTAGCCTATGGTGTTGCAAAGTCGTTTTAAGTAAAATTTCGAAAGGTTGTGTGATAAGTCTCATAGCCTATAGTTTATTAGCCTAGGCTATTGTCCATTAAAACTGGAATAAGTTAAGTTTCTTTTTTTTTTAATTTCTGACCATCACAACCCTAAACAATAGGCTATATGCCAAACATAGCAGAGATCTTAAAAAATGTAGAAGCGACAGTAATTTAATTTAATTGTTTGTCCTTTTGTCACAATAAATTATAAAAAAAAACTAATTGTTTACTATAGTTGGGTGAGAAATGTGTTTAGTTTGAAGTTTTCAAGGGTTTTACTGTAGCCTATCTGTTTTTAAATAGGCCTTTGAAAATAATTCTACACTGCCAATCCGTTGATGAAAACCTGCTGAGATTATGTCACTGTAAGTTCATATTTCATAAGCAAAAACATTCATTCATTTTATTTTTCGTCATTAACGCGTCCGGGACGAAAAAGATACTAGCCTACTGACTAGGCTACAATAGTCGATATAGGCCTACCAGCACGTTCATGAACGGAAAAAGGTGGCAAAACCTTGAATGGTTTAAAACGTGCCTGAATAGTATTTCATGTAATAGGCTATATTATTATGTCTGTAGATAGCACAGCCACAAAACCCAAAAAATAAAACAAAGAGAAGCACACATGTAGTAATAAATGACAGCCTAATGAAAAAAGTGTTGTGGATTGAATTTGCCAGTTTCAGTAGCCTATTGATGTGGATGAGCAGTCATGATAATAATAGCCTAATAGGATGGAGAAAGAAAACCGGACATAAAATAAACCCATCCTCAGGCAAAAGCCCGTTTCGACGTGGTCCAGGAAAGCAAGGTGTTGAGCTCTTTCTATGGTCAGACTGCACATCACACAGTAGCCTACGACGATTGAGGCTCGAGATCCAGTTTAAGGTAGGGGAGATGTGGGACCAGTGGGTCACTTTTGACGTTTTAGCATGAGCAGGTTTTATTTGCCTCGTAAAATGGGATTTAGAAGTCTTAACGTGAACTTTAATCTATCCTTCAACACACCACAGCATTTAGCTCAACATGTAAGAAGAGAAAAGTAGTTTATTTTGCTTGCAAAAAATGCAACTCAAGTGAACCATTGGTTCAAGGGTTGGGGACCATTGGTTCACAACATCTTGTTGAAGAAGAACTCAAGCACCGTCCAATACAAATGCAATTTTCATCTGCATTATTTGCTTATTTTTCATTACTATTTACATGGTCTTGCAGTTTAATTGATACTTCTAGCAACCAAAGTATATTAGGAAATTAATTACGGTACTATTTCCCTTAGAAGCCATTTTGACGTCATCACTATCGAGTTAATGATTGCATGGTGGTCTGTTGATACGTTTAAGGCCACAACCAAGTTTAAAGATTCCGTAGAAGATGTTGAGAAATTTGCTTATCTCTGTGGTTTGTTTACTCGGTATGCGAACTGCATGGTTATGGAGCATGGTTCACTGATCCACTGGTCCCCACCAGGTTGTGAACCATTGGTCCCCATGGCGGCCACTTGCACTTGGCATGGCCTTAGTTGAAACTTGGACTAGCTTTTCAGATCTGCTATTTGCCATCACCTAACTAAAATGCTATTGGAATTTTTCCTATTAAATCACATTCCATAAGTAAGTTACTTTGCTCTAGTAGCCTACAAACTACAAATTCTATTAGATGTGAAAATTTTACTTTTTTGCCTTAAAAATTGTTTTATTGTCTCAAATCTTACATAGCCTTTTGTCTTGTTCAAAAACTCGTAGATAAAGATGGCGTTGCATCTCGATGCTACAGTCAAAATTTCAAACATCTATTTTAAATGGAAAGGGGAAAAAGCTCCCAAGTCACTGGTCCCTATGATCCACTGGTCCCACATCTCCCCTATTGTTTCTTGTCCCGTTGGGTGGTGGAATGGATGAGCTGGTAGAAAAGATGATGATATTCTGATGGTGTTGATGTTCTCACCCCATTTTGTGACGGTGTGGTGTTAGTTATGGAGTGTTGCGTTTGCTGTTAATATCTACAAACATCAACGTTCTTTGAAATTTGAAGGAACGCCCCAACTCTAACGAGAAAGATAAGAACACATTTTAACGATAAGGAAAAGACAATGCGAAAACAATGTTTAGCGTGTAGCCTACCTTTGTGCATTATGCCTCTTTCAATTATGTTCAGCGAGTCAACATAGGCCTAGTTAGAACTACAGTTGGTCCTGTGCGCAGTCTGTGGCGTAGCTTACAACATAATAAGGTATGCAGCATACCAAGGGCTAGCCTACCAACCTATCGAGAAGGTCCAAGTCTAACTTTTACTTGTTTGCCAGTTAGGAGCTTTATCGGTTTATTGATTTTGCTACATTTAAAAGCATATAGCCAACCGCAGGGGTGTCCAAACTTTTGCTAGGCGTGCCATATTTGATAATGCGGAAGTGCCCACGGCCATGGGCCAACATCTTCTGGCAATCTTGTATTGCGTAAAGACAGATGCATAGGCTATATAGCAATTGTAGCCTATTATTTAATGTCATTTTCACATCGGGGCATCATTTACAGAGCTGTAAGTTATATGATGTTGGCTGCCGACCTCTTTTCCTAATGTCACACTTTTGTTTGTAAAAAAAAATGATTAAAATTTCCTGTTGACTTCTAAAGCAATAGCCTGCTAGCTGTAAAATATGTCGTTTCGACCTAATTTTTTTTTCTTGATTTCGTTTTGCTTCGGAGCAAAAATCTTTTAGAAAGATTTCGTTTTGACTTGAAAAAATTTGTTTCGCATAGCCTTAACCCTATCTTAATACGAGCTGTTTTCATACGCCGAAAGCACTATATAGTTAATCGCTAATAACAGGTAATAGTTAATCGCTAATAGTCGCTAATATTCTTTCAATAATGTATTTTTCTTATAGGCTTGAAAAGGGCTATATGACTAGCCGAAAACGTTCGCTTGTTGTTTTTTGTTTTTATAATGTTAAATGTAGTGTTGTTGCTTAGTTATGTCTGTTTATGGCTAATAACAGGAGCTACAAAACTCACAGAGCCAAAATATCTTGCAAGATAATAACCATGTGTATCGTGCGTATAGAAAGGTAAATTTTTACCCAACAAACTTATTGAAGTAAAGTTTGTGAGATAAAAAACGTCAGAAAGTCAGTTTTTATTCCAACTTCCCGCAAATAGCTTCAAAATTGAAATTTTTGAATTATAACATAGTCTAGAGTAGGCTATAATGCTAAGCTAAACAAAAAATTACTTTTGCTCATAAATATAACGTATTTTTGGGCGTTTTTACATTTCAAAGTAATTGCACTGATATTTATATTGCACTAACATTAATATACAGGGTGGTCCACAAAAATGTGACACATTTCGTTTGTTCATAATTTCTACAAATCTGAAAATTTTTCAAAATCCTTTCAGCCGGAGATGGGTCATAGCTATAAGTTTTTGCCCTCAAAAGCACTTTTGAAAAAACGAACCGGTTTCTGAGTTATTTCAATATTTGATAATATGTTTGATCCATGCTCCTCGCTGCTAAATCATCGCTGCCACTCTCACATTGAAATTGTCCATTACTCTCCCTAACATGTCCCTTGGAATTCTTCTAATTTATCTTCTAATGTTTTCCTTCAGTCTGTCAATGGTATCAGGATTGTCCTGGTAGACTCTGTCCTTCAGATATCCCCAGAGGAAGTAGTCAGGAAGGTTAAAATCAGGTGAATATGGTGGCCAGGGGTTGTTGGTCCTCCTTGAAATCAATCGATCCCCAGGAAAGTACTGATGCAGATACTCAAGGGTACGATTGGAGCAATGCGGTGGGGCACCGTCTTGCTGGAATACAGCTGTATTCAAGTCGGTCCCCCTTCTCCTCCTTACTGCTGGAATGAATTGTCGTCTGAGCAATTTGATGTAACGTTCAGTGTTAACAGTTACCTGGCATCCCTCGTCGTCCTCAAAAAAGTGGGGATCAAAAATGCCATTACGTCCTATTGCACACCAAACTGTGACTTTTGTTACACTCAAGGGTGCTTGCACACAAGGGCGCGGGAAGTAGGGGTGCTCAAGGGGCTTCAGCCCCCCCTAGAGCTAATTCAGCCCCCCCTGGAATTTTCCAAAATTGCTTCAGCCCCCCCTAGAAAATTGTGAAAATTTAAGGTACATAACATATTTTCAGAAAATTATTCGAGCAATAATTGCTACGATGAATCGAGTTCCTGTTCCGTGTGGTGGCGCTCATCATTCGCAATAAGAGTCGTCAATCACATGGAGGTATGATACCTCGCAGTAGCGGTACCAGCCACCCTCCTTACTAACACGGCGGTCCATCATTTATTGGACATCATTCTGCAATATCCACTTTGCAGCATAAAACAGCAAAAGATCTGGTTGTTATAACGGAGTGCGGGCCAAACTTAAAGCATTATGCCCTGGATCGTTATACATTCACTGCAGTAATCATGCTTTCGATTTGATTTTGTGAGACGTTGTAAAGGAGGTGAGGCTTATTGCCGATGCCTTAAACTTCGTTCACGGTGTTGCAGTTGTAATTCGTGAATCGATCGTCTAAACGTAAATCTTTGTTTATGTCGCTTTTTGGTTCCGATGAAGTTGCCTGCAATTTGCTGGTTTTGTTTCCTACTCGTTGGTGTGTTCGTGCTTCTGCCCTTGCTCATGTTGTTAAATGCTACCCTACCCTATTTGCCTGTTGCAATGTCTGACCCACATGACAGAAGATAGTGCAATGAAAGGAGACGCACGTGCAAAGATATTCAGCTTGGTAAAATAAGCACGCATGATGTGGATTTATTTTGCGATTACCTGCAGCGGTGAAGTTTTTCAGTTTGCAGAAGCCGTCGCAAGACAGCTCCAAAACAAGAAGATCTCTGCTTCATTTTTGGATCATCACCATTTTCCGCAAACGGATCAAAAATCTCAGAAAACATTAATCCGTTTCCATGGGTGTGGAAGCAGCGAACGTCTTTGTGTCTGCCAATAACCTAAAGACGCCAAAGAATCCCCAAGTGAGCAAAACTCTAGCAAGATTTCGAAACACAGAGGAATCGGATGGTTTGTCGTCTGCGGGAGAAGGAGCATGGAAACGGCAATACATCGAAGCCCTTGATTTTGTTCAAGCTGAGCTTGATCGAAGATTCGACTAAGTGGATCTGCTTACAGCAGCCAACAGAGAGAAGGCCCTTCTAAGCTGTGCAAACGGTGAGGGAGGATCTGATACTGAGATCAGCTTACCCGATGCCATCAGAAAAGATCGCCTAAAAACGGAACTTACCTTGCTCAATGCTCAGCGAATGGTAAGTGGAAAAACCGCAAACTCCGTTAAAAAGGTTGCTGAGATATTATCGCAACTAAACCCTCGAAGACTAAATCTTTTCAAAGAAACGTGAAAAGTTGTGGAGCTCTGCCTTTGCCTCCCGGTTTCAGCTGCATCATCAGAACGTTCTTTTTCTGCTCTATGGCGCCTGAAAACGTGGTTGAAAAGCTCAATGACACAAAAAAGATTTAGGGCTACTCGTCTTGCGTTGATGCATGTCCACCAAAACATTTTGAACACTGTCGATGTCAAAAAACTCATGACACAGCTCATAGAGAAAATCCTGAGCGAAAAGCGATCTTCGGAAGCGTGTGAGAACTCATTTTCACAAACTGTCGTTTTCATATCACTTTCTAATTTGTTCGTTTTCAATTTAAATTTCCTGAACGCTGCTTTTGTTGTTGCCGTTCTTCGTTTCTTACAACTTACAATGTGTGTGTTTTTGACGTCTTATTACACACTGTAGGGGACCGATAATACCTACTACCAGTTTTAAATGTTCTCCCACGTAAGGGGGGTCTGGGGGGCGAAGCCCCCCAGAAGCTCACAACACTACGGCAGCTTCAGCCCCCCCTAGAGAAGAATAGTTCCCGCGCCACTGCTTGCACATGCGCATGAGGCTGTGCTTCTGCCCAAAATCTCATATTTTGTTTGTTCACATGGCCACTCAAATGGAAGTGGGCCTCGTCGCTAAAGAGAAGCACATCCAAAAGACCGGGATTGTTCTCAATCCGTTCACTGATTTGCTGACCAAATTCAAATCGTTCATCCTTGTTGGCTTGACTTTGAGTCTGAAGAAGCTGAATTTTGTATGGGAAAAGTTGCAAGTCAGCATGAATAATTCTATTGACAGAAGATCTTGAAATCCCCACTTCCTGAGAAAGTCTTCTGGTGGATTTCCGTGGAGACTTCTCCACACGAGTTCGAACATCGTGAACTTTTTCGGGGGTTCTTGCGGTGGAAGGTGGACCACTATGGTTCTTATTGTTGTTAGTCACACTGTCAGTGTCTCTGAACTTCTCCAACAAGCGTTTGATAGTATTCCAAGACGGTGTTTTCCTTCCAGAAAAGTCATGACGAAAATGTCTCCGGGTCAAGATTACAGATTTTGTCGAAAAGTAATGTTCAATGATTTTTGTCCGCTCAGCCACCGAAAATTGATATCCCGGCTCCATACTGCTACACATAAAAACTTACAGCTGTACTCTATAACTAACCTGAAAATCAAGAGGTAGAATTAATTTTTATGGAAATGACAGATAAACAAAATATGTCACATTTTTGTGGACCACCCTTGTAATATATATAACTAGCATTGCACGAAAATGTCTAGCCACCTGAGACGAAACGCTTATTGTGAAGGGCAGGAAGATAGAAAAATGACCAGTTTAGGTTTAGAAAAATCGCAAAGAATAAAAGTCAAGAAATTTTACATTTCTAGCATATTTCCTTCTGTGAAATATTTCACTACTAGAGTGGGGCGTCTTCATAAAACCCCGTGTCGCTACAGATAGGGTTAATGAGCACTGCAATATTTAGGAGCAAGATGGTTGGAACACTTGGTCAATCTAATCACATATAAAGGGCACTTAGAAAACAAACTCAGGTTTTTGGTTAGACTGTAATATTTGATTAGAAAAAATAGCCACTCAGTCAGGCTAAATCTAACAATAGTAAACTGTCAAGAATAGGACAAAGCCAAAGAAATGCATCATCATTGTCGATTTCTTGCCCATCGAAAATAGGCCACGTGGCTGTATTTGCCAAAAACACTTAAATGGTGTAGCCTACTTTGAAGATAGGCTACAAGTTTTAGAAAAAAATTGGCTTGATTTTGCTGTAGCGTATCGCATGGCGGTAAAAAAACAGCAAATAGCTGGGTTGAATAATAACATTCAAGCTAACCAGATAGATATTGAACGCACTAAAACGTTGTCGACGCAACGCGATGACTAGCCTTATGGGGCAAAAATTAAAACAAGAGTAATTTACGAGCCTATTAGGCCTAAACATATAAAACCAATCACAAGATATATGTTGTGATTGATAGCGAAAATCTTTGTTTCAAATGAGAAAGTTCTCTTTTAAAGCTTAATTTTCTTATTTCTTCTGTTGCTCCATTTAAAATTAACGCTTCTTAAATCTTTAGCCTACTAAAATTACACATTGTCTGCTGTCTCCCAGTCAGGGCCTCTGAGAGAAATTTTTACTAGGGGTACGAAGAGTCATTCCGGGCCCCCTCTCACTCCGGGCCCCCTTTGTCTTTGGCAAAACGCCTGATGTTTACTTAGGCGTATTGCACACCATACAACATTTTACTGCAGAATTGAACATCTGTGCGCAATAAATCGTCAGGCTGCAGTAAAACTATTATTTAGTGTTTTGTGCTGTGCATATCATGTGATCTGTCCTCGCCAATTTGTGTAGGCTATCCTGCATTGAATTCGTGTGTCAGTTGTTGATGGTGCTGTTGAGAGGTGTCGCTTGTACAGCGTTAATGTAAAATTTTCAAATTTATTTATTTATTTCTCTTAGATGTAGCCTATAATTATTCCTGATGAGGACACTATGTGGTGTCGAAAACGTTGGATATAGTAGTTTTTTCTTGTTTTTTTTTGTGTGTGTTTATTAAAAAACGTTAAGTACGCTAACGTTACTGAGTGGTATAGCCCAGCGGTGGGAAAACTACGCCCGCGGGCCGCATGCGGCCCGAAACAACTTTCTGTGCGGCCCGCGAAAGCCTGATGCAATTATATAAAATAATAATAGTAAAATTGCTTGAAAATTTGAATTACTACAATGACTTAATTAAACGTTTTATTGATATCTTTCATCTTGATAAAGATGAATTATATTTTTTTTGTCGCATTGTAGTGGTTTGTTCCCCCAGACACATTGTGTTCTTTCGTGATGTGCAGTTTTAGCAATGTGTATCATATCATTTGTGTACTCAGCCTTCTTGCATGGCTATTATGAGTGTCAAAGCAGCCATTGCTAAACAGCTGATGAGTCACAATGGAAATTTCTAACTTCGGCCTGTCGCATCACAAGACTTTCTTTTTCGTTTTAGTCTTCTTGGACCAAAGCCAAGACTCTTGGTTGAGAGAGGAATGACGGTTGCAACCGTTTTTCTCACTGTGTTAATACGCTCACAAATGTGTTCTGTTTAATTCGCTCAAAGTGCGTCTGGCAACGTGTTATCTTGATGTGTGTTGTATTCAAATAAACAATTGAGACAAACATTTTGTATACAGTTATGCAACACATGTAGTCTACTGTATATAAAATCTCCATATCTTTGGTCACTTTAAAACTAAACGAAACCTTGGGTTTTGACTGTTTTAGACTTTATGTTTTGGCTTATAATATTAATTATTAGGGAAGGTCTTGACCTACGAGCCACTTTTTAGATTGTTTGCGTTAACTTTTTTTTGGTGAAGTTAGAACGCTCAAATTTTTAAAGCATTTAACATAACTATTGGGGCAGATCATGGGCAAGTTTCAGATCAATATCTTTGATAGCGTAACTGTTATAAACATTTTCCTGAAAGTTTTCAAAGTGGCTCAAGGGTGCTGCTGGTAATGACCCATGAACCACCGCAATTAACCCATAAGTCACTGCAATTAAACCAACCAATTTTGTTTGATTTCTGTTATGAAATGTACTTTAGACGCAAAGAAAAACACAAGCATACAAAAAGTAGGCTACAAAGGTATTATTAATGGACCAACTAAACAAACCCCCCAGTGAAATCCGTAGTTTTTTCGCCCCTTCTAGCATTACTCAAAATAAGGGTAGAGGAGGGAAAAGTTCGGCTGGGCACAAGTGGGGAAAGATATCAGCAGACCATTTTCCCTCCCCCACCCCATTTGGGACTTTGCTAGGAAGGAAGGAAAATCTACAAATTTTGATGCGAGGGAGAGCTTTTTTAGTTGATCCTGATTAATAAAATACATTAGATGCTGCTAAAGAAATTGTCCTCAGTTTATGCATTTAACACAAAACCTATTCAATGTTGTAGCAGGTTCAAGCTACAGAGAAATGTTTGATCCCTTGTGTCCGTTTAGTGGAGCCACAAGGATTTGGTGGAGGAAGCAACAATACGTCATCACATATTTGCACAGTGTGAATGTCTTCAACAACAGGTTCAACAAAATCATTTCCCTTCGGATTCCTTCTCAAAAATGACACCTTTACATAAACCTCATCATTTTTTTCTTTTGTGATCTTTCCAATATAGTGCACGTCTCGCTTCTCACAAAACTTAAAAACCACCAAGTCCCCAATGCTAACCGTAGTTTCATCTTTCGAATCATTGATCGTGTCGTCCACCTCACTTTCACCCGAAGTGTTGTCATTAAAATGCAGAACAGTTGCATTTTCAGCTTCACTTTCCAAATCTTCTGACAGCACTGTAAAAAGATTTCTCTTTTATCTTTGTCCCATCTCAGCAGATTTTCTTGCAGCAACCTGGAGGCTTACATCTTCAGCAGCATTGGGTGTGGTAGCATTTTATGCTGCTTTAGCCGGCGAGTCAGTGATGACTGCTGATTTTACTCGCTTAGACTTACGGTTTGTCACTTTTTTCTCAGTTGAGCATGTGGAAATGGCCTCACTTGTCCTGGTGTTAGGCCTACCTTGTTTGTGCTTCTTTCAAATACCTTGATAGCGTGGTTCGGTCAACTTTGTTATCTCTTGCTGCTGCACGTATTGCTTTCTTATTCTGGAGAATATCTTGGCTGTGCCATTGACATTTCAAGGCCAGTGAAGTCTCCCCATTTTTTGCTTAACTTTGGTCTAGGACTAGGTGACATGCTTTGATTTCTATACTAATAAAATATAAGTAAGCTATAAATATTTAAAAAGTGATTAAAAAATTGTTAGTCATTGTGCAACATTTTGAAAATAGGCCTACAGCTTTGGTCTGTTGGTTTAACTACAGGAACAGGCTAGTACTATTGTAGTAGTAGGTGAATAGGCTAGCCTACCAAGCTAAATTACACTTAAGACTTACAACATAATACACCTATACAGTCCTACATTTTATGAAATAAATGGCATCACCCATGAACCATGGCTCAAGAGTCATGCTCCTAGGTGGCTCATGGGTCAAGACCAGCCTGATTGGCATGCTTTACATCAGAACTAAAAAATTAAAGCAAGTTATTAGCCACAATCTGACTAAGATTCAGCACTAATGCCTACCATTGCATATCCGAAATACAGCTTCCTGCACTGAGCTAAACCTTAAGTGCCAGAACAAAAAATCAATGGCACCAAACATTTACTCTGAAAGGCTCAAAACAGAACTTTCTTTACAACTGGAAAAAGCCTTTCAGCTCTAACCCAGAATTTTCCATGGAACCTTTTGAAACAATAACACGTTCAGAAATAGTACACGTTGGCGCTAGAGTGCAACAGATTTTTTTTGAAGGGGGTGGCTCATGGGTAAACCCGGTTCATAGGTCAAGACCTTCCCCCTACTATAATACAGCCCTCAAACAAATTTACATTATGAATGCGGCCCTCGAGATAAAAAGTTTGCCCGCCCCTGGATAGCCTATGTATCTGGTACAACAAGTCAAGCTCTCTATACCAAGGCTCAAACATAACATCTTGTTAAAACATAATCAAATTAATCATCTGACCAATAACCTTCTTCATTAACTTTTGCATTCACCACATGCCTATAGTATAGAAGAGGTGAACGAAGTCACTTTTTTTTACTCCGGCTCCGCTCCTGCTCATAAGTATTTACTCCGGCTCCTGCTCCAACTCCGAAATTCATTTTGAAATGAAATAAGCGTGAAACTACTTTTTTCAAATAATTTTTAAAAAACACAAAAAAGCAAAACACCCGTTTTTTTAAAAGTCCGTTTTTTTTTTCTGAACCCTGATTTCACTACCCTATGCCCCCCCCCCCCCCCGAACAGGAGCATAATCAACTTTTAGGCTATCATTTAATTTAGGGTGCTTTCAGCAGAACATTTTTGCACGTAAAGCATTAGATAGCCACTTTGGTCCCCTAATTTGCGCGCAATGCACTCAATTATATTTCCGGGCCCTTTTGCTACATTACGGGCCCCCCAGGACTAAAGAATAACAACTTTTATGCTTGAATTTACACGTTTAGGATGGTTTTAAACCAACATTTTTGCGCGTAAAGTATAAAATCACAATTTCGGGCCCCCCGACAATCACCGGCTTGGGCCCTCAAGGGTACGCCGTACCCTCCGTACCCCCCTCTCGTAGGCCCTGCTCCCAGTAAGGATTTAGAATGCGTCTCTCACACTTGCCTTATTGTCGATTTAAACCTACAATAATTTTATCATATTTTGCGTCGAAGATTTCATTCGTTTTTCTCTTTTTTACCGTTTCCCAATTTTTTGTCACTTTGATCCGTCCTTAAGCTTTAGAAGGTGCTTACTCTAATTTACAGAATATGGTGCATTAAAGCCTGGATGAACGATTCTCTTGAAACTTTTATGATAGGCATAGCACCGTAGGCTACTTCTTAAATCGATATCTTTTGCATTTCTTTATTGATAGATTGTGGAAATCATTATCCTCGTGCTGAGAAAGCTTCTTTGAGAGATTAATCCTGGTAGTTTTGTATACTTGTAGCCTATGAAGAAGCTTTGAACCATTGACGCAAGCCCAGTCACCGAGATTAACCGAGTGAATGTCCGCTTGTTGAAGTGTTATCTGTGAGCTATTCCATTCACTAGATGCCACCAAATAGAGAGCAATGCTTGGATGCGTTGCTCGAGCGTAATTATAATTCATCAAGATTATAAGAATTTATAAGGAATCAGACACACAAAACCTTCAGCATTGTGTTTAGTCTACTGATTTACAATTTTATGCAATGCCACAGTATTTTTGCAGTAAAAAAGTATTTGTTAGAGACTGTTTTGTTTGACGCTGTGCTGGTATGGAAATGGTGAAAGTTGATAGCTTGATGGAAGATTTGAAAGCCATGTATCGGACTGCACTAACAGATATGGCAGGTGCGTAATTTTATAACAAGGATACAACTTCTTTGTCTTTTTGGAACAGTGGTTAAGGCCAACATTGCACAGACTACAGAATTTGCGGTATTCGCCTCTACAATTAAAGTCAAAACAACTCACGCAGAAATCTTATTTAAAAGTGCACACTAGCCTATTTGGACTTTACAATTGGCTAGTTGATTTTAAACTGCTTGCATAAAGATATATAACTTAGCCTACTAACTAAAACCAGAAGTAAGTTATATTATTTTGCCTGCAATGCTAATCCACCGCGTTTTCATACAACTGCTAATTATTCTTTTCCTAGTCTAAAATTTAAAAAAATCTGACAACCGTAGAAGGATTTGGTAAGTCGGGCGAGGACCACAGACAGCATTTTTATGTTAAAAATGATGGATGTAAAAATGTAGTGTTTTTAATAATATTTTAATGTAAACATGACAGATTTTGCTGCCTGGCACGAAATCGAGTCCATTGCGTCACAAAGCCACATCCACGGAGTTTAAATGCAATAAATGAAGTGCGATTTTACTCTTGTTGGGATTATTGCACATTTACCCGTAGTGAAACCGTTTCTTGACTGTAATCGAAAACGTTTAAAACTTTGAGAAAAAAGATTAAAGAGTTCTAAGCATCTTCAAGAAACAATCCATTTAAAAAAAAAACATTAAAGCAAATTTGAAAAGCCGGTGGAAGGAAAAGGGTAATTCTGTTCTTAGCTTTGGACTTTGTTTACTCTCTTTGTGTCGATACTTGAACTTATATGATTACGGAACATAGTTTTATTTTGTATTGGAAGTGTTATTTTCACCGCCAACATGTTAAAGTCAACTGCAACGTGCCAATGGTGAGCTGAAGTCTATACCAGAGGTTCCCAAAATGTGTGCTGTGGTGCGGAGGAGTGTGACTATAGTGCTCACACCCTCTGGTCGACGTTGCCTTACATGCGAGAATGGGAGCCCCCGATGTTGGGGTTGCTAAGCGAAAGCAAGTCGACCCTTGTGCTCTACCAGAAACAATTTAGGTTTGTGGTACTGGAATAGAGCAAAATCCCGAAAGCGGATTAATCTGTTTCGTGCCACAGTGGCACACTGGTGTGCAGCGAGAGGGTCGCAAATGCACAGCAAAAGTCTGGTGATTGGTATGTTCAAACCGTAAGCGCAAAGATGCAAAATGTCAAATTAGTGTAGAACTCAATCAAGTAACAGATAGGCTATTCTTTTCTGCATCTTTTCTTTTTCTTGACTTCCGTCTTACGTCGTGGGGTTGCTTGTGCAAATTTTCCATTTTAATATTGGATGTAGTGCTGGGCTATATTCATCTCCCTTGTTTAATTTCACAGCTTCCATGACCTTTCTCATGCAGTCTCTCCATCTTCTTTTAGGTCCATCTCTTTCTTTTCCCCATCAGCAATTTTTTTAAAATGTTCCCTTTTCACCACAAACATGTATCGCTGAGATTTTTTCACATTTCTTTCTTTTCTTACCACTTTTGTCTTGTTCTTAACTTTTCTCGTTGTGCCGAAACCAACGAGTTGTAAACTTACTTCTATTTCAGGCATTTCGAATTTTGCTTTCAAAATAAATTCGTTCTACTGTAGCCTATGTCGCAACAACTAAAATATACCCATATTATATCGTCAGCAATATGGTCAACACAAAACTATATGATCAACACATGTTTCTCATTATTTGTTTGAATATTTCAGATCCACGGACCAAAGATTGGTTTTTAGTTTCCAGCCCATGGTTTTCTTTCACTGCATTGGTGGTCTATATTACCTTTTGTTTAAATGCAAAAAGACTTATGAAAGATCGAGAAGCATTTCAATTGCGTAGCGTGATTTTCATTTACAATTTCGCTCTTGTCATTTTATCGGCTTACATGGCCTTTGAAGTAAGTGTTGACTTACGAGCAATTTACTGTTTTGTGGGTTGCATTATGAACAGAATTATATTTACAAGAGTAGCCTATGCTATTAGTAGGCTAAACTAATTATTAACTAACTTAACTTGACAATATAAGTATTAGCCTCAGGTCCAGGGCAACACTGGGTTTTTGGTCATATAACAATTGTGGAAACACTTCAATTCAATTTAATTTTAATCTGTTTTTATTTCTTACTAACACAGCAAAAATAATACATACTAACACCGCAGTGGTCTAGGGTCTAGTTTAAAAAAATAGAAGCGACAAAACTCGAACCTCAAAACTTGCCTGAAGGCGAAGTATTATAGCAAGTTAAGTTATTTGGCACAGCCGCAACAACTTAAGAAAAAAATTGAAATTGGACAAAAAATCGAAAAATAAAAAAAACTGATTACATGAGTATGGTAAAAACGCAAACAGTAGCCTAGTAGTGTGGAACTTGTACAAACGTTTTTGATAATTTCTATAAGGTTTAAACTTTAAAACAAATTTATCTAAAAATAGCAACAAGAGCTTTGTTTAACTTTTTTTTATTTGATCATCTATTTTAACACATCATCTTTGACTGTCGCTGTTAAACCCGCTGCATGTTTTCTTTGTAATTATTGGCTGAAAGCTTTCCCAGAAATAAAAACTGGGCCTACGGAGCAGTAGGTATATAAAGGATCGTTTCAGATGAGTCCAAAAGCAACTTTTTATAATCTTAGTTGTTTAGGCACATTTTAGTGCTGCTTTAATTTTTCAATTGTTCATCCAACATGGTTTGTAGGATGAATAAACTTACCATTGTTGAGTTGGCTTCCATAAGAAAATACGAGTTTGGGTGATTGATAGTAGGCAGAGATCATAACCACTGATGTAACCTACTGTAGCGAGCCCACAAGTCACAAAGAATGGAAACTAATAGGCTGTAGCTAATGTACATTAAGAAATTTAATCCGTTCCATTTTTACTTGTGCGAGCGGCAATAACTTTCTGTTGTTATGTAGTTTAACTCAACTTCTTCTACGTTTAGTGTTTCATGTCTAGCTATCTTGCGAACTACAGCTTATCTTGTGAACCGGTTGATCACAGCACTTCTCCACTTGCAACTAGGGTAAGTGTAAAACTTTACGTTGTAAAATCAAGGTAGAAATATCGTATTTGGTCGTTGGAAGCTCACCCTTCACTCAGCTTGATTAGTTCACAGTGGTGTTGACAAGAGAGGAAGAGGTCCAGGAGATACTTTTTGACCCAGGATGATTTTAGGGCCAGTAACCTTTCCAAGGAACTCAGGAACAAATAAACTACCTAGTATTCGTTGTGCAGGCTATATTACATTTTTTAGACGTGTCTTAATTTGGGATCCGAGAGCCTAGTTGGTACCGGGCCCCAATGATCCTCTCGGCGCCCTGCTAGTTCATCTCAGTGGTAAACATTGTCTTCTGTTAGTTCATCTGAGTGGTACACATTGTCAATTAATTGCCTGCTTGCTACTATATTTTTGTTTTTATTGCTACTATCATGGCCACCTGGAGATGCGGCTTGATTTGTCACATTTTGTAAATTTTGATTACCGCTACTGCCAGGGGCGCCGGAACGATTTTTGACTGGGGGGGGGCAAGATTACGAAAAAAGGGCACTTTTGTTTAGTAAAAGGCAATTTTTTTTTCAAGTTTTAAGATAAGATATAGCGATAATGCTAATCTATCAGCTCACTATGTATTGAGTAATGATAGCCTACAAGTGTCCGGTATACAAAGAAGAGCATCACGCTATGTTATAATGATGTAACCTACTGCCAAGCCTTAAAGCAGCCGGCGGCCATGGCCGCTAAGTAGTGCTTGAATGACCGCCAGTGCTACCTCCTCAATCGGCCAAGTTTGGCCGCCGGTCTCTTCTAGCCAATTATTTAATTTCGCAGTACAATGATCGTGGATTAACTGTCGAAAATATGTAGTATCAAAGAGTGACGCAAAATTAGGTCAGCGCGTCATAATTGCCATTGTTGCATTGTGCGGGAATATTTGTTATTCTTCTCTCGTGTTGTCGCTATATGTCAGGGCATCCGTTGGTTAGCCACTGCCTGGTGTCGTCATCGATGGAAACTAGGCCTTCCATACCATGAGGTGGTCTGTATAGCCGGCAATCCTTGATAATGTGGGCTGCCGTCTGCATTTCACCACACTTATTGATGGAATATATCCATCTGCGATCACCAGCGCTGTAAGTCTTGTTTGTAATTCCAGACGTTTATTTTAACAAAGTCTTAATCCAAAGTGCTAATTTACATCGGCTGGCAATATTGTCGTTTTTATGTCGATTCGATGTTGTCGGACATTGAATCGTTGTTAAAAAGGAGAACTAGGTTAGTTGACATCCGAGGGAAAAACATTTTTTGTTCATATTTTGCAAAAATTATGTTTCTTTTAGTACCGGTAATGTCCTTCACATCATTGAAATACTTATTTTATTACCTTGCCGTCATCGTCAACACATGTCGAACGTTGTTTTTCGTTGCTAAAAACAATTCTAAGGGAGTGGCGAACTTCTTTAAAATCAGCCACATTGGAGACACTTGTGCGAGTGTCGTTAGATGGTCCCGCAGTACTGGATTACAATCCCCCGATAAAGCAGTTATTGCGTGGTGCAACGATTCTATTGTAGGACGTCGCCCAGGCCCAGACTTCACCAACGCTAAGTGATCATTTTAGCATTGTTGCATGTTTAATTCTATTTACTTGTGCTATCGTTATTTTGTATTTTGGCCTCCAAGCACGCAGATTTGGCCGCCGAGAAGGAGCTCCCGGTAGGCCACGATGGCTGCCACAAAAACGAGTTTTAAGGCTTCTTACCTTTGTTGCAAAAATTTGTGCCGTAAATATTATTTTGAGGCAAAAATGAAAAAATATAATTAAGCTAAAAGCGAATAGCAGAAATTTTTATATTGCAAAATGTGCAGTAACTTACATGACTTCAAAAGGGCACCATTGCCCCCCTGCCCCTCCATCTGCAGAAAAATTGAGGGCAGGGGGGCATCCGCCCCCCCCCCCCTGCCCCCTGCTTCCGGCGCCCCTGGCTACTGCTAATGCTTGACTGACATTTTTTGAGATGTTTTTACTTTTTGTGGTTTCCTAATGACATAAAACTTTTTGGTTGCCTTGTGGAAGCAGTAGCAAACGAGAAAAAGTAGGCTAAGTTGCAAAACGCAAAATCAGCCTGTTATTGAAAAATTAACAGTCTGACTAAAATCTTCGAAATCAAATTTTCTTCGATTTTCTACATGTGAGGATGTTAAAACCTATTGTGTCATCTGGGGAAAACAGTAAAGAAAGCTTAAAAATCTAATTTTTAGAAAAATTTATTTAAACGTTCGCCCAAAGTTAGAAAAACCTGGAAATTTCTGCAAAATGTGACAAATCAGGCCGTATCTTTAGGTGGCCATGCTACTATATTTTCGATGTAGATTCGTGGGAAGACTTAGCCGCAGAACTACCAATATGGCGCAGTCTTATTTATAAAGGCGCAGAATCAGCTGAGAAACATCGTACGCTATCTGCTGTCAAAAACACGAGAACATCGCAAGGCCCGAGCCTCAAACAACCCTGGTCCTAGCCAGCCATCTTTCCAATGTCCATCCTGCAGTAGAAGCTTCACCGTACAGATAGGCCTCATCAGCCATCTCCGCACACATGTAGCCTTCACTGACCAAAGCCCACACTAAAAAAGTTTGATCTCAGTCTCATTGGCCATCTTCGGAAACGAAGGGCGAACATCATCAATATATTTTTGAGTTGTTGCAACACAACAAAGAATGGCTTTTCGATACCTTCCATGACATTTATTCTTAGCCATCTCGACATTTATTTTTAGCCTTTCATATCTCGAGTGTCGTAATAGAAAGGGCACCCCAGCCTTTGTTTCCTAATGTTGATAAAGGTTTATGCAAAAAAAAAACACAGGCAAACTTTACTAACACGTTCAAATGATAAATGTTGTCGCTTGTAGGCTACAGTAGCCTAGCACTTTTTGTGGTATTAATATGCTACCATTTATTGCAGCCCACTAACTTCCGTTATCTGCAAATTAGCTGGAAAATTTGGTAGACGAATTAGCATAAATAATGACGGATATGGCCATGTTGCATAATATTTGTTCAAACACTTGTTGTTTTTTTAAATATCGCATCTGATTGTTTTGTGTTTGTCAATATTGTTAGGCTTGGATTAATGGTAACCAAAGTTGCCAGATAATCCTTGAGGAAGTCGGACAGTTTTAGTTTGAATTTGGACATTTTAAGACAAATAATGTCAAATGTTTTATTTATAGTCCAGCACTTCACTGATATCACAGGAAATTAAACGTTTGCACAAAAAATGTCCGAATGACTTGCTGGCTGTTGAACACAGTAGGCTATATCCTATAAAGGGTCAATTTTTCGTTTTTTTTGTCCGATTAGTAGGCCACCTAGCAACCGTGGTGGGAACCTTTCCCTTCGCAAGCTCAGATATCTTAATTATCTTGATATCTAAATAAGATGATTTGGAATCTCAAACGTCATCGTGTCGGTTATAGGCTATGGCTGAGTGCAATGAGTGGTGAGTGTACCTCAACAGCGCGTGAAAGGTTGACATCCATCTACAGCAGTGTTTCTCAACCTTTTTTTGCCCAACGCTCCCTTTACAAAACTGGCGAAATTTTACCGACCCCCCCCAACAAAAACGATTAATTACGAAAAGCAAATATATATTTGCGAACATGAAAACAGTATACTGGTAGCCTAGTAGTGGTTACGGCATAATGGAACTCACCAGATTTTGTGATATGCTGAAAAATTACTGAATTTAAATTTTAAATAGATAGCGTTTGTAAACAAAACGGTTGGTCAATCAAATACAACGATGGTGTAAGAGAAATTGTTTGGCTATCGTGCGAGCATGTAGAGTAGATTATCCCGACAATGATGCAACAAAATCGTTACGCTGGGCAGTAGATGGGTTAAACCACAAAGCCCCTAATAATCAAAACACCCCTCTCAAGCCGAGGTAATCATACCGCCCCCCTGCAAAATCAAAACGCCCCCCCGGGGGGTGGTACCGCCCCCGTTGAAAACCACTGATCTACAGTATCGCCGCACTCGCTGCTGTAGCGGCTGTATATCTTTGACAAGATACACATATTTGAAGATGGAAAATGGGTTCCTTTCAGGCCTATATAGTTGGATAGTCTTAATAGACAGCGTGAAAGCTACACCTTGTGCGGACAGCCAGGTTGGTTTTGAATCGTTATCCTTGGACTGACAAAGCCTTGACAGGACTGGTAGTTTTGCATACTTCTAGAGGCTTTTGACGCAGGGCCGGTTACCGAGATTGACAGAGTGACGCTTGCGATTGTTGAAATGTTGTTGCCGAGGAATTATTCCATCCAATTGGTGACGCTGAATGGAGAGCAGTCATTATAGAATCTTCCTTTCTGGGCTATCCTTCAACAACTTTGTTGAAGTGTATTTTTAAATAATTTCCAAATTGTTTGTTTTAGATGGCCAAAGTTATCTGGTGGTATTTTATATCCAAATACATTGAAATGCTGGATTCGATATTTTTTGTTTTAAGAAAAAAGTACTCTCACATTTCTTTTCTTCATATGTACCACCACAGCACGATGTTAATGAACGCTTGGCTTGGTGTCAAATATGTTCCTGGTGGACAAAGTAAGTTTACATTGCAAGTTTATGTTGTTGGCAAGTGTGTTTATACTTTAAGCAGAGATGTACGTATACGCCGCATACTTGCGGCGTAGACTTTTTGTTTACGCTAACGCTTACGGCCACATTTATTTGGATAGTTTGCGCTTGAGGCTACGTCGTAAAGTTTTCGCGGTTTTTTAGCGCATAGCGTCAACGCATACTTTTTAATGTCTTTTTTTCGCCACAACACGCCAATACCTTCCAGCGCTGCAGTTGAAAGAATGTTTTCAATGGGCAAAGACATATTGGAACCAAAACACAGCAAAATGTCAGATGAACACTTTCAGATGCTTGTGTTTCTTCGTGAAAATTCAAAATAAAACTTGTTTGTTTCGAGTGGTTTATACTGTATGAATGTTTGGCACCTAGCAAACAAAGTTAGTTTACGCTAATGCATGCGCTGACGCCGCCAACTTTTTTACAAGTTACGTTGACGCATACGGCGTATGTTTTTTCGAACGTTTGCGTTTGCGCTGACGGCGTCAATATTTTTTGTATGCGCGTACATCACTGACTTCAAGTACACTTTGAATTTTTATAATTAGGCCCCTTTTTTCTTGTTTGCATCGAATTGCATCTAATTTGTTTTTCAACTAACCTTCAAGAAGAGAAACTGAAGCGTGATTTTACCACAAAATAACCACATATAGCCTAATAAGCATAGTAGGCTACATGATTGGCTTGCTAGCTCCCTGTATTTGCGTTTAGATAAACCACCTTTCTTCAATTCATTCTTATTTTCGAGATTTGCTTTGTTTTTCAGGTTTTTTCATTGCTCTTCTCAATTCTTCAGTCCACGTGCTAATGTATAGCTATTACGCTCTCAGTATTTTTGGGCCAAAAGTTCGGAAATATTTGTGGTGGAAAAAATACTTGACACGGTTACAACTTGTAAGCAACTTTTTCTTTATGTAATATCTATGGGGATTGCTGTGTAGAGTTAATGTTGGCAAGCCAATTACATTTCTCTGCATTGGTCAATGGTCAACACCTGGTTTGGCTTATGCGATTTTGCAAATGGCAATATTCAAATGCAACGTGGTGTTTCAACGTAGGTGATTTTCAAAAATATTTTGACATAGGCTGAAATACAAAAAAAAAATTTTTGACGCATCTCTTCTTTACAGGTCCAATTTGTTGCCATATTTCTGCATTGCGGCTACAACTTGTCTGTGGAATGTGACTTTCCACGATGGATTAACAAACTGGCCATGTTATACATGTGCACTATGATTATATTATTTCTAAATTTTTATCTGAAAGCATACAAAACTAAAAACACGAAAAGACAGTAGGCTAAAATATAGGCTACAGTAGGCTGTGTCTGGAGAGTTATTATTACTTTTTATATGAAAGTAGGCTACATATAGATTACAATCGTATTAAAATCCGATAAAATTTGAAAGTAAATGATCTATTGCAGTAGATTACTGGTTGTAGTGTCTGTTGGATCTAAAACTGAATCAACATAATAGTCTCGGTTCGACTTGTTTTGTATAAAAGGAATCTTTAAGGTAAGTTTGCCATTTCTGAGTAGGAAAAATTTGGGAAGACACAGAGATCATCTGTTACCACAGAGTGTTTATTTCTAAAAATATTTACTATTAATTCAGCATTCAAGCATCACCTGGAACCAGATCTCCACACTAGGTTAAGAAGTTGCGATTGAATACGTGAATTCAAAAAGAGCCCAGCAACTTCATTTTTTTTAAATTTCACTGTTCGTGCTGTTCCGATTCCGTTCAGTGTCTTCTAGAATCTAGATTCTAGATGATACATAAAAAAAAACAGCCGAAATTTCAAGCCTGAACTTGAAAAATATCTCCCTCAACATTTTCATTGATTAGACTCTCTCTAGTAGTCTAAGCAGAGAGAGCCCAACTTCAACAATTGGGCTTGCAACACCTTTACATCGTTTTATCCCACAGAATTTTCATCGAGTGAAATTTTCAAGCATAATAGGCTACTTCTTCCCAGTAGACTATATTTAAGCATATATATTATAATAATCATTATCGAAATCCGGATCGAAATTCCACCACAAACGCAAATAACCAAAATAATTAAAACAGATTTATCTCATAAACACGTTTGTGGGAATTAGGCCCTTCTTGAATTCACGTATTCTGTTGCATAATAGCACAAGAGAAAAAGCAACAAAGAAATATTCGATTGCATGCATGTTTTTATGAACATTGACTCACTTTCAACAAGGTATTGCTTGTCACCAAATTTCGTATTAAATTGCTTAAAAAATTACCTGAGCTCATATGTTTGAAATTGTAGGCTACTAAAGCGTCAAAATACCTTTTTAGGTTACTGTCTCAACACTTTTTTTCTGAATACCGGTATTGAAAAGTTTAAGTGTTCATCAGGATGTCCATTTTTTCTTTGTTCATTGACTTTGCATCGACGAAAAAGCTCGTTTAATGCTTAACAAATTAGAAACAAACAAAAAAAATAAACACGTTGAAATAATGTAAAAACAATTACTGTGTTTCAAAAATAGCAAAAATACGACAGCAAGATGTGCAGGAAATATATTTATTTATTTACTTAGTGTTCGTTATAAAACGTGCCGTGAACTGGCCGGTGGTGCGACTCCATCTGAAAAAAATGAATCACCGTAACAGGCTCACAACTAAATTGTAGACTGGTTTGTAATCTTTTTTTTTTTGGACGCAAACTTGAGTAGAAAAATTTGGAACATGGTCCGAAAATTTGAAACTCATGACAATTTTACTTTAGGGCCTCTACACTTGAAAGTTAAGATGCGCAATAACTACTACGTGGACTATAGATTTTATTGCATTACTTGGGCTATAGATTTTATTGCCATTCGTTTTTTACGAAACATTATCTTGAAATGATTATTGTAGCGCCCTGCGTTCCTGCTTAGGTCTTTTCAACGTTTTTTAATCGTCGTGAAATGGTCGTTCTTTTGCATATATGTAACGCTATCCAGGAATTTAAGTAATTGTGCAGTTGTGCTTCAAGATTCTGAAGCGTGATTAGGAATTTGCGTGCCTCTCAAGAATTCGCATGCCAATAGTAGTAGTTTTTCGTCTCTTCAACGTTATAGCTTACAGATGCTGGATGCCTCAACGACTATGTATATCGCATTCTGGCCTTCAATTCAACAGACAGAGAGTATTATTTTTGGTGTAGAGAGTATGTCAGAGTACGGCATAATAATTGGTGCAGCTCACTATAATATGACTTTGGTACAGTAGTGATATTACTTCTGGCTCCGTCAGTCAACGTTCAGTGTGCTGTTTCCTGGGTTGAACTTATGATTTGACTTATGTTATGAGTTCTGTTGTGGAAAGACGATTGCAATCTTTTAAGTTATGTGGTGACAATTAAATCATATATGTAATATAGAAGCCCAGACCTCGTTCTCGGATCATTTCTGCCGCATTGTTGCGCCGGAAATGTTGTTGTAGACTTAGTATTACAGCTAGGTATAAGCGGATAAGTTAAGTTACCTGTTATCCGCTACAATTATCTTATAGTTTTTTTCCAGCAAACGCTGCGCATGTAGGGCTTACGACCTGTGGCTGTGGCTATCAATGCAATATGATTGTAACTTGGTAACAAGACGTCTATAACGTTGCAGGCATGTCACCACTATAAGCTGTTGCTTACGTTTACATACTTGTTGCTGTTTAATTTTTTGTTTATGGAGTAAACAAATTTCATCAAATATAGTTACTATTTTCTAAAACCTCCACGGCCTGTTTCACTCTAACAGGGGGATCATCAGAAGGTCCTTATTCAAATATAATTTGATTTTGAAGTTGATTCTATTTGAATAAGGATCTTCTGACGAACCCCCTTTTAGGGTGAAACAGGCTGTAGAGGATTTAGAGAGTAGGCTACTAGCCTAACTATATGATGTAATTTTCTGTGTAATAAGAGTTCTTTACTAAACTTTATATAATTTATATCTTTGAATTTCTCTTTTTGAGCCGCAACACCTTTTCACATTGCGAAAAATTAAGCCTGTCTTTCTGCCCCGTTCCGCCACTCTAAATTTTGCCGTCGGTTCTTACAGTCAACGAATTTTGGATTCACTCTCTCTTTCCACAGGCACCTCGACTCCACAGTCTAGCCTTCACGACCTAAGCTTGTGGACCTTTCCCCGGGTGCATTGCCCCCCAAAATTACACCGCTTCCAGCCGCCGCGGGTGTAGCAGGCCGGTTCTTTGAAGTCTCTGACCTTGCGATGTTTATTGTGTTCTTCTCGTTGTGTTAATTTTTTGTACCGGTACGTCGTCACCGTTTAATAAACAAAATAACACCGTAAGGATGGAATAAAAGAGGTGGTCACAGCGGTAAACCATAATCTCTTCGTGGGAAAATTGTAACATAAAGTTCCCGGATCCGTTTGTCTGCATATAGTGACCGAAAAAGAAACACTTCTTGAAACGTCTATTCAATAAGTGTATTCCTGTAAAATTAGCCCGCGGCTATCGAAATTGAGATGCAATGCCGTACACCAAACTGTCACTACGATACAGATTACTTGGATAAAAGACGGAGAATTTGTCCAGTTAGCAAGCACCAAATAAACCAGTTAAATGTGCGACCGACTTCCAACAAACAACTTCGAGAATGAATCAGAAAAATTTGTGATAACTCAAAGGCGACGCAACATTTCATGTTTAAACCGGTTTCAACAGGTTTGACCCAGGTCTTACGGACGATGGTGCAATTTTGGCTCATGTTTTAGGAATTTCCATGACGTAATATTCAGTAGACCCGAACGGTTTCTACATGACGTTTGACCAGGCGAACAACCGTCTGGAACAAGAGGTAGCCTACAGTAGTAAAATCTCATCAAGAACGTAAGATCGCAAAAAAGGAAATGGTAAAAATAACAAACAGATAAAAAACACTGTATAAACAAAAAAGCAAGCGGAACGACTTGGACCTGGAGATCAATCTTGCAAACGATTTTCAATAAGCATGAACCAAGTAGAAACTGCGTTTTCTGTGACGTCATTACGTAAATGGAAGTTAAAGGTAGAACAGAGTAAAAACGCAAACAGTTCTGACAACCGAAAGTAAATTAAGCGAACGTTCCGCCGTAACCAGCGTGTCCTAGAGGGTTTTGGCTAAGGGATAGGCTACATGGGATGACGTGTGTTCGATTTCCACCCGGCCTGTCACTAACCCTTTTTTCTTCTGCAGCCTAATTACCAAACAACGTTTGAAGCACTGGTCAACTCAGTTTCAGTTTGTTTTTTACTTTTGACCATCACAACGAAAAAAACAATATATGCCAAACATAGCAGACTAGCAGAGGTCTAGAAAAAGGTAGAAGTGACAAAACGCGGACGTTATAACGTGCATGATAAAACGCGGACGTTATAACGTGCGTTAAACCAAGCAGAACAATCAGTTTGAAATATGGCACGGTCACAACTCTCCGGCTGGTCACAGCAGAAAACCAAAATATCTTTGTGGAAAAGTTGTAACATAAAATTCCCGGATCCTTTCGTCTGTAGCCTATGCGATGACATAGGCTACAGATTTACATAGGCTACATAAGACTACAGACTACATAAGGCTACAGCACATAAGGCTACATACATACTACAGACTACATATGGCTACAGATGACATAGGCTACACGATGACCTGGCCCTAGCCAACCATCCTTCCAATGTCCATCCTGCAGCAGAAGTTTCACCGCACAGATAGACCTCATCAGCCATCTCCGCACTCATGTAGACTACACTGACCAAAGTCAACACTAAAAAAAGAAAAAAGAAACTTGATCTCAGTCTCATTGGCCATCTTCGGAAACGAAGGGCGAACATCATGCGATGACACCGAAAAAATACTGTTCTGAAAACGTCTTTTCACGAATTGTATTTCAAGGTAAAACGCGGTACGCCACTAAAATTTGTCACCACAATATAAATTACTAAGATAAAAGACGGAAATTTTGTCTAGTTGGTAAGCACAAGCAAAACAGTTTTAATATTCGACCAACCTTTCAAACGACAATTCTAAAATGACGAAACTGACTTGGGATATTTCAAACGCACGTAACCAGCTTCTGTGACGTAATAGTGCTAAACATTGTGAAGCAATTCCCACAGGTGTTGAAACGGTTTGTGCAATGTTTTACAGGTGTTACAAAAGATTGTGCAATCTCTGCTCATTTTTTAGTAATATTCCATTACGTAAGAGACCTTAACGGTTTTATGTGATGTTTCATTTGGGGAACGATTGTCCGTAGCACTGCCTAAGGGCCAGAAGGGTCACAATTGGGCGGTAGCCACTTAAACCATGTTCTGATTGCTTCATGCCTTAGGCTACAATTAGCTCTTACAAAAATTGTACTGGATGCAGCGGAGCGAAAATTTTTTTGTCTAAATCCGTAGCCTATAGCACGTTTAAAAATGAATATATTTTTATTTCTTTAATTTAAAATGAAAAATCATCTGCAAAACTGTGAAATAATGACAAATCCTTATTTTTTGGTGAAGTTGGTTGGTTTTGAATCTTTATCCTCGGACTGACAAAGCCTTGATAGGTTATTCCAGGTAGTTTCGCATACTTGTAAACTTGTAGAGGCTCTTGACGCAGGGTGAAATTTTCTGATTGTTGAAGTTTTGTTGCCGGGGAATTATTTTATCCATTAGGTGCCGTTGAATAGAGAGCACTCCTTAGCGTGCGATGCTCAAGCGCACACCCCGAGAATCGAACCAGCGCCGCTTGATCTTGAAGCTTTTTCGTTTACGAAACCACGCGCTAACCAACTTAGCTATCGGGGCGGACTGTAGTTGAAGATATAATCATAGAAGAAAATAAAGCACAACTTGTGTAAAATTAATAATGTGTAAAATTGATAAAATTGCAAATTTTGATGGTGGTTTTGGCAAAATGCATCTCATGCTGCATACTTTTACCTTAATAAATTACACTGGAGGTTAGATTGTTGTGCAAATGCCAGCATTTGATGAATGCAAAATAGCATAACTTGTCAGGAAGAAATGGGTGTGGTTTTAAAAATGAGAAACTACTGCTTTGAAAAAAGATGGATAACCTCAAAGAAAAAATATCCCACTTCTTTTTCCTCACAGCTTGCGCTTCTTTGTAAAATTAATGGTCATGTGCTAACCCAGTGGTTCCCAACTTGGGGGTCGCGAAGCTGTTGCTCATGCAACAACAAAAGGGAATGTAAGTAGGACGAGGTACCGGTCCGCTAGTAGTATGTGCCAGGCTACGTTTACATGACGTTGGTCACAACGGTAAACCATAATCTCTTCGTGGGAAAATTGTAACATATGATTCCCGGATCCGTTCGTCTGTATGTAATGACCGAAAAGAAAAACTCTTCTGAAAACGCCTATTTGAGAATTGTATTTCTGTAAAAATAGCCCACTGGTTGTCGAAATTCGAGTGCAACGCGATACACCACTAAACTTGTCACTACAATGCAAATTACTTGGATAAAGACGGAAATTTCGTCCAGCTGGCAAGCACTAAGAAAAACAGTTAAATATGCGACCAACCTTCAAGCAACAATTTTACAAATGACGAGAATACATTGCAATAAATGCAATATCTCAAACGCACGTAGGCAGCTACTGTGACGTAATAATGATAACCAATGATAAGTTATTCAAGCACCTGTTCAAGTTTGGCTTACACCTGTTCAAGTAAATAAAGATTTAACGATGATGTAATGTTATGCTGCAGCTGCAATGTTTTACAGGTCTTGCAAAGCGATAATGCAATCTGCTCATTTTTGAGAAATATTCCATTACGTAATACGCTAAGATTCAGTAGACCTGAACGGTTTTATATGACGTTTGATTTGGTGAACGATTGTCTGGAACAGACGTTTCATTGCGCCCGAAATAAAAATTTTCTTTTTCGGTTAGTCTACCACAGTGATGAGCAACCTTTTTGTGACTGTGGACCATAAATTTTTTTTAGAAATCTCTGTGGACCATAGCCTTTTTTGTACTGTATATCAGATTTATAATTGTGGTATAAGTTTAGAAAAACAACATATTTATAAGTAATAAATTTAACCAAATATTTATAAGTAACAACTGAGCAAATTTCGTAAAATTTGACGTCAGTGACTGCCTTGTTCTTAAAGTTTGTCACACATTAAGTCATAATTACAAGTAAAAGTTTGATTCAATCTTAATCTTACTGTACCACGCTTATTAATATCAAGTCGGTTTCTTTTTTTACAAAAAAATATCATTAATAACAGAAAATCCAGCCTCAACTAGCCATGTTGTTGGAAAGGATATGATGAAAGATTGTAGGCTACAATTTCGTCAATCTGTGGATTAGAGTTCATTATTTCAGTATAACCAAAAACACCTTCCCTTTTTATTTTTGTAATACGCTCAACATTTTCTTTCATGTCTAACAGCTTTTCACATATTTTTGGATCAATATTTTCATTTGGTTCAAAGTTTGAAAGATCAAGAACCCATTTTGGGATATCTTTTTCCAGAATGTCTTTAAACCGTCTCTCACAGTCTTCATGGAGACATTCTAAATGGTGGTAACAAGCGTTTATACAATTTTTTGAAGGATTACTGATTTCTAAATTCTTGAATAAAGATGTGTTTTTCTTTTGCAACAGATTTTTCCAATACATCAACTTATTCATGAAGCCCTTTATTTTCTGGATGGCTTTCACTAAGTCAGATTTTCTTCCTTGTATTGTCAGATTAAGTTGATTGATAGCTTCGAAAAAATCACTAAGATAAAATATTTTTGACTTGATTTCTGTATTTTCAAGCTTCTCCATAATAGTCTTTGCTTTTAATGCAATCAGATTTAAGTGTGTGTGTGTGTGTCTTGAAAGTGTGTGTGTCTTGAATTATTTTATCCGTGGACCACCGAAAATTCTTTGTGGACCACTTGTGGTCCACCTGGACCACGTTGCTCTTCACTGGTCTACCAGACTCGTAGTCTGTTTGCATGTGATGACCGAAATGAGATTCGTGGCGGTCTGGATTTCATGTCGGTAGTTTCAACAGAAATGAAACCGAAATGAAGCGGTTGCGAGTGATGTAAACACACCGCAATAAAATAGCAACGAGATTAGCCCTAGTGCTAGTAGTTTGTGGTCTGTTTAAGTATTTATTTGTAGTGTAGGAGGAAGAGAGAACTTGAACATTACATCAGTGCAATAGCTTTGTGTTTTTGAAATCATAATGATAGATATTTTCAACTGGGACTGGAATGCTGGTTGTTTAATTTAAGTGAGCAATTAGCAACTGCAAACCAGCATTACAAAGTCACTCTCTCAATTTTGGTGTGAAATGTATGATTCATACCCACAGATTTCTAAGCTGGCTTTTCAAGTTTTACTGCCCTTCGCTACGACGTACTTAAGTGAGCGTGGTTTTTCAGCTCTTCTGCATATGAAAACGAAGGAAAGAATTAGAATGGATGTGGAAGACGACATGAAACTGGCTCTGTCTAGCACGCAACCTCGAATTTCACGGTTAGCTGCAGACCTACAAGGTCAACTATCGCATTGATTTGTCAATAAATGCAAGAAAAACATTTTTAGTGCTGTCTTTTGTTGTATTATTTGTTAATAGTATACTTGCATTTAGGAAAGAATATAAGTGGGGGTCGCGGTATCTACGAAATTTTTTAAAGGGGGTCACCAAGTGTTACGGCCAATCTCTGTACAAATCAAACGTCATATAAAACCGTTCAAGTCTACTGAATCTTACGTCATGGAAATTCCTAAAACATGAACAGAGATTGCACCATCGTTCGTAAGACTTGTATCACACCTGTTGAGAATTACTTCACAATGCATATGGATTATTGCGTCACATAACTGCGTACGTGAGTTTGAGATATTGCCATGTATTCTGATCATTCGTAAAATTGTTGCTTGAAGTTAGTCGCAAATTTAACTGTTTCGCTTAGTGCTGCTAGCTGGACAAAATTTCCGTCTTTTATCCAAGTAATCTGTTCTGTAGTGACAAGTTTTAGTGGTGTACGGCGTTGCATTCCATTTTCGACAGCCAGGTGGCTAATTTTACAGAAATACAATTTTGAATAGACGTTTCAAAGGAGTGTTTCTTTTTCGGTCATTACATGCAGACGAACGGATTCGAGAATCTTATGTTACAATTTTCCCACGAAGAGATTATGGCTTACCGCTGTGACCACCAAGACAAAAAGGTTGGGAACCACTGTCCCAACCTTTTTACTTAAATCTTTTTCTGCCGCCTGGCTTTGTGGTCATGCTTGACTTGTGACTGGTTTTGTGTTTTCGTGTTGCCAGATAAAAAATATATATTCAGACTTGGGAAAGCAGAAACGGTTGAGTTTAGAAAATTTGAGACATTGCCAGGAATTTCATGCGAAGGTGCCTGGCTCTGGCAACGCTTTCTTGTATGCGAGTACAAGGATGCCAGGTAGGCATTTTTTAATGTTGCTGAGCTTTGTTGCAGTTTTATCCATTTTTTACCGAATTCATTACTTATTAATTAAGAAACCTTCGATTTTGCAGCATTTTACCTGTTTGGCATTTTTTTAGGTCATTTGGCATTTTTTGACCAGTTATTTGGCATTTTTTCCATAAGTTGACCTGGCAACTCTGTGCGAGCAGAGCTTGCTATTAGCATAAATATCTTACATATAGATATGCAACTCAGCAATCGTGGAATTATCGTCACGCTCGACTGACTTTATGGACACAATCAACAAACAAGGTTGCCAGCTTGGCTAGCGTATCTATGGTAGGCTATTATTGTACGGTTTCGGCTTGGCGAGTGGTGGCTTTTGACCTCCTTTGGAATATTTTGTTTGGCGTATATTTCAAGTTTTCACAGAATAGCCTACTATGAAAAATCAAGACAATAATCTTTCTTCACGTAGGTTATGCAACTTCTGTTTCATGATCGTTGGAACTATCATTTAAGCTTATTTCCAGTGACTCATTAAAGCTTGTTGTAGGCAGTTTACAAACCTGAGATAGAGAGGCGCCGGAACAATTTTAGGACGAGAGTTTTAGGATGAGATATAGCGATAATGCTGGGCAACTCGTTCGTTTTCCCGCTATTAGCCATGAAAGTCGAAATGTGAGACAGATGAATAATTGCAATAGCTTGAACAAGAAACGAAAGGTAAATTTCACATTCATAGCATCACAATCTGCTGCAAAGTATAAAATGTGTCCACGGGATAATTTGTGTGAGCGTACTGTAGGCTATAGGCCCTATAATTTGGCTAAAAGCGAATAGCAGAAGTTGTTAGCCTATATTGCAAAATTTGCAGTAGCTTACATGACCTTAAAAATGGCACCATTGCCCCCCATCCAGAGAAAATTTGAGGGCAGGAGGCATCCTCCCCCCTGCTGAGACAGCTTCATTAGCATCACGGATCCAACCGCCAAACCAAGACAATTTTAATGTTTGGTACACACCATAACCAGAGATGGGCGTGATCTTGATCTTGAAGATTACTTTTTTTTTGGTGATCTTGAACTTGATCTAAGATCACTTTTTTTTGTGTGATGTTGATCTTGAAGAACAATAAGATCAAGATCACTTTAAAATTGAAGTTTACTTGCTGGAAAGAGGCATTTTTTTAGAACTCGTACTGTACAAAGTAATTAGTGGCAACTACTAACATTAAGCCACTGTTAATACGATATGTGTCCCACAAAAGACGATTTAAAGTCCATCTAATCTGGTCAGTGTTGCCATTTTAAATAAAAAAAAGTTTTCTGTGTTGGTCATAATAAAGAAGTCAACTTCCATGTAGCCTACTTTATGTTGACTTATAATAAAAATGATTTAACTTTGTTCACAATTTCCATGTGTTAATTTTAAAGAAATGTTTGCTTTCTTTGGCTCAATTTTAGATGTTTCAAAAGTCTAGAATGGCGGTGTTAAAAAATTTGGACTCTAACCGACTTTGGTCATTTAAAGTGGTTTATTGCAGAAAATCAACCAGACCAAGACTTGTTTACAATGTTTAGGGTCTGAGTATGGAGCGGTTTGTCTGACCGAAAACCTCTGAACTTTTTTGATTACAGACAACAGTATCAAGGTTGCCAGATGGGTCAATGGTGCAATAAACATTGACATAATACAGTGAAAGTTAAAACTACTTAGTAACACGAATAAAACTCCCACATGAACCAGACAAAAATTTGGTAAAAAATGATGCAGTTCAGAGTTTATTTTTATTTATTTATTATAAATAAAAATTATTATTATAAATAATAATTGTAGATATGCAAATAATAATAATTGTAATTGCAAAATCACCAATACTGGTGATTTTGCCCATCTCTGACCATAAGTAGGCTACCAAATGCTATAGCACAGTTTCGGTAGCCAGCAGTAACTTTCATTTTGGTAACACTCAGTAGATTAATTGAATAAAACTTCAGCTTGTCCTGAAGCTACAGCTCCAAAAAAGGTCTTTACCTACTTATCAATGGTTGACAGGCTTGTTGTTAGGCATTGTCGGAAATTTTCAAGCATTTTCAGGGGTTGTCAGGCATTGTAGAGTAGCTACTTTCAGGCATTGTCTAGGATTTCCAGGCATTGTCGATCATTATCAGTGGTTGACGGGTTTGTTAGGCATTATAGAACATTTTCAGGCATTACCAAACATTTTCAGGGGTTGTCGAGGATTTTCAGGGGTTGTCAGGCATTATAGAGTAGCTACTTTCAGGCATTGTTGGGAATTTCCAGGCATTGTGTAGGATTTCCAGGCATTGTCGATCAATATCAGTGGTTGACAGGTTTGGTAGTCATTATGGAACATTTTCAGGGATTGTCGAACATTTTCAGGGATTGTCGAACATTTTCAGGGGTTGTCGAGCATTTTAAGGGGTTATCAGGCATTGTCGGTAATTTCAAGGCATTGTCTAGGATTTCCAGGCATTGTCGATGCTAGACAACCCCTGAAAATGTTCGACAATGCCTGACAAACCCGTCAACCACTAATAATGATCAACAATGCCTGGAAAACCTAGACAATGCCTGGAAATTCCCAACAATGCCTGAAAGTAGCTACTCTACAATGCCTGACAACCCCTGAAAATGCTCGACAACTCCTGAATATGTTCGATAATGCCTGAAAATGTTCGACAATGCCTCACAAGCCTGTCAACCACTGATAATGATCGACAATGCCTGGAAATTTTACACAATGCCTGGAAATTCCCAACAATGACTGAAAGTAGCTACTCTACAATGCCTGACAATCCCTGAAAATGCTCGACAATTCCTGAAAATGTTCCATTATGACTACCAAACCTGTCAAACACTGATATTGATCGACAATGCCTGGAAATCCTAGACAATGCCTGAAAATTCCCAACAAATGTCTGAAAGTAGCTACTCTACAATGCCTGACAACCCCTGAAAATGCTCGACAACCCCTGAATATGTTCGATAATGCCTGAAAATGTTCGACAATGCCTCACAAGCCTGTCAACCACTGACAATGATCGACAATGCCTGGAAATCCTAGACAATGCCTGGAAATTCCCAACAATGCCTGAAATTAGCTACTCTACAATGCCTGACAATCCCTGAAAATGCTCGACAATCCCTGAAAATGCTCGACAATCCCTGAAAATGTTCCATAATGACTACCAAACCTGTCAAACACTGATATTGATCGACAATGTCTGGAAATCCTAGACAATGCCTGGAAATTCCCAACAATGCCTGAAAGTAGCTACTCTACAATGCCTTACAACCCCTGAAAATGCTCGACAACCCCTGAATATGTTCGATAATGCCTGAAAATGTTCGACAATGCCTCACAAGCCTGTCAACCACTGATATTGATCGACAACGCCTGAAAGTAGTTAGCCTACTCTACAATACCTGAAACCCCTGAAAATGTTCGACAACCCCTGAAAATGCTCCACAACCCCCCAAAAAGTCGACAATGCCCGACAATGCCTGACAATGCCTACAATGCCTGACAATGGGTATTTAGAGGTACCCTCTGTGACTGTGATTTGTTTTCAATCGCCAGAATCTCCATAAAGCAGTCCATGCGGAACGAGAATGTGACGTCATCACAAGCAATCCATACGTCAACTTGAAAACGAAGAAAGTTTTGTTCAAACAAAAACCAAAAAAATATATTAAAAATAAAGTTGTTTTGCTGTGCCAAGTTTGAAGTCAATGCATACAGCCATAGCTACGCTGTTAGCCTTCAAACATCGTTACGCACCACTGAGTTGCATATCTATATGTAAGATATCTATGCTTTAGTAAACCCGATAGGCTACTAAAATACTGTATGATTGTATTATCATGTAAAGGATTTTACCGAACACGCATAATTTTGAGTTCAATGAGTTGGTTAGTTTTGAAAGAAATGAAGATTAGTTTTGAACAACAGATGCAACACGATAGACATGTGGAAGCAGTGAAAGGTATGTACAGCGGCGCCGGAACGGTTTTTGACTGGGGGGGCAGGATTATGAAAAAGGGCACTTTTGTTACTGAAAGGCCAATTTTTTGTAAAGTTTTAAGATAAGATATAGCGATAATGCTCATCCATCAGCTCATCATCGAGTAATGATACAAATGTCCGGCATACAAAGAAGAATGGCACGGGAGGGCATCATGCTATGTTATACCGTAGCTAATGATGTAGGCTAACCTACTGTGATACAGAATTTTGTGTCGTGAATATTATTTTGAGGCAGAAATGAAAGATTATAAGTAGGCTAAAAGTGAATTGCTGAAATTGTTATATCGTATTGCAAAAATGTGCATTGTGCAGTAGCTAAGTAGCTTACATGACCTTAAAAGGGCATCATTTCCCCCCTGCCCCCCCATCCACAGAAACATTGAGGGCAGGGGGAGCATCTGCCCCCCGCTTCCGGCGCCCCTGGGTATGTAGGCTAGTCAGCTTTGTTCGCTCTTTTAGCTCAGTTGGTTAAGTGCAATCTGACATTCCAAATAAAGAAATTTGCATGGTCAAGCGGTGCTGGTTCGACTCTCGGATGCAACCTAATTCGTACCCTGAACACTTGCAACCCGACTCTCCCGATGTGCACTTTTACAATTGATGCATTTTTAGGCCCGTTCTTCATTCAGCAGGGGACCTACTGGTAGTGGATATAATAAATTGAAGTTAACAGTTGGTATCAACAGTGATAAACAGGCAATTAATTAAACAGCTAAGGTATATATGTAATATCAGTGAGGGTAGGTAAAAAGACACACAATTTAACATAAACAGTACCAAAAATTAGGTTCTAATTATAGCATTATTAATGGGCTTAGGCATCAAATAGACAGTGACTGCTGGTATGGGCAATGCTGACAGTATAATTGAACACTAGTGTGGGTACAGTATTAATAACAGTGGGCTACACAATAACAACAATGAATAGTACACTGTTAAATATTGGCAACAATAAACACTAAACAGTATACATAATTGGAAACAGAACTTGCTATGGTCAGCTTAAACGGATGCAACCTAATTCGTACCATGAACAATTCGTACCGTCAATTCGTACCTTGAAAAGATCGAGAGAAAAAAATAAAAAAAGCCGAATCTGATTGCAGTTTCCGCAAACATTTTAAAATTTTCCGCAAACAAACAAAAACTCTTACGATCATTACCAGAAATTTTAAAATGTTTGCGTAAACTCCAATCCACCCTAACCCTATTAAAATGTTTGCGGAAACTCCGATCAACCCTAACCCTTTTAAAATGTTTGCGGAAACTGCGACCAGCGAGACAGCGACTTCGGCAAACTCTTAGGATCATTACCGGAAATTTTAAAATAGATAAAATATTTGCGGAAAAACGGAAACTGCGATCAGCGACTTTGGCTCGGTACCTCTAAATACCCATTTTCAGGCATTGTCGGGCATTTCAGCCATTGTCGGGCATTGTCAGGCAATGTCGGGCATTGTCGGCTTTTTGGGGGGTTGTGGAGCATTTCTAGGGGTTGTCGAGCATTTTCAGGGGTTGTCAGGCATTGTAGAGTAGCTACTTTCAGGCATTGTTGGGAATTTCCAAGCATTGTCTAGGATTTCCAAGCATTGTCGATCATTATCAGTAGTTGACTGGTTTGTTAGGCATTATAGAACATTTTCAGGGGTTGTCGAGCATTTTCAGGGGTTGTCAGGCATTGTAGAGTAGCTACTTTCAGGCATTGTCTATAATTGAAAGGCATTGTCTAGGATTTCCAGGCATTGTCGATCATTATCAGTGGTTGACGGGTTTGTTAGGCATTATAGAACATTTTCAAGCATTGTCGAACATTTTCAGGGGTTGTAGAGCATTTTCAGGGGTTGTCAGGCATTGTAGAGTAGCTACTTTCAGGCATTGTCTATAATTTTCAGGCATTGTCTAGGATTTCCAGGCATTGTCGATCATTATCAGTGGTTGACAGGTTTGTTAGTCATTATAGAACATTTTCAGGCATTGTCGAACACTTTCAGGGGTTGTTGAGCATTTTCAGGGGTTGTCAGGCATTGTAGAGTAGCTACTTTCAGGCATTGTCGATAATTTCCAGGCATTGTCTAGGATTTCCAGGCATTGTACATCATTATCAGTGATTTACGGGCTTGTTAGGCATTGTCGAACGTTTTCAGGGATTGTCGAACATTTTCAGTGGTTGTCGAGCATTTTCAGGGGTTGTTAAGCATTGTAGAGTAGCTACTTTCAGGCATTGTTGGAAACTTTACGATAATTGATAATTACATCATTACTTTACGATAATTGATAATTACGATAATTACAAAACTTTACGATAATTGCCTCTACCCAGTGATCGATTTCGAGTAATGGGTAGTACCAAATTTAAGTCATAAATAGAGTAGACAACCGGAAACAGACATTGCAGTCGGCTGCAGGGTGGGCCAGGTGTACGTCGGAAGGCGTACACCGATGCATAGCGCTCAAGTCCGCTTTCCCGCAATGCAGGATAAAGATAAACAAACAAACGAACAAACAATTTCTAGGCATTGTCTTGGATTTCCAGGCATTGTCGATCATTATCAGTGGTTGACAGATTTTTTTATTCATTATAGAACATTTTCAGGCATTGTCGAACGTTTTCAGGAGTTGTTGAGCATTTTCAGGTGTCAGGGGTTTCAGGCATTGTAAAGTACTTTAGATTCTTTCTGGCAGGCATTGTCGGACATCTTCAGGCATTGTCTAGGATTTCTAGGCATTGTCGAACATATTCAGTGGTTAATAGGTTTCTTAGAATGCCTGGCTACCCCTGAAAATGCTAGACAACCCCTGAAAATGTTAGATAATGCCTGACAAACCCCTCAACCACTAATAATGATCAACAATGCCTGGAAATCCTAGACAATGCATGGAAATACCCAACAATGCCTGAAAGTAGCTACTCTACAATGCCTGACAACCCCTGAAAATGTTCGCCAATGACTGAAAATGTTCTATAAAGCCTAATAAGCCTGTCAACCACTGATAATGATCGACAATGTCTGGAAATCCTAGACAATGCCTGGAAATTATAAACATTGCCTGAAAGTAGCTACTCTACAATGCCTGACAATCCCTGAAAATGCTCGACAATCCCTGAAAATGTTCGACAATGCTTGAAAATGTTCCATAATGACTACCAAACCTGTCAACCACTGATATTGATCGACAATGCCTGAAAATTCCCAACAATGCCTGAAAGTAGCTACTCTACAATGCCTGACAACCCCTGAAAATGCTCGACAACCCCTGAATATGTTCGATAATGCCTGAAAATGTTCGACAATGCCTCACAAGCCTGTCAACCACTGATATTGATCGACAATGCCTGGAAATTCCCAACAATGCCTGAAAGTAGTTAGCCTACTCTACAATACCTGAAAACCCCTGAAGATGCTCGACAACCCCTGAAAATGCTCCACAACCCCCCAAAAAGCCGACAATGCTCGACAATACCCGACAATGCCTACAATGCTTGACAATGGGTATTTAGACGTACCCCCTGAGAACCCCTGACACCTGAAAATGCTCGACAACCCCTGAATATGTTCGACAATGCTTAAAAATTTCCGACAATGCCTAATAAACCTGTCAACCATTGATAATGATCGACAATGCCTGGAAATCCTAGACAATGCCTTGAAATTACCGACACTGCCTGAAAGTAGCTACTCTACAATGCCTGACAACCCCTGAAAATGCTCGACAACTCCTGAAAACGTTCAACAATGCCTGAAAATGTTCCATAATGACTACCAAACCTGTCAACCACTGATAATGATCGACAATGCCTGGAAATCCTACACAATGCCTTTAAATTATAGACAATGCCTGAAAGTAGCTAGGCTACTCTACAATGCCTGACAAGCCCTGAAAATGCTCGACAATGCCTGAAAATGTTCTATAATGACTAACAAACCTGTCAACCACTGATAATGATCGACAATGCCTGGAAATCCTAGACAATGCCTTTCAATTATAGACAATGCCTGAAAGTAGCTACTCTACAATGCCTGTAAACCCCTGAAAATGCTCGACAATGTCTGAAAATGTTCTATAATGCCTAACAAATCCGTCAACCACTGATAATGATCGACAATGCCTAGAAATCCTGGAAAATGCCTGGAAAATTCCCAACAACACCTGAAAGTAGCTACTCTACAATGCCTGACAACCCCTGAAAATGCTCGACAACCCCTAGAAATGCTCCACAACCCCCCAAAAAGCCGACAATGCCTGACAATGCCTACAATGCCTGACAATGGGTATTTAGAGGTACCCACTTTGGCTTTGTTCTATTTTTTCTCTCGATTTTTTCAGTTTGTTTGTTTGCGGAAACTCTGATCGTTGCTCTGATCAACCATAACCCTTTTAAAATGTTTGCAGAAACTGCGATCAGCGACTTCTGCAAACTCTTAGGATCATTACCAGAAATTTTAAAATGTTTGCGGAAAAACAGAAACTGCGATCAGCGACTTTGGCTTTGTTCTATTTTTTTCTATCGATCTTTTCAGTTTGTTTGCGGAAACTCCAAACAGCGACTTCGGCTTTTTTTAATATTTTCTCTTGATCTCTTCAGGGTATGAACTGTTCAGGGTACGAACTAGGTTGCACCCGTTTTTTTTTAAGATGACGCTGCAAACGAGTTGATCTTAAAGCGTCGTTGCTCAGATTTTGATAACATATGACGCAATTTTCTTCACGCTTTGTACACATGCTGCCATGCACAATCGTGCAATGCTTTTTTTCAATCCAGTGCGTATGCGACTCTGCGATAACACTGGTCTACACAAAATTTCAGGTTTGGGTTTTGACAACTCATTTTAGCTAATTTTGGGGCGCTGAATCCGAAAATGAACTCAGATTTTCTCTATCACATCACATTTTTGAGATATGAAATATCCCTAATTTTTGAAAAAAATCAATTTTTGCCCACCCTTTGTTGTCAAAACAAGGAATTCTGATGCAATAAACACTGTTTTACCTGCAATAATCTAGCTTTAATTAGCAAACAAGCATTCTATATTATATTCACACAAATTTGAGTTGTCTTTATTAAAATTTCATGCCTTGGAATAAAAAATAGGCATGCAAAAGAGCAACCATAATAACATCAAACGCTACATTATGCTGACAAACATGTCGATAGGACAGTGACAAGGTATTATCTGAATTATAGCCTACAGTTCACACAATATGCACGTAGACATTCCAATGGAGTGCAGAAATTCTGAAGACACACACAGAAATAGCAAAGTGCCAAAATAAAGATTGACTCAAAGGGACTTGGGCAGGACGAGTTCAGAAAAAGTCAAAAAAAGAGCTTTCATAAAATATGAACTCTTCACTTATAAGCTGAAAAATGCTCTTTTGAGGGACTTTCTTTTATGAGCAGCATCTGGAATTTCTCTTTTAAAACTCCAGCAATAGTCGGCCATCATATGACAATCCCACCGACCTTGATAACGTTCCTCCATAATTTTAATATCCTGGTGGAAACGTTCACCCTGTTCTTCACTAACTTTCACAAGGTTTTCTGGAAACTCATCCGCATGGCTCTTCAAATAGTGAACTTTGATGCTCATCCTGCATCCCAAATCTTCAAAACTAAGCAGTAGCTCCCTTAAGAGATCTTTATAATTTTCTGCTTTTCTTTTTCCCAAAAAAATTCTCACAACAGCACCGAAAGCATTCCAAGCTCTAGCCTCGAATGGCAACATTGATTTTACAAAATTTCCATCCTTTAACAATTGCCTGATTTGTGGTCCATTGAAAATCCCAGCTCTTTTTTTCTCTTCACTGAGACCAGGAAAAGCATACATATATACTTAAAACACTCTCCTTCATGATCCAAAGCTTTTACATATTGTTTCATGAAACCAAGTTTGATGTGAAGAGGAGGCAAGAGGATCTTTTTGATATCAACTAACTGATCTCGTATGATACTTTTGTCTCCAGGTGTCAAGGTGAGCCTTGGAGGCCACTCTTCTTTGTTCCAGTGCTGATCCTTGGCCCTGCTGTCCCAGTAGCATAGGAAACATGGGTATTTGGTGTAGCCAGTTTGTTGCCCCAGCAAAAAGCTCACTATTTTTAAATCTACACAGATGAGCCAACCATGCTCATAGTAGTTTAACTTTTCAAGAACGGTTTTGATGTTCTGATACTCTTCTTTCATTGTCACCGAATATCATATCGGAATAGAACCGTACACGTTACCATTGTGAAGTAGAACACACTTCAAACTTCGTTTGGAGCTATCAATGAAAAGTCTCCATTCGTCTGCATCATACTGTGGTAATCCCATTTCTAGAAGAAGCCCTTCCATATTGTTGCAATAAACGAAATCATTGTGGGAAGCAAAATATGGAAGCAGTTCTTCTTCTCGTTTGCGATAAAATGTCACGCTTGTACCAGCTTTGAGAAGTTTCCTTTCCTGAAGCCTTGATGCCAATAACTCCGCAGATTGCTTAGGCAAATACAAATCTCTCACTAAATCATTTAATACCATCTGATTAAACTGGGAAGGCTTGTCCAACAGATCTTCGGGTGCTGGTTGAAAAATTTCACTTTCTCCTTCACTAAACGATGCTTCTGAAGAAGAAATAGCCTTTTCGTGTAGTTCTGGAAGTGATGTAAATACTGGCAGTGGCTTTTCATCACTGTGAGGAACTGGCCGCAACGCCGAATACAGATTTGGATATTTCAAACGATGTTTACCGTACTCTTTTTGTTATACCCTTTCACACTAACAAGACAAAAATAACAATCGTCAACATGATTTCGTTGCTCTCGACAAATCATGGGTATTCCAAATTTCATTTGTGAAGCTTTTCCTTACGACCAACTTCTCAGACATTCAACGCAGGTCTTACACAATTTATGAGGAGCCCAGCTTTTGTCCTGGTTCCCCAACTTGACTTTAAAGTACCGGTAAGCAAGATATGCCCTTTTTACAAACGTGGTAATATTGCATTGTTGAGACTTCAACATGAAGCATCCACAAATGTAAAAAAATATATCCGAATCATTGATTCCTATTTCAAACAATAATGTTTGTCGATTTTCCTTATTTTTGTTTACGGTACACAGTAACTATTTCCGTAACTAAGGTATTACGGTACTTTAATTATTTTGTTTAGGTGAAATATTTAGCTATATTGCTAAGCCTAAGAATGTGTTGCTAATTCAGTGAAATTGCTTCTTAGTACTTGAAAATTGAGTTGGCCCTATTTTTGGCCCCTTGTTTTAAAAGTTGGCTCTTTTTTTGGCCCTTTTTGAACGTGCAGTTGGCTCCTTGTCAAATTTGCATCTGGTAACCCTGCTGCATAGAGATAGCAGCTGACCCACAGATAACGCCCCACGCCCGAGAAGCCAAGACAGGGAGTTCTAACCAGCATGAAAAAACTCAACGCTACCAATCTCCACTATGTCCTATTACGATTATTATAACAGGAATTTTTTTTATTTTAGAGAAAATCTGAACCTATTCATGAATTTAGTGTAAAAATATCTCTATGTTTGAAAGTTTATAGCTGTCAGAAAATAATTATATTTGACATTTTACTGCACTAAAAAGGGTAAATATTGGTCAATTTCATAAAATAATGGCAACGATAGAAAGAAAACTTGATGTGATAGAGAAAATCTGAGTTCATTTTCGGATTCAGCGTCCCAAAATCAGTTGTCAAAACCCAAACCTGAAAAAAAAGTTGAAATTTGTAGACCAGTGTAATTTGACTGGTGGGCGTAACAACATTGAGCAGATGCCCCTGCTAAAGGAGTTGGCTCTCAAATATCTCAGCATACCTGTTACATCAGCATCTTCCGAGCGATGCTTTTCCACAGCGGGCTTGACGTCAACTCAACTAAGCTGCGCTCCCGCTCAGCGTTGCCAGATGGGAAAATAGAACATCAAATTAAAAAATGCTGGTGAAATTTAGAGATCTTTATTGCCAAGCTTTTTGACCTTGGAACCGGATAACTTTTTGGTGAAATCTGGTAAAATTTTCCCACTCAATTTTTTTCAAGAAAGTTTTTCAATTTTTTTAAATTTTTTAGCAAATAATCCCTGCTCGTATAGAAAACGTTTTGCAAGAGGTTTGCGTATGCATGATGGCAGTGTCCTATGTCTTAAAAACTATTTGTATTTTAGGCTTATTTAATTGCTTTATTTAGGGTGTTTTAAATATCTGGTGAAATTTTAGTTACTTTTTGGTGCCAAGCGGTTTCCATCATCTGGCAACACTGCTCCTGTTTGGCTATCAGTCATTTAGAATGCCTTAATGTGTTACATTGCAACAAACATTTACTTTGATTGTGTAGCTTTTGTGTCTGAAATTTTTTACTTTTTGCGTTGCTGGAGCCTGGAAGTTAATAGGATTCGGTATTCTGGATTCGATTCTGGATTCGGTTTAGTATTCCGGAATAATTCTGGAATAGTGAATTATTCTGAATTGCCCATCCCTAGATTCTGAGAGTTTTTGTTTGTTTGCGGAAACTACGATCAGCGACTTCGGCTTTGTGCTATTTTTTCTCTCAATCTTTTCAGGGGGAAAATTTTAAAATGTTTGCGGAAGCTGCGATCAGCGACTTCGGCTTTTTTAAATTTTTTCCCTCGATCTTTTCAGGGTACGAACTGAGGGTACGAACTAGGTTGCATCCAAAAAAAAAACACCTTGACCATCAAAGCAAACCTTTAGCTTTTTTCCAATGCAAGAAAGACTCTTTTAAAAAAATAAAGATTGCAAGTAGCGAGTGCTTTCGCCAATCATCGTCGGCGGAAGTTGTAGAAGCGTCTTTCGGAATTGCTCACATGATAGCTCTGGAGAAGAAACCCCACAGACAATTTACAAGAGGAATTATTGGAGCTAACATGAAATTCTACTGAATCTAGATACCTTTGAAGCAATGCCACTAACTTAGTTCTGGGTGAAACATGTACAGACATTTACAAGAGTGTGGGTGCTGTGGCTATACGCACACTTCTTCCATTTTCGTCCACTTACTTGTGCGGAAATGTTTTTTTTACTCTCATGAACATAAAGACAAAATCTTAGACACAAACTTGACTGTGAAGCCGATCTGAGATATGCATTTTCTGCTACTAATCCTCGAATTATGCATTTAGTATCAAAAAACAGTTACATCCTTCGCATTAATGCAACTTATCTAAGAACAAATTGCTGTTCTACTAAATGTTTTTTGATTTTGTAACAAGGTGGGGCGCAAATTTGTTAGAATTGTAAAAGGGAGGCGTGTTTCAAAAAGTTTAAGAACCACTGGCTTAAACATATGAAAATTAAAAACATTGTGGGGTGTACACAACATCTCGGTTTTGAAAAAAATTATCTAATAAAGCCTTAAACAATTTTACACTCGGTGAAGCAACCACACACTCAGGGAGACGTTTCCATTCATTAATTACACAACAAGTAAAAAGTTAATTTTCAAAGACCAAATTTTCTGGACTTTGGCCTTGGTTTTTCTAGCTTAAGGCTGTGTCCTCTTGTAGCGATAGTTTTTAGGTCCAGTGAGAATAAATTCTTGATATCGACGTCATACAAGCCATGCATATATTTGAAGCTTTCAATGAGGTCATCTCTGAGTTTTCTGTATTCAATGGTGGGCAGACCAAGTTGTTACCGCCTTTCTATATAGGTTAACTCTTGAAATCCATGTACAATTTTACAAGTATTGTGGCTCTTCGTTGAACTGCTTCTATTTTTGCAATTTGACATTTGGAACTTGGCCACCGGATTATGTTATTATATTCCAGTATGCATCTAGTATTTTGTGCAGTGTGGGAAACACATTTACATCCAGAAAGGTGAATTTTGTCTTGATTTTACCAACAATACAGTTTGCCTTAGATACCATCTTGTCAATGTGAGCTGATATATGTAGCTGTTTGTAGCTGAAATCAGAATTAAGTTTTGAGAATTGCGTTTCCTTGGTTTGTTGATATGGAAATGCAGAAAGATGCTGGTTGGTTCAAGGATTTAAAAGAAAACTATAAGGTCGTGATAGAGGAAAGGGCAGGTAATATCACATCCACATGCTTTGCTCTAAATTTGCTGTTTAATGAATCTTGTAATTAATGTCAGTAAAACTTTGGGGTTATATAAATCATAGTTGTGCAATTAAATTGGCTTAAAGACTATATTATGTCTATAGAACTGTACTATATACTATTATACTATACACTACAGTATAAAACTGTCTATAGAACTGTACCATGTAATTTGATTGTAAAAGGAAAAACAAAAACAACTGTGGATTGTGGTAGCCTACAGTAGTGGTATCAAGAAAAGGTTTTTCTGTATTTCTAAGTCTTGTTTATATACATCTTAGCATAGCATAAGACATTTGTGATAAGTCAACTATGTACTCAACCAGGGATGGATCCAGCCTCTAATTGTTGGGGGGGTGCTGCTGAAATCTATTTTCATTCAAGGAGGTCCATCAGTGTGGCACTGTCAAAATGTGTCTCTGCTGTATTTGGCATACTGATAAGCATTCATGTTGGTAATACAGATGTTTTTGTTTAATATTAATAAAGACCTGAAAACGGAGAAAGTGTGTATGAAAAATCAAGTCTTAAAAACAAACATAAATAAAAAACACTTATGGTATAACAAAATTCAAGAACGTGATGAAATTTTGGGAAATATTCTAAAGTTTAAAAACATGAGCAGTACAAAACACATGATTATTTCCATTGGTACACATTCCATAATCTACACAGCATCAATTCGTTACATGCTGATATAAAATGCTATGATCTATCAAAATATAAAGTAATACTAGTAGACAGGGTTGATCTCTAAGTGGTCAAAAAAGCGGTTTAAACTTGGTATTAACCAGTGAAAACTAGGTTTAAACCGGTCAAAACTGGTCAAAACCCAGAAAAATATATTTATGTAGTGAATGGTCGGCTACCTGGGCTATGGGCTATTTAGAAAATATAAAAGCGGTTGTGAGTTGTGACCATTTTGATATGCAGGCCTCGAAAAACTATCCTGTCTTTAAATTTTAAGGCATCTTAGAATATGCATTCGCATTGTTTTATTTTAACTGGATAAAATTTGATGGCAAATGTTTTTCATAAAAAAAAAATTGTTGGAATAAATTCTTGTATATAATTATATAGCCTACTTCCGTTGGCTGTGCAAATTGTTCATCGTTCTACCAAGCATTTTTTGGTTCATCAGAAACTGATTTTTTGAATTCTCTCAATAACTGAAATAACCAACTGATTGAAATATCAAAAATAAACAGAGAAATTGAATATTTTTTGTTCCAAATCCAGCATTTAGGTTATTGTTGATCAAAACAAAATATAGTTGAACATCATTACTAAACATGGAGGGTAATATTTTTAATTCAATTGAAAAGCAACTTGAAATGATTCATACACTAAAGGGGTTTTGACCAGTAAGAGGTGGTCAAAACTGCCCGGTTTAAACCAGGTTTTAACTGGTTTTAACCAGAGATGTACGTATGCGCCGCAAATTCTACGCCGCATACTTGCGGCGTAGACTTTTTGTTTGCGCTAACGCTTGCGGCCACATTTTTTTGGATAGTTTGCGCTTGAGGCTGCGCCGCAAAGTTTTTGCGGTTTTTTAGCGCATAGCGTCAACGCATACTTTTTAATGTCTTAGTTGTTGTTTGCAATTTTTTTTGTCAAACTGCGAAATGTTGACGTCTTGCAATTGCCCATTGTTCTAGTGTAACTCATGACAAAGACAGGACTCAATTCAATTTTCTCTTTCGCCCTGGCCGTGTGATGTTCTAGGCGTTACCATCTTCAACGTCCAGGCGATAATAGACGAGCTATTAGGCCTACGTAATAGACGAGCCAATCCTGATTTGACTGTAATCGACACTGTAAGCAGCAGTTAGATTTATTTGAATGCATGCCGGTAGCCTACAATTTATTCTCGCGGGCTTGAGCATGACACATTTGCATTTAAAAAGAGAAATGAAAGTAAAAAGATCGCTTTTCGTTTTTTTTTTCCAAAATTCATCAGGTAATCACGGACCCCCAAATGGTTTCTCACGGACCCCCAAGGGGTCCCCGAACCCCAGGTTGGAAACCACTGCACTACTGCCTTTGACGCTAGAGTCCCACGTGGAGACTGAAGTCTTGCAGAAAAAAAGAAAGAATTAGTTAAAACAACTTAGGCCTACTGAGAAATTAGCAAATTACAGGTCAGAACAGGAATGTAATGTAAGCAAGCAAGAAGGTAGGTTGGTAATGTCGCTCCATGTAAAATGTAAACAATGACTTGGCTTCGTAGTGTGAAGTTTTTTTAGTCAAGCCGTGTTGAAGGCGTTTGTAAGCAATTGTGAGCACTTTAATTTATATTAGTTAAGTCTTGCATTTTGGGGCAAGTCGGAAACTTCTCAGGCAATGAGCAGTGCAGCCTATGTATCTAAACAAACTCAAATATTTGGTCTCCAACCGTGATTGCTTGCATGATGTTGTACTCTGTACGTTATATGTATAGTACATTACTTTGCCTTTGCCGGTTATTCTTGTTGTATGCTATGTAGCGTAGTAATGTGTAGGCCTACATACAGTAGGCTATCAAGCTAAGATAATTTTTACTTGACAATTTATACATTCTGTTGCGTAAGTATGTAATTATATATATTTTGTAACTTGATGAGCAGTTTAGCAAAACATCCATCCAGGGGCCAATTGTGAGAGGCTTTTGAGTAGCCTACTGCTAATAACACTAGTAATGCTAACTATCCCTGAATGCTAATAACAAAGAGTTGTGCAGTTCAGAATCTAAACTTGCTTGTGTCTGGCAGTTTTGTCCTCCATTAACCCACTTTTTAAAAATCTTATCAGAAAAAGCATATAGCTTAGGGCTACTGAGAGAATTATGGCATTTAAAGCAACATTAGTCTTATTCAAACGGAATCATTTTAAAAATAGTGTTTTTTATTATGAATTTTTAGGGAGCGACAGTTAGTATATTACTAGGAGCGACAGTTAGTATAATACTAAAATTTTCTTGATAGGCATATGCTACAGTTTCTTACACTACACTATTGTATTCATGGAATAACTTATGGTAATACTAATCTCCAAGTGAAATGGAGCATGATAATACAAACCCGTGGCCCTACTTGGAAGAGAGGCCACACAAAGGACCATTAACCGTGGGCGCTTTTCCAACGAAAGATTTCCAAAATACTTTTTTTCGCTACAACACGCCAATGCCTTCCAGTGCTGCGGTTGAAGGAATGTTTTCAATGGGCAAAGACATATTGAAACCAAAACGCAGCAAAGTGTCAGATGAACACTTTCAGATGCTTGTGTTTCTTCGTGGAAAGTCAAAATAAAACTTGTTTGTTTCGAGTGGTTTATATCGTGTGAATGTTTGGCACCTAGCAAACAAACTGAGTTTGCGCTATAGTGTATGCGCTGACGCCGCCAACTTTTTTTACAAGTTGCGTTGACGCATGCGGCGTATAGTTTTTCGAACGTTTGCGTTCGCGCTGACGGCGTCAATATTTTTTGTATGCGCGTACATCACTGGTTTTAACCGGGCGGTTTAAACTGCCCCGGTTTAAACTGCCCCGGTTTAAACCGATCAACCCTGCTAGTAGATCTTAATACCATTATTTTATTAAAATAATAAATTGTATTAAAATATTAATAAATTGTATTAAAATATTTTATTAAAACTGAATATGTATTAGTTGAAGGGGCCAAAAAAGATCAACATGGCCATGCATTAAGTGCAGATTTCAAGTTGATGTTTTGATGAAATGGGTCACTTGATATTTCTGAGTTTTATGCTGGCATTTTGAAATTTTTTTGGGGGTGCGCACCCCCCCTGGATCCATCCTTGTACTCAACTTAAATCGCAATTTGTAACTTCTCACGCTTTCCAACGAGTTATTTGAAATTAAGAATGGTGTTGCTTGTGGAGAATGGAAATCTTCCTTCACTTGCCTCTAAGTTTATGTCAGTGAGAGAAGATTTAATTGTACTTTTTATGGTTCGTTACATAACATTGCTAATACTTTTCTTTTTTTCTAGCAGAGAAAAGTGATAAAACTTGTCCTTACTTGGTTGCCTTGCAAGCAGACCTGCTTTTTGTTAATGGGATCTTGCAATGGCTTGCATCATTGTTACTTGTGCACAACAGTTTTTTCACACTGTCATGTTGAAATTTTTTATGTATGTTTGTATATACATCATTTGCGAAAATCAACTCATACCTCCGTCCTCCATTCCATTTTCACTTCGGTTATAAAATTAGATGAAATCTAATTAACATCTAAAGCAAAAGGAATTTTATTACATATGAAATATTGTACATTAATTTGACAAGTACTCAGGGCTCACACACCAAGTGTTGTTGTGGCATATTAGATCTATATCAAGCCTACACAACTCAAAATGGTGCAAGAGCTACAACAAACAAATTATCGTACATTTGCGGGCTGCATAAAAACGTTACTTTACATTTCTACTATGTATCAGATTTAACAGATGTTGTTCAGCCAGTAACAAGATGAAACCAGTCATCCTGAAAGTAACTGCCGAAGAAGTACTACACTATCTCATTGTTGTACTCATGTACTGTATTTAAAAAAGTTAGTTCATACTTGTTTAAAATTAAATGATAAGCCAAAAATTGTTATTATAAAATATAATTGGAAAACATATTTAAATCATCTTGCTTCCACATAAAAAAGATTTTGCTGGTCACATGTTGTGCAGGCCTGATCTATATATACTTTACTTCTATGTCCTCAATGAGGAATATGAACTGTCAATGATAGGTTGCTCTGAGTATGTTTATCTTGCTTAATACAGAAGTTGTAACATGCTTTAAGTCCAGCACAAATTAGACTTCTGGAGTTAGCCTAAGAATTTACAGTTAGTTAAAGTTATACAGTTATAGTGTACACACTCATAGGCGTCGAAATAGGGTGGGCCGGGTGGGCGGTGCCCACCCTGCCGTGAAACGAGGGTGGGTAAAATATGTTTCGCCCACCCTGTTTTCATGACACTTATGAAGTTTTTGTTACAATTATTTCCGTCTTTGTTAAACGCTGAATTATCCAACCAACTGCAGCGTAACTTCTTGTTTTACGCTATGTCTCTCGCAAGGTATCCGACAGAACAAAGCAATTCCGCAACAACGCTGCGTTGAAAAAAGGGCCGATACTCACTGCATTGTTGTTGCTATGGCAACTGCCACATGCTGGCAATTCGTGGTGAGAGAAAGCCACGTGTGATCTTTTCTCCCAATGGTCTCACTTTCGTCACGTCACAATCAAACTTCAGTTCCCGGTCAGCGTAAGGGAATATAAATATGACATCATAATGAACATGACAATAAAATAACCGATACAAACTAAAGACGTACTGATTCTACTGAAACAATCGCTTTTTACAAATCTTTCCTCACAAACTTGTTGCTGGATATAAATTGGGGCACCGCGCGATGTTGTCATTTCATTATTGAAAAGTTAAACATGAAGCAAAGTCAAACATCTATTCACGCATTCTTAAAACCAGCTTCCAAAAGGCGTCATGATAACGCTGAAGAAGCCACGTCTAGTACGAATGAACGTACAGATGACATTGATGAAGAAAGCAGTGCTTCAAGGATGGACAGTTGTGAAGTCAATGTCTCAGGCAATGCATCAGTAGTTGTAGAAGACAGCATGAGCCATGGAAATCTACCTGCTCCATTTGACGTTAGCATGCTGTCGGATCAGCTTCCCGCTCAGGAAGGTTCCGTCAGCACAGTCAGCAGTCACCTGTCCGAACATTTTGCGGCAAATCCGAAGGTGCCACTTTAAAGGTAACAGGTCACAAGTCAGTCACGCTCTTTTTAGGCCGCAAAGGATAACATGAAATAAGTTTGTTTAGTTTAGCAGCGCTCATAAAATCGCAAGGCGCAAGAAAGCTAACACCAAACCTATTATTAAAGCTTAATTGCTGCAGCGACGCTAAACGCAGTCTTTGTGAGCAAGACTAACCATTGCGAATTTGCGAACATACACATTCAAATAAAATCTGTTTAAAAACTCTCGCCCACCCAGAATTCCTCTCTTCTAAGAAAAAATCGACGCCTATGTTACCAATTGTACATACCGTATCTAGAATCCTGGCAAAATATTTGTGTTTCTAATTTTAACAAACTTTTGGGAAAAGTTATGTGATTTTATTTAAGCATTTTGCACCTTTCACTTGAATTTTCAATTTACTGTTTTGTCGGAGGCTAGAATACCTCATTGAAATTTTAAATTACCTTTGTATGTTTTAGACCCACGAACTCAAAACTGGTTTTTGGTTCACAGTCCATGGCCTCCTTTCATCATTTTGGTTGTCTACATCATTTTTTGTTTGAATGCAAAAAGACTTATGAAAAATCGAGAAGCCTTTGAACTGCGTGGTGTTATGTTCATTTACAATTCTGTTCTTGTCATTTTATCGGCTTACATGGCATATGAAGTAAGTGTTAAATTGGATCTAAAAGTTTTTTAACAATTTGTTTTCTTTGTTCAAGTTTCTAATGGTTTGTAACGTATGGTACAGTAGTTGTCATGCAAAAATGGTGAACTAAGATTTTCTTCTTTCAATGACATTGAACAGTTTTTTTATATACTGCAATAGTAAACGCATATCTCATGTGATTACTGTTTGAGATAGTTCCAAACTCTGTTTTGTTATAGAGTTATCTGAGACAAGTTGAACGAATGTGAACAGATGTAATTGAACAAACTCCTTGTTAGTAAATTGTGTTCAATCAAAAGTTCACGGTGTAGTTTCACAGCTTCCACTCTGGTCCCACTGGTCATAGGCACTTTTCTGCTCAGCTTGCTTCCCATCATTTCGATCATAAACTTTTCTCACCAATATGTATTTCTCAGCAACAACTCTCAACGTAGATAGCCTACATTTTTAACAAATTTATATTTTTTATCATGGAATATATATTTAGATAATTTGCATAAGTGGCGCATGCATAATATGGCTTCAGCATAGAAAAAAATTGGCAATAAACTTTTAGCGATTTGAATTGTTTTAGGTAAAAAGTCAGTGGCACACGCAGAGTGATTTGGCCATCAAAAAACTATCAAAATATAAAACTGGGGCCCAATGCCCCTGGCCTAACCCATCCATGTGTAGCTTATGCCAGATTATTGATTTGTACAAGGGCTGCTAAATATCTAGGTTGTTGAGCCGTTTACTAAGAAGTTGGCAAAAAAATTGAATTTTTCGAACTTGGTAAGACAAGTGTGTTTTGATTGAATGTCTACATCCGACCCCAATAGACTACTAAGTATCCTCTAATTCTTGTAGGTTTGATTCTTGCAACTCATCAAGTTTTGATGTAAGCAAGGTAAACTCAAATCCCAAATGCAGTTAAAAATGGGTTGCTCCAGTTTCATCATGCACAAATGAGGGTTGGTACTTCCATTGATCTGTGAGTGCTGCGAGAAATTCGATAAAAGATGTTGGGTTGGTCCTAGAAGTCCCAAAGTTTTGCTGCCATGTTATTTGTTTTCAATGCTAATTCGAGCGGTTTAAAATTCGAACATTGGTATTTTAAACATAGAATGAGTAAGGTGCGTGTAGCGGCACGTTGCTTGTTAGCATGCTCGCTCATATACAGTCGTTGAAGGACCACAGCACTTCTGGACATGATGATGGCGAAAAGTGATCAGGACACGATGGTCTTCGATATTGATTTGTTTATTGATTCATTCCAACAGAATAAGCTTGACGTTGAACGACAGAATTCAGGCAACAAAACACTGGAACGACTGAGTCCCTCCACCAGAAATTAACACAACGCTCTGTCGTTCTACATTGCCAACTTGAATTCAAAAATTGAAAGTTCTTCTTGAGTGAGTGAGAATGAGAAAAAGACTAAGATTGAGTCAGAAATCATGGTTGTGATTATTTAGAAAGGACCCTAGTCTTAATAGGAAAAACGCCACTGTAAGCATCGCAACCGCTGTACACAACCAGTAACCACACAATGTAACATAACGGCAAATCTACGTATGTATGAAGCACTAGCCAAAATGCTATTAGGCATTCTTACGAAAATTCAGTGCTTACAATTTCCTAAATTCAATTTTCTAGATTTCTAAGTTAGACGCAGGGTTGTGCTGAAAGTCCGCGGTATTTGTACAAATTAAGCGGATTCCGACGCGACGCTAGTGAAACGAAGCCCGTGGCGTCGAAGGAAGCTCTCGGGCGCTACAGTGCGTTATGATATGTAGCTACAACTTGGCTATTGGCAAACGGACGGACGTTTTCTTTCAAAAAATAGGAATGGCCTCTTAACAAAATCCTGCATGCGCCACTGAGTAGCGGTCAGCTTCTACTGATTAATTTTGTAAAACTCAACGTGTTTAGTATTTCATGTCCAGCTACCTTGCAAGTTACAGCTTATATTGTCAACCGGTTGATTACAGCACTTCACCACTCGCGATGAGGGTAGGTAATGCTTGTGGAAAACATAAATATGTTTTAAAAAAATTTACCTTGCAAAATTGTCTTTCTCACTATTTGAACTGATTCAATCAATTCACAGTGTTGTGCACATGCTTATGCTCTTTTTTTTCAAAATTTTTTATGACTTAGAGAAAGTAAAAAGCTACTGTATATAAATTGGTTTGTTAGACGCTTTTTTAAAAACAGTTAAAGCGTAGCCTAACTGCTATTCCATAAAATGTAAATAAGCCAAAAAACTAAGATTCTATGTAATTTTAAATGCATTTCTTTGTGTTTGGTTCTTTATATGAAACAAACACTCGTTACTATTTATTTAACCTGAGTTAATGTTTATATCAGATGGCCAACGTTTCCTGGTGGTATTTTATATCCAAATACGTTGAGTTGCTGGATTCAATGTTTTTTGTTTTAAGAAAAAAATACTCGCAAATTTCTTTTCTCCATGTTTACCACCACAGCACGATGTTAATAAACTGGTGGCTCAGTGTCAAGTATGTTCCCGGTGGACAGTGTAAGTTGCTACGTTTTTTAGATTTTCGGTGTGGTTTACGTAGTTATGATAGCTTATTTTCGTGGTCGTGAAGAATCATAAAATGCACAGTCTCCTTTTATACGTTTACACAGTCTCATTTTTCCCACAGCTTACAAAAACCAAGTTTCAATTTAATTGTATGGCGCAATGCACTGTCTTAAAAAATAGATATAATTCTGTGTATCTACGCTATTGAGTGCAATAGTATCATTCGTCGACAGAGGAGGAAAAAAGAGTCTGCTTCTCCTGCGGAAAGATTTTTCTATAAAATTTTCATTTGCTGAATGCTTGTATAATATAGCCTTATCGTGGACATCGCTATAATAGCATTCGGACTGGAAGCCAAACGCTAGGCCTCATCCTGCACGGCAAACAGGATTGCCATATCGGAGGTTTTCACGTCAAATTTTAAAAATTAACTTTTCCCGAATCTTGATGCATTTCATAATATTGCATTTTGGGCTGATTTTGTCAACAGTATGATTACTACCATAGCTTAAGGTGTTGCGACTGTGCTATATTTTAATCTGAAAATGTATAAAAAAAAGTCAAGTTTCCGAAATGTGACGTTCAAACGGCCGCTATGGCAATCCTGTTTGTCGTGCAAGATGAGGCCTAGCGTTTTGCTTCCGCTCCAGATGCTATTATAGCGACGTCCATGGCCTAACTTCTCTCGTTTGACTTGTAGTAGCTTAGATTGGCAATGCCTCATCGTGCAGCCAAGCTTTCTTTTTGCTACTTGTCGGTTTGTTGTCATCAGTCGAATCCAGGGCTCACCACGTGGAGGTTGACAACTTGAGCCCCATGGCCTAACTGTCTGGTGCAGTATGATCCTATGGTCCAAAGTACTAATTATATAACGTATGTATTTATGTAAAACTGTCTGGTGCAGTATGATCCTATGGTCCAAAGTACTAATTATATAACGTATGTATTTATGTAAACATTACCTAGATGAAATATGACATGTTTGCCTCGTCAGCTTGGACTTTGAACTTAGTGGCCTGCTGGTGATCGAAAGACACTGAGGATCTTAAAATTTTGCTGTTATTTTGTTCTGGCGTGTTGAAAACTGATTCAAAGTCCGATGACCATCAATCAATCACGTTAGATTCAGTATAACGTTACATGTTCAACAAAACAAGTAGAAATCAGCGTGCATTGTGTTATCCCATGCGTTCATGAGTTTTTAAAGGCTTGTTATGACCTTAAGCTTAAGGCAATAAGAATACAGGCGACTTGTGCTTCGAATAAACAAATATATGTGTTAGTGTATAATATTTGCTTTGTGGAATGTGTATCAACAGTATTAACCAACGTAGAATATAATTGAATTCATCAACTTCAAATGCTTTCAGTTTATTGTGCTGTTCCAGGTTTTTTCATTGCTCTTCTCAATTCCTCAGTCCACGTGCTAATGTATAGCTATTACGCTCTCAGTATTTTTGGGCCAAAAGTTCGGAAATATTTGTGGTGGAAAAAATACTTGACTTGGATACAACTTGTAAGCAACTTACTCTCGTTGTAGATTTTAATTTCCTGTGGTGCTCAATTGGATTGCCATATTTTTATATAGGTTGAAATTGTACATGATTTCAAGCCATCAACTTAACTCTGCATTGATTAACATCAGGTTTGGCGATGTATTTCAACATTTAAGATTTTCATTTGTGTTTTGACATTATATGAAACAATGTCTTCTTTAACCGATCTCTTCTTTACAGGTCCAATTTGTTGCCATATTTCTGCATTGTGGGTACAACCTGTCTGTGGAATGTGACTTTCCACGATGGTTGAACAAACTGGTCATGGGCTACATGATCACCTTGATCATATTGTTTTTAAATTTTTACATGAAGTCCTACATGAAGAAGAAGACCAAAGATGCGTAAATTATGGTTGCCGGCCGATTTCAAGAGTGTATCGATTTGTAGTTGTGAGATATTCTGTAGTTCAATCCGTTCTCAAGCGGGGTTGTGGAGTCCCGCAGACGTCACTCAAGTCCGACTGCGGACACGTCAAAGTCTTTCCAATGCCTTGTTCACCAGCAGTCCTGTTAATGATGAATTTTAATTAATTGATGATGTTTTGAATATTGTTGCCATATAGATATATCACTTCTTTTTATTTGCAAAATTTTAATTACTTTATCAATCCACTGTTATGTATTAATTTTTTCGCTTGCGTAATGGAGCGGACTCTCAATCAGATTGATGAGCTGCTCTGTTACAAAATTATGTCACATTAAGAATAATTTTATGAATCATCTTGTTTATTGCTATTTGTGGAATAAGTTAACACCATCGTTAAGATATGACAAGTCCAAAATAGTAATGAACATTAGTTTGTTTTATATTTCATCCACAAACAGTAGAGGTTGAAAGTTGTTAAGGAAGGGCTGACCAAGATAGGGGGAGAACCGATTCCCTGTAAAATTAATGTCAAAGTATCTCCCGTTGACCAGTAGTTTTGTTTGGCGTTTTCACACTTGAAGCTCGTTGTCTTTTAGCCAGTTTTTAAATGTATTTTTGCATTGGTAGACTGTGTTAAAACCCAAATGATCAACAGTTTGTCAGCTTTTTTCACAATTTTGACAGATTGGTGTGTTTTGATAGCCCTATCGACGAAGAGCGGGAGCAGTTCGGGCATAGTGGGACAAAATTCTATTATAACTGATTCATTCCTTTCTGGTGCCTGTCGAGAAACCTGATAGGGTAGCATTGGGTCGTTGATAATGTCTCCACCATATGGTCGATTTAAAATCCCTTCGACTAATGTTAGATCAATCGGCCAATGGTGAACTGTATTTAGACTGGTAAACTGTATTATACCTACTGTATAAATTAAAAGTCTACCACATATCTGCACTAGCACATACCGTGAACTGTACATATTGTAGGCAATTAATACTTTTCATATGGGTTAGTCATGCAGTCATATTGGCAATTTGAAGAGTTGCAATTTATTTTTGACTTTGTCCCTCTGTGTGACATTTCTTATCATGTTTCACGAATGCCAATTCCACTATTACCTTTTGTAATACATTCCATGGCTGTAGCCTGCAAGGTATTTGTGGCACTGTAACTACTGACTGTGTGTCCCTTTGCTGCTTCCAACTATGGTTTGCATTGCATCTCAAGCTTGCAGTGCACTGTTTAACGTAAGTTTTGTTATTGCAGTGGGCGTAAACTATACTGATTGTGATGTATTTCAAAATAATGGTATTTTTATTAAATCCGTTGTTATTGTCGCTTTTTATGATTGTAGCTGATTTGTGCAAGCTTATTTCTAGCTTGGGTGCCAGCATCCCGGGTTACTATTTGATTCACTATTGATAGAAAAAAATTCTTGCGGTCTTGCAAAAGACAACTTTTAATAAAGCTCTATAATTAGAAAAGATTTGTCTTTGGTGGAGAACAAGGGTGCCCAAGGTTTTGTAGCCATGGTCTGCAATTCGCGAGTTAGTGCCGCATTAAAATTTTCCCTCATTTTTGTCCTTGAATTTCGGCCTAAGCTTTAGAATTGTGTATTGTAGATGATGCACTTTAGGCACGTCTGATGGTGTAGAAATTATGCTACACCAGTTCTTAAGCCCCTCATCCCAAATATCTTTTTCAAACTATGCAATGTGGTGGCTTTGACAATCCTCTTCTGAGGTGTCATGTGACGTTTCAATCCCAAGCAGAGTAAACTCCCGAAAGCAAAAGCTACCATTTTAACGAAATTTCAGTTTAAACGATTCGTCTTGTGCTTTTGTCGCTATGTTTGAAATCTTATTTATATCTGCAAGGAATTATGAACCAAATCAAACATTAAAAGATGCTTTCATTTGGCTTCTATCTATACGATTTAACGTCTCTTCTTCCCGGTAGGCTATATAATTCTGTTTTTATAAAGACCTGGTACTATTTTGTTATTGTATTTCAAGCTCCACCCGCATCCGTTCCAATCACATTGCAATCAATGCGAAACACTCTTATAGTGAGTTCTGTTTTTATTTTTGGCTTGTAAGTAACAGTTTAATTATGCAAAGAGAAACTGAAATTAGGCCTAACATCATTTCTGCAGTGCAAATAAATTTTCAATAGAATGTTTTTTTTATATCACCAATCTTGTTGTGACAAGCATAGTCGGCCTTACAAAGTCAATCAATATTTTTCCAGTGTTTAATGAACAGTTGTGGGCCCAAGGCAGAGCCGCATAAAGTATGCAAGCTAGTTGCCTGTCATCAGTGTGAAAGGCAACGACATAATCTGCAATATTTTACTTTCAATATATTTTTAAGCAGTTGTATTTTACAATGTAAAGTAAAGAAAATCAACTACCGTAACTAATAACTATATATCGACTTTTTTGAAAATTAAGATATAGAAAACATAAAGTAAAGCCATTGGAAAAATACCAATCGAAGAAAAACGTATGGCTAAAGTCATACTGACCTTGCGTAAGGTTATATATAAACTGTTCGGAAGCCAGCAATTGTACAGGAGTATAATCAAGTCGTCATAAGTTTTTTTTATATCGTCACAACGTCAACAACTGACTAAAACATAACCAGACACCTAATAGTAATCAGTCCTGTTTCACATTGATTTAATGCCTGCGGACGTTGGTGAATGTAAACTAGAACTGATTTTCTGGATGGGTAATCACAGCAAGCTTATGCAATCGATTAAACACGATGCCAATTCTACATTTCTATGTTTAATCAGAAAAAAATGAAAAGGTGTTAGAAGCTTGACGGTTGGCGTGATCGAGAAACTGTCCAAGCATGGTCAACGTAATACAAAAAAAAAAACGTGACAAAGCGTACATGACGATACACACTACGACTAAACGGTTTTATATGCTATTATACAAAGTTAATGAAACATAGTAATCAAAATTCAAGCTACAGTACAATTAGGAATTCCACCTTGTAGAAGAACAAAAGCAACAGCCTACTTATAGAAAAGTCTTACAGGTAGGTCTATATACAAATGTTGGGCATGAATTCTTGTGGTGTTGACTATCGACCACAAGGTAGCCTACTTGCCTGAGCAGGGTATCACTTCAAACTGGAAAGAGTGTTTTGGTAGAACGTCTAAGTATTGTTTGTAGGCTTATCAAACTTAGCCTACTCAAAAATGGTGGCGCATCGTGTAAACAAAAACCTGAGTGTTACATTCTAAACCACAAACATAGCCTAGGCTACTTTCAAACAGATAAAACATTGTTTTCTTCACATACTTCTTCATACGTAGGCGGTCTTGTCAAAGAAGCACTGTCTTGAGCATTTGGGTGTTCCACAAAAGGCTTAACTTCTGAAAATGTTTCTTGAAGTAGAGTTGCATTCTGCTCTAACGATTCATCGTTGTCTCCCGTAGTGGACGAAACTCTAATATGTTCAGCACGTGAATTGAAGACAAGAACTGGCGTTGAATATCGACTAGACCCGTTTTTTGCTGGTTGGTTGTCTACGAGTGAACTATTCTTGCGGCTCAGTTGTATTTCAGAATAATTCGTTTGATCGTTTGCGTTCCAAGCCGAACCTTCAACACTCGATTTTCGCTTCAGAAAACGCTTGATTTTGGGGGACACTACAGGCCAATTACGATTGGGCAAGCGACTATCTTTTGATGTCTCCATGACCTGTAGAGATCGGCTTCTTACCGAAGATCCGTCCACCTTGTTTGGGTCTTGTGTTTCGGTCGAGCGATGCTGTTTCAAGTTGGTCATTTGTTTAGATAACGACATTTTCTTTCTGTGATGAATTAAGCATCCAGTTGCTAGGAGTAAAGACAAAAAGAGAATCCCTGATGAGAAACAAATAGCAATCCAATTCGTTTTATTAAGGGATTGACTCTGATTGTCAACAATGATGATCTTGGTTTCAGCGTTATCTTTAATAAAATACGTTTCTTTGTGCTCATACTTTGCAAGGATATGCGGATCTTTTTCACTTGACGCAGATCTACCTATTGGTACTTTAGTAGTTAAAGATACAGAGTCGTACTGACATCTCTTGCCAGAATATGGCAACGTACAGCGGCATCTACGACAATGACAAGTAGGGTGGGCATTTGGTGGATCTAGGCAGACGCCCCCATTAAAGCAAAGATGTTCAAAACATTGTTTGCTTACATTTTCGCAAAATGTTCCAGAAAATCCGCTTTTGCAGTAGCACTTAAAACTGTTCAAGAGAGTCCCGCAACTACCTAAGATAAAAACATAATTTCAATACAAAAATCGGAGTTACAAAGTAAAAGCGTTTAAATTTTAATTGAACGACATAGGCTAGCCTACTCATTTAAACTATGAACTGGAAATAGCCCCCCTCCGCAACACGATGACGATCTTTAACGTTTTGCCTTGGCAAAATTCTATTTTTATTTGACCTTTCTACAATTTCAACAAAATAAAAGGTACCGCGTATGTTTTAAGCTCTTAATGGGTAGGCTGTTTCACTTTTCTGTGTTGTCATATGCGATTGATTCAGCAATAACTTGTAGTAGCCTAATAGTTTTTAGACACATTTCAATCACCAGGACAAAATAGGAGTAAAATTAATTAAGAGAAGATCTCGTAGTGTAAAATTAAGGCACCAAAAGCTAACGGACTAATTACTCTTGTATGCTCTTTCACTTGTTTACTTATGCTTTGCCTTAAATTACCACAACCACATAAAACTTTTCTGTCTTAGATAATCAAAGAAACAAGCTTTTTAAATCGTCAACAGAAAACGCTCTACCGCTGTAGATGAGATTGCTTTCAACATCAATTAGCTCGCTCACTTGGTACGATACCACTGCATCAATTGACGTATTTCTGATTGCCATTGCTTCATAGCTCTGGAAAATGCCTTGCAACATTTCATGCCTCCAGAAAAAGAGTCAGCTTACAAGAACGTAACATTCAATATCACTGGCCCCTATTGTCGATGATAATTCGTTATTCGCGGCAATTAGACCGTAGTCTATTTACTCACCCCCATTTTTGCAAATTACATTAGAACAGCGATGTGCTGGTGCTTCGCAAGTGATGCCGGCCCAGTCTGCAGGACACTGGCAGCGAGAGAAGTTATTTCCTTCAACACAACTGCCTCCATGTTGGCAAAGAAGATCGGAACATTTGATTTGAACACTTTCACTGCAAAGCCTTCCCAGAAATTTGGAGCACATGCATTGATCATCGTCAGTTAAATTCTGTTAAAAAAGTTAAAGTTTTTTTATGTTTATTTTTGAATATCACAACGACCATAAAAAACACTTTAAGCAAAGAAAAAGACTAGTAAGATGAAAACCTTAGGCTAGCAAACCTAAGTTTCAGAGGTATGAAATTACAGAGTACAGTAACCCACAATACAAGCTACCTCACAAATTTGGCTGTTTCTGCATGATTGATTGAAGCACTCATCAACTTTCAAATGACAGTTTCTGCCAACAAATCCAGGTGGACACTCACATGTGTAGCTGCCTTGACCAGTGTTGCTGCACAAAGCCCCATTTTGACACGGACTGTTATTAGTGCAAAAGTTTAAATCTAAATGAAAAATAAATGTGCTTATCACCACGACGACAACTTGGCTTATGCAAAGATATGATAATAAAAAGTAGGCTACAGTAGATGAGTTTGTCAATCAACATATACCATATGTGGCTTAGTCGATTACTTTTGATCAGATCTCTCATTAAAATAACTAAGCTAAGTTTTATGCTGATCATAAGAATCACAGTTTCAACTCTGCAGCCTTAAATTTGCAACTCCATATCTAACACGCTGAGCCAACAGTGTGGTATAATTCGGATCAAGTCAGGGATCTTCTGTTTCACACTAACACTTAAAATAATTTCATATGCAATGGAGCGCATGTGCAAGCCAACGCATGGAATTGCACTTTACAGATCCAAGAGGAACACTTGATCAGGTACTTTTCAAAAATGAAGAAACAAATGCAATTGTAAAGGTTTCTGCATTATTTTCTCGCTTGCTACGCCAACTCAATCACATTTCATTAACATAATTAGCGGCAGCACTTACGAGGGGAAAACGTGTGATTAGGTTTGAAAAACTGAGAAACAATGCGGTTTTTTGTAGGCAAAATATCCTTATTGTGCCACAGAAAGTTATCGTCAATCTGGAAAAAACTTTTTCCGAATACTTTTTCCCAAAGAACTGTCACCACCTTTACGAATTTACAAAGGTCAGGCTATTTAAAATATTGTTAAAATACAAATCATCTAAATTAGAGATATAGTAAGAAAGTAAATTTAAGGGAGAGGGCAAAGCTTTTTGGGGGCAAACGTCATTCAACCTGAATTATAATGGTATTCAATCGCTGTAAGAGTATTAAAACGATTTTTGAGGGAACTAGATAAAATATTGGGGAGTAGATTGACCCCAAGCCCCCCGTGGGCTACGCCCTTAACGTAAATGCCGGTTTTCTACACAATTTGTCATTAAAGGTATTCCGGTATTCAACGATGTCTATTGCTGTAGCTACAGTAATCTCAAAACTCTTTGAACGTTTTATTTTGAATACCAGTGACAATCAATTTGGATTTAAGTCTGGTCATAGTGCTGACATGAGTGTTTTTTTATTAAAACAAGCAGTGTCCTCTTATATCAGTCATGACACTCCTGTATATTCTGTCTTTTTGGATAGCCTTCGACAAAGTCAATCATCATTTATTGTTTAAAACGCTTATCACACGCAACGTGCCTATGTATTTTGTTCGCTTATTGGAATACTGGAATAGTAAACAAACCATGCAAGTGAGGTGGGGAGGTCACCTGTCCCAATCATTCAATGTGTCCAATGGAGTCGGACAAGGTGTGGTTTTAAGCTCCTATCTTTTTGCAGTATATACAGTATTGATCAGCTTTCTAATGAGCTCAATAAAACAAAAGTTGGTTGCTATGTTGGCAACTCTTGCCTAAATCATATTATGTTTGCTGATGACATTTGCTGCATCTCGCCTAGTTTGTGTGGCTTACAAAATTTGTTAGATGTTTGCCACAAGTATGCTGTTGAACATGAAATTACTTTCAATTCAAAAAAGTCATTTGGTATGTTATTTTCCCCAAAAAACTTTTATCTTTCACGTGCTCCTCTGCTATATCTAGGTAAATCTGAAATTGTGTTCACAGACTCTGTAAAATACCTGGGTGTATTTATTGAGAGTTCTCTCTCAGATGAAAATGATATTTCAAGGCAGGTACGCTCTCAGTACTGTGCTGCAAACAATGCAAAATCTCATTTCGCTAAATGCTCACCCTCTGTAAAAAACATTGTATTTCGCTCTTATTGTATGTCCTTTTACGCATCCCAGTTGTGGAACAAGTTTAGATCTTCCAGTATAAAACGATTACGTGTTACTTACAATGATTCTTTTAGAATATTGCACAACTTGCCTCGTTATGTCAGTGCCCGTGAATATCAAGTAATGAATAATATAACAACGTTTGATGTTGTATTAAGGAAAAACATGTTTTCATTTATCAACCGTTGCATTCACTCCTCAAATCGCTTTATGTCAGACCTGATGTCATCTGATTGTTTTTATCGTTCTGAATCCCTGTTCTGAATACTTTCAATTCTTCCAACGCTCATTGTATGTAAATTTGTAGCACTAGATAGCCCATTTAGTGAGCTTTTAAACCGACGGCATCCAAAGCGGCTCTCTGTGACCTTTGTGCATTTGCAGTTTGTGTATTATTTCGTTGTTTTGTTTTGGATATGGACAACTTGTCTGACGCAAATAAATAATAATAATGATATTGGTTATCTGTTTGTGGTGTCCATCTGCAATTTTCATTATTAATGTTCGTTGAGAAATTTCGCATAAAATTTTATGAAGCTGAGCTGACAATTAATCGTAAGTTACTGATCAATGTATTAATCTTGTTTATGGTTTCTTTTTTTGTGTGTTTTTCTCAGGGTGGCAACTGATTGGTAAACCATACAGTCGTTTCGTTGTCTCCCTGCCAAGAACAATACATTGTGTGTAGTTTTGTTTTATGTCACTTTTGTGGTTTGTTTTTGATAAATAAACAATTAATTGGTTAAAGAAAATGTTTCAGAATTTTATTTTAGTTGTTTAAAACCAAGGCTTTAAAATCTAGCGTTTTCAGAAACCGAGTGCATTCTTTGGATTGAGGATTATAGTGAAATGGTTCTACAAAGTGTGTATTTTAAACAAGAAGCATTTTTGGAGACAAAATAATAAAAAAAGACCAAAAGATGACCAAATTTGCCAAATTTCTTTTTTGAGCAAGCCCCCCATCCTCATTTTTTGTAGGGATATCAATAAATAGCTTTGAATGCCTAATATTTTATGTTAAATATTTTTGCTTCAACTTGATTCTGGTGCCGTCTAAAATTTATTTCTTACTTTGACTAGTGATGACTGTTACAAATTATTGTTGAAATGAGACGTAAGTCTATGTGACATGCTGAGTTCAATAATCTAAAAATCCATCCAATATGTATTTGCCAAGTTATATTGTGTTATGTTGAGAAGGCTGCATCGCTTCAAAAATAATTTATTAAAACTTAAAAGTATAGTCTCCGCTGCAGACTCTACAATCGTGGCACAATATCGAAAATACGCTTCTTTTAATACCGTAGGCTATAACTCACAAAATAAAACCAATCACTGCCTTTGTTAATTTTTTTTATTTACCTTACCTTGGTTGCAGTAGTGACCACCCCAGCCGACTTGGCACTTGCATTGAAATGGTCCTGAACAAGTTCCATGCTCACAACCAGTTCTAGTAACGCAACGAGAACAGTCTTTTCCTGTCCACCCCAAGTTGCATCTGCAAATGCAGTTCAGGGTATGGGCCATTAAGTAACATAAGACCTCGTGTGATAACTGACAATTTATCTTTTAGCGCTGTTGCTTAATTAAATTGTAAATGTTTGAAAAGTTGAGCAATAAATTTTTTCGCATATAAAATTTCAGAGATAGCCTACTAAAAATCGTGTCGAGTGAAATTCTGTACTTGCAACTGTTGGGAAGAGCGCATGTTCCATGGAAACAACCTTCTTGGCAAGTGGCTGCTGAAAAGAAAACAAACTTGGTCAAGTTTTTACGGCACTGTGATAATAGAGTTATGTTTTTCAGCCAATTTATAAAAATCCATACCACAGTAGGCTAACGACTAGTAGACTAGTGACCACGGGAACGTAATAGAAAGAAGACAGGTGGAGCAACCCTGGCATACTAATAATAAACATGGCCTTAATTCACCGTCTGCAGACATTGAATCAATGTAAAAATTGCACAGTTTTGCTGACTGGGTAGTTGCGCTACTGTTAATCATATCAGCCTACATGTTGAGAAATGATTTTGTCAAATCCGAATGCTACCTTTTGTGCAATAAGTATCTTTGTTGCTTGATGTCCAGCCAGGTAAACAAATCTTCTGCCCATTCTTGTTGCAACTGTAATGACCTAATCTATCATTTCGTGGGCGACAATACGTCGAACATTCTGATCCGTACGTGTTCTTCAAGCAGAGCACTCTGTACTCATATTCTAGCTCGGAGTTTCTGTGTCTGTACGGCTTCGGTGTAGACCAGAGGGAAAACTTGTTTTTTCCAGGCAGTTGATATCCACTTTTAACAAGACGTGAAATTAATACATGCGTTGAATCTGGTCGAAAACAAGAAAAGTTAATGAAGTTGTGTAACAACCAATGAGTGCTTGTAAAACAAGAAATTTCGAATTAATTATATGTATGGCGAAGCAGAAAACAAACCCGAGAAACACAACTTGATTGATTAAGTTACAGCCTAGCCCGAAAATCATTTTTTTTCATTGGTCCAACGTCTCCAAACGCTGAATCAATGTGAAAAGATACTATTTGGTGACACAGAAATGCTCGTAGCAGCGTCAACAAAGTCAAATCAGTTGAAAAATTTAACATCTTGTTGAACAGCTGGCAAGCGTGTGCTTGCGTCAAAGTGCTACAGGCTAATAAATTTGATGTTTCACATTGATTCAACGCATTATGATCTTCAGTCAATTGATCTGATAGTAGCAATTGTTTCTACGACTCAGTCAGTTATGCTATTATTAAACCTGCTCGCAAGCAATAGTTGGGGTGACGTCGGTTCAAACACAGAATTTCTGACTTAAATCGTCTGAACTTACAATAATAATTTGCTCGTCTAGTTTTCGTGGAAATGATCAGCTACCCAAAATCAATTTTAATACATTCCAACTAAAGTTATAACAATAACGTAAAAACTAGCAGAAATTGGCCATCGGCTCTCTCACACCAGAAATTATATTCTATAAATCAGAATTCAAGTTCTTCACAGAACACATCGATTTTTTTAAACAAAATGAGCCACAACGGATGAACAAACAGTGAAGCATACCTACGTTTGCCTTCTGTCGTTCAGTTTCATTGTTCTTTTTATGAATAGCATCCACAATGAGCGAAAAGTATCCCTGTGAAAAAAAGGTCCACAAAATATTTGAATGTATCTTTACACCATTTAAATTGACCTATTTTTGCTGCATTGTTTTTAAGCATGGCTAACTTTTTTAAACCAAGTGATACTTTTTAAACCCAACACAAAGTTATATTATTCGCTATTAACTTCCTATCTGTACGAGTTAACTTCGGCAAATGTAAGCTTGTCATTCCTGAATTAATATTGCATTCAATTTTACAGTAAATCAACTACAGTAAGTTACTGCCACTTACAAAACTGACTAGAATCTCTTAGTCTTATTAGCCCAAGTATTAAAATATTTATCATCTCAAAAAGGGGAATAAATCCCTACTATGAAAGATTGAAAGTTGGTAGTGATGAAAATAAAGCTTAGTTTTGTAGGCTACTCTGACGTGCTTTTGCAAAATACGACTTTTGTAAGCCATCAAGTATAAACAGTTCTTTATAAATTCATTCATTTATCACAACGCATAAAATTAAGACGTGCCGTCGTGCCCCATATAGGCCTAGCCTTACTTGTCTCCTGCTTTAGGTTAAACATTGAACAGAAAAGTAGCACATTTTGTCAAATAGTGAATACATCATACATGACACCTATTTTACCTAAATCTAGCCACATATAAGTTATACTGTACATCAAACGAATATTACGGGATAGCCTACATACAGGCATTGTCAGCGATTCTAAGTTTATTCAGCTTTGCAGTTCATAAAAACACCTACCGGCCAACTGAAATTAAATTTGAATTGAATAGGATTGTTTCCAAAAAATCTATGGTCCATTGGTGAGAAGGTATCTTTGCCGATTACTGGAGTTTCTAGCTTTCCATAATAACACGGAGGCCCGGGTTCAACTCTTGCTTGAAAATGCTTCAGGCAAACACGAAATGCAGTTCGACATGGACCTCTACAATGTTCTGGATCATGAATGGATGACACGCAACAACCACCGGTTGCGTCGAGACTTTTGTTGTTGCTAAAATGTTTCAGTCGCAATTGGAATACACCTTCCGAGTGAACCTGTGAGCAAAAACATGGCAATGACTAACGTGTATCGCAAAAAAGGGCTCAGTTTTGCATCCAAACGAAGTTTTTCAATGTGCTTTTGGCGTCGGCTGTGTGCTTTTTGATATTGTCCACTTTTTAAAAGGATTTATTAAGCAAAAATAAACGGAAAAGTGATTTGTTCTAAAACTCCACTCAACTCTATTTTATAGATAGCTAGTTAACCTTCATAGTTTTTTGTAGCTTTTCATTTGTAAAGGTTTACACCTATTTAGCTGAAGGATAACAAATAATAGCCAAAGCTTAAAGAATATTGAAAAGCAAGTTGCCAATGTTTTTGTTTAGTGTAAAGGCAAGCTACTTACCTGCAATGAAAAAGATGTGATCCACAAGGCAATGGCTAGAGTACTTTTAATTATCTTTATTGAATCATGCATTGTAAAAATTAGATTTCTTGCTTCAGCAATTGTGATAAACTTCCTCAGTATGTTTTTCAATTATTTTTTGAAATTACTCCTATAGTAGAGGGAGCCATTTTCAACTCATCAATTTGCAACTGTTCAATTTTTCAACAAGTAGCCTACATTGCTTTTGCATTAGACAAGTCTTGTAGCTTCAAATTAATTAATTTTTAAAAACATTATTTAGCTGTGCTAAAGTAAACACAACAGCTTCATGAAACTTTATAATGCAAAACTGCATCATCTGAAAACTTGAGATGTCATTGACCACATTTTCAAAAATTTGCTGTTTGAAACAAAGTCTTTTAGTTTAAAAAAATTTAATGCCTTGGTGAAATTTTAATTCCTATCCTGCAATATATGCCGCTTTCTATAAGAATTGAAAACATAGGATTGTTTAGAAAAGTTTTTCAATATTGTAAACAACAAGCTAGACCTAGCCTACACCATTAACAGTTAACACTAACATGTTTAAGTCAAGTGAACTAAATCAGAAACGTGGAAAAACTGTGCGCCTCCAGCAAATCCCAAATTCCTAAGATTGCCAGGCCACGCAGGCCAATCGAAGGCTCACATGCGCGGATCGGTCTTCAAATTAATGAAACTGCAACTTTCTTTTCCCTCGTTTGCGTTTTTCATCTTTATTGATATTGAAAGCAGATAAAAATATTCTCAAAACTCAAATAACTTGACTGCTCAACATGGCGCTTGGCATAAAGCACTATTCTTATGCTATTAATACTTCAGCATATGGCGTAGCTGACTCCTTTCATGAGGGAAAGAACACTCCACTAGCACAAATCGTTTAATGTATGCTTGACACAGGGATTCATACTATCCCTGGCTTGACATAAAAACTTAGACAAGCAATTTTTAATGTATAAAATTTGAAATTTTACCTATCACTCAATAAGCGCATTATGATAATGTTTATTTTACTTCTACAATTATTTGCTTACCCATGCGCTATGTAAGCCTACACAGAAAAAAAAAATATTCACAGCAAGCAAAAACAAAGACCTACAAAGCGGGTTTTAAATAACAAATTATGAAAATTACAGTTCCTGCTGAATAGTTACGACTACGAGGATGCAATAAATGTTAAGTTTTTTTTTTATATAAAATAAAAACGTTCTTGAGCATTCAACACGCTTGTCGGCCTATTACATGTTCTTCATCAAACGCACCCTTTTTTGTCTATTACTATCAAATCTTGCTACTCTACTGTCCAGAAATACAAAATCCAAGTTAGAAACTGCTCAGAGTGGCTTTAACGAGAATATGCTTTATCTTTCTCATAACATCACACATCGGTCACAAAAGCTAGACACTTTCTAGTTTATAAATTACTTGACTGGCGATACAGAAGGCTTATTTACTCTTAACCGGCAAATCTCCTTTATGGTCGCACTAGTTCCTTCCTGATTGTGACTTCATTCGACATTTCAGAGTTTGAGTCAACAGTCAACACGCTGATTGCTCAATTGCGAAAACACAGTCGCTTCAAGTCTGTTCCCTAAAATGATACGATTTTTAACTAAGGCGCGTGCTATTAATAGGTTTTCAGTTTTACGACTTTTCTGCAGAAATGAAACTAGTTCAGTGTCGGATTAGTTTCATTTTCGACTCTGTTGCTGGCATATCTGGGATCGATTCCAGGTCAGGTCAAACCGAAGACTTTAAAAACGGTAACGATTATGTTTTTTCTTGCGTAATGCAGTGAGGATAGGTCGGGTAATAATGTGATATAGCCTATGTAGCCAGTGATATAAAATTGAAAATGAGTCTTGTCGTTAAAAAACCTTAGATGTTGTAGAGCGAAAAAAAATAAAACCTTTACATTTTATGCAGAATTGAACTACAGTAGTTTTGTTAACCTTAGTTTAAGTTAATTTTTGAAGCAATTACAAATTACGCCGATTTTAGGTTTTTACGCTAATTTAGAAATATCAGTGGACAACCTTTCAGTAAAATGAGCTTGGTATCGTTTGGTTTTGAACCTTTAACCTCGGCTGACACAGCCTTGATAGGTAGTTCCTGGTAGTTTCACATACTTGTGGAGGCTTTTGACGCAGGACCGGTTACCGAGATTGACAGAGTGAAGTTTTCCGGTTGTTGAAGTGCTGTTGCCAGGCCCGTAGCCAGACATTTTCAAGGGGGGGGTTCCCAAATCCAAAAATATGGACCTTTTGGTAACACTTTCTTCTTTGTGTTTCCCCAAGCAATCAAAACATAGGAAGTGGCAGTACGTAATATATAGGCCAACAAACAAAACAAACTTCAAATTGTCAACATTACAAAAACGAAATAAATAAATAAATAGGCTGCAAACAATTTTCACATTAACAATAGCATATCTACATGGGCGCCGGAAGCGGGGGGCAGAGGGTGCGGATGCCCTTTTAAGGTCATGTAAGCTACTTCACATTTTGCAATGTAACAATTTCTGCTATTCGCTTTTAGCCTAAATTGTCTACGATATGCGAGGTTCTAAACCAGGGTTCCGCAAATTGTGGGTTGCGACCCAAATTTGGATCGCGAGACCATCCACAGTGGGTCGCAAAAGGGTTTAAACTTACTATAAACATAGCTTGTATGTCAAAAATAAATACAATCATATACTCTTTGACGCACTGAGTTTCGTCTTTCCACCTAAAACATCGGGAAGCTTATCGTGAGCTACATGTTCAGAACAATGTAAAACCTCTGTCCTTCTGCCCCGAACCAAAATATGTTAGGGTGACACTAGACAGATCGCTCACATACCACCACCATTTGGTGTCACTGCGCAAGAAACTGACATTCCGCGCTGGGCTACTCAAGCGCCTGGCAGGCTCCAGCTGAGGGGCGAGAGCTGAAACTTTTCCTATAGCAGCCTTAGCCCTTGCCTACTCTTCATCAGAGTACTGTGCAGTGTGCACCTGTTTGGTGCTGCAGTGCTCACTGCCACAACATCGACACAGCTATAAACAGCGCCTTGCGCACAGTGACTGGATGCCTGCGTCCCACACCATTGGACAATCTCCCCCATTCTCGCTGGCATCCAACCCGCTGATCTTCGTTGTGAAGAAGCCACTCTGTCTCTCAGTCGACGAGCACTGGAGCCTAACCATCTTCTCTACCACAAGATCTCGGCTCTCCAAATGAGCACCTCCGTCGAATGAAATCAAGACACCCATTCGTGCCAGCAGCTCAACTTCTGATCAACGAACCTTATGAACAAAACATCTACGCCGACACATGCTCCATAGGCCTGACACTACAAAGACAGGCATGGGTGCGCCTCTACAGTCTTCGTACGGGCGTCGGGCTTTTCCGCTCAAACATGCACCAATGGTGAATGGCCTCTTCCTCCTTCTGTAAATGTGGTGCCGAGGAACAGACCGCAAACCACGTCATCAATGACTGTAGAACAGAGTGGAAGGTCTGCGCGTCTTGGATGATGAAACCAAAGACTGGCTGCTCTCTAGTAGCCTTCCAGTGTAATCCTGGAACATCGTGAATCTGGGGTGGTAAAAGAAAAGATTCTTGGCCCCAGAAGTTCACACGACGACGACCACAGTTAGTAGGTCCACTCGCTTATTAAGCCAAATTTGGTCCATTTTTCCTTTTGTCCATTGTTCTTTTTTCTTTAAGTTTTTTCTTTGTCCCTTTTTCTTTTTTTCTTTAAGCCAAATTTGGTCCACTCGCTTTTTAAGCCAAATTTGGTCCGCGCCAACAAGTATTTGCGGACCCCTGTTCTAAACAAGCAACAATATATTAACATGTTTATTCAGAACTATCTGGAAGGTTTCAGCTGATCATAGGTAGCTGATCCTGTGATCGTATGTACACTACAACTTCTCCAAAATGTGGACCTTTTCGGCTCAAGGGGGGGTTCCCGGGAACCCTGAAAACCCCCCCTGGCTACGGGCCTGGCTGTTGCAGGGGAATTATTTCATCCTTTAGGTCATAAGTATAGGAGTTAGGAGTGCAGGGGGTGCGATCGCACCGCCAAAGTTTTTGATTTGTCGACAATTTGGGCAGAACTTTTAACATGTTTTACAAATTCATTAAAATATAACTGCTTTTCGATTTTTTAGCCCAAATACTCAAAATTGTGCCTTAATATTGAATTTAAAGCATGTAAAATTAGCAAAATTAGCTAAAAATGTGAATGATTGCATGGAATTTAAGTTGTGAGAGTATAAAACAAATGTGTAATTCGTGGAGAGTTTGTAAAAGTTTGGGCAAAAATATCCAGATGCTTACAAATTTTGTTGAAAGTACGGTAGGCTACATCCTAATCGAGATGTGCTCAAATATCGAAAATGTTGGTTTAATTGTATCATAAAAATAGAGAAAATCAATATAATCAGCCAAAAATGTAAATCAAAAAAGATTATTGGCAAACCAACTTGGGAGTTGTTTCGTTTTGAAGCAAAAGACTTTTGTCTTTTCTACATCTCAAGTTGGACTTCTTAGTAAAATTTTCTGTTTGTTTCGAACTCCAGGCGATTTGGTTTTCCTGCAGATTTGGTACAAAAATACGGTAGGCCAATTGCTGCTAATGGGATCAACGAATATTGCAGCCAAACCTAACGTCTAATGCGTGACCATAAAAGTAGGTTAAATGACTATTTTTGATTTTGTACAAATGTATTGCCTAATGCCAAAGTACTTTGATATTTCAGCATTTTCTCCTTCAAAACACTCTTAATTTTTGTAAACTAGCTGTTTTCGCAACAAGCCAACAGTTTCTAATCACGACAACATATCTCATATCTTGTACACGTTAGATGCTTTTCTCCCAGAAGTCTCATCAAAATAGGTGTAAGATGTTAAAAAATTTCAACAGATCAACACTTTGTCGATAACGAGTCTCCTACAAGTCGAAGTCAGCAGTTGTGAACTGAGCAGAAAGGTAATTGCTGAGTTGCACTTGCTGAGTTGTTGCATGCCGAGTGGTCTGACGACCATAGATAACAGACTGCTAGGCTATGCTTATTGTGGGCTGGAAGAAGTCCTGAGCGACTGCGCAAATATGGTGTCGATTGATGAAATATTAGTCTGTCTGCTGCGCAACTTCGTAGGCTATTTAGAAGTTGTCAACTGCTTAAATTACCAACAAAAATCCTGTATATCTACAAACCAGATCAGGCGTTTACAAAACTCTAAACTCTTTTGTTTTGAAAAAACGACAGCCGTAAAACGATGTCACATGCGACAGACGGAAGACGGGCGTTGGACCATTTTCGGTTTGATGACTTTCACAAATTCCAATAAACTGTAAAGCGGTTGGCAGCATAGCAAACTTTTGGAACAAATGCACACTTAAATATTTAAATTGATTTGTTTCGATTTTATTACTTTCGTAGCCTACCATCTGAACTGAAAAAAACAAAAACAAAAACAAAACAAAAAACGTTCTGTCAATAACCCAGACGTTTGCAGAAATTGAAACATTGAATCAATGTAGAAATGACGGATCTTTACATTGTGGAGCCGAGAAAATCTCGTCCTTTGTAATGGCCTATGGCGTAATAATGGCTCTCTTGGGCGAAATTGTTGTCCATATTATTTATTAGGCCTTGGCTGCCCTTCTAAGGTTTGAATTGCGCCATTCTAGTTTTCGTTTTCACTATGGCGTTTTCTTAAATTTAGTTATACTGTAACTTTATTGGTCAGATTTTAGCTATAATTAATTGTTGGTAGTCGGACCACTCGGCACGCGACAACTCAGCGAGTGCTTCAACTCAGCAAGTAGCCTATACTTCAACTCTTTACATTTTAGCTACTGTCCAAATCAGCAAATGAAATTTTCATGTAGCATCGGATTTTCTTGGTCATTGTTTGCTAAACTGATTTGCGGAGTTGCTACATGCCAAGTATCGCCTTGGTCAGTTTTTACTTGCTTAAGTTCATCGTTTACCAATTTCAGCCACTTGCTAAAATGTTGCTGGCTCAGTTATCTTCTCACTTGCTCAACTGCAATGTGTTGAGTTCACAACTGCTGAGTTCTAAAATACCCTTAATTTTTACGTCAGTTTTTAAAATATGTTTTTAGGTAGCCTGTCTTAGACCAGTGGTTCCCAATTTTTTTACACCACCGGCCCCGGGGAACCGGTAAAAATTGAAAAAAAAATGTTCGCGGACCGACAGCAAAAGATTGTAACGAATATAACAGATATTTGTAGCCTAATTATTTGTTAACAAAAAATTGTCGCTGCGTACCATAACGCAAGATTTTGGCTATGAATTTAAGGCAAAAATTATGCTACAAAACGAGAGTCAAATCAACTCAAACATGTCAATCCATGTACATAAAAATGATTGCCCTTTTCTGCCAGTATGCGAGGCAAACAAAGGCAGGAAAAGAAACGGTCCCACAAATTACCCATAAGCACCTTAAGTCCGTCGACTTTCCCATAAGTCTGGCCGAATTGCGTCAATTTACCCATACGTTACGTCGAATTACCCATAAGTTGCGTCAAATTATCCATAAGCACCAAAGTCCGTCGAATTACTCATAAGTCGCGTCAAATTACCTTTAAGGCGAATTACTCATAAGCACCATAAGTCCATCGAATTACCCATAAGTCACGCCGAATTATTTATAAGTTAGGACCTCGAATTACCCACAAGTCCAGCCAAATTACTCATAAGTTATGTTGAATTACTCATAAGCATCCATAAGTGACGTCGTGTAAGTCGAACGGACTTATGGTTAGTAGGAATTCGAAGTGACTTATGGGTAGCCTACTTATGGGTAATTCGACGCGAGTTGCTCCCAGGTTTAGCAATAGCAAGCAAGACGACTAGGCTATATCAATGGAATCCTGCCACTAGACTACCTCCAACTCAAACCTGCAAGGCTATGCAGGGCCTTACTGGTGAGGTGGTTGTCGAAGATGAGAATATCCTCGACGACTTTCGGTTCATTTTTAACCATAATTTTCTGGACTTGCTTATGACCGAACAAACTATAGTAGGCTACGTGTAGGCCTATCAGCACTGGTTGTCGCAGATTGATGCGTTTTTTTTTTGTGGAACCCAGCTCTGGGAACGAAACAAATCGAAAGGAGCTGAAAGCATTCTTGAGGCTTGTTTTCTTTAAAGGTCTAAACCAGGGCAACTCAACTGGCGGACCGCGGTCCGAATCCGGACCTTCTGGGACCTGGGTGTTGATTGTGGATCTTGAGCTTTCGAAAGAATAACCTCATTGCCACGTTTCAGGGCTTCTTTAAACAGATTTCTACTGGGAGGAAGCAATTTTTACTGTGATTATCGAAGTTGCTTGGAGGGCTTCTCCCCAACACTTTTTCAGAAATCCAAGTCGAGTTACATTTTACCTAAAAAAGTGGTTTGGTACAGATAATTTAACTTTCGTGGTTGCGTGTGAAATAACTTATTCACCGGACCTCTAAAAATATTCAACTTGTCAAACTGGACCTTTGTTAACATTAGTTTGAGTAATCCTAGTCTAAACCATAAAAACACAACGGAAGATTAATAGAGCACTGTTACAGAGATAGCAACACCTTTATGGACCATTTTGAGCAGAAATAGATTCCAACTTCTTACCAGCTTTCGCAATTTTTACGATAACTTCAAGATTTCCCAGAATAATCAAGACAGACTCTACAAAATCAAACCTGTTTATGAGTTAATGCGGTCTCGGAGGCGTTCTTTGTACAATCTTGGCGAGCACATTTCCATTGATGAGGGAATGTTAAAATGCAAAGATCGTCTTGCATTTAATGTGTACAACAAACATGAACCAATTAAATGTGGCATCAAATCATATAGGTTGGCAGATTCCACAAGTTACTATCGTTGGAATCTGTCCATCCACAGTGTTGAAGAAGCATCTGAAGGAGATTATTTGTGAATTGTTTGTTGAGTTGCAGCAAACTATGGCACTCACTATATACCTATGTCCTATATGGATAATTATTATAACAGTGTGAAGATCAGTGAAGCTGCTTTCTCTCGAGATCCATACTACGGGGACTTTGCGGTCTTTTCCAGCGCTGATGATCTTGATCAATATAAAAACGACAATGGCTGACTTGGTGAATGCTTTCAAGTGGTGAACTGTTTAAATTTTACAACGTCTACGAAAAAATGTAAACTTTTAACAGCTCACGACTTAAAAACATTCACTCAGTCATAAAATGTGATGAAGACGTCTCCAGCTAAGCAACATCAAAACAGTCACACGAATTGTATTGTGGGTCGAATTGTAATTTTGTTCCAAAAATTTTCACCAAATGAAAGTCGCTAATTCAATTTCAAAAATTTGCTTCGAAATCAGTCAACCAAATACAGTATGTTCACGCCTGTCGTGGATTACACCATGCTGCAAATACTATAGGAAATCAAAAAAGGCAAATATTCTTGCCTACGAAAAAAGATCGTCCAGCATAGGTCATCATGTACTACTGTAAATTAATACTTTGAACACGCAGTTAAGCGCAACGTTATGTGGACTAAGAATTTTTAGGGAGTCTATCTTTATTAACAAATAAGTTTTACAAGCTTTCTATAAGCAGTGAAAGCTTATGCTATTTCTACATTCTGAAACATAAACTACCAAGACACATTTGCGGTAGCTTCATTCCAGATATATCCCTGGTTCAGTAACGCAGCTCTCGTGGTGCGTCACGGAAAACAAAAACGAGAAACCGTAAAGGCGCAAAATGTAATATCTGATGTGTTTTCAATCCCTTCACCAAAGCATTTTTGTCATATTAATCATGAAGGCTTTCATGTAGACTTTTACATCACCTTTTGTAAGGCGATAGTGATAGGCTACTCCTTTTCGTACGCGCTATCGCTGGAAAAGACCTGATTGCAGCGCCGAATCGCGGAAAATTTTAAGCAAATAAGCAATCCATTAAAGGCAGAGATCTATGCAAACAACTGTTGCTCAAGAAAATCTGAAAACTCTATGCCTAAAAGTTAGATTGGAATTGCTTCTTAAAAAAAAGAACAAATAAAACAAGGAGACGTGCTTTGAACTGAAAGTGACTTTAAGGTCGTTACTCTTTGCTTCCCTGACAGCAAAATCTGTCATTTTTACAACGTCTGCAGACGTTGAATCAATGTAAAAATGTCAGATTTTGCTATCCGGGTTGTAAGTCAATTTGCTAGCTTGACAGCAAAAGTTTTCTATCGTTTCGAGGTAAAGATATTTATAGAGAAACGATGTAAAATGGAAACTTTGGCTGGCTGGTAGGTCAATGCAAGACGATTATCCACAGCATTTTATATGCAAGTGGCATGGGAAGGACTTGCAAATGATACACCTCAACAACTTGATTTAATGCACGAAGCGCCACTCCGTGCAAGAATGTTCAGATGTAAATTCATAAAAAAGCAACAACAAAAAGAGACGAGAGAAGTGGCAAAGTAACTTAGCAAAGCTGTAAGCTACTGAAAACACCCTTTTCCGAAATGTGCAGTGAAAAAAAAAGATGTCTTATCTTCCTTGAGAAACATTTAACATTGCGTTGTCATTTCAGAGTGCGTTTCATTTGCTTTTTTTAACATCTTCTTTCTGCTGCACAGATCTTGGTTAACGTCACTCATAGAAAACCGTAGGATTCAGTTTGTACGATGAGGTCGGGCGAAATCGAAAGGGAAAATCTTGAGCCCAAAAATGTTGATCGCATTCTTCTGCGAAGTGGTGATTTATGAATGACCTTGGAAGCGACATTTTGAAACTGCGTCACGCCGCTCCATCTTTTTCTTTTTTGGAATCATCTTGAGAAAACTCGGCGACGTACAAACTCTTGTCGATGACCTAAATGCATATCGGAGTTAAAATAGGCAAAGTCAGCCTGATCTCAGGTAATTTTAAGGGTCATTGAGTGTCTACTTTCATGCCCATTTCGTACGCTTGGCTGCGTTACAAAGTACGTTCACTCTTACGTTTTCCCTTTTGTTGCTTAACAGACTTCTCGAATAAGATGATGCAAGTTCAAAGCTTAGTTCATGTCAGTATCAGGAAAATTAAGAACGTAAATGTGAGAGTCACTTACGCCGTCTTGATTCTGAATGTAAGATGCGCTATACAAAACGTGTTGCCGGATTTAGTGCCAAAATGTTACAGAAAAACCGTGCAAATTAATCCAAAGCGACTTGTCAACCAAGTATGGGCAGTGGATGCGACGAACTATTATGAAATATTGCACAGAGTGCTGGGATCATAAATGATGATACTTTCGTTAGACGTGTTGATGGCTTTGGGATGCAGTATTTGATAAACTTGTGCACTCCCAGATTGTAGCCAAGGTTCATTGAGCAGTTTAAATTTTCAAATACTATAGCATTAATACACTGAAAGGTCGCTTTGAAATAATATTGTGCGGCTTTGTAAACTTTGATTCATATTTAACAGACCAGCATTGGTTCACTTTTGAGCTAGTTTGGAATGCAATTTAATTTGAAGAAACATCTGGCAGCACTTTTATTTAATGCAACCAAATCTGAGCTGGTAGTTTCGTATTTCCAGTTCTTTTAGAAATCCGTGGGTTATATTCAACCATTGAGGTCAGAAAACACATGGCAATATACTGTAAGTTAGTTACAATTGTAGCACTAATTTAAAATTTCAAAAAAGTTATCAATGGATGCCGATTTTGGCGAGGCTGCTTGCAACCAGTGCGCTAGGCAGCGTTTTGCGTATGGCGTGAGTAGTTCTTAGACCGCTTTATGTATTGTACAATTGTTTCCAAGTTCAAGCAATCGCCTCTGACAAAGTCGACGAAAATACAAAAAGAGCTGAAATCGTTGAAGGTTTATACAAACCGGGGGAATGGGTTTGACGTCAGTTTTGAGTTCTTCTTCAATTCTTGCCAGGTTGAATCGGTCGTCATAAGTGATAAGGTTAATAGCCAACCCAAGGTGCCCGTAACGACCTGCACGACAACAAAATTATTTGGTCTCTAGAGTTATTAGAGAAAAAAGTTACCTCTCTACTCAAATTGTATTATGAAAAAGAATTGCTGGAGAAGGAAGTACATAACAAAATACTATAAAGTCATTACACGAATGAATTAAATAAAAACGTGTAACAGACAAGAGCATCCTCCGGTGAACAAACCACCAAATCAAGTCCTTTGTAAATCCTAAAACCTCTGCTTCAAAATGGTTGAACTACGATACTTACCAGATCGGCCAATCCGATGAAGGTAGGTTTCGGGCATTTTCGGAAAATCAAAGTTGATAACGACGTTGACGGCTTGTATGTCAATGCCTCGGGTGAAGAGATCGCTGCAGACCAGATTCCTACAGAGTCCTTGCCGGAAGTCATGGAACACCCGATTACGATATTCCTGTGTACGAATCATAGAGAAAATGATGAATATTTAATGCTCGATGACGTTTATCTATTGTTAAAGTATATTCAGTGGCTTTCCAATAGAAGGAAGCGAACCCTTCATAGTATGTAGTATTTTTATTATATCCACTAATCACGGCATCCAACAACTGTCATAGCTTCAAATCCAAAGCATGGAAAAAGTACCTAATTACCAAGATTATAAGTTTAAAATTGGTCCGATTAGGCCAGGGGTTACCAACTACGGCCCGCGGGTCAGATTCGGCCCACCGCACTGTACAGAGAATGTGGAATTGCACTGCATAAAAATCCTATCAAACGTTAACGCTGCGTGAGTTAACGCATGGTGGAGTTTTTCTCCACAACTTATTCGCCTGCACAAACCAAACGTGTCAATTGCTGCTCATAGCTGGATAAATCCCACTCTGTAAATCACAACCGCAGGTTGCAGAATGCAAACTGTAATGAACAAAATGGTTATCTGGCCACAGAGCATCTCTTATTACAGCCACCAGGCCCTCTCTCAAATAAGTTGATAACATCTAGGTTAGGCAAACAAAATCCACGGCGTGCTCACGAAACTACGACCTCAGTAAACTGTTTTCCGCATGCGTTTTGAGGCTCTAAGTACAAGTCTAAAGAAAATATGTTTTGATTCAAAGACCTCGCTCGAGTGGTCAGTGAATCAGCAATAGTTTGCATTGAATTAATTACCTATGTTAACACATCATCAAGAACCTAGCTGGACAGATATATCTCATTTGCATTGATTCAACGTCTGTTGACATTAAATCAATAAAAACGTAAAGGTATTCGCTAGCTGGGGTAAAAATCCTTATCGTATAAAACTTAAAAATTGAATGTTGCTAACTTGCATTCATCGAATGCTGGCATTAGCACAAGGTAATCTCGTAACATAATTTATTAAAGATCAATTTCGCTGGAATAATAGAATTTATTAGCTTATTCAAATAGAACTTAAAGACTTATAAAATTTAATAAAACTTAAAAAAAGAGGCATGGAAGGATTGTGGAGCAATATCAGATTACCTGTTTCATACGAGCGTGAATGTAGAAGCAGGAGTAGCCCAGTTCCGTGATTTTCTTCGCAAGAAGTTCAACTCGATGGGTAGAGTTACAAAAAATAATAGATTGGTTGATTTGCAGCTGAAAGAAATATCGAGCATGATGAGAGCAATAAACACGTCATGGATGAGTGATTACATTAGTTCTTATCCACGCAACTAAATCGATCAATGAATTCACGCATGATTGACTTGAAACGTATTAGAATGCCAATGCAATATGCATTGTGGGGTTTGTTCAAACTATGGTCAAACATAACGTAAGATTCAAACAAATGTAATTTTCTAAGTCCTAACCCTAGTCGCTGATTTCTCATTAGTAGATACACAAAAAAAACAAATATGCAGCATTTTTTAAACATGCAAAATTTAGAAAATGTTGATGTTCTCTAAACGCAAAAAAGTTGCAAAAATGTGAAAAAAGATCAACGCAATTTGATTGTCCAATTTGTCCATTGTGACGTTTGCGAAACTTAGCGTAAGACTTAAATAAATTTCATGATAAAATCCTAATCGCAGTCACTGTTTCGTCATTGTTAAAAGTGTAAAATGCAGTAGCTATATATATTTTTTTGCTCAAATCTTACATTTACTTTACTAGAAAGCGCTGTAGAGGACAAACTGCAGAACTCGGACGCACGCGTATTAGAAACATCATGTTCAAGTTGACACCCCAGCAAAGTTCCTGATGTGTGGTTAATTACATGCTTTTCGTGACTCTCCTGTTACTCATACATGTTATCCAGTCTTGTGAAAAGTTAGCAAAAATTATCAATCGGATTGACTCGGCAAAGAGTTGTCTTTGTAGCAATGCAAAAGGACATGAACAATTGAACATAACAGGACATTGCAAAACTTACTCCAGTTTGTTACAGGAAGATTAACTAAAATTTACACAGAACTAGGTAATGAGTTGCCAGTTTTTTTCAACTTTTCACAATTATGACCTTCGTGTTATTGATACTAAGAAACTCTTTTTTACAATCAAAGTTTATTCCTATTATATCAAAGGTAAACGGTAAGAGTTCCTTTACAACCCATATTGGTGACTTGTCTCTTTCGTTCAAGTTTTGAATCCTCCGTGTTAGACTTGGGCAAGTGAAAGATAACCCGGTATTGCAACTTGATCAAAATTTTTGGCAAGCCTACAGCCCTACAACCTTGCTATATAAGAATCTTAACATTTCATAGATTTCTGGTCAGATTAATCTAACAGCTGTGGTTGCCAGCGATGTGACTATGCGGTCATGACTTACTTTTGAAAACAAGGTGTTGAGGCAATGCACTTTCTTTTTCTCTTCAACGTAAGCGTAATATTGCGTAACGCCTTTCAATGTTAACTCTTCCATAAGGTTTATCTCGTAGGGTTTCTTCATATGTTTCACCTGGAAGAGCAATAGCGGTTAACAATTTCCAAACACAATTGCTGAGATAACAGATAAAAAACTGCGATTTTAATTCCACACTTGTTATTGTTTGGCTCTGATCTTGATAAAGTCTTCACACAAGATTTTCCATGGTATGGTGTCACCCACTTAGTTTAATTATAACGCTGATTCAACGTCCACCAGCGTTAAATCTATGTTGAAATAGAACTGATTGGCTGATTGGGTAGTCAGTAGTCACCGAGTCAAATCAATAGCTACCGGTGAAAAGAAAAAGATACAGAAAACGTGTTGAATGCAAAAATGAGCTGAGCTGAAAAATAAAGCAACATCAAACCCTCATAGAAAATCAGTCCATTTTTACATTTGTGTAACGTCAAAAAAGGGCTGGTTTTCTGGCTGAGAGTATCAACTATCGACTCATTTACGGAGTCCGAAGGGGAATTTCTAAGCGATATGTTATAATATGATCTTGAAAACAATTTGCTTTATTGCTCACCATAAAGTCTTTAACTGTTACTGGAAATGTGGCGGAGAAAAGAAGTATTTGCCTCGTTACAGGAAGAGAATTCACAATGTTGTCCATCATTAGTTTGAAGTCTTGAGATAACAACTTGTCTGCCTGTAAGCGAAAGACTAAAATCATTAAAATCTGAAAGGCTTGCAAATTAGCCACCATAACACATATCAAAATGTTTTTATTGAGTTAAGCCATGAGTAACTTAAGTCATATACATGAACAGTTATCTTTTTATGAAAGCTAACACTTACCTCATCTAGCACTATCATGTTGCATTGGTCAACCTTTGCTATTCCTTTGTTGATAAGATCCAGTATCCTTCCAGGCGTGGCAACAATGACATGAACTGCAAATTTTGTAATGTGGAGATAAAAAAATAAAGCGACTAACCAGAAGTGCTACACAAAACTTCTTGTCATCAAAGCTATACATAAAATTAAGCAGGTTAGTACAAAACATGGAAACTTGTGTCACTTAGGATGCAAATGTCCTTGTTGCAATTTAACTGTTAAAAAAAAAACAGCTTCTGCAAGTTTTATGCCACAGGTGCATATAAAGTCGTGCAATCAGCACTAGCAACAACGCATTTTCATTAAACTTAATGACACACTTCGTGCTAATGACAAAATAGCTCTGTTAATAAACCTTAAACTATTGCAAGTTAATACAAAATTTAAAATTATTTAACCATCTATTGAAAATAGAATTTGTATGCATGTTGATATCGGTGTTTGCTTTGGTTGTTCGTTTTAAGTATTTTTCAAATTTTCATTGTTACATGTGCTAGCTCAAAGGTCTCAAATAAGCAACCCGCGGGTCGCATGAGGCCCGCGAGGACTTTTGGTGCGGTTCGCGGTGCATTTTTAAACTTTGAAATAATTAACAGTTATACATATTTTTCTATACACTTAAAAGGATAAAACGCACTCTAAAATTGCTCAAAAAATCTGAAAATGTCCATCAAACTTCACGCGACTTCTCAGGTCCACTGTCGCGCCATTTTATTGCCTGCAAGAAACTCGTATTGTTACATCACAATCACACTTATTGCGTTGTTTTGCAATAGTAACCTTGGTATTTGCTGAAGTCAGTTGTTCAAGGGTTTAGTTTTTTCCGCGCTTTAACTGCTAGATTTTTATTCTCCAGGTCCATCGTTTCGTTTGCGTTTCTTTTTCGTTTTTTTTTTTGCGTTTGCACAATGTTTGTCTATCTATTCGTTCTTACTACTTTTTCTTGCGATCGTTAGTTCGCAACGTTGTTGGTGTGTTCTTACTGCCCTTTTATTGCGATCTAACGTTCTTGGTGTGTTCTTTGCCCTTTTTAGTGCGTTTTAACTGCGTTATTTTGCTTATTGACTACTTTTTGTGTATTGCGGCCCTCGGGTTAATTTACAAATGTTTATTTGGCCGTCAGAGCAATTTGAGTTTGAAACCCTAGTACTAGGTGATGATTCATTATTATAGCGAAATCGATTCTGAATAAATTACGCTAAGAAGTTAGGTTATAGCGCAAATGCCAGCATTTGATGAATGCAAAATAGCAGTATAATCGTCTATGAAAAACTGAACTTGACATTGTAAAAGCGATAACGACATATTGTAGATTTACTAATTGAAATCATACCAGGATTTTCCAATCTCATAATGTCGTCGCGTAGATTAGTTCCACCAGTGGTGACCATCACATTCAAAGCTCCCATGTGGCGACTCAGCTCGATCGCTATTTGTGAAGTTTGCAAGGCAAGCTCTCGTGTAGGAACTAAGACTATGGCTGGAAAGAAAATCAAACACGTTTTGCATTGCAATACCTCAACAAACTGAGTTAAAGCGAACCAAGAACACACAGTAGAATCTCAGAATGAGAAATAGCTGTTACTCAAGACTTTATTGCAGTTTGTTACACAGTAGTACAAGTTTTGAAATAACAGACTAGGATTTAGCATTAGTGGTTTCATGAAATTAATGGGCTATGTTCTTGGCAGCTATATAATCAATAAGACTTACCGTATTTTACGGACCATAAGGCGCATTTTAAATCCATTTTTTTCCTCATAAATTGATCGTGCGCCTTATGGTCCGGTGCGCCTAATGTATGGATCAAGTGCGGTAGTGCTGTATTGCCTACACTCAAAACCAGTACCGATACTACTATTATATATATGGTCCGGTGCGCCTTATGGTCCGGTGCGCCTTATGGTCTGGTGCGCCTTATGGTCTGGTGCGCCTTATGTATAAACAAAAAACTGTAATTAATTAAACGGTAATTAATTTTGTATAACTGGATGGTGTTACAAACCAAAATTTGTTGGACTTTTTAAACATTTATATAACGGATTTCAGTTAATATTGTGCTTGCTTGAAAGTAAATGACACATTGAGAGCAATAAAAAATATATCAGCATTTTGGCATTACTATAACAACAAAATTATGAGAGTGCTTCAAGTTGATACCTTGCACGTTATCTTTGTTTAAATCACACCGGCCAAGCATTGGGATCAGATAGGCTCCCGACTTTCCTGTACCATTCTTAGCTCTTGCTAAAACGTCTCTCCCTGCAAATTCAAGAAACATGGCAAAAATAAGAAAGTTGATACATGTGGAGATACATACATACACAATCACATACATACAGGATACATGTGATTACATCATCTTGAGGATATACTAAACGGAACAAAGCTTATAGATGCAGATAATTTAGTGCCTGCCAAATAGGTAATATAGAAACTATAATGATATGATAGAAAATATCCATATATATAATATATAATAAGAATATATATACCGCATATAGTCAGTACCTGACAAAGCAACGGGTATGCTTTCCTCCTGAATTGGAGATGGCTTTTCCCAACCTTTCTCAAATATTCCCATTAACAACTCTCTCTTCAAACAGAAATCTTCAAATTCAACACCTTTTGTTGAAGTCACATCCTTTACAAAAATATTTCAGCCAATTAAAATCATATTCCAGTGCAACCAAGCACATATGAAGTAAGCAACGACATGATTTAGGGAAAGTATTCATTTTTGTCAATAAGGTATATATATTCAATAATATGTTAAAAAGCAGTGTAAATATAGCAATGACTAATAAAATCATTATCCCAATATTTTAATCTATCGATACCTAGTTGATCAAAATAGCCAGATATACTTTTTTGAATGGACCGGTAATGATCACACATTACAAGTGCGTTCAAAAATGCAGCAGCAATAAGAAAACTTTTTACAAATATGTAACTATACAGAAACTACTGCGCTGGTAGGCCAATGTTTGGTCGCCAGCTTCCACAAACCTACATTCATTATCTGAAAATTTTTGTTCACTTGCATTTATCTTTTCAACTTTTTTCTCTACTTGCATTGGTATATATGTGAAACATTCACTCGAATTGGCAACCTTTTTAACTTTTGCAACAAGGCAACGCCTCTCACATGGAGAAATATTGCTAAAAAAAGTTTCGCACAAGGCTGAGAGTTTACCTATAAAAACTCAAAGATAGCTTCGCAGTACTTGGGAAGCAGTGCATTTAAAGACAACTACAAATCATTTTTATGGTCTTGTTTGCATTGTTCTTACCTGAGTGAACGCAAAAACACGATATTAAACAGTCTTAATGCTTATTGGTCTGTTTGGTACAAAAGTAACAAAATCTGGTCTGTTGAGTGTGGGAAAGCACTTCTTGGTGTGGCCATGCTTGGTCAACAGAAAAATAAAGAGCTTCAAGGCTTGAACACATCATACAAGTAACAAGTGTTGCTTACAGAAGTTGTCTTTCTTTTATCCACCGGTGGTCGATTCAGGTTTGCTTTCCAATCTTCTCCCTCCCTGATAAAAAATTAAACACAACAATGTTGTTATCCATATCAACACAACCAAGTCTGTTAAAACAACAACAACACAATTTCTCAGAAGTGCACTTGTTCAATGAAGCTTTTTCTGAATGAACAACAGTTCATATAATAGAATATATCTCTATTTTTTTGAAAACCGGGTCTGTAGTAAGTTACAGAAAGATGTAGGTATTTTTTATATATTTTTGGTGGCTATTTTTACCCACTTGTTGCCATGGTTATAATCAGGTGTTGCCAGAGTTAGGATTAAATTTAGGAAGAGTTAAAGTAAAGGTTAGGAATAAGGTTAGGGTTTTGATCTTTGCCCAGGACTAAAAAAAATCAAAAGTACAAGTTTTTGTTTTCAACAACTTTAAACTTTTCTTAAATTAGGGCAGAATTCCTTATCTGGCAACACTATTGAGGCTATATTTACACTATTACAGCCATTATTATAATAGTCTGGATATGTGATTTTGAAAAATGGCTTGTCTGAGGTAGCCTATTAAGTTCGATATGATGAGTTTGATGGACAACATCAATGGAATCCAAAAAATCCGTAAAATAAAAACTCATTTAAATTTTTGAAATTGAATTTTGTGTAATTATTCCTTACCCAACTTGTCCTGACAGCATTTTTCCTGATAGTATTGTCGAATGTGTGTTGTTGATAGAGGACTGCACAAAGACTTTTCGATTGTCTGGGTCTTCGTTATTGAGAAGCAAGTTTGTCTTGTAATTAGCAGATGACAATGTTATATCTGTCATAACCAAAAGTCAACGCAATCGTGCTTTCCACGTAACTCACAGATAATTTAAGCCCTGTTTTCCACTTTTTACTGCACTTATATGGTAAAATGTCTTTATAGATACAGTACGGGTATGGTATATCGTTTATCAATCAAAGCTTATACAACCTAAAAAAAATGCAACTTATTAGTTACTATATAAGCTATGGCATGCATGAATGAAGTAATTTTAAGCAGTGAGTTGCAACAGTTTCTCTGTTATTGTTGTTTTACAAATTAACTTTGTCATTAGTACCGGTACTGTACCGTACTCTGTAGCATTTGTAGGCTACAGGATTTCGTCAAAAAAAATCGATTTTTGTGCATTCACTTTGCAACAAAGAATGTTTTTACTAATGCATTTTACACTACTGTTAAATCTACTTCTACTTTCAAAATATGTTTCCTTCCACGCAATTCACAAAACCACCGTTGAAGCGCAACAGCCCACCACAAGGTTTTGACTTGAGGATCATCAATCGGTCACTCACAAAGAAAAACAAAAATGTAAGGACGTTGCCAAACATAAATTTAAAAAAAAAAACTTTTCGCTAGTTTTCACTTTTCAGTTTACAACATATCAATCAATCAATCATGATAAAATTTTTCAACATAGAAAAAATTTTCCAACTTAATAAATTATTACAAATTCAAAAACACTAAAAACAATTTGCAATAATCATGACCAATCAAAAGGAAAAAAGTAGGGAAATACTTTATGCAAGAGTCAAAAATAAAATAAGTCTTTGAAAAATAGTCTAACCTGTTTGGTCTAAAAATTACATTGAAAATTCAAAAATCCATTCAATTCAATTTTATTTTTCATTGCTGGCGCGAACATGCAAAGAATGATAAAGCAAACACACAAATTTGACATCAACAAAAGAGAAAGATGACAAAACCATAAGGTTAAAAACATGCATCGATAACACAGTGCTTGGAAACATTTTCCTAAACATGCACGCACAGCCACAAAACCTAGAAAAAAAGGGAAAAAAAAACTTTTATTTTGTTGATTTTAAAATAGAACTACACTTGCAAAGGCAACAAGAGCGATTTGATACAAATAAAATTCAAAAAGTGACAAGCTACTCAAAGTTTTTATATTGAAAGTCTCGCATTCAAGAAAAAAAATCAAAAAAAACAAAAACAACTACAATCGAAAAGGCTTGTTTTATAATTATAGTTTAATTTTTTTATTGCTTTTAAAGAAATCATAGTTAGAAAAAGTTGACAGAAAAAATTAATTCATTCTATGAAAAGGGAGTATTTGTTTGTAGGTTTCAAATTTACTTTCAGGATACTTTTTATTTAAATTATGCAACAGCACAAATCTTAACCTTTTAAAGTAGATCAAAGACTTCTTACTTTTTCATTCTTTGCAATAACTAATCATTCCTTGGCAGCTCAACTATATTTCAGACAGGAAAAGTGGTGATTGGTTCTGCAACTTTACTCTTCTTTCAAAAATTTTCAGTAATTTATAAAACTACATAGAAACTGACTATAGTTTTTAATTTGTTTGTTGAATCCTAGACCCGCTGAGTTTTTCATGCAAATTTTTTGTTTTTATAATGTTGTTTTTGCACAAACTTGCTACTTTTTTTTAAAGATTTTGTTATTGAAAAAATCTAATAAATTGCATAGGGAAACTCTATAGACGGGTCATTTTTTTTTCTTTCAATTATTTTTTTATCTTCTCTAGATTTTTAGCTCAAATGCTTTGGGCAGTATAGAATTGTTTAAAAAATATGCACTATTACAAAATTGTTGTGCGATTTAGTTTAACTTGATTAGTTCTTCTACGATCATCATTTAAAGTCACTAAACAGATCAAAATGAGTGACATTTTGACACTTTTTGAAATCGAAACTTGGCATTGGAATCCAAAGGTATTTTCACTGGCTGAACTTTGCATTGTTGTTTGAATATTTTTTTCCATATACATCAGGGCTACTCAACTGGCAGACCGCGGTCCAAATCCGTACCTTCGGGGTGTTGATGGTGGACCTTGAGCTTTTGGAAGAATAACCACATTGCCATGATTCAGGGCTTCTTTAAACAGATTTTTACTGGGACGAAGCAATTTTTACTGTGATTATCCTATCGACAACTTTATTCAACTCGATCCTTGGCGCGTATGATATTTTTCCGGTTGCTATTCCAGAGGGAATGAGTTCGATACTACCCGGAAGCATTCCTTTTTTTTTAGTATTTTTTTTTTAACTAAATTTTTACCCGAAGTGCATTTTTTTAGTAAATTTTAAATTTAAGTTGCCTACAGCCCTATTTTTTATGTCTTTTCAAATGTGAGTAATAAAGTTATAGTTTTTTTAATTTGCTGGAATTTGAGATTTTCTCTGAGTACGGTAATTTTTGTTCGTCATAAGAGGATGTGACCGTGTTTGCCGAACGACGCATTACATTTTTGCTCTCAACAAGTTAGTTGTTTACAAAGCTTCTTTTAAAAAAATGGTACTACCGATATGTAATGCGTCGCTCGGCAAACATGGTCACATCCTCTTATGACGAACGGAAAATTACCGTACCCAGAGAAAATCTCAAATTCCAGCAAATTAAAAAAAACTCTAACTTTATTACTCACATTTGAAAGGACATAAAAAATAGGGCTGTAGACAACTCAAATTAAAAATTTACCAAAAAAAATGCACTTCGGGTCAAAATTTAGTTAAAGAAAAAATAAAAAAAAGGAACACTTCCGGGTAGTATCGAACTCATTACTCATTCCCTCTGGAATAGCAACCGGAGAAATATCATACCTGCCACGGATCGAGTTAAATAAAGTTGTCGAATTTAGAACTTATATAGGTGCTTCTCGTCTTTTGCTTTGAAGAAGAAAAAGAAAAAAAAGTGCCTATATAGTGACCATAGGCGCCGGGTTTTGAAAATTGCCGGGGGGGCAAACTTTCTAGCCGACTGATTGCTTACATTCAAAATGCTGATGTTTGTTTGTCAGCATTGATGTTTGTTTGCGCCTATCTGCCATTGTATATCGCCAAGCTTTATAATGTAGGCTCAGGCATCGAAATTTTCACGGCGGACATGTCCGCCGTCACAGCATGTGATGTCCGCGGGAAGTAAGGGATACCTATCCCTGCGGGAAGTACCGTACCATCTAGATCGGTCATATTTGTCCGCCGACAAATAACACAGGAACATAGCGATACAAATCGTCGTTGCATAGCACGAACAATTGTTGCGATAATATATTTTCCAGCGCATTCTAACGCGCATCTAGAAAATGTGAATACTGTATCCCTTAGCTTCCATTCAAGGAGGAAAACTTTCGATTTTTACGTTGCTTCAACGACTGATGACATTGAATCAGCGTAACAAAGGTGAATTCTTTGCTAAGAATCGATAGGAGTACAGGTACTTCTACACTAATCACGCGCAATTTAGTTCACGTTTTACGTCACAATGTCTGGCTTTGATCTCCGAGTAATAATGATACGGCAAGGTTGGTTACTTAATTAGATTATACGAGTAGGCTATTACAGCAAGATGCAACAAAATTTGTCAAGTTTTGGTATACAGTAAGAAAGAAAAGACCCAAGGAAAATTCACTTTCGCTCACATGACACGCAAAAATAAACTTAAAGAAAAAAGCCTGTGAAACTTTGCACAGCAGAAAATAGTAGCGTTGGTGTAGAAATTTTCCGACTCCTGCCCAGAGTATTGTGTCGCAATAAGCAACATGACCTCGTTCGGTGGAAGTTAATCAGTTATGTGACGTATTGACCAGCTACACGACGCTTTGACTCTTCAAGCGCAAGTTGTTGGTCTGATGAAAGCCTTTCAGAGTGACTTTACTGATTTTTTTAAAAAGCCTTCTAAAACCATAGATAGAGTTCTGAAATGGCGAAGAATTATTATCAAGATAAAGTGATTAAGCATGACAATCGACGGCTAAAACTGGTGTGTCCGCCGAGATAGCTGCTCAGACCGGACACGTTTGTCCGCCGTCAACAAAAACGAATTTCGAGGCCTGTGGGCTACTTCGAATTATATGCTGGTCACTTTGAACTTTAGCTCTTAATACGCGTAGAACTACTAAACTCAGCAAACTGCACCTCGTTATTGACAATCCCAAGAAAAAACATTTAGCGGAAGAAATCAAGAAAAACGTTTTTCAATCATTGTAACTATGCTTCAACGGCACCATGCTGGCGTTTACCAGCTACCGTACTTCTGTTTCTTTTGTTATCTTAGGAGCAGCGCTCTTGTTGCAACAAGTAGATCTTTTAATTGAGATCGATCCGCAATGAAGGTCAAACTAACGCAAATCTGAACTTAGAAACATTTGATTTAGGATTTTTTTTTAATAATTTGCGGAGGAGGCAGCCACCCCGAGCTAAATTCACGGGGGCGCCGCCCCCCCGGAGTCGGCGCCTATGATAGTGACGTCATGACCGGTTAAATAGTGTTTCAGATTCAAAGGCCGGCGCCGGTCAAATAGCCACTGCCTATAAAGTATGGCAATCTCTGATTAATTGATTGAATGTTTATTATTAACAGTTCTGCTGCTGGAAACGAGTTAGCTCGTGCAATTGTGATGTAATTTAACGTCACATGACGTCACAATGCCCCAAAAATCCTAATGTGTTGCCAGTCTGGGGGCCTGACAGGTTGCTTTAATCACAGGTTAACAAAATTTGAAAAAAATTTTTAATCGAGAATGGGAGTAACTTTTCTTAGACCACAATTTGCTGCTGATTTCAAATCTGGCGCTAGTTTCGCTCTAGCACATCAGGTTTTAAAGTTATTGGTCTGAAAATTTTTGACCAGAAACGTCAATATTGCGTTCAAATACCGATTTTGTCGCTACAATTTTCAAATTTAGATTAGCTTCAGAGAGCAGAGTGTTTCAGATTTGTGCATTGCTTTCACAGATTCAACACTATTTAGTTGCATATGTATGCATACTAGACACTAGAGTGCAAAAAATGCCTCTTAAACCTTGTCTGAGGTACTAAATACTTGAGCTAGCACAATACTAAAGTGTCAGGTTTTTAAGCTCCCTGTATTATATTACAAAAACACAAGAAAAACGTTCAGCATGATACCAAAGATAGTGTTTAAAATGTTGCAATGACACTTAGACATTGCTGCATTAAAATCGCTGGGCATAGGTGTAATCAACATCCAACAGTAATCACCCATCATCCTTTCGTTCCAGAACCCTTGATAGCGTGCTTTTATGCTTTGGATATCTTGGTGAAACCTTTCACCTTGTTCATCACTTACTGCACCAAGGTTCTCAGGGAAAAAGTCCAGGTTGGAATGAAGAAAATGAATCTTGAGGGACATGCGGCAGCCCATGTCATTGTAAGTTGAGAGCAACCTTTCAAGACCTTTTCTGAAGGAAGCAGCCTTGAAATTTCCCAAAAAGTTAAAGCATAACCATTTAAAGGATTGCCATGCTCGACATTCTGATGAAGTGAGTGATTTTTCAAAGTCAGTATCTTTTAAAACTTCTCGAATCTGTGGACCAACAAATATTCCTTCTTTAAGCTTTGCATGACTTAGTTTTGGAAATTTCTTACAGAGGTACAGAAAACCGTTTGAATTTGATTTGCCCATTGCTTTCACAAAATTCTTCATCAAGCCGAGTTTGATATGTAACGGCGGCAAAAGAATTTTGTCAGGATTAACTAGCGGGACATTTTGGACACTTTCTCATCCAGGATTGTAGGAGCTTCTTGTTGGCCAATCCTTTTTCTGGTAGTGCTCAGTAGTAGCGCGACTATCCCACAGACACAAGAAACAACAGTACTTTGTAAATCCCCCTTGCATCCCCATTAAGATTCCAATCATTTTCAGGTCTCCACAAATACTCCACTCATAATCCCTGTAATTAATAGCATTGAGAAGAATTTCGATGTTTTCATAAGATTCCTTTAGGTGCACCGAGTGTGCTATGGGAATGGATGGCTTTTCATTTCCGTTATGTAAAAGAACAGCTTTCAGGCTTCTTTTCGAGAAATCAATGAAAACTCGCTACTCATGAGGATTGTGAACTTCTCCCAATTTGTGAAAAAGTTCTTCAATATCATGACAAAAGCACAGGGGCCATCAAATTTAAACAAAGCAGCGAGGTCTTTGTTTTGTTTTCCGTAACGGCTCACTGCAACACCTTCCTCAACCAGATTTCGCTCTTTTAATCTTGACGCAAGGATTTCTGACTTTTGCTTTGAAAGGCCAAGGTCTCTAATCAAATCATTGAGGTGCTCCTGGGAAAATAACTGTGGCCTGCCTTCTTCTTCTTCTTGATACTCAGAACTTGTTGATGAGAGTTCGCTTAATGAAGCGACGTCATCACCATCATTTTCAATGGAATCTAGGCCTTCCTGTGGAGGTAAAGGTGGCGACATGGTTTCATCATGATGAACCGGCCGGCGAGCAGATTTCAAGTTTGGATAAGTTATTTTGTCCCTTTGCTTGATTATGACGTATCATTGTTTTATTGTTTATATCATTGTTTTATTATGACGTCACACTTAATTTGCGAATAAAAAAACTGCTTTACTTGCCTGTAAATGTGGCATGTCTTCAAAATTTTAAAATTGGAATATCTAGAAAACATGATGTGCTAGGAAAAAAGTAAAGACATTTTTGAAATCAGCGCACAAAATGCTTCTAGAATCAATCAATCACGAGCTCGATTAAAATTTGCTGTTGACCAGCGATAAACCAAAAAAAAACTATTTTTAACCTATTTCCCCGCCAAATTCTTAAAATTAAATAAAAGTCAAAACACCAATCTGTGTGAACAAAGCTTGAAATACAGCAATGACTTCGAGGTCTAGAAATTCTTAGACTGGGATAATGATGCCAGGCTACTAGTATATTGATCAATGCACATAGGTCATGTAAAAGAGCTTACTTTTTATGCAGCAAGGTAATTGAAATATTCTATTATTTTTTAAGGTTTAGACTAATTTACCTATTCATTTAGAGTCACTAGACTAGACTGCTTACTGGTACTAGCTAGAAGTCCTGTAGGCTATCTAACCCTAGTCGCTAAAAAAATCCAAGCAAGCATTTTCTTATGAATATATGCTATGACTATGGTATGGTGTCAACAAAACTTTTGAATGTAATGTAAAGGCAAACCAAACGTGGTAGCCTATAGGTTTCATCGAAAGGAAATATGTTTGCAATCGCCTAGTTGGTTAAGTTAAACTTCGGTACGGTACAGTAGCCTAGCTACCGGCCAGCAAAAATTGTCATTTTTACATCGTTTCATCGTCGCCAGACGTTGAAATCGTGTAAAAAAGGAACTTTTGCTGACCAGGTATAAGTTGCAACTGAGAAATATTTACAAAAGCCATTCGATTTGTTCAAAGAACCGAATTAGCCTAACAGTTCGTATTTACATTGATTCAATGTTTAAATACGTTGAATCACTCGGCCTATCGTTTTTCTTTACATTGATTTCACGTCTGAACAGGTTGATTCAATGCAAAAAAAAAACTGTTTTGCTGACTGGCGCGCTTGTAAATGCCATGGTCATTTCGACGATCAATTGCAACACCGATTTGCTCCAAAATTTCAAAGTGCGTTTCAATAGTTTGGCAACCCATTTTTTCATTACCATGGCAACCAGAGAAAGAGGAGAACTATTCTCACTTTTTCAAAACGCTGGCAGCTAAAGTGTTAAACTGGAAAAGCTTCTTTGAGAGCTTAATCCTGGCAGTTTTGCTTACTTGTAGAGGCTTTGAATCACCGAAACAGGCCTGGTCACCGAGATTGACAAAGTGAAATTTCGATTGTTGAAGTGTTACTGCCGAGGAATTATTCCATCCATTAGGTGTCGCTTAATAAAGAGAAGTCCTTAACATGTGTTTGCTCAAGCACACACCCTGAGAGTTGAACTAGCGTCGTTAATCTTGAAGCTTTTTTGTTCACAAAGTCACCAACTGAGCTACTGGTAAGACACTACGGTAAATACGGTACTGTAAAACAATAAGGCAACACATTTTGATAAGTAGCCAACTTTTATGTTTGGTCTGTAGTTTATGCATTTAATAATAAATTTATCATTAAAGTTTTGCTTATTTCATGTACCGTATAGAAATGTTTTGTTTTGGAAATGGCTGTATTTACTGCCACTAATGTACATCCTAATCAAAACCTTTTTTCACCAAATTTACTGTGTTTGTGTGTAGGCATGCATACCAACGACATGTAACAACGACTTTTTGTAGACCAGAAATGGTCTATAACTACCCGTGTTGGATAAATCAAACACCAATTATTATTAACTAGTGAGAAACCCGCTATCACTACAGTGAACCCGCAGCATCAGGCTAAAACAGGTTGTTTGCATCTAGACTTGAGGAACAATTAATATTAGTTGCACTATAAAATGTGTTTGAAAATTCAAAGTGTGTGGCCTTATGATGATTTTAGAAAGAAGTTAAAAAAAATTGTTCTTTGGGTAAAGCCAATTAATTAATTATTAGTTGCACCTTACATATTGTTAAAAATTTAAAACAAAGTCTTGTTCTTTTATGTTTTTTTAAATGTTTGTTTGCTTAAATGTTAGTCACAATAAATGTTGTTAAAATTAAGGCAAAGGATACAGTTACCACATATGGTAACCCAGGCCTCGAAATTCGTTTTTGCTGACGGCGAACAAACGTGTCCGGTCTGAGCAGCTATCTAGGCGGACAAATTAAGTCTCACGGCGGACACATCAGTTTTAGCGTCGATCGTCATACTTAATCACTTTATCTTGATAATCCTTTGCCATTTGAGAACTATAGCTACGGTTTGGAAGCCTTTTTAAAATTTTAGCGAAGTCACTTTGAAAGGCTATCATCAGCACAACGACGTGCGCTTGAAGAGTCAAAGCGCCGTGTAGGGCTGTCTTTAAATGTAGCAAACCTCAAAAACCACAAAGTTGCCAGATGGTATTTTTTTATTTGTATTTTTTTTTCTTGGCGTTTTATTTATCGGGTGCATGTTTTTTAAAACCCTTTTGATATGTTATTTGTTTAGTGTTGATGTCTTATTTCTATCAGTGAAAAGATATCAAAATCTCTGCTTTGTTGGTTATGGTTAGTTTTAATATAAAATAAATACATTTAAAGCAATGCCTTTGCGATCAACATTTGTGAGATGTTGAAACTTGAAAGGTAATATTAACGCAATATTTGGTAGTCAGACATTCGAGAATCAGTACTTAATCCCTTAGACCATGGTTGGGTGAGTTCACTAATCACTGGTTTTCCAAAAACCGGGCTGCAGACGATAAATAAAACTTAACTTTTGCAGACGACCGTAGTTTCACCCTGGGCTACGTCGTGTGACACAAAAGGAAGAAGTTCCTAATGACAAGTTTTTGTGTGTGTTTAGAATGTAAGGAATATTTTGTAAACGAAACTGGTTTTTCCAAAAGCTTTGGTCATTTCAAGTGTGTTTAAAATGCCTATATGCTTTGGCTCTTTTTTGGGCTACTTGCAAAAAAAATTGGTTTGAAACGTGTTTTTGGCTGGGTAATTTTGTGGAGTCTGGCAACTCTACAAGGTTGCTTCTTTAAATGTAGCAAACCTCGCAAATCTTAAGAAAGGTTTCTACAATTGATGGCCGATGAGGTTTTCATCTGTTCATAGTTTGCATCAAATAGATAGGCCTAGACTACAGACAACCTTATCATTACTTGCTGCTAGTCTAAATCTATCTTCTTTAGGGAGACTATGAAAACCTATTGCGGTAGGCTTTCAAATGCAGAAACCTTCTCAAGTTTTGCGAGGAATTTGGAGTTCGCGACATTTAAAGACGCCCGCTGAGAAAACCTCATAACTATCAATTGATAAATGCGCAGACCTTATTAAAAGTCATAGCCTAGATAGTAGCTACCATCACTAGGTAATTGTACAAATGTACAAACCTTGTGAGGTTTGCTACTTTTAAAGAAGCAAACCTTGCAGAGTTGCCAGATTCCACAAAATTACCCAGCCAAAAACACGTTTCAAACCAATCCCAAAAACAAACTCATTTGTTTGCAAGTAGCCCAAAAAAGAGCCAAAGCATATACGGTAGGTATTTTAAACACACTTCAACTGACCAAACCTTGGAAAAACCGGTTTCGTTCACAAAATATCCCTTACTTTCTAAACACACACAAAAACTTGTCATTAGGAACTTCTTCGTTTTGTGTCACACGGCGTAGCTCAGGGTGGAACTACGGTCGTCTGCAAAAGTTAAGTTTTATTTATCGTCTGCAGCCCGGTTTTTAGAAAACCAGTGATTAGTGAACTCACCCAACCATGGTCTAACTAAGGGATGGAGTACTGATTCCCGAATGTCTGACTACCAAATATTGCGTTAATATTAACTTGCAATAGGCTATCTCACAAATGTTGATCGCAAAGGCATTGCTTTAAATGTATTTATACATATCAAAACTAACCATAACCAGCAAAGCAGAGATTATGATATCTTTTTATAGATGAGAATAGAACATCTGCAACATCAACACTAAACAAGTAACATGTTCAAAAGGGTTTTAAAAAACATGCACCCGATAAATAAAGAGCCAAGGAATTTAAAAGAATACAATAAAAAATACCATCTGGCAACCTTGTGGTTTGCTACGTTTGCGAGGTTTGCTAGGTTTGCTACATTTAAAGACGGCCCCGTGTAGCTGCTTAATACGCCGCACAACTGATTAACTTCCACCCAACGAGGTCGTGTGGCTTCTTGCATCACAATGCTCTGGGCACGAGTCGGAAAACTTCTACACTAACGCTACTATTTTCTGTAGTGTTAAGTTTCACTTGGCTTTTTTCTTTAGGTTTATTTTTGCGTGTCATGTGAGCGAAAGTGAATTTTCCCTGGGCCTTTTCTTTAATACCAAAACTTAACAAATTTTGCTGCATCTTGCTGTAATAGCCTACTCGAATAAACCTAATTTTGTAACCAACCTTGCTTTATCAATGTAACTCGGAGATCAAAGCCAGACATTGTGACGTAAGACTTGAACTAAGTTGCACATGATTAGTGTAGAAGTACGGTACTCCCATTGATTCTTAGCGAAGAATTCACCTTTGTTACGCTGATTCAATGTCAGCAAAAAGAAGAATGTCATCAATAGTTGAAGCAAAATAAAAATCAAAAGCTTTTCTGCTTGAATGGAAGCTAAGGGATACAGTATTCACATTTTCTAGATGCGCGTGAAATTATATTCTTGCAACAATTGTTCGTGCTATGCATGCAATGACGATTTGTATCGCTCCTATGTTATTTCTCGGCGGACAAATATGACCGATCTAGACGGTACTTCCCGCGGACATCACATGCTGTGACGGCGGACATGTCCGCCGTGAATTTCGAGGCCTGGTAACCATATTCTTTATGTCGCTTGGGCATGACATTATTTAGTCTAGTATATATACTTTTTTGCAAAATGTAAGTTCATGCATACAATATAAACATATATATATTAAATAAACTGAACAAAATTGTTATTATTAAAAGGAAATAATAACTGAGAAGCTTAAAAATATAAGTTGGTCAATGGTCAAGCGTTATCTTCAGAAATCATTGTTATTATTTTGTACATCAATCAAATCTACTTGTTACCAGTAAAATGTAGTGCTTACAATCAGTCTTTTCCAAACTATACTAGTAAATGACACACAAAACAAAGTAACTTCAACGGCAATTGTATGTATGTGGTACAAAAAGCGAACTCTCTACCAAAGCTTTAGCACTGGTAAATGACTAGTTGACTACTAAAACAAAATTTGACTTAGTAAACAATAGCAAACTGTTATGTGGTAAAGATTGCATGAAATTTATTTGGTAATTGTAGCCTGGCCATATATATCTTTTTTTTGGCAAAATAAATTTACATAGAGAAATATAAAAGAAATTTACATAAAAAAAAATTCCAAAACTATTTAAAAACATTCTGAATAACTTGGTTTTATTACTCACATCTTTATTCAGATAATGTATAACTTAATGAAATACAGTCAATCCTGTGATGTCAGCTCACATTTAATTGGACTACCTACCGGTACTATTACGATCATTTTGCAATAGTTCTGATAAAATGCGTTTTTGCATCCCACTTTCTTTGTTTAAACGACTAACTTTCCATCAAAAGCAGCGCGACTTCTGATTGACGGTTTTTGTTTCGTATGTGTATTTATGATATGAAGCCTCAACAGTTGTATTCTCGCCAAAGTATTTTGAGCTGTGTTGAACCGATGTCTGATGGAACTTTGCACACATGCTCTGTACCAATATACCCCATAAATTGATACAAAAGATTGGTCATGAGGCGATTGATTCAGCTTTTCTTCGTTGTTGAAGAACCTTTATAGAAATAAGCAAGTTTGATGCTTGAGCGACAAGAGAATCATTAAGATTATTAAGCTATGGTTGCCTTATATGGTACCGGTAACCACAAAAAAACATAGCTTAGCAACAATACGACATTTAACATTATAACACAAGTTAAAATAAAGCAAACGTTTTTGACTATACAAGTATACATGAGTCTGCTACTATTCGGCTACAGTTTTGAATTGTATTTTATTCCACAATATCGTTTCTTTTGCATTCCGACAAAGAAAAATAAATTGAAATGAAATTTAGCGCAAAATGTTTGAACTATTAAATTGAAATGTTTGTTCACATAAAATCGTCATGTATCCTACGTCACCGTCTGTATGCAAACTTAGAATATATTAGAATGCTCAACTATTACAAAATTCCAAATCCAACGACGCCTTCTGTTTATTTAGAGAATTTTGTATTTTATTCCACAATATTGTTTCTTTTATAGTTGAAATTATCAAAGCTTTAGATGAGTGGGGTTTAGACCTAACCACTGAGATCTTAAAACTAAAAGGCGAATTAAATTTATTTTTGAACTATTAATGTTTGCTCAGATAAAATTGACAAGTATCCTGCGTCGTCATCTGCATGCAAACTTAGAATACCGTATATTAGAATCCTCAACTATTACAAAATTCTAAATTCAACGACGCCTTCTGTTTATTTAGAGCAGTGTTTCTCAACCTGCTATGTTTTCTATAGATAAATAAATTAGCACAAAAATACATTTCAATAACATTTAATTTCAAAGAACTGGTGAATGTCACCACTTTTAATGCAACGGTTGACTCTGCAACTGCTTGGCCAACTTCGAAATTAGTGGTTGAGTGCTTAATAACGCCAATCTCATATCATCTTCAACTTTCCTTCGATTTCTTTCCTTCATTTTGATATGGACAAGAGCTGAAAAACCACTTTCGCAGAGGTAGCCTATGTTGTGGCAAATGGAAATAATATTCGAAAAGCTAGTTCAGATAGTCGTGGGTATGATTTACGCATAGCACACCAGAACTGAGAGAGTGGGATTTCATGAAAAACGTCACATGCGGAAGAATCATTTTCAAGATCATAAAATTGGTCTTGTAATTCATCTGAAATATCAGCAACATCCGAAGCAGTAGAGAACGGATTTCGTTCAAATGAGGCATCTCTTTCTTAGAGCTCATAGAAATATTGTTCTACTTGAACAAACGATGATAAATTGGCCTACAACCGAGCTGCGCGTTCTCTTTCGTAACAGTGCAACCAATTAGTGACTTGCTACGACATTACTGTATACAAAGTGATTGCTGCAAAGATTTTTCATTTTTCCGGAAATTTTTGCGATTTGGAAACTTTTTTATGAATATCTTTGCAACCCCCTTGAAATGACCCAAGGGGTCGTGACCCCCAGGTTGAGAAATGCTGATTTAGAGAATTTTGTATTTTATTTCATAATATCGTTTCTTTTATATCATCATCATCAGAATCCATCGTCGGTTTGTTCTCCACTAGTGGGGGTGGCCGATTGTTTCCGCTCCCTTTTCTCCATTTCACCCTGTCCCTTGCATCTTCCTCCTTCAGTCCGACTTTTTTAAATTCATCCTTCACTTGTTGTTTCCACGTTCTTCTTGGACGACCGCGTTTCCTCTTTCCATCCACCTTTAGATCTAGTGCCTTTCTAAGAAAACTTTCTTCCTCCCTCCTTATCACATGTCCATACCATCTTACTCCATTTGCCCTTGCCAGTTAGTCTATGGTCTCTCTCATCTCTAGCATATCCAACAATTTTTCAGTCCTTTTTTCCCTTCTCGTTTTCACCCCACCATTATATGTAGTTGAAATTATCGCTTTAGAATTAAAAGCTTACTTAGCGGGAAAACATAACATTCATACAAAGATGGTTGATGAACACTCAAGAGAAATCAGGAGTCAGAACATTTTGCCTCAAGACAATTGAGGTCGGCCAACCTGTCGCATGGACAATGGACATTTCACTGCAAAACTGTTTGATGCAAATTCTATTCTATCTTGCATTGTGCAGATATTTTTGTTTGCCAGCATTGAATTTCCTTCACAATTTTTTTCACTACACACTAGCTTTGATTCCAAAGTTATTCAATATATAATTAAAACAAGAAAAAAACAAGCTATGCACACATAAAAAGCCATATAATCAACACATTCTATTTATGTTTGTTTGTAGCTTGTATTGTCTTGTTTAAAACAATTGGATAACTTTTGCATCACAGCACGTCCCCAGGAAAAAAAATTGAACATTGGTAGACAAAAGATGGAAATTGAACATTGGCAAACAAAAGTAATGGTAGGATTCACATCAAATAGTTTTGCGGTAACATTTCTCTGCAGTAGATCTGCCATGTTAGAATGTCATGTATCCCAATCACGCCTGCCTCGTTAAGGACAGTCCAATTGAATGAAAAGGCGAAGGTGTAAATTAGGGAACAAAAAAACTGTGCTGTACTAGTTAGATCATCTTGCATTGCATGAAGTAGCAAGTACTGTATTTAGAAAGCATTGTCTGAAAACTTTATAAACAATGTAAGACATTTTTTAGCATGTGAAATGAGTAAATGTCCATTGCCCAAGGTTTCCTTTTACATCATGTTATCTGGTTTGTCCAAATCATTTATTATTAATGCTCTTATATAGTATAGCTAGCTCCAAGCAGTAGCCACTTTCAAGAACCAATTGAAATACACCGATGTACTGCATTGGTTTCAGATTATGCTATTGTAATAATGAGTATTGAGTTGGCTATGGCACTAACGGTACATAAATTAAATCTTAAATGGTTTAAAGAACCTTACCTCCTCTTTATCTTTGTCCTACATGCCTTTGTTTTCATAGATTTGTTTCAGATTATTATTTTAAATTGAATGGTTTATTTTCAAAAATTAATGGTAAAGAAAGTGTAAACTGCATAAATTATTAAGTTTTTTTTTGTACCAGAACATAGCAATAGTTGTGGTAATCCAAGTTGAGAATTAATTTTTAAAAAGCTTGTTAATTGTAATTTGAGGGGTGGTTTTGCCAAAACCATTGTGCTGTTTATCATTGGGTTGGGTTTTTGGGTAATGTTTATGGTAAACCAATATGTGCTATCATATGAAGAATATTGCTCTATAACTTAGCACCTCATCGGTCGTGTGCATTGTCCGCCATGCAATACCGTAAGCGATTCATACTGTAGGCAAAGCAGCATATGTGTTTACGTTGGCATTCAACCATTTACAATTGTAAAGTGCATAAATTTCACTTTGACATCGACTTTCCTGAACTTTACATCTTAAATGTAATTTTCGTTTTGGTTCAATTTTTATATATAATAGTTTAAAAATTTCATGTTCGGTTTTAAACTTCCTTTACTTAAATTGACATTATATGAACGGTTACCTGGGTTGAAAAATTGCAAACGTTTGCATTTCTTAATCAATTTTTTTTTATTTTACAGTTTTGTATCTAGTATGAACAATAAGCCAACTTTATCTGAACCTTTTAACCAAAGTAAAAAACAATTTATTGCAAGCGACAAAAGAAAGCCAGAACAACCAATCATCTCGTCTGCAACTTCTCAATATGCACCCAAGTCTTTTTTGTCCAAAATGAAAACTGGCAGTATGTTTTGCTCTGTTTGTTTATTGATTTGGTTTAACATATAAAATGGAACTCTGCATTTCTGACAGTTAGTGAAGTATTACATATGAGATGAAAAGTTATATTTGTGCTCATCTTAAAATATCATACATGTTCTTTTAAGATGATCATAATGGTGAAAAAACACTTTACATGGCTTTACGTGGTACTATGAACGTATCGTTTTTTATTGGAGTTTTAGTCTAACTTTTCTTCAATCACAACTTTTTGCAGGGGAAAAAGAAACAAAAATCACCACTGTTGTTGCAACACCTGGACATGGGCCAGATCGGCCCCAAGAAGTGTCCTACACTGACACTAAAATAATAGGTAAATAATTTAATTAGCGATATTTCTTGATGTTTAGTCTGCAACATGCTGAGTAAGGAATTGCAAGTAACTTTAGGCTACTTTTTGAAATGCATTTTTGGTTTACACTTGTGATATGGGTTGTAGAGGACATTGAATTCCATGTTTTTTGTAAGCTAATTTTTCTTTTTAAAAGAAAATACATTTTTGATAGTATTTTAGTGAACTGTTGTTCCAGAATTTTCTCAGCGTTTATTTTTAGTAGCCTACCATATAGAAATTCCTAAAAAGATTTCCACTTTTATTTGTGTTTCAGAATGCCCAAATTCTTAAACTTTTCTCTCTCATTCATAAAATTAAAACAGCAAGCTTGAAAACCCCAGTCTATCAGTTTTATTGCAAATGTATATAATTATCAATCCCTTAAAATACCTTGACAGCCTGTTAGTGTTTCACCCTATATAAGATCTTCAGAAAGTTTTGAAAAATCAGTGTAAAACCCGAAAATACTATCAACATATCAACAACACATTGTTTTTGCAATTATTTAGGAAATGGATCCTTTGGAGTGGTCTACCAAGCTAAACTCATTGATACCAATGAGATGGTCGCCATCAAGAAAGTGCTTCAAGATAAAAGATTTAAAGTAAGTTGACTAAAATGTTCTTATACTCATGCATTTAAAGTTCTGCTGATCATTTGTATGAGTTTTTCTATGAGTCTTATCTCGCATTAGACTTAGAGCTAATATGTCACACTCTCAGAAATGTGAGTCCTTTTTTTTTTTTATTAAAAAAAACTGAAAAAAAAAAAAACAATTGTTTTTTTGCACCAACAATCTGTCTAAATTTTAAATGTTGGAACAAAATTTGTACTTTTACTTTTCTAAAATATTTATTCTGAAATAATCAAAACATCCATAAGTTACCAAAATACAACTTTGTCACTGAAATTTTCAATCTTTCTTTGACTTCACTGACTACTGACTAGTGTGATAAAATTATGTGTAGTGTGATAAAATAATAAAAGAAAGTATAGAGCATTACACTAAAATTGGGAAATGCAAGTTCATTGTATTTAAATCGAAACAACTTGAATTGTCAATTTAGTGTGGTACTGTCAACCTTTTTTATCGATAAGTTATCCTGTATCAGACGACTAGACTGTAGATTCACTAATTAGACTTTGAAGAACATCATAATACTCCATTATAATAGGCTACGAAATGGGTTATGTTAACGATGCAATGAAAGAAATGACTGGAAATAAATAAACAAACTAATAGAAGAAATTAAGACAAGCAACAAAGGAGGTTGATTGTTAACATGGTCGCCCCTGGAACCGAACAATCCTCATCCTCATCATTGGTAGCACTTGAAGTTGGTGGTTCATTGGTACCACTTGCTGGGCATGCGACCAAACTTCTTACATAAAGAACTTAGTCGAAACTGCAGCAAACAAATTTATAATAACTTATTCAACACTTTTTTGCAGTTCTTTGTTGTGATAAATGAAAACAGTTGTTACTTGAAAAATGTATGAAACGATTGGAAATAGTACAAAAAACAAAAAAAAACTAATAAAACGGCGAAAAAACAAAAAAAAGAACGGTTAAAAACGACGACTAAAAAGCGTTTTTAGCCATCCTTACGTCATTAAAAGGAGATGTGAATTGATTTGACATTATTCAACTGACTTGCAATATTGTGTTGTGAAATTCTTTGATAGTTTTTTCATGGACAAAGTTCATGCACCGACAGTTTTGAAGAGTACACGACTTTCTGTCTCCGCCGACCTGTCAATGAATATAGTAGATGTAATTCGCGCAGAGTTGTCTCGCTGTGAGATGTCTCTGCGACAGGTCGGATGCGGTTAGTAGTCTTGCGACAGATCGGCTGCGACAGACATGTCCTGATTTCAGTTTTGAACTTAAAGTGTAAGATTTTTTTGCGTGTTGATTATTTCTCTTTGTATTGTGTTGCAGAATCGAGAACTGCAGATTATGAGAAAACTGGACCATTGCAACATAGTGAGACTGCGATATTTTTTTTATTCAAGTGGAGAAAAGGTGACATTATTGTTTTTCATATCTAGCTTTTACATTCAATTGATCAAACCGAACTGGTCTAACCATTTAAAAATTATTTTATTGTGCGAATGGTTGCTGAAAAAGTTTTAGGTTTATTCATTTTTAAGCATTCAAAATCATACTAAATCACTATAATGTTGTGGAGTAGAGTACTTTCCCAACTACCTTGCTAAGAAAAACATTGTGGCATTACCTTAAATTGGCCCTCCATTTACCTCTTGTGTACTCCCTCATATTCTTCGACGAGGGTGACACTGACAACGAACTCTGATGACCCTGTTCTCTTCCCCCTCTATCTTATTACGTGCACCACACTCAACAAGCATACCTCGTATGCACATGGTAGACTCATACCACAAATTTAGTTCCCGGATTGCATGTATTGCTTCTGACAACAAAAAACAACTGATTCAAACTTGGCTGTAGCACTCCAAAATCGTTTTAACCACAGACACTATATACAATTTGATTTTCATTAAAATATGTAAGTACGAATTGATTTGTTATTACCGCATACAGCAGACGTTATCGCGCAAAGTTGCTACGTAGTATTGAGAAGAGAAAAGTATTCTCTTGGGTAGTGGCATGTTGCTTCGCTATGCCACTCAAGTATCGTATTTCAAGGTGTATCGAATCTTAACATTTTGTCTTCTTTTGTCTTTCGTCTTTTTAAAACGGTGTTATTAAGAGCCATAGATAAATACTTAACCTAGAAAGATGCCGTTCCGTTATTACTTGAAATATTTTATGTCTACATGCGGCAAATAGGTAGGCTAGTGCAAATTGTTGTCGCACGTGCACTTTTTTGTGTGTGCTTTTTTTACCTGATTTCTTTTTGTCATCATTGTTCATCATTTCACTGTCATATTCGGCTGGACATCAGCTATCAAAGCAAGTCTGAATGAAAGATGCTGTTTTCGATCTATTGTTTAGCTCACATTACTTGTCCAGATCGTAAACAATATGTGGCTTTTGAATTTTGATATATCTGCTAAATGTGGGTTATAAGTCTCTATGGAGCGAAACTAGGTTGCAAGTCTGCATGGAAAACGTTTTTTTTTCGATTTTCTATGCGCTGTAGCTTGCATACTTTTCCAGCACATATACGAAACATAACTTGTAACCTACTTATCACTTAATCACCAAAGTTTACGAGTCAGCTTGCGCAGTGGGACTGTTCGAATCCAAGCAAAATGTTGTGTTGACACAAATTAGAAAAGCTAAATTGGTTTCAAATGTGCATCTCCTACTTATCTTTCTCGGGGAATCAAAAACGTTTATTTCAACACGTACAGCTTTTTCTGTATTAATTTTTGTCATTTGATGTCTTACATTATTGTACTGTAACGACAAAAAAGCAGAAACTAAACTTATAGCTCTGCAACCGCTTTAACAATTCCGCACGGATTCTAACACTTCTACTTCGAAAGGTTTTTTGGACCGTGTGTTCAGCTTCTATATTTAGACTCCACATCCTCTCCATTTAGATCCGCACATTTTCGTAGATCAATTTTCAAGATCGTGTTTTATTTGGAGCTGCATCAGTGAAACGTTTTCAATGGTTAAATGTTTCATAAACTTTCATTGGTTACTTTTCAGAAAGATGAAATCTATCTGAACCTTGTCCTTGACTATGTACCCGAGACCGTCTATCGTGTCGCAAGACATTACAGCAAGTCGAAGCAAACTATTCCAATCCTATATGTGAAGGTAGAAACGTCCACTAAAAATTTCAATCTTCGGTTCTTTAGTGGGATACTATTCATTTTTATATTTTTCTTTATGTATTTGAAGAATAGCCTATAATTTGTAAAATTCTAATTTAATTTTGAATTCCTGCATTTCGTATCACGACTTAAATTCTCAAAACTTTCAGTTTGTATCCTATGCATCTGATGCTGGGATGGGTAGTTTTTCCATGAGTGCGGTAGATTACGCAGCTACATAGTTGCTGTAATGCTGTGGTATATGTGTTGCACCATTACAGGCGCCAGAGAATGAATCTCAAGTGCGTTGTCCTACGCGTGGTGGTTTAAAGATTTCGATAAATATGTGGACCGGAAGGCAAGGAAGCCTACCTTCGTGTCCACCTTTAGACATGCGGTTAACTATCCTACCAAAGACACAGCAGCCTACCAAAGACACAGTCCTTGAGCGGTGTCGAACCGGCGCTCTTTTGAGTTTCACAGCCGAGTTCTCACCAGTCCTTTCTGCAGCCGGCCGTTGATGTGGCTGTTACCGTTGAAATTAACAAACTTTTATCTCTTCTTGCAGTTGTACATGTATCAGCTCTTCCGCAGTCTGGCGTATATACATTCGCAAGGTACTTGCCATCGGGACATCAAACCTCAAAACCTTCTTCTGAATCCCGAAACTGCTGTTCTGAAGTTGTGCGACTTTGGAAGGTGAGTTAACAGATATTTTTTTTTCCCAAGAGAAAATATTTCTCGAAATCTGTTTTTGAAAATGTTTGAAATTAAATTGCACATCACAACAAACCGCAGGCTACAACACGTATTCCTCTTTAATTTTGTTGGGGGTAAAAGGCAATTTTGGGTTGGCGCTTGTTCGAACTGTTCTTTAAAACCTTTTTTTCGTCACGACTTATGTTGATGTTAAAACTTTCCATTTGAACCACGGGTCACATCGATTTAATTCAAAGATTTTTAACTAATTTTGACGCCTTGAAAACTTATGCATTGTCTTTATCGCGTTTCCTTTTGTTTAGTGCAAAGCAGTTGGTACGAGGCGAGCCGAATGTGTCGTATATCTGCTCAAGATATTATCGTGCTCCAGAACTGATCTTCGGTGCTACGGACTACACTTCAAGTATCGGTAAGCTCATACGCGCCGACTTCCGGGGGGCGGCGCCCCCCGTAAATTTATGGTTAAAGGGCAACAAAAATGGCTATTACAAGTGGTGTTTCAAAGATAAACTACTTCGTGAAAGAGATTTAGATCATTTAAACGGACTTAAAGAATGCCGAAAGCGAAAAAACAACATACGTTTCTCTTGTCCGCAAAACAACAGCTGGTCGCATGGTTTTCTCTGGAACATGAATTACTACTGAGATGCGCACGGCAGCCACGGCACGCACGCTCACAGTCACACACTGGTTATCTTCCCGCGCGTGAGGAGCAACTTCAAAGTCAAAACGCGTGGTAGCGAAAAAGCGAATGCGAAGTTGAATGTTTATTCTCATTTCACGAGTCATCCAAACGTAGGTTAGATTTTTTGTGACTTCAAACATGAAATCGATTTTAGCAAACTTTATCGAATTGAAACTACGACACAACGAACAATTAAGTGAAAAGAGCTGAAAGAAAAATGCATTTTTCAAAACTGTCACCCGTGTTTTACTTCAATAAGCACTGTATTGATGTATATATTGTGAAAATATATACATCTCATACACTCATCAATATGCACTACTGCACTACTGATATTCGATAAAAGACTATCGATAAAAACAGAAAAGAAAACACTTCACCGTTGTTAACACTTTGAAGGTAAGTAAATAGAAAACCAGGGAAACGAGGTTAATAAAACTGATATGGCGGATTTCCACTCTGCTTGAGATCACAATTTTTTGCGTTTTATTTCGATACCTTCACTTTTTTTGATCGTTGTTACTCACTCGTTGAAAAGGAAATAAATCTGCTTGTTTTCCAACTGTTCCAATTATGAGCTAACAATATCAAAATTTTTACGACTAGGCTACTGCATGCGTAAAACTAATCGTTTCAAGCAGCGGTTCTAATAAATTCGGTTTGCGACCTAGGTGTCAATATAAATAAGACGGTAAGCTTAATCAAAGACTATTTTAATTGAGTAAATTAGCGTTATGGTTATGACGTCATCACCTTTCTCGCCCCCAAGGTTTTTTGAAAAGTGGGCGCCTATGGGTAAGCTGCCATGGGATGTGTAAAGATACTATTTTTACATAGTGAAGCCGCAGCTATTGGCGAAAATTTGTATTTGGTTGATATTTCCATTTTTTAGTTGTTTGCATTTCATCGTCATCATCCAAATTCGGTTTTGTCCTTGTTGTCCCACGTCAATTTGCATTATTATAATAGGTATTTTGTTAGTTGTCAATAATGCAGTTGGGTTTTGCTGAGAAATAAAGCGCAAAGTAGAGATGCAACTGATTACAAGATTTGTGATAAAAAAAAGTTAACGGCATAGTTTTACTCTTTGTTGCAGTTTGATAGTGGAAGGGGTCACTTGTTTACACTTTATGTTCATCGGCGTTCATATATTTGCAGATATTTGGTCAGCCGGTTGTGTCTTGGCTGAACTCCTGCTCGGACAACCGATCTTCCCAGGAGACAGTGGAGTGGACCAGCTCGTTGAGATCATCAAGGTGAGCCGCTGCAATCGTGATGTTTTGAGGTTGAATGTACGCTATGCTTCAACAAACTGTTTGAACAAACTTTCTAGCATAGTCTACAGGCTTCTAAGCTCCTATATTTTTCTGGCGTCCAAGCATGGCCTACCAGAACTCTTTCTCCGCGGCCAAATTCTAGCGCCCGGCAGCCAAAATAAAAAATTCGTTGAAAATTTGGTCTTTTAAAAATCCGTTAATTAATATCGTGTTTTTGCGTTCACTCAGGTGAGAACAACGCAAACAAGGCTCTGAAACATATTTGCAGTTGTATTTAAATCAGGGCTGTGGAATTGGACAAAAATTATACGACTCCGACTCCTCGGTTTATAGCCTAACTGTCCGACTCCAGACACACCAAAATTCCTCCGACTCTACAGCCCTGGTAGAGCTGTAAAATCGGGAGAAAAATATACGACTCTGACTCCTCGATTTATAACTAGCCGACTCCGGACACGCCAAAATTCCCTGCGACTCCACAACTCCGACTCCACAGCCCTGATTTAAATGCACTGCTTCCCAAGTGGGTGTAGAGCTAATTCTGGAGGTTTTACACTTTACAGGTAGACGCTTATACTTTTTGCGAAACTTGTATCAGCAATATGTCTTGTCGGCGTATGAGAGACTTTGCCTTGTTTGTGAAAAAAGGTTGAGAATGCGAGTAAAGAGAAAACAGTTTCATGTCCAAACACGAGTGGATAAAAAAGATTGAAATACGAATGCGAGTGGGAAAAAAGTTTCAAATACTATCAACAGAGTGGAGAAATATTGGCTTGCGGAAGCCGCAGACCAAACATGGCCGACCGGCGCGGTAGTTTCGGAAGCCTTGAAGCCTTACTGCGGTCTGAAAGTTACCGTAACTTCTGGACCGCGTATACGCGGTCTGAAAGTTACTGCCAGTCCAGAAGTTACTAAAACAGGGTTTTCAGATTTGACGCTTGCAGCAGATTTGTATAAATGATTTCAACATTGGAAACATGTTGAACTTGAAGACTTATCCACCATTGCATCTTAACAACATGACTTACAGCAGAAACGTAATTGTGAATGAAGCGAAAATAAGATGAAAGTTAAAAGATGAGTTTTGTACCAGAAATTGTTGCTGTTTTGGAATGAAATTTGAATTTGTAACCTAACAATTTACGTAGGCTATCATTTTAACCTGATTTGTTTGTATTATACCATTTGAAGTTGTGTCCGTGCCTTAGGCTACGTTCGTTGGCAAATAAATTTGCATGGGGAGGTGATTGACTAGATGACCACTTAGCCTATAGTCTTTTGCTGTCATCCTGATTGTGCTATAATGCAACCTACGATTCACAATGTAGTATTATGAGTGTTTTATTGACTCATTGTAGGCTATATGGCTCTGTTGAAACAAATAATTTAATTGATCATCGCTCCAAACATTTCAAAGTTTAAATCGGGCTATACGTGAATCGGTGGCATTTAATAAGCTATAGGCTACAGGCCTTAATCTTAATATATTGTGCAAAGTTTGCATTTGAAGGCTGACTTGTTAGCCGCTGGTCTTGAGTTGTAGTTGACGAACATAGTCTTTGACTATATTTTATGTAGGCCTATTTCATGAAAGTTAAAACCAAAGTTTGTTAGTGAATGAAGCACTGAGCCTATTTTTGGTCTGGTTTTTCATAACTACCGTTTTGAAGAAATATAAAGTAACTTAGGCTACATGTAGGCCAACCGGTAGTCAAAACGCCATCAACCTTCAGTGAGTAGGCTATCACAGTCTCACACGCGGGGAAGGCTTTAGCTTTTACGAAAGTGTTGAACACTTTGAGATTCCAATGAATTTCCGTTGGACACCCATCGAAAACAAAACACAATTCAATTCAATTTTATTTTTCATTGCTGGCGCGAACATGTAGAGAACGATGAAGTAAACACACGAATTTTACACCAACAAAAGGGAAAGATGACAAAACCAAAAGGTTTAAAATATGCATTAATAAAACAGTGTTTGAAAAACATAATCTTAAAAATGCACAGCCACCAAACCTAGAAAAGAAAGCGAAAAAATAAAAATTTTATTTCGTTGAATATAAAATAGGCCTACAATCAACACTTGCAAGGGTAACAAGGGCGATTTAACACAAAAGAAATTCAAAAAGTGACAAGTTTCCCGAAGTTTTTACTTTGAGAGTCTTAACACGTGGCACGAAACTTAAAAGTCTAGAATTATGGTTTTGTGGTGAGAATATTTATCCTTGGGATTCATCTTTCGCACACTTGCTGAGGGTTTAATGTACTGACCAAGTGAAGTTTCAGTCCATTTACAAGTTTTCCCAAAAGAATTTCGAAAAAGCACACCCACTTACAATAGCAGTAACTTTTGGACTGCTTCTGCGGCGCTCCAGTCTGGAAGTTACTGTCAGTCCAAAAGTTACCAGCTGTGCCAGGCGTTTTCACAATCGATAGAAAAGCGAAAATTGTTTTAACTAAGTGTAATGAATTCATTGCTCTCAAACTAATGCAAGCTTTTCAGTTAACATTACAAAATACTTATAATTATTAATCTGACCTTTTGAGAGGTTAAAAATTTAATTATTTTTTAAAACAAAATTAAATAAAATTTAAATGAAATATTTGGCAACTCTTGTAACTTTTGGCATGCAGTAACTCTTGGACTGCTACACCGGTTTGCAAAATCAATCTGGCACGAGAAAACAGACTTCCTTTAAAATCACAGATTTGAGTATTTTTAAACGTGGTGAACTAGTACTGTATTTAACAAAGCAACTGATCAAACAGTATGTGGCATATAGTGTTTGGAGGCATTATAACGTCGTAACGTCAAGGGTTAACGTCATTCCAACAAAATGGTAATGGTACGCAATTTTGTACAATCTTGGAAGGCTTTTGTTCGTATTGTATCCATTGCATAAGAAATGTCATTCTTCCAGACTCAGGTTCTTCGGAATACAAACTATCAAGCGTTAGACTGAGGCAATGTATCGAATTGTAGTTGTTATATTGTATGTTGTGAGATTGATCCTGCTTATGATCTTGCTCCAATTTGCTTTCTTCACAGCGAAATAACCACGACGGAGCTGCAACCTAATAATTACCAACGTGTCTCATGTATTGATGGCAAGTTCAAACGATAAGTTAGATGTTTATGAATTGGGATGAGTCAAAAAATGCCTTCATTGAGATGAAGATAAAGTACTTGAAATCATTCATGCATTGTTTGCGTTATGACATATTTCGTAAAAACTCTAAAAATGTCACATTTGGTTGACACTTCAGAAATAATCCAGTTGTGACCGAAATTTTAGATTTTATTCCGTTTGGTTCCAGGTTCTTGGTACCCCGTCCCGGGAGCAGATCCGTGAGATGAATCCCAACTACACCGAATTTAAGTTTCCCCAGATTAAAGCGCACCCATGGGGAAAGGTTGGTTTTACTTCAGTCAAAATTTTTTTTACTTCAGTGTTTCCAAGCTCTAATTGCTGACAATGTATCAACAATTTTAAATTTCCAGGTCTTCCGGCCGCGAACTCCTCCCGAAGCCATCGCTCTGTGTGGACGCTTGTTAGAGTATTCTCCTGAAACACGGATCTCTCCTCTTGAATCCTGTGCTCACAGCTTCTTCGATGAACTTCGATCTCCGACCACGAAGATCCCAGGTGGACATCCGCTTCCACCACTGTTTAACTTTACGGAGAAAGGTAGTTTCCAGTCACCTACATTTTACTTTGGTACAGTCTACTCGTTTAACGCCAAGGGTAGGGTAATCCCATTTTTCCACAAAAAAAGAAAATAAATGTGATTGCATGGTAATCTGTTGGTAACTGGTAAGACAGTTTTAGTTAGACTTGATGTAAAGAGGAAAAAATCTACTTTATGTTGTTGTTTTTTTCATGTAATTGTATTCATATCTGGAGTAGCGAGTCAGCATTTACAACGTTTTACAGAATTACCCGCCAAGTCGCACCTGTACAACATATTGATCCCTCAGCACATCAGGAGCGCTGCTCCCGGATCGCCAGGTATTGTCATGAAGTGGTAGTGATCATCTGAATCTTCCCCATTAGGCATGAACCCAAACACTGAACACAGGATGTTACTTTATCGTTTGGTTTTAATCTCACTTTCATGGGATTGCCGGTCCGCATTCTTCCTATTTTGGCTATCAAACTTTTTACTTATAGTCCTTGTGCCTTCTTCTTATTTACGTCATCATTTTTACTTTTACGTCTTTTCTTCTTTTGAAATACTCGATTACTTTGCCAACATTATCCCTTTCTACTTTCCTGGAGATCTTCTTACCCCCTCCGTCTGCCTGACTTCCATCAGCTTGCCTCGGAAGTTTCTTATGCTCTTATTTTTTCACACTACCTTATATTTTATTGATGTCTTCGTGCCAATCTGGTTGAAAAGAGGTAGCATCCCCGCATCGGCCACTTGCATTTCTCGTTCCGGTTTCTGTTCCGGAGAACCTGGCCGGCCCGATCATGTTGGCTAAAAGGTATTCCGGCACCCTCCTATTCCACAGCACGTCTTCTTGTTTCCGTCATGCTTTACTGTTGAACCGAAGTACATTAACATCTTTGGATTCCTTCAAACCAGGCACCTTAATGTTTCGTTTAACATCTCCAATTTTGTACCATTCTGTGTGGGTATTTAAATTAATCCTACGTTTCCATGCAATGCAGCTGTCTATAGCGATGTACTGTGCGAAGAATGGTAATTCGTACACTAATCAAGTTTTAAATGAAAGTTGTTTCCATTCGTGCACAGATCAAGTTTCAATTGAAAGTTACCTCAGGTCTCAAGCAAGTGAAAATACAATGTGTACGTTTTGAAGCAACAACACTTCGTTGAACGCTGTGGTAGTCGTAACATTATCTAAAGCTCTATTTTGCAGCCGAAGTCACATTTTTTTGTTGATGAAACCACGTGATGCTTACTTTTGCAGGGGATTACAGTCTGAGGAATTCTATAGACAGCTCGGGTGGCTCTCAAAATCTTGGCGGGTCGGTGGCAGCTGCAGCTACGACCAATGCTTAATGGAAGTCGAGCTTAGACGGAAATTAACTTTATCTTTTTATGCTAACTTTCCCATTTTCATTACATGTCAAAGTGCATCCTTACATTGGTATGCTCTTGCCTGCCCAGTACATTTAAATGGATAATAATTATTAACAGCTACGCAACGCCTATGTGGCCACCTGCGTTATGGTAGCTGGAGAAATTAGTTTACTGAGTACGGTCAAACGCTTTGTATCCTGTTTAACAGCGTTACCTATTTTATCGAAGATTTTATAACTTTAGGTTTTATTCTGCTCCTCGGGCGTTGGACCTCGGCGTCAAAATTTCAAGTCCATTTTCGACTTGCACACAATGCCCAATGTTATACTTGCCATTTTATTTAGGCAGATTTTTTTTTCTTTAAACGTATTTTTAAAGAAAAATAACTTTCTAACAATAAAAAGGAAATATAACATAGGGCACAGGTACAGCTGTTGTTGGTTGTCACTAGGCATAGTTGAAAGAGTCCTTGTGTTTCAATGTGTGCATGACTGTTGTTTCATATTCGTCTGGCTTCTGTAAATGTACATTTGTTAACCTGTTCCGTAATGTACGCTTGCAACTGCTGTTTTTTTTCAAACTGATTTTCCTTGTTCTTTGGTAGAGCATTACGTGCTATTGTTGTATAATCGCTGGCGTTTCGTATCAGAATCGTTTGCGCGGAGATTCAGAGTTCTTATGTCACGCCTTGATAGGTGGTGAAATTTGTAAGCGGAGGCGAGATTCACCTGTTCCAATGACGTTTTTTGGCCTTGGAGTTCGTACGTGGAAAAGTGTTGTGTTGAAATGATAAAGTTATTGCATGGCTACCTAAAGAAACGGCCTGATTTGTCACATTTTGCAGAAATTTCCAGAGTTTGCTAACTTTGGGCAAATGTTTAAAGAAATTTTTTCTAAAAATTATATTTTTACACTTTCTTTACTGTTTTCCCCAGATGACACAATAGGTTTTAACATCCTCACATGTTGAAAAACAAAGACAATTTGATTTCGAAGATTTCAGTCAGACTGTTAATTTTTCAATAACAGTCTGATTCAGCGTTTTTCAACTTACTTTTCTCATTTGCTATTGCTTCCCCAAGGTAACAAAAAGCTTTCATATCTTTAGGAGACAGCAAAAAGGAAAAAATCTCCGAAAATGTCAGTCAAACACAAGCAGTAGCTGTAATCAAAATGTGACAAATCAGGCCGCATCTCCAGGTGGCCATGGTCATTGGTAATATCAAACCGAAGCAACAAATTAGTTCATATTGAAAGTTTTCAAGCATAGTCGTATTACAGCTGACTTACAATTTTCATCGCAAGCGCTCACCATCCCATTCCTTCCTGTTTTTATGCGGGATGTTGTGGCAGATGTTTTACAAAAGTTGCTAGATATCTAATTTTTTCAATATATTAAACTTTCAGCCTAGTTTGACCATTTTCTAAAAATAACAAACCCAAAAAAGCTATAAAAATAAAAATCTGCAACTTTGCTTTACATTTTTTCATCATATTTTCTGGATTTTTTTTCAGTTTTAACAAAGATCTATTAATGAAACAGTTTATTATATGACATCGCATGTAGCATCGATGATATACTAGCTGCAGGTCTAATTAAGAAAAATCGCCAATTATTGCACAACCCGTTGTACATAGCTTGTTTCTTCGTGTCTAGCGCTCCTCGTGTATTGGTGTTGACAATGTTTTAACGCCTTTTTTAGCGTGTGCATACGTTGTACACCGCAGCATAAGCTTTTGGTGTCTTGTCTCGTTTGTATAAAACTTTTTTGGAAAAATTCCCCGGCGACTGTCCTGCTGACGAAGCGCAACCTTCACCAGAGTTTTGGTCTTTCTGTTTGAAATTAATTTGAAGTTTACAAGCTATCTATTGCTGGTGCACCGAGGCTTAACGCCGCTTTAATTCTCTCAGGCAATTTTTTACATTAAAAAAGTTTGCTTCTTGAGTGTAAACAAAGCAATGCGTGTTGCTGCGATTGAAATATTGAACCTACCAATGCGTATCAAACTTTGTGTGGCCTCTTATCAAAAACTTCACTTGCTCCTTTTCAGGCCTGCGATGTTTAGCGCAAATTTTCATGTTTAGATTAACACGAAAGGCACCTTTTTTCGACATTGGAAAATTTCATATATTTATCATGGAGTTTATCTTTTTGGATGTCAAAACCTCGGTGTGTTATCAAAAGTTCTAAAACACCTCTTGAATTTCAATGCAAAGTTTCATTTTATAACCCAGATCTCTTGGTGTGAAAACGACTTGTTTGTAAGCTGAGTACGATTGCTGTCAATGTACAATGTTATCAATGTGTTTTTGTAAACACAGTTCGGCTGTTCAACTGACCGAGTTTAACAACATCGCTGCTGCTTTAGTAACACGACAGTGACAAAATTTGTTGTTAACGTCAATAAAAACCGGAATAGGTCAGACAAAAACCGGTTTGATCTAGTTCACCACCTGCAGACCAGTAAAAAACCACCTTGTTGCAATGCAACAGGAAGGCTACTCATGCTATTGCTTTTCAGCTTGTTGCGTTGTGACCTCAAGGATCTCTTGGTGGGCTCATGCTTTTCATTCGAAGGATTTGCATTTGCAGCGTGTGTTTCATCAACGTAACTTGTTTTTGAGCTCATCGAATTTCCTGATCACAATTTTAGTGACTTCGACTGAATGTCTTGCAACTTCAGCACACAAAACAACTTTTACGTGATTAACGTTCGTACAACTTGTATTAATAAAACCTTTGATTTTACATGTTATTTTTGCACCAGTTATCTCTTAAGAAGGGATGTTGAAGCGGTAAAGGTGAATCGTTTCTGCTTCGAACTGAGTGTAACTGCAGGGGTTAGCAAATTTTGTCTTGCATTGATTTAACGTAGCAGGCGTTGAATCAATATAAAATATACAAGTTTTTTTGGTTGATTGAATGTTTATCCTCGGACTAGGAAAGCTTCTTTGAGAGCTTAATTCTGGCAGCTTCGCATACTTGTAGACTAGAGGTTTTGAATCACTGACGCAGGCCCAGTCACGGAGATTGAAGAGTGAAGTTTCCGATTGTTGAAGTGTTGCTGGGGAATTATTCCATCCATTAGATGCTGCTGAATGGAGAGCAGTCCTTCACGTGCGTTGCTCAAACGCACACCCCGAGAGTCGAGCCAGCACCGCTTGATCTTGATCACTCCCTAACCAACTGAGCTGTCTGGGTTCTTGTTGCTGTTGAGGACGGCAATAGAGCAGGCCTCATTTTAAAAAGGACATCAAACTCGGTGGCCTACTGCATCCTCTTACATTGTTTAATTCTAATGATAAAATTTAAGCTGAGGGTCGAACGGTCAACTAACAGAAGAAATGGCGATCAGGGGGGGGAATGTTCGACTCTTTGATTTATGTGTTGTCATATTCGACTTCAGTGTTGTCAGATTTTTGAAGGTTGCCAAATCTTTTGATTTTTTTCATTTTTTAAACTTACAGTAAATTCACTAGAGTGGTGATCGAAATTGAAACGATGACTATTACAACAACCAGCACTTCTTTTTGAGCATAGTTTTAGAGCGCAATGCGGAGAACAAGAAACAATATTTTGAAACAAGACTGCAAACGAAAATGTTATACATCGTTTTGTTTCAGTCGGTGTCGGCCTTTTTTTAACGACTCCGCACACTCCAAAATTCCTCAGATTCCACAGCCTTGATGGCAATACTGTAAACTGCGTTTAGTCTACTCAGTCGCTTAACAATGAACTGCCATTGGAAGTATACTTTCATAGCACTCGCCTGCTGTAGAAAAAAGCACAGAAATAGAAAAATGTGGTAAGGTAGCCTACTGAATGATTTAATTGAAACGCGTATGGATAGCTGCTTGACGCTATGAATAGAGTTGTCGCTGACATGAGCACGCCCGGATTAAGGTCAAATGGGGCCCCTGTGCTAATGAATTTTATGGGGGCCCTTACCAGTTTACGTGGAGCGTAATCGAAGTGAGCTGGTTTCGCTTGCAGAGGAAACCGAGCCTTGCTTGGGTAAGTTAGATAACTTTGAAATAGCACGTGATCGATGATTAAATGAGCATGCGCAAATTAAGTCAACAATGTTTACGTTATCATAATGGATGCAAAATCACACACATTAAATCAACGAAACCGTGCAAGAGAAAACATTGTAGCAAAGGACCACTGTTAGTAGCCTACTGCACTGCAAATTGCAATGAAAGGTTGTTCTGAATTTCTATTCTAAACTTCGCTTTCATACACTACTAACTACCAATACAATAGGATTTAGAAAACTAACATGAAATTCAGTCGAACGACTTTTTTCTGGCTTTCTTTGCTGCAAAGTCTTTGTTGCCAAAGAAAAAATACAAGAACCATATTTTTATTTCACGTGAAGGGGGAGATATATTGATAAATGTGTTACTTTTTTTAGACAAAGGGGCCCAACTTTTCTTAATTTTTTTTCTTGAAAATTGTTTTCAGGAAAAATTTGTTATTTTATTTTATTTATTTCATTTTTAGGAAAAGTGGGGCCCTCTGTCTGCGGGGCCCCTGTGCTTTAGCACACCCTAGCACAATGGTTAATCCAGGCCTGGACATGAGACATGCTGAAGTCTTTCATTATCTATCGTAAGGTTTAAGCTTACTCGGTCATAAATTAAGCTTGGATTTTGGGCATGAAATCATTACCTTTCAAATGACCACACCAATAAAATTGTATTCAATATTTATTAGCCAGTGCTGTTTACAACTCGTAACTTCACTATTTTAGTCTTCACCAAACAAAATTTGTAGCGTTTGCTCGATGGAAGCTGCAACCACAGACAATAAATTCAATTTTTGGTCCACGCTTTTGGCCGGATGAACATTTCCACGCTCCTCAGTGAAGAATATTTCCTCCAAGTTCTCCAATGAATCGTAGTTGACCCGTGTGTGGGATGATCTTCATAAAATACATCAGGCAATATCGTGAAGTGATAAAACAATAGCTTATTTTATGGAGCTTTACTTGACAGTTTGGAATGCTTTAGAGGCTTTGAGCTGCTGAAGCAGGCCCGGTTACCAAAATTGAGTGTGAACTCCGATCGTTGTTGCCTGCAAATTATTTTATCCACTGGGTGCCGCTGAGCTGACAGATTCAGTGCCTTGCTTAATAGAACACTTCGAGAGTCAAATCAGCTCATTGCTTGATCTTGCATTTTCTTTATTCACAACGTCAGGCGCTTATCCAACTATCCTGGCCGAAGCCAGATGTGTTGCATAGTAAATCGAGTTTACTGAAGTAAAAATGTAACTGAAAATCGTTTTAAAAAGTCTGCCATTACTCTGAGTTTTTGACACAGTTATAAGGCTTCCTTAGGGAACATAAACAAACAAATCTTGGCTGTATAAGCGAGTTTTTGCTTTGGTGAAATGTAAAATGTAGATTTAGTCATTTATTTGACATTCATGCCATAAACAAATATTTTCACAAAATTTCCCAGTATCTCCGAATTAAATGTTTTTTCTGCTTTCACTGGTTAATAGCATGCGAGAAGTCCCACGAATTTACCTGAATAGGGCGCGTTCAAATTTGCTGACGTGCAATTTCGATGCCACCATCCGGACTTCATGATCTTTGCACAGTTGTTGACTTCATTCCAATCGTGGTCTGCATCTATCGTGGTAAACTACATCGTTCTTTCAAAAATTGAAAAGAAACAACTAAATCCTAAACTTTTTTTGAGCAACCTATAAAAGCTCATGAAAATGTAAATTCTGGATAACACCGTGTATTGTGTTCCATAACAGCTAGCACAAACAAAACTCACTCTCAAAGTGAAATCAGTTGAGCAACACTAAGCGGCGTGAGAACACTTTGTTCTGAAACTAATTTACAGAAATCCACGCTATGATTTCGAAATGAAAAATCCAGTGGAGTAGCCTACAGTAGCCTAAAGCAGTTTTGTGCTAGCCTATCACGGAGAAAGTTAACTAAAAGAGGACAGTAGACAGTACAGTATTTGGCACAAATAAAATAAACGTATGGAGTCGATCTTTTGCTTGCCCAAGAGCAAAGAAACGGTGTAGTCTTCTTTCAGTCACGTGGTTACGCTCTTGCCAATAACTTAGCCTACCTGCATTCCGTTTGATTCTTTTAAACTATCTCCTGAATTTTCGTAACTATATGAAGTAACTTGGAAGTCTGTAACTGAAAGTCGATAAGCCCTTTCTTCATCATCTACTTTGAAGTTGTTATAAACGGCGTAAGCTTTCGAATAGTGATAGCTTGGATAAAACCAATCCGTTAAAACGACCTAAATAAGAAAAGTGATCAAGTGAAACCGATATATCAGCAATCAACTTTTTTGTAGATGTGTTTTATTCATTTTACAAAAGCAAATCTGACTATCATAAGGCTACTTGGTGTGAACACACCGCTCCAATAACTCAATTGATAAACATCCTACCCTTTAAGCAAATGAACAGAAAATAAAGCAAAGGTGTTTTCATATTTTGCGCTTACTGTTTAGCATACAACTCATCAGTGCAGTTCAAGGACATCCCTTCATTCCGAGACATTTATTTGATGAAACAATTTCCTGGTAACATCATTTCACGTACACGCAGATACTCTATAGGCCTACATCGTTTTGTCCATTAGTCTACAGTGACCGGCTTGCATCTTTAGTTCAAAGCCTTCATATAGACTACAGCAGGCTGTGAAAACAATTTTTCAAAAGAAGCTATCCCTCAAACGCTCCGAAAACATAAATGCCCCTCAACTGTCAACATTAATTTTAAAAGGTAATAATGAATCGGCTAAGGCCTACCATAAGAGTTTGCGCCTCGGTTACACTTAAATGGTTCATCATTTTTAAACCAATCCAGTAACTTCCTCTTCCATTTCCGAAGGGAAACTCGTACTGGCTGTATGTCTTTGTGAAGTTTGTTCTTTTGTCCACTCTGTAAGTAGCAAAGTAGAACAGGCCTGTAGCCGTCGATGACCTAATACTGTTTGTGACTTTTTTGTTCTTTCTTATTTATTTACGAGACAGAGTTCATAACCTCACAATACTTTAAATTAAAGTTAGATGGTAAGTATGATAAAATTTTAGTTTTTCGGAAATTTGAATCTAACTATAAAAGGAAAATGCAAAAAATCACAATTCATATTGTAATGTAGATAAAACTATTTCTATTATGTAGGCTATAGGACAAAAACTTGTTTAGTTAAGGAAAACGAATAGACCAGCAGCAAAGCAGAAGACTGTTTTGGATTGATCTACACTCTATACAGTAAATTGCAATGCAACACAACTGAATATAAACAACACCAGATTCTGTGTTTTAACTGGTCACATATTTTACCTTCGTTGAATAGCTGTCCACCCACCACCTTCTGTTCTGAAATCACAATATACCCGTAGTGGTTTGAACACTCCACATTGTGTTATGGTATAGACTCCTGTCCTGCCCGCTTTTCCTGACCGGGCAAGATTTGCACAGTCACGGTCTCGAACTGCAAAACACATCACAGCTTTTAAAACTGGTTTATTTTTTGAGGTTCTACCCAAAACTAAGAAAGTAGGCTATGAAGCATTTGTACTCTACTGTCTACAGACCTGTCCAGCTCAAAAAAATGTACCGTATTATTCGGATAGCGCAGGGATGGGCAACGTGCGGCCCGCATGCGGCCCTTTTCCATTTTTTGTGGAGCCCTTCATCTTCTTCTAGCTATTTTCCCTCAAATAAGGCTATTTAAATTAAGGTTATTTTCATCTCGATTTACACAATTTCGAAGCTTAAGAAGTGATATGACCGTCTTTTCACTTCCCTGTACCTTTGAAATAACTTTGGCGCCCAGGAACGCGGGAAGTAGGGGTGTTCAAGGGGCTGAAGCCCCCCTATAGCTAATTCATCCACCTCTGAAATTTTCGATAATTGCTTTAGCCCCCCCTAGAAAATTCTGACAATTTAAGGTACATAACATATTTTCAGAATCGAATAGTAATTGCTACAATGAATCGAGTTCCTGTTACGTGTGGTCGCGCTCATCATTCTCAATAAAGAGTCGTCAATCACAGCGATCTATACCTCGCAGTAGCGGTACTAGTCACCCTCCCTAATAACACGGCTGTCCATCATTTATTGGACATCCTTCTGCAGTATTTACATTTTACGCTGTAGCCTACTTCTGAACATTACAATAATACATGATATTGCTTTTTCGTCTCGTTTTGTTCGTTTGTGCAATGAGAGGGACGTAGGCTACGTGCAAAGATATTCGGCTTGGTAAAACAAGCACGCAAGATGCGACTTTATTTTGTGATTAGCCTACCTGCAGCGGTGAAGTTTTTCAACCTGCAGAAGCCGTCGCAAGACAGCTCCAAAACAAGAAGATCTATGCTTCTTCAGCTTTGGAATCCATCACCATTTTCCGCAAACTAATCAAAAATCTCAGAAAAGATGTATCTGTTTCCAAGCATATGGAAGCAGCGAACGTCTTTGCGTCTGCCAATAACCTAAATACGCCAAATGATCCCAGAATGAGCAAAACTCCAGCAAGATTTCGAAACACAGAGGGATCGGATGCTTTGTCGTCTGCGGGAGAAGGAGCGTGAAAACGGCAATAGGCTACATCGAAGCCCTTGATTTGGTTCAAGCTGAGCTTGATCGAAGATTCGACCAGGCGGATCTGCTTACAGCAGCCAACAGAGAGAAGGTCCTTCTGAGCTGTGCAAACGGTGAGGAAAGATCTGATACTGAGATCAGCTTACCCGATGCCATCTGAAAAGGTCGCCTAAACAAGAAACTTAGGCTACCTTGCTCAGCGATGTTGTAAGTGGAAAAACGGCAAACTCCGTGCAAAAGGTTGCTGAGATACTATCACAACTAAACCCTCAAACACTAGATCTTTTCAAAGAAACGCGAAAATTCGTGGAGCTCTGCCTTTGCCTCTCGGTTTCATCTGCATCATCAGAACATTTTTCTGCTCTAAGACGCCTAAAAACGCGGTTGTGACGTTCAATGACACAAAAAAGACCTACCATACCATACTCATCTTGCGTTGATGCATGTCCACCAAAAATTTTGGACAATGTCGATGTCAAAGAACTCATGACACAGTTCATAGAGAAAACACTTGAGCAAAAAGCAACTTTCGGAAGCGTGTGAGAACTCATTTCTACAAACTGCCGTTTTCATAGCCTATCACTTTTAATTTTAATTTCCTGAACAGCTGTTTTGTTGTTGCTGTTCTTTATTTGTTACAATTTACAAGGTGTGTGTTTTGGCATCTACTTATACACAGGAGGGGGACCGAATGCTTACTACCAGTTTTAAATGTTCTTCTAGGTAAGGGGGGTGTGGGGGGCGAAGACCTCCAGAAGCTGACAACACTACGGCAGCTTCAGTCCCACCCCCTAAAGAAAAATAGTTCCCGCGTCACTGTTTGCGCGAGGATTATATTCTTGTACAAAATTACAATAACATAAACTCCATTGCTGGAAATATGAATTAGTGTTTATTATATTCTTGTACAAAATTACAATAACATAAACTCCATTGCTGGAAATATGAATTAGTGTTTATTTGATGTGCGGTCCTCATGTAAGCATTACATTTTCCTAACTGGCCCTTGTGTTAAAAAGGTTTCCCACCCCTGGAATAGCGTATCAAGATTAAACATTGAACAATAGGATACCTTATTGTAGACCTGCAAAATGTTTTTCACATTGGGATAGGAAAAAATCAAGCAGAGCCAATTAAAGCAAGTGATAGGCAAGTTACTACTGTCCAAAAAATCTTCTCAGCTTTTTCACCTTTAGTGGGATCTTTAAACTTTCGAAGGGCCTTACTCAAATTGCAAACTAAAAAAAGTAGCCTATAAGCATAAATACTGTATATTCTATTTGAATAGGAACCTTTCAAAGGTTCCACCAAAAGCAAAAACAGACTGCTCAGTTTTTTTTGGAAACTAGCCTACCCCAGTATGAAAACTTTTAGGTTGCGATGTCATGTGGTATGTGCTACCTGAGAAGCAAGGCGTTTCAGTGCATATTGGAGAAGAAGCATTCCATTTTCCTTTTCCGATACATCGTACGGGGGTATTTGAAGAAATCTTGTAGCCGTAGTCACAAGTAAAAACGCATCGGAAAATATGTTTGGAGAATCTCGTGGCTGTTGGATCTTGACATAGGAAATCAACAATTAGTTTCAGACTTGTCTTTCTCTATCAAAAATTTGAAGAGAAAAAGGCTACGCTATTATCATTCATAAATTACATTAGCTTTGTAACTTTATACATACAGAATTGGTGATAGGCTATCATGAAAAGCAACGCCAGCTCAAAGAAAAAACAGAAAACCGGAGTCTAGATCTAAGAGGCCAAGCATTAGCTCTACAGTTACACCCACTGCATTTTAAATGTTTCTTTTGGACGGGATCTGAAGCTATAGAGATACGATCAACTTCAGTTTCTGAGTTGTATATGACTAAAATGTGCCCAAACCAGCAACGTATAGTGTTAATCCTTTTGCGAATCTCGCGATTGTCCGCCCCGTTAGCTCAGTGGTTGCGCGCCCAACTCAAGAGCAAAGCGACGCTGGTTCGGCTCTCAGGGAATGCGCTTGAGCAACGTATTCTAGGACTGCTCTCCGTTCAGCAGCACTTAATGGATGGAATAATTTCCCAGCAACAACACTTCCGCAATCGGTAAACTTCACTTTGTCAATTTCGGTAACCGGCCCTACGTCAAAAGCCTTTGCAAGTATGCGAAACTATCAGGAATAACGTGTCAAGGCTTTGTCAATCCGAGGATAAAGATTCAAAACCAACCCATTTATTTTAAAAGTTTCTGTTCAGTGAATACTGAATATTATCTTCGTCATTGTTTTCGTGAGTCCTCTGCTATGTTGGAGTGTATCGCTTTCGTCGTGTAGATCAGAAAGAAACTGACTGAATTCAACTAATTATCCCAGACGGCCGTTTTATTTAAAGCAGATTTTCACCAGGTCAGATCACTATACCGGTGTGATGAGGGTCTGTATCAGACTTTGCTGCTGCCTGGGGTAGGCTACCACATCTAAATCATAATTTAAAAATGGTTAAAGGAAAAAACGTTTATCATTCCACAGCATGGCCGAGACTACTAGCCTACTGTAAAGTTTACATTTTTATTGAAGCAATGCCGATATGGTGCTCCACTTTTTGCTCCGCCCATGTGTTTAACGTTTAAAACTCACAACCGTGAGTTGTTTTTTGTGCGTAATCACCTGACACCACGTCACAAGTTGGATTTCCATGTTGAAGTGTTGGAAGAATGGGACATTTGCTGACAAAGTTTTCAAACGTGTTTGTTATGTCTTGCTTCAACGTATTAATGGTATCTGAAAAAGTAGAAACATCTTTTCATCATGGTCAGACTGCCTCCCAGAAGTATTGATTCAGGCAAAGAAAAAGTAGCGGCCATGAAATAGCCTATAGACTTTAGAAACGTTGTTTCACCAATAAATTTTCTGATTAAAATTTGTTTAATTAGCCTACTTTGAAAATGATACTTACCAAGACTGTCAAAAAGATTAATGATAGTTTGAGAACTTAACATATAGTATAATGCGGTATAGGCGACTGTTTACACGTTATACAACCTAAAGAAATCAAGTGTTAACAGTGACATATATTGTTTACTTAATATAGGTGTTTTTATCTTTCGTAGAACACCTATCCTTCAACTTAACTGAAATGACATTTAAAAATATGTCCATGACTTATTTGATTAGTCTGTCCGCACGGCTTTTCGTTCTTTGTTTTTTATTTTTTATTATAGTGGTAAAAAGTTTCCCAATCTGCTACAGAAAGTTTTTCAACTTAACTCTTTCTTTGTAACTCTTTCCACAACGCAAAAGCCAGGGCGCCATTTATGAGAAGTGAAGTCAGCACAATTATGAAAATAACATTGCGGAACTTTCTATTTTCTTTGAATTTTTGTCGAAGCACTTTTTCTGTAGGATTAATCGAGGCGTTATTTTCGTCAGAAAGATTCTGAAATATGCAGCAAAAAACATCAAGCAAATATATATTTATTTCTGTGATATTTATCAATAAAACTGGGCTTATTTCATTTTCTTCTTCTATAGTATAGCTTTCCCAACTGTTTCAAACAGCAACAAAATTGGGGGCTAAGTAATTAACTTAGATTAAGTTTGAAGGCTTAACTAAGGCTACGACCATTGAATGAGTAGGCTATCACATTTGTCGCAACTTAAATTCAAACTTCAGTTTCCGAAGTCGTAAAGTTGTTGCACGCGACAAATCACATGCTAAGCTTCTTCAAATCATTCAAGTCGTTAGAGGTTTATAATGACAAATGCATTTTAGAGCTTTCTGCTTTGAAAGAAAACTCCAGTTTTTCATTTTGCTAAAAATAGGTTAAACTATAATTTGTATCATTGCGTGTTAGATCTTTTCTGTTGTATCGATTGTGTCAAATGCGTAACAAAAGCTCATTTCTCTTAACTTAAGCTGAAAATAACTGTAGCCTATGTACTTTCAATCTTGTTTGCTTTGAAACCAAACACCAAGGTCTAAACGTAACGAGATAAAGATACCCTAGCATGCAGGTGCCGACTGTCGCATTTTTGGCATGGTTGCTAGGAAAACAATCAAGCTGGCTTGTAGTTGAACACGATATTCATCATATTATAGATGCTTGACTACTCCAGTGATTACATACGGGAGTTCCACGAGTGAATATCTAATTACTCCAACTTCCGACATAAAGAGTGAGAAAGTTCTTTTTCTACATGCATCCAGTGTAAACATCCGATAAGCCGATGATTATACATTATTATCCAACAAATAATTTTTTTCACATTGATTAAAAATTTTGAGACGTTGAATCGATGTTTGAAATAATTGGTTGGGTGATTTGATTTTTATTAAAAGGAAGAATTCACCTGGTTATTTGGATCTTCGGTATCTTTTGTTTCAAATGTTTTTTCAGTGATCAACGTTGAATCGCTGGCTGAAGATTCAGTCTTGGTGCTTTCTGAAATCAAATTACTGATGAAAAAACGCACCACAAAAAGCAACGCCTTCTGCGTTTAAGATTCGCATGCATTTTATTTATTTTTTTGAGGAAAACAGAAAACCAACGTTATAATTTCGAAATGAAAGACAAAACAAATTTGTCAAAATTAAAGAAAGTTATTGTTTTAAAAACTTTTTAGCATACAAGCTACTCAATGTAATCGAATCTCATTGCAGCTAAGCCAAGTGGGTCATACAAAAGTTAAAGCGACCGGTCCCGAGAAAGGTTGGAAACTGTTGTAGCTGACAAAAAATCAGACTAGGCTCCGAAATACAGACCGTCGGAATGATTAATTCAAGCGGGTAATTCCAGTTTGCTTGGGTCAGTAGTCGCCGAGTTGTATTGTAAACTGCCTATAACTAGCTTTGCACACAACAAAACAACAAAAGCATATACTCTAGCTTTGAAGCAGGCGAAACTCTTGTAACTTAGATGTTAGCTGCTAGTTGTATTTTTTTTGGTTTTTTTCTGTCACAGTCAATTTCCTGGCTATGAATTAATTATATATCACAACAAAAACAGATCTTCCTAAACCGCAGCTTAGACAAAAAGGCTACACTAACGAATGAAGTAGGCGATTACTTGTGTAAGAAAGCCATGATTGGCAATAAAAAATATACATATCAAGTTCAATAGGGGGTTTTGATCCCCCAAACCTTCTTGCGTGCGTCACTGGTTCATATAAAAGTAATAAACGCTTTTTTACTTTTATATGGTAACAACTTTACTAAATAGGTTATTTCTTTTTAACTCGAAGAGTACAGTATAAAGGTTACCTATTTCCAATAAGCTGCTTGTTGCAGGGGCAAGTTCTTTGGTGACAAGTACCATGTACATCAGTACTTCTTCTATACAGGCACCTTGTGATTTTTTGGCATGTCTTTTGAGTTCTGGAGCTTTCGGAGAGACCTGCAAAGACATGGGACATCTACAACGTCATCTTATTATAATAATAACTTTTGGGGAAGAGATTATCTTCTTGGAGCAATGTATAAAACTGTTTATTGAATAAAGATGCTTGAATTTAATAGTTACATCAGACAATTTTATTGCATTAAAAAAAATAATGATCATTCAATGAGGTTACATTAAAAAATATTTCCATTCATGCCAAAGTATGAATGGAAATAAATTGAACGCTTTTAACGTCAAAGTTCTTCTTACCATAAAAGCTGTCCTCACTCTAAATCTCGTCGAGCTCAGAAAACAATCCATATAGAGTTTTTTTTTTTTCATTTCAGTAGGTTTACATAACTGCTCAGTGTTGCAACTGACATGGAGCATTCTTTTTGTGGCATGAATACCATTTATCGAATAAAAAAATGTTACAAATTGTTTTATCGAAATATTCGGGTGGTAAGAGAAAATAACTTTTTCTTGTGGTTTTGTGTAAGCATGTATTGATTTGAAGTCTGTAGATAATCAAGTTAAGGATATAAAAAAGTATAATATGCTACTCATTTTTTTTACAAGATGTAGGCCTATAAATTACCATTTGTATAACCTAATAACATTTTATAAAATCTAAATTTGCTTCGTCATGGGTTGTGCCGCAATAGATTAAAAAGTTTAACACTTTTAATACATATAAACTAGCAAAGAAAAAAATGCTGCAAATATAAATCATATGACAGTTTTCATTGAAGGGTTATCGGAAATAAAAGCGTTACCTGAATCGAAGCATCTGCCCATTTTATGTCCAGCATTTTCAAAACGGTTTCTCGCTGTGCCTTTTCTAAGGTAGCGACTAAGACATTGGCTTTTCTCAAGTGTCTTTTGATACTCGATATAACCTTTAGAAAAACGTCGCTGCATTTTTCCAAGTTGACGACAAAATGATTGGCGTTGGAAACTAAATTACGGAGTTGATGAAACTCTGGAAATCCAGGAACCACGACTTCCCCCAAAGCATTTCTGAATTTTTTCTCCTCAATTTCATCCCTGTCTGAAAGGTAAAACAAGAATTAAAGATGAAATATGTTGCACAGACTACTTATTTTAAATGAACAAGTTTGAACTGTTAAGAGGGCGAAGTTTAATGTTTAGCAGAGAGTTTAAGTTGAAAATGCTGAGCGTAGATCCATTCCTCTTCCTGCAATTCCAAATTTGGAGGGTTGATTTTGAAGGTTTGTCATGTATTTTTATAAGCAGAATTTTAAAAATCATGTTGCAAGCTGCTTTTGCATCCCTGGCCATTTAATAAAGCACGTTCATAACAAACACAATCATGTTATTGGTCACGTCGTGATCACTTATGCGAAGGACTTGCCTTGAGTTTGTTTTTGTACATCGTGATCGACTGCGATTTTTTTAAAGTTGTAGGCTATCATGTTTGTGATATGAAGACACTAATAACAGAATTATCTATATTTATTTCTTCTTCTTCTTCTTCTTCTTCTTCTTCTTCTTCTTCTTCTTCTTCTTCTTTTTTTTCTTCTTCTTCTTCGTCTTCTTCTTTGACCCCCTTATGAACTCCCTTCATTTTGATCTGTCTTTTATTTTTATTTATAAGCCCAACATGTTTTTCAACCGCGTAACTTTCTTGATATGTTTCACAGTATTTCAGTTTTGTCGTCCTTTCACTACTTTGTACACAACTGCGGAACACAGGCAGTATTCTATCCAAAGCCTTTGACGTGACCAGACCAGGCTCGAACCCAAGCCTACCAGAAACAGAGGGACTGAGTATTTGGCTATTAAATCGATTGAGTTTATAACCAGAAGAACTGTTACACAAGCCTGCAGCAAACAAAAGCTTTATCACCACACCAAAACATGTTTCAATCTGCGTGGAGCTATGCTTGTCTCGTTAGCCTATGATTTTTTTTTTCATTCGCGCAACGCTCAGAGTTCAAGATGGATACCACTACATCTTGCAGGTTTACAAATTGTCCATATGGAATGGATTTGTTTCCTGTCTCATCATTAGTGCGTCCGCTCCGGGAGCCGTCCACACACCCAAACACTCAGCAGGCACACCATACTTACATGGAAGATACCTACCAGGGAGGCGAGGGACTCACTACGACCGAAGGGACCCACCGCGGTAGATGGTATTCTGTGGATGTAAATGTTTGGTTAGTGGCTGCCTCAAGCTGATCTGCCTGTCTCAACTTTCCTCTTGCTGATCTTGGAGCAGTCTAGGAGATGGCGGGTCAAGCTCAAGAACTAGCGCATTTTGGTAGAGAATTAATTTTAATTTTATTTGAAATTGTTTGTGTGTGTGTATCTTCTTGTTGCCCGCTTGAAGAAGGGCACCTGCTTGTGGGAGACGGGCCACTGCAGTCTGACACCTCATTTGGCGGAGATGCCAGAGAGGAGCGGCCAGAGGGAGGGTAGCTTTCGCTGACCCCAGAGTCGTCTTGGAATGGGCCGCTGCAATCCTGTCATCCCAGGGCGAGTGGAACAACGGAGAGGGACGGTTAAAGATCTCCCGCTGCAATCACTCTTCCGGCATCAGGCCGTTGCAGATGAGTGAGAGGGACGGGTTAAAGGTGGGTTGTTACGCCCTTGGCTGTCTAAACTTCTTCAAAGATGATCTACGACCGTACTGTGCTAGTGAAACCCACCGCTGCAATCAGTTATCCCTACCACCGAGGACGACTGAGAGGGTGGTTGAAGAGTGGATCTCGACTGGTTCTTCTTTCTTCTGACCGTAGGAGGAGGTTTGGAAGGATTAGAAATGTCAGATGACAAAGGAATGTTATGCTTTTGTGTTATGTCTTTCGTTTTTGTCATGATGACCCACAGGGCTTGAATGGTGGACCGTTTTGTGTCCTGTATATATGTGTCGCCTATGTCCAGAGATATCTTCTTTTGGATGATGGTGTGCTTGGCGATATTCATCATGGTCAAAAGGATCAGGTTGTTCTTTTGTCCTCCAGGGAGTTGGTTGTAAAGGATCATGAGCCTATGAGCAACGAGGGGCGTACAATTGATTGACTGCCACACGCAATGCAATCTTTTTTCAATTCCACTTTATTCTTGAGTATTGCCGATCACAGCTCAATCGGTTAATTTAAATATAACCAAATCTCTTATTTGTGGCGCAGGTTACCTGCATTGTAACCTACTGTCCTTCACGACCATAAGAAAAGTTATGTGCATAGATGCGTCAACTTGAAGCTGAAACTGTTCAACTATTACCATAATTGTTTACTTGTAACTAATGAAAACGTGAGTGTCAGAGGCTGAGAACGACAACTAAATTTAACAAATCGCTAGAAAACAAAACTTCCAAGAAAAACACTATTAATAGCTTAATACCTATAACTGTTTTAGAAATTAAAACTAAGATTAATTTACATTTTTATCAACCATCTCTTAATCACCAATGATGCAATTAAAAATGTCTAAACAACCTATCAAAAAAAAAGTAAGTCACACGTTTATGTAATGAAAGGCAATTCAAGGCACGAAATAGAATTTGTGACTGTCTATCACGCAATCTTGGGATCAGGTTGTCGTTTTTGACAATTTTTAAGCATTTAATAGTGTTTTTTATTTATCATCAATGCAAGCTTGGGTGTGGCTCTGTCAAATGTATTATGTAGATGTCTCATGCAAAAGAAAAGTGCTCAGTTGATTATTATTCACTAGCTCTTACGCCTTCCAAAAAGCGTGTTTCGTTGTTTCGCTTATCTGAAGACGAAATATTACAGCTTTGTGGAAGGATGTAACTCAAGATAAAAAGGTTTCAATTTAAAGATAAATCACAATAGTTAAATCACAATAAATCACAAGTTTAAACGGCGTTGAAGAATTTGCATTGTGATGGGGGTATCAGCAAGTGAATATCATCATAATAATAATGGAATAAGGTCAATGTAGAGTTTGTAGACTCCGTTGTTTTCAACTTTTTTCTTGTTCCTTTCAAAAAAATAATAAGCTTACAAACCTTAAATTGTAAGAGGAGTGCCACTGAGTGAACATTTTTTATAACTAGCTTAGTAAATATCGGCGATGTAGTGCTGCAATTTTGGTATTTGTGTCAAAAATCAATGCATTTACCGACTCCCACGGAGTGCATGGTCAATGTAAGTTAGGAACCACTGCCTACACATTTATCACTAATAATATCATCTTTACCAAAGTGATTTCTTTTATCTAATCTATTTCCTGAGTAATTAAAGATGAACCACGCGGGCCTCGCAAAAATGTTATCTCGACGTCGAAACCGCACGATTGATTCATTCTGTGGTCTGCTACAAACTTACCTTTGTTTATGTGCGGATGGCGGCTGTCTTCGTGAGGCATACTTGTTTCAGACTTGATCTTTGAAGCATCCACTGAAGTATTTCTGATTGAAACTGTCTGATTAGACCACTTTGTAATCTGCAAATTCGACTCAGTCGTGTATAGGTCATGTTAAGTTGTTCGTTGTAATAAATACAAAATTTAATTGAGTGTTTCACATATAGATTATGTTGACATTAGCCCAGTCTGGTTTACACTGAGTTACATACTGAAATATGCCAAAACAAAACATCACATCGCTGCCGCGCAGTTGCGTAAACAAAAGGGCATTAGGCTGTATTTTTTTGTAGTCTTTTTCAAACTTTTCTTGCTCATTTGATCACAGTAGGCCTATATGAACCTAACGGACTGCACAGTGGCAGAGGTGGTTTTAACCAGTAGCAGATGATAAGTTATGTGCCCCTCAAAAACTGATAAAAAACTCTTCAGTCAAATACATCATGATAAAAGAATTAACGTATCAGCTGATAGATGTAGCCTATGACATGGTGCTTTGTATTATGGACGAAAGTGGAGATATTTTGGATGAATTTTCAACGTTTTACTTTTGCATGAAAACTATCATATGCACAGACACAGGATACGTTTGCGCTGATTGCGTTACAAAATTATTGCAAAAAATGGCAAAGCTGAAATTACTGCAGTGTTCCTGATAAATTTCACATACCGTACAAATCTATACAGATATGCTAAGTTTTGAAGTGTTTTAAATTTAAGTTCATTTCTAAACCAAAGCTTTTACATTAAAACTCTACAACCAAAGTTTGATGTGGGGATTATGGTCAAATACAAAAACGAGAGTTGCAAACAAAAAACATTATTGGAGTCAAAGACAAAGAAGAAATGTATTAAAATCTAACTAACCCTTCCAACCCCTGTTGAAACCATTGATTTTCGGACTTTAACTTTTACATTGTAAATCTCTCTCACACTTTTTGTTTCAATTCAGCTTTGATATTCCTTAATCTTTTTTTAGATCCGCTACTGCTACCATGTGTTGTATATATATTTTTTAAATAACAACAAAACAGGCGGCCTAGTGCTCCAGATCAATAAAACATTTTAGCCTTGTTACAGAACACCTAATTTTGCTTTTACTGATATTATTAGCACTAACCTTTTCAAGCGATTGCAAAAGAAATTTCTGAAGTTGCTTTACCTTATGCTTGTTTGCAATTTATGTTTTTTCTGCATCACCACACATCATCATATAAAAGACAATCCTTAACTTTTCTTTATGACGTCACTTAAAAATCGTTTCGTTTAGGTCTGATTCAAAATTGCTTCAGAAACGAAGATGGACAAAAAGGTTATCATTTCGTTATAAAAATACTTATAATCAATATTACATTAAATGCAGTTACTAGCCTCCAAAAACTTTTACAGGCTGTTTCACCCATAATCAATATTCTTTAATACTTATGCAATAAACATTATTAACATAAAAAAGTGCGCAATACCTCGCAAAACGCCAAGCAGAGCGAATTAAAGCAAATATATTTGCTCCTCTCCCAAGAAACTGAACATCTTGTTTCACACTTGGTAATGATTTAGGAAAAATTCTTATTGTATTTGAATGCAAAGTTTTTGAAATTTCACCAAGGGTGAAGCACGGAAGGTTTTTAAGATGGTAGCAAGTATGTTTACTTCAATTTAGTGTTTAAATTAGTGTTTAAGATAAAAATGAAAAAACAGCTACTACAGTAGTCCGCCCCATTAGCTCTGTGATTCCGTGCTCGGCTCAAAATCAAGCGGCGCTGGTTCGACTCACGGGTGTGCGCTTGAGCAACGCATTTCAGGACAGCTTTCCATTTAGGGGCACCTAGTGGATGGAATAATTCCCCGGCAACAACGTTTCAATAATTTAAAACTTCACTCTGCGAATCTCGGTAACAGGCCCTGCGTCAAAAGGCTCTAAAAATGCGAAACTACCAGAAATAATATATCAAGGCTTTGTAAATCCGAGGATAAAGATTCAAAACCAACCAACCAGCACACCAAGAAAATAATGATGTTTTGTGATCAATAATGTGTTAACTTCTCAAAAACGAAACAAAAATGTCAAGTTTAAAGTTTTTTTCACAGAATTTTATCTAAAAAATGTTCAAAGTGGTGTATTGTTGAGAATTTTAATTTGAAAAGGTATGAAGAGGTTATCAAATTTACTACTATTTAATTAAAGGTGTCACACCTTTCAGCCATTTCCTGAATCAACGCAGACAAAACTTCCAGTATCAGCAAACTATTATTTTATTAATTTTTTACATTCGCATAAAGCAAATGTCATTGTTAATTTTTTAGGGTTATATGTCTTCAAATCGTTTTGGTCATTTGGCAAACTCGCAACAATTATGCAGCAATTTTATATCAATTTGTACCTTTTGTACGATAACACAATCGAAGCAAAGTTCACTAAAATTGAAAGAAAGCTATTGTCTCGACTAAGCACGTCAGCTCACTGCAAGATTAAACTGGTAATTATTTTTAGTTCAACAATTATCTCCTTATTTATTAGTTGCCCATAACTCGATGAGGTATAAAAAGAAGAGCAATAACTGAATGATTTGTACAAGTATCAAGAACTAAATGATGTTTTGTTATGTTTCAGTTACAACAACTTTTTGGCCTCTGTTTTGCAAACGTAAAAAACATAGCCTACCTGTGGATTACTATGCCTTGCCTGCGGTGGCACAGTTTTTACAAATTTGGTTGGCATTTTTGTCTATGCTGTCATATTGCTCTATGTCTATTTGTCTGTAAAATGTTGATATATTTGCCGCTGACATCATAAGTGTTTGCGATGACGCAAATGTGAAAATGGCAATGACTAATGCTTACAATCATATGAAGAAGGGGTGTTCTTCCCGGCCATCAGCACAAGGCTGATCACTCGCTAGTACAGCGAGCAGCAGTAACGCTTCGCTAACCATAACGGTGTAGCTTCCACGCTAGCCATTAAGACCTCCAATAAACGATAAGTTTCTGGGCAGCCGATTGTAGCATCGAATAGACAGCGATAGACACGTGTTTCGCCCATGAGGCTGGGCTCATCAGTTACGGTGCGATACTGATGAGCCCAGCCTCATGGGCGAAACACGTGTCTATCGCTGTCTATTCGATGCTACAATCGGCTGCCCAGAAACTTATCGCTTACAATCATAGTTGTTTGTTTATAAGATGTTAAATGAGGTCAAAGTCACTACTGTTTTCGTTATATTACAAAAAAGGTTTTCTGGATAGCTTCTCAGGAGAGGCCTTTAGAGTCCCAAACATTAAGTGTAGTTCTTCTTCTCTCGTGTTGTCGCTATATGTCAGGGCATCCGTTGGTTAGCCACTGCCTGGTGTCGTCATCGATGGAAATTAGGCCTTCCATACCATGGGGTGGTCTGTATAGCCGGCAATCCTTGATAATGTGGGCTGCCGTCTGCATTTCGCCACACTCACAAGCAGCACTCTCTACCAAGCCCCAGCGCAACATGTCTGCACCATAGCGTCCAACACCAGTGAGCAAACGGTTACGCCTTGATGAGGCAAGTCTAGAGAGGCCATGTCCCAGCTGGTTTTCGGACGGGGATCTGAATACTTGGCGAAGTGGGGACGTGCTGCTTGACCGTGAAGTGTAGTTTATAAGTTATTATCCACTTATTAAATAACTATGGTAGTGTTTTCTGAGAAAAAATTAAACATCTGGCTTTGCACAAACAGTTTTACTTTATGTAAGGAATGCATACGTAGCCTAGAAATTAGAGTTATAATAATCTATAGGGCAATGTTAAATAGTGCAAGCACTTAATTAATGTAGCAGGAGTTCCTTGCGATTCAATAACGTGTTTATTTTGTCAGTTGTATTAGAAACAGGTTATTTCATAATTAATTTCGTTGATAAAAACCATAAAGCATCCACAAATTTTTTTCACAAAAAATCAATCGAATCACAACAGCAAAAGCAAAATAGATATTGTTCTCAAATTTTGCTGTTGACCTTAAAACTCGAAAGTCATCATTAGTAGCCTAACTTGTTTAGTGGTAAAGCTTTTTGTAGCCTAAGCAATGAATTGTATTTACAGGCGGTGGCTTGCCTAACAGTTGTAACAAACCTTCAACTTTGATATCGTTTGTTATACCAAAGAAAAAATTCCGACCTGGTAACAAACGTATACCAGCCTTCCGATCACATTTCTCTAAATCAAATCTGAGAAACGTATAGTTTTTGTTTGAAATTAATCACGTGTGGTGTAGGCTATATGCATTTCAAACCCAAAGATTTATTTTATACCTTGATTCAAAAATACTTGTTACAGTTTTTTACCACAGCATTGCCTAGCCACCAAAATCAGGGGCGGATATGGAGCAATACACACGTGTGGTGACATGTTTAAATAATGATTGAAGCGCCAAGGACGCTATATATGAGATGCGCAAAGCACATGACTCTGCTGCTACTACCACAGCATTGCATCAAATTAACTTCAACTCAGTTAAAACTCCCAAGAAGCGACACTTTGAAAGAGTAATTAAAAAGACAACTAAGCAAGGGCAAGAAAAATTCACTGTACATTTTTGTCAAGCATGTCGTATATTTACTGTAACTTAAATAATCTGTTTTACATGACACTTTTACTTGCGGTCAAAGTATTATTTCGAGTTGTTTGTTTTGACAGATTAGCACTATTTCCGAAACAACTCACGTAAACTTTACATTATTAAATAACTTTCTAAAACTGCTTTACAAGGTTTATGAAATTGTAGGTTGTGCCATGTTTTCGTTATTTTTAGCAAAAAAGACTTGCCTTAAAAAAATTATTAGATATTTTAAATGTTCTCCATATATGCAAAGCAAGCGTATCATTGGTAGGCTACAACAATAGTAACTTATATCTACTACTTTAAAGGGAGATTACTGTGACTGCAGATCAGGGCTGCAGATATATAGCATAATTCGAACTTTTAGGTTTGATATAACCACTTACGTGTGTCCAAGTGGAATTATGTATGAAAACGGAGCAGATGGAACGACTGCAATTTAGAGATTATCAAACTACACGGCATTGTACGTTCTTTCCATAACTTACAGTTTGATACATAGATCTTTATAATATAACTTCACTAAATGGAATCATATCTTGTGACTTCGTTTGCTTCGTAGTTATCTAGATGGTATCTAGCGGAAGATAAGACGACCAACGAAATGTGCCAAACCTGTTTGTTGAAAGGAAGATTTGCATTTACTTGATACAGTGTAGTTATTTATAGAAATTATCTACACAGCAAATAAAATTGCCGTGTAATTTTTGTGAAATTTATCTTCACTACTTTGAAAAGAAAAATTAGCTGGTTTAGTTATCAAAGCGATCTTTTGCAATGCACTAAAAGCGCAACCTCGAAACATTCCAAACAATCTGGCAGCACTGATAATTTTAAATTGAATGAAATCAACCAATTGAAACATATACAATAGGACAGTAGCATTGACAGGGCCCGGGACAATTTTAGGGTCCCGAAGCCTTTTTAAGGAAACATGAAGGAACCACGGCATATTCTTCGAACGTAGTGCTTTTTTCTTATAAATGTCTTGATTTAGGGTCCAAGGATCTCATTGGTACCGGGTAAGCCATGTACCGGGCCCAAAATATTCTCAACGATCTTGCAGCAGAAAGGTTTGTGCAATAATGTACATGCATTGTGTTAGAGTGAATCATTGTCTGAATCATTAGGAAATTCTTTGCGAAATGTGTTAAAATCTATTTACAAATTGTTATCAAGGTTTTTTCGTGAGAGCTTGATAGATTATTATCTTATCCCTACATTGTTGGTGCCACTTAGTAGGCAAACACGCCACAGGAAAAAGTCTCAAGCTGAGTACTGTAAAAGGGGCTGTTTTTTAAGACTATAAGATTTTACCACAAATAGTAAAAGCCTAACATTTTATGACTAGTTAATGATTTTTTAAAAAAGCGTTGAAAGAATTTTTTATGAAAATGCGTGGTGTTTAGTTGCAATTGTTTTACAAGTTTAATTTTTATTTAACGTAAGGGTTGCGTCATCAAATTTTTTGTTAAAATCAAACCGAAAATTTCCCGGGAGAAACACCTCGTTAATAGCCGTGACGTCCGCAATAAAATAATTACAAACTGAAAAGTACAGTTTGCGCAAGGAAATGTTTTGATAATACATTCAAGTGCTTTAAAATATTTTGACTCTTAATTTCAGGGTTCATCAGACGCTTAATAATAGGTGGCTGGCAATTTGTTAAAAATATCATTTTTGTGTTCACACGTTAATGTTGTCTGTCCATTAAATGTCAGACGTGTTATGTACACGAAAAATACAGTTAACTTTGGGTGTGACACGATATTCTCTCTTTTTTCATACATGCCTTGAGGAAGAGAAAAACTTCTGATTTGTACAAAGAACTTCAAACAACTGAGTTTGTAAAACCGAAATGTTTTTGCAACTGTGGCTCGTTTATTATGTTTTCAACTCACACATGGTTGATAAGGACACTTTCCGCTTTTTTTTAAAAGTTGATCTATTATTTTAAAAATCGACTCTTTCCGTTTACTTGAATCATTGACAAAACACATATAGGTCACTGGAAGAAAATCAAGAAAAATGTAGTTTAGTCACAATACAAAAATACCACGTTTTAGATAAAATCAGTTAGAAACACAATAATTTATCTGTTTTTTTCTTCATCTGGTATCACTGGCTTTCCTTTTTTATTGTAACGTCGCATCACAACACGAATTCTGATGAAGATGGTCAGATCGTGTTTGAACTATCTTAGTTAATGTTTTTCCTTGATAAATGACAAGATAATCAGGATATGATGCGATGCTCCTCCGGACATACTTTCTTCGCCTCCCAAGCAACGGTTCTGAGAAAATTATTTATAGGACCTTGCTAAAATAATCAAGTTGATCAGCGAAAGGTTTCATAAATAAGCGACTAGCTGTAAGTACTACGTGCATTTTAAAAAATGTGAAATAGAATCAGGAAGTCAAACGTCAGTTTTAACTTTCTGTATGAAATAAAGAGATAAGGTGTAAAAAAAAATCTTTATTTTTTTCTGAAAAGTTGACAGTAAAAAACTTGGTAGTATTTATGCAGACAACAGCCAATAACTAATATAGTTTATAGTTTCAGACTCTACACAACACCATTTAAATTAAACACCTCATTAAAAAGCAGATAAACCAGCTTATACTAACTGCTTCACTCTGAAAGGGATATGTCTAGTTCAATATTTACTCGGAAAAGTTTGCAAAAGATTTTCAGTTTTAACAAACGTAAAACTACAGAATTAGGATACAAGCTGAAGTTAGTTTAAAAACTTTTTTTTTTAAACATTTAAGCTATTGGCTTAATCATTGATTTACCACACAATGAAATATTTTAGTGAGAACGTAGCAAATTTGCCTAAAGCGAAATGATCAAAACTGTCATTCAGCAACTACCAACTAGTAATCTATATGCAGTCCATCGATGAAAAAGTAGCAAGTATAAAAATAGCATAAGTGGGGTACATTTCAGAGTTTTTGCTTTCTGTAAAGATTTTGTGCTGATTTTTTGAAACAGCTTGAGTAGCCTAAAGCCCTAAACATAAAGCTGCTTTACTTAAAAAATCTACTTCATACAAGTGTCAGTCGATGCTTGGAATCAAATATGATGACAGCAAAACAAGAAGAGTAAAGTTAAAATACTATGATAAAGGAATATACCTTATTTTCGTTAGTCTGAAAATGATTTTCAAGTGCTGTTAATTCAATGTAAACAAACGAGAAAGTGCGCTATTGTACAGAATTTAAGCGTAAAATGTAAAAAAAAAATATAACGATAAACCTTCAGGCAGGTTGCGCCATACAGTATAGGCTATACAGTATATATTTAGTCTATCTAGTCATGAGATGAGACAAGGCAGCCTATATGAAGCTATTAGCCTCTATATAAAGCTATTGCGTTCGTTCGAATAATTCTTTTTAAAGTAACAAGGGCTTTTCTTGCTAAGAGACAGCTTAGAAATGTATTTTTCCATCAGCGAAATACGTACCATAGCCTACAAAGAAAGCAGAATTTTATAACCTACTAAGTTGAAAAAGCTTTAAAAACAAAGCAATAAAAAATGAGGTATTTTAAATATTTTATACCACAAGTTTGTTGCTTATTTCAACCCGTGTTTTATTCAAATATACAGTCGTTGTAGTTTGAAATATAGACTAGTAGCCTATATTCAATGGAGGTGCAGGTTCTTGATATTTTATTTGTAACAAAACAAGACTACAATTGTTTAGTCGGAGATAACTGAAAGAAGCAAAACAAGTTTAAGTAATTTGTAAAGCACAAAAACTTTAACATCCCAGATACTAATTAAATGAAAAAAATAATGTTGAAACTATTCCCTGTATAGCCTAACTCATTTTCTTGTGATTACATTAGAAGCTCGCTGTTTCCGCAGTCAGAACCCACAGGGATGATTCTAAGTAATTGTTGTTTAAACCTTTTTCAAATACGACTTAGAGAAGATAATTTCTCAACCGTTTTACTCTCGTTTATCTACCAAAGATATAAATTAGTTTTAAATTTAAAAAGCTTCTAAAAGAAATTAAAATGTGTTTTTATTATATTGAAAGCATATATAGCGTTTAAGGAGGTTACAGGTCTTCTTTCGTATGCTTGTCTGATTCTATTAAATGAGATTTCGTTGTAAAACTATCTGATAAGAGAATAAACAATAAATACTATTAATACTGCAAAAAGTGCTCAATGCCAAGCAAAATAAAACAAATAAAACAAATTACATCAAATATAATTACTACTTACTACTCTCTAAATCCTCTACAGCCGGTTTCACCCTAAAAGGGGGATCATCAGAAGGTCCTTACCCAAATAGAATAACGACTTTTTTTATAATATAATAATATTTAATAGAATAAGGACTTATTCTATTTGAATAACGATCTTGTGATGACCTCCTTTTAGAGTGAAACAGGCGGTAGAGGTTTTAAAGAGTAGTAACTACATTTGATGTAATAAGGGAATATGTGCATTTGTGAAAGCGGAAAAAGCACTTTCGAAAATAGGACATAATTTGCAGAAGTAATTTGTCGTATTAAAGCTTACGCTCGTGGTTGAAGGTTTAGGTTAAGTGGAAGGGAAGGCGAGGAAGCCAATCTTCGTATCTATCTTCTGGCATGTATTAAAGTGTTTTTGCCAAAGACAGAGACGCATGCTCATAAGCGGAGTTGAATGGATAAGTAACTAAGAAATTTACCAAGTGTCTTGCTCAAACACAGTCGCGTGTTGTAAGTAGATGTTGAAATAACGTTTTTCAGATCTTACACACCATCACTATTCCTTCCACTAAAAATGCTGGTAAGTGAAATTATTTAAAACCTTCAAAAAATTTTGCAAATTTGTTTTGGATATAATTATTTATCTTTTCATTAGATAAAATTTTATCTCAAATCTGACAAACTACCATGACTAATAGCGAGAAATGAAGATAGTCGTATTTCAACAAGCTTTGATAAAGAATATGATTATCATCTTTATCAGAACTAGACTAAGCAGATTAGTCACAAATACATCCAAAAACTGTCAAGATTGACCATTTAGTTAAGCTAAGAAGAAAGTTTGACAAAGCATTAAGCCGAAATTTTGTAAAACTAAATATTTACTCATCAATAAGACTTTTACAATCCCTTAAAAAACATTTCATAATCAATCAAAATCCCTTATAAATATATTATTATAGATGAGCACTGTGGTGAAGATTTGTTGCTAAAAAACGATTGTGGAATATGATATAGCCTACCAAAATAACTTTGTAAAAATGCATGACTGTCGTGTGTTCAGTTTTTTTGTATTTTTTTTTCCATCTCGTCAGATGTGCCCAAGGAAATAGCTGAGTGAAATCGTGTTTTGCACTTTTTCAACGAAAATATCAAATTTGCCAAAGTCCTTTATGAAAAAGGTTTGAACCACCAGGGGAGAAACTTTGCTAGACTTTGCAAATGTGTTTATATAAATACCATCCATTGCCTAACAAGGTATAGAAGAGTCATTAGATCAAGTCTTCACTGACAGAGACATAACGGTTGGAAATAGCTAATCTTGAGAGCGATTGAAGGCAACCGCCTTAAACACAAATTCTCCTTTTCAAGGAAACAATCTGTTGCCATTGCAAACAGAAATCGATGGTGTACAAGTGGGAAGATAACTGATTTTAAAAAGATAAGATTGTATACAAAAAGTAGAAACAAAATTTCTCTTTTTAGCTGAAAAACAAGACTGCGTTACCATCATAACTTGTTTCGTTGTATTTTTAGCAACGGGTGCAGTGCAAATTTTCTTTAGAATTATAATTAAGATGGCCTACAGTAGTTTGCATTTACAAAGCTGAAAATACAGAACGTCACCTGATGCTTTTCTCAGTCTAAGCATAACTAGGCTATATTTCCTTTTACTCAGATGATTTCTTGAAAAAAGCCAAAAATTGTTTCTCCCCCAGAAAAAAAAAAAAAATTAAATGTATTTTCAATCTTATTAATCTTCGAATCAAAACTCTCAGCGCATTTAATTACCGCAACCGTTCGTAGCCCATTTCTCTACGCTGTTCATTTATAATTTTCTTTGCTTGAGATTGTTCTCTTCGTCTGAAACAGAAGCCATTTCATGCTAATAGAAGGCAATCACTAAAACTTTGCCAGTTTTAAATGAGCTCATTATTACTATTTTAATTGCAAATTTAATCGCATGATCTTGAGTTGGGCGCGTAACCACTGAGCTAACAGAGCGGACAGTCGATCAAACGCTGCAGCCACCATCCACCACACTGGCATTGGGCTGTCATATTCCGTTGGTATGATGTCTCTGTTAAGTCTCCCTCTCTTTTCGACAACAAGCTTAGCTTACTTTAAAAAAAATGTAATTTATATGTAGCCAACATTTTAAAAATCTCAGCTTTTTGATACTTTTCAAATTTCTTACAGTTGTTCAGCCGAAACAAGACTCAAAGAATAAAAAAAATCATTCAAAACACAAAATGGCCGACGTCTTCAGAAATACGAATTTATCGCCCAAATAATGACGTAGAATAAACTTCATGATTCAAAGATAAACAACAAAAAGTGTTATTGAAGAATTTTACATGTTCTTATAAAACCAGGAAAAATATTTTAAGTCATAAAGTAAAATATGACGACTCTCTAATTATATTCAAGTTTGAGTAGAAGTATAAAATATATAAGGACTCGTCAATTAAGACTCAATCGACGAATTACATGAGCTCTCGGTAGTTCATTTGGATAAAGTTTAGGCTACATGTCATAGAGAGGGCTTCCTCTATCTCATTTAAGCAGAGTTCTCTAATTAAAATATATACTGTAGTTTGCCAAACATCGCTGAATTTTTGCGTGTTTAAAATATTTTGGTTATGTTTATCAATAGAAAATAAATTTCAAACTAGAATAATGGTTTAAAAGTAAAAAAATGTGTTAAGATTTTATTATCAAGAAAGCAATTTATAATTCTTTTTCTGTAAATTGCTCTTTTACCAGCATTTCCCATATAAAACGCTTTCTTATCTCTTCTGTTGAACCTTATCTATGAATAACAATGCTTTAATAATTCAGAGAAATACATTTGTAGCAAAGCAAATTGTATTAGAAAAAATAAATTAAATAAATAAAATAAATACCAAAAGAAATGTCGAATATATGTGGCTGTTTGAATGGAGGAAAATGCATCAATCATATTTTAATGATTTGCGAGTAAGTATCATGTAGACCTACTGTGGATCTTAAGAGTTTTTATCTTTTTTTAACTTACATCATGTGACAAGCATTTTCACTTCCAATAAAGTAGGCTAAGTTATTGCTAATAGTAATATCTTTAAAATTGGTTATTTATTTAGTCTACAGCATTTTGATCATTTCAACGTAAAATCAAAATAAGTTACAATTGCTTTTATAAATGCTATAAATTGAAGGTTTAATGTCTGGCTTTGAGTTTGACTGTTTATTTTTATAAAGCGTATTAATGCAGGAAATGGAAAAAAAAAATTGAAACAAATTTTTGAAATGTGAAATGGTTTGTTTATTCTTGTTTAGTGTTCAAGACTTGTAAAAGTGCTTTACTAACTCGTTACAGGTGCACTGGGGGATTCATAGGCGAACAATGTGAAGAAATTTATATCGACTTCACCTGGAAAAATCAATCGGTGGGAAATATAGAAATCATCATTATCTTTGCTGTTGTCCTATGCGTTGTATTTGCTTCCTTTGTGGTTTGCTTCTTCACTTGGAGGTAGGTGATAACTACAAAAAAAAAAAACATATAGGCTACTTTTAAAATATAAGATCAGCCCTTGCAGATTCAACTCTGTAAAGTTTTGTTTATCCTGTTTCATAAGGCTTCATTGCGATTGATTGATTGATTGATTGAATCTTTATCCTCGGACTGGGAAAGCTTCTTGCAGAGCTTAATCCTGGCAGTTTCGCATACTTGTAGAGGCTTTGAATCACTGACGCAGGCCCGGTCACCGAGATTGACAGAGTGAAGTTTCCGATTGTTGAAGTCTTGTTGCCAGGGAACTATTCCATCCATTAGATGCCGCTGAAAAAACAGTTTCTAAAGCGATGTATAGTCACAAAAGCTTTGTTATTAGCTATAGAATTATGAAGTTGGTTCTTTGAGCTAAAAGTAGTATCTTTATTGCAATTATTTATCATTCAGCTTTACTGACTTGGCAGAAGCGAACAACTGCTGGGGGTGTCAGTAAAACAAACTTAGCCTACAACCTATTTCGCCTTGAAAACTTGATCAGATGTTTTGGTTGATTTCTTCATTAATTTCTATTAAAATAAAATTAACGAAAAAAGGAGTAAATTTTATTATTTTTTGTTTGGTTCTTGGAAGGTAGACGACTGATGATTTGCTTTTTTGTACAACAGGAGACTTAAGTCAGTGAGAAAACGACGCCAGGAGGTGTCTTTGATGAGAAATAGAAGACAATCGAAAGCAACTATCGAAGGATCAAGCGTTATGCCAGGTTGGGAATCGTTCAGTCGAAGCAGCAGTAGCAGTTCTGAAACTGCTACGCAACTTGTGCCTTGCCAAAACAGTCGAACAAATACGATCTTTGAAAAAAATAGCAGCCATCATCTTGAAGTGGGTTTTTCCGGAAGAGCTGAAGTTTAATATTCGCAGTTGTACTGAAGACGGTACTCTAAAAAGCATGCGAGAACAAGCATTTGAACAACTTGCCCGATAGGCCACAAGTTTTGAGAAGAGTTGCTGCAATATTTGAAACTTTCAGGATTGATTTATAACTTACTCTGAATAACATTTTGAAAAAGAAATTGATATCTTATAAACATTACAAAAAACTGAGCTATTGTTATCATCAAAAAGACCATTAAAGATAATCTAATACTTAATCGAAGTTTGTTAACTTCAATTTATACTGTTGTTAGCTATTTTACAACGTCTAAATTAAAGATTAATCTATGCGAATGAGAGCTTTTCACCTCAGGCAAGATAAATTTGTCTCATCAGCGAAGCATAGCCTACAAAGTAGTAAACTTACTTATGCTGTTCAACGAAAGCTGATATATTTATTTCTATTCAAGATTACAATGTTTGTGTGTTGATAGCTATCATTTCCTACGCAAGTTAACTTTCTAGTTAAATGTATACACGATCTTCACTTATAGATAAGTAGGCCTACGCTTTTGTGCAACATTATTTGTAATGAAGTTGTAGCTACAAAGTGTCTATTTCCGCCTTTGGGCTATGCAGATTGTCGAACATTGAGTGCTTCACTGTCAACATTGGTTAGCAGTTTAAAGCCTCCACAAGCAAGCTATGCGACACTGCCGGGATTAAGATTCCTTAGTCCGAGGATAAAGCAAACAATGACCGTAAAGGAAAATGTTTTTATTTTATTATTTATTGCAGAATTTTACACTGAGATTTGTGTTTTGCCAACATGTGACCTTGCTTCATAAAGTTTTCTAAACCACAGTGCCCATATAAGGCTTTTTGCTAAAATGTAGGTTGTTTGACGCCGTTAAAATAAATGCCTACGGGTTTGTGCACATGCAACCTATTGTTACACTACCAAGCTCCTTAAATGTGTTAGCAATGGCAATACGTTACAACTAAAGTCGTTAGTCCCCGTGTTAGAATGATAGTGGTGACAATTTGAATTGGAAACTAACGAAGTTAAAGTTCTTGAGCGCTCGCCCTATTGCAGAAAGACTTAGAAGTCGTTTATTTCTTGAATTTAATGGGCTATTGTAGCTTTAGATTCACTTTTCTGAAATTTATTGCGTTAGAGTGCTCTTTTTATGTTGTTATTTAATGGCCTACGTCAAATCATTTGTGATCTACATTGCAACAACTAAGTTTTTGAAAGTCTGTTGGAAACACTGAGATCGCTCAATAAACTTTGACACAGGCTGTGACCAGTACCGAACCAAGAAAAATATTTTTGTGGGACACCAGAGTTTCGACAAAGCAAATAATTTGGTAGAGAGTATGTACGGGGCTGGCCTGCAGAAAACTTCACCTTTTTTAGTTAGGCGCAATAGGCAATAACCTAATGTTGTTTTGTCTACGTAGACCTAGCCTACATCAAGGATCTCACCAAATAAAAACCTTTAATTAACGCAAGGGTCCGTCAATAGCATAAAAATTCAATAAATAACATACGTAACAAAATAGCCTACTGATTGAAATCAGCAGTTCAGTTTGTTTTTATGACCATCATAACGAAAAACAATATTTGAGAAACACATCAAAGGTCTAGAAAAAGGCAGAAGCGACAAAACGCAAACGTGTTGATACCGAAACAAGATAATCAGTTTAAAATTTGGCACGGTCGCAACACCTTGGAAGAATTTTAAAATTTAGAAAATGAATAGGCTAAGGGAAATTAATTTTCAAAATTTAAGCTATAGACTAGTAGGCTACAACTTAAGAGTAAAAAAAAAGTACACAGTTAGCCTACTATGTTGATTGGCCTTGGCACGATATCAAGACTGCCGAGTGCCTATGGTCGTGAACACTCTTAATGCGTTAGCTCATCATGGAGAAATTGGCGTTGTGTTCACTTTTCTCAGGCTAATTTGCTAAAGGCGTTTCTCAACAAGGTCCTCGATATTAGGTTTGAATTCACCGGAGGACATCAATGTTAATGTTTTTTAGAATTATTTATGAGCGAGCCATGTGGCCTTGGTACGACAGTCTACAGACCTGTCAGCTCAATTTCCTATTACGGTAGGCCAGTTTTTTTTTAAGGTTTGGGTGACCGCTAAGTAGTTTTAAGAGACCGGAAGTTTTTCATTTAAATACCAAAAAATAGCCATAACCACATACAATCAACGCAACATAAAATGAATTATTCGACAAGGCACAGCTTAAATGATTGTGACAGCGACCAAACAGCCTGCCCAACACCGCCGCCAAACAAGTTTGCTGCACAATCAAACAAAGTGTGCTTGTTGGCTTCTGCTTGTTATGTTTCCACACGTAAAAACTGATCATTATGCGCCATAAATCAGAAATAAACATTGACGAGTATCGAAGGTGCACTTCTTTTGTGAATAACTCTTTGATTCAGCTGTTAGCTGTACCTCCACTTATTCTTTTTTCCGGACGTGAACTATTGATCGTAGGCTATATTCGTATTATCGACAAGACATAGCGAGAAACAACCATTACTTTTCTACTGTAGTTGGAAGTCCAAATTTTGGGAAACCGCTGGAGAAATTTGGGGGACCGAAACGGTCCCCCAAAACACCTTAAAAAACACTGCGGTAGGCTACCTTTGCACAAGAGTCTTCCTTTAAAGTTAAACTTAAACAAAAATAACTTTATTAAACAAGAACTGAAAAAAAAAACAGTTGATAAAGGTACTAAAACATTGCATTCGAAGATAAAACTTACGATCAGCATAAAAATATAGGCTACAAATTCTGAATGAAAAATTTAAGTGATACGGATATATAAAAAAAACTGTGAAGAAAAAATAAAACAAACAGAATTTCATAGTAAAAGTGCATGTGTCTTTACTCTTTATGATTTTTAGTTAATATAATTTAAACAAAACTCATGTTAAATAATATTAGAAGCTTTCGCTGAAATGCTGTGCAAGGCAAAGGTAAAGCGTATTTTAAAGACTGCAACATGGAATAAAAATTCAAAGTGGTCAATACTCATGCAAAATATCGTAGCTGATGTTTGCCACAAGACGCAACGGATGAGCGAAGTCCAGACAATCTAACACAACCTTGAAAGAGCAGAATCCACATCGCAAAAGATAATAGCCTAATTTAGCTACAATTACATGCAATTTGTTTCAACGCTGGAGTTGGTTTCTTACGCTAGCACAGTGAGGAGCCCAAGAAAGAATGCGATTGTCAGAGTGCTGGTGCAGTATTTAATAAAAACTTCCTGTTTATAGTATCACAAAAATCAGTAAATCTACATTAAAGGTTAACCAACAACGGAAGTATATTGTAATAAATGATACTAGATCAACTTACCAATAACAGTAATACAGTACCGTACAGGACATTTAAACAACTATCTGAGGAGTGGCACCTAGTGGATGCAAAAGTTTACAGTAAACACCACTTCAACTACAAGCAGAAACTTTAGTTTGTCGCAATCGATGACCGGCCTGCGTTTGTGCTTAAAGGGATACTAAAGGAAAAACCTGACTTGGCGATTATACACGTTCTTTGTGTTTAACACGCTACCATAAAACGATTTTCAATAAAATTTTGCCCCATTGCGGTCTGATCAGCATTCCGCGCGTGCCTTTGCCAGAGCTTTCAAAACGGGAATGGGCGTGAGCAGCGAAGCGTGCGACTGTACAGTCTACGTCACTATAGACTAGCAATCAGCTGATCGAGCAATAGTTGTTACTGCGGGCGATTTAACTGTAGGCTATTAGTATGTATGTATGTACATCAAAACAGCAGATTTCAACATAAAAATATCAGACAGTTTGCTCAAAACATCAGATCTGATGTTAAAGCATCAGATGTGGTAACGTGGCTTTTGTTATTGCTGCCGATAATGACGTATTCTCGAGCAGTGTTTCCACTTTTTGGTCATTTTGAAAAAATTAAAAATAAATGAAACATTGAACTTTGGGCCTTGCCAGTGCCATTGAAAACATTTTTTTTTCAGTAATTTGTTTTGAAATGTATTCTTGAATGTTCAGTTTACACACTTTAATGCTTAATTCCCGTTTGAAAATTTCATTTAGTATGCCTTTAAAGCCTTTACAAGCAGACTAAAAAAGCAGCCTTAAGTTTTACAACCTTTCTAATATGACAGATTAAATATTTCCTTGATCGATCAGAAAGCAGGCCTACAATACTTTTTGAAAATTTATTACTACTCACCCTGCTTGTTCCGAACAAGTTTTGATTAGAGGAATACTGACTTCATGTACGTTACTATTGCAACAGTTTAGCTTAGTGCAGCACTGAAAAAAGAATACCACTGTGCTATGTTTAATAATGTAATACTGAATTGATTGCATCAATCAAAAAACCCGTACACTCTATCGGTGTCAAACCAATTGTCTTCTTTGGAAATAGTTTTGTTTTTCTTTGCGGGAGTTTTCACAGTGGTTCGTGAAGCCGTGTGCTTCCAGGATGGTTTTGTCGAAGATTTCATCTTTTTACAAGACTGAATAGAAAAATATTAACTTGTAAAAGCAGTGGAGCTGTCATTGTGAAAGAGAAGAACACAGAACGTCTCTCTTCGTGAAGTAACACCAGAAAATTCTGTTTAACCTACCTTTTATTTAGCTTAGATCAGGGGTCACCAACCTTTTTTGCATGCGGGCCACTTTGACACTAAGGAGAGCTGTGGCGGGCCGCACTAATAAAATTTTAGGTAGGTTGACTCTTATGCTAGAAAACAACGCATTTCGTACCATAGGCTATCCAGCGTTACATGTTGTTAATATTTATCTTAGAATACCGCAGCAACAAATTTAGTCGAACAAAGCTACTTCCAGGCCAAGTTCCTTTAATAACACTTTTGACTTCTTTAACAATATCTAATAAACGAGGCCACTTGTTTTGCGCACGTATAGCGAAGCGGGCGGTTTCATCAGAATAGGCCTATTCATCGCCAAGCAAGAGTGGTGTTGTCACTTCGCTTCGCAAATGATATCTTGCAGTTAACAGCTTCCGTAAACAAGGAAATGTTGGACACATTGCAATAGTACAGGCAACAATAGTGACCTGCAAACCTATTAGCGAAAAATAGACTCCAATAACATGGAGAAAGAAACCAGGCACCATGAAACAAACGCTTGTGGAAATCACCGAAAAAACGTTTCTATCGTAACTCATGAACAGTGTTCCTTATAAAAAAGCAATGAGTTGGTTTTTCATCTTTTTTTGTTGAGAGTCTATAAAACCGCCTTTCTTTGATTATTATTAGACAACTATTTATTATGGCAACTTTCGTAATGGCGTTTTACGTTGTAGCCTACTCTTTCTACTGATTACTTTGCATATTAGACACAGGTTGCTTTACTTTTGTTAGAAACAAAAATGTAATCATTCGTCCAATTTTCATTAAAACTTCTGCCTTCTTCAGTTAATTTGCGCTTCCTACTGTTAGAATGCAACATTTTACTGCGGGTCTGAGCAACAGTAGCCTAACTATTCCACTTAACAACACCCGCTCTACCTGTGCCCGAGATTTCCAAAAAAATCAAAACGATTATAACGCAACAAGGAGTTTTCGTCCATGTTTTACAACTGCCCGGAAGCATAATAATTCCACTTTGTACGCGTTTTAATAAACCACTGGGACAGTGTGGCTGGACATCGCATTGGAATAACTGCGACCCCCAGCTAGAACTACAATCTGATTGGTCGGTCGGTGGAATCGTATGTAAAGCGAAAATATGCTTCCCAGAAAGCGTTTTTTGCCTTCATGCTATTTAACTCAAGAAAAGTATTTTTAGTTATACTTGTACGCTGATACCTTCTGCGGGCCGCACATAACAGCGTGGCGGGCCACATGCGGCCCGCCAAATGGTGACCTCTGGCTTAGATTGTCAGAAGCATCACTCAGTGTTAGAGATGTGAGTCGTTTTTTGTGCTCGTTTTTTAAATAAATTTGTTTTTTATGAAAAAAAAAACAAAAATAAAAAAACGATTATTTTTTTACACCAACAGTCCAACATTGTCCAACAATCTGTCTAAATTTAAATGTTGGAACAACATTTGTACTTTTGTTTCTCTGAAATGTTTATTCTGAAATAATCAAGAAATTGATAAGTTACCAAAATAAAACTTCGTCACTAAACTTTTCATTAAAATCTTCTTTTGACTTCACCGATGATACGTAGTGTGAAAAAATAATCAAAAAAGGTATGGCGTTTCACACTAAAATTGGAAAATTCAAGTTTATTAAATTTAAATTCAAAGAACTTAAATTTGTCAATTAAGTATGATACTGTCTACTTTTTTTTATCGTTAAGTTAAACTGTATCAGTCGACTAAACTGCACATTCACCAATTAGACTTTAAAGAACATCATAATACTCTATAGTCTATATAATACTCAATACTCATCATAATAGGTTATATGCATGAAAGAAATTAAAGGAATAAAAGAAATAAATAAACTGAAAAAGGAAATTTAGACAAGCAACAAAGAAGGTTGACTGTTAACATGGTCACCACTGGGACCGAACAGTCCCCATCCTCATCACTGGTAGCACTTGAAGTTGGGTGGTTCATGGATACCAGTTCATTGATTCCCAGCGTCAACTGTCTGTCTCGCTAAAAGGAAATCCTTTACCTTATACTGCAAACCCAACTTACCTTGGAGTAAAACTTGACCGACAGTTGACCTACAGACCCCACATCGAGTCACTCCGTGCCAAGGTTACCTCGAGAAATAACCTATTGAGAAGCCTCGCAGGAACAGGATGGGGAGCCCGAGCACCAACCTTGCGTACAAGTGCACTAGCCTTGGTCTACAGCTCAGCCGAATATGCCACAGCTGTGTGGAACCGTAGCAGACACACAAAAAAGATGGATGTATGCATTAACGACACCTTGCGCATCATCACTGGCTGTCTCCGCCCCACACCTACTGCTTATCTGCCAACTTTGGCTGGCATTGCTCCTGCTCATGTCCGTAGGGAAGAAGCCTCTCACAAACTGGCTTTGCATGCAAGACTCGATCCTCAACACCTTCTCCACAGTCACTCCAAAAGATATGGACCACTCAGACCTCAACGCCTGTCATCAAGGCGCCTATTCCATCGATATGCTACACAGCTTGTGGATAAGAACTTCAGCTGCATGGAGACATGGGCCCAGGAATGGAACGAGCTGCCACATATCCCTCCCCAGTTTTCAGTTATACCAGCACTCTCCATCCCTCCTGGAGCAGACCTCTCAAGAAAGGCATGGGTCACATTGAACAGGATCAGATGTGACGTTGGCTGCACTGGAGCTAATCTATTTAGATGGGGGTTGCATAATACGCCGATATGTGTCTGCGGAGCGGTAGAACAAACAATGCAACACATACTTCACGAATGCCCCATCTTACGGCCCCCAAGTGGAATCATTGGTATTCGACAACTGGACCCAACTACCGTATCATGGCTGCACGATGAGGCATTGCCAATCTAAGCTACTACAAGTCAAACGAGAGAAGAAGAAGAAGTTCATTGATATAGTACACTATATATTAGTTACCGTAACGTATTGCCTATACCGTAATTTGTGCTCATTTTAGTGCATAAAATGAGCTAAAACTCTGTGAATATCAACAGTGAACACCAAAACCCAATCCCCTATTGAATGTAACAACCTTTTAAGCAACTTCTATGTGCAGATACATACATAAGAATTATGCGATGGCATTGAAGCTCGTATCGGCGTGCTATGGCGTGGTGGTGGCTGCCGTGGTCTGGAGTATATTTCAGTAGAAACGGGCATAGCAGAAAATGATTCATCAAAGTCGCTCGATATCTTTAACACAAGACATTGAGAAATTAAATAAATTTAAGAACAGCAACCATTAAAATTTTTAACCAACGTGATTCAAATTAGTGCAAAAATAAACACAACACTATGCCGTAGTACAGCCCATTTACAAATTCATTGCAAGATGTGCCACACCAAAACTAGATTATGGAAGTCCAAAGATGATTATGAAATATGCTTGTCCGCCCCGATAGCTTAGTTGGTTAGCGCGTGACTTCGTGAACGAAGAAGCTTCAAGGTCAAGCGGCGCTGGTTCAACTCTCGGGGTGTGCGCTTGAGCAACGTATTCTAAGGACTGCTCTCTATTCCGCGGCACCTAATGAATGGAATAATTCCCTGGCAACAACACTTCAACAATCGGAAATTTTACTTTGTCAATCTCGGTAACCGGCCCTGTGTCAAAAGCAATTACAAGTATGCGAAATTGCCAGGAATTACCCCTCAAGGCTTTGTCAGTCCGAGGATAAAGATTCAAAACAAACTAATCATATCGGCTGTGATTTGAAACCACAAGCCACAGAAAACAAAATCTACTTTGAACAAAGTGGTTTTAACGCTCTTTAAGCGACGTGAAATTTTTAGGACCAACAGTTTGTAACGGTTTCACAGACAATCGCAAGTTTGTAAAAAGATGGAAGAATAAAAGTTTATAAAAAGAAATAATTTGTCGTAAAAACGACACCACTCGATCTAATCTTAGAATCGTATGAAGCTCACATAGCAGAAGTACATAAACGTCATCAGTAGAAAAAAGATACACTTTGATGTAACCTTTTGTACTTACATCATGTCCTGTCAGTGCCGTGAAATGAGGACGTTTATTTCGCTTTTTTGCAGAACCAGTATGAATGAGTACTGTGGGCTATAAATAAAAGTAATTATGTCAAACAAGTGCAATCGTAAAAACAACTAAAACGTTCTGTCGAAAAATGGCAGTGACCTGTTTGAGTGGCAGTGGGTCAAGCAAAGGGTCGCGACCCAATACGGGTCTCTAAGACTTTGCGGATTGGCGGTGAAAAGTTGTACAGCACTTACAATTACTTTTAGCTAAATGTACAATTAGTTGTATTTAAGAAGAGTTTGGGGATAGTCAGGCTGCTGGCTGTGTGCCTCTCACGTTAAATATCAACCAACAATATTACGCTTTGACGTTTTCTATTGAAGTTCAAAGTAGGCGTTTTTGTCCAGTGAGTCGTTATAAAGCAGGAAGAATTTGAACTCTAATATCGCAGAAAACGACAAAACTTTAATACAGTATTTAAGGTGAGGCACACAGCCAGACTATCGCCAAACTCTTCCTTAATACAAAAAAAATGGTTCAGTTACAGATCTAATGCATTTCTTGTATCTGGGGCTCAGTATCGATTTTGCACTCATTTCTCTCGGGGTTACATTAATTCAGTAACAAAGTATGAAAATTACCTTCTTTTTAGCGGATTCTTCACATTTTATTAGTAGTTTATCTTCGGCGCCATTGAGTTTACCCTGTAACTTTTGCAGTTCAACTAAGTGTTCCACTTTGAGGTTCTCAACCATTTTCTAAAAACAATTCAGCAATTATCAGCAGGGCTTTGAAGCTGGTATAAAAATGAACCTGTTCCAGTTTCAGCGCTCTCTTCTATCAGAGCATAACTCCAGCTCCGAATCTTTTTCATGCCACTTTTTTTTGTTTGTCGTATCCAGGCTTACACCTGGTGGTTGAAGATTTAGATTAAGTGGACGGGAAGGCAAGAAAGCCAATCTTCGTGTCCACTGTCCACCTTCAGGCATGCCTTTAAGTGTCCTGCAAGGACACTCCTGGCAGGACACTTCATGCCACTGCTTCAGCTTCATTACCGCATTTTCTCGAATAATATACGACTTCATTAATAGTTACCCTCGATCAGTAATCACCCCAACTTTAAAGTCTTACGAAATAGCAAACTCACAACAAATATTCAACAATTAAAAGTACCAGCCAACAATTAACAATTTTGTGATGCGTTGCTGTTAAATTAAATCAGCCAATAGCATCTCATGAAAATAATTGGAATAGGAGCTGTCTATCAAACAACTTGCTCCAGCTCCACCTGCATTTTACATACAGCTCCAGCTTCTTTGGAAAATGCAAAGCTCCGGGGCTGCGGCTCAAGCTCTAATTGTCACTATACTAATGACCAGCAGGGATGGATCCAAGGGGAGGTGTGCACCCCCCAAAAATTTCAAACTGCTATTATTTTAATAAACTAATGGTATTGAAATCTACTAGTATTACTTTATATTTTGATAGATCATAGCATTTTATCTCAGCATGTAACGAATTGATGCTGTGTAGATTATGTAATGTGTACCAATGGAAATAATCATGTGTTTTGTACTGCTCATGTTTTTAAACTTTAGAATATTTCCCAAAATTTCATCACGTTTTTGAATTTTGTTATACCATAAGTGTTTTTTATTCATGCTTGTTTTTAAGACTTGATTTTTCATGCACATTTTCTCCGTTTTCAGGTCTTTATTAATATTAAACAAAAAGGATGCAACCTAGTTCGTACCCTAAACAGTTCGAACCCTGAAAAGATTGAGAGAAAAAATTAAAAAAGCCGAAGTCGCTGATCACAGTTTCAGCAAACATTTTAAAATTTTCCCTCTGAAAAGACCGAGAGAAAAAGTAGCACAAAGCCGAAGTCGCAGTTTCCATAAACAAACAAAAACTCAGGATCATTACCGGAAATTTTAAAATGTTTGCGGAAACTCCGATCTCAACCCTAACCCTTTTAAAATGTTTGCAGAAACTGCGATCAGTGACTTCGGTTTGGAAAACTTAGGATCATTACCAGAAATTTTAAAATGTTTGCGGAAACTGCGGAAAAACGGAAACTGCAATCAGCGACTTAGGCTTTGTTCTATTTTTCCTCTCGATCTTTTCAGTTTGTTTGTTTGCGGAAACCCGATCAGCGACTTCGGATTTTTTTAATTTTTTCTCTCGATCTTTTCCTAACCTTAACCCTTTTAAAATGTTTGCGGAAACTGCGGAAAAATGGAAACTGCGATCAGCGACTTCGGCTTTGTTCTATTTTTTTCAATCAACCTTTTCAGTTTGTTTGTTTGCGGAAACCCGATCAGCGACTTCGGCTTTTTTTAATTTTTTCTCTCGATCTTTTCCTAATCCTAACCCTTTTAAAATGTTTGCGGAAACTGCGGAAAAATGGAAACTGCGATCAGCGACTTCGGCTTTGTTCTATTTTTTTCAATCAACCTTTTCAGTTTGTTTGTTTGCGGAAACCCGATCAGCGACTTCGGCTTTTTTTAATTTTTTCTCTCGATCTTTTCCTAACCCTAACCCTTTTAAAATGTTTGCGGAAACTGCGGAAAAATGGAAACTGCGATCAGCGACTTCGGCTTTGTTCTATTTTTTTCAATCAACCTTTTCAGTTTGTTTGTTTGCGGAAACCCGATCAGCGACTTCGGCTTTTTTTAATTTTTTCTCTCGATCTTTTCCTAACCCTAACCCTTTTAAAATGTTTGCGGAAACTGCGGAAAAATGGAAACTGCGATCAGCGACTTCGACTTTGTTCTATTTTTTTCAATCAACCTTTTCAGTTTGTTTGTGGAAACTCCGAACAGCGACTTCGGCTTTTTTTAATTTTTTCTCGATCTTTTCTGGGTACGAACTGAGGGTATGAACTGTTCAGGGTACGAACTAGGTTGCACCCAACAAAAACATCTGTATTAACAACATGAATGCTTATCAGTATGCCAAATACAGCAGAGACACATTTTGACAGTGCCACACTGATCGACCTCCTTGAATGAAAATAGATTTCAGCAGCACCCCCCCAAAAATTAGAGGCTGGATCCATCCCTGATGACCAGTTATTTTACGTTCAGCATTTTTTAATTTCTACTAATATTAAAACAAGACCAAACAAGGATCATGAGATTTGCAAATAGAGAAAAAAATAAAGGTTCGACAAAGGTGGTGATAAATGAAATTGGATGAAATACTTTACAGCAACATTTCAAACACATGCGGATGGGATAGGCCTTACTTTACATTGCAACCATGAGGAGCAGACCTACGACAACCCTTTAAAGCGTTCACAATAAGGTTCCTTAACTGGAGGTAAATGTATCACTTGAAGGTAAATCATGAACCGGGAAAGATAAACTAGACAGCAAAACATATGTTTTTACATTGAATTTTGCAACCGTCTGTAGACGTTGAATCAATGTAAAAAGGATGAACTTCTGTCTGAGAAACTGTGCAAAAAACTTACAAATCCTGTTTTGAAGATAACTAGTAGAGGTAAATTATGTTCACAAAGTGACCATAAAAAGATTGAAATCTGTCTACGAATACACGAAACTGCTAAGATTGGGCTTCAACATGGATATTCCCAGTCCGAGGGTATATCATCCAACATCCAATCAGAACTAACGATTTGATTATTTAATTTAATGCTCAGTTTAGTAGGTAGGTTACTTGCGTACTCGATTGTTTTCTTGAATTTGCGCCAATTCATCACGAGCTGTTTGCAGTTCCCTACATACTTTGGTCAGTTCCAGTGTTTGATCATTTTTTATAACGTTCAGCTCTTCCTACAAAGTAAAACAGCATCGATTCATTGAGCAACCACTCACCACGTGTCGCTTTGCGATAATTGTCATTAGATGTTTGTTTTTTAAATATAATTTTGAGATTAAGTAATAAATCACATGTGGTTCATCACGTTCAGCGTTTATAGATCCAGTTGTAGACGTCGTAGATAATTTCGACAGTTTGACTCACGTATAGTCCCGCGGCAAGACGTGCTGCTTCTTTGCCAGCTATGATTTCCGCTTCGTGTTTTCTTACGGCTTCTTGTAAACTGTATACTAGATGTTCCTTTTCTTTCACAGTTTCTATGAGTTTGTTCATTTGCCCTTGAAGTTCTGTGTCTTTGGACTTTTCTCTTTCAATCTGTCAAAGAAAACACCCGAGTAAACAACTTTGTTACTTACAGCAAAGTTAAGCTTCTCGCATATGTCGTAAACGTGGTTCAACAAGATATTTCGTTTACAAATAAAATACTTCAATATATAACCGTTAATGTAACTTATTGAAGTAGGAAGTAGTAACTTGTTGAAGTATCAACAGTTTTAAAATTGTTCGGCCACACCAGGCACAAGATCAAAATTCGGAATCAGCAAAGTTTGAACAGAAGGTAAAGTGGAAGCAACAGGAAAAGGCGGTGGACAGTCAAAACGATGGCAAGACAACACTCAGGCATGGATCGGTCTCAATTTGGCGACACTGGGCGAGTTAGCTCAAAATCGCCATTCTTGGAAACATCTAATCCATGTTGATGCGCAATCTGCTGTAGTGGAGGTGACGATTGATGATGATTGAAGTAGGGATAACTGATGTTCACAATGTACTACGTAGTAGTCATACAACTATGCTGATTCAACCAAGCATACTCTTGTGAGATTGCACACAATCTCGGATCAGCCTTACGAATTGTCCGTTGGCAAGATCAGCAGCATTTTTCTGTTTCTCAACTTCTGCTTCTTTTATTTTTATGGTTTCCTTTAAAGTGCGAACAAGGTCTTCCTTTTCAGTAAGTTTGGACTTTTCTTTCTCAATCTGTTGGTATCAATCAAAAACACAAGTAAATTTAATCATTTCACTGTAACTAGAAAAATGATTTAGATCAGCGGTGCCCAAAGTGCGGCCTACGGGAACAGCATCTGCGGTTTTCGTCTGGGCAATATACAATCTTAAAGCTTAGAGCGAATTTTAAAGACAAAAATGAGTGACAGTTTTAATGCGGCCAGCCAAGACTCGCGAAAAGCGAAATGCGGCATGTGGCTGCAAAACTTAGGAAAACAAAGTTTAGATGAAACGCTGATTCTCAAGTACAGCAACAACTTGTTTTGTGTTCCAAATTTGCATTTTTTTTTATTTGACATACTGTATCACAAAGTTTTTACCAAAAATAAGTCTCTTTATTTCAAGTTATTCTAATCGAATTTATGGTTTTGACTGGTATTTTTATGCTATCTTGCAACGTGGTAATAACAATATTATGTTTAAGAGTGAATCAGTGAGGAAAATGGCAGGTTAATGTAATGTAACCATGTCATTTCCAATATCCATTCAATGCTTATTGCTTAAGCCTTAATCATACAAGCAATTCTGATTTGCAATAAAACTGGATCCTTGTTTTTCACGATAGGACCTATGTGATATAGCCAATTACTATTTAGAACAAATGCTTCACGTTAATGGAAAAAGTTTTGTATAGGTTCAAGTTAATTTATTAGAAGAGCAATTTCGTTTCGGCACAAAATTCGTTATCTTGATTATGTCTCGAATCGAATGCTCTGTGAAGAATTTCGTTTCAACTAACAACTCGTTTCAAACAGATAAAATGTTCATAAATGATAGAGATGAGCAAGTTGGCACCTGCTGTGCAGTATAGGTCTACAGTAGGTAAGCTTACGTTTTCCTCCAACGAACGAATGTTCGACAAAAGTTTTTGCTCAGCTTCTTCCTTGCTATTTAATTTCTTTTTGAAGTCCACTATTGTAGTCTTGAGTTCAGTATTTTCAGAACTATAAACATTAAACAAGCACCATTGCAAAATAAAGATGAATTAGATCTACACGTTACACGAGTAACAAAATTTGTTGTTTTATTGATTTTTCTTGGAATACTTCAGTGCTATGTACAGTTGTACACAGTTCATAGAATCATAAACTTTGGTAGGTTACTTTTCTAGCTACTACAATCAACAACTAATCTTAATACATGCATTTATTTTTAACGAACATTTTAGCGACCTTCAAAATAAGCAACCTTTTTTTCCATGAATTTTGCTATGTTTAGTTAACACTGAACACTAATTTGAGTGTTTAGTGTTAACTAAACATATAATCTCATGAAAATCGCTTTTTTTTGCGAGTGCACGTAAAAATACCTCTACTTTGTACTTAATGAAAAACATATAGCCCTACCCCGACACATTGTCAATCAGATACAAGCGTTTATTTGTGATGGCACACCAACAAACTTAGCCATTTTATGAAAGGTAAGTACCTACCATGCTTCGATTAGCTTCGTCTGAATTTCACTTTTATTTGTGTTTTGCCTCTCAACGTTAGCCGACAAATCAGCAACAATAGAAGTGTTTTCATCAACCCGAAGTTTCAACGATAGGTTTTCTTCAATTTTTGCTTGTAATTCCGCCTCAACCTGTTGTCTGGCATTGCTGTACAAAAGTGTACATTAAACATATGATATGATGTGGTAGTATTTCGGGACGAAGTATAATAATTTAAAAACACGTCATTTACAGGCCCTCCTATGGCTAAAAAGTCCAATGCGTGATTGGCAGGCACTGCCGCAGTGCCGCAACGATGACATGTAAAGTCTGTCACCGGTAATGGTGGAGATTTCCAATGGTTTTGTCTATTGCGACGTCTTTCAGGATATCATTTACAAGGCTCAGAAAAATGTGCATTTGAAAAATAAAGTACTTTACTACAACCACACGTATATCTGAAAATAGTTGTTTGATTATAAAAAAATGCAGTCGATGATAGAATCAACTTTACGTTATACCTCCACCTCCAGTCCTCCATTTAAAGATATATGTTAATGGTAAAACTTGATCTAAATAATCATTTGCATACCTGGCATGGTTCAACTTTTCTTCTAAAGCTTTGTTTTGATCCTGTATAGCAAAACGTTTGACAGATAACATAATATATTAGCAACCGCATCATCTTGGTTTAATATTTTATTTTAAAACTATTTCTTATCTTGGACTGTTTTTAAGTGCCGTACCTGCAGTGATTAAGTTTCAATTCCCGGGACCCTAAAGTATTAATTATTATCACTATATGATTAGATTATAAACAAGATTACTATTTGACTATAAACAAGCTTAATATTAAATCTTATTGAAATTAAATAAAGTAAGGTTTCTAATCTTCACATATAATTTACTAACCCCTGTTTTAGCAACGACAGTCAATAGTTGAGAAATTGTGTCCCTGCACTGGCTGAGGGATTGGTCTGTGTTCTTCTTATCTTCACATGCATTGGCGTATTTTTCAAGAAGTTCCTCTCTGTGGTCAGACATTTGCGCAACCTTTCAAAATCGCAGATACCGTAATGACAAATATTTTGATTAGTTTTACAACATAATTTGTCAGACCATGAGGCAGGTATTAAATCATTGGACTCGACAAGCAATACTCTATTGGCTTTTCAAACTTTTTCCTTCTACTTTTTATAATCTGGTGATAACTGCCTCAAAAACACAACTGAAACTGTATCCAGCAATTTTGTAAAATTTTGCACATTTTCAAAGTAGGCCAACATAGAAAATAATTTTCTACCTACCGAGGCATCTAAATCTTCTTTAGAGCTTCTTAGTGATATCAGATCATCGGAGTAACATTTTAGTTTTCCATTCATTTCTTCAACAATTTTTTCTAGCATCTCAGCCCTGTACAACATACGTGCGTTACTTGGCCATGTTTGCCTAAATGTGATGTTCATGTCAGGCAACAACGTTAGTTTGAAAGTTATTTGCTTTGCATCAAGGGATTACTCGATGACACAGAGGTTTTACGTCCGTTGAAGCATAGTATTCGCAAACTTGAGCACTACTTTAACATGTTATGCGATGAACACTGGACAGTATAAGGCGAAAGACTGCAATTGGTTGACATTGCGTGCATAAGGTGTAAATGGAGCCGGTCTACGATTTAATGCCGCGGCCCCAATGACGCCATCCCTAGGCCGCAAGGCGCAAATGCCGCGCAGTACATGAATGACGCGAGACTTGGTTATTTCTTACTAAAACTACTTGTTATTTTTTGAATAGTTCTGTTATGACTGCTTTAAGCCAAGCAAACCATGTGCACAGCTTGGTTGTGTGCAGGAAGAAGTAGATCAGCATAGTAAAAGTAGATCTAGACTTTGTTTTTGTAGGATGAGTGAGGTTTGCACTAATCAAGTACGACTCAATCACATGGCAAAGTTTACACATACAACTATCCTAGACATCAGCTTACAAATTATAAAAACAGGAATGGGTATTAGAGAATGGGTTGGGTAAAACTCCAAAAATTAACTATAACTAAATATTAATTTTAGATTAAATATGTGTGCTTTTGGAGTGCCCCCCAATGAGCCAGGCTACGCCACTGTACTCGACTGAATAATTGAAGCCAAGAGATAAAGCAAATAGTTTAGTTTCAGATAATTTACAGTCCGATAGATTAGAAATGTTGCAGGAGTAAACGTAGACGCCAAAGCGTTGAGTGTGCAGAAAATGTAGGTTGCGTTCATCGCGACGTGTAATTTTATTTTCTTTGCGTTGGTTGATGGATGCAAGATATCTGCAAACTCTGATGAGGTCAAAGAATGATAGAAATTGTCTGATGTTGGTCCAACAAAGTTTCAGTTTCATCTGAAAGAAGGACTGGCGAGATTCGTCTCGTGCAATTTCATCTTTGAGGAAAGCACTTTTACTCTGGGCTCTGTTTCCAGTAAATTTGAATATCACATTTTTAAAACCGTCAAACCACGCATATCCTTCACGACCAAGGAAATTTTCCGTTGTACCAACAAAGACTACTTGCCGACCATAAAATTCATTAACGTAATTTACCAATTTAAGTGCCACTGTCAGAGTCGGTACATAGACCGCACGTCCCAACGCTTGGAGGAACGAATCAAGCAACATGCCACAAAAATAATTAGAGAAGAAAACCATGCAACAAGAAATCAACCAAATCGTGCTTACAAAACTGTAAATGACAAAAACATACCTAGTGACTCTGCAATAAGACAACACCTGCTGAGCAATAAAGAATGTGCTTTGAACTTTAGAGTATAATAAAAATGTTTTCAATTCTTGCTAAAGGCCGTTCCTCGTTCCACCTCGCAGTACTGGAAGCAATCTTTATAAAAACTCTCGATCCAATCTTTTCCCGCCAAAAAGAATTCGTTTGTGTCTTAAAACTTTTTCGTTAAGTTTGAATTATTCTGATTAGCCAAGTTTAGATTATGTTTTTCTTCTACTATAGGCTACATACTTCACCACTTTTAAGCTTATTTTATTCTGACGATAGGTGCTGAAGAGAGTCAGAGGAAAACCTGCAGCTTCGAGTTACCATTAGCAACATTCTATTCGCAATTTTTAAGTTTTGTACCACCAATGGACTCTTCAAAATTACTGCCATATTTAACAAATAACAATTAGTTTTAGTAAGAAATAACCAATTCTCGCGTTATTGATGCCTTGCGCATTCAAGCCCTGCGTCATTCATATCTTGCGGAATATGTGCCTTGCGCCTAGGGATGGCGTCATTCGTTACGCGGCATAAAGTCGTGTATCCAAACGGAGCACAGGCGATGCTTGTAACCAGACCTGGCTTTCAAATGAAGTCGAATGTATTTGAAATTCAGATGAGTGGCTTATATTTAATGGGAAACACAGGTTCGTAGATTAAGGCTTCGATTTGTAATGCTTTCAATTATTTCCGATAAAGTTATAGGTAGAAACTAGCCTTGTATGGCCAGTGATACTACAGAATTAGAATACAAAGTGCTAAATTTTGCTAAAATTTACGCAGAGGTCTTTGCAACTGTTTTAAGGTAAACAAAAGGACCTACCAAACCAATGATATGGATGGTAGATTCTAATCTGCTAAACAGACAAGGTCCTATTTCAAATGGATCTAACAAGAAATGCAACAAAATTGTAACATATCAAAAAGATGCATGAAAACATGGCAATAAAGCAAAGTTTTAGCACACTAACTTGATAGTTTGAGTATGAAATTTATTTTCTAATTCTTTGATGTCCTCAAGATACACCTCTTGCTTTTTATCAAGTTGTACATGCTCTTCTTCAAGTTGTTGTTTCAAATGAGCATTGGCTAATTTTACAGTCTCAAGCCACTCCACCTTTGCGTTAAGTTGATTTTCTTTGCTTTTCAATAGCATCTAAAATTTAAGTCAGTGATTTGACAGCCAACCAAATTTCTTTCAGCAAATTTAGTTGCGACAAAATTAAATGGCTTCTTTGAGAAATTAGGTAAGTATTTTGACTAGTAGTAGTTCACCCACCCAATTCAGCTAGTAATCTTCAATTATTATTTTTGCTTTCAAGCAACTACAGTACGACAATCAACTAATTATTAACTACATTTCAAAGGTGTGAAGAAACACTGAGTTGTAAAACTGTTCAGGTAATATTTAATACAACATTTTCTTTAGAATGAAATCTTGACTGCAAGTAAAGCAGTGAATCTTGTAGACTTTAGAACAGGGTTGCCCAATCTTTTTGGCCAAAGGGCCACGCCCCACATTAGGGTGTTGCAGGCGCCCCTCAAAAAACTAAACTTTATCAAATTCACTTCTACTTTTTTTATATGTGCCTTTTGGTAAAAAAAACATATTGTGTGCAATTTCAACAAGATTGGTTGAAAATTGAACTAGCAGATTTAATTTGAATTTTTCAATGCTTAATTTCACTATTTTCAAGAAAAAATGTCAAATCACCGCCCGTAAATAAAAAAAAATTGGTGTTATTTTTATATGGTTGTTTTTCAATGGTGAAAACGTTTATTCATTGAAACTTGTATTTGATGGTATCATATCCATACTTTAAAAATTTTGAAAAAATTACTGCCTATGTTACTGGTTTTGAGTTTTTTTGCAAATAAATTATACCTTTGAACACTCATCTTCTATAATTAAGTGTATTTTTGGATAATTATTAACTCAAACTTGATTGGTCACAACACATCCATGCCAACCAACATGCAATGACTTCCTTGTATTTTCTACAACTTGAAGAATGTTCTGGTAGCGTTCTTCAAGCTGAGCAGATGGAAGGAAATCATGTGCCAACTTGACACCCTGCTCTGCAGAATCATTAACAACATGGAAGTGATCAACTTTGTTTTTTGCTTCTACATATGAGTGTTCATGACCCCACTCATCCACTGATTTGCTAAGAAAAGATGAATCGATCTTCATCAGTTGAAATAAGTTCCATGAATCGGGACCTATGAAGCTGCAAAGCATTCTATCATTTGCACATTATGTAAGATCAGGAAAAACCGGTTTACCAAATCCAACTCCAAATCTTTTCTTGAAAATACCATCACCTTTTGGCTGCTGCATTAATGCCTGAGCAATGGTTGTCTTTCACTGTTGGACACAACAGAACTAAAGAGAGATAGTGGAACCATTTCTTCTGTCAGGTACCAGAGGTGTTTTAAAAATACCTTCCTTGTAATTTCTGCTACCAAAGAATTTGTGTCAGTGTATTATGACAATGTTTTTAAAAATTTGAGATCATTTAAAGGAGCAGCTCTGCTGATAGGATATGTAAGCCACCAGGGAACATGACTCAGGATTACTTCACAAACGTGATGCCTGCATGCTACCCAAAGCAAACCCTTCTTAACGTCATTCTGCAATTGTATGCAGGAACCTGTTTTGTGGCCAGTATTGCTACTAGTCGTGTCAAAAACCATACCTGCAACGCAAGCCCTGCAGCTCCAACTATCCAAGAGCTCTAGACTGGCATTTGCAACTAGTCTTCCTGCAGCTTCTGAAGAGCGTGTTGGCAAATGTGGAACACTGAGTAGTTTTGCACCACCTACACCGGACAGCAGTATAGGAAGCCGGTCAACTTCTTTATTGGGATCTTGCAATGAAGCCATTAATTTGCCATCCCAGTGGATGTTGCCAACTTCAGGGGGTGACCAAGATTCTTTAATGACTTCAGTGATTTTGAAAATAGTCTTGATTCTACACCTGTGAGTTGCAGGGTGCAGTTTTATCCGATTGGTTTCTCCAGAACAACTTTGAATTAATGAATGGATGGTTGTGGATAATGCAGTTGGTGTTATCTTGTTGCTTATACTAGTAGCCACTAAGCCACGTGATTGCAAAATATCATGGGAAACAAAATTGTTGTTCCTGTTTTCATAGTACGCTTATGTCTTCGTTTAGGTTCGGCAGATGAAACTTCAATACTATCCGTTAAATCTTCTTCACTATTACTATCAGTTGAGCTCTCAAGAATGATGGTTTTCATGTCTTCTTTCCGCTACTATTCATTTTCCTTTCTTTGTTTCTGAACTGCATTTCTCGATAGCTTCCTTTTTACTTTTCAGTGAAGTAGTCTACTTGATCGCTTCCACCCATTGTCGCTTCCCTCGTCATTTGCATGCTCCTTAAAAATTCTCTATCTTCTTCTATCGGAATTCGTTCCATTGCATCTCGAGGCCAGAAGGAAAAAGTCAATTGTAGCTTGTCTTTAAATGATTTGATCCTTGTAGATAGCTTGCCTTCATTCTTTTTGTAGTATTCCAGCTGAATTTTGAGAACCCCATTCATTTCATCGTAAATTTTCACTATTTTCTGAGCCATTTTTACTGAGTGTAGTGTGGGAATGTTAGCTTTTTTATGGAATATCAGAACATCACTTGTTGTCTGATTAGCTGCTTGTGTTAACAATTCTCTTTTAAATTTCTTTATTGAAGTTTCTTCCTCCATCTCTATTAAGAAAGACAGAAAGCTAAGAATAACTTGCCGATATGTGGGAAGTTTGCTCCCCTTGATTTTTTGGTCGTCTTTAGTAGGAGATATAGACAGAAGGAAACGCATTTTTTTCTAATTTTTGTGATCTACTGGTCATAATAGTAGATTATAACACACAGTGTCTACACTACAGTACTACATTAAATAATGTAAACCTACACAAAAATTAAAACATAAGCATTTGTTGACACCACTGCAGTGTACTACCTAGCTAGGCCTAAAGCATAGAAAACGAGCAAAAGTCACAGATCTTGAATGCAATGTTTCAAACTTAATGAAATACCATAGTATAAATAAGGATCATTCAAAAATGGAGTTGGCGTATCATGCATTGTAAAATATTTCATGACTTGTGACATAAAAAAGGTGCTGTTAAGATTGCCACAGTAGTGAGTAGTGTATTACCAAAATTAGACTTACCCGAAAATTAACGCACTAGCTAATGCCCACAATGGTGGGAATTTGGCAATTTTGTACTAGTAAAATTCGTTTGCAATCTGCTCACTCAGTTTTTCTGCAATCTCAATAAACCTCCACAAAATGTCCTAATACGGGAGTGATTAAGTTGATAACATAAGTCATACGGTATCAAAAAATACCATGCGGGCCACTCAGAACCTTCCCACGGACCACAGGTTGGACACCCTTGATTTAGAATATAGCACCCAGATCCAGCACTGAAGCCTTCAAGTGCGTTGCAATTTTCTGAAAAAGCTAAATTATCGGTAGTCTACTTTTAATATTTCTACTAAAATACAATGAGCTTGCAATACTGTCCAACAACAAACATACCTACCTGTTGATCTTTGTTAATGGAGTCAGAAACCTTAAGGCTTAACCTTAATTGGCTTATTATCTCCAACAACTCAAGGTTAGATGAATTCGTTTTTTTAATAGATTCTCTTGCTTTAGTTAATTCATTTTGTTCCTTGATCACAGTATGCATCAAAACATCAATTGTTAATTTATCTTCATCAAGACATTCATTGCAAGCAGCCATCTAATGCACACAACAACAAAAATATATTGATTTACATTTAGAAATGCAAATACATGCAGCTTGTATTTAGGCCAACATTTTATGTTAGCCTAAATGGATCATCATGATCATTCATGGATCATCATGATAATCCATTGCATTTATTCATTAACGTCAAGAAAGTTACAAAAGCAAAAAGGGGGAATATGATGCTATTAAACTTACTTTGTTCTGCTGAATTTGAATTTTTTCTTCATGGATCATCATGATGATCCATTGCATTTATTCATTAACGCCAAGAAAGTTACAAAAGCAAAAAGGGGAATATGATACTATTAAACTTACTTTATTCTGATGAATTTGAATTTTTTCTGAAAATTCTTCTTTATCATGTAAAGATTGCTTCTCCAATGTAGATACTACAACAACAAAATAATGTAGTCAGTTTATCATACTCTTGAAGTATATTTCATCTACAAGGTTCAGTACTCAGTCCGTTGCTTTTTGTCATAGTTATTGGTGCTTTAACAGATACACTTGATAAGAATGGAGTATGCTGACGATGGAGGATTTAGTACAATAGAGATGGAGGCGTCGCTGCAGAAAACTGACCAACCCTGATGTTTCAGGATGAAGATCAAACTTCTTTGAAGCAAAATGGATGATAATGATATTTCATTTTATTACATACCTAAGCGTTTACTATTTTGTAGTAGAGTATAACACATAATTCAAAATAACTTGAAATCTTCACTCAAAGTGAAACAACAATACAAATTATAGCAAACACTCATTTGTCTACATTTAGTTTAATTTCAAATTAAAATTCAGTGCTTTCAAACCCACTTCTGAAAAAACAGTTTGTGACGTACAAACAAAGTAAAGTAACAGTAGGCTTAAGCTTATGATCATACAGCTGAACAGTCTGCATGCATAAAAGTTTCAAAAATTATGCACAGGCCTCGAAATTCACGGCGTACATGTCCGCCGTCACAGCATGTGATGTCCGCGGGAAGTACCATCTAGATCGGTCATATTTGTCCGCCGAAAAATAACACAGGAACTAATACAAATCGTCATTGCATAGCACGAACAATTGTTGCGAGAATACAATTTCCCGCGCATTCTAGCGCGCATCTAGAAAATGTGACTGGGTCATTCCATCTTTAATTTAAAATTTTTTGAAATTTGCTCACCAATGGTCTCAGATTTTTTTCATATTTGGCAAAATTAAAGATCTCATTGAAAAAATGAGTTTGCAAAAAAATGAGCATTCTATGTTAAGCGGTTTCCGAGATATCGCATTTTGAAATTTGTGAAAAATGGGGAAATTCGGGGCTTTTTTTGTTCCGCTTCAGTGGTTTTTGGTCTATGTGGGCTTAACGTTGAGGTAGAAACTTGGGGAAAAATGCTATTCCCCCATTTTTGGGGGTGTAGAATTCAAAAATGTTATTTAAAATGCCCTTTGACCATGCCTTCTAGGCGTAAATTTCATTTTTAGTTTTTTTTCTTCCGAACTCCGTTCCAGAGCGCTCTGCATGTTTAAAAAAATTTTGAAGATGGCAAACAAAAGCTGAAGCATGATACTACTTGGGATTACTGAAATGATTTTTGGTAAATTACAATTACTACCAGTATTGGATATGCTATTTACCTTCAAAGTTAGGTTGATCTTGAAAATTACAAAATCAAAGTATATATAATATAATCCATTTGCAATTTGTATACCGGTAGCATGTAAATGCATTATAGTGGCCAAAACTTAATTTATTTTGTAACTGTTTTGCAGAGTTTAGTAAAATTGACAGATATATTTCTAAATCTATGTTCATGCTTGTTTTTGTGTGCATACAATAGTATTTTGCTACTATACAGCACCTTCTATTGAAGCAGAAAATGGAGCCATGCTCTATTGGAATATTGAAGAATGTAGAAAAACAATGCCACGGGACTTCCAGAATTCGAATCCAAGGTTTTGTCAAGTTTAGTGACATCAGTGATGATGAAAGGGTCATTTACCTTTGGCGAGCTGGACTAAACACAGAAAGTTGTGGGAGAGAAGGAAAAATTTGTTTATTTCATGAAAAGCATTTAGGAGAATATTTTCTTTCCAAGAAGGTTAAGTGTATTGATGTGTATCAAAAACACAAAAAGAGAAAAGTTACCGGGGACCGTATTATTGATTTGAAAATGGCATTGCACTTGAGGTCCAAAGACTTTACTTGCATACCGGGCAATAAATTATGTAGGAATTGCTGGAGCATGGTGTGGAAAGATATGAATGTTGAGGAAGATGCTTCAACATCCTCAGCTGATTCTGAAATCAGATCATCCGATTCCTGCTCAATTGAAATGTTGGATGAATCCTTAAATCAATCAGACTCTTTAAAACGATCGAATGAAGTCCTACAGTTGTTGGGCAAATCACCAGTAAAAATGCACTCTATCAACAAGCGCCAACGTACCTCATACGCTCAAGCTAAAATAAATAATGCTGTCAAGAATCTACAACAAAACATATCGGTTGCAACGGCAATACAAGAAGAAGAACTAGCACCTTCCACTTCAGATGAGAAAGAGCACGAAAATGCCATCAAAGCAAATGATTTGGATATGTTAATGAACGAACTAAAGGAAAAAATAACAACTGTAAATCGCCAAGAAAAGCTTGCAATATTAACTTTAAAACCAAACTCTTGGCATGTAGAAAAGACAAGAAAATTTTTTGAAGTGTCTAACTATTATGTTTCTCAGTCTGTCAAGTTAAAACAAGAACATGGAATTTTGGCCAAAGCTGATTCCATCGGAGCCAAGCATAAAATTCCAGAAGACACAAGACAGCTGGTTAAAGATTTCTACTTGGATGATGAGCATTCATTTTCTCGAATCATGCCCGGCCAAAAAGATTTTGTCAGTATAACAAAGAATGTACATGAACAAAAACGTCTATTGCTTTGTAATATTAGCGAACTTTATGCACTGTTTCAAAAGAAATATCCGGATGTGAAAATCGGATCATCAATATTTTACTGTCTTCGGCCTAAACAATGCATCACTGTATCAGCATCAGGAACGCATAGTGTATGCGTATGCACAATTCATCAAAATGCAAAATTGCTTGCTGCTGGAACAAAATCAGGCAAAACATACAAGGATTTCATGCGTATGATTGTGTGTGATCCATCAAACAAACAATGCATGCTTCATGGCTGTCCAACTTGTCCAAGTATATCAGTTCTAGAAAATGAATTACAGAGTATATTCGATGCAGAAGATATAACTGATGTGATGTTTCAGCAATGGACTACGACCGATAGATGCACAATTGTAGCACAGACTTGTTCCACAGAAGAGTTCATAAGCTTGTTTACTTCAAGCATGAATAAGTTGAAAAGGCACTCTTTCATAGCAAAAACTCAGAGCATGCATTTGAAAGAGCAAAAAGAAAACCTACAATCCCATGAAGCAATTGTTCTGTTAGACTTTGCCGAAAACTACAGTTTTGTAGTACAAGATGAAGCACAATCTTTCCATTGGAATAACTTGCAGTGCTCTTTGCACCCAGCTGTCATATATTTTGTTGATGGTGAGGGAAATTTGAAGAATAAAAATGTTTGTGTAGTATCCGAGGACAATGACCATGATGTTCCCTTTGTATATGAAGTTCAGAAGACAGTAGTTAACATTGTAAAATCAGACATGCCTCATGTGAAAAAACTAAGCTACTATTCTGATGGATGTGCCCAGCAATATAAGAATTACAAAAATTTTATGAATTTATGTTGGCACAAGCAAGATTTTGGCCTAGAAGCTGACTGGGTATTCTTTGCCACCAGCCATGGCAAGTCGCCCTGCGATGGCATAGGGGGTACTGTTAAGCGCCTGGTTAAACGAGAAAGCTTGCAGCGTCCGGACTCCAATCAAATACTGGATGTCTCTACTTTTTACAAATTTTGTACAGAGAGTATCAAAGGAATTCGCTTTGAATACTTTAGTAATAATGAACTAGAATCAACCAGAAAATACTTGGCAGAACGATTTTTGCATGGAAAAACTATTCCTGGTACTAGGTCGTACCATCATTACGTACCACTGGCTACAGACAAAATTGGATGCAAATATGTATCTTCAGATGAAAACTATACTGCAGTATTCAATCTATGTGGTTCACTGTGCTTTGAAAAGATTAAATCAATGGACTTTGTTGCATGTAACTATGATTCTCAATGGTGGGTGGGTATGGTTCTTCAAGTTGATGAAAATCAAATGGATGCTGAAGTAAAATTTATGCGCCCTTCTGGACCTTCACCTTCTTTTTATTGGCCTCAGCATGACGACATATGCTACATTCCTTTTAATCACATACTGTGCAAAATTGAAACTCCAAGAGCAACAGGCAGTGGGAGAACATACAAACTATCTGCAAACTCCATAAAAAACATTTCTACTATGTGCCATGTTTAGCTTCAATCAAAATGTAGTCCTCAAAGTAAGAAGATATTTGAAAAAAGTATCATTTGCAAATCCCATTACAATTACAGACCAACAACCATCTTGATTAAAATGGATATTGTCATATATTTAAGCTAAAAAAAACTTTCAGTTTCTTTGCTGTAGTTGATCAAAGCAAATTAAATATAAATTACAATTACCATTTCGATTGTTTTTGCACTTGTTTCTCAAAATGAGATAATATGGTGTAAGGAGATTTGCAAATGAACACATAAATTGAGGCAACCATAATGACCCAAACTGCAATGCTCGACTACGCTGTGTTAACATTGTGTGTGTATTGCTGTTTTGTATTGAAATTGGTAATTATGAACAATTCTAAACACTGCTTAGTATATTTGAATTAAAATCACATTTAAAGTATCGTACTAAATGTATCATTGGATATGGGTGCTTCATACTATGCTAGTATTGCTATGAATGTAATACCTTTAATGATTCACGTGCAACATTGAGCTCTAGTAATAGGGGGCTCTCCTTATGTTGTTATTTTTCTTATATTGTTATTTACTCAAGCCTACAGTTAATTTTTTTCGATTTTCCATTGTTTTGACAGTGATTAGTGCATGGCAGTAGCAAAACCGGTTACAAGCAACACAACATATTTGATGCTTGACTTTACTAAATTAATGAGTTTATTTGTGCCATTACGAGTTAAAATAAGAAATCGAATTGGCAATCATACAGCAATACAACAGGAAATAAGTCACCAAGTTTTCCCCCTCCATACTATTGAGATAGCTTACCTCTCAAGCCGTAACTTCTTTTCTATATATATATATACATAAATATAGGAATTAAATTGTGAAATAACATAACTTTGTTTATACTAATGGTTATTTTTGTTTTTATAGGTCTCATTGGTAATATGAATTCATGTAATTTAATGTTAAAATGTAATACCGGTAGGCTAGACAATTTGAATTTGTCACTATATGATACTATTTAATCAGTAAACACAATAAGGGTGTCAATTTAGACTTAAGAAACTCATACTAAATGGATTTTACCAAGAATCATTTCAGTAATCCCAAGTAGTATCATGCTTCAGCTTTCGTTTGCCATCTTCAAAATTTTTTTAAACATGCAGAGCGCTCTGGAACGGAGTTCGGAAGAAAAAAAACTAAAAATGAAATTTACGCCTAGAAGGCATGGCCAAAGAGCATTTTAAATAACATTTTTGAATTCTCCACCCCAAAAAATGGGGGAATAGCATTTTCCCCCAAGTTTCTACCTCAACGTTAAGCCCACATAGACCAAAAACCACTGAAGCGGAACAAAAAAAGCCCCGAATTTCCCCATTTTTCACAAATTTCAAAATGCGATATCTCGGAAACCGCTTAACATAGAATGCTCATTTTTTTTGCAAACTCATTTTTTCAATGAGATCCTTAATTGTGCCAAATTTGAAAAAAATCTGAGACCATTGGTGAACAGGCTTTAAATTAAAGATGGAATGACCCTACTGTATCCCTTAGCTTTCATTCAAGTCAGAAAACTTTTGATTTTTACGTTGTTTCAACGATTGATGACATTGATGGGAATAGGCCTACGGGTACTTCTACACTAATCACGCGCAACTTAGTTCATGTCTTATGTCACAATGTCTGGCTTTGATCTCCGAGTAATATTGATAAAGAAAGGTTGGTTACAAAATTAGAAACAGCAAGATATTACAGCAAGATACAGCAACAGTTGTAAAGTTTTGGTTTTACAGTAAGAAAAAGCCCAGGGAATATTCACTTTCGCTCACATGACACGCAAAAATAAACCTTAAAAAACCTAGTGATTAGTGATGCTTTGCACAGCAGAAAATAGTAGCGTTAGTGTAGAAGTTTTCCGACTTGTGCCCAGAGCATTGTGACCTGGTTTTTTTTTTTTGCTGAGACTTTTCGGTTATTTGTCCGAAATGACTTGAAAAAATTCGGTCATTTTTTATTTATTTCGGTCATTTTTCCTGATGAAAATATTTCCTTTCAAGTAGCTGAGTGATACAACCCAAAATTTGCACTTTCTGACTTTTAGCGTTAGTACCGAAAAATAGTACTTTTACTCTTCAAGTGCACGTCGTTGGTCTGATGAAAGCCTTTCAGAGTGACTTCACTGAAATTTAAAGTCTTCTAAACCGTATAGTTATAGTTCTCAAATGGCGAAGAAATATCATGTTAAAGTGATTAAGCATGACGATCGACGTCAAAACTGGTGTGTCCGCCGTGAGACTTAATTTGTTCGCCGAGATAGCTGCTCAGACCGGACACGTATGTCCGCCGTCAACAAAAACGAATTTCGAGGCCTGTATGCATACTGTATTATAAATACAAAAGGCAAATACTATCTCATAATTAACTGTATTTCATTTAAACTTAGCATTGAAACTTACACTCGTCTTTGTATTGTATCTTGGCTTTTTCAAAATCTTCAGATAGTGATTGGAAGTCAAAAACCAGTTTCTGAAAGGTTATTAACATCAAGAAAATGACAATTTGGGTTTTAAATGGCAGAATACTAGACTAACGTCATACAGAGCACAATTTGGCACTTCCACTTTATAACCATTTTGGTGTAAGGTCATAATGAGGTTGAAAAAATTTGTTTATTGAGTAGATAGTCACTAGTCAGCAGTGGTAACGTGATGTATTTTATTAATACAGGTAACTATCACACGTAATAAGAAACCTAAATGAAAACACAAACATGAAATGTCCAGTTGCAAAAGCTTATGTACCTATCTTTGAAGTTCAATAAATAACGTATATATATACCTGGAACCGTAAAACCAATATGACATTGTAGAGAATATGCAGTAAAACGGATCAAGTATTTGAAAAAAAGTAATTTACATTGCTAAAATAAGAGATACCGGAGAATAGACAGTCTCCTACAAGTCAACAGTTGTGAACAGAGCACATCGCAATTGAGCAAGACACAACTGAGCTAGCAACATTTCAACAAGTGGCTGAAGTTGGTAAATGATGAAACTGAGCAAGTAAAAACTGAGTAAGCCGAAACTTGGCATGTCAGAAGTCAGCAAATTCAGTTTAGCAAATGATAACCAAGCAAATCTGATGTGAGCATTTGAGCAAGTAAATCTCATTTGCTGACTTGATCGTACCTAAAATGTACTTGCTGAGTTGTCGCAATGTCGCATGCTGAGTCTTCTGACGACCGAGAATAGATAATGTATCAACAATCAATATGAATTGGTTACATATGGAAATAAATCTCATAGTTACGGTAGGTACCTGAAAGCTACTATTTTGTGCAGTATTACTGCATTCGATACTATCTTTGACATCGCCACAAAAATGAAGTGTGTCTTCAAGCTCACAAGCTTGGCTTTTGATCAAGTTGCACAAATCACGAGTTGCATCAATTCTAAAATAGAAAATTGTTGCATGAATTCTAAAAAAATCACATTTAAAAAAGACGCCACAGGATGTAGTTGTAACAAAAAGTATATTTAAACACTTTTTCAACACCTTTAAAATGATGGTTTATTTTCACCTTTGCAGACACGTGGTACGTTTGTTAACTTCCTCTTGCATTTGATTACCAATTCCTTCATATTCAAGTTGCACTTCAAGCAATGACTTTCTTTGTGACTCTACTGTTAATCGAAGATTTTGAACAACTTTTTCCTGCATGTTTATAAGGCAAGGATAAAAAAATCATCCAGGTTGCAAAATTTAGTGATTTTAAGTTTCATTGAATGTAAAACTATGAATGTAACCACATGATATGGTTGATGTAGAATATAAATCCAGGTTTTATAGCAAACGTAAAACTGCAAGTAATCAATAATCATTGTCACAATTAAAATTTATATTTGTGGACAAAGTAAGAGGCGTCAAACTGAGAAGCAATAAGCAGCAATTGCCATACTTCATAAATGTCATTACTAACTTCATCGGCTATTTATCTCCAAGCAAAAGTACTCATTCTCACAAAATATTTGTGAGAAGGGCTACAAAAATCGCTCATTGAAGTTAGTGGTTGCTTTAAATTTTTGGCACTGCTTTAAATATGTAATTCTGAACAACCTACCATGTTTTTTGTATTTATTTCAGTTTGTAAATGCCAGTTTCGAATTTTCTGAGCTTCTGCTTGCAACAACTGAATGTCCTGTAAAATGAAATATGTCTGCATACCACTCTGCATTCTGCAATGTCACAAACAAGCTGAAAGCTTCAACCATAAAAGCCATGTTAAGTTTGGGTCTGCTACTATTCGGTGAGTCCGATTCGGTGAGTTCCTAACCTCTAACCCTAAAACGGCAATGATAATTAGGCTACGGTACCCAATAATTAAAAAAAAAAATGAAAAAATCACCTAATATGGACCGGACTCACCGAAACGGGCCATTTCGGTTAAGTTTGCATCATCATACGCTTGCAACCACTTGCCTGATATTCATTTTACTCTGGACCATAAAATTAACAGACACTTCATTTTATTACAACTTGGGATGTGAGTCGTTTTTTGCTCTCACCTTTTTTTAAAGAAAAGCATGTTTTTTATGAAAAAAAAACAATCCTTTTTTTGCGCAAACTACCAGTCCAAAATTTAAATCCTGGAACCCAAATTTGCACTCTGCTTCTTTGAAATAATTGAAACATCGATAAGTCATTAAAATAAAATTTTGTCACTAAGTTTTTGAATAAAATCTTTTTACTTCACCAATGAAGCAAAATGATGTGCGGTGGAATAAATTAATAAAAAATTAAAGAATAGGCTATCAAACCAAATTCGAACACAAATTGTTACACTGACTCTGTAATACAGTATATTATGTTACAAAAACTTGATGCTATGCCAAGAAAAATTAAGTTTGATTAATTAGCCTAATTAATTGATTTCTAAGCAGCCAACTTTACTGAAAGCAGCAAAGCTAAAACAAATTAAAAGATAAGTGATTGATCAACTGATAAAATACCAGAAATTTTATCAAAAATACATACGTCATATTGAAATGTCTTTGTTTTTGTCTGCCTGTTGAAAATAGGTGCAGAGGAAGTACACCAAAGAGTATTAGACATTTTGTCATACAAACTGTTCGACCATTAAATAAAAAATATATACCGTACTTTTCTTACAAAATGAATTCTTATTCTAAATATATACAGTGTGTACAAGTTTAATTTTCCAAAAGTTGAACATTTTATCATAATTAAATATGTCTGTGTGAAAGCTGTCTTGAATTTGAAAACTTACCGTAAATGCCACAATGAACAGAGTATAACGTTTAGGTGCAGATACATAGGCACATACTAGACAGACACCTTTACTGTGATTCTATGTGATTTTGGTGTTGCCTCATTGTGGCATCAGGAAGTTTATAAGCTCCATTTCTAGTAAAGCGTGTTTTATTGAATGCATGATGATTGCAAAAGACAAGGCGTATTTTAACAATGTAAAGGGAACAATCACAAGTAAGAGGTGGATCTAATAACAAAAATGTAATTCACATCAAACAACAACCACATCAAACAACAACCCACTGACTTGCATAATGCGAGGACAGCAACGAATGTCAACACTTCTTGTTGACATATTATTTTTATGCTCCTTGAGAGTCATGATGCCATTTTTATTTTTTTATAAAAAATAAAGTTTCTCTAAAAATGTTGTTTCAAAGCCAAAAAACAAGTCACGTAGTTAGCGTAAAAAATATAGCATGTCACTATTTGTAATAATATTATTGACAATTGTTAATTTTTTTCTTATTTTGAATTGCAAACTATTTAGAATTTGGCAGTGGCTATTTGACCGGCTCCGGTCTTTGAATCTGAAACACTATTTGACCGGTCATGACGTCACTGCATAAGCACTTTTTTCTTTTTCTCTTTCAAAGCAAAAGACGAGAAGCGCCGATATAAGTTGTAAATTCAACACGTATTCTTCAACTCAGTCCGTGGCGCGTGCGATACGTCTCCGGCTGCCAATCTAGAGGGAATGAGTTCGATACCATCCGGAAGCATTCTTTTTTTTCATTTTTTTTTTATCTAAATTTTGACCCGAAGCGCATTTTTGTGGTCAATTTTTAATTTGAGTAGCCTAAAGTCCAAGTTAGTTAATAGTTCTCAAGTATAGTTTTCAAGTTAGTTATATACAATACTTCTTTTAAAAGAAATGATAATGGTAAAACCATTTTTTAAAGAAGTATTGTATATAACTAACTTGAGAGAAAAATGTAGGGTCGTTCGGCAACACACGTTCACTTATGACGATCGGAAAATTACCAAGAGAAATTCTCAAATTCCAGCAAATTAAAAAAACTCTAACAGTATTACTCAAATTTGAAAAGACATAAAAAATGGGCTGCAGGCTACTCAAATTAAAAATTGACCACAAAAATGCGCTTCGGGTCAAAATTTAGATAAAAAAAAAAATGAAAAGAAAGAATGCTTCCGGATGGTATCGAACTCATCCCCTCTAGATTGGCAGCCGGAGACGTATCGCACGCGCCACGGACTGAGTTGAAGAAAACGTGTTGAAGTTTGAACTTATATCGGCGCTTCTCGTCTGTTGCTTTGAAAGAGAAAAAGAAAAAAGCGCTTATGTAGTGACGTCATGACCGGTCAAATAGTGTTTCAGATTCAAAGACCGGAGCCGGTCAAATAGCCACTGCCTTAGAATTTCTTGAAGTGAACACAATTCAGTTCAGTTGTTTTTATTTCTGACTATCAAAGCAGAAACAATACATGTCTACATAACAAAGGTCGAGAAAAAGGTAGAAGCGACAAAACAGGAACGTTAAAACGTTTTTGTGACCAAAATAAGTTGAAAAAAAATTTGGCACGGTTGCAACACCTTCAGAAAAATTTAGGGTAAAAAGAAATTAAAAAACAAAATGATACAAACAAAAATAAGAAAAAAAAACACAAAAACAGCAACTTATTACCCCGTAGGCCTATAGCTTTAGCTGATATTTTCAAGATTTGTATAAATAGACACTTGCTATGAAGATCGGCCATGGTGCGTTATCAAGAGTACTGATGGTCGTGAAGGGAACACATCTTGATGCGTTTAGCTCATAGCAAAGAAGAGTAAGGCAGGCAAAGAAAACCCCACAAAGAAATCCTACCGGGCAAAGCCATTTCAAGCGCAACGCACCAGGCCTTGCACGACTTATAAAATAGTTACAACTTGACGACACAATTACGTCGATAGTCGCAAATGCACTCTTACTGGTATCGGAATAACATACCGGTACTGCCTAGGATTCAACCATAGGCTACATACCGTAGCCTAGTCTATTGCGTAAATTAAAAATGCATCAACAGCTGGAGATATTAAAAGTTTGCCCACATGCACGAATAAGTCCACTGGGTAGTCTTAACCTTGAGTTGTTTTTTACTTTTGTCTCATAATCACTAGCCTAAAATCTGAAACTACACTAAATTCCAACTTGCTTGTAATACACGCATTTCAAATACTATCTATTAGTCAAAGTGCACTGAACTGCACCAAACAACTTCACATTTTGAAGCATTAGACAGAAAACCTAACGTAGGCTCATCTTCTTCATGCAAAATAAGCTGTCATTACAAAACAACAAGTATTGTTAAAACCAGCTGTTTTTATGAACACTTGCAGAAGACATGTCACGTGACCAGGAAGTAATTTTGAAGTATTTTTGCAAAATAAAACACATTTTAAATGGAAAAGGATTTTTTAAAGGTGCACTGCAACGAAAATATAAGGCTTTTGTACTTGTGGGTTTTTGCGAAATAAAACGTTTCTCAGCAATTTTTTTTACCTTGGCATAACTTAATAAACAAATTAATAAACCTAAAAAAACTGATTTTTATTTCTTCTTCTTCAACAGATTGATCAGTTCAGTTCAGTTGTTTTTATTTCTGACCATCATATCAAAAACAATACACGTCAACATAGCAAAGGTCGAGAAAAAGGTAGAAGCGACAAAACGCGAACGTTAAAACGTGCTTGTGACCAAAGTAAGTTATTGAGTTGAAAAAAATTTGGCACGGTCGCAACACCTTCAGAAAAATTTAAGATGTAAAGGAAAAATAAAAAAATAAAATGTTACAAAAAAATAAAATAAAAAACATAAATTTAGGCTATAGCTTTATTAGCCCACATAGCTTTAGCTGATATATTTAAGATCATGTTTGATCAGCTGTGATCTCCCTTATGAACTGCCTCCATTTTGTTCTGTCTTTTGTTTTTATTAGTGCTTCCGGCATGTTTTTTATTCCTGTAATTTGCTTCATATTGTCAAAATATTTCATTTTTTGTCGTCCTTTTGTTCGTTTGCCTTGCACCATCCCAGTTAACATTGAATTTTCCAACGAGTTGCTTCTTGCAATGTGTCCGAAATATCTCAATTTTCTAAGGTTAATGTTGTTTATCAGACTCCATTTATCGTTTATTTGTTGGGAAACAAATTCATTTGTTTTTCTTTCCATCCAGCTGATACGTAATAGCCTTCTATGACACCACATTTCAAACCTTTTTAACTGCAGAATTGAACATCTGTGCGCAATAAATCGTCAGGCTGCAATAAAAGTATTATTTAGTGTTTTGTGCTGTGCATATCATGTGATCTGTCCTCGCCAATTTGTGTAGGCTATCCTGCATTGAATTCGTGTGTCAGTTGTTGATGGTGCTGTTGAGAGGTGTCGCTTGTACAGCGTTAATGTAAAATTTCCAAATTTATTTATTTATTTCTCTTAGATGTAGCCTATAATTATTCCTGATGAGGACACTGTGTGGTGTCGAAAACGTTGGATATAGTAGTTTTTTCTTGTTTTTTTTTTGTGTGTGTTTAATAAAAAATGTTAAATCCGCTAACGTTACTGAGTGGTATAGCCCAGAGGTGGGCAAACTACGGCCCGCGGGCCGCATGCGGCCCGAAACAACTTTCTGTGCGGCCCGCGAAAGCCTGATACAATTATATAAAATAATAATAGTAAAATTGCTTGAAAATTTGAATTGCTACAATGACTTAATTAAACGTTTTATTGATATCTTTCATCTTGATAAAGATAAATTATATATATTTTTTGTCGCATTGTAGTGGTTTGTTCCCCCAGACACATTGTGTTCTTTCGTGATGTGCAGTTTTAGCAATGTGTATCGTATCATTTGTGTACTCAGCCTTCTTGCATGGCTATTATGAGTGTCAAAGCAGCCATTGCTAAACAGCTGATGAGTCACAATGGAAATTTCTAACTTCAGCCTGTCGCATCACAAGACTTTCTTTTTTGTTTTAGTCTTCTTGGACCAAAGCCAAGACTCTTGGTTGAGAGAGGAATGACGGTTGCGACAGTTTTTCTCACTGTGTTAATACGCTCACAAATGTGTTCTGTTTAATTCGCTCAAAATGCGTCTGGCAACGTGTTATCTTGATGTGTGTTGTATTCAAATAAATAATTGAGACAAACATTTTGTATACAGTTATGCAACACATGTAGCCTACTGTATATAAAATCTCCATATCTTTGGTCACTTTAAAATTAAACGAAACCTTGGGTTTTGACTATTTTAGACTTTATGTTTTGGCTTATAATATTAATTATACTATAATACGGCCCTCGAACAAATTCACATTATCTTCTTCTCTCGTATTGTCGCTATATGTCAGGGCATCCGTTGGTTAGCCACTGCCTGGTGTCGTCATCGATGGAAATTAGGCCTTCCATACCATGGGGTAGTCTATATAGCCGGCAATCCTTGATAATGTGGGCTGCCGTCTGCATTTTGCCACACTCACAAGCAGCACTCTCTGCCAAGCCCCAGCGCAACATGTCTGCACCATAGCGTCCAACACCAGTGAGCAAACGGTTACGCCTTGATGAGGCAAGTCTAGAGAGGCCATGTCCCAGCTGGTTTTCGGACGGGGATCTGAATACTTGGCGAAGTGGGGACGTGCTGCTTGACCATTGTTCACACCACGCCGCGTGGCACCACTGTTTGCTAGGGCTTCCACCAGAGGCTGCCAGAAGGTCTTGTGCAGCGCGTACAAATGGTTTTCTTGATTTTAGCCGCTGCTTTGGTGGATATCTCAGCGTGGTTGTGTGTAGCGGATGGCCAGGGTTTAGGGCTTTACGGCTCAGGGAAAGAACAGCACGTTGGCGCCGTAGTGCAGCTGGCTCAATGTTTGCAAGGACAGGCAAACAGTCAGTTGGAGTTGGGCGGAGGCAACCTGTGACAGTTCGCAGGCAGTTGTTGATTGGTACATCGACAAGGTCAGTATGGGCACTTCTGCACCAAGTAGCAGCACAGTATTCAGCAGGGGTGTAGACTAAGGCTAAACCACTTGTTCTCAGCACTAAGGGGCTAGCACCCCACCTTGTACCAGCAAGACGTTTCATGAGAGCAGTACGAGCTGTCACTTTTCCGCGTAAGTGTTCTAGGTGTTTGCGGTATGTAAGGGACCGATCGAGTCGAACTCCAAGGTATGTGGGTGTGGCTTCGAAAGGAAGTGTTCGGCCGTTATTTTGGATGTTAATTTTCCTGTTTGAGTCTCTATTACATAGGTGGAAGACAGAAGTCACCGTCTTCGCTTCACTCAACTTGAGGCGCCATTGGTGCAGATAGGAAGATAGAATGTCCATATCCTTAGTCAAGGTGTTCCGCACTGTTTCCCATTTGCGGTAAGAATAAAGAATAGCCAGGTCATCTGCGTATGCGTATTTATTAGAGGAAGTATTTGGAAGGTCATAAATGTAGATGTTGAACAACATTGGGGAGAGAAAAGCTCCCTGCGGAACTCCGTTTCTTAAACGTCTCTGTCGGCTTTTCTTTCCGTCGCTGGTTTTAAGGATGAAGCTGCGGTTGGAGATGAGTTCTACAATAAACTTAACCATGTGTCTATCTGGGATTATCTGCAGCAGTTTGTAAGTGAGACCCCTATGCCAAACAGTATCATATGCCGCAGTAAGGTCGAGGAAGACCGCTCCCGACTTCAAGTTGGCCTCAAACCCATCTTCAATGTTTTGTGTCAGCAAGGTTACTTGGTCGACTGTTGATCTTCCTCTCCTAAACCCTGCCTGTTCTTGTGGGAGTTTGGGGTCAATAACGGGTTCCATTCGTCGGTGTAAGACGCGCTCCAGTAGTTTGAACGGCACGCACAATAGGGAGATGGGGCGATAGCTCTTTGGGTCAGTTACCGGTTTGTTTGGCCCCGAGGGCCCCATTCACATTATGAATGCGGCCCTCGAGATAAAAAGCTTGCACGCCCCTGGATAGCCTATGTATCTGGTACAACAAGTCAAGCTCTTTATACCAAGGCTCAAACATAACATCTTGTTAAAACATATTCAAATTAATCATCTGACCAATAACCTTTCTTCACTAACTTTTGCATTCACCACATGCCTAGCAGAGGTGAACGAAGTCACTTTTTTTTACTCCGGCTCCGCTCCTGCTCCAACTCCGAAATTCATTTTGAAATGAAATAAGCGTGAAACTACTTTTTTCAAATAATTTTTAAAAAACACAAAAAAGCAAAACACCCGTTTTTTTTTTTTAAAGCCCGTTTTTTTTCTGAACTCTGGTTTTACTACCCTATGCCCCCCCCCCCCCCCCCCCCCGAACAGGAGCATAATCAACTTTTAGGCTATCATTTAATTTAGGGTGCTTTCAGCAGAACATTTTTGCACGTAAAGCATTAGATAGCCACTTTGGTCCCCTAATTTGCGCGCAATGCACTCAATTATATTTCCGGGCCCTTTTGCTACATTACGGGCCTCCCAGGACTAAAGAATAACAACTTTTATGCCTGAATTTACACGTTTAGGATAGTTTTAAACCAACATTTTTGCGCGTAAAGTATAAAATCACAATTTCGGGCCCCTCGACAATCACCGGCTTGGGCCCTCAAGGTTACGCCGTACCCTCCGTACCCCCCTCTCTCGTAGGCCATGGCAACACCTAGGCTACACCACACTGACAAAAATTTCATAGGCTATAGCTCTAAGTATTTTGTGAGCGGTGGTTATACTGGTTAATTCAAAAGAGGTGGTTGCTGCCGTCCATCCACATGATGTAGAATTGCCATCAGAAACAGTGTTCCGGCGGGTCAATTGCCCTCTTGTTTAGAATTGAAATTGTGATGAAATTTTGTTGACATTGAATTTGCGTTGTTTTTGTGTTCTGCGTGATGTGGCTTGCCTGGCTGCAAAGAGATTTCACAACTGATTGTCGCTTTTTGCTGCGTGCCGGGAGCCGTTGTTTCTGGTCACAATTTTGCCTTTGTGTTGGGTTCAGTATTTAGTAAAGCAAGCGACCAGCTCAGTGGCCGAGTGGTTTCGCCTTCGGCTCTGGTGCTGGTAGATCTGAGATCGATTCCAGGTCGGGTCAAACCGAAGACTTTAAAAACGGTACCGATTGTGTTCTATCCTGCATAGCGCAGTGAGAATGAGTCGGGTAATAATGTGATAACATCGTAAACCTGATATGAATTAAAAATGAGCCCTGTCGCTAAAAGACTTTAGCTGTTGTAGAGCGACAATAAATAAAACCATAACATTATTATTATTATTAGTAAAGCAAGCTCAAGATCTCCGCAAACAAATCAGCGGTTGTGCTCTTTACAAACAAACGTAAATATGATCCGTGTACACTCGAAATAAAAAAATCGTTAATCCCCATCCAAAAAGACTACAAGTACCTTGGAATCACATTTCAGTCAAATGGAAAGTATAGCATGCATGCTAAACATGTTGAAGAAAAATCCAAATCAAGACTAAATGTTCTTCGTGTAGGCTACTGAAGGGCACAAACTGGGGAGCAGGAAAATCAGCAATGCTCTGCATCTACAGAGCTATAATACGATCGGTTATTGAATATGGTATGGAAGCATATTTTGCCACAAACAAAACCACATTCCAACCAATTCTGACTACAAAATGAAGCTCTAAGAATATGCTCCAGAGCAATGAAAAGTACCCCAATTTCAAACCTACAACACTACTGCAATGAATTACCTTTGTCACTTAGATACGAGCAACTTTGTCTAAACTACAAAGCCCACATTCTGACATTTTTACGCCACCCAGCACATGACATCCTCGAGGAAAGTTTGCCAAGAAATTTGATCAACACAAGTAACTACCAACCATTCCATTCCCTCACCGAGACAATAGACACGAATATTACCGTAAACCTCATCCAAGAACCATCTATCACACCTTGGGAAGTCTATATACCCACAACTGACTACACCCTTGTAACTGAAACCTCCCAGCTTAACCATCCAAATGCCATCTCTGGAATAGTCGCTGAGCACCTCACAAAAAATTACTCAGAATTTCTCAACATATATAGCCTACAGACGGATCCAAGACCAACACGAAAACCGGATCTTCCTTTTTTGTAAACCGCCATGGAATAAAACGCTGTTTCACAATAATTAATAGATCCGCATCTGTGTTCAGTGCCGAACTGTTTGCAATAAAGGCTGCACTTATATGGATAAAAGAGACCAAACAAAGTAAGTCGGTCATCATTAGCGACTGCTTAAGTGCACTACGGACGATTTCAAATCCAACTTGGACAAAACACAGCTTAATCAATGACATACTTCTGCTTCACTCCAGCATTATATCAAATACAACAAAAGTAAAGTTTTTATGGGTTCCTAGTCATGTAGGCATTCCTGGAAACGAAACTGCTGATTTCTTAGCAAAACTTGCTTCAGAAACCATACCAGCAATACCAACATCAGCCATTACCCCCATCTCCGCAAACACAAAACTCAGCCTAAGTGAAGTCAAAAACATCACCAAAGATCTAGCTCTGCAAAAATGGAATAATCATTATATATACAGTACCACAGGCCAACTCTACAAATCTATATATCCTGACACCAAAAGTGCAGGAACAAACAAAGTGCCTGACCATCCAACCGTTTTTAGACTCATCACCGGTCACTGCAGTTTAAACCAACACCTCTTCAAGATCGGATGCCACACTTCTGGACTATGCGACACATGTATGACCCCTGAGACTGTGAATCATTTTCTATTTCATTGCAGTAAATATGCAACTCAAAGGAAGTGTCTTGAACAAAATCTGAGCAAGTATGGAATAAACATATCGGTGAAAAACTTTGCTGAAAATCGTCCAACTACTACACATCTGCTGGCTTTTATAAACTCCAGCAATAAGCTCATTTAAATTATTGTTTTAATCACTGTAATCATCCATGTTATAGGCTACTGTAGTGCACCCGTGTCGTGTCTGCTCCCAGCCAGAGATCGATCGCTTTTTACATTGATTTAGCGTCTTTGGACATTGAATCGGTGTGGAAGGCGATTGATTTGCTGGCTGGGCTTTCTTTATTTTGTTTCAGTTTGTAACACCAAGCGTGCAATTCCAAAGAAGTACCTGACTTTCGTGGGTCTAACCTCCTACAAGAATTTCTTTTCCACTAATGATGTGGTTAAACTCAGTGTTGTACGCGTCAATGAAATAAATTGACGGCGTCAGCGTCAGCGCGAATTGCCTAAAAACTTTACGGCGTAAAGTATTGCGTAAGCTCTTAAAGAAATTGACGGCGTCAGCGTCAGCGCTAATTTCTAGCGCTATTTTAGCCAGGATCTCACAAAACGGAAGTATTGCAACCAAGTTTAGGCAAACAATGGCTATAAATAAAGAGCAGGTTTTATGTTTTGAGACTGTAGGCTATTGTAATTAGCTGCTTAGCTTATTAGTTATTTACTTGTAGAAACACAAGCATTTCAAAACGTTTGTCTGACAATCTGCTGCGTTTGGGACGCATAATGTCCTTTCCAAGTGAAAACATGCGTTCCACAGTAGCGCTGAATGGTATTGGTGTGTTGTATTTCAAGAACAAGTCTTGAAAACGTTTACTCGGAAAGGTATCACTGTTCCAAGCGTGCTGTGATGATTTAGCATATATAAATCTTTTAACGAGGTCCACTGCACCAACATCGCTGTTTTCAAGGGTAGCCTATAGAGCTCTTGAAATATTGTATCTTCAACCTCCGCGATGACATTCATTGATTTTCCTCTTTCTCTCTTTGATCCCTCGTTCTCGATACTGCTCACGATATGAGTTCTCACCATTTCGCGAACTTCTTCCGCTTGTATATTCCAGGTAGCTATTCCAACCAACGCGAAAACGGGTAATTCGGATGAGTCGCGATGGCCAGAATACATCATGAAACTCTGATTGTGAAACGAGATTTTTCATGAAAACAAAAAATGACGCATAGCGCTTGACGCTTAAAATTGGCGAAATAGTTGACGGCGTTATCACTTCCGTCAACTAAAAAATAAATTGACGGCGCTAGCCTCAGCGTCAACAAAAAGTTGACGCCGTCAAATGACGCGGTCAAATTGACGGCGTCAACGTACAACACTGGTTAAACTACTGTATCGTATTATGTTGTGTTGTGTCGTATTGCACCCTTCACTATGCCCTGTTGTGTTCTAACTGTGCTAAATATCTATTATAATAATGACTGTCGCTAAAAGACCATAGATGTTGTAAAGCGACATAAAACAAACCATAACAATCAATCAATCAATAGTAAAGCAAGCTAGAGGAATGTGTGATTTTGGATTTAAGTTAAATCGTTTAGAATTAAGTGTGTACAAAATTTCAGCTTTTATCCTAACTCACTGAATCAAATCATACGCAATAAATAAAAATACCAGAAACGATTGCAAGCATGGTTGAGGCAGGAAGAGGAGGGATTGTAAGGATCCGTTCCATCACCCACTAGGACAAGAAACAATAAGTTACACTTGATATCAAACCTCAATCGTCTTAGGCTACTGTGTGATGTGCAGTCTAACCATAGAAAGAGCTCAACACCTGCTCTCCAGGGCCACATTGAAACGGGCTTTTGCCTGAGGATGGGTTTCTTTTATGTCCGGTTTTCTTTCTCCATCCTATTATTATTATGACTGCTCATCCACATCAATATTGGAACTGGCAAATTCAATCCACAACACTTTTCATTAGGCTGTCATTCAATACTACATGTGTGCTTCTCTGTTTTTGTTTTATTTTTTGCTATTTGTTTTTTTTTGGGTTTTGTGGCCGTGCTAACTACTGATATATAGCCTACTACATAATTTTTCATTCAGGCACGTTTTAAACCTTTCAAGGTTTTGCCATCTTTTCCCGTTCGTTAACGTGCTGGTAGGTTTATATCGATTTTTGTAGTTAGTGTCTTTTTCGTCCCGGACGCGTTAATGACGAAAAATAAAATGATTGATGATTGATTGATTGCATTGAGCCCCTACTCTCGTAACCAAACAGTTAAGTTACTATCAGGTATTACAAGAAATTGGGTTAACTTACCATATAGGCCGATTTGTTTTATATATAGAAACAAAAAAGCTTTTCAATGTTATTCTAGGTCTAGATTTTTGCAATTTAAATCAATTTGATTTTCTATCACTTGTACTTCAATGGCGAATGTGATTTAAACCAAAGGTTCTCAACTTTTAAACGCTGCCGAACAGGTAAAAATATAAAAATATTTTTTGGACAGTTAACCATAGCATCGAAAAGCAAGGTATAATTGTTTTAGAAGAGATGTGCAAAGAAATTAAAAACAAAACTTACACAAAACTTTGCTCAAAGTTTCAGTGAGGCCTACGTAAATAGTTTAGTGTTTGCTGGGACCAAATATAATCTTTTGAATCTTTTAAATTCCCGACTTCAATTCATATTTTTCTTGATTATTTTGCATTTTTACCAGATTTGTGTTTTTATTTTTTGCAGCAATTATTTCATCAAAGGCTTATGTGTAGGGTTTTGCCTAACTTACTGTCGTAATTTGGTTATAAAATAAAAGGATAATTTAAAAGAATATTGAGACTCTAAGTCTCTAATTTAAAAGTATACTTTAGAAGGATAATTTAGGCTTCTGGCTGTCTAGTCTAGGGGTATGACTTCCTACAAAAGGCAAACGAATTAAATAGAATCATACATTTTATTGTTTATCAATATTACAAGTTTTAGTATTCGGGGAGTTGAGAAAATACCTAACTAATTTAATTTATTGAGACGGGTGTCGGGTGAGTGACATTCTCCCGGCGTGAATTTAACCTTCTCGTTCTAAAATTCAGTCCGTTCGTTTTGCTAGTCAAATTCCGAATGCCTGTCATTTTCAATTCCCCGCTTACTTCATAATATACCGGTAGAGCCTTTTCATCAATAACAGCTATCGTAAGAATCAAGGGAAAAGCTATACCGGTTTCATAGTTATGTCGCTTTAGAAATACAGATGTGTTGAGCTAGATTCTGTGTGAGTGGCGTTTGTTAACAGGAAGCTTGACTTATGTTCTATGAGAACGTTAGGTTTTGAATTTGCAGCATTGAAATGCATTTTGCAATACTGATAATTTTCGGTTAAATGTTAAAATATAATTTTGTTAGTTAAAAACATGGTACATGTTACACACTTCCCTCCTTACGGCAAAATAACAGATAAATAATATTACAATAACTCGGTTATACATGATGCAATAATATATAGGTGTGTGGTTATAAGATATGTTTTTTACAAAGAAAATTGACAATTGTAGGCTAACAATTGCTAGGGGAAGACACATGACCCCCCTCCTTTCGTGGGATGAGGAGATTGGACGCACACATAAGTTAACAAGTAGTCGATAACGTGATTGCAGGGATAACAGTCGTTTATCATAAGAGATAAAGCGATGTCTTAAGTTCCCTGGAAGCCCTTTGGCTTGGTAGGCTACGATATAGGCTACAATAATTGCGGGACTGTAATAGGCTACAGTAGTTGCGGTTGCGGGGGTAACAGTCGGTTATCGTAAGAGATAAAGCGATGTCTTAGTTCCCTGGAAGCCCTTGTATTCTATCATCATGTTGTCATGTGACTTGTTGAGAAGTTGACTTATAGAGGGGTCTGTGAGTTGGTCCTTTGCCATTTCTACATAGTTAAGCTCTCCCTCTGGTAATTGAAGTGAGTTAATCTCTATGCGTGATAGTAGGTCAGCGACGTGATTGTCTTCGCCTGGAAGATATTTAATCTCAGAAGCGAATTGAGAAATAAAATCATAATGGCGGACTTGTCTCGGATTAAACTGCGCCCTAAAACCGCTTTGATTTGGCGAAAAGTTAGATCGATTCCCGTTCTGTTGCGAAAAATGTCGATTCCAAACCCTAGGTTTAGGTTGGGAAGGCGTATTTCGGTAAGGGGGTTGGAACGGTTGTCTCGGAGACCAATGTGAGAAAGAAGCGCGCGGGTTATTGCTTGCAACGTTGTGGTACGGAGGCGTATGAGTTGTGCTCTCTTGAAAATTTACCATTGTCTCCAATTTTTTTGTCAAAGTTGAAAGTTCTTGCTGGAGATGATCATTTATCAGACCTTGGCGAAGGTTTTCCGCGTTCGACAGGTTGTCTTGACCACAGGCGTCGTTGTTTTGTTTAATTAGAAATATACTATCTGCGACTTCCGCCAGTTGATCGACTGTTTTTTCTTGGAAATGCCCTGCCAAGGCGACGCGTACGTGACTGGGCATTTTTTGAATGAAAAGATTTAAAAGTAAATTTTCGCAATCCCTACCGAAGTATCCAATCTGCCTAACGAGCGTTTTCATCTCGCCTAGGAGGGTGGAAGGTTTTTTTTTTTCTAATTTCAGGTCGGTCAGCAGCAGCTGCAGCTTTGACGCTGTAGTCTGTTCGTAGTGTTTAATCAGTGTTTTTTTTAGTTTCGTATAGGGATGTGCATCTCCATCATCAAAGATGTGGTGCACCAACGCAACCTGCTCCTCGTCAAGAAATTCTAAGGCGTTAGTGAACAGATGTTCTTCATTGGTTATATGGTTCGCTGCTGCTTTTGCCTCCAGCATTTTGAACCACAGTTCCGGTTGATTAGTGTAAAATTTTGGGAGAGTTATTTTTTGTCTTGCATTAGCCAAATACAGCGACGGGTCATTTCTAGAAGTAGCAAATGTTTCGTTTTCTGTATTAAAAAATGCGTTGTTAAGCGTGGCGTTTGGGGGTTGAATCGCGGTTTGCGACATCGGTGGCGGATCGTGATTTTCCCGGCCTGATTCCGGTGAGCTGGTTGTCGCGTTTTCGTTGTTCATATCCGTGTTTTCGGCCGAGTTACGCGGTTGGGCGCTTAATACAACAGCGGTCGTAGGCAAATTAGTAGGTGAATTTAAAAAAGATGTAGTTGCGCTTTCTGAAGAGAAAGATGTCGAATTTTCAGGCGTTCGAGGTAAAATTGATGTGTTTTCTACTACCGTCACTGGGTCAGACTGGTGTCGCGATCTTTGGCGGCCAAATGGGAAGAATTTGCCAGTCACTTTTAGAAAATTGGACATTGGAAAAATAGCCTCAATATAAATATTAATACATTACCGTTCTTTAGGTTTCTTTTTTTCTACGTCTTTGTTTCATACACAATTAGTTACTTAACTTTTAGGCTACCAGTCCCTACTGAAACAAACCTTACAGAATACCTTCTTCACTTAGTTGCTTTCCCGATCAAAAAAGAAGTTACGTTGATTATTACAAGGAGCAATATAATGTCAAAATTAGGGACCCCAGACAGCCTCTATCTCTGTCAGCACCAAAAAGAAAGATTTCGGAAAAGAAGAATAAGATGCAGAAATAAACTCGTTCAAATGAAAATGATTAACGTCTGATTCATTTAAAAAATATGATAAAACAGCAGTTTTTTAAAAAGATTTTGTGTAGTCAAATTAGATAGAGTTTTATCAGACAGTCGTTACAATCAATCGACTCACAAAAATATTCTTAACAACTGTTACTACGTTGGCGACCTCCGGACGCAAGTTAGTTTGAAAAAATGAATTAAACTTAATTTATAATGTGCGCAACTGCGCACCTCCTTGGTGACACCAACAAAGAGTTCAAGAAAATTTCACCCCAAAGCAGAAAGATTTGGAGAAAAACCAGAAAGATCAGCCCTAAAAGATTTGGCAAGCAAACTCTGCCACAATTTCTATTTCTAACTTAAAATCTAAACTAACTAACCAAACAACCCGATGATTAACCTCTAATTAATTCCACAACACACTAAAAACAGCAAGTGAGTATAGCGGAAATATATAGAAGTTGATGAGATATTAAAATAAAAGATTACTACGTTGATGACCTCGCACGTACGTAGGTTTAAGCAAAAAGGTAAGTTTAACAAGTTTTAGCAAGCAAAATATGAAGAATCTGGCAAGCACGCCACGCTACCACTTTTTCGTTTCTAAGACAAAAAAGTACTTACTGATGAATGTATTTTTAAATAATGTTAGGCCTACACTTCGCCTTCGGACGAGCCCCCAGTGTAGGGTTTTGCCTTTCTTAAGTCCCCTTAGTGTAAGGTTCTGCCTAACTTAAGTCCCCAGCGTAGGGTTCTGCCTAACTTAAGTCCCCAGCGTAGGGTTTGGCTGTCTAATTTGTCGTAATTTGTTTATAAAAAGGAAATAAAAGGATAATTTAAAGAATATTGAGAGACTCTAAGTCTCTAATTAAAAGGATAATTTAGGCTTCTGGCTGTCTAGTCTAGGGGTATGACTTCCTACAAAAAGTAAACCAATCGAATAGAATCATACATTTTATTATTTATCAATGTTACAAGTTTTAGTATTTGGGGAGTTGAGAAAATATATAACTAATTTAATTTATTGAGACGGGTGTCGGATGAGTGACATTCTCCCGGCGTGCATTTAACCTTCTCGTTCTAAAATTCAGTCCCTTCGTTTTGCCAGTCTAATTTCGAATCAATGTCTGAGCGTTTTCATTTTTCAATTCCCCGCTTATATCATAATATCCCGGTAGAGCCTTTTCATCAATAATAGCTATCGTAAGAATCAAGGGAAATGCTATACCGGTTTCATAGTTATGTCGCATTAGAAATACAGATGTGTTGAGCTAGATTCTGTGTGAGTGGCGTTTGTCAACAGGAAGCTTGACTTATGTTCTGTGAGAACGATAGGTTTTGAATTTGCAGCATTGAAATGCATTTTGCAATACTGATAAATTTCGGTTAAATGTTAAAATATAAATTTGTTATTTAAAACATGGTACATGTTACATATGCAATGTAGCCTATAGTAAAGTGAAGATATGGTTAAAGTTATCAAAGCTCAAGAATGGCGCCACTGTCATTCCACAGAGAATACCAAGACCTTGGTCAATCAATCAATCAATGTTTTATTTGTCAGTAACAGGAACAAAGGTAGATGTTTGAAATATGCAATTAATGTACACAATGCAAAGTTACACAAGTTCCCATACCGACTGGGAGACAACGAAACGACCATACGGTCTACAAGTCAAATGCCACCCTAGGTTTCACCAATATCTGACTTTGAAGGTTTCAAAGAGTTCTATGATGAGATGAAATCATTGGCCTGATACCTTGCAGCTGCTATTAATTTTTCGTCAATTCTTTTTTCCTAAAAATCCCTATTGACACTCTCACAAAACATTTTATATTGAAAAAACAAACATGGCAACTCTATTCTCTGCATGGCAGATAATTTTGCATTGAGTTTAGTCTTTTTGTTCGCTGAATGGTTGTGAGTTTTTGGTAAGTGCCAATTCGTGTAGGTTAAGAGTTAGCTTTTTTGAAATCGGGCGTATTATCTGAGAAAACATTCTCAAAGTTTAGTTAAATTGAATAAACATCCAATTTATTATTGAGTGAATGTTTACCTTGGACGGAAAAAGTTTTATCCTGGCAGTTTCACATACTTGTTGTAGAGGCTTTGAACACCATCAGGCCTGATCACTTAATTTGATAGTGTGAAATTTCTGATTATTGAAGTGTTTGTGAAGTAATTCAATAGAGAGCTGGGAGCTGGTTTACAAGCTTCCCACTTGGTTAAAAAGGCGATGACGTCACAGAAGAGGTATCCACCATAAAAATAGTACAAAAGTGGGGTGAAATCAGTCAATCATGACGATAAAAAGCATGCAAGTGTCCGCCTTTAGTAAAGATACCAGCATTTAATAAACGCTAATTTAAAGAACATATCTCTGTCTATTAACAAGCAAAAGTTGAGGTTGATAGCTTTTTCACAAAGCGAGCAACTGGGCTGGATGCAACCTAATTCGTACCATGAACATTTCATACCGTCAGTTCGTACCTTGAAAAGATCGAGAGAAAAAATTAAAGAAAGCCGATGTCGCTGATCGCAGCTTCCGCAAACATTTTAAAATTTTCCGCAGACTAACAAAAACTCTTAGGATCATCACCAGAAATTTTAAAATGTTTGCCGAAACTCCGATCAACCCTAACCCTTTTAAAATGTTTGCGGAAACTGCGGAAAAACGGAAACTGCGATCAGCAATGTTCTATTTTTTTCTCTCGGTGTTTTCAGTTTGTTTGTTCGCGGAATGCGGATACGCGATACCGTATCTAACCGATGGGTGCAACCTAGTTCGTACCCTGAACAGTTCGGACCCTCAGTTCGTACCCTGAAAAGATCGAGAGAAAAAATTAAAAAAAGCCGAAGTCGCTAATCGCAGTTTAATAGCACAAAGCCGAAGTCGCTGATCGCAGTTTCCGCAAACAAACTCGAGGGTTAGGGTTAGCGGAAACCGCGGAACTGCAGAAAAATATTTGCGGAAACTGTGATCAGCGAGGGTTAGAGCAGAGCATAGATTACTCGATGATTAGAGTTAGGGTTAGCCGAAACTGCGGTTAGCAAAACTGCTGAAAAATGTTTGCGGAAACTGCGATCAGCGAGGGTTAGGGTTAGAGCATAGATTGCTCTATAGTTAGGGTAAAGGTTAGCGGAAACTGCGGAAAAATGTTTGCGGAAACTGCGATAAGCGAGGGTTAGAGCATAGATTGCTCTATAGTTAGGGTTAGGGTAAAGGTTAGCGGAAACTGCGAAAAAGTGTTTTCGGAAACTGCGATCAGCGAGGGTTAGGGTTAGAGCATAGATTAATCTATGGTTAGAGTTAGGGTAAAGGTTAGCGGAAACTGCGGTTAGCGGAATCTACGGAAAATGTTTGCGGAAACTGTGATCAGCGAGGGTTAGAGCAGAGCATAGATTACTCGATGATTAGAGTTAGGGTTAGCCGAAACTGCGGTTAGCAAAACTGTTTGCGGTTAACAAAACTGAAAAATGTTTGCGGAAACTGCGATCAGCGAGGGTTAGGGTTAGAGCATAGATTGCTCTATAGTTAGGGTAAAGGTTAGCGGAAACTGCGGAAAAATGTTTTCGGAAACTGAGATCAGCGAGGGTTAGAGCATAGATTAATCTATGGTTAGAGTTAGGGTAAAGGTTAGCGGAAACTGCGGTTAGCGGAATCTACGGAAAATGTTTGCGGAAACTGCGATCAGCGAGGGTTAGGGTGAGAGCATAGATTAGCCTATGGTTAAGGTTAGCGGCAACTGCGATCAGCGACTTCGGCCTTGTGCTATCTTTCTCTCGATCTTTTCAGGGGAAAATTTTAAAATGTTTGCGGAAACTGCGATCAGCGACTTCCGCTTTTTTTAATTTTTTCTTTCTATTTTTTTAGGGTACGAACTGAGGGTCCGAACTGTTCAGGGTACGAAATAGGTTGCATCCCCTAACCGATACTCGGATACCCTAACCTTTTTAAATTGTTTGTGGAAACTGCAATCAGCGACTTCGGCTTTTTTTAATTTTTTCTCTCGATCTTTTCAAAGTACGAACTGACGGTACGAATTGTTCATGGTACGAATTAGGTTGCACCCAACTGGGCTTCAAACACAAGCAAATAGCGCCCGGTGACTCGTTGCATTTCCGAATCGAAGCAAGTATACAAGTCTCCCCTGGTCTGCGATCATTATATGTCTTTATTAAATTAGTTGTAAGTTGCTTGTTTCTGCTTTGATTTTTACAATTGAACCATTGCTGGAAAGCACAAGCTATCGTCTACCCAAATAAAGCTAAGCCAGACTCTAAAAATTAAAAATATTTCCTAGGTAAAGAGTTGAACTTGACCGAGTTTAACCATTTATACGAAAAATAACTTTAAAGATACCAGCATTTAATAAACGCTAATTTAAAGAACGTATCTCTGTCTATTTACAAGCAAAAGTTGAGGTTGATAGCTTTTTCACAAAGCGAGCAACTGGGCTTCAAACACAAGCAAATAGCGCCCGATGACTCGTTGCATTTCCGAATCGAAGCAAGTATACAAGTCTCCCCTGGTCTGCGATCATTGTATGTCTTTATTAAATTAGTTGTAAGTTGTTGATTAAATGCTGGTATCTTTAGAAGTATTCTTCGGATAAATAGTTAAACTTGGTCAAGTTTAACTCTTTTCTAAGGAGATATGTGGTGTTTTTCGGGCCTGTGTTACATTGCTTTGCATAGGTGAGATCTTCTGCTTTGCAGGGCTGGTTCAATTGTAAAAATTGAAGCAGAAACAAGCAAATCACAACTAATTTACTAAAGGCGGACACTTGCATGCTTTTTATCGTCATGATTGACTGATTTCACCCCACTTTTGTACTATTTTTATGGTGGATACCTCCTCCGTGACGTCATCGCCTTTTTAACCAAGTGGGAAGCTTGTAAACCAGCTCCGAGAGCTGTCCTTGGAAATGCGTTGCTCAAGCGCAGTCCCCAAGAATAAAAAAAGTTAAGCTTAATTTTGCAGTTTTTTGTTTATAATGTCAAAAGTTTAAGGCAGTGGCTATTTGACCGGCGCCGGTCTTTGAATCTGAAACACTATTTGACCGTCATTACGTCATTGTCCAGTCACTTTTTTTCTTTTTCTCTTTCAAAGCAAAAGATGAGAAGCGCGCATATAAGTTCTGAATCCAACCATTTTATTCAACTCGTTATGTGGCGCGTGTGGTACGTCGCCGCTTCCTATTCTAGAGGGATTGAGTTCGATACTACCCAGAAGCGTTCCTTTTTTTTAACTAAATTTTGACCCAAAGTGCATTTTGTTGAGAGCAAAATTGTATTGCTTCGTTCGGCAAACACGGTCACATCAATCAATCATTTTATTTTTCGTCATTAACGCGTCCGGGACGAAAAAGATACTAACTACAAAAATCGATACATATAGACCTCCCAGCACGTTAATAAACGGGAAGACGTGGCAAAACCTTGAAAAGTTTAAAACGTGCCTGAATTGAAAAATTATGTAGGCTATATACCGTATCAGTAGTTAGCACGGCCACAATCGGAAAATTACCCAGAGAAATTCTCAAATTCCAGCAAATTAAAAAAACTCTAACTTTATTACTCACATTTGAAAAGACATAAAAAATAATTAAAAACTGACTAAAAAATGCACTTCGTGTCAATAGTTAAAAAAAAATAAATAAAAAAAAAGAACGCTTTCGGGTAGTATCGAACTCAGTCCCTCTAGAGTCGGAGGCGGCGACGTATCGCATGCGCCACGTTACGAGTTGAGTGAGATGGTCGGATTTAGAACTTATATGCGCTTCTCGTCTTTTGCTTTGAAAGAGAAAAAGAAAAAAGTGACTGTATAGTGACGTCATGACCGGTCAAATAGTGTTTCAGATTCAAAGACCGGCGCCGGTCAAATAGCCACTGCCAAAGTTTAACCAACTGAGCTATTGTGGTAACAATATCCTATTGGCGACGGTGAGTTATGAAACTACTAATTTTAAAAGTAAATATAGCCTTTGAAGCTGTCCATGATTGTTCAAGCTGGAAGTGTAGGCCTATGCACATTTGCAATACCGGTAGCTCACAACAGATAGCTGGTAAGGTCTACCGTATACTGATTTTTCTTGCAATGTGGACAGCTGGGAAATTCAAAAATTGGCAAAACTGCAAAAAATTTTCTTTGCTTATTACGTAAATTCATTTTTATAGCTGCAGGCCTGGAAAAAATAGGGATTCTGGTTTGTATCACTGCGTATTTACGACTTCCAACTTGTACCTCAGAGCTGAACATGTTCTTAGCAAAATTGCACAAATATATTGTTGTAGTCCGCCCGAAAGCGTCGTAAAAAGCATGTGATATGGGAAGTGTCATTGAAAAATTTCAAAATATTTGCGGAGGTATACAAAAACATCCATAAAAAAAAAAAAAATTAGCGACAAGCTGCTCATTCACTGGAATGGGCCACGCATAAGCAATAGCATAGCATCGTGAAACATATGGTAGTGCAATATTAGCATCGTGAAACAGGCTCTTAATCTACATTTCAAAGGAAAGCTATTGCATTTTAGTACCGGTACTAATGAATGACGTTTGCTCGAAAATGTACAAAGTGTCTTCTGTGGTAGATAGACCAAGCAACAAGAAATCGTCACCATCTTTTATGTCCCGGTAATGTATTTGTAGTAATTTCGCATGGGCAAAACTTGCTTGCGGTTTCATTGATTTGCAAAAACAGCTGTTTTAGCGTCATAATTTTGATTTTGTTGTCAAGTTATAATAATGCATTTGTCACTCTTCGTGTAGCGGACTGGTTGTTTTATAGGTTACAGAAGTAATTTTCGCAATGTCTTGTGTTCTCACTCAGCGAAACTTGTTGTGCATTCAGCCGTCTGGCCGTTTTTGTGCTATATGCCTATATCGGGTCTGCTACTATTCAGCGAGTCTAATTCGGTGATTTTTTGAAAATCTAACGACGCCTTCTGTAAAGCCAACCATTGAATATTATTCAATATTCAGACATTGAATTAATGTAAATACGAACTGTTAGGCTAATTGGGTTCTTTGAACAAATCGAATGGCTTTTGTTAATGTTTCTCAGGTTCAACTTATACCTGGTCAGCGATAATTCCCTTTTGAATACGATTTCAATGTCTGGCCACGTTAAAACGATGTAATTGCCTGGGTGCAACCGAATTCGTACCATGAACAAATCGTACCGTCAGTTTGTACCTTAAAAAGATCGAGAGAAAAAATCGAAAAAGTTGTAGTTGCTGATCGCAGTTTCCGCAAACATTTTAAAAGGGTTAGGGTATCGGTATCCGCAAAAAAAAAAACTGAAAAGATTGAGAGAAAAAAAATAAAACCTTGCTGATCGCAGTTTCCGTTTTTCCGCAAACATTTTAAAATTTCCGGTTATGATCCTAAGAGTTTGCCGAAGTCGCTGATCGCAGTTTTCGCAAACATTTTAAAAGGGTTAGGGTTGATCAGAGTTTCCGCAAACATTTTAAAAGGGTTAGGGTGTTTCCGCAAACAAACAAACTGAAAAGATCGAGAGAAAAAATAGAACAAAGCCGAAGTCGCTGATTGCAGTTTCTGTTTTTTCTGCAGTTTCCGCAAACATTTTAAAATTGCCGGTAATGATCCTAAGAGTTTTTCGAAGTCGCTGATCGCAGTTTCTGCAAACATTTTAAAAGGGTTAGGGTTGATCGGAGTTTCCACAAACATATTGAAATTTCTTTAAATCAATCAAGTTTATTTCGGCATAGAATGATCCTAAGAGTTTTTGTTTGTTTGCGGAAACTGCGATCAGCGACTTCGGCTTTTTTCAATTTTTCCCTCGATCTTTTCAAGCTACGAACTGACGGTACAAATTGTTCATGGTACGAATTCGGTTGCATCCTAATTGCCTTTACATTACATTCAAAAGTTTTGTTGACATCAAAATTTCTTTGACTGCTTTGAGTTACAGCATCGTTTTGTGAAAAAGGTTGTTTTGATATAAAATATCTTTGAAATATCATAAAAAATCAACAAATAGCTTATTTAAAAGATGAATGACATGAACATGACGCAGAGAAGGTGGATGACGTGGGATTAGGGATGCACAATACAGAATACCTGGCTATTCTAGAATATTCTAGAATACTTAATTTCAAATCCAGAATTTCGAATCTATTCTGAAATTACGTGGCAATTTTTTTCAAATAATATCGAACAAAAAGCAAAAATATTTGTACATTATTTTGAATTGTATTAGTATCACATGTCAAACAGAGTATAACATATGATAAATCAAGCATCATACGATTAGGGTTGCCAGATTTTTTCTCAAAATACAGACGAAACCGGTTAATCGAATCACCTATTTGCCAGACGTTTTGATACGATTATCCGATTGATTCGTTTAACCAATTTACTAAAAAAAAAGGTTTATTGTGAATGGGCGTAATTGTTGGGATGTCTGTGCTGACTAGGCTGCAGCGCACATTACAACTGATGCTTCCTACAACTGTTTACGATTCTGGTTAAACTTTAAAGAGTTTACTAGTTCTGTGTTACATAACACTATGCTGTGTTTTCCAGCCAGCAAAACTGGTCCTTTTTGCATTGATTTATCATCTGCAGACGTTGAAACAATGTAAAAAAGACCAGTTTTCCTGACTGGGAGAGCATTTATGATCAAAGCATTTTTCTGCAAACTGCGGCAATCGGACTTCTTTTAATCTAACCGATATCTGTGACGTCACAACGCGAACTTTGACGTTGATGTTTTTGATTCAAGCGTGCTATTTTTAGCTCCGCACCAGCTGTGTAATTTTGAGTATGGAACATGGCCTACGAAAATTTTAAAGAGTTTACTACTTCTGTGTTACATAACACTGTGCTGTATGTTCCAGCCAGCAAAACTGGTCCTTTTTCCATGATTTATCATCTGCAGACGTTGAAACAATGTAAAAAAGACCAGCTTTGCTGACTGGGAGAGCATTTACGATCAAAGCATTTTTCTGCAAACTGTAGCAATTGGACTTCTTTTAATCTAACCGATCTTTGTGATGTCACAACGCGAACTTTGACGTTGACGTTTTTGATTCAACCGTGCTATTTTTAGCTCCGCACCAGCTGTGTAGTTGTGAGTATGGAACGTGGCCTACGAAAATAGTGGTATGGTAGAAAAACACGGCTTACACTCATTGTTTGTTTTGAAATCGCAAAGTTTTTTTTTTTCAAGTCTTTTGCGCTGTCTGGTAAAATAATTAATTTGCAATGTTCTTCAACTGAACGAAAGTGCACAAATGAAATTACGCACTGCATTTCACAACAGTAGGCTACTTTTTTTCAGCAATTTAAAAAAAAATTCTCCAAAGTTTTCTGGTTTAAACTTTTGGACATGCTTTCCAACACTTCCCTCTCAAGCCGAAATAATTTGTCCGTGTCCATTCCTTGGAAGGCCAGTCGCCGACGGATGACATCAAAAGTATTTAAACTTCTTTATTGGGAAGTGTGATTATTCCTTTTGTCTGCTTTTCTGTTTTAATGAAGCCCAGCTGTGCGAAAATATCGGTTCTTTGTAGTGCGATGTCTAGCACATAAGATTATGGCCTGGGATTACAGACACTTGTCTTTGTTTTGATAGCATGCGTATGTCTCACCTCTGCTTCATTTCGCCTTTAAACATTGCAGACAATTATATGAAGCAAAAAAGAGACATTCTCTTTTCGCTAACAGGCACAATTATACGATTAAATGAATGAAGTATGCAAACTAGAAGCAAATCCTGATGCTTTTATCCGACTTATTCTTTTAAGCGGTATTCGTTTAACCGATGTTTTTACTTAACATTAGATTGGATTTGGTTTGGGATTTCAGGTTTTGATTCAAATAAACGGTTGATACGTTTAAGCAGTATACTATTAACCGATTTCGTCTGTAGTGAACATTTTGAACCCTCTAACTACTACTAAAAACTTGGTCATCACACTGCTTAGGCCTATAGTACAATAAACATGCAACTGTTTGGGTGGCAGCTGACTTTTGTGACCTTTTAGTCTTTCGCTGCCATCCTTGTTGTGCGAATTATTTGTGTTTATTGTGTTTTTGTATATTTTCTCTTTTTTTTCTTTCTTTTTTGCCAACAAAACTAAAAATAAACTGAACGGAATTCGTCTGCAGTTCTGATAACTGCGTGAACCATATGAAGGAAGAAAAAGAGGCGCTTGGAACAAACAGTCCATGAAGAAAAAAATCGGCGCGCAAGACGGAAAATATCAATTTTACATTTGTTTAACGTCGCACACTGTTCATTTAACAGATTTATTTTCGAATCCTGATATCCGAAAAGAAACTGCAAATGCGATTCGAATACATTGAGATTCGAATCTCTAAGATTCGATATTCTGTATTGTGCATCCCTACGTGGGATACATGTCAATTTTATGTGGGCAAACAATTTAATAGTTCAAACATTTTTGCTAAATTTCATTTTAATTTATTTTTTTTTGTCGGAATGCAAGAGAAACGATATTGTGGAATAAAACACAAAATTCTCTAAACAGAAGGCGCCATTAGATTTTAAAAAAATTGCCGAATAGGAAACTCGCCGAAACGGGCCATTCCGCCTATATCGCTTTTCGTAATTGGTGATGCTATTCATGCACATTGCACATACTATCGGCCCGTTCGAGCATGAAGTTATGTTATTGTCAACTTGTCAAGTACGTAACAAATGGCTCGTGATGTCGTATTGTTTCATGACATTCACACGTTGGTGGGTGAGTCAGTGGATCTAATTTGTAAGCATGCGGCGTCTAATTTATTAAGCCTATTGTTGTTCCAATTTATTCCGATCAAAGTGGGCACATCCGGTACAAACAGTGCGCCATGCCTGCTTACGAATAAAATACGATACCAAGACTGTTTATTGGAACTATGAAGCTACAGATGGCCTTCTATAATATATTTTTTGCGTGAGGCGTTTTGCCGGAAAACTGTAAATGGTGTAATTATGACGACATTGTCGTGATTGTAAGCCGCAGAAATTTTTTTGCTAAAAAAACAGATTACCGGGAAGCTAAACATTTTTCCAGCCCTGTTTATAGGACAGGACAGCATTTTTATCGAATAAAATGCTATATTTTGCGTAAATTTTTGGGTGCTAGAACATCGGCAGAACCTTACTGAAACAGTGTGAGGCTAACTATCGTTATCACTGTAGTGTGAAATCTACTGCTGCATTTTTATGACTGGAATAGTATTATACAGGCAGTGGCTATTTGACCGGCTCCAGTCTTGTAATCTAAAACACTATTTCACTGGTTGTGACATTTTTTCTTTCACCTTCTCTTTCAAAGCAAAAAACGAAGTGAGAAAAAAATGTGTCTATATAAGTTCTAAATTCAACAATTTTATTCAACTGATTCAGTGGCGCATACGGTGTTTCTCGGGCTGGTGCTCCAGAGGGAATGTGTTCGATACTACGGTACCGGAAGCATGTTTTTTTTTAAAACTAAATTTTGACCTGAAGTGTGACACAATCGTTAATCTGCTGCATTTTTGTAGTCAATTTTTAATTTGAGCAGCTTGCAGCCCAATTTTTTATGTCTTTTCAAATATGAGTAATAAAGTTAGAGTTTTTTAATTTGCTGGAATTTGAGAATTTCTCTGGGTAAGTTTCCGTTTATCATAAGAGAATGTGACCGTGTTTGACGAACAACAGATTACATTTTTGCTCTCAAGATTAGTTTGGTGGCTGTAAAAAGTTACAATACGTAAAAAAAATTGTTTCATCAATGTTAAGTTTACTTTTAGGCAGTGTTTTTTAGCAGGCAATTTAGTGTGAAATAAAACGATACCGGGTAGTATTGAACTCATACCCTTGGGGATACCAGCCCGAGAAATATCATACGTGCCGCTGATTCAGTTTAATAAAACTATTGAATTTAGAAGTTATATAGGCACTTTTTTCTTTTTTTCTCCTCCCGTCTTTTGCTTTGAAAGAGAAGGTGAAAGAAAAAAAATACGTCATGACCGGTCAAATAGTGTTTTAGATTAAAAGACTGGAGCCAGTTAAATAGCCACTGCCATTATATAAACATGATATTACATATTTCCATACATTGATCTTGACAATACCAGGTCACATATGGTGCACCTGGATGGATATGCAATATAGCAGTAGACATCCAGCTGCAATTGCACCAAACTTTGTCATAACACTATGAGACCTTCCAGTTGTCCATCATCATTTTGAGTGAGCAATCCCCTACTTCTACTATCCTTAAAACAAACATTGGATCTCTTTATACGACAGCGATGCTGTTTTTCAAATTTGAGACTAAGTTTACTGTTTCATCATTTTTTAATGATCAAAATTCTGTATCTGATTAAAAAATAAAGAGTATTTTGGGCTCTTATTATCAAGTTACCCAGTTGTTCCAACCATTTTGCTCCTAAAATTCTGTGTGTTTTTTCAAATGGTATCTCTTTTCTCGATTTAAAATCGAAAAGCCCCAAATAGATGATTTATGGCAATTGTTTATTAATTAAATTACAGATATCGTCATGCAAGTCTTTTTGAAAACTAGCACATTGCATTGTGTTGATGTCCAGGAAGATGATTTGGTATCTTCACTGAAGAGAATTGTTAGCGACAGAGAAGGAATTTGTGTGAATGATCAAGTTAGTACACATTCTATAGCCTACCAGAAGCCTTGTATGCTTTCCCATTGCACATTATAATTTGGATTTGTTTTGTTTAAAACATAAATCTTATGTTTCTGTAGCCATTGGAAACACAATCTGCTGTAAATATTTTTAGCATGAGATTGGAGCTGTTGATGTCATTTTAATTATCTGCACTCGGTTAATTTTCTAAAACACACAGCTGCCCCATTTAGTTATGTGATTCATCTAAAAAAGGACACAAAGTTTTTCTACATAGAGCCAGCTTTGGTATATCGGTAGTTGGAAAAACGTAATATAATTGTTTTGTATGTGTCAAAATTTTGAATTGTTTTAGATTTTGACATGTTGCGGTGGAACACTAGATGACGAGGTGTGTTTAACAACTGCTGGAATCAGCAATTTGTCAACTGTGAATGTCCTAGCAAGAATTCTCGGAGGTTAGTGAGTGTATTTATTTCCTATGTTACTCCTTACACGAAAAAAATCGTTTAGGGAGTTACATAATATCATTCATATCACTCAAAAGGGCTCAAGTTGTCAACCGTGTTGAGCCCTGATAGTTGATTCTTGCAATCATGCAAATGACTACAAATTGAGACAGCAACTGTAGCTCACAGAGCTCAATGCAACTCCATCCTGTACAGAGTGATACCGACCCAGAGCATTCACCCTTTATGTCTAATACTGTTCAGGGCGGGCAGCTTTATCGCTAGGGATGGCATCACCTTGCTTTAGTTAAATGTCCTCATAATCAAGAAGAAGAAATCACTCAAAAAAGTGTGAGCGATTTTGCATTGGGCTATGTAGGTCGACAAAGTTATCTTATTTGGCTCTATGTAGTAAAGTGTAAGAGCATCATATAGCATTTGAAGGAGAGAGCATCCCTAACACAGTCTTTCCATGTTATCTTTATAAAGCAACAGTTCACTTTCTGCTTCACAACTTTTACTGATTAGTAATGTTCAGTAATATTTCTTTAGGTAAAGTTCACGGGTCATTAGCTCGAGCTGGTAAAGTCAAGGGCCAAACTCCAAAGGTAAAGTGTCTGCTTTTGCAATGAACCCGACTTGTGCAATGTCGTAGTTTTGTACTGCCCACAACAGTGCAGTAGAACTCGCCTGCAATGACACCTGAAGGGACCTTCGAGTGTCACTCTAGCAAATGCCACTCTTGTCGAACTCGAAAAGTATTTTTTAAAGCGGAACTTTGCAACAGATGTCACCATACACTCATGCCGTAGATAAATTATGCTGTATTTAACAACATGGTTTTTTAACCATAGACAGATAAAACATGATTTTTGTCTGATAGGTTGAAGCTCAGGAAAAGAAGAAAAAGAAGACCGGCCGTGCAAAACGACGAATGCAATACAACCGAAGATTCGTGAACACAGTCCAGCAGTTCGGACGTCGCCGTGGTCCAAACTCCAATTCTTAAATATTGGTTTATGTTTGGATATGGAATAAAATCATTTTAACCGATAACTTTGTTGTCCAATCATGTTTTAAAGCGTTCTCAGTTTGCAGCAGGGCCGTAGCCAGACCGCAGAGCTAGGGGGGGCCAACAAAATTTAAATGATTTTGGCATTTTAACCTCTTAAATACCGGTATCCACAAAAATTGCAATATATCAGATTAGTGTTAAGCCCAACACTGGTCTCTTATTTTATCCGCTAGTTAAATCACGGCAACCATATTACAATGACCAACATAACACAGCAATTGTTGACTTGTTGTATAAATAGCGTTAGGCTACTTGTTATGAGCAGTAGCGTAGCCAGGAATTTTGAAAGGGGGTGGGGTTGACGGCGAGTTTCGCTTATCGCGACACCCAGCGGCGGAGGGTCTGGGGGGCCTCCCCCAGAAAATTTTGAAAAATTACTTTGAATTTGGTGCATTCTGAGAGTATTTTCAACAAAAATGTGGGTATGAATATTCCTGTAAAATGGTGCTGTCCAGTGGCATAGCAAAAGGATAAGATCATGTTTTCTTCGGCATTTTTCGGAAATAAAGCTACAAGTCTCTGTGTTTTCTTGTTGCTAATTCCAGGCTAAGATATTTGAATGTTTGGTAATGGCAAAACTCGCTCTTTGCAGTTTCGTTTAAAGTTAGGCAAACTTTGTTTTAGAGACATAAAGAGACCCCCCCCCCCTTTGGCTACGCCACTGGTTATGAGCAAAAATTTTAACTGGCTCGAAGAAGCTAGTGCCGAGGATTTTGATAGATATGATTAGTTGATTACATTCCGCCTATACACTCGTGAGCTAGTCTATTGCAGTCGCGGATGTTTGGATGCAAACCGTCTCACAAACAAGTCTAAATCGATAGATTTCGATACAGAATGTTCAAAGGCCATAAGCACCAAGTTTGCCTGTTTTGGTTGTAACATGCTCCGTCTAGTGGGAGCGTCAACCCTTGTTAACACTGAGAATCCACACTCACAAACGGCAGTGCTAGATCCAAATGTAGCAATATCTGCTGCAAGGTTGAACACTTTACAGATTAGAAAACTAGAAACAAAATTTATTTACACCAGGGGTTCCCAACCTTTTTACGATCTCGTACCACTTGGACGCCCTGTACTGCCAAGTGTACCAGTTCTTGCAAAACAACTAATTTGATCGAATCATATTTTATTCAGAAGAATAATATTGGCCTACTAAATTAAATAACACTAAAGCACCACAAATAAATTTCACGAGATTTTTGTTTACTGTCCACCAATTGGTCGATGCGCGGTGCAAGTTTGCCAACACCGCATCGAAAGTCATTTCCGGGCGGACCTAGTCGGTTTCGATTTTTTGACTTGATGTTCATCATGACCGAAAATCCCTGCTCACATTCCCACGTAAAAGGGAAAATCAGTAGCTGTGAAACAGCATGGGAAGCTAGCGTTGAATATAAAGAGGCCATACTGAGCTAGAAGTTTATTGGAGAACATTCCTTGTAACCGTTATTGAACATTTTATTCCGATCCATTTTTAGCTTACAACTAGCATTATTCAACGCTATTTGTAGCTTAAGCTATAAAACAGGAGAAGATATCTATCAAGAACAATCATTTGACACAATTAACGCCAACTGTCCCGCGACCCGCAGCTTTGTTTGTACGGCTTTTCAAAGTAACTGCGCTCCTTGTTGACAATTGACATGGCCTGTATTTTGAAGATCGTAATGATATGAAACAACAGGAATAGTTACGTAACAATAAGAATAGGCTTCGGGAATTTTTTTTTTCTTGTAAACAAAACCAGATAAACAAAATATAAAGTTAAAAAAACGGAAGCTACCCGCGTACCACCTGAAAAACCTTCGCGTACCACAGGTTGGGAACCCCTGATTTACACTGATTGAAGAGAAAAAATAAACACTGCTTAAAAGATTACGGTTTATATTTTGTATGCGTTGTCTTCAAAAACCACTTACTTTACCACTGCACATTTTGCGATTTATCTCTGCACAAATTTGGTTTATCAGTGCACAAATTGGTTATCACTGACCCTTAGAATATGGTACCGAGAATAGCGACAGCTGATATCAAATACCGTAGCCTAATTTGTACCGGTTTGTAGGCCTGCTGGAAAACCATTCCCTTTTTGTTAGGTTATCATTCTTTCTCAAAACATTTTATTTTGCACAGTTTCTGACAATTTTTCTACCAACCTAACACGTGTTGGCCTTGGTTGAATTAAACATGTTGAGGTTGCCAAAGGAGGGGGTGGGGGGGGGGCGAAACTGTTTAATCATCTTAGCTGTTAACTAAACAAAACAATTGTAGTTAATTGGGCCTAGGTTGGAGCTCTGCAACGGGAAAGATGGGCAAAATCATTACAATTGTAGCTGTTGCTCGAGAATGTTGGAATTTTGCCAGGGGGGCAAAATTTTTTTCAGGGGGGGCGAGGCCCCCCCTGGCCCCCGGCTGGCTACGGGCCTGGTTTGCAGGCAATTAAGGGTTTGTAAGTTAATTTATCAAAAACATTAGATATACCAACACCAAGCTTATCAACAAACAGTCCCTTGTGAACAATGGTATGCGCAAGGCGAAACAGGTTTTCGAGTCTCCTACAAGTCAGCGGTTGTAAAGCAAGTGGTTAGAAAGCTAATTCAGTTTAGCAAGCAAGTCCAATGCTAAAATATCTCATTTGCTGACTTGGACAGTAGGTAAACGTACATGTAGGTAAAAAGTTGTTTGTAGCGCATAGAAACCTCACGATAAGCATAATTATCAGTTGGAAGGTCCATGATTTGTGAAAACGTGTGGCCTATCAAGAGTAAGCTTCAATCAGTGCGCTGTAATTTCACTTACGAGTGCGTAAGCTCACAGTAAAATGGGCTCACCTTGCACCCATGCCGGTTACAGAGGCGGGTGTCCGCTACTTTAAAAGTAGTGCGCTACTCAGGCTAAAGTAGTGCGCGCTACCAATCGATAAAAGTAACGCGCTACTTCCCACCTCTGATCAATAGCCTACAGTGTTCTTACCATTGTCGTTGGCCTACGTCGGTGGTTCAATTCAAAGCCTCAGCAAATGTGCAAAACTGCCAGGATTGAGCTTTTTCAGCTTGGGGTAAAAATTTTGACGATCAATGACGCAAAATCCTGCAACAGCTATCCAAATGGAGGATAGCTGTTGATAGATAGGCCTGTGGCACGCAGCAGCCAAACCGACTTTCGGGATTTTGCTCTACTTTGGCACCACGAATCTATAAGTTGTTTCTGACAGCATACAAGGATTGGTTGGTTTTGAATTTTTTCCTCAGACCGAGAAAGCTTTGATAGGTTATTCCTGATAATGATAATTTTGCATACTTGTGGACGCTTTCGGCGCAGGGCCGGTTACCGAGAATAACAGAGTGAAGTTTCCGATTGTTGAAGTGTTGTTGCCGGGGAATTATGCCATCCATTAGGTGCCGCTGAATGGAGAACAGTCCTTAGAATACGTTGCTCAAGCGCACACCCCAAGAGTTGAAACATAGCGCCGTTTGATTTTGAAGATTCAAGTTTTGATTTTGAATGAGCTATAGGGTCGACTTGCCTTTGCTGAGCAACCTAACATCGTAAGCTCTATTATAAAAACAACGTTGATCTACCGGTGTGAAGACTAGTCACACCCTTCCCCGCACTGCTGGCTTCCGACATTCAGAACAACGCAGGACACTCTACCTTTGCGTGTCTTGGGAAAACCAGCTTTTTGACACTGATGGGGTGTTACATGGCTCGACGTAGCTGCATTCGCTTTCGGGATTTTGCTTTACTTCGGTAGCCTACCACAAACCCTTAAGTTGTTTTTGACAGAACACAAGGGTCGACTTGCCTTCGCTGAGCAAACTGCGCTCAGCCGAAGTGTCAAATTTTTTTCGTATTTAATCGTTCAAACTGAAGTTATAGCCTACTTTCTGCGTCATTTCAATACCAGAGTGAAAGCGAAGCTCCGGAAAACCAACACCAAAGAAACAGTCTGAGCCCGTCGTTTAAAAGAAAATACGAAATCGTAAACAGGTCAAAAACTTTATTGTGTCAAGGTTACCAAGTGTTCTTTCTTTTAGGTAGCCTACTACTCTCAATAGTAGGATATGTTAGGCTACACTGATCAGAAGATAATTATCTTCGACTCAGAAACCTCAATACAAATCTTGAAACAATCTTTTCATGTTTTCATAATTCTTCAGCTTACCGAATTATCATCATATGACCAGATCCTTTTACTTTGCATAAGCCACATTCTTAATCGAACTTTTTATGTCATGTCCAAATCTGCTTTCCATCTGGCCCTTTTCTTCCAAATCGTTGCGCGAGTGCACGCTGCACAGTCTTTTTCGACTGTGTTCTAGCGCAGTGGTTCCCAACTCGTTTTTAAGGCGACCCATTTAAAAAAAAATTCAGTTCGGTGAAACCTTGCGACCCAAGCAAATTGTCGTAATATTTTAAAAGCCATACAAGATTGTGTTGCAAACAAACAGCACTACAAAAGCAGTACCTTTTTCCGAAAATAATATGTTTATCAAATCACTAATGAGATAGCTGTGCTGGCTTGCTGTCAGTGAGTTTTTGAAATCGAGGCGTTATTTTGCTTAGACATAGCCGCATGTCGGCTTTAACTTCCAGCCGGTTTCGCTGTTCAGTTTTCAATACACACATGGCACTAAATCCAATCTTACAATGCCAAGTTGTTGCAAATGGAATCTGTTTTTGAATCTCTAATTGTGAAACTGTGGGATACACTTTGTAGGCTACATGGAAGCCCAAAAGTGGATGTTTGCAGAACCTTTGGGGTAGGCTGTTTGTTTTTGAAGGACGCAAAAGAAATACGGTTTGCTACTTTTGTCATTATGTCCATAAACTGTTCTGCAACATGGATGGAAAATTGAGGCAGATCTTTTCCAACAAATGGATCAATTATCCGATCATTTTGGTTATTAAGTGTTAGAGATTCTCCATAGTAGTGCACAAACTTTTTGGCAAACTGTTCCAGGTGTCTAATGATATCGTTTGCTTAATATCAACTTCATTGTCACAGATATATTGCGTTAGCTGAGGAAATATATCGTAGGCTACTCATCTCTGGTGACATAACTTTTCCAGAATATGAGTTTTTTGTGTTAAGCAGAAACTTTTGCGGCGCGATCAATCACCGTAAAACCGTTGCCTTGCATATATAAATTTAGAGAATTCAGAGTCAAATATATCGGCAAGGTAAGCAACTTTTGCCTTGAAATCTTCTAGCAAAAACTTCTCGGCTAATCTCACACAGTTCTGTTGCCTCAGGAAGATAGCAATCTCCTCTCGCAAATTACAAACTCGCTTCAGGACACGACCTCGTGACAACTATCGCACTTCTGTGTGCAACAGCAATGCTTGATAACAATCAGAATCCACAAAGACGAAAACAAATGCCGATTTTGTGGACTTGTTTTGATGAAGTTTACACACTTCACATCATTCAACGCTTCATGCAGCTCTTAAGACAGCTTTTTTGCAGCAAAGGCCTCTCTGTGGAAAAAGCAATAAGTCCATACAGCACTTGGGGCTTTGATGCGTTTTACCACACCAGACTATGCGTGGTCCAACGTGTGGAAAACTTTGTCATAGTTTGTCCGACATAGCGTTCGTGACATATAGTGCACGTTACAATATATATCCCGTAACTTTGTCAAGTTAATTTATGTTTGAGACTGAAATTTTTGTTGGGTTTACATTTACTAATAATAAAAGCGAAAATTGTTAAAACTTCTTGCACTACGATCATGCTACAAAGCTTTCCGATGTCTTGACATGAAACGCTTCATGACTTGTGTTTATATTTTCCAGTTTTGTGATCGATCTCTTCACGTTTCAAATTTTTTTTATTGTTATTTTTTCGCCCAAGATACAATATGCCTGAAAAACAAGCGACCCAACTTTGGGTCGCGACCTATAAGTTTGGAACCACTGTTCTAGCGTACTCCAGTGCACAAAATGCTTTTTTTCTACGCTATTGTAGCCTATGGCATTCCTACTGTGCGGTACATCCAAAAAGAAAAATGCCTGAAAATTCAAAAAAATAGCGTAGTGTATCTGTGGACTACGTAACTACTGTTAAAATTTGAGATCGTATCCAGGGTTACTCAACTAATGTCCAGTTTGACAAGTTGAATATTTTAACGGTCTGGTGAATAAGTTATTTCACGCGTAACCACGAAAGTTGAGCTATCAGTACAAGCAGCCCACCAAACCTTTTTGTCATTGATTTAAATGACTTGTTCTTTTTTAACTAAACTTGCTACTTTGGAAAACAGCTATTATCCTATAGACTTTCGTTGGCCTACACGCTATATGCTGACAAAAAAACGAGAACAGCGTAAGAACTTCAGCCAATCGTCCTTTCCATATCCATCCTGCACCACCACACATGGGCCTCAACAGTCACATTTGCACTCAAGCACGCCAATCACATATTAAATTTTCATTTATTGCTTTGCTGTCAAAGGAGGTTTCTGTGTTAGTTTTACTGTATCAAATTACTTTCCGGGTGTATCAATTTACTTTCCGTGGAAAGTAAATTGATACATTTTACCATTTCAATCTAAAAAAAGTAACAAAAATAGAAAAATGAAAATGTTTTAAAAAAATATGCAAGGGATCAGACTGTCATTTTAGCTTAAACTCAAGTTTGTGTCACGTAATTTTTAGTTAACTGGCAAATTTTTACTGGTCGCTGCATTGCCAAGCGGTGAGAGCCCTGGAACGACAATCGAAAGGGCGCCGTTTCGACACCGCTCAAGAGCATGCGACTGTGTCTTTGGCAAGACACTCTGAAGGTGGTCACGAAGATTGGCTTCCTTGCATTCCCGTCCACTTAATCTAAATCTTCAATGACAGGGAGTAAGCCTGGATACGAAAAACAAACAACGGGCAAAAATGTTGAAAATGTATCGAATTACCTTACTTTTCCCTAACTATTTTTTTCTATAAAATCTGAAAAGTTGTTTATTCTTTGTTAAAAAGTTGAATGTAAATTGTTTTTCCATATTGAAAGAGTTTGCGGCTCTAAACACTTTCTGGTCCTATTTTTAAGGGCGATCACTAAACATACGGTCCTACTAGTGATTTCGGGTGGGGGGGGGGGGCAAGATGGTGCTCACACAGCCCTGGATACAGAAACTGTAATACACAAATATAGCACAGCCAATTTTTAAATTTCGTAATTTACCAATCATGCTAAAAACTCAGAAACTTTCACGGATCACCAGAAAACGCTCCACGGACACATGGGGGCCACGGACCACCGGTGGTTGAGAACCGCTGATCTATAGTCTAACATAAAATATTAAAACGGGCATGAGCAGTAAAAGAATACAAGATTTAATTAAAACCAGCCGAAATGCAGCAAAAGAACAAGTGAACGAACAACATGTCCCATACTTTCATAACCTCTCTGAGTACACCAGCGTTGTTAGAAACTGAAATTACAAGCAGTCATCATGCAATATGAGGTCTGGTGAAGGCTTCAAAGGGTAGGCATTAGGCAACTGTGGTGCTCAACAGGTACTGCCACAAACATCATCATTCAAGCACTCGAAGTCCAGCAGATGCAATGCACATTGAGAGATCTTTCATGACCGTCTGTCGTAAGGCACCACGAACGAATGAAGTTAAATTCTGTTCGTAAGCGTCGAAAAATGAACGCCTGTTGACCAATTAAAGAAATCCAACAGCAGTGACTGTGGTGACTAAACTCAACATTCAAAACATGTGAAATGCACAAGCAGAGGAATATGAGTCTGATGCAATCGCCTATAAATCAGTCCAGTGATGCCCACAAGTTTACAAACTTGAAATTTCGAGTAACATAAAGTCGTTAAAAACGTGCAGAAAATGATTGTTTTAGTCTTGCTTCAACTGATGTCGAGGCAACTTATATTGCTCAGCTAGTTTCGAATCGTGAGATGATTATGGGAAGGATCAGCAGTTCAACGATTGCCTTTTATGGAAGGCAAACTAAGATCAAGACAAAGCATCGTCATGAACCTTCCAGTCGAGTGCGAGTTGCTCCTCGAGGCTCTATTTCAAGACAAAGATTTGACATTTGCAAACTTGATCCTGTTCACGTTGAATTTGCGTTAGGGTGCTCCGTCAAAGCATACATTTCTTATCACATCATTTTTCAGCAATTCAACGTCTTCGGCCATGATTGAATAGATACACAAGTGATTAAAATTAACAATATTTTGGGTCTAATTGAAAAGATAGCGACAAAAGAAACCCACAAAAGATCAAACCGCTTGTATGGAGTTTGGAGAGGCATCAACGACCACTACTGCATACAGGAATGGAAAGAAAAACATAAATTGTCAGTAAAAATATTCAAATACACTATGGGACTGTTCAAAGATCCGATGACGTCATCTTACTCAGTCTCACATGTATCCAAATTTGAGGTATTCCGCCAACTTGCCTAAGGAAATATGACAGGTCTGATGACCCCCAATGTCTGATGAATGATATGATATTTTACTTAGGCAAAAACCCAGTCATTTTTAACTGTGACGCGTTATTTTCGTTTCGGGATGGAACTAAGTGAGCTAGGACACAAGGAAAAATAAGTGACACTGCTCTACATGAAATAGGTTTCTCAGTAACTATTAGCACGGAACAGAACAAGACAACGGAATTAACATATCTCAGTCAAAACAATACAGACTGATAGAAATACAAACAGCTGCTGTTGTTTCAGAAAATGCAGGCCAAAGAATCACACAAAATAAACAAACAAGGGATTATTGCAAACAACAATACCTCAGTCACAAGGCATCAATAGCAAACACATCTAGGCCTAAGAAAGGTGAAGATAACTTGAAAGAATTTTTAAGAACCTGGATTCAAAGACGGAGTAAAAACAAATATATCAAAGTTCGTAATGCTTCGAGACCTTATGGCTGGAATTTTTCCAAAGGAGGTCGTTCATTACACTTGAGGGTTTAAGTGGTGCTTCAACGCCAAAAAGCCAGAGTTGAACATGAACGCCGCCCTGTTTCGCATATTTTTCAATGGAAACTTTGTCATATCACCCCCAGACATATTACTTCAATTGCATGTTGGGAGCTGTTCGAATATCACATGACACCAGTGGCCAGGTTTTCAGCACCCTCGTCTTATATCGCGTCTTTCCTCAACCTGATCCACTGATTTGACAGTTCTAACAAACTTTTCTCCCTAGGGCGACGTATGAAATTCGAATCCATCCTTATTGTACGTCATGGCGTTTTTAAAATTCAAAAATCGATAAAAAAATTTCGATTTTTCTCAACAAAACTTTACACACTGGCCATCAATACAACAAGCGAAAGTAGCCTACAAATGTGAAGTGCTTATCGCCAAATATAACTGGCGATTGTCTTCGGAAAATGATGTTAAAGTGATCCACTTTACAAGATAGTTGTTGAGGCTAGAGCAATATAGTGGGGAGCAGCTGGAACGAAGAGGTGTGGCTGGAACAACTGGCAATGCGTTAAAGTTTTGTAGGCTTAATTAAGGTCTTACCAACAAAAAGATAAGTGCACTAATCACAAAACGTACAGAGGAATTATTCTAGCGCAGCAACACGCAAAAACATATAATGATAAGGACAGAAAGAAGAAACATGTTATCGTAGGGATCTGGAACTGCCGGCGGAAGATTCGGAGGTCCTGTCAGGATTAACATTGTAATCCCAGTCATCTTCATCGTCAGTGTCAGATAGGCTACCGTCGTCAGTGTCGGTGCTTTGGATACCTGGATCAATGTAAGTCTTTACAGTGCTTGTGGGTTGAGAAGAAGGGATTCTGGCTACAGCTTGCTGCAATGGATCTTTTCCACTAGAAGCACCGGAGGAATCAGTATGGCTGAAGATGAGTACCACCTGAATGTGAGAAAAACACAAGTGGGGTTAGTTCTGGCTGCCAATAGATTTGAATCGGGGCAGGTATAACAACAAAAATGTTATAGCGACTTGCTGCAAAGTGCAGAGCCTGTCGGTAAGCGTTGAGGAGTCCAAAAAACGGCACAAAATGTAAAGTGTAAACGCATTAGTTGACAGTTGACACATGACATAACTTGGCACGTAATTACTCCATTCCTGCCACACTTTCATCGTCCATGTAAGTTTGCAAGTAAGGAATATTTGTAGTGAACCAGGAACTGTTGCAATTTATTGGTGAGCTTTGGACGAGTTAAACGGCCTTATAATATCTAAGTCAAAATATATCTTCATCCACCTGTGGTAAGACGTGCTATTTTTTTATTCTTATGATGCTACAGTAAATACTAAAAGTTGAATGTAAAAGTTACTAAATGCGCAGTCAGCTAAGTCAAGCTTGAATACTGTTACTTTAGAAGAATCACGAGCACAAAAATAGTATGAAGCTTTACCATCGAGTTTTACATTGCGTGCGATTTTTCCTCTCATGGTGACATATCCTGTGAATATTTCATTTCCAAGCAAACTCAAATCCTACCTTCCATCATTTAGACTTTTAGTGTATGTTAAAACAGTTAAGCGAACTGAATAGCGGTTTTAGGCTACTTCTCCTGCAATGTAGTTTTGGGTTTTGAATTAGTTTTTATGCTACACTCCAGAAAATGAGATGAGTTGACTAAATATGTACGGAAATAGGCGAAGCTACATCAGCGATTCATCTCCTACGCACTTTGCGTGTTTTTGACTTTTGTACGCAACTTTATGCTAGACATAAAAACATCACCTACTCTAGTTTCTTCATGAAGTTAGTCGTTGCAGCTGACAAAAAGTTATAAAGTAACAGCTTTCAGCAAATCAGCAGAAAAAACGACGTAAAGCTTTTAAAATTTCCATGTTGTACTACGATATCAAGTTGTATTTTAGTGATTGAACCTTGCCACCGCTTTCGATGGGAGGACATACATTGCACAATACGGGCAAACGCAGAAATTGGAAGTGGCTGAACCAAGACTTAGCTTTGCATTTACAACTCACGGGCACATAGGCGACAGGAGACAGGAATAGGCGCCCAGTTTTGGTTTGATTGTTTCAACAAACCAGCTGTAAGGAAATAAAATTATGCCGAAATGAAGTTTTTCTTGGAACAAGAAACTGCTGTTTGGCTTAATTTCAAACGAGATGATATTTCCCTTAACTGTTACTTCCTGGTCGTCACACACACACACACACAATGCTAACATTTGAAATTTGCTGCATTTTTCACTCAATATAGAACTTTACTGATTACGCATCATTTTCAGAACGTCATTAAAGAAGCTGCAGTTTTTACACAAACTACTAAGGTTTGGAATCTACAAACTGAAACCGAGCCGGCCAAAATGTTCTCATGTAAGTAAATTATTCGTTTCTTGTTGCGTATTCAAAAGTTTGTTGCGGCAACTAAGAATAGAAACGCAAGAACTATTGTATGTAAACTAGCCACAAAAAGTAACGATTTTCACAAATTTAAATTTCAGAAATTTTGCATACCGCCAATGCTGGTGCTGCTATTCTTTTGAAACAAATAGATATTTAACACACGCGATAAGGCGGTTTATGATAACAATCCGGAAAACTTACTTTGAAGTTAGGTGAAAAAAATCGATTTGCCTCATCTTTGTTTGCTCTGTCAAGTTCGCTCTTTCTAAAGTTGAGGAGGATCATGTCCTTTCGATGGGGCATGTGGGCAGCCTAAAAACAAAAACAGTGGGAAAAATGCAATACCAGAGTGAAAGAAACTAATTTCGCTGCGCCGCATGTATGGCGCCACAAGGAATAAACTTAGTGAGGGTTTCCATCGATGCACTTTGTAAAACCTTTGTCAGATACGAAGTTTGGCCATATAATATCACGCCAAGTGGTGAAGTATTAAGTTTTACATTCAGCGGTCGTGAAGCCAAGAAAACACATCTCTATGCAAATGCATGTTACAAAGCTGGCGGAGATAACGACTGATGATGATGATATCACAAAGGGCCTTGACAAGACACAGTTACATTCCCTCCATGGGTGCCGGACCGTTTTGAGCAACAATCAGACTCTTCTATAACATCCATTTCGACTGCCACTTACACACAGAAAGTTGCAAAGATGTCTATTGTGCCAATCAAACTTAGTAAATTAGAAAAGAAAGTCACAGGATTTGTCGAAACTAATGCGCTACACAAATTTGAAGCAATCTATCATGTCAAAATAACGAGTATTACACTAAAAAAAAAAAAAATTCTTCAATGGCTGTAACCAGCATAACTATGTAGCACAAGAAAATTCTTTCTGACTACCTGAACAAGAAAGCAAAACAAAACCTATTTTCAGCATCAACAAAAATACACTATTTTAGAGTCGATGATATAGCAACTGTTTCAATTAAGCGGTTCAACAATTATATGTTCGCTTTAAAAACTATCGTATTATTATGGGTCGTTTTAGCTTTTTCAGCATGTGTGGTTTACATAAATCAAACAAAAAAATCGATGAATCTAAAGCAGAGCTTTAAAATCGTGTGATTACTTGGCAAACTTTCTGCAGCCAAAACGTGACGAAAAGCTTTGATGACGTAAATATTAAATAAAAGACGTAGTAAGTACGATGCTTTAGTGTCCGAGCTAGTAAAAGTTTAAGTGGCGTTAAAAGGACAAATCGCCAGTTTGTATTGGTCCACTGGTAAAATTTACTAAAACAGTGGAAATTTGTAGGTTGGTGTAAACTGGGAAGAAATCATCCGAACAAGGTGGCCCCAAGGGGGGACTGCACAAAGATCTTCACAAACAAGTCCAAAATGCGACAATTGGAAATTAAAAGTCGATTGTTGTCGTTTCATTATAAGTTTAAAAAATGCACAATGCGCTAAAATAACAGAAAAACTGGGTACCAATACCAACTAAGCAAAAGAATGATTTTTCCAGTTACACATAACTTTTGCTGAAATTCAATGTCAATGGACGATTGATGAACAAAAACTACTTAAACTTTACCAACCTATTGTCGCGCAAGATTGAAAAGACGTAAAGACTTACCGCTAATTGTTTAAACGTTACGTCATTTCCTTAATCATAAGGTTGATGTGCATTGAAACAAAGAGCATATGCACCACAATGCGTGGGAGGTGAATCTAAACATGCAAACAATTGATGAAAATACCTGCTGGAACTGGCGGGTGTTTCCATTGGCGTTGGAGCTCGTATTCTTTTCTTCTTTGCCTGAAAGAAACATTTTTATCCTTTTAATTTAGAGACACGTGCAACCGCATTGAACTTCATAGAATAAGCAGCAAATAATTTAAATTTGATCCGGCTTTAAATATTTTCAAATTCTATTTAAAGGACACAAGTTGTTTAGCGTTTTAAGAGTCGATGAAGCAAGCCGAGTTTACAACCAATGAGCATCGGAAACAATTAATCAAACTGTTGTGAAGTTATCACGAAAATCGTCGCAACTGAGACAGAAAATCCGTCATGTTTACATTGATTCAACGTCTACAGACCTGTTAAATTTGATTTACAGGCTAGGTTACCTTGAAGCGAGTTTTTCGCGCCTGATCCATGTTGGACAAAGAAAGTGTTAAACCAAAAGTGAAAGACTTTTTCCTGGGAGAAAAAAAGTTTGGTTCCATTAACTTCACCTTTCATGCACATTTTGCAGACTCCCTATTTTGATATTTTAGTATGGCCGGACAGTTTGTACAATATATGGCTAAACAGAAAGCCATTGTACAATAAGAATACATTTCGCGATGAGACTAGTATTTTCAGTTCATTCAAACAAAATCAATTTTAAAAAATGGGCGTAGCCCCAATGCACTTGCATTAAATGATGGTCTTTGTAACATACTAGCGTGCACAGCATGAAATTTTGGACTATTGATTGACTAACTGTGTGCAATTAGATTGTTTACAATGCCTCAAAAAGTAACGAGAACTCAAATACAATGGCTCACAATGCAAGCAGGGTCCAATGTATGCACAGTACAGATGACGCATAGTCAGTTAAACTTCAATAAAACAACGTGACAATGCTTAAAAGAGCTTTACCTTTCTCATAACAGGTCTGTGATAGACTTCAATCTTTATGTCGCCACATAGAGGCAATGGTTGATTCACGTTGAAAACGATGAAGTTTGGGCCTTTTTCTACCATGTCGGGATTAGACGTGTAGAGTTTCACCTTGACTTGATTTACGACGAAAAAGAGACCTGTTGAAGACAAGACAGAGTTTTTGGTTCAAAATTTGTATTTCAATTGATACTGCCGGCCATAGGCGTCATTTCAGGGGTGCGAAGGGTGCTTGAGCACCCCAAAATGAAAATCTGAGGTAACAACATAAATGCGAGAGCACCCCTGGGCCCACAAAATACACCGATTCAAATGGAAATTTGCATTGCTAAACAACGGGTTTTTTTCTTTCTTGAAAGTCGTTTCACCAAAGCGCAATATTTTCAGTGTTTTACATTTGTGGGTGGCACGCAGCGCCATATATATCAAAGGCAGACATGATTGTACTATTGCGTAACAATTAAGCACAAACACGTTTGACATACCGCTGCAGTCTATTCGATTACACATACGACAAAATTATCCTCTTTGATGTTGATTCGATGTTTCATGACGTAGGCTAAACATGGTTGAATTTATTATTATATTGAGTCATTTGTTTTAACATTTTCCATCGGTCAGGTTTTCAATTGATTCGGCCTGATTTGTCACATTTTGCAAAAATTTCCAGGTTTTTCTAACTTTGGGCGAACGTTTAAATAAATTTTTCTAAAAATTATATTTTTATGCTTTCTTTATTCTTTTCCCCAGATGACACAATAAGTTTTAACATACTCACATGTTGAAAAACAAAGAAAATTTGATTTTGTAAATTTTAGTCAGACTGTTAATTTTCAATAACAGTCTGATTTTGCGTTTTTCAACTTGCTTTTTCTCATTTGCTGCTGCCTCCCCAAGGCAACAAAAAAGTTTTTTGTCATTAGGAAACCGCAAAAAGTAAAAACATCTCAAAAAATGTCAGTCAAGCACTAGCAGTAGCTGTAATCAAAATCTGCAAAATGTGACAAATCAGGCCGCATTTCCATGTGGCCATGGATTAGCCTATATTGACAATTTTCATAAGATAACTTAGAGCACCCCTAATTTCGTCAAATTTTTTAAAAAAATTACGCCAATGCTGCCGGCTTAAATCGTCTGAAAATCCACGCGTCTTCCGGGTGTGATACTGGTGGGTGGAGAGGTGCGCTTTGCACGCGCAGGCACGCTCTTAAAACAACACGTTCTATTTTTTAATCTCATCACAAATTGACTTTTTAGGAAAATGTTACACGTCTATTAGATGTATGGAGACGACTCTAAAAAGCACCATCGTAAATATACTCGTTTCGTTTTATGGTTGTTTGTTATTCTATTTAAACTCAAGTTTTCCTGCATTGGCATGCATCGGTTTATGTTGCTATAAAAGAGACTGGACGACGCAATTACGAATTGCACAGCAAACCAAGTCATTTGGGTCAGAGTTATTCGAGCCGCGTCATAACAGTTGTTCCGCAACGCGTGTGGCTGTAATCAGTAAGATCAGTAGTTCTGCACTTTCTTTTCTTATAAGGCCTATCTTACGCTAAATTTTTAGGCCCATTACCTTTTTTACGCAAATCAACAATTATGAAACATAAATTTTTGTTTTAGCCACACCACATTAACGAGAATCCTGATGTCGTACATTATTAACTACAAGGCATATTTATTGACCAATGAGCTTCAACTTGCATGGCTTCAATTTATAGGTGAAGAATACATAGCAAAAAACAAATTTGTTTTCTTATCTGACATCGCAAATTTATGTAAATTGATATAAAATGTAATCGCCAGTAAGTTTTCGTTATGGCATCTCATTAAAGCCTTTTGAAGTGTTTAAAATCTAAAAACAATGTTGTATTTTCAACCGAAACAATTTAGAAAAGTTTATTATGTAGCTAATTATAACCAGTGACAAATGCAATTGTGTTTCAACGCGTTCTCTATCCGTTTATGTTGCTCAATTGCAAAATGATCAAGGCCCACAGATAGAAAAACGGCTAGTAGAAAGTGATTGTTAAATTGATAAAATTCAAAGTCTATAAAAAAAGGAAGTTTAAAATGAAAAACCGTTGACATGACAGCGATGATAATGAAAAATTCGAGAATATATTATAACTTCAATAATGTTTAAATTATTGAGTTGGGTTTTGTTATTCTTTTGCAAATCACTGTCATGTCTGTCAAGGCGACTGATGCGTCTCGTGCTTGTGAAACTGCATAGCTTTGGGATAAATATCACTTAATATAAACCTTTGAAGTGATGCAAATAAAGCGATTATCATATGAGCCACTTGTTGCTGTCGGCCTGGACTTAGTCAGCAACGTTTTAACTTTCAGACACTTTGCGTCGTTAATTTTCAAGTAAAAAGTCGAATCCACAAGAATGACACAGAAGCAAATCCAGGCTCTCAAACTACGTCGGCCTGAGAAACTGTCTTGTCTGTGCAAGAAAATACAACAGTTGGCTATTTTAAGTTTGGATGTTATACATTGAAAGCGTAGCAGAAACCTATAAAGCTATAAATAGATTTAAGTGCATGATAATAAAACCCTTTTTGCAAATAAGATGATAAAACGCAGTATTTAATAACTATAAAAATTTTCCTAGACGACAAATCGATATGAGATGGAAAAAAAGTTTATTGCGAGTTTTTTATTGAATTACCTTTAAAATTTACACAAGGAAGTACAAATAAAAAGCCAAATCCCCAAAGAAACAGATTGAATTCTTTTCATAAGCCATCACCCATGGAGATAAGGCAACATGAAACAACTCACCTGTAATATGCTGCAGAGGCAGAGTTTGTAATTGTATACTATGAAGAAGCAAAGTGGTGGGCTTGTATGTGAGGTTAGAATTGACTAAGTCCGCGTAATAGTTAACGTAGCGTATCTGAGATGGAATTGTTACTCCCTGCAATTGTATTACAAACGTTATTCTGGTACAATACGAAGAAAATTTATGTGCATCTGGATTTTTGAACGTGGTTAGTTTGTCGGTTATATTTTTGTTCAAATTAGAAAAGCACCTCTACCCCATGCTTTAACTTAGGCTGTTCTTAGTAAATACAATGCAGGCCTTAAAACTCGTGTTTGTTTTTCCGGCAGCCATCGTGGCCTACCGAGAACTCCTTCTCGGCGGCCAAATCTGCGTGCTTGGAGGCCAAAATACAATAACGATAGCACACGTAAATAGCATTAAACTTGCAACAATGTTAAAATGATCACTTAGCGTTGTTGAAGTCTGGGCGACGTCCTGCAATAGAATCGTTGTACCACGCATTAAATGCTTTATCGGAATTGTAATCCGGTATTGCGGGACCATCTAACGACCCTAAATTGTTTTAACTGCTCGCAGCTCAGTAAATTGTTTCAACTGCATACGGCCTTTCATAAAACTTGACCATTTATTCCGTTATGATGTCACCACTGAGGGTGTGAAGTCACTAACCCACAGCGTTCTCAACTATGAAGACACGTGTTTTACCCACGGATGTCAACTAACCTAGTTCTCCTTTTTAACAACGATTCAATGTCCGACAACATTGAATTGATATAAAAACGACAATATTGCCAGCCGATGTAAATTAGCACTTCGGATTAACACTTCGTTAAAATAAACATCGGGAATTGCAAACAAGACTTACAGCGCTGGTGATCGCAGCTGGATATATTCAATACAACAGTAGTGACTATGATGCGCTGACCTAATTCTGCGTCACTCTTTGATACTACATATTTTCGACATTTAATCCACGATCATTCTATTGCGAAATTAAATAATTGGCTAGAAGAAACCGGCGGCCAAACTTGGCCGACGGAGGAGGTAGCGCAGGCGGTCATTCAAGCACTACTTAGCGGCCATGGCCGCGATGGCCGCCGGCTGCTTTAAGGCTTGCAATGGTTACATCCATGACTTACGGTAGTTCGCATATTCCACATGTTTCGCCTTCTCGGTAAGGTTCAATTCACAAGAAAATGTGAGTCCAGAAAGCTTGTTTTAACATTGTTTGGAAATATACAACTTATTCGCGGCAATTGCGTTGGCAAGTAGGCTATAGAAAAATTTACTACGCACAACAACCGGACATCATTCATTACGACGAATACATGGCATGCAGGGGTTGAACAATTACAAGTCATTCGAAGATTTCATTCAGTTACTGTTCTGGAATAAACTAGACAGCACAAAGGATTGACTGGCAAAAGCAGCGCCAAGAGCTCTGTGGCATGAATTAGTGGTGCGATACCGGTTGACCCAGCCCCATGGGAAAAAGACGTCTCTACCGCTGTCAATTCTTGCTACACTCGACTGCTAAGAAATATCAACTCATACTTGCCTTCATATTGTTTGTTCTCGCATGGCTATAGAAATTCAACACATCCGAAGGATCGGCAAATCTTCTACGGTGCAGAAGATAGCAACAGATCATTACGCCCGTCCTTCCCTGGACAAAAAGTGTTACATATAATTCTATGTTGACTATGAAACTCTTTCAAAATCCTCAAAGGGCGGGGAAACCCAAATTAACTTTGCGAGTTTTTTGTTTCAGCGTGATGTCATTGTGTACAACATGCGTTTTAGCAATAAAAAAATCCAAATTTTGTTGCCCTCGTCTCGCTAAGACCGCTTTTGTTTGATACCCGTTTGCGAGGTCTCGCTGTGCATCAAGCTGTGATGCTGTTCGCTGTGACGTCACAAGGTACATATAGTTGTGGCCAAATGTTTAAGACCAGACTTGATTTATGACGATTTTTGCATTACTTCAAAATACTGCATCAGATATAAGATGATGCATAAAGATGATGCAACTGAAACAATATATGATGCAGTATTTTGAAGTAATGCAAAAATGGTCATAAATCAAGTCTGGTCTTAAACTTTTGGCCACAACTATACGTACCTTGTGACGTCACAGCGAACAGCATCACAGCTTGATGCGCAACGAGACCTCGCAAACGGGTATCAAACAAAAGCGGCCTTAGCGAGACGAGGGCAACAAAATTTGGATTTTTTTTTTGCTAAAACGCATGTTGTACACAATGACATCACGCTGAAACAAAAAACTCGCAAAAAGTTAATTTGGGTTTCCCCGCCCTTTAACTCAAACCAACATAGCGCTGATGACTTATTTATTACCTTAAATATTACGTTTCGTAGGACTCAAGTATTTGAATCGTATTGATACTTTCTCCAGTAAGTTTAGAAATAATCACTGTCACCATGCTGCTACATGACGCCAGAGCAAGCCACCACTGGTGGCAGCCATTGCTTATTAGAGCAGCAAACATTCAAAGTTGTGTAACGATTGTTATCGTGCAGAGCACTATGTCTAGCGTAATTGCGTTGCTGCATTGACTCACAATGAATCAAATACTTGTTATTACCTCTACTTTGGAAACCACTGGTCTATAATATGTTCCCGATTTTTTAACAAGTTTCTTTTATAAATGCGTATCTATATATATATCTATAAGCGTATTGGTTGCTTTGCATCAATCCTACCTTGCCAGCTTTACAATGGATAGCTGCAATATTGGCCTTGTCTTTGCCTAGCCACTGATCGACGTCTTCACAAAAAGGTTTGATGAGTTCAAATTGAGGTGGATTATGGTCGTCGAAAGGGTAAGAGGCGACTAAAAAAAAAGAATAAGAGGTGACCAGAAAATCATAAAGATGATTTTTTTTCAAGCTTTTCAATAGATTGACTGCTGAGGTGGTTAAGACAGCATACGAAATGCATCATTGCCTTTTAAGCCAAATTATATTTAAGTATAACAGAGATATGTAGAGTACGGTATCCAATCCAGGTGTGAAACTCAATTTAACACAGAATTTTGTTGTTTTGCTTGCACATCATCAGTCACAGCTTGACAATATCAGAATAAGATTTTGCATCTCAATACAGTATTTTGATATTGAACCTTGTATGTACCGTTCAACCACTAACTGTGAAACTTTCTTTAAAAGAACCAATTTTCAAATATTTATTGAAATTCATCAAACACAAGGCGTCACAGGGTAAAAAATAAACTAAACTTAACAAATCGTGCGTTTAAAAAATTGCAGCGCTGTAATACAATTCAAACAGACAAACAGTCCATAAAATAACTGGGAAGCTTGTGTGAATACTGGTCGAAAAGACTTGATTAATCAGCAATTTTAAAACACATCTACAATCTACATTTGATCTACGTTGAGTACAAACCTCGACCGTGGAATTTCTTTGTATCATAAACCCTTTCTGCACATCTGAAACGGATTGAAATAAACTATTTGATACTAACTAAAACAAAAAAATAAAACCTCTAAACCAGTACATACAGTACGCCAGTACGGTATGGTAGTTCCTTTGCGCGATAAGAATAATATGTACAGATGGAGTTTAATATTTATTATATGTTGGTAAAAAGGACGACAGTGAAAAAATCCTATATATAAATATGCAGCAACACAAACAGATTGGTATAGAACAAACCAAAGCTCCTAGTTAAGCAAGTGATCAGAACTAGTCATAAGTCCAAATTTACAAGTCTTAAACGATTTTTGAACAACGCATTCAAATTTATATACAGACTTATTTCAGCACTTTTTTCAAATTAACTTGACAGACAGCTTTACAATGTAAAGTTTATACATATCGAAAAAACGCAATTCTCTGACTCTTTCCAACTCACAACTTATTTATAGAAAGTTTTCACTGGAAAGCTTAGCATAACCAAAATGCACCTGCGTCGATATACAAATTACAATATGAGTTAATTTCCTATTTATACCAAAAATTAAAAATAATCCGCACGAAAGTCGCCACCAAACTCAACAGTTGTATTTTGATATGCAACAATATATTATGTATATATCATAGCCGACGTGGCTTTTGATAAACTAGCTGATCAGTTCTTAATTTTTTCCGGAGTTCCAAATGCCGTGCAATGTCCCAAGTGTTTTTGGTTGGCTAGGTGATATATATTGTTGAAAATTAGAGAAAAATATTGTGCGTTGTCACATCCAATAATAATCACTTAATCACCCATCAGCAAACATCTTGATTTAAATACAAAAAATGTGTTTGCAAATGGCAATGCCGCCGAATAGCAACAGTCCAATACAGTACTGCATTTTAATGACTTGTCAATGTCTTACAGAGCATGGTAGGGTAGCATAAATAGAATTTTGTACTAAAGAACTGAAACAAATTTATACTTTTTTACCCATACAACACTTGTACTTACAGATTGTAAACCTTGTAATTGTTTTTGTGTTTGCATTCCAGAAATCTAAATAAATTCAAAACGTTTTTTTAGCTAAGTCATCTGCTGCTTGATTGTATTTTAAGTCATTTGCACAATCAGGTTTATTGTTTATACATTGTATAATGTATATATATATATTTTTATTTAGGATGAATTAGGGCACATTATTTATATGATACATACATATACATTATACAATAACTTTATTAACACTACAAAAAGAGCACTCAATGATAAGCAAAAAACAAGCAGAGCAATTGAAGCAAAAATAGTTGCTAGTCTCATAAAAATATTAACAGCCTATTTCACTCTTGTTGGAATCCTCAATAGGATCCTATTCAAATAGAATCTACCGAATCCAAATAAAAACCTTCTGAGAATCCCACCAACGGTGAAACAAGCTGTATGAGAAAATTATAACACAAGCTGCTGCCCTCTGCCATACATGTCTAATTTAGTGTGTTTTTGCCTGTTATACCTAAGGGCAATTTCAGAAAAATATGCAATAGAAATCATACATACCTGACAACATCATCAATATTGTTTCGATAAAATCCTTCCACCTTATCAGCCGGAAACCCCATGGCCAACACATTCGGACAGATATCTGATCATAAAATACAAGACTGAAAATCAACCTTATGTAAGCATTTCATGAATTGCATACTTCATAGTATAAAAGTACCATAATGCTACTTTTTCCATTCAAGTGCAATAACAATTTTTACATTGCATTAGCATGATGTTGTCAAAGTACTGAAATCAATAATTCTATGATTCATTTATATAGCAAATCCAGCCATTAATTTTACCATTAACTGATTGCCTTTATTTGTGTCTAATGACTATTGACTAAACAAAAGATAATACAAAGTAAAATACAAATCTGATGTTACATCAAATGCAAAATTGAAAATTCATACATGATAGATCTAAATCAAATCCATCTTCAGTATAGCGACGTTTGTTCTTGCTAACAAGTCTCTTGATTTTTGACATGATCTACGATATGCAGGAAACTGCGTTCATATAAATAAGACACTACAGGAAACACTATGTTGACATCACTTGTAATTAATACACTGAAGAACTCATTCTAATACTCATATACCTGGCATAAAATAACATAATTAAAACAATAACGTTGCCTAAAAATTAATTATTTTTTTAACATTACATTATGCTTATAAGCATTATCACTGTGATAAAATTTGTAAACAACAGCAAAAGTGAACATTGTGTGATTCACATTCTCAACTTTAAGCACTGTATTTAAGAAAAAAATAATACACAAGCAACAAACAATCAGATTAAACTGGGCTAATTCTCTGTAAGTCGCATGTGCATTGTGCAACGTTGCATCTTTTCGGCTTGATGAAGTACGGTACACTTAAACTACTAAAACTGCTTATTCTGTATTTCCTTACTTATTAATGTGCATTGACAAAAATTTTATATTTATTTTAAAAAAGTGTCTGGTGTGTAACACAAAAACCGCAAAAAGTGCTCTTTGCAAGTAGGAAACTGAAAAATGTTCAGTTTTTATAAGTATAATAAACAGCAACGTTTAACGATATGAACATCCTTCGAACCAAGCAGCTATACAGGAATGTTAGCGTCATTACATCCTGAATGGATACATTCATTATGCGTCATTTTAAAAGATAAATAAGTGTATATAATGAACATTGCAATTGCACATTAGTGTTTTTGCAATGCAGTAATACAGCATTCACAAGTTGAGTGATAATATTCTGGTGGATCATTTTGAGATTAAAAGCCTACATGCCTTTCCACTACTATTACGTTGTGGGTTGTGGCTATACACAAAGTTTGTTGAAACTGTAGTGATGCTAACTTTTAAAAATCTTCACAATTCACATTCCATAAACAAAATAAGAGTTATTATATTAGTATAAAAACATTTTTGAGGATCTGGGGTGAAACAGGCTGTTAAGGTTTTTAGCATAGTAGTAACAAGTTTTTCTTCATTTATAATAACATGTCTGATTGTCTGTAACTGTTTACATTGAAGTATCATGCTCAGAATAAAACAATTATATATACCATAGCAGTATCGTAACTTTTCTAAAATAGAGTAAAGAATTACTAAGCTTAAGAGTTAAACATTGGTAAATCAATACATTGTCTGGAGCAGTGCATTGAGTTATTGTGTAGGTTGACCAACTTTGTGTTATTTCTGCTATATAGCATGGCTAATTTCTTTAATAAAAAAAAAGCCTTTCTGCTTTCTGGAAGTGGTGTTTTTACACAACAGTCTAGTCCTACATCTGGTACGGCACACCTATTATGATATACACTTAAAACACAACACATCATACAAATCAAACTAAAAAAAACATTTGAAAAAAAAAGTTGAAGTACCGTAACACAAAAAACTAAAATAAACCAATTGTTTCAATAAGACAGAGATTGCTTTTTTCCTTCTTGACATTGCACTATGATATGCATGTATATACAGGTTAGTTTTAAGGTTGTGAAGACAAGTCAATTTCTCCAATATTTATCGTTTGTGTTTCTTTTTTACTCTCAGCAGAGGATAAAACCAGGCCAAGACTACCCAGGTAGCAAAAATGTATAATTTTGCATCGTTTTTACGTTGCTTAACGTTTAAAAAAAACATCTAACTTGGTTGTTTTTAGTAAGCTGGTTCTATCAGTTTGTGATTTAATTTCCTTTCGTTGTAATAAACTCACCAAGCTTAAAACAATGTTGTGGCAGAGTAAGTAGGCTCAAAATGAAAGCACTGGGACTACAAATCTTCACTAAACGGGTGCAATCTAATTCGTACCATGAACAATTTGTACCGTCAGTTCGTATCTTGAAAAGATTGAGAGAAAAAATTTAAAAAAAGTTGAAGTCGCTGATCGCAGTTTCCGCAAACATTTTAAAAGGGTTAGGGTATCGGAGTATCGGTATCCGCAAACAAACAAACTGAAAAGATCGAGAGAAAAAAATAGAACATTGCTGATCGCAGGATCCGTTTTTCCGCAAACATTTTAAAATTTTCGTTAATGATCCTAAGAGTTTGCCGAAGTCGCTGATTGCAGTTTCCGCAAACATTTTAAAAGGAAGGTTAGGGTTGATCGGAGTTTCCGCAAACATTTTAAAAGGGTTAGGGTGTTTCCGCAAACAAACGAACTGAAAAGATCGAGAGAAAAAAAAAAAACAAAGTCGAAGTCGCTGATTGCAGTTTCCGTTTTTCCGCAGTTTCTACAAACTTTTTTAAATTTCCGGAAATGATCCTAAGAGTTTTTCGAAGTCGCTGATCGCAGTTTCCGCATACCGCAAACATTTTAAAAGGGTTAGGGTTAAGGTTGATAAGAGTTTCTGCAAACATTTTAAAATTTCTGGCAATGATCCTAAGAATTTTTATTTGTTTGCTGAAAATCTAAAAAAGTTTGCGGAAACTGCGATCAGCGACTCAGGTTCTTTTCAAGGTACGAACTAACGGTACGAATTGTTCATGGTACAAATTAGGTTGCATCCTCACTAAACTAATCAATAAATGGTCTTGTTGCGCCTAAGATGACAACCTCATTGTGAATAAGAATGAAATAGGTTGCACCCCCAAAATGTTATGTTCCACTTATAAATCCGGAATGGCCCGATTCGATGAGTCCGATTCGGTGAGTCCGATCCCTTAACAGGGGATTTTTTCAATTTTTTTTTTAAATTATCGGGTACCGTGGCCTAATTATCATTGCCGTTTTAGGGTTAGGGGTTAGGGTTAGGGGTTAGAGGTTAGGAACTCACCGAATCAGACTCACCGAATCGGACTCACCGAATCGGACTCACCGAATCGGACTCACCGAATAGTAGCAGACCCTATAAATCAGTACCAGTATCCCTAATTTGTACAGCTACTTACTTGTTAACAGTGAGAATGAATTAGTCATTCCCACAAAACTAGTGAAAAGCTATGGTAAACTAAAACAAAATTGGAATGAGTGAACAGGAGCAAACAGCTGTGTGGCAAACATTGCATAGGCTACACTTTTCCTTAAAAACATAACCACTCCAGATCCCTTTTTGCCAAACAAAAATTTATTATATCAAGAAAAACATTTTAAAACTAGATAGAAAGAAACCTTGATTCAGAAAACGTGAAATTAAATGATATATATTGATTTTAGTTGGTGTCCATTATGACAACATAGCTACACAGTGGGATTAAAAGGCAGTCTTTAAATGTAGCAAACCTAGCAAACCTCGCAAACCTAGCAAACGTAGCAAACCTCGCAAACCACAAGGTTGCCAGATGGTATTTTTTATTGTATTCTTTTAAATTTCTTGGCTTTTTATTTATCGGGTGCATGTTTTTTAAAACCCTTTTGAACAAGTTACTTGTTTAGTGTTGATGTTGCAGAAGTTCTATTCTCATCTATAAAAAGATATCAAAATCTCTGCTTTGTTGGTTATGGTTAGTTTTGATATAAATACATTTAAAGCAATGCCTTTGCAATCAACATTTGTGAGATAGCCTATTGCAAGTTAATATTAACGCAATATTTGGTAGTCAGACATTCAGGAATCAGTACTCCATCCCTTAGTTAGACCATGCTTGGGTGAGTTCACTAATTACTGGTTTTCTAAAAACCGGGCTGCAGACGATAAATAAAACTTAACTTTTGCAGACGACCGCATTTTTAATCACCCGGAATAAAGTTTATATTTGAATAAAACCACAGGACTTCACTTAAGGATCGCAGCAGCACATGATTTTTTTTTCTTTCATTAATATTACTGAACATCAGCCTATCTTGTTTCAACGTAATTTGCCGATGCTTGACATTTGTCACATTAAGAACTGGGAAGCAGCTGACTCGATGACTGATATAGTCTTTCGCTGCTTCCTGTCTGTTGTGGTATTTAGATAGCTATGGTACTATTTTATTCGTATTGTTTATAATTGTACCGTAATATTGTCGCAACAGACGAAATAAAAGGTTTCTCTCTCTCTCTGTAGTTCCAGCCCTGGGCTACGCAGTGTGACACAAAACGAATAAGTGCCTAATGACAAGTTTTTGTGTGTGTTTAGAACAGTGGTTCTTAACCTTTTTTTCCCCAGCGCCCCTTTTCAGAGATTTCCATAGTCTGGCGCCCACCATAATATAAGGGCTGTAGCCTACTAAAGATGATGCGTGATACAGTGAAGCTATATCGGATTCTGCATTGTAGCGCTGTGCAATTAGAAAATGAAAACTTAGCTTGTGAGAATATGGTAAATTTACTTAAAGAAACACATTCACATTTATTATTACTTCAAGGAAATAGGGGCAGTATTTCACTCAGTTCTCATTTACAACATGCATGTGCCCCAAACAAAAAACTCAAAATAATAACCGTAGGCTAATAATAAGATATATATATGAGGCCAAGATGAGGCCTAGCGTTTGGCTTCCAGTCCAGGTGCTATTATAGCGACGTCCACGCTTGTCGGATGGTGTTGTGCATTGTGCTGTATAGGTCAACATAGAATGCTCTGAGAGAGAATCACTACTTCCCTTGTTAAACACAATCTCTATACTGTATAAGTGTATATAGCTCCTCATCCTCGGTGGATTCTCGTACCCCCAGCAGAACTACTAAAGCAAATTTGCAGTGAGGAAAATAACGTTACACCTTCTGAATGTAGCGCCCCCTATAACGCTCCCTGAATATTTCCGCCCCTCTAAAAGTTAACAGTGCCCACTAGGGGGCGGTAGCGCCCAGGTTAAGAACCACTGTAAAGGATATTTTGTGAACGAAACCGGTTTTTCCAAGGTTTGGTCATTTGAAGTGTGTTTAAAATACCTATATGCTTTGGCTCTTTTTTAGGCTACTTGTAAAAAAATGGTTTGTTTTTGGGATTGGTTTGAAACGTGTTTTGGTTGGGTAATTTTGTGGAATCTGGCAACTCTGCAAGGTTTGCTTCTTTAAATGTAGCAAACCTTCGCAAACCTCACAAGGTTTGTACATTTGTACAATTACGGGAAAATATTTTTTGTGTTATGAGGTTTTCTCAGCGGGCGTCTTTAAATGTCGCAAACTCCGAATTCCTCGCAAAGCTTGAGAAGGTTTCTGCATTTGAAAGCCTACCGCAATAGGTTTTCATAGTCTCCCTAAAGAAGATAGATTTAGACTAGCAGCAAGTAATGATAAGGTTGTCTGTAGTCTAGGCCTATCTATTTGGTGCAAACTATGAACAGTTGAAAACCTCATCGGCCATCAATTGTAGAAACCTTTCTCAAGATTTGCGGGTTTGCTAGGTTTGCTATATTTAAAGAAGCAAACTTTGTAAAGTTGCCAGATTCCAAAAAATTACTCAGCTAAAAACACATTTCAAACCAATTTTTTTTGCAAGTACCGTAGCCCAAAAAGGAGCCAAAGCATATAGGCATTTTAAACACACTTCAAATGACCAAAACTTTTGGAAAAACCGGTTTCGTTTACAAAATATTCCTTACATTCTAAACACACACAAAAACTTGTCATTAGGAACTTCTTCCTTTTGTGTCACACGGCGTAGCCCAGGAACTACGGTCACCTGCAAAAGTTAAGATTTATTTATCGTCTGCAGCCCGGTTTTTAGAGAACCACTGATTAGTGAACTCACCCAACCATGGTCTAAGGGATTAAGTACTGATTCTCGAATGTCTGACTACCAAATATGAATTGCGTTAATATTACCTTTCAAGTTTCAACATCTCACAAATGTTGATCGTTAATATTACCTTTCAAGTTTCAACATCTCACAAATGTTGATCGCAAAGGCATTGCTTTAAACGTATTTATATATATCAAAACTAACCATAACCAACAAAGCAGAGATTTTGATATCTTTTTACTGATAAAAATAAGACATCAACACTAAACAAATAACATAATCAAAAGGGTTTAAAAAAAAATGCACTCGATAAATAAAACGCCAAGGAATAAAACAAAAAAAATTAAAAAAAATACCATCTGGCAACCTTGTGGTTTGCGAGGTTTGCTAGGTTTGCTACGTTTGCTACATTTAAAGACAGCCGATTAAAATGGCACAGTAATGCAAAAAACATCTAAAAGCAGCAAAAATACAATCTTTTAGCAAGCTTCTCGTATTTTGAATCACCAAGTGATTTGTCAAAATAGGCACTCCTGAGTTATGTCAAACCAATGTTTTATCAAGCATTGTGCTAATGTGCTGGCACTGTGCAATCGGCCACCCCCACTAGTGGGGAACAAATCGACGATGGATTATGATGATGATGAAGTCAATACAGAAACAGATGATTTACCGTATGATGCTATTAACCCAGCTTTTCTTCACTGTTAAAAAACCAGCAACTTGAGCAGCTAAAAAAATAAATTTTACAACCTTCATGTTTGAGTGATAAGGGGACCATAGCTTCAAATGCTATGGTTTACAGTTTTTAACATTTAACCTGCCGTTGGTTAGGCTATGTAAAACCTAAGGTATGGTACAGGTAGCTTTTAGAATCAATCAAGGTATTATTAAAATTTTAGAGATTCAAATCAGTAAAAAAATGCATACAAGGGTGCAACGGTGTAACTAAGTTTGGAAGATTTACGAAAGCACACAATAAAATATGTTGCAGGCTGCTGCATACAAATTACAGTTATACTATCCATGCCAAGTTTACACTCACATGTTCCACCTTAAATTTTTTTCGAAAGTGTTGCGGCCATGCCAAATTTCTTTTAAATTAATAACTTATTTTGGTCACAAGCACAGTTTAACAATTGCTTTTTGGCATTTTAACGTTCGCCTCTACTTTTGCTTTGTTGACCTGTAGGCCTACAGGTATTGTTTTTGCTGTGGTCAGAAATAAAAATCAACTGTTAAACATGTTACGATCAAATGGCCAACTGGAGGACTGTGTTTTCGAAGCTCTGTGTCCATACCTAAATATTTACCTCTACTTGGTTAAAGTATGTAGTCCCACCGTGGCCTGCTGAATTCAAAATGCTTTTGTTCTTGTTCAACAAAAACTTTGTCAGGCTACTATCCCATCAGCCATACAAGTAATTCCAAACAATCAGATAAGAAAAATTAACACATTCAATCTTTTAAACTACCTATTGTTGATCTGGGGTGTTTTTGGTATTAGCCAGTCCGTACACACCCAACTTCCCAAGTGCTAACTGATAAGTCCCTCCCAACACTCAAGTCAATACCAGTGTCCAGTCAGGCAGAGACGGTAGACGGTAGCCACTTTAACAAGTCGAAATTCTGCCACTGAAATTGATTAGAATGAAACCGCTAACCAATCACAAGCTACGGTTTAAGTGACGTAAAAAATGGCGAAAAGAAGATGATAGAAAGCAAATTAAGTGATGGATTTTTTGTCAGCTGGTTGGCTTAGGGGTTAGGGTTAGGGATAGAAAGTAGTCATTTCATTGACGCGGGTTCGATTCCCACTACTGCTATTGCTCTTTTTCTTCCGTAATTACCAAATAAACTTCAAAACAAGCATTAAATCTCTGGATGAGTGCGAGAAGGCTCACAATTGGACGGTAGCCTCTTATAACATTTTCTGATTGGTTGGCGGTTGCATTCTAATCAATTTCAGTGGCAGAATTTCGACTTGTTAAAGTGGCTACCACGGTAGACACTTATCACCAGGGATGCCAGCGACAAATTTTCAATAAACTTAGATTGTGTGTTCAAAAAAACCCAGATGAGGCAAAGAAAACCCAGGTGTAGAAAATATGTAGTAAAGCAGCTAAAAGTACCTGTATGTGCTTTAAAACCACTTTATATCATTACATAGAAGCCTTAGAAATCTGTAAATAGTAACACGTAGGCTATATATAATTAGGCTGTACAAATATACATAGCCTACTTATGTTGGTAGTTATTATGGCATATAACTACATACAAAAACAAATGGGGTTCCTGTTCCAACAGGGCCATTGTGGTTGTGGTTGTCCACCAAGGTGCACAGCTGACATGTTCCTATGATTTTCAGCGTTGCTTGGATCTATTTCTCCTAATTTTCTGTGCATGATGTAATCTTCTCTGATGAAGAGACTCAAAATATTTCTATATTCTATAGAAACCATAAAATATAACTTGTGAAGACGAAAATGCTCACAATGGAATTCCAGGTTGACACTGTTACCTTTTTAAGAACATATTGCAAAAAAACGAGCATAATTATACTTTGTTCCACGATTAACAAGTGCATCATAAATCCGTTTTGCATCATCAACCTTGCCAGTTTTACATTGAGACTGAACATACAAAACCAGCACTTCCCACTGGTTTAATATGCTGCTGATGCCTTTTCTCAAGAAAGCCATCATGTTTGTGCTAGTTTTGGATTGTATGTTGAGCTGTATAATCAACTTTTTGAGTCAAAGAAAAGTTACAAACAGAAAAACCTAGATTTGAAAAAAAAAACTTTAAACCCAGATGTGATCAAAAAAACCCAGATCCAGCGTTGCCAGATGCTGGAAGCTGCTTGGCACCAAAAAGTAACTAAAATTTCACCAGATTGCTTTCAATTTCACCAGATATTTAAAACACCCTAAATAAGCAATTTGGCCTAAAAATACAAATAGTTTTTGAGACACAAGACTAAAATGAAACAAATATGCAAAACATATGTTTTGTCACACATTGCATACACGGATTATAACTGTAGCAGTCACAATTATCAGTATAAACATCAAAAGTTCTTAACCAAAAAAGTTGTTGTTTTTACTTTAAAAGCGGAAACTTTTACTGCTAGGGTTTTGAAAGTAGTAGGGCTTTGAAATTAGGGTAAAAATTTGAAAGACTTATGCATATCCTGCACAGGATATCAATAAAAATGAAACAATTAAGTGGCCACTGTATGCATGTGTACTTGTGTAGCCTATGTAAGGTCACAGATGTTGATAAACTTCTAGTTTTTGGGCAAAAAACTACCTCCTTCACTAATTTTAAATATAAAACTTGCCTTTTTGGCCAGTTTTTTAGTAAAATAAATTCTCCAAAAAGCATTGTCTCGCCACTGCCTGCAACCATGCCAGTGGCAAAAGCTACACGATTGCTGGTACAGTGCTGTTGTCAGATTCAAAAGATTGATTGAAGAGCGCAAATTGGTAACTCTGAACTTGCAACACACTGCCATCACGCATGCGCAAACCTCTTGCAAAACGTTTTCTGCACAAACAGATATTTTTTTGCTAAAAAGTTTTAAAAATTTTGAAAAATCTTGAGTCGTAAATATTTCACCAGATTTCACCAAAACGTTGTCTGGTTCCAAGGTGAAAAAGCGTGGAACCAAAGACCTCTAAATTTCACCAGATTTTTTTTATTTGGTATCCTATTTCCCCATCTGGCAACGCTGCCCAGATCTAGTTGGAAAAACCTAGCGCTGGCATCTTTTCTCACCACAAAGACGGAAATACGGAATAAACTTGGCATGAGGTGACACAATGTTGGCGGAAAACTCAGATGAGCTACTTCTATTTTGTTGCTCAACAAAACATGGGATAAGTTTGTAACGCAGTTTGTGCTTTGACGCTTATGATTGTACTGACATGGTGACAAAAAATTACATGATCAACGTACAGTCTCTCATTTTCCACTCAAATAACAACAAAACTAATGGGCAAATAATTAATTATCAATAGGCTGCGCCAAAGCGGATAAACAAACGACGGAGCTACAGTATGGTTGGTTGGTTGGTTTTCAATCTTTATCCTCGGACTGACAAAGCCTTGATAGGTTATTCCCGGTAGTTTTGCATAGCCTAGGCCTAATTGTAGAGGCTCTTGACGCAGGGCCGGTTATCGAGATTGGCAGAGTGAAGTTTCCGATTGTTGAAGTCTTGTTGCAGGGAAATTATTCCATTCACTAGATGCTGCTGAATGGAGAGCAGTCCTGAAATGCGTTGCTCAAGCGCACACCCCGAGAGTCGAACCAGCGCCGCATGATTTTGAGTCGGGTGCGTAACCACTGAGCTAACGGGGTGGACATTAGATGGCAAGTTTTTGATGTCACGACAGTTTTTTCAACAGCAAACAAAGAGTTAAATACAAAATTTGTAAGTAAGTTGGCTGGAAGAGATTAATAGATTTCAGCAGAACTGTAAAAAATCTACAAAAAACAACAATTAATCAGCAAATACGTGCTTCTTCGTTTGAGCTTTTAAAGCCGCATGCTTATTTCTTTACCACCCCAGGTTTACGATGTCCCGGACCGACTACACTGCAAGGCTTCAAGAGAACAGCCAGTCTTTAGCCTATTTTATCATCCAAAAACGCAGATCGTTTACTCGGTTGAGTGGTTTGAAAATGATTGCCTAGAATCGTTGATGACATAGGCTATATTGCAGGGGCATATCCTCAATGGAAGCAAGGGAAGCATTGCTTCCCCTGTCAAAATTGAAAAAAGTGAAGCTGATATTTTTCAGTAAAACGATTTCGTAATTTCTTTACCTAAATGCGATTTAGAACGGTTTTTAAATCATGCCCCCCGTATGATTTTGAACTCGGTTTTAATTTTAAAAAAGTTGGAAGCCAACGGAAGCGAAGATTCGTATTGCATCCGTTGCTCTCGTTTTTGCAATAAGAAGAAACAAGTTTGAAAGAAAGGAAAAAAGCAGCGCAAAGTTTTCGCAATTTACGTTTCTTTTAACTAATCGCTGGAAGCGATTTAAAAATTGCTTCCAGTCGCGGGATTGCCAGATTAGCCAAATTCCGCGAATTAGTTTTTTTTAAAATAACTTTTCAAAATGCATAATAATCAGTATTTCTCTAATTTTGTTACCTTTCCAGATGAAACCATATTCAACATTGTTCAATACATGTTCTGTACTTGTTTAATACTCGTAATGTGGCGGATCAAAACTCATCCGCTACTTTTATAGGCTAACTTGCTATTTTTTGGGCTACTTTCAGAATTATTTTTGCTACAATTTATTAAAATCCACTACAAGTTATAAAATATATATGTAAATTTTATTATTTTTGATAGAAACAGGTAAATATATCCATTTGGCCTTTTTTGTCTAATATTTTCCTTGTTTTGGCCTTTTCTTTGTATTATTTTGGCTTTAAGACTTTTTTGTAGTCTGGCAACTCTGCTCTGTTGGATGTTGTGCCAGTGAGCTATGTAATTAGAAAATCTAGGGCACTGTTATGGTTATAATATCGGCCTTGTAAGCAAAAGTTTGAGCCAAATGTTGGCTTTACACTGTTATCCTGGCTGGATAGACTTTGGAATAAGACAGGATATGTGAGGTCTAAGCTAGACTTGACTTTGTAGCTGAGTTTTTGGTGTTCTCTAATTATAGTCGCATTTTTGCCCTTTGCCCGTTCGTGTGTAAGAGCTACCTTTAATAAGTTAATAGCTGTTTATCTGCTAATAAATTTCATACAAAAATTACCTTAAAAGTGTTTCCAGAAAGCAGTATAATTCATTATTTGAGTGTAATTTTGCAAAAATTTTCCGGGGGAGCATGCCCCCGGACCCCCCTAGAAAACACGTGCCTTCGGCACGCTCTATTCCCCCACGAGTTTTGTTGCTTCCCTTGCTCAACCAACCAGGATACGCCACTGCTATATTGTGTTCCTCAGCACCATAATCGCAAGGAAAGGAAGATGTGTAGCCTAAGAGAGTGTGAGAAAATAGACGTAGTTGAGGTGGTTTCCAACAAACTGTTACCGTAATATGGGGTAACTTTGGGCCACATCTGAATTTTTTGTACAACTCTGTTGGGACTCGTGATGAATATTCATTGTTTTCAACCTTGTGCAATTTTTTTTCTCCTACAATATTTGCGTTCATTAAAAAAACTCACTTGTTGTGAACAAAAATAATCGATAAATCGTTTCCACCCAACAACGCAAACCGCAGCTTTTACCACGATTCTGTTCAATAGCGATTGATCGATTTCAATACTCTCCGTTTTAGCGAAACGTTGCATTATGACGTCAAATCGGTGATTTCATCAACAAGAAATAGCCTCAGTTTCAAGTTCCTGTGCCAAATTTCTGAGCTGTCTACTTTCACTTCTGCAGTGAAACTGAGTAAAAGTAAAGGTCCCATACTCAGATACTGAGCTTTGGGGAATGAGAATACTAAGCCTTCAGCACTAAGGAGAGTAGGGTGGCCAGTAACTTTCTCTCGGCCGCCTTTACTTTTGCAACTACGCCCATCCAATTTATTGCACTCTGGGTAGAGGTGAGTGGTGTTTTTCAACAACCAGCTGAAGCCGGGAGTCGAACCAGGTTTGCATAATTGGAAAGCCAACGCCTTATCCGTTGCGCCATTCCACCGCTGAGTACGTGTGGTAAATTATTTTTTTGCATTTTTCTCAACTGAAAAAAAGATGTTTGCGTTACATTAGAAAGCAATCTATTGGGTGGCCAAAGTTCCCCCACTAAATCGCATCATTTGGGAAAACTTTGGCCTGTGGCCAAATAGGCGATACTGTACCGGCATGTTTAATGCAGTAGGCTATAAAAGATGTTTGTGTTAATTTGAAACCTTTTTTAGGATACCTGTAGGCTACTATAGTCTACTGACTTCCTTAAACCATGCCAAATCCCAAGCCGAAACCAGGGACCAGAATTAAGGTATCTATGAGACTTACGATGAGGCCAAACTGCAACTGGCGTTCGAAAAAATTTCCCCTGGAGGTTGGTTGGTTTGGTTAGTTTTGAAGCTTTCCTAGTAGTTTCGCATATTTCTAGAGGCATTTGATTCAGGGCCGGTTACCGAGATTGGCAAAGTGAAGTTTTTCAATTGTTGAAGTGTTGTTGCCGGGAAATTATTCCATTCACTAGGTGCCGTTGAATGGAGAGCAGTCCTGAAATGCGTTGCTCAAGCTCACACCTCGAGAGTCGAACAAGCGCCGCGGGATATTGAGCAGGGCACGTAACCACTGAGCTAACAGGAGAATCTCAACGGTTAGTTTGCGCAACACTGGGCATTGCAAGGAGTAGCCTACTTTGTAAAGCAAACTAAACTGTACTTAGAGAGCAGGAGGAATTGGCAATTGCGCATCATCTAGTTGTGACGGCTGACTGGGGATTTTCTTTGGATGGAATGGATAGCGTGATGCTCGTGAAGGGCTACCTAGATAGGCAGGAAAGAAGCGCTGCACGTTTTAAGAACAATGTGCCTGTGCCAGTTTGACTGGAATCTTGCCTACTTGAAACAGCATTTGGCACTCTTCGGATGAGATTATGTCAGAATATTTTGAAGAAAAGAGCAGGTGTGTCAAAAGCAAACATTACTAGTCATTTTAACAACCTTAAACAACCAACAACCGTTTTAACAACCAGCATACTTAAAGACATCCCGGGAGAAAATATCACCAATTACGATGAGACAAATCTGTTGGATAACCTAGGGTGCAGGAAGGTGGCTGTTAAGAGAAGCACAAATATCCACAGAGATATAGTTATAATAAAAGAGATATAGTGAACTCTTCGAACACTTGTACGAGTATTATGTTTGCGGGTACGGCATCCGGTGAGCTCCTACCTGCATGCATCGTGTACAAAGCAGAAAAACTCTGAGATACTTCGACTGAGAATGGTCCAATTGGAGCACAATATAATCGTTCCCGATCCGACTGGTTTGATAATACCTGCTTTGAAGAGTGGTTTAACAAAGTTGCGCTCCCATTTTGTAGGCGGAAGAGTGGTCGCTGCGTTCTAATCGGGGACAACTTCAGCTCCCATTTTCCCCCTGAGATAGTTAAGAAGTGTGAAGATAACAACATTGCTTTTTGCTGCCTTCCTCCCAATTCGACACGTTTTTGCCAACCCCTCAATGTTCTTCCATTGAAGACAAAATGGCGAAACATCTTGACTGGTTACAAAGCATCACAAGGAAACAAAGCACAAACTATCCGAAAGGACATCTTTCCAAGCCTTCTGAAACAGCTGATTGACAATTTGAAAAGTAGCACTAAATCCAACCTGGAAGCTGGGTTTAGGAAAACGGACTTCTTCCAAATCGCCTCCCCAGACAGAATGAGGATCAAGACGAGTCTATCAGCATATTGGTGTCAGAAGTGTTTCTCTCCAATCTTTAAGAATGGTGGTGTGGAATAGGAAAAGAGGCAGAAGAAAGAAGCTGTTGGATGTAGAACCAGAAAAAAAGTGTTCGTGGGCCTGTTGACGAGCAGGGCACAAGTGGTTCTGATGCCGAGGAAGGCGGAATAGAGCCTCCAAACGCAGATGAATGGCAGGATCACCAGCACACAAATGGCTCTGTTGCCAAAGCAGCAGGAGTGGAGCCTCCAAATACAGATGAATGGCAGGATTTCGTTTTGCAAGCCGACTGCGATGATGAAACCGCTGAGAAAGAATTATCCGATTCCGGATCTGGCCCTTGAACAAAGACGGTTATTTTTCTTGAATGTATTAACAAAAGAAAAATGATCGAATCGCAATTTCTGCAACAAAATACACAACGTAAGATTGTTAAACTCAACACTAGAACTAGAACAAAAGAAGCTGTTGTTCGCTAGCCTGCCAGAATGAAATGATACGAATAAAACAGAGTACTGCCTCGCGGAGTACACGTGACAAAAGGAGTGCAGAAGTAATCAAGGAAGCATGCTAACTGCAGGCATTCGTGCATCCCCCCCAGCTCGTAAGGCGAAACTGTAGACTTACGAGCTCGACCCCTTGATTACCCATTGACCAGAGGATGCGTCTAAATCCAATGCCGGCCGTCGGGACCGCGTGGAACGGCGCAAAACAGGCGATTTTTCAATGTGAGGGACTCCACTTGTAGGTTCGGTTGGTTCCACTGAATCGAAAGGTAGCGGCTGCTTTGGAGGTTCAGGTGAGTGCTGTGGCTCACAAAGCTTCGGGCTTGAGGCTGGTGTCGGGCAGGTGAGTGCGGGCGGACTGTGATCTGCATCGAGAAGCAACATCGGAGATTCTCCAATTTCTGGGCTAGGGCCTATTTCGTGATGCGGAGGGTGGGGAGGGCAGTAGTCCGTTTCAGGAGGCTGGGCAAAAGAAGATGATGGGAGGCTCTGTGGGTGAGCAATGATGTTTGGTTGAGGAGGGATGGGATCGGCACATGCTTTAGTATGTGGAATTACTCGCAAGAAACGTCGATTCCGTTTTGTGATTCTGCCCGACCCGTCAACTTTCACTACATATTTGTCATGCGGCAACGTTTCGACAACCATTCCCACTTTGTCCCATTTTCGAGGATAGTTGCCGTTTTGGTTTTGGATAAATACGCGTTTTCCACATTGTAAGGTACGTAAAGGACGAGTATGCTGAGACAGCGCCTTATCGGTTCGACCAGCTCGCAGGCGAAGGGCGTCTTCCTTTGCCTTCCATGTATCCCGCCATGTACGACGAATGTGACGATTGGAGAACTTGACTAGGCGGTTTACAAAACCGAATGCGTCGCGCAGAGGGTGACCGAACACGATCTCTGCTGGAGAGATGTCACAGTCAGGATCAGGTGTGTTTCGCAACTGTAACAATGCACGTAAGAAGGAATCGTTGTTCAGGTCTCCGTTTGGGCTCACATTAGTCATGAGCAAGCGTTTTACAGTTTTGACAGCCACCTCAGCTCGACCATTAGATTGAGGGAAGTAAGATGACGATATGCGGTGCTGCACACCCCAATTTTTAAGAAAGAGTTCAGTAACGGCAGCCGTAAATTCGGGACCCCCATCTGTAGATATTTCCTCAGGAACACCAAACGTGGCAAAGTAGGGGAGATGTGGGACCAATGATACAAGGGGACCAATACAACACAGCTCGTTTTTGATCCCTACTAAAAATTAACTTTTTTTTTGGTAGTTATTGGAACGAGATTACATAAACCTTCTTTGCCACGGGGTTTGAAAGTTAGGTTGTTGCAAATGCAGAAATGAGAGACAAAAGTGTGTTTTTGGCAGGCAAAAGTAAAATCTGGTACTTCTGGAAAACTTTCAATATTATGTTCAAGTGTTTATTATAGCAAATGCTAAGTTTTTCATGTACTAGGTAGGAAGGTATTTTACAAGATTGGTAGGCTTTATGAGAGATAATAAGTCGAGTTTTGTGAAACCATCGTTTAATTCAAAGTTTTTGAGATGGGGGAGCTTTGAGACACTGTCAATTGAGACCATGTCTCAAAGGTCCCTGTCTGAATTTGAAAGTATTTTTTGCAGAAAATGCCTATGTTAAAGCCATCCGAAGGCTTAAAAAGGAATTTTTCAAATGAAGCTTCAAATAATGCTTTGCATGACATTGTTTAATATAACTTATCTGTGAGAAAAACTGCCAAAAAACATAAATTTGATCATACCACTCTTGGCAGATACTTGAAGGATGGATGAAAAATGAGCCATTTTCTGAAGTGTTGTCACACTTCATTAAATTTATGAATTTCTCCAAATCAATCTAGGTATTTCTGGAAACGTACAATGTGAGAATTATGTAACTTCTGATGAGCATCACCAAACAGGAGAAACTGAGCCTTGTACCTCAGCTTCTTTACAAAAAAATGATTCGATTTTGTTATCTTCAATACGGCCATATCCAAAAGCAGTTGCAAAGGGAAGAAAGAGAAAATCACGAAAACGTAAATCAGTTGTGAAAATCTTCAAAATCTAACACAAGCAGTGTTGTGGAAGTTCATCTAGAAACTGACGTTGAGAGTGTTTGCACCGACACCAGTGATGTTTCATGTGAAGAAAATGCATTGCAAAACATAATTCCTGATTGTCTTTCTACTGGAACCTATGTAGTGGCCAAAGTTCATGCAAATGCAGATGTTAAATTTAAACATTTCATCGGCCGGCTTGCACATGGACCTGATCAAGATAATGACTATGAAATGGAGTTTTTAAAACTAAATTGAGAAAACATCGGACAAAATGAAGGACTGTTTTGTGTTCCCAGGAAATAAAAATGTGGCTTATGTGTCTCATTGTGATATTGTATGTCTTCTGCCAGACCCAACCTCTGTTGCCAAAACGAAACGCTTGTCTGGTGTTTTGAAATTTGCAATAAACTTGTCACAATATCACATTGCTGTCTGTGACGACCCCTCCCCAGCCAACTGTTACTGTTTAAACAATTTTGTATTGAATCAGCTTGTTCGTTCTTCCATCTCTCCATGTTCGTTCTAGAAACTTCTTGTTGTTTGCTTTTACACAAAATGCAATCTTTCTTCAGAAAAAGTACAGTTTTCGTGTAAGTAGTAAACCTGTCTCATAGGTCCCATTGGTGTGTTGCAAAGGTCCCACCCAGGTGGGACCAATGATACAAAAAAGTGAACTTTTAAAAAGTGAAATAATTTTTTAATCTGTGGTCTAATCCGAAGCCTTAGCTATGCATAAATACAGTAAGAAGATGTGCTTCCCTCAAACGCTTAAGTAGCCCTGTACTGCGAAAATCACGCGCGACAACGGAAAAAATACCCATTTTGTTTCATTGGTCCCACATCTCCCCTACGAGCGCAAGAGTTGAGTCAAAGCAGCTGCTCCTGCGGCACTCGATCCTGATGGCGTGGCAAATACATCCGACCACCCAGAGAATCTGTCCCCAATGACCAAAAAGTGACGGCCCCCATAGTCAAAATAATCTGCAAAAATTTTCTCAAATGGTGTAGCTGGGGGATCACATGGCGTCGGGGGAGGAGCTGCTTGAGATGGAGCATTACGATTACATGAAGTACACGAGTCACGAATAGCCTGGATATCATTAGTCATACCGGGCCAAAATACTATAGCACGTGCCCGGCGTTCCATGGCAGACACACCTTGATGACCAGCATGCAACGTTGAGAGTACTCTAGGCCTAAGCGATGGTGGTACAACAATACGATCATGATATAGAATAACGTCGTCTTCAACAAAGAACCCGTCACGATAGGGGAGATATGGGCGAATGTCGCCGGTGTTGGGAAAGGTGAATCCCGTTTCAATAGCTACCATTAACTTGCTAAGGTTTGGATCGGCGGCTGTTTCCCGAACGATTTCAGGCCATTGCAAGCAAAAGGCATGGGCGGCATCTGCCTGTATGGCAGTAACCAGCGCCATTTCTGCTACATTATTTTCTGCACACGACGCTACAGCAATGAGATCGCATGATACTGGGTGACGTGAGGCAGCATCGGCTGCGCAGTTGGTTGTGCCAGGTAAGTGTGCGATATCAAAGCGCCACATTAGTGTACGCTGTTTTAAACGAAACAGGCGAGTGTTAGTGATTTCGTCCAACGTACGGTCACCGAATATTTTTACCAATGGCTTATGATCCGTTACAATAACCAAATTATCACAGCCTTGCGTAAAATACTTTGTCTGTTCTAGGCCCCACGCAACTGCTAGGGCTTCGCCTTCTATGGGAGCATAACGTCGTTCGGCCGATGAGAGGAATCGGGATCCTGCAAGAGTCACTTTCCAACCTGATGAGCAGCAGTCCGGTATAGTGGAAGCACATACGCAATGTTTTTGGAGAAGGAAATATCCGATGCCTTTGTTGGACCAGTCAGGGCGCAAACATGTTCGACGGCAGGGGTCAAAGATTTCTACCCCATGGCGAATAGCATCAACGATTGCCGATTTGGAGGCGGCAAATGCGGAATCCAGCTCCTGAGACCATTCGAACTTATGCTTTGGGCTAAGGAACGGCTTGAACGGTGCCATTAGGTCACGCAGTTGAGCATAGTTTCCTACTTGGTTGATTAATCCGAACCAGCTGCGTATGTCTGTGATATTATTCGGGACTGGAAATTCTTGGATGGCGAGCAAGTATTTAGGGAGGGGCTCGACCATTGCTTCTGAGATACGGAATCCAGCGAAATCTACGGTGCGTTGGGCAAATTGAAACTTGTCAGGGTTAAGGACAATGCCCGCCCGTCCCACTAAAGTGAGGAATTTTATGGTTCGCCACCAATGTTCCTCCAGTTGGCTATCATAGAACACTGTGTCGTCGACACAGCGTTCTTTGCGCACAAAATCGGTTAATATGGTATTGAAACGGCGATTGTAGCCATCCCCAGAGGATAGGAATCCTTGCGGTGCCCTAGTGTAGCGCCATCTTCCAAACGGAGTGATGAAAGTTGTGAGATGCCGATCAGAAGGACGCAGTGGAACACTGTGATAGCCGTTCCATGCGTCAGTCACCGATTTCCAAGTGTTTCCGGGGACACGACGGGACAGCTGGAATGGAGCTTCGGAGGCGAAGGTTTCTCTCTGGCAGAATTTGTTTAAGGGGGACAGGTCGACAGTACGGCGTGGTGAGCCATCATTTTTGCGTGTGATAACCATGCGATGACACCATGTGGTGGGTTCGCCGTGGGGGACTTTTTCAAGGATTCCCAGAGCCTCGTCGCGGAGGAGATCAGCGTGTACTTTTTCTTGCCAATGCAAGGGGATAGACGCTGGTGTATGAACGGCCACTGGTTTCGCGTTGGGGTCAACATGTATTTCTATGGGAGGACCAGCCATACAATGTAGCGCGCGGTGCGGGCAAGTGTTGAAAGTGGATGCGGCGTACCTCTGGAGTAGCCAGTTTGCCATCTTGTCATTGTTTTCAGGTGTGCATGGGAACGGAAGCTTGGTTGGGGGAGCTGGAACTGCACCACGTTGAGGGCAAGTGCACGACTCCAGTTGCTTGCTGGGTACTGTGCATCCACCGTTGACAAGTCTGACGACGTTGATTTCTGGTTCGATAAGATTGTGCGCCATTTCTTGCTTGATCTGATGTTCCCCTAGAGTTGGGAACTTCGGGGATAGGGCACCTAAATGCAATAGTGTGTCATGAGATAAGTATAACTTGTCAACGTCTGGACTGATGTAAATCATGCACCGACGTTCAACATTGCAGCCGTGCGCTGTACCCCGAATGATGGCACGAAATGCTCCTGTAATGGAAATAGTAGAGCGATTTGCAGCTATTAGGTTTGGTGCGGGTACAAGGGTCTCTTGTCCAAAGCCGGATTGCACAAAGTTCTTCAGTGACCATACATTTATTTGGGCACCAGTATCTGCGATTGCTGTTACTTGTGCTATCACGCTAGTGTACCTGCCTTGATGACATGAGTCATCCATAGATATGTCTACCCGAACTGTGGGATGTTCTCGCATGCGGGATGGTGTCCAATGCCCTTTTTGGAATGTGTGGTGAGGACCACGAATTGTTGAGAACATTGGGTCTCGGGCTGCGATGTCAGTTTGTGTTGAGGCAAATGTGCCTATTTGAGGTACAGTAGGTGCTACACAGAGTGCTCCGACTGATGCATCTTTAGGAGGAGCGCCCCATTTGTTTTTATGACGAGATGACCGAAAGCATTCGAGACAAAGGGAATAAGGCGTAGTGTTCCAACCTCTGGGGCCTTCTCTGTAACGATTGAATAATCTATTGCATTTAGGGCAGTGAGTTTTTTGTGACCAATTGGGAGAGGAAGGTGCTGCCTGGATGTGTCCACGGTCTCTTGGAATAGGGCTTTGGCTTTTCTTGCGCTTGAACGTCGACACTGCCGAAACGTCATGAGATGGTACCGCATTGCGAGCCATTTCTTTAATCTCGACAAGGGCGATGATATCGTTGATGGGAATCGACAATACTTTGTCCATTCCCATCATTTCGCGACGAATCTCACTGTCCGAAATTCCACTGAGTAGTGTGTCGCGGATCATGTGATCTGTATAACTAACTTTCAGCCCGCAGGAACATTTCGTAGTGAACGCACATATATCCGCTTTTCCTCGAGCACGAGCTGCAAAAGCGCGAAATTTTTCGTCGCGCATTTGGTGCATCGCCATAAACTCTGACCGTAACACCCCTGTGGCGACAGGTATAACGGCCAGTTGTCGCATTGCAAGCAAAAGTTCATCTACAGGTTTGCTCACTGTCTCAGCGTCAGCTTGGAGAAGGCTGTCCCCTAGGGCTTGGCCGGTACATTGAAATAACTGGACTGAAGCTGCTTCATCAGGAATGCTGCAACCTTCTTTAAAAGCCTTCCATCTTCTGGTGAACACGCTCCATTCTTCTGGAGAAACTCCAATATCTACAGTAGGTCGATTTAGCTTCGGGCCAAGGTTTACGGGCGCTGGAGCGTTGCGCGTCGTAGCAGCATGACTGTACGTGTGACTTTGCAGCACCACACAAGCAACCGCTTCGGGCACGTCGGCTGTTTCAAAATTACAGTTGGGAAAGGCGCATGTTATCACCACCATTCCACAAATTTCTTTAAATTAACCTTATCCTATTGCGATTCGATCATGAACAAAGACGGTTATTTTTCTTGAATGTATTAACAAAAGAAAAATGATCGAATCGCAATTTCTGCAACAAAATACACAACGTAAGATTGTTAAACTCAACACTAGAACTAGAACAAAAGAAGCTGTTGTTCGCTAGCCTGCCAGAATGAAATGATACGAATAAAACAGAGTACTGCCTCGCGGAGTACACGTGACAAAAGGAGTGCAGAAGTAATCAAGGAAGCATGCTAACTGCAGGCATTCGTGCAGCCCTGAGTGGGAACCCAGGAACCAACCCTCCCACCCAGTAGGCTACTAACATTTTCGAAGTGTTTGTGGATTAGAGTTTGTCATCCGGCCATGCTGGAATCGTAACCTTTCATTGTGTCGTAAATTGTGTTGTTTTTGAAAAAAAAAATACATTTCCCGTTATGTCGTAGGGGAGACTCGGGTAAGTTGGCCCAGCAAAATGAAAAATTGAATTTGTGAGCTAATAACAAAACATATGTTAAAGCGAATGCTATTGAAGAGTAGAAAATTCATCACTCTAGCAGTGGACATATTCTTGCATCAAACAAACATTCTTAGGTATATACTTTTTCTAGTTTTCCGAAAAAAATAAAATGGACCATCTTGCCTTTCTGTGCGGGTAATTTGGCCCACCATGGAAGGTAAGTTGGCCACGTGGGAAACCTGTCCATCTACGTATATTAAACAGTGGAAAAGTTCTCTTTCTCCCCAATTTTATTTTCTTTCTAATTATTTCTTGGTTTTATAGAGGCATAGGTACCGTACATAATTTATTCTATGTATGCATTCATGTATGGTTTTTAATATAATCTACTATTAGGCTATAATGCTGTATTTTACCTCAGTAAACTTTTTTACATGAGTAGCCTACACCAAATAAGCTTTCGAAAATAACAAAGGTTGTATCAAACATCATGTAGCTGGAACGGCATGCCTTTATTCCTAACGATCTGGTCATCTTAACGATACTGACATGTAGGACCTTGTTTGCAATAGGCTGCAAACCCCATTTTTGCATGGGTACCAATATCGGAACATTTTTTAATGTATCTCCGAAACGAGGTACGTTTTAGACCGTCGCTTGAGAAGTGGTTGATACACATTTCCGCGATTGGTTTTCTTGATTACTTACCATTATTATTATATGGGTTAAGAATAATTTGTCGCAATTTGTGGCATAAAAACTATGTTAGGAAGTGTATTATTGTTATTGATCACTTAATGCTGATGTAAAGCCGCGATTTACTTACTTTGAATACTTGATGATAGGCTACTTCAATCTTGCAAAAATCAGTCATCGTATTAATTAGTCAATTATTATCATTCTATGTAATACCTCATGAAGGCAAATTGGCCATGGTGGCCAACGTACCCACCCACGAAATGGGCCAACTTCCCTGCATGGCAACCACATAGTCAAACTATCCAGCTTCTAACAAAGGTTTCACCGTCAAAGTGAGCCTTAATAACCACTCTAGCGCTGCACTCACTAAATAATAACCTTTCTTATATAGTAAGAAAAAAATCACTCGACATCTAAAAAAATTCTAAAATCCAAAAGTTTCAAAAATCATAATTTTTCATACAAAAATCGTGCTCACATGTTTATACTACTTGCTAGAGCCTCCCAACCTGGTGATAAGGTAGTTTCAACAGCACTTTCTCAGTATGCGTATGATACGTAACAATAACCATTGTAGTTAAAAAATTATATAGAGTGGGCCAACTTGCCTATTGGACCAACTTACCTGAATCTCTCCTACCGGTGTGATTATCAGAGACCTCGCAGTCATCCCATTTCCCTCGAACGTGTTATCATTAACTAAGCAATTTTTAACAAAACGTAAAGGCAGCCAATAATGTTTTGCTTGTCCGAAGTAGGATCGTGATGAACAGTTTGCACTGTTCAGATCAACATTATCGTCCTTAGTGCGATTGGGTGATTCTGATAGCCTAATTGTACTTTCGCCTAAAAAAAAACATATAAAACTTGCAATATTGTCACTAAGCTTATACCTAAACTAGCCTATTATATTTCATGCACCAGTAAGACTTCAACGATCATAATCACAGATTCACATTTTGAATTTGTTTTATAATTAAGAGTAAGCGAAGTAAAGATTATTATTTTACAAACAGAGCCTACTCCTGGGCAGGGGCGTAGTCAGAGGGAGGCAATTGCCTTCCTGAAATATTTTAAACAAACATTTCACCTTCTGTTGCAGCATCATTTAATAGAGTTTTACTCTGGATTTAGGCTGAAAGTAGCCTAATCTCAGAATACACAATTTTAATTTTTTTTTTCTGTGTGAGGCCCACCAGACCCCCTCTGGGTGCTTTGCATTCGTCAACACGTTGCCAGGCTCACTGACATGTGCGATAAGAATATTATTTGCCTCCACCACAAAATGTTTTGTGGTTACGCCCCTGCTCATGGTCATGACATAGGCTACCCAACGAAACTTAAAATTAAACTTTTTATGGTGTAAATTTCAAAAGTTTGAAGTTTTCAAAAAATTATAGCCTACCAGAGGTCGTAAAGTGTTCTCTAGTATTCGAACATCAAAGCAAAATTTAAAAATAAAATTAATACCCCCTTTTACAATGTTGCTGCCTTAAGTTCAAATAAACTATATTTTATTTCTAGACCTGCGTCTGTAAGCTTCTGCTCAATATCTTCTGTAAGAGAAAAAATGTACGAGAAAAGATAACACTTATTTTTTATTTGATCATTTCAACAAATAATAGCGGATATAGACTACTGTCGTCTATAGTAATTCGATTTGTCTTTAAATTGTATTATAGATTGACCTTGATATCTCTCTTGTCCACAAATACAAACCCTTAACAGCAAGTTAAAACTTTAGTTAAATAAAAATGAAATTACATTACAAAAATTAAAAGAAGTGACATTCCATAAATAAACACGAAAGGAATTGCAAAGATTAGGCCTATAGCCTGTATATAATCAACACACTCAAAGGTATTCAAAGCAGTTTTAGGGAAGTAAAATATTTCAGATTACACAACAAAGTCGAAGGTTTTCTTTAACGTTAGAGAAAGTTTCAATTTATTCTTATCAGCCTAACACAAGTTTTTAATTGTCACAAGCAGGGAATGGGATGGTATGGAATGGAATAGAAGACAGATTTTGGGATGGTAGACGGAAAATGTCAAGGATGGAAAAAAATGGAAGATCTTGATGATGGGATGGAAGACAATCTTCCATCATTCCATCCCAATTCCATCATTAACTTTCTAACGCTTTATCAAGACATGCAAAATATTACGTTGCTTGCTGAAATAATTCGAACGGTACGTTCAAGCAATAATTCAAACGGTGCGTAATCGTTAGGAAAATACTGCAGTTAAATTTTTAGGTTAAATTTAGCCTATGGTTTTTAGGTTTATTTGTGGCATATTCAACGCGGAAATCACAAAATATGAAGATGGAAGAGATTTCTGAGATGAAATGGAAGATTTCTAAGATGAAATGGAAGAAACTCTCAGGATCGAAGATGGAAAAAACATCTTCCATTCCATTTCATCCCATACCCTGGTCACAAGCTCCAGTTTATTTCTTTATTTCAAAACACTTATTTAATAGTAGAACTACAGGCAGTATAGGCAAGTGTAGGTAGTTCGAAACCTATTGTGATCATTACTCCCTTTCAAATAGTTTTCAAGTCTGCGGACTTAGACTTTTAAAAAAACTTATTCTTCTTGTATCTAACTTAGAAATTACTCCAATAATACACATGCAATATTGCAGGCCACGAAACAATCGATCATGTACTATATTAGGTTACTCCAAAAAGTTGTTTTTGTAATTAAATAATAATAATTTATAGGCTAGAAGCTTATTGAACACTTTCTGCAATTTTTGTGTTGGAGAAGAAGCATAGTTATGCTTTCATTTTTGTAGAATGGGCGTATTTTCCATTGGCTTTTGCTCCTCTATCCAATGTAGCTCTATCATTGGCTTGGGAAGAATGAAGAGGTGGTGTAGAAATGGTCTCCTCACAGCATTTGTTTGTATGTTTCTCAATCCAGTTACGATAAAACGCTACATCAGTGTACACTCCTGGCTTGTATGGTGATCGAGAATTACAGTAGTAGCTTCCATAACTTGTAATGCCATAAAATACAAAGCGCTGGTTGTTTGTGTCGTTTGTTTGTTTTCTCATCACTAATGATCCTCCAGAATCTCCCGTGCAAGTGTCTCTGTTACGGCCACCTCCAGCACAAAGAGTACCTTCTTTTTTAAGACGCCACACTCTACGGCGGCATTTTCTGTAATCCAAGTATGGGACCCGTATTTCTTTTAAATACTGTGCAGACGGACCATGGCCCATCGTAGAACCCCAACCATAAGTATGCAACGATTCTCCAAATTGAATATTTTTTGTCGTTGGAAGACAAATTGGTTGAACATATCGATTGAATTCAATCGGTGAATCAGATCTGCGTATACATGAAAAATGTTATTAAATTCTTAGCTAAGTTACATGAAGCAACAGTTTTAGAAAACACTATTCTTAGGTCGAATAGTAGGCAAAAATAAATGTAGGCTATCTCTGAGCTTTTTAATTACTACGACATGAGTTATGGAGCGTAATAATACGAGTATAAATCGTTATAGGAATTTTTAAGAATTGTAAATTCTGTAAAACATAAGTATGTGTTTGCAAATAGTAGCTTATGATCAATACCTCAATTTTATCAGAGCTATGTCGTCAGAAAAACTTGGCGAAAGTCGAAAACGAGGGTGGATGACAAAACGCTCAATTTCGTTTTTACCAAATACTTGGGTAGTGTCTTCACTGTGACCAAACAAGCCTTGATGGCGTCCGACATAGAGAGAAAATGTTTCCATGATTTTGCTGAAAACACAATTCATATCACAACTCACAAGTCAAGTCATAATTTAGTTATTGAAACAAAGTATCTTTCTGTTGAGATAAATACAACTGTTCTGGTGGAGCCAGTGGCAGATCCAGAGGGGGAAATTGGGGCAATCGCCCCCTAAAACACTAGAAAACAACTTTTTTTTTATTGTGTATTTGCAAAGTCAGATTAATGTAGTTTAAAATCAGATTAACCTACACAGCATTGTGCTTCGTTGAAATTGCGGCCCCTGAGACTGCTTGTTGGATCCGTCCCTGGTTGGAGCTTTACTTATTTATTTTGGGGCATAGATTCAATTTCTTTACTTACCTTGTAAGACTGAAGCCTTGTTCTTGTGATACAATGCAATGGGCTGCAGTAACAAGCCAATGTCTACAAATTATGGTGACTCCACAAAATCTTGCGTGTTGATCAATCTGAAAGTAGAAACATTGTTAATGTTGTTCTTCATAATTTTAGCGGTATGTAAAGAAAATCGGACGTTTTAATAATTCAAGAATATTGACTCAACAATGCGTCCACTACACTTACAGGACACTGTATTGGCTAGATATAACTACTGCAATGGCATAAACCCAGCTGGTATTACTTGTCCTTTTTACTAGTTTATCTAATTTGCACTTTCTGTATATTTAGTTTATGGCATGTAGCTGCTTGTATGCTATCATTGTACAATCTTATACATTCGACAAAGAAAACTGGTCTCAGAAAAAAAGAAGATTTCAAGCACTCGCAACGTTACGACAACATGCAGGAAGTATTATTAAGTTAAAAGTAAACAAAAAATAAACTAATTTATACAATCTGATATAAGTTTTGCTCCAACTAACTATAACTTTCTAAGCTTAAACGTAGATTAATAAATCAAAACTTAACCTAAAACTCAAAGAATATGTTCATAAACGTACCTGCTGGAGCAGCAGACCATGCCAGGGCCATTCTCCTTTAATCGCTCGAGTGCCCCCAACAATCTTTAATTTTATGTTTGACAACAACCCTCTGTAAAATAAAATAAAATATGCTTATATGTAAAATGAAATATCTACATATGACAGCAATAATACAGCTTTTGGCAGATAGGCTATTTATGTTTCATGTTTTTAATTAAATATTTGCTCGATCCAAAATCATAGGAAATAAGATATCTCACAGTTTTAATAAAAAAAAAAACTGACGAAAAATATGATATTGATATAAAAATTGAGTTGTGAATATAACGCTGATTAATACAGTAGCTACTGCATTTTTTCCAAATTTTATCCATACGAATCTCAAACACTTATATGTCACATTCGCATCAAAAGAGAGATCGCAAAATGAACGTCATTACAAAAGAGAAATAACAACTAAGTGATATTTAGAAGTTTTTTCAGAATTGTAATGACAAAAATGAGCCTCATTCTAAGTAATTATTATGAAATTCGCGTACAAAACATGCCAACGTTGCTCGGACATTATCATTCTTGCAAATGTCAAACGCTTCTCCTTTCTTTGACAAAGTGTCGACAGCGGCACTTCCTGTACATGCGCGTTGAACCAGATGTGTCGCTTTGGCTAAAACTGGCAAAAATGTTTGCTAGGCGATCATTAGGAAAATTTGGATTTTTACACCACAGTGCAATTAGATGTGAAAAGTTATGTTAAACGAACTCATTGTCTTCTGGGTAAATTTTTGATTGACATTGAAGTTAAGATTGATATGTTTTGTTTTCTTATTTACTACCATTGGACGAATATCGTTGACCAGTGATATAGGCAGACATAAAAGTTTCAAAGAAAATAGTTTTTAGAGAGGCCATTTTTTTTGGTTGCCGAAGAGCTTTCTCGTTTTTTTTAGTATGTGCAATAGCCTACTTTAATGCAAACAACGTGGCTAGGCAACAAACGATTGCAGACGTTGAATCAATGTAAAAATGACCGATTTTGCTGTCTGGTTGGCTGTACGGTATACAAAGAGGCGTGATTTTCTGCACGATTCACCTTCGCGACGCTTGTCACGCTCTAGTGCACCTATTTATGAATAGCGTGATCTTTGTAAAAATCTCAAGGCATTGTTTCACCAAAAACACGCTTTTCGCTTTCACATTTTTGTGATGTTTTATTCCATATTTGCAAAACGTTTTCTTGCAACATTGTCAGGGTAGACTGCAATCTTTAATTTTATCAAAATTTAATAAGCAAAACAATCATCAAAACAAACATGCCAAATGTAAAATTGGCACAAAAATTTACAATAACAAAATGTTATTGTACAAGTGCCGTAACATTCAAATATTCCAAACAAAAATGACAAAAAAATCAAATATGTCTATTGCGTAATAAACCCAAGTCCTAAAGCCTTCCGATAAAAATCAACAAAAATAACATTCACTTAAAAAATTTTCTGTGCTAAAGCAATAAAATTTAATTTGTAATTGTATATTGTAATTTGTAAGCCAGTTTTCTGGTCGTTTAACAGTTACTAAATTAACTACCCACAGTAAACTAATTACAAAGCTTATATTGCTAATTATTTCTGGTACCCAATATTTTGTTAATTGCATATTATATTAAAGATAAAATGTCTGTAAAGTTTCCGCGGAAAACCGGTTATCGTATAAAAGTAAATTATTTGAAAATAAACTATTCAAAGCTCAATCCATTTCCAGTATTTTGATTGATTGGAAATAAATAAAATCAAAGTTGTTTTGCATAAATTATTTTCTTTTTCATAAGTTAAGCAGCATAGTTATGTCACTCTATTCCAATTTTTTGTGCTGTAGTATATCGATAAACAAAAAAATTTCTGAATTTCTTTAAATGGCGTCTCCAGTCAGTGTGTCAATTAGCTATTGCAGTAAGTAATATGCTACTCTCGTAGGCGTGATGTGCTAAAGAATATGCATCTTACGCTATTGAAAAATCAAATTAAATTCGAGCAAAGTTTTGTTTTATCAAATAGCGTTTATAAAAAATGTGCTAAAAAATCTCCGCTGAAATTTAATGAATTTTTGTTGTTTTGAACGGACAAAGGCACGCGTCAGTAAGATAAAAACTTGGAACGGTTTTATTGATAATTAAATTAAAAGCTGCGTCAAAACATATTAAAGCACATTCGGTATCCTTTTTGAAATAAATATCATTATTAGAAGCATGTTTAACCGTCTAACTACGTTATTACCTTTCCATATATGTATTTAAGCTTTCATTAGCATTTTCTTACGCACAAGTACGAGTGATACTCATAATTTCATCACACCCTCACCCATTAGAGCAGTGATGAACGCATTTCCTGACCTGAAATTTATAGTCACACACCAAAAATTCTAATGCTATTTGAATAAGCTTAAAATAATCTTGCCATTGAAACATTGATCTTGTGGCAAAAATATTGTGAAAGCTTGCAATATCAAACTGTTGCAAAACCTTCCAAACGGTGGAATAAAAGTAATACATGCGAATCGACATTTGGAATGAAAAACAGTTGGATGTTCTCTACAATCTAATCTCATTTATTATGTGGACTTTTATCGCTAAGTTCAGGTGAAAGTGGAAAGTGTCATCCTACACATCGTGTTCATGCGTTACGAAGTTAGGCGGATGCTGGACAAAAAAATTGTGACAACAAAATGTCAAAACCTACGTATTTTTTCGATCTCTTTGATCTAGTCCCCAGACAACAAAATCAGTCGTTTTTTTACATTGATTTAACGTCTGCAGACGTTGTAAATGTCTGTTGTAAATGTTGTACACGTAAAAAACAACTAATTTGCCGTTTGGGATGTGAATTTGCGTAGAAAAACATCAGAAAATTTGGAAACCAGGTGAAGAGTAGCATATTGATCATATGCGTTTCCTGTCAAACGTTTAAACCCATCACGATTTGATGCTAGTGGAAGTAGGCTACCATTTTATTGCTGAGAGGTGTGAGTGGAATTGCAAGTCGACTAAAAAATGTGACATTTTGTCGAGTGGTGATCTCAAGTCAGCAGCAAAATTTGAACATTTTCTAGCATTGTACAGTGTGGCCACACATTAATGGGCGGTTGTATAATTTTTTCTTGCATCTGCGCATTTAAATTTATCTTAGCCTACCAACACATCTTGGTATTTTTGTGGATATTTTTACATTTTAGTTATTTTATGAGCTGCTTTATTGTTACCAAGACAAAAATAAAATTAAATAATAACTTTAGTTCAGCTAAAGCAGTTGCTTGGAAGGAACGATGAAATTTTGTTTTGAAAAATGTTCTTGAAATCTTTTTGGATTAAAAAGTATAGAAAAGACAGCCAATATCAAACAAAACTATCTTTTGCAGGCTAATTTTGCAACTAAAGACTCACAGTTTAGCTTCAAGTGAAACTCTTCTCTTTCCTCTTCGTGATCTTCTGATTGCTGGGACGATTCCACAAACATCAGGGAAGCAAGAAGCCGTTTGTTCCTTTGCCGTTTCTATTGAAACACCCAAAACTAAAAATTATATTTTGGCGTTTGCAGTGATGAAAGTTTAGCCAATTTGTCCATGCTAGCTATTCTTTTCCGTCTAACGACATTGAAATGATGTCAAAACACCAACTTTTAATAAATGATATTGTTTATCGCACACGCACAAGTTTATCAGACGAAACAGTTTTACAAAATCGCAATGAAACCAGTCAACATGAAAGCTAATTTGTTATAAAAAGTAAAAAGAAAACAATCAAAATTTAAATCTTTGTAGCAAACTTGAAATTAAATATTCATAAAAATACGCCAGCTGTCAAATATGAACAAACTTACGATTCGGCAAGATAGTTGCTGGCGCTGTGGCGGTGATAGGTGGTGGTGGGGAAGACGATAATAAGCGAACTACAGTTTGAGTTGATGGAGTACACAATCTGCACGTTCTAGGGCACCATTTGCTCATGTGACTTTTAAATGGGCCCTCGCAAAAACGAAACAGAACATCACAAGTTTCCCTGTAAATTGTATAAAGTATAACTTTAAAAATTTAAATTCATTTAATTTGATATTAGTTAGTAGTCTTAGTTGAGGTTGAGGTTCACTGGCGGTGTAGTTTAGATCTTTTTGCACTTTTTGTTTGATACAGCGTCAAGGCAATTTAAGTCATTTGCTCAGTGTTGCCAAATCTTCTTTTCACGTATTTTTTTATGCTACCAGTAAGAGTCAAGTTGCAAAGGTTGTTTACCTAATTGTGACTTTGACTTTATTTGCTTGGAGTGTGACTTCATTTAGATTAAATTTTTACTGTTTAATATTAAATTATATTGTTGAATGCTAGTCTGTATTTAACAAAAAGAGAGTTTAAACTTTTGATATTTCTTCAACATTTTATTATCTTATGACTAATGACAAAACTACACGGTCTATAACTTTTCGGTAAATTAAGGCTTACAAAATATAACATGGCATGTTTTAAATATGAGAGGCAAAATTTCTCTGGGTGACAGGAAGTATCTAATTTAGTGATGCTCAAATTGTTGGCTGCGACTACCCTGTGAGTCACTTTATTTGAAGGTTAAAGTTAAGTAATTAAGAGCGTAAAAATCTATAATCTAATTACGTATAAAAACCTATAATTAAGGCATCAAAATAATGCTACACTTTTGTACAATTTTATCCTTAAATATTTTTACTGTTTGTTATCGCTATTTTACTGCAAGTTCAACATTCAATAGTGCTATTCCACTACTTTGCACCGAGAAAAGGTAAAAAGTTATCTAACCATTGTACAGTCTTTGAAAGTTCAGCACTACGCGTTTTGTAACAAATGGTAAGTTAGTGTTGCGATTCAGTGTCTGATTACAATAAACTACCACGGAACACATTTTTATTAGGATAGCCTACGATATCATTTTTGTTGACTTTTCAATAGGCATCACTGCACCAACCTCTTGTTTTGACAAGTATCTTCGTCGGTATCAATTGGTGGTTTTGTACAAATGCTGCAACTTTCCGGGCAATTCTCTGACATCCAAGATCTGTATCGGTTCTGTATGTGTGTGCAGTATCCCATGTTAGCCCAGTCAATGCAGTCATTGCGGTTTCTGTCTTCACAGTTTAAGTAGTCTGAAATAGTGATTTAAACAATCGTAGGGTTAATTTTATTTTTAGTGATTTTGTTTTGGTTGGTGTCTTGCATGCCCAAAAGCTCCTACACAAAGAGAAAAATTATGAATATGCAAGTTATGGGTTTATGACTTCCATCACCAAATCCATTTAGTTGATCGTAAAAAATTGTTTGAAATAATACAATGGCGGTTTTAATAATAAATTACGTATAAAATGAAGTTCATGATACGAGATTTAATTCTTGTTTTAAAAATTGTTATTTTACCTCGTTTATATACTCTATGAAGGACGGAGAGAAATCGGTCTTTATCAAATTCGCTATCAGGGATGTAATCAATATGACTATCGTTCATGTGGGTAATTCCAACATTTATCCAATCCGACCAGTACTTGTTCCATCTCTCGCCCCATATTCTTTCAGTCTGTGAAAATAAATGTCGAACATCATAAGTACTTTTTTAATGTTTTGCATTGTTACGTTAAAACTATACTTCATTCATGGGTGTGAGCAGGCCGTTTAGAGGATAATTTGGGCCCGGTGCCAATGAGATCCTCGTGCCTCAAATCAAGGCACTTCCAAAAAAATTCACTATATCCAAAGAACACACTGTGGTTTCTTCCAGCTCCCGGGCCCTTTAGAAAGGTTACCGGCCTCTAAAATCATCTCGGCCCGGGTTCAAAACTATTCCCTGGACAACGCTACTGGGTGTAAGAGATGGTGGGGTGGAAAGAACGATACATCTTCCTTGGATAACTTAATGTATAAACGGATCTCCTATCTAGCTTAGACCGTGTTCGGTTTAAATTGCACACAAGCTTTGCATTTGTACAAAAGATGTAGACAATGGGCCAACACTTACTTCAATTGTATTGCACTGTTTTTAAAACCAAACTATCACTTACAACATTTTCATCATCCAACGGAGCTGAAGTATGGTGTGCAACTTGACGATGACTCATAGGTCGAATGAAAGCATCAGCAAAGCTTTTAAAGGAGGCATAGAAGCTCAAAGTAATTACCGCATAAACTCGTAAAAGATTCATGATTTAAATTTGTTGGAAATGACCTGAAAGAAAGTAAGATTAGCCTATCAATTACGGTACATTTAGTGTTTATAATTGGCAGTTTTGTCGAGATACCTGATCGTATCGCGTGAAAAAGCTAGCGAAGCATCTACAAGCAAAACTTGATGTTAGTGGCTTCTTTGTTTGGCTCTGCAAAAGTACACATAAACAGTCTGATTCACCATCGATTTCTACTGATAGTCACACAGAAAAAGTATTTCTTTCTGCTATCTTTTAATCTTGTGATGAATACGCGGTACGTGGCTATTTACAATTGCTTTCCATTACGGCATCAGATGCCAAAGAAACAAAAACAAAATATATTGTGACGTCATTGAAAATATGTAAATTTGACCTTCCCTTTGTATCAATGTCGTCAGGATACTATAAAATTAACGTTAGCATTTGATAGCGATCTTTTCGTTTCAAAACAATTTATTTTGATGAAACCTCGTAGCATTTTATTTTTCTCAACAAAACACTGAGCGAAAATTACTAAATTAAATTGTTTGCATTGTGAAGAACACAATTTCCAATGCGGCCCACAAATTTTGAATTTTTTGATTAAAAGGTTTTTGAAATTGTTTCGTGCTCGCTTTGGAAACAAACAATTCAGGCTTAAAAAAAGTAAATTTCAAAATTAATCGAAATTTCAAAATGAAAATTATAACTAACAACAAGCTTAACTGACTAATGTCCGCTGTTAACAAGATGATGATACTCTTTGAATTAAACTTGCTAACTGTTTATTCAAGTAGTTTTGCAGCACTTTTTAAACCGACAAATTGATGACCGATTTTTTTCCTTTGCTAGGACCTAACCGTGAAAGAAACTGTCTTAACGTGATAGCCAGCAACACGTTTATAAGTCTCGACCGAGTGCTTTTTTCTTTCGTCGGGTCTTAAAATATATTTTTACGTCGCTTACATTTTTGTTTGTACAAGTTGTTTTTGTACATAAATGATTTGCAGTAGCACAGGATGCTGTATTGGCAGACCCTCAACCCGAAGTGTCAGATTTCAAATCAACATAAACATGTTTTGAAATTCATTTATCAACATGTAAAAGAAAATATCCAAACTTTATATTTTCTTTGCAGCAAACCTTATTTCGATCACAGTTCTAAATATTTCAAAAATTTATTTTGAAAATAAATTTTCTGTATACTAATTTTACTTTTTCTGACAGCATCGGTCTCTGAGCATTAATTCTATTGTTTGCATATCAAGTAAACGGATGCCAACTTTCATCGCTTTTGTAATCTTGTTGTTATTATTACAATTACCTTATTGTTTGCTTTTGTAACTATTCAGAAGAACAAACGGGATGATCAACTATACTACTATAGGTAGGCTTACCATATTTTTGTGACTTCAAAACGGGACGCCTCCAAAGACCTAGACCACTTAGCTGTGATTTTTTAACTTTACATTTTCCGATATTATTACATAGGCCTACATTTAAAGCCATCCCGGCTGTCTTCATTGACCGTATTGTCATCGAGAGTTCATGCGCACATTCTCTGTCTAAATATCGGTTTCAGTTCGAAAAATGGAAAGAAATTGATGTTAACGATACAAAATAATTTGAATTGAGATCTTTTCTATAAAGTAAAAGGAAGAAAGAATAATAAAATAGCCTGCGGTTTTCAAGTCGATAAATAACTCCCAATTGCACTGAATTTACCCAACACTGCGTACAAGCATTTGCGAATTTACTTAGGCTATTCGCCTAATCATACTTTCTGTAGATAACACCTTCTTCAAAAAAACATTGTTCAATTTTACATTCTCGTAAAAGTCAGAGCAGGACCAATCAGTATTTTTGATAACGGCTTTCACGTTCTGCTCTAGCATCCTGCTTCTGCTCTCAGACCACATGCTTTTCATGATGGAAAAAATTCTTTCAATGGGTGCGGATGTTCCGGGTAAACAAAATATGAACTTTACCAGCTTTTGAAAGTTTGAAACGCGTATGCATTTTTTTTCAAATACTTTGAACATCTCGACCCACTTTTGTTCCAAAGACGCATTTTGCCAGCTCTCTTCCTTACAACGTTCAGACATGTGCCGTTTCACTAGCACTGGTTCGTAGAAAAGAGAGTCGCTGTTGATCACCTGCTTCCCAAACATCATGTTGATCTTTTTCGCAGACTCACACACTCGCACCCAGGATATTTCTTTGTTTAGGTCGATTCAAAAATGAGGAAGCACATCTTTTTCAGAACCATCATAAAGATCCAGATACGATAAGCATTTATAGTAAAAATCTCTTGCTTCTTTGTAAAACAAGTTTAAGTTTACTTCGCCTGCTTCTTCTAGCTTGCCTAAGAGAGTCAATGCTGCAGATGGAATGAAGTTGTTTTCTTTCTTTTCAAGTAAGTTTAGCTTTAGCTCTGACAGAACATGAGCCACATCTACGGCACTAGCGTTTTCCTTTTCTAACTTTAGAATAGTCTCGTTGAAGTATTTCAACTGCCATGAACAAATTTCAAATAGAGCTCTTGTGTTAGTTCTTCGAAGCATTTTTTGATGAGAGTAGGACAACCTTCTTGGGAGTTGAAGTGACTTTTCAATCTCCCAAACATTTCAAGTATTCTTTGCAAAGCTGGTAGCAAAGAGAGAAACCTTGTATTGCCTTGTTGCAAGATACGCTGATAGGCTACTCAATATCTACAAAGTCGCAAAAAATTTCCAGCTCAATAACTCGTACGGTGTAAATGTGAAAAAATTTATAGATTTTCACAACAAGACTTTCGACACATACAGGGAGAGTATCCATCAGCATAATGGAAGCAATTGTAAACAATATGAGCTGCACATCCGATCCCTGTCAGATCTCTTTCAATCTTTTCTTTCACTTTGAAGAAAACATTATTATGCCCTCTTCTTTTCACACTTTCAAAATTAATGTTGCAGTTGTCGGCACAACGAAACAAACAAAATCACGCATTTACTTTTAGCAAGTAGGCTACCGGTACGCTACACAGCAACAGCAGTAACGAGAACATGCTAATTGGTAATGTTCGTGTATTATGCTGGCTGGCTGAACGCCCAAGCGGGACGTTTGGCTGACCGGTCGGGACGCCGGGACAAGACGTTAAAAAGCGGGATTGTCCCGCCTAAAACGGGACGTATGGTAAGCCTAACTATAGGCTACGTTCAGGGGCGCCGGAACGATTTTTGACTGGGGGGGCAAGATTACGAAAAAAGGGCACTTTTGTTTACTAAAAGGCCAATTTTTTTTCAAGTTTTAAGATAAAATATAGCGATAATGATATTCCGGTATACAAAGAAGGGCACCATGCTATGTTATAATGATGTAACCTACTGTCAAGCCTTAAAGCAGCCTGCGGCCATGGCCGCTAAGTAGTGCTTGAATGAACCGCCGGTGCTACCTCCTCAATCGGCCAAGTTTGGTCGCCGGTCTTTTCTAGCCAATTATTTAATTTCGCAATAGAATTATCGTGGATTAACTGTCAAAAATATGTAGTATTAAAGAGTGACGCAAAATTAGGTCAGCGCGTCATAATCGCCACTGTTGCATTGTGCGGGGAATATTTGCTGTTGATGGAATATATCCATCTGCGATCGCCAGCGCTGTAAGTCTTGTTTGTAATTCCCGACGTTTATTTTAACAAAGTCTTAATCCGAAGTGCTAATTTACATCGGCTGGCAATATTGTCGTTTTTATGTCGATTCGATGTTGTCGGACATTGAACCGTTGTTAAAAAGGAGAACTAAGTTAGTTGACATCAATGGGGAAAACATTTTTTGATCATATTTTGCAAAAAATATGCTTCTTTCAGTAATGTCTTTTAGTAATGTACATCATTGAAATAGCTAAAACCTCAATTGCTAAGGCAACAGGGATCAGATGTCAGTAGATGTAACAGAAAAAATATTTAGCACTTGCTAGTGCATCGTCAGTTCTGATAAAGGGCAGTTAAAGCCTACAAGTAATGTTTTAATCATTGAAATACTTATTTTATTACCTTGCCGTCATCGTCAACACATGTCGAACGTTGTTTTTCGTTGCTAAAAAGAATTCTAGGGGAGTGACGAACTTCTATAAAATCAGCCACATTGGAGACACTCGTGCGAGTGTCGTTTGAATAGTACTGGATTACAATCCCGACAAAGCAGTTATTGCGTGGTGCAACGATTCTATTGTAGGACGTCGCCCAGCCAGGCCCAGACTTCAACAACGCTAAGTGATCATTTTAGCATTGTTGCAAGTTTAATTCTATTTACTTGTGCTATCGTTATTTTGTATTTTGGCCTCCAAGCACGCAAATTTGGCCGCCGAGAAGGAGCTCCCGGTAGGCCACGATGGCTGCCGGAAAAAAAAAAGAGTTTTAAGGCCTGTACTGTGCTGCAACATTTTGTGCCGTGAATATTATTTTGAGGCAAAAATGAAAGATTATAATTAGGCTAAAAGCGAATAGCAGAAATTGTTATATTGCAAAATGTGCAGTAGCTTACATGACTTTAAAAGGGCACCATTGCCCCCCCTGTCCCTCCATCTGCAGAAAAATTGAGGGCAGGGGGCATTCGCCCCTCCTGCCCCCCCCCCGCTTCCGGCGCCCCTGGCTACGTTAACAGCCAAGAAGAGGGTGCATTGAGAAAAAGTGTTGCAAGATGCTTTTCAAATTTTAAGCAGAAATGCTACTTTGAAGTCCCTATTTGAAGTGGTGGTCTCCCAAATCTTGTCTATTTAAACCTAGCCCGAAATTTGCGGTTAAACAAAATTAGTTCAAAACAATTTGTAATCAACTCATTTTACAATAATATTTGTAAAATTTACTTAATCTAAAAATAAACTACAAGTTTAAAATATATTTGACTTTCGCTTTGAAACTAAAAACCATTTTGATAAATGAAAACTACGCTTGAGGGATATAAAGTATCATGTGTCAAGTGATAAACGTTGTAATTTCTTTGAAGTTCAACATGTAAATTAAATTTGTAAACATTATTAGGCCTATGCTGTGATAAGTTTTATTGAGATTAAAAAATACTTTAAGTTAAATTTGGAATAAATTTCAATGGACAAAGCTTGAGCTACTAGTGACTACCACTACTGTAAAATAACACTATACCTGAAAATTTTAAACATTATCTGGCAACACCTAAATTTAACACACCCTTTTCTTGGCATTGTAAATGGACATCCCGTTGGCGTAGGCATGGAGCAGGCTACTTCTAGAAATTTCTGGATTTACAAAGCGTTTCATAGTTTTTCCGTCGCCATTTTTCTTTTTGTTTGCTTCAATCAGCCAGGTCTTAAAATGGGGCCAATAAAAGTTAGATTTTCTTGGCGATAGATTAACAAAAACACAACTTGCTTGACTAACGTTTTTGTAATAAAATTATTAATCTCGTTATATATTTTTTGTTTCATAAAGCGCCTTCTTTTACACAATATTAACAGATGTTGCAGTTTGCAGAAAACTGGCATCAATTGGCTATTCAAAGACAAAAGTTTCAATCAAAAGATTAGTTTGTTAAATTCTTAAACTGCATGATCATAATGTTAAGTAACGTTAATATTTTACTAACAGCGATTTTACTGGCGCTGCTACGCATATTAATGCAATACAAATGCACAAAGAAGTAAATGAAACGGTTTGTCTTTCTCGGTAACTTCTGAGAAAATTAAAAAATTTAAAAATTCAATATGCCTTGGACTTGAACGTTTGAAGGAAAAAAATTAGCTGCACCAAAAGTGAAGGCAGCATCCTGTCCTTAAAATTGTGTAATAGGCTAGTGATGGGCTACAACACGACATTAAACAGCTAGGAAAATGGCTGTTGCAACTGCTGTAGGCAAGCCGCAAAACGTGCAAAGAAAAACTAACAATGAAAAAGAAGGATAAGTTAAAGACGTAAAATATATCCATGTAAAGACGCCACGGGTGAAAGAAGTGATAGGAAAAATGCTTCAAGAAGAAATACAAAAGAATCTCTTTGATAAGAAAGAGCAAGAGAAAAACGTGAATTCTCATCCCTGTTTCTGCAGTTCTCTTTTATAGATGTTAACCTAACCCAAATTCTAACCAAACGACAACAAATAGGTTACGATAGTTATATAGCTCTACACGATTTTATGCTAATCTCCAGCCAAACCTAATGTTACTATGTAAGATTCGTGAATTTGTAGCGTAGGTTAGTCTTTATATAAAGCACAAGTAGGCCTACTATGTTAAAAACTGCAAACAATTTTGTCACATTTTTTTTCTGTAATCATGTGGTCTTGCTCCTTTTTTATTTGACATAAGCAACCTTCCAACTCTTGGTAGGCTGTTGTAATTTGTAATAAGAAATCTGCAGTAGCTTATATATAAAATGTAGAAGATTTATATTCTTTTTGAATAAAAACCTTTTAAAAATGCCAATAAGGTTTTTTTTAAAAATGATTTGTAACTACTGTATAGCCTACTTGATATTAAATAAACAATAAATGGTAGCGTCGACAACAAAATATCAAATTTAGTTAAAACGTAATAGTAATGATCGGCCAACGTAATGATCGGCTATTCCCCCTTGACTAAATACTGAGTTAAAAATGAATAACTATTTCTAGTGCTTCAACTACGAGAAAATCCAGAAATACTGGCTTGGTAATGTGTTAAACATTAAAGCTTTGTTCTTTAATAGGCCTAATTGAAAATATAATTAAATTTATTGACTTTTATTTCGTGCCTGTTTAGTCTTTGTGAGTAAGCATTCTGTCATAATTTTAATTTTTTTTAATCTTTTTATAAATAGTGTAATACACTTTCGTATTTTTCATCAACAACACTTCAGGAATAAGCAACTATATGGTTTAAAATATGCATCGATAAAACAGTGTTTGGAAAACACTATCTTAAAAATGAACAGCCACCAAATCTATAAATAAGAAAGAGAAAAAAGAAAACTTTTATTTCGTCGTTTGTAAACATAGGCCTACAATTAACACTTGCAAGCATAGCCGCAGAAGAGCAAAACATTTTTTTTTTGGGGGGGGAGCATTTTTGGAAATGTATTTTCGTAGTTCAACACGTGTTCATCGAATTGCATACTTTTACATTTAATTTCTCTAGAGACTGAATCCAAGTTTAATATTCAGCCCAAAGTGCAATATTAAGCACAAAAGCTTCTAAAATTGATGATGCTACGTTTTACATTAAAAAAAAGTGTTAATGTAGGCTACTTCAAAATACAACACCACACAGAGTTTTTAAACTGGTAAAATGTTAAAAACTCATGGTAAAAGTTAATTTGACCAGATAACTAAACATTTTTTCACAAATGATTTTACTAATAACCGCATTAGTAGGATATACAGTAGAAAAAAAGCAAAAAATTCATAAGTTTACTATAGTAGCCTACCAAGCAGGCTTTTAAATCATGCCCGTGAAGAAATGTAGCCTACATGCTAATGAATCAGCTTACCATGCAATATTTTTCAAAATCGATGACAATACATTTTACATTCATTGGAAAATATCAATGTAGGCTATTTTATAAATTATAGGCCTAACAAATGTGAAGTTTGTAAACTGGTGAGATGTCGAAACATCACAGAAAGATTAATTTGCCCAAAATGTCAATCTCAGTCAGGCTAATATAGTCAACTTAAAATTTTATGAACAATTTGATGACCAAAATAATTAATTTGCACAGTTTAAAGTTGTACTTTAATGATAATTAATTACATCTCAGTTCAGAGCAGGTAACTTTTTTATATGACCGCATTTCCATATGAAAGCCTACTTCTTCTTATTTTTCCTTCAAAAGGAAAGGTACGTTTTTGAAAAATGTAGGCTAATCTATTTTAAAAATATTTCACCTTTTGTGAAATGTTTCTTACTACAATTCTCGAGGCACATGTGCCCAACTCACCGCACACTATGTAGCCTATAAATGCGCAGCGGTACAGCGATGTAGCCTAATATTATTGGCCTAGGCCCAAGGTTAGTGACTTATATTTCTCGAAAATAATCTAATAATTAATATCATGAAATGAACTGATATCGACCTTGTCATTATATGCAAAGTCTAGCTCATTGCTGGCAAGTGGCAAAGATAGAGAGACTAGTTAATTCGTCTATAGTGATGCCAAACAATTTTTGGCTACGAAGTAGAACAGCAAATGTAGAATACTTGTATTGACGGCACGAGTTTTTTAGTAAGTGGCGTCTCTTGTCCCATATTGGCAACGTTTTCATCATGCAAGCTTATCACGCCTTTGCTTAAATGCTCCCTGTTATGTTTTGCAATAATAATTTATAATGACTTTGTAAAAGAATAACCTGATCAACGTGTTATTGTTTGGCTATGATGAAATACTCGTGATTGATGGTGTTAGGTTGGTGACAGCAATCAAGCGAGGGGAGACACTTGTAATCGTCTCAATGAGATTTCGCGTCCCAATGCCCAAAATAGAATCATACGTAGACTACCGGTATCAAAGTTTTACGCACGATACTTTTTTCTATTTACGACGTACGAAAACAGAAAGTAAAATGTGATATTTCATCAGGAGAGGTATGGTAATGATTTGCAAGCGCAGCAAAAGTCTAATATGGGCATTTATTAAACTAATAATACCAATAACCCATACCAGAGTCATCATAAACTCGATAAGTAATAATTTAGTGCACGCAATTGTAACATAATTAAGATTTTTTTTCGGTCATGATTTTGTTAATTAAGTTTTACGCTATTCACATTACGGCCCTCGTCTGGCGACGACATTTCTTACAACTGTGTTCCATTTTCATTCACCTGAGGTGTTTGCCAAAACATTACACTTTCATCCGTATCGAGCTTTGCGGGGTCTAAATATACACCAACTTGGCGAATAAAAAGCATTTGCCATCTTTTTTTGTCACAAAAATAAATTGAATATTACAGCTCGTGAAAGTAGCAATATCGCACCTAACCTGTTGCCAATGTCTAACAAAAATTACCATACAAACTTTTCAATGAGCTTAGAGGAGCCTAGTCACGTTAAACGTTTGGATTAAAACCAAACGAGTAGCCTAAGCCTACCAACAAACACTGTCTTGCTGAAATTCCTCTTGCGTTCTATTTCAATCTACAGCACTTTTGAAGTAACTATAAGCTATGGCTTTGTATTTACTGCTTTTCTAACTTCAACATCTGACAAAATCTGAAATGCTATAACTAAGTTTAGCATTGAAAAATCAATGATTATTTTATTTTGTAAAATTGTCTACTTCGATAGCTGTTTGATTATTTTTTTTTCTGGTATACTGGAAGGCTTTGCCCGTTGTTGAATGCCCAAGAGTTTCAGTAATGATAACATGTTAAGTTTTTCGCACAAAAATATTTTTTTGAATCAAGTGCGGCCTAAAAACCAAAGCAGTGTGTATGTACGTATGCATTAAATTATGAAAGTGCGGTACGGCAAGCTTATGGTTGTGGACAATGGCGCATTGCCTCCAACCCTCAATACGAAGAAGGAACATGATGATGAAAATAAACACAGTATTCCATTCCACACTGTTTTGGTTTTTAGGCCGTACTTGATTCAAAAAAACTACTTTGTGCCAAAAACTTAACATGTTATCATAACTGAAACTCTTGGGCATTCAACAACGGGCAAAGCTTTTTAGTTAAATTGAATTAAAGTGTTTTGCTTTTTTTGCTGCAAGCATAAGCCAGAGTTTAACTTGACCGTTTTCTTAGTGGTTTAGCAATGCAAACGTCAAAGCAACGCGAAAGAAAACTATTTACTCGTCAATCTATGTTTTGGTGGTGCTGAAAGGTGATCGTGCAATATGAAACCAGCAAATCGATTTTTCGATTATAGTCTCTTCAAACTAATAATTAGAAATGTCTATTTTTAGCTTTTGAGCTTTCTGCATCAGTCTCAGATCGCTTCCTCATTCAGCAACGCAGAGATTCCCCAATGCGGCGCCATGACGAGCTAATTGTTTGAAAGTCTTAAGAATATCACAAGCTTTGCATTCACAAGGTGTGAGCCATTTCAACCAAGAGATAGATATTTGAGAAACAAAACATAGTAACTTTAGTGGGTTTAACATACTTTATTTCACACAAAATATAACATAATTAAAATAAAATAAACTCAAACGTTTTCGACACGTACGTGTGTCCTCATCAGGAATTAAATCTGCAATACATAAAATGACATTAACTTTTTTCATTTTATGTATTGCGGATTTAATTCCTGATGAGGACACACGTACGTGTCGAAAACGTTTGAGTTTATTTTATTTTAATTATGTTATATTTTGCGTGAAATAAAGTATGTTAAACCCGCTAAAGTTACTATGTTTTATTTCTCTATGGTTCAACAAAGCAAACTCTCTACCAAAGCTTTTGATAGATATTTTTGAAAAAAACTTTTTAAAGCTATAATGTGAGCCACATTTCAAAATATTTCCTGTCCAGCTTTTATACAAAACCTGACAAGTTTGGAACCTCAATCTTGTGTTAGTATAAGCTATATTGTTGGAATCGAAAAAGATATATTTTCTTTTAGCTCACACGCTAACTTCAAAATAAAACCAATCAGATTTCTACACAAACGTTAGTTAATGTCGGTTGAAACAAATTGACTTATTACTTGAAACAATTTTTTCACAAATAATTCCATCAATACAAAATCAAGAAAACAAGCTTTTATTTGAAGCAATGAAAAATAGTTTGTGCTGAACTCGTAAGCCTGAATATTATACGCAAATTGCTTTATTTGGAATTCAAAAAGACAAAAACATCTTTTCTTAAAATAAAACCAAACCAAGAAAAAAATCTACTATTTCAAAATTATTTTTGTTTTGAACATCCCTACTTATAGTCTTCAACTTACTGGTCGTCGAAAGGTAGGTGTAATTGCAGAAGCAGGCAAAATGAATAGCAAAATTGAATTTTTGTTCAAGAAAGCAACAAAGCAGACATTTTTTTACAGCTTTGTTCCATTTGGAAAATAACTAAAGTAACCTACTTGTAAACTGCAATGCAATCAAATCTTTTGTGACATTTTCTTTTTCTTCCGGCAATGAGACAATCACCCAGCTGCCACGTAACACATTATACTCCCAAGGTTGTGAATCTATGGCTACATTTCAAGAACAAAAAAAGCATTTTGCACCGGAGTGAAAAGCGTTCAAGTTTCACAACAGAATCAACAAACAGCTTGCTTGAAAATGTTCGTACCTGTAGTTTTACTTGTACGTTGTTTCAACCAGGCCCGGATTTAGGGGGGGCAGAGGGTGCAGGTGCCCCGGGCCCCCCTAGGTCGAAAAAATGTGATTTTGTGTTAGGCTATTATTAACTTACTTTTTCTTTCAGCCTTTGAAGTTTCGGAAAAATGCTGTGCAGTGCTGGATTAACCCTTTGCTTTTCAACGTTTTTTTGGAAGTTAACTGCTCAAGGGGGGGCCATTTTTGGATCAAATTCAATCAGCTGTTACGTGTTATCCGCTGGTGCTATTTCAACAGAAGTTGCACTGGTGTGAAAGCAAATCGTTTGTCTATAAGTTTGAAAAGTCATTATTTTAAAATTTTATATGTTAAACTTAATATTTCAATTTTTGCAAAGGTACCCAAAAATGACAATTTTGATTTAACTTGCCGCTATTTAATTACCGTGCTAATCCGATTTCATGCAAACTTCTGAATAACAAAGAGCTCGATCGAACGCACGAAGTGTGTGTGCGGTGTGCCGAATCATTGCATTGATTAGAATTTACGACTTGCGAGAAAATCTTATTGTAAGCTACTCACTGATTCTAAAATAGTTACAATCAGAGTAACATTGTTACACGAATTTGAAAAAAAAACAAAACTGCGTTTGTTGTCTTACATTTTTATCCTAAACTAATGCATTCCGAAACTCATGGCTAGCTTCTAGTTTTATGGAACTAAATTTCTCATAAGTAACACCTTAGCCTGCTTGAATAGCTGTTTACATCTTCGTTTGTGTATTTTATGTCTACAATTGAGTTTGTAGTATGAATATTTTTAGTAGAGAGAAGACAATTGAACAAGTTGTTGAAATTATCTGAAATTTCTAAGTTCAAATTAGGTGCTTTTGAAATTGTGGATTTGTGTCAAGTCGCAACACAAATATCATGCAGGCCACATCATAAGTGATTTCGCTTACGGGTGTTTATAAACATGACTCATAAATTACATCCACAAAAAATACAGCATTTACATCAACAAAGCTAAGTTCGAAGCTCACTTTTTATTGAAGATTGTGTCAATCAATTTGAAATAACATTTTTAGTCCGCCAGCGTCGAAACAATGCAACAGCGAATCGAGGAACATGCGTAAACAAAGGAAATGTGAAATAACCCACAGTCAGCAAATCTACATAAATTTAACGTTTACAAATGTTGAATCAATGTAAAAGGACTGGATTGCTGACTGGGTCCTTATTGTTTGAAGCACAAAAAATACGCGTAAAGGCGACAACATCAGCAAGGCAGCGATTATGTTTCTGGCCAAAAAAAAAAATTAACTTTTGACTTCAAAGATAAAAATGATTATAACGAAGTTTCAAAGTTTGTCGTAAAAAATATTGCAGAGATACAATAAACATAATCATTTTGTGCCAGATTGTGAGAAGACTTCCTAAATTCTTTCCAAACATTTGCATGATTGCAAATTATTTTCTATAACTTTCTATTGCCAAAAAATGGCTTCTTTGTTGAAACAACGTGGCTACAATTCTATAAAAAATTCTTAGGCCTACTACATTGAAGTAATGAAATCTTTTTGTGATTTTGCTGATGACGTTTTACAATATCCGAGAAGTAAAAAAAAATAATAATGATGAATTATTTTACAAAACCGTGGTTTGCAAGCGCTTTACAAAAAATTGTTGGGGGAAAATTTACTATTAGACGTAATATGTTTGTAAAAGAAAATTGTCGGTTTACGTATTTATAATGTTTATTGCGCTGTTATCGAATTATAAACTGCCTGTATTGTCTACCTTTTTTGTTGCCGGCCAGCTTAGACCAGCATGCAAACTACGCGTTTTTGGTATTTGCATCGTGTTATGATTCTCGAAAATTTCCCAAAGGTCTTTATTTTTATCGTGATATTTTTGTGCCTTTTCTGTCCTAAACTTGAAGTCATTGTGAAGCATAATCCACATCGGTTTTTAGACTCAGTCTTCATTGAAAATCTTTTTTGTGGTGCATCATTTCAAGTAGTGTCTTCCCCTAAGCTGTTACACAAACCGCCCAGAACCAGGTTGATTATTATGTATCTTCCAGCCGTTGAGAGCCCGTTATTGTATGTGTGGAATTATTACTGTAGATGTCTGACTAAATTCATGCCAAAGTCGAGCAAATTCTGCTTTCGGGATCCTTGCCGTTATTTACTGTATTTTTTGTTGATAAGTTCAGGCAGCATTTTTCCAAGATAAATGAAGACATCGGTATTGTTCGTCACTTAGATTTAGTTTCCTCAGCATTGTCTGTTCATTCTTTGATCCACTAGTTTGTCTCACTTTTGGTATAATCGGATCGTTTATAAATGGCGGATCTTCACAATAGCCGGCCTCTTATACTGTACATTGGCGCAACGTATTCAGATGTTGAATCAATGATCAAGAAAGCTGATTTGTTTTTTGTTTAATGTGACGCCTAACTTTATGCCTTGTCTACATTACAAAATATTTTGTATTGTACATGAGGCATTATCATCTTTATTTTGCGCTCTTTGGAACAACACACAGTGCACGGTGAAACAAAAATGCAGGACATAAGAACAAGTAGGCGACATAAAGCAGGGAAGGGACGCCATCGAGTTAGCTGCTACGTGTAAATGGAGCCTATCTCATAATTTTGAGTGTATCTCACAATTACTGTTTGCAAAAACGCTATTTCTCTACGGCTTCTCCCAAAAGCATTTGCAGTCATACATTTCCGCAATTGCAATGCTTGTCAATGAGAGTATTTCCATAGAACATTTATTTCGAAACCAGGTTTTCGTGCCTTTACCCAAGATTTCTTATTGTAACGCTTTTTATTCGTCAATGAATATTATCTGCTTGAAACAACTGTTTTGAATAGTTTGTGGCCTACATAGCCTACTATTTTGATCATGGATTGCTATTCTTCTTTGTAGAGCTGATAACGCAAAAAACGTTTGCTATTATTTTTTCTAATTAACAGCTTTGTGATCACTGGCTTTTCTTTTGTAACGTAAGAAATAACGCGCTTTGTGTTACTGAGGTCAAACCAAACAATGGAAAACAAGAGGATGTTTCTCTCTGCTCGCGCATATCGATGCACGAAGCAATTATGAGCTTATGGCTTGTTATCGCAATGTAATCCATTTCACGCTTTGTTGGAAGTTAGCTAGAAATAGCAAAAATTCACCAAAATCTTGAATTTACAAGAAAACTACACAACTGTTAGCATCAAATTTAATATCATCAGATCCGCCTGGCAATTTTAGGAAAAGTCAAGAAAAACCAAGTGCATGGCGTTACTGTGCTTCAAATAATCAAAGGAAATATGAGGGGGGGGCCAAATCTGGCCTCCCTTTGAGGAGCAAAGTGTTAATGCTACTGTTGACGCAGAGGTGGTTTTTCGCGCCATAGGCGCAAAAAAAATTTTTGCACGTGGGCCCCTCATCTAAAAGTGCCTCAGGCCCCCCATCAGCTAAATCCGGCCCTGTTTTCAACGTTAAAAAGTTAAAAACTAGAATAAACTCTAAACAAGAGTAGCCTAACACGCATAAACTGAAATAAATAGTCAGTTTACACTAGCGCAAGCAAAACTTTTTAAAATGAAACAATGCTTTTTCTTAATAGAAATGAAATTTGGTTACAAAAGTTGATCTCATTTGATAAGTAATTTACTTATCGATATGTGCAGCACCGTTGAGAGGGTAATTTGGGCCTTGTATCAATGAGATCCTCGGACCCCCAACAGTGCCGGATTAAGGGTCTGTAGGCACATTTTATAAGTGGCCCGAAAATCAGGGTGGCCAACTAAAAAATTAGAATGATCAGTGTTACCAAATCATTGTCACAAAGATCATTGTTGCAACTATAACACAGAGTACCGTGCAAAAACTTGGTCATATGCTTAACTAAATAACAACTTTGCGCGTTTTTGCGATTGAAAACGCGTTAACTAATTTTTGAAGGTCAATATTACGGAGTAGATCGCTTTCAATACACAAAAGTGCCTGTGTACCAAGACGTTGTTGACACATTGTTGATCGTTTGACGTCTTTAATTCGTTTCAGTTGTGAAAACGAGCGTTCCCCCGAGCAATTCGTAGCCATTAGACAAGTACATTCTAAGTGCTACTTCACTGTTCGAAAATGCATTATAAACACCAGTTTAACGATTTTTGCAACCTTTAATTCATCTGGAAAAACAGAGTTGTTAAGATAAATGCTTATTAGTCGGGCCCACAAAAGTCAATAAAGTCAATTTTTTTAAGGACCTTGTCTGATGTCCACGAATCAAAGAATAAAGTTGTTTTCAGCACCTAGGGGAGTGTTTCTAAGAAGCTTATAGGTCAAAATAAAGTCAAAATTTGTCAAATTATGATTTGTCATATTATGGCTTTTGACAAACTTTTTGTGTTTCTTGAGAGTAATTTTTGTCAAAATCCTTGTGGAAGCATTGTAAATCAGGAACTGCGACACAATTAAACCATATCAACCCATAAAAGCAGGAAATATGTCACAATGCCCACTTGGATCAGCAGTAACTTTTATCGCAAATTGTCCATTGTTTATTCATTGTTACGTATTTAATTAATTCTTATAAAACACTTCTCTTCACAAACGTGGTCTTTTCGAAGATCAACAGTTTGGATTTTACGAATAGCCTACTGACATTCTGTAATACAAAAATGCCTAAGCAAGTTAAATCGCTTTCAGATTTAGACCTTTCTCGAGATTTTCCTGATGAAATTAATTTATCATGCGGAGAAAATCGGGGCAAAATGCCCTTTCCACAAGGACAAAATAACACAGTCTACCTGAATCTATCGCTATAAAACACCTTGACTTTTGGACAAAATATTAGGCTACGTTTGGGTCCGAAATCGACAAAATATTATTTTTGGGTAACTGGTATCAATTCAAGGAAGAACTGTGCACTCAACAAACAAGCAATTTCGTTAGATCAAAATAAAGTCAAAATTTGATAAAAATAAAGTCAAAAAAATATTTTTTTAGGTCAAAATAAAAATGGCCCTACTTATTAGTTTAGAAAATAAATATTTTGAAAACATGACTAAATTTCTACCGATTTTAAAGTGGCCTGGATTTTTGACTGGCCTGTAGGCACGTGCCTACTTTGCCTAATGGTTAATCTGGCACTGACCCCCAATCAAGAAACTTCTAAAAAAAGCGCACTGTTTTCAAAAATACGAGGTACTATAGGTAGTTTCTTCAAGTTCACGGGTCACTTGGAAATGTTATGGGCTCTTAAAACCATCCCTGGACCCCGCCTGCCAACGCTACTGGATATGAGTGAAACGGCTGTTTCTGGCAATTTTTCTTGGTTATATTTTAAATCCCTCAAAACATTAGGCTACTTATTTTTGGTGGTCAAGGTGTATTTTTGGGACGGTAATTTTATTTCCATTTTTCCCTGTGGAGACAACCTTGCTGTAGAATATGTCAGTACCAAATGAACACACCACATAAAAATCAGTCACTGAACTTTGCATAAAACAACCTCTCTTGATTTCATCAATGATCCTCTGATGAATGCATTGCCTGATATTGCTCAGGAATGATATGCTACAATAAAAGAAAGCCTTAGGTACGCTAAGACGATAAATTCGCTGAAATTAGATTAAATAAGATTATAAACTAAAATAACCGGTCACGTGTAACAATGGGGCAGCAGGCTATTTGTTCAAGTTATCTGTTTGAAAGAATATGTCTCTAAAGCAATACTGAAGATTTAATAATTAATAGTTAAGTCAGTACATTAGCAGAAAAATAAAAAAAAACCTTAAATTTTTGTTAATTTTAACAGCTAACTTAAACTGAAGCTACTCCATTTTGCATATGTGAAGTATTTTTCATAAGTCAATTTGTCTTGTCATGTCATGTCTTGTCATTTGTTTTAGAAATTGTACTGATAAAGACTTGCATGTGTACAAAAGAACAATAATAAATTAAGTTTATTGCTTTAGCGTTAGACATTCTTTTATTGTATCAAACAAAATTTGTCGTGAATTTGCATTTTATTTTGCGAAACAACGATTTAGAAATCACGCAGTCTGTTCTGCAACATGCTGCAAATTTGTGAGCCAGACACAAAATTTGAAAAAGCACAATAAAAAAAACACTTAAAGATAGGCGAAGTAATTGGCGTGATCGGTCAGTTTATATTGTGTTCTGCCATTGAATGACGAAATCAAATAACAGAAATGTCGTAAGTGGTTTGGATTTTTTTCAAAGACATTTTAGAAATATTGAAAAAAACATAAGACATTGCATTTAACTTTCATGCCCACAGGCGGCGATCTTTCTCGGTAAATTGCTAGTGTTGTAATTATCCTTTAATAACCTTGCACGATTTTGTGTTTATTAAATCCCAACTCATAGGCCTACCAATTTGTAGGCAGCTCTCCACAAGCAAAACCCTATTTATACGACAATTTTATAACATGACTTTTCACACTTTTTGATTTATGTCTGCTGCAAACTCAAAAACCAATTCGAGTATAATAAAATTCAAGACACCATTCACGAAGTTTACGTTGCAATAATACGAACATTTCATTTACGGCGCATGAATCTTTTCCATGATCAGAATGTTGAAGATATTTTTATAGACAATTAATTGCACCACATTGCATGCTTTAATAAATGCAATGTAATTGTTTTTGACAAGAGCAGTTAGTATAATTAGCAAACAATTTTTCATGTAATTATTAACAAACTGTTTGTCACGATGCTTTCTATCACTTACCAGAAAAGGGACTTGGAAAAGATTAATGATGTAGTTTATTGAGATATCAACGTAAAACAGTCAAATAAATGGTCGAATAGTTCTACTTGATTTTTAATAAAAATTCTTGAAGGACTTGAATGCAATCTCTATATCAATTCCGCAAATTCCGCCACTATTTACTGTAAAGCAGGTTTGTTTTGACCAGTAACTTCCAGAAGGTACGACAATGTTACGTCATAAGAACTCATTGTTCTGGTCAAGTTTTACTTCCCGTAAACATCTTTGTGACGTCACTACAACGTACTATCTGATAAATTGTTCGATCCAGTTGGAGAACCTTCTAGTCTTATACACGTATGCAGAACCTTCTAGAAATACATTGCATATTAAGGATTTTTTTTGTAGAGGTGATTTTTTTAACCATAGATAAATAAAACTTAACAACCAGACGACATTTCATATAAATTACATAATAACACGAAAATAAACTAAAAATTACAAACGTTTTCGGCTATACTCATGTTAGCCTTTTTCAAGTAACCAACTGACTGATATTCTTCATAACTGAAGTTACAGATCTGATCTACATACACAAAAAAAACGCATAGGAATGAAACGGCAAGGCAGAGGAGAGGCAAAATCACATGACGCTTAATTGCCTAGGAAAAAGCACAAATTACGAGAAGACATTTAGCAGTATAGGAGGGGCTTGCGGCAAACAGATGCCTATTGAGGCGAGGATTGCAAGATTTTATGAGCAAAGCCTCATGGATTTTAATATCAAATTTGGTGAAGCATTTACGTACAATTCTAAATGCAATTCCACAAGAGTGAGGAACCATTTGGATTTAACTGCTCTCAACAGAAAAAGCGCCATTAAAGATCATATACTCGATTGTCAAACTTGTTCAAACAATAAACCATTCCAGGAGACTTTTAAAAATAAAAAGTATGTTTTCGCTAAAGTTTTGTAACGCCGACATTATTTATTTACAAATAGAGTATGTTTCTATATTTTTTTTTCGCGCTTTTATACCCTTGTTTCTATACCCATGACTGTGCTGTTTAAAAACCTTTCTTTCTTGGTAGACAATCTCATAAGCGTCTTAGAGACATTGTTTATTTACCTTTCAATTTCATAAGTCAAATACTAAGTGAGCAAATACATAAGCAAGAAGCACCAACGAACATTGCAGTTGTACAGTCAAAGGGCTTTTTGCACAAAAACACACTAATTTTATACGGTAAATAAATAAATAAAATAATGCACAACTGAGCATTAAGCAAGACAGCGTAAAGTCAAGGAAGTCACTGAAGTCATCGAAAAACTAAAATAGAGGCCCTTGCACAATTGTCATATTGAAAGTTCCTAAAACAGTACAAGGCATCCTATGTTTTCTTTACAAAACTTTTCCAGGCAACGAGTTGAAAAAACATGTGATAAGACTAAGAGGCTTGGTCCCCAGAGGAAGGACAGCTGCAAACGAAAAATAACGTTTCTAAGAAATTAAGATACTTTAAAATTTAGAGCAGCATCACTTACGTTTTTATGATCAATAATGTTTTTAGTTTAAAACCACAAGCGCTTGGTTTTTGTGTACAAATAAATCACCGTGTAAGCGTTAGGTAAGTCGGTATGAACGTCATTTAGACGAAGCAATATGATATTTAAAAACGGTGTGGTTTACATACAGGTCCAGATTACAGCTAGCAAAATTGGTCTTATTTTTGTCGATTCAACGTCTGCAGAGGTTGAATCAATGGAAAAACTACTGATTTAAATGGCCGAGATGTGACCAGTGGACAGTATTCTCGGTATTCGTTTATCGTGTGTATGCAACATCGCAACATCATATGTTTCTTGGTATTGAACAACTTCTGAAATTCGAGCTTGTAGTTCAAATTTTACGACTTAAGAAAAGATTAAAATTTTTCATAGAATAAAACCTAACCTCAAAAGGCACTTCAATTGCACGAAAGTTAATGTAGAGACACAGCAAACAGAATTTCCGGTTGAACTCTGCGAGCTTCAATGATACCCAGCGTTCTTGGTTTCAAGGAAATACAAATCCCAAGAGACTTTCTGGAAATTAAGCAGTGAAGAAAGTTTTCAAAACTAAAAGGTTTCGCAGTAAAAATGCACTCCAGTAAACTAATAATTATAATTACGTGTGTACTTATCTTTGCTGTTTTTGAGTTTTTAATCTTGTAAATATTTACTGTAAATCTGTTGTTTCATTCTTCGTTTAGTTGGAACTAACCGAAAAGTTATTAATTTTTTGTAAAGTAGCCTGTGGATTCTTAGGATAGGCTGAAATATAGCCTGGTTGGACCATATTGTCATAAAAAACAGCATGATGCAAAGCTAATGGGAAGACTTTAAAGTGAGGTAAAGTAAAGTCATCTATGTGTGCGATAGCCTATCCTGGAAAATAGGTTAGGCTAAGATGCTTCAAGTTAAACATCTTATTTCGTCGTAAAACTTCTTTAGCCTATCTTGATCTCGCTAAAAGTCCAGACAACTTTGCTTCATTTGAAGCAAAAATAATAATTTCAAAACACAGAATAGGCTACGAAGCAAAATTAGAAGCGTGCGGCTTGCATTATGTTCTTCAAAGATTTATTAATCATTATGGCGCAGCGTTTGTTTATGGAAATTTTTAACCTCGGACCGAGAAAGCATCTTTGAAAAACGACAAAATAAGAAAAAGAATGGTTCAAATCCGTAGGTGTGCAATGAGAAACACACTTTTTCCTCACGGCTTTTTCTCTGCTTCTCAAATTTATGGACATGTTCGAGCTTTTACCGTTTGACAGAGTGAAGTGGTATAGGCACTTTAACGTGTGACAGTTTTCCGTGCGAACTAGCTACCACCATTGCGCTGCGGCGCATTGGTTAAGAAAAGTAGAACAATTTTCCTTATAAACTCAATTGATTACAGATCCTTCTTCCACTCAGTTCAGTTGCAGAAAAAAGAACAATACCACAGGGTGGGAATCGAACCCACTCAATCGAAATGACTATTCCCTTGCCTTAACCTTAAGGCTTAACCCATTAGGCCACGCTGCTTGTGGCGATACATTCACATATTTTTTTTGCACCACAATCTTTCGAGTAAATCGGTCAGAATATGACGTGCTGAGTCGCATGACTGAAATCAGCTGATTTGCAAGGAAAACTGTCCTGTGTTGAAGAGCCTACCGAGTGAAGTTTCAGCTTGTTGTTGAAGGGTTGATGTTTGTAAACTATTTCATCCAGAAGGTGACGTTGAATGAAAAGCTGTCATTAAAATGCGCATTATGCAAGTGTACAATCCACATTCGAAGAGTCGAACCAGCGCCGTTTGATCTTGCTGTTTCTTCGTTCATAGTTCAAAATCAGGCATGAAACTCGGGCGACCATATGTCTTCTATTTGGAGGAGTGGTAGCCTACTTTTTTCGCAAGAAAATAAATTATTCTCCAAGGCCACTCAAAAATGCACAAATGTCCTCGTTTTTTGGATTTTAATTTTCTTGCTGGTATTTTTGACTACATTTTACTTTTATGTGACTTTTCGACAACGGTTCGCATATGATTTCCAAAGATTTATTACAGTTATGTAAGATGTTGATTCTTAATTTCTTCGATTCTGCATGAAATTAGGGTAGCTTAGCCTACGTTTTTGAATCTAGTTGTTTAAAAAACTTTAAACTGGCATAATTAAAAAGATTTTTTGCCACGAAATACTTGAACTTAAATTTTTTGAACGTAAATTCATTCAAAGATCAAATTTAAGTTGCTGCATTTGCCAAGTAGCTGTGCAAAAGAAACCTTAAAATAAAATGGCTGAATCTGACAAATTTGTTTTTTTTTAGCCGTAAATTGTACTGCATATCAGGGTGACCAATTTGGCTTTTTTGAAGCCAGATTTTGAGAATCTGGCTGTTTTTCAACTCCCTTGGCTTATTTTTTTTAAATAAAAAAAGCCAGAAAAATTAGTCTTTTTCTGGCTTTTTTTCATGTTTCATCGATTTTTTGTCAACTTAATAAAAAGCCAACATAATTTTGGCTTTTTTTGGCTTAATTTTATCTTTCCCGTTTTTTTTAGAAAAAAAATTCAGTCAGCGTCAGTCGGAGCAGTAATTTCTAACTTATATTTAGTTATAGTGTCCGACCGAATGTCGTTTTGAAGCCGAAACGAGAAAATTTTCTAGTTGCTTGTCTTTTCATTAACTATGTTTCTGCGTTGTCGCTGAAGTCAAAGTTCGGTGGGACACTATTTGGTTGTGCAATTTTTATATATGTATGTTTAATGAATACTAATTGGCCTTTTCTTGGCTGTTTCAGCTCTTTTATACTGGCTTTTCCAGCTATTTTTTTCTGGCTTTTTTTAGGCTTTTTTTGTGACTAGGTCTGGCTTTTTTTGGTGAAGACAGGTTGGCAACCCTGCTGCATATAGGCCTCTAATTATCAAAAAATGCAATTTTTTTTAAACGTGTAACTGTGCTTGCATTTGACTCATTGATGAAGCTTGTCCACTTTTTTGGCGATAAACATATAGGCTACTAACCAGGGGTGCATTCCTAAAATTTTATTTGGGGGGGCTCTAACACTTAGCTGTGTTGTTATAGACAAAGTATGTATAAGTAATCGGTGTAGGTTAGCCAACAATGTTTACCTTTTTAAAAGGAAACACTGTTCAGTTTGTTTTTACTTCTGAACATCATGTCGAAAAACAACCCATGCTAAAACATAGCTTGAAGTACAGAAAAAGGTAGAAGCAACAAAACGTGAAAACGTGGTTGAATCCGATATAAAATTATAAGTGAATAAAAAAATAACAGTTAACCTCTCAAGTACATGTAGCTCCACACAGAGTGAAATTTACATGCCTTTTGACTCTTTTTTATTTCTTTAAAAGTATTATTGACCCAAAAAGAACGTCTAAAAAGACATTACGAAAAGTAACTACGGACAAAGGCCAGTGTTTCGACACTTTACTACGCTGAAGAGATCGGAAGATCGAAACACTGGCCTTTGTCCGTAGTTACTTTTCGTAATGTCTTTTTAGACGTTCTTTTTGGGTCAATAATACTTTTAAAGAAATAAAAAAGAGTCAAAAGGCATGTAAATTTCACTCTGTGTGGAGCTACATGTACTTGAGAGGTTAACTGTTATTTTTTTATTCACTTGTTGATTCATTTATATCAGTGTGTATCCTCTGGGGATCCTTCTCTTGTATCATGGGCCAATCCTATAGATGTTTGCTGGTACACCCCTTCATTTTCTTTGAATAAAATTATAAGTTTGAAATTTGGCTTGATTGTTACACCTCAATCTCCTTTGCTTTTTTTTACTGCGTAGCCCTACACTTGAAACTCGATTTGCATGAGCTAATTCCAATCTCTTAACTCAATTGTAAACTTATTTGTATGAGCCAATCCTACGCACACTTTCAAAAACATTGGCTGCAATGGGAAAGTAAGGAAATGCAATTCTTGAAATGAGCGCTTGTGGTTGCAGATTTGCTATATAAGAACCAATAAGCTGCCAATGTGACAGTTACACTAAAATCTCATTTAGCCTAGTTATTAACGAACAGTTTAAAAAACTCCAATTACAGCAAAAGCATATTCCAAGTTGGTGCAAACGAGATTACACAAAACAAATAGCCTGTCTGCCAGGTCTTTGGTTTTATGGGCTAAGGTATAAGCACCAAGACAGCCGTGATCGTAGCGGTGTGATGACCAAGTTCATTTGTGAAAATCCACGGTCGGCTTCAGCAGAACTTATAGCAATCATGTTTAGTAGGCTACTACGTTCTTGAGCAACTTTATCGTATCTGGTATATGACAAGGATTGTCAACATACAATCGAAAATTGGAAGCCATTTCGGAGGGATAAAGTTAATTCTTTTGAGGTCTGCTATTTTTTACGGTGGGTAGGCTACGCAAAAACTTTCCTGGTAAAAATGCTATAGCCTAAATTTTAGGGCACATGGGTGGGAAAAGCTATTCAATGCAAAAGCCACATCACACGCGGACATCTAGAATGTCAAAAGAGCCACAAAATGTGTTATGTCATTCTTTATTGCTCTTTTTGCAAAAAGCTTGATTTACTACCATGTAGATTGCATGATAGAATAAGCTAACTATACGGGACCTAATCAGGGAAAACGGCGATTGCTATCAACTTATGTTCGTGTTTTTTTTGCTGTTCTGTTGTGAGAAAGCTGTTAAAGTATTACTTGTTCAATGTTCAGTCGAGAAGTTGTTGTTCAGCCAGAAAAGCTGAAAAATAGAAGCTTGAACGAGCCCCCCTGAGCCCAGGCTTGCCAGATTGGCCCTTTTGGGGCCAAATTTGTGAAATTTGGCTCTTTTTAGAGGTAGTTGGCCTCAAAAAAATTGTTTGGCCCCTTGGCTCTTTGTTTTCAATATTTGGCTCTTTTTGGAAGCAGTTGATAGGCTACATACTATTAAACTAGCTATTTAAATAAATGTCTTTCGAAAATTGAGACTGAAAAGTGTTATTACAATTTTTTAGACAGTGTTTAGCTGACAGTGTTTATGCCAATGCCAAAGATTCGAGTGGAAACACTGTAGATAGAAGATGAAGATTTGAAATTGTTCTTTGAATTTGAATTTGTTATAAGAAAATGAGAATTCTCATCATCTTTTTGGGGCCGGTATGTTACAAACACATCGTCGTTTCGGGCCGTTGTAATGCTTTTTCTCTGATTTTAACGTTACGTAGATATTGCTTACATATTCGTCTTGGCAACGTCATGTTTAGGTCTCCCACATTTGTCGCCAGAAAGGCGGCGTTTGAAACTCTCGATACGAGTCACGTGGAGTCATAGGACAGCGACTATCTCTCTTGCTATGATCTCTGTATTTTGTTGTTCAACGTAACTTCTCTGTATTTAGTAAGATATGGGCCACTGCTTTCTAAGCGCACAATTGTCCAGTAGAACGCGCTTTCCATCCATCGTCCAATTTATTTGACCAGTTTTAGTAGCTTGATGTGAGCCTATCTTGTATTCGTACTTTTAGTGCAGCTTCATTTATGGCATGAATATTGTCACAATCAATGTGCAAAGCCTTGCGTCGGGCTGCTTTGCGTCTTGACAGAATGTGCTGTTTTCATTATGGAATTCTTGAGCGGTATGTTATTATCGGGTATTGACCTAAAGTAACCTCTGATAACGAAATCTGTATTATGTAACGTGTTTTCTACAACCTTCGGCCCTACGTGACATTCTAGAGACTTCTGTTGTTTACATTTAAATGCTACGTGACCGACGATGAGTTCGTGTGATGCAACACTACGTGGCCTTCTCGAGGTTACTGGACTGAACAACCAACTATATAAATAGTGGTGTAGTTTGTGTAATTATTATTCTGATTATTCTGATGATGATTCTGAGATTATTATGGTGTTTATTATAAGTTGATTATGAGAGTTGTGCTATGAGTTGTGGATGGGTAGTTGATGCAGAAATTAGAGTTATTTGAGAAGCCGTTCGTTAAAGTTCTTCAAGAAGTCAGATTATCATTTCACTAGTAGAATTATTCGACATTTAATTGACTTCTTTTCGGTTGACCCATTAAACTACGTCATTGAATCTTTCCAAGTCTTTTTCCTGGTAAGAGATAGAAAGAAAACGTGACATTCTGGGGGCTCGTCCGGGATTACCGAAAAACCGAAGAATACCGAAAGATTTATTGAAAGAATAATAAATTAACAACAAGCTGTCAAAATGGCGGATGCCGTCAAACATGAGATGATTGAAGACTTACGGAGCATGGCTGAACGAATGGGGCTGAGTGACAATGAAAAGTCTCAGTTTGTGATGGAAGAGTATAACAAGATAATGGCCCAAAAAGCTCAGCGAGAAGCTGACGAAAGAGAAGATAGAAGAGCTGCTCGTGAAATAAGGAAAGCAGAACTTGAAGCTGAGGAAAAGCGAGCACAACTTGAAGCTGAAGCAGAGGAGAAGCGGGCGCAGCGCGAAGCAGAGGAGAAGCGGGCGCAGCGCGAAGCTGAAGAAAAACGTGCTCAATGGCAGTACGAAGCAGAAGCTGAAGAAAGAAGAGCGCAGCGCGAAGCAGAAGCTGAAGAAAGAAGAGCGCAATATGAATTGGAAAAGTTAAAACTTGAATTAGAAAAACAAAAGCTGGACATTGGTGAGCGATCTAATTCTACTAATGATAATGTTCGAGATGTTATTGTGGCGCAAGTTAGACGTCCAGATTTGCCATCATTTGTTGAAGAAAAAGATGAGTTGGATAGTTATTTGTTAAGATTTGAAAGATATGCTACAATAGCCAAATTGGAGAAGTCGACGTGGGCTACCCAGCTAAGCATGTTATTATCGGGACAAGCTCTTGATGTATATTCAAGACTTTCACAAGAAGAAGCCATGAACTACGACAGATTGAAGTTAGCTCTGTTAAAGCGATACAATTTTACCGAGCATGGATACCGTCAAAGATTCCGTGAGGCAAAGCCTGAACGACACGAAAGTCCAGGTCAATTTATTGAACGTTTAAGAAACCTTTTGTTAAAATGGTTTGAACTTTCAGGGGCCGACCAATCATTGGACGGATTGGCAAACCTTATAGTTAAGGAACAATTCACAGATTCATGTTCAAAAGATCTGTCTGTTTATTTAATGGAGAGAAGTCCAAAGACTCTAGAAGAAATAGCCAGTGTGGCAGAACAATACTTAGTTGCTCATGATGAGAAGTTGTCGACTGAAGAAACGCTGTCAGGCGATAATGACGAGGAGCAAACAAATAATTTTGAAGGAGGTGCTGTTCCAAGAGAAGTACGTTGTTTTAATTGTAATGGCTTAGGTCATAAGTCTGTTAACTGCCGGAGGAAGACTAACAGAAATCATCAGGAATCGAGGAAGTGGTGCAATCGTTGCAATAGGCAAGGACACGAAGCGAAGGAATGCAAAGACAAGTCGTTCTCCCGATCCAATCAGTCTGGAAAAGATGAAGACACGGACGTTTATCGATGCCGTTGTGCGTTAATGATTCCTGAACCCACGCTTGGGGAGGAGAAACCGGATGAAGATGTTTGCGGAAAAATAATATCTGAAGATTACCTGCCAGTAGTAGATGGAAAAGTTGGAGACAAAAAGGTAAAAGTTTTACGTGATTCTGGTTCTACTGGTATAATAGTGAGGAGAGATTTGGTTAAAGACAGTCAGTTAACGGGAAAAACTGGCCATGTGATAAAGATTAATAACACTTCAATTCAAGGACCGTTAGCGATGATAGACATCGAAACACCATATTGTAGTGGGACTGTGAAAGCGTTATGTTTACAAAACTCTTTAGTTGATCTTATAATCGGAAATGTTATTGAGAGAAATTCTGAAGTTACTTGTTATTCTTGTGGCAAGAATGGTCACTTTGCTCGAGATTGTTCTGCAGATAATCAGCGACGATCTCACGGTCATGGATACAATGAGCGCGAAGAACCGAGGAGAAGAGGCAGGCGACGACCATTTGGAGTTTGCTATAGATGCGGTAGACGCGGACACTTCGCCAGGGAGTGCGTTGCTGACGGCAGACCTTCGGAAAATAGACGTCGCCGTAACAACCACTGCTACCGATGTGGGGAGATTGGACACATAGCCAGGAGCTGCCCTTTTGATGAAAAGGCTTGCTACAATTGTCATAAAGAAGGTCATCTCGCCAAGGACTGTCCGGAGAGGAGGTGTTTCCGATGTAGGAAGATGGGTCATCTCGCTCGCCGATGCACTGAAGATATTGAGGACGTTGGAAACTTTCACAGAAAACGTGACTATTGTTTTGAGAAAAGCTATCGTTGGTAGATCATGCAACGATGGACTTATGAGAATTGATTATTGAGTAATTAATTGTTTTGTAGTGTGTTTTGTATTGATTGTGTTGTTATATTGTTTGCAACAATATTCTAAGGGGGGGCGTATGTCACAATCAATGTGCAAAGCCTTGCGTCGGGCTGCTTTGCGTCTTGACAGAATGTGCTGTTTTCATTATGGAATTCTTGAGCGGTATGTTATTATCGGGTATTGACCTAAAGTAACCTCTGATGACGAAATCTGTATTATGTAACGTGTTTTCTACAACCTTCGGCCCTACGTGACATTCTAGAGACTTCTGTTGTTTACATTTAAATGCTACGTGACCGACGATGAGTTCGTGTGATGCAACACTACGTGGCCTTCTCGAGGTTACTGGACTGAACAACCAACTATATAAATAGTGGTGTAGTTTGTGTAATTATTATTCTGATTATTCTGATGATGATTCTGAGATTATTATGGTGTTTATTATAAGTTGATTATGAGAGTTGTGCTATGAGTTGTGGATGGGTAGTTGATGCAGAAATTAGAGTTATTTGAGAAGCCGTTCGTTAAAGTTCTTCAAGAAGTCAGATTATCATTTCACTAGTAGAATTATTCGACATTTAATTGACTTCTTTTCGGTTGACCCATTAAACTACGTCATTGAATCTTTCCAAGTCTTTTTCCTGGTAAGAGATAGAAAGAAAACGTGACAAATATAAACAGTAATAGTTTCGTTCTATCTTTCAGATTTTAGCTCGTTGTAGGTGTTTGCCACAACTATTCGAAATCTCTCTCTTTTTCTTTGTCTTTAAATACCAATTTCAATTTGACGTAGTTTATTCCGAGTTTGTCTATTGGAAGCGTACTGTCTTTTTGAGTGGAAACGTTGGAAATTAATAGAAATTATCTGAGAGCATTTCGTTTGGCACCTGCAGACGAGAAGATTAGCGAGCCAATTGCCTAAGAAATCCGCACCGTCTCTGTAACAGATTGAATGATTAGGCCTATAGCGCCATCTACAACTTGTATATATGTGCGGTTACCATTACTATGACGAAATATATATTCTCACGAGTACTGATGTATGCGCAAGACGCTAGTTTGATGAAGCTATAATTCAGTATAAGAATCAACATATCTTGAGAGATCAAGACATTACATGGTGTCAGAACTTACTTGAACCTACGTATTGCAAGAAGAATTATCAATAGTCGTTTTTTTAGTCTTAAAACATGGCAGATTTTAAGCAGCCTGCCCCGATGAACTTCAACAGTTCAAGCATAGCAGAAGCATGGAAAAAATGGGAGATGTCTTTCCGAACCTATTATGTAGCCGCTGAGATCAGTAAGAAGTCAGCAGAGACGCAAGTCGCAATCATGCTACACTGTGCTGGGACTGCAGCACAAGAAATCTTTAGCAATTTTGTCTTTCCAGACAATGATGATAATGATAGCAAAGACAATTACGACCACGTACTGAGAAAATTTCGGTTATATTGTGAACCAAAGAAGAATGAAATTTTTTCCACGTACAAGTTTTGGCATAGAAATCAACTTGATGGTGAGTCTTTTGATTGTTGGATTAATGATCTCAGAACACTTGCAAATGACTGTGCATTTCATAATCAAGCTGTTAAAGAGAGAAATCTTCGTGATCAAATTGTCTGTGGTATTTCAAACCAGAGTATTAGAGAAAAGCTGATGCAAACCTCAGACTTAACGCTGGCAAAAGCTATTGATTTATGCCACGCTTATGACGCAACAAGAAGCCATTTGTTGGTCATGAATAACACACAAACACAACACATCGACAGCATTAGTAGTAAACGCCAGTCAACCATGACGAACCGCGCAGCCTCTGCGATGCAACCCGTTCCAAAGCCAAGAGACAGTTGCAGATACTGTGGTAAAGTCCACGCACCCAGAAAATGCCCTGCTTATGGTAAAACATGTCTCAACTGTGGTGTGCGTAATCATTTTAAATCGGTGTGTCGAAAGCCACCTACGAAGCCGATGCACGACATCAAAGCCGAAGAATCAGAACCAACATTTCTACAAGTTTCTACCATTGATGAACAAGAAAGCAGCACGAAAATGAAAACTCGCTTGCTTATTGGTGATCCTGATGGTCACAAATATTCTGTATTGTGTAAGCTTGACACTGGTGCAGCTGCAAATGTTATTCCTTACAATTTTTTTGCACAAATGTCCGGTCTTGAATTGCAGCAGACGAGCACCAAGCTTTGTGGTTTTGGTAATAGCGTTGTTAAGCCGCATGGCACCACCGTAATCAAATGCTATGATAAAAGCGACAATTGTTTTGACTTGTTATTTTACGTAACTGATGTCATTGATATTGCTATTCTTGGTGAACATGCATGTGCTATTTTAAACTTTGTTAAACGTATCGACGCATACACACAAAATGGCACTGGTACTATTGCAAATATTACCCATGAATATGCTGATATTTTTTCTGGCATTGGAGCTTATGATAAAGAATACCACATAATGCTCAAGCCTGATGCCAAAGCTGTAATCCAGCACCCCAGAAAAATCCCTTATGCTATAAGATCACACTTGCAAGAGCATCTTGAAAAACTTAAAACACAAAAAATCATTGCTGATGTTGATACGCCAACTGATGGGTAAATAACCTTGTTGTAGTTGAAAAGAAAGACAAATCGTTGCGCATTTGTTTAGACCCAAAACCATTGAATACTTTTATTAAGCGTGAACGTCATAATATTCCCACACCAGCGGATGTCCAATCCCAACTGTCCGGAAAGAATTTATTTACTGTAATTGACATGAAAGACGCTTACTGGCATGTAAAGTTGACAGAAGAATCTTCGTACCTCACTACGTTTCACACCCCTTGGGGTAGAAAACGATTTCTTCGAATGCCTTTTGGACTGTCGTCCGCATCTGAAATAATGCAGAAACGAAATGAAGAGACATTTGGTGACATTGCCAATGTGCATGTCATAGCTGATGACATCATCATAGCAGCATCTTCTGAGAAAGAACATGATGAAATTCTCAAAGCTGTGCTAGACAGAGCTCGTCAAAAAGGAGTGAAGTTTAACAAAAAGAAAATCCAACTCAAAGTGAAAACTGTTGAATATATGGGTAACATTGTTTCACAAGATGGTCTGAAGCCGGATGAAAAGAAAATTGACGCTATTGTGAACATGCCCAAGCCCACAGATGTCCATTCTTTGCAACGATTGCTAGGAATGACGAAGTTCTTATCTCAGTATATACCTAATGAATCCTCTATTACAGCGCCTTTACGTGATCTGTTAAAGAAAGGAGTTGAATGGAAGTGGACTGATGCTCATGACGAAGCATTAACTCATCTTAAATTACTGTTGACAAGTATGCCAGTTTTATCGTTCTACGATGTCATGAAGCCTGTAACAATCCAGTCCGACGCTTCTCAAAAGGGACTCGGAGCGTGCTTACTTCAAGATGGAAAACCGATTGCCTATGCTTCTAGGTCATGCATGACTTCCGCCGAACAAAACTATGCACAAATAGAAAAAGAGATGCTCTCTATCGTTTTTGCAGCAAAAAAGTTCCATCAGTACATTTATGGGAAAGACTCTATTGTTGTTGAGTCTGATCACAAACCAATTGAATCAATTATGAAGAAGCCATTGTGCAAAGCTCCGCCTAGACTTCAACGTTTAATGCTTTGTTTGCAGCCATACGATTTAAAAATCAAATTTGTTCCAGGAAAAGAAATGTACCTAGCTGATACTTTATCACGTGCTTATCTCAATGTTGTGCCAGACAATGAATTGAATGATGACCTTGTTCGTGTAATCCACACTCTTATAACTAGCCTTCCAGTTACGCCATCTCGCATGGACGAGCTTATTGAGGCTACAGAGCGAGATGCAGGTCTAAAAAAGGTCAAAAGCTATTGCAAAAATGGATGGCCTCGTGCACAAAGAGACGTTCCGGTCGAAGCTAGAAGTTACTGGAATATGCGTGACATATTGCATGAAGCCGAACATTTAATAATGGCCAACGATCGAATCGTTGTCCCAGTCGAGTTACGATCGTTTATGTTGAATTTAATCCATGAAAGCCACTTTGGAATGGAAAAATGCAAATCCAGAGCGCAAGACTTGCTTTATTGGCCTAGGATGTTATCAGACATCAAAAACATTGTTGCAAAATGCACTGTTTGTTGTGCTCATCAACGAAACAACCAACGTGAACCGCTAGTTTCTCACGAAATTCCAGATGGACGCTTTTTAAAAATTGCTATGGACATAATGACTGTTAAAAATCGCGATTATCTTGTTGTTGTTGACTATTATTCCAAGTACCCAGAACTGCTTTCCTTAGCTGACAAGACAGCAAAGACTGTTGTAGAACAAGTTAAAAGTGTCTGTGCGAGACACGGTATTCCTGAAGAAATTGTCAGCGACAATATGCCGTTTCGAAGCAAAGAGTTTGTTGAGTTTTGTAAAGAGTATGGTGTTAAGAGTATTACCTCCAGCCCCGAATATCCTCAGAGTAATGGCCAGGCTGAACGCACTGTTCAGACAAAGAAAATGCTCAAAAAAGCTTTTGATGCAGGCACTGACCCCTATTTAGCTTTGTTAGAGTACCGTAATACACCCATTGCTGGTCTTGGTTACTCACCTGCTCAAATTTTGATGAGTCGTCGTCTTCGCAGTAAATTGCCTATTGCTAACACTTTACTTGTGCCTAAAGTTGTTGATGTGTATGCTGATTTACGCAAACGTCAAAATCGCCAGAAGTCTTATTTTGATCGTCATACAAAACCCTTACCTACTTTGCAGAAAGGAGATAAAGTACGTTATAAAACACGTAATTATTGGAACAATGCTGTTGTTTCGAATGTATGCAATGAACCTCGATCTTACATTGTTCGCAATGAACGTGGACCTCTTCGACGTAATCGTAGACATCTATTGCAAATGCCCGCTGATCCGTACTGTCATGGTGATTTCAATTTTGATCCTGATGAAAACTGTATCGCAAATAATCATGATTTGAATCAAAATGTGCCTGATGTTCGAAATGAATCAAGTACTTCTCGACTTGAAAATAGGACAACGCGATCTGGCAGACAAGTTGTCACCCCACAAAGATATCGTGATTGATTTATTCACCGACTTGTGACTTACAAGCATTTGTGTTACTGTTCATATTTCACGATTGTATTTTTATGCTGTGTAAATAATGTTGGCCTATTTGAAGAAGGAAGATGTAACAGATTGAATGATTAGGCCTATAGCGCCATCTACAACTTGTATATATGTGCGGTTACCATTACTATGACGAAATATATATTCTCACGAGTACTGATGTATGCGCAAGACGCTAGTTTGATGAAGCTATAATTCAGTATAAGAATCAACATATCTTGAGAGATCAAGACATTACAGTCTCATCTTAGCTATTCGGGTTTGGCGAGAGATCTCAATAGGTAGGGCTACCATATGTCCTCTTTTAAGAGGATTTGTCCTCTTTTTTGAAGAAAAATAAATTGTCCTCCGAGGACACCCAAAAATGCTCAAATGTCCTCTTTTTTTACATTTTCAGTTTTCTTACTCATATTTTCAACAGGATTTTATTGTTATGTGACTTTTTCGCAATTTCCAACCATTTTTGTACCAATGCAACATGTTGATTTATAGATTTTCGAAAAAACATTGGCTTACTAAGTTATTTGATCTGTTGTTCTAAACAATCTTCGACATTCATTGAAACAAACTACTGTACATTGCTTTGCGATTGTCGTATGTAGCCAAATAGCGGTCAGTCATGAGTGCGAGTGAAGTGCAAATCCACTTGTGAGGGAATTGCTTTATTTGAGGAGATCTGATCAACAAATTTATGAAAAAGAAAATCTTGTCAAACTAAAAAAATTGAGAAAATTAAAAAGAATGAGTAAATCACAGAGAAATAAAAAACGCAAAACTTGCAAAAGAATTTGACGTGTTTACACTTTAAGGTTCTCACACTTTTACAATAAATTATTGTTTTACCCAGATCTATTTTATATTGATTAAGCGCTTGTAGACGTTGCTGATTAACAACTTAATAGTTTGGCTAATTTGTCAAGTGAAGCAAATCGAAAAAATAATCTAATGTGCACTATGCAATATGCATAACATATAACCTATTTCAAAATAAATCGTGGCATAGATAGTTGGATACTTACAACTTATGTGGGTGCAACTGTAAAATTAATTTTATTTGTGATGCAGCTACAATGGTACAAGAAAGTAATCAGCCTTTTAATTGAGTCTGTTCTTAACATGTCATTAACAGCTGTATACAAGTTCAATTATATTTAGTTCAAGTAATTTTATGATTTCGTTAAAGCTGATTCTTTTTTTCTGAAAAACGTTAAGGCATGGCTATCTACAGAGCCTACTGCCTGCCTCACATTTTTATAGCATTATCACATCACATTTTTATTTTGTCACACAAATCTAACAAATCGGTTTGCGAAAAACAAATTTGTCTGTTTTTTTTTTGCTATAACTTTTGCTGCATATACGTCTATAATTCTCCAAAAGGATGTAAAAAATTCTTCATACGTAACATTCTACTTGTATTTTACTCGCTGGCGAAACGTGTCCTCTTTTTAGGGGATGAAAATATGGTAGGCCTATCAATAGGTGAAATCGCTTGCTACGTAGAACATAGGATTCTACAAGTGTAATGAAATGTAAATTGAAGACGAATGTACTGTAGAATTCCAGCCAATTTGGAATAGATTGCAAAAAAGGAAGTTATTACAAATTGTGAAGTAGCTGTTGCAAGTAGTAGTGTATATTTATTTTGAAATCAACATAAGTTACGTTACCTGCTGTCCGCTACACCACAATATCACCAGCAGAGCCACTATAGGCTTAGTGTATATAGTAGCTCTGATATCACTACACTGAAGAAAACTGATATTAATGGATTGCCCGTTTAATCATATATATGTTAAAAAAGGATTTACGCTAAAATTAAGTTGTTTTAACTAGTTTTGCTGCAAGTTCAGCGGGAGCTATACAATTATACATGTCCTTTCTTTTTATACATAGATCAGGCCAATGTGCGATTTTGACATTTGACTGGAAGCAGATCTGCTGAGCTTGGTAGGAGTTAGAATCGCTGATATAAATTAATAGCCTTAAAAATAGTTGATAAACATAGCTTTTGTGTGATTTTAGCTCCTTGTGTGCCATTTTTAGCATACAAAAGTTGGACAACATTTTGTCAGGGTCGTGGGGTTGAGCAAAAAATATGCAACTCCGACTCCTCCATTCAAAACTGGCCGACCGCCCCGTTAGCTCAGTGGTTACGCGCCCGGCTCAAGATCACACGGCGCAAGTTCGACTCTCGGGGTATGCGCTTGAGCAACGCATTTCAGGACTGCTCTCCATTCAGCGGCACCTAATGAATGGAATAATTCCCTGGCAACAACACTTCAACAACCGGAAAACTTCACTCTGCCAATCTCGGTAACCGGCTCTGCGTCAAGAGCCTCTACAAGTATGCGAAACTACCAGGAATAAACTATCAAGGCTTTGTCAGTCCGAGGATAAAGATTCAAAAAACCAAACCAATCAACCAGACCAAACGATTCCGGACCGGTTAAAATTTTTTGGTTTTTGTCACTTGTGCTGGAAATCCGAAGATCATCTGGCAACACTAGTAAAAGGAAAAAAATCTATCATTTGTCATTTTTAAAAGTAAAACTACTAACTAAAACTAGGTACCTACCTTACTGGAGTTTTGCTGTTATTTGAGATTCAATGTTCCCAAAACTATCTGTTCAAATAAGTGCACTTAGCTTAGAGTTAAAGATCAAACATAAAAGCTACATTTTTGTGTTGGCAAGAAAGAAAAAAAATGTGCAAACATAAAGGGAAAATAGTTCCTGGTTTTTTTGCTGAGACTTTTTGGTCATTTGTCCGAAATGACTTGAAAGAATTCGGTCATTTTTTATTTATATCGGTCATTTTTTCTAATGAAAATATGTCCTTTCAAGTAGCTGATACAAACCAAAATTTGCACTTCCTGACTAGCTACAACATTAAGTTTCGCTGAGAAATGTTGTCGTGTTTCTCAGCGAAACTTTAAAACAGCGTTGTCACGTCATTTTGACCAAATTGACTATAAATTTTTTCGGACATTTTGACCAAATTGACTATATTTTTTTAGGACATTTTGCTAAAAAATCGGTAAATGACCGAAAAACCCCCCAGGTTCACACAACAAGGGTGGCTTTTGCCAACAAGCCTATTTGATTTTGATGCAAAATCATCCTGGTCCTCACAAGACCTTTCCTACTAGACTACATCTCTGAATTAATATTGTCATGTTAGGCAACAGTACTTGTATTTTTTTTTGCAGAAAAGAATTATTTAAATTTTTTGAAAGGCTATAATTTAAGGATGTGCTGTAGCCTATCGTATGTTTACTAATGTTAAAGATGAACAACTCAAATGAAGACAGCTCACCTGTTCGGTCTAGGACACTGGAATTCAGGTTGAGCAACGTATACATAATTATCATATATCAAGTTCAGTTGCTACTAACTAAAAGAACAGCCTGTTTCACTTTATTAACGACTCCAACATGTTCAAATAACAAACCATCCTTGGAGTCGTTTAGAATTATGCGTAAATGTTCCACCAAATTCGACACTAAAATCAACGAAGCTTTGCTAATAAAATCATACAATCCTTGCCTCATTACACAATTGTTTGCCCCAGGCGCTTCTTATTTACTCAACATCTTTTCTTGATGCGTCATATGATGCGTCTTTGGCTCGCGTAATTTAAACGCCATGTGATGTGCCATTCTCCTATGCTCTGCCGTTTCATTTTGCATTTCGTTTTTCAATTTCAGTGTTTAGATCAGTTATTCATTTTCATTGTAGATATGATAAGCAGTAATTTTTTTGTTACTTGATAAGGGCTAACGTGTGTATGGCCGAAAACGTTTGTAGCTTACAGTTTATGTTCAATTTTAATGGATTATGTTAAATGTCGTGTGGTTGCTTGGTTGTATATGTCTGTGGTTGAAGAAAGTGACCTCTTTACCAAAATTGAAAAAAAAATGAGGTTATCCAATCCATGTTGGTTGTGAAAGTTTACCGGTATGGCAATTGTAGCTATAACAATATATACATTTTTTTTATTTAGACAAGCCATGAAGGATTTCCATGTCATGTTTCCATGTTTAGAAAGAAATGTAATTGAGTGTGTGCTTCGATCAAATTCTGGTCATGTTGATTCTACTATTGATCAACTGTTACAGCTAACCCAAGATAGCTTTTCCAATAGTGGTGGAAAGTAAGCAAAAAATTGTTGTATAATTTGAAATGTGTTGACAACTAATATATAGGCCTATGTATAATGTAACTGCAGACAGTGCACACTGTTTTGACCTTCCAGTCTTCTCAGTGCAGTAGGTACACTGGAATGGCCAATGGCCATGGAGATATATAATTACACGCGCGATAAGCTCATTAGGTGACTCGACTTGGCAGCTATATTGGCACAGCCAACCTGTCACAGGGACATCTCATTCATTGAGCATATCTTGTGCAGATGTTTTTTACCATTGTTGAATTCTCACATTGAACTAGAAATTGAAGATATTGCAGCACTGCAATGCACTATAGTGTTGGGCGATATTGAAAAAAACAAAACGATACAATATTTGAAAAAATACTCGATATTTCGATACTTTTCGATATTTTTGTACTAATTAAGAAAAGAGTTTCTCAGTCTTCGAAATTAGTGTCGGCAATTGCCGACGCAGATGCATGAATGGTGCATTAGCGTCGGCAATAAAAATGCCGATGCCACAAGAGCGCTTGTAAGGTTAGGAATAGACATTCCTCCCAGTCGTTATGCCACAGCCATAGATTTGCTCCTTAGTCAACACCCTGATGGAGCTCTGCGAAAGAGGCGTGTGGATGGGTATCAAAGCACGAAAGCGGCAAAACGTGGATGCTTCATTGCAAACGGCAAATACAGTGTAGATTTACAGCCAAGCGATGATCCTCTTGATGTGTCCGATTCCAGTGATGACACGACAACCTCATCCTTCGATACAGCTTCTGATGATTCCGATTCTGACATCTAGTTCTTCATCAAACAGACTTTGTGTTGCTCGCAGTATCCCAACTGTGCCGAAATTATATTAGTGCATACCTAAATCGAGGCAATCTTCTCGCAGGGAGCGATTAATTTGTTACCGGTATTTGGTTGAGCAATTAACATTATTTTATGATAATTCAACGTCGCTAGATGTCGAATTAATGTAAAACAAACGTAAATTTCTTATTGGGCATTGTTGTTACGCAATATAACCACTATAACCAGCCGGGAAAATTAAATCGATTTGTGCTGACTCGAACGTTGAATCAACCCAAAATTAACTTACTTTTCCTCCCCGTGAGTGATTCAACGTGAATTACCGTAACAGCGTGCGTATCGCGTTGCTCGCTTTATCGCTACTTTTGGTACTATTACATCACAACAAATCAAACAGTGCGGTCGTGATAGACTAACCTAGCATATTTTTCGCTTCTCGTTTTCCATGTTTGGTACAATTTTTTTCGTAATAAACGTTCACAGCAATTGCTGAGGCAATTTCAACTTTTGCCGTTTGGCTTTGGCAACGTTTTTGTAGGGGTTTGCAGTTATGAGTTATTGAACAATATTGAAATAAATATCGTTATTGAAAAGATATCGTATCGAAAATTCGATATATTGCCCAACACTAATCACCACGCTATACTTGCTGCCTTCATGCTGTTTAAGTTTTGGAAAAGTAATGTTTATCTTTTTCAGCTCACAGTCATTGGAGCAATTATATCACACTTACGACGAAAGCTCAGATTCTAGTGGAAGCATTTCTCCTGAGGTATGAAACTACCCAGATAATGTAAAAAATAACTGATTTTCTGTCAGGGTATTGATATGAGTTAGCAGTGCTATGTTTTTTAGAGTTTTTTTTGGACATGTTATTTCTTGTAAGGACTTTTATATTGCTGACATGTCCTGTTTCGGCCAAGTATCAGGGTGACCCAAAAGATGCGTACCCATGAAAATTTCAATTGTGACTTTGATTGAAAAGCTATTTATTTCAAATTACAACCACACATTATTCAGTTTATGGAAGATCATTGACCAGAGTTTCAGCTTTTTCTGTCAATTTTTAGTTAATTTATGGCTTTCCTAAGATGTGTTCCAAATGTGAAAAAATCGAATAAAACATGGGTACGCATCTTTTTGGGTCACCCTGTAGTTACCTAGCACACTCAATAATCTGCATGTTAGATGCCTGTTGTGAGCAAACTGCTCTGTTTTAATAAAGATTGATTTTTTGCCTTCCTCTTTATTTTTTTTCAACTATTTTGTAAAAGTCTCAATATGCGGTAACCCAAGTTACTTAGTACCAATAAACCGAGATATACAGCACTTGATACTATGTACAAGATTAATACAAATGACTTGGATAGTTTTACTTTACAATTTGTATATAATCTTTTGACATATGAAATGTTACAACACTTGCAGCCACAGCCACATTATTTTTTGTGTTTTGACACTCAGTTACAGGAACGTTTGAGTTCAAGTGATGAAGATCTACCACCAAAGTATACACTGGCCCCAGAATTTGCACCGCCCCCGTTTGGTTTCAGTGTTGCCACACAGCCAGGTGCTCTTTTTACTTCCCAAGGTAGATCAGGTTATTGTCAAAACAATACCAAACACTTTAGGTGTGTATTATTGTGTATTATTATTCTTGTTGTGCGAATTGTGTTTTTTTTTTCGCAAACTAAACAGGATAAACTGTTACTGAACTAAACTTTCTCTATTTTTATTATATTGACTAACTATGCAGCTGCGTCTTTCTGGTGTGAGCTCACTTTAAATTTAACTTTGTATTTTGCAACTCTGCCCCAAAGTCAATCCACTGAACGCTTTGTGCGTCATTTTCTTTTGTTATTTTGCAAACTGTTTTGTGACGAGATTATTCATGTTTTGTATCAGAATATTATAAGTAAATTTCAAACTTCGATTGTGATGTTTTTGTTCTAGAGATTGGAACCCTCCATTGCTGGGCACTTTACCACATGACTTTCTACGCATAGTTGACAACTCCAGCAAGGTGAATATAGCTTTGCAGCTAAGCAATGAAATTTTTTTTTGAACGGTTTCTTTAACTTTTTGATGCGTTATTCCCAGAGATTTAGAGCACTGAGCATCTTAAAAATTGCAAAGTGAATTATTTATGGTGCGCAGTTTCATCCCTAGTTGTTCCTGTATAAGGAATTAATGCCCAAACTGACATTTTATGTATTATTTTCTTTGTAGCATCATCACGTGCTGTCGAGTCATCAAAAACCTCATCAGCCACCATCACGCCGAAGCCTGTCCATCAAAAATACTGTTAAAACTTCTCCATGTTTTGACTCACCTACCAGTCGGCCGCTGCAGCGACGGAAAACCACAGGAGGAATAGGCGTAGTTGCTGATTTCGCTTTTCCAACTGATCGCTCTTCACATCAAAAGTAGTGTTTAGTTGTATTTTTGTCTCGTTATGGATGTTGTGAATTTGATAGTAAAGTTAGTGGATGAATTTTTTTTGTTTTGCTCAAGATTGACACAGTATTATTTTGAAATGGGTAGCGTACGGTATATCAGTGATTTGTTTTGAATTGTTGCTTTTTGATTACCAGCAAATTCCTTTTGACATGATTTTAGTGTCGCTATTTGTTCAGATCAAGGGTGAGGTACTTACTTGCCATCGCCGGATTTATGATGAACTTTCGGTTTTGAATGCGACGCGTCAAAAACGGGAATCGAACATAACAAGAAATGGCCCACTCAAATTAGGCTCAGGCTATGCATTGCACAATGGTATTTTTTTTTATTAATAGCTGAGTTCGACGTATCCTACACTTCACGCTGAGCTGCAAGTGTTTCCCTTTAACGAGGTGTATCCTAACGCCCCACACTGGGTTGCCAAATGTCGAGGAATGAGAAGATAAGGTTCTCATTGCTTACGACGCTAATGTGGATAGGGTGGCCAGTTCCTTTCTCTCGGCCGCATTTTAGCAAATCCTCCCACCCGGTTTGTTATATCCTGGGCATTGGTGTAGTTATGAGTACCAGTTATATTTCGGTTAAATGTGACCCGTGATAAGCAACACCCAATCCAATTGTCTACACATTTAAGTCAGCTATTGTAAAAATGTTTGATTTGCTGTCAAGTGTCAACTGTTTTGTTTCATCAGTTCATTGACTGCAACTCCACGGAGAAGTTCGAACGAACAAAGTCAATATGTTGAAGATCGAAAAGTTGCTTTGTTCTTGCAAAACGAAGAATTTCTAAGGGAATTGCGCAGGAACGAGCAATTTCTACAAGAGCTGAAAAAAGGTTAGTGGTAAGGGAAAAGATGAACGCCTTGGTGATAAAAAGAGTAGGAAATAATGTACATTGTACCGGTTCTAATTCTATGGCATTCCCATTAACGTGGTGCAGTAGAATTCGTCACATTTTTGTCGGTCCCGGCAGATTTCCTATAGTTTTGACCTGTTTGCATAATTCGTCAGTTCGTCTAATTGGTCACTTTTTTGTAATCTTTTGAGGCAGCGAATTCTACTGCAATTAGCAAATCAACAAAGCCATTTACCCCCTACTTTTACGTTCAGATTTTCTAAAGGTTGCTACATATATCTAATTTCTAACTGGTAGTTGATTAAGACTTAAAAGGTTGCACGGACATTTGCATCATAGTTTCTTTTTTTTTATTCAGAGAATGTTTCGCATGAACCTCGTCAGCCCACCAACCCCAACTCGCGCGAGGTGAGGTTTTGGGTTACACTGTTTTCTTTTTTGTACCGAATGCAAACATGCTGCTAATGTGTCACCGAAGTTGATGCAACACATGTCACATCATAAAAGAATACAATTACATTGTTGTTTTGTTTAGGCTATGTTTTTCGTACCAGAAGTGTTTTATCAGATCAGTAATGCCAGAGAGATGTGTGTCCATCTCTTTTTAGAATATTCTTTGTGATTGAAATACAACAGTGTGAACTTTGGTGTTTTCTGAAATACTCTGCGCCGTTTTCTGGCTGCTGCTTATTGCCGGTAGAGCGGCAAAGTCTTACCTGCCTTTTTTACTGTACCAGTTTCATCGCATCACTGTGGATTCAATGGAACCAGCGCAAGCTCCCACTGCCTCACACAATACAAGTATGCTACCGAATACTTCATTTATTGCTTTTTGTTGTCGCATGCCTGGTTGATAAAGTAGGTATTTGAAAGACGCTAGCGTCACTTGCCTACCCAGCTAGTTTTCTTTTGATGTGTCAGCCAATGTTTTAGGCGACTATGCATATAGCATACTCATTACTCAGGGTCATTGAGAGGATAATTTCAGCTCGGTACCAACAAGATCTTTGGGTCCCAAATCAAGGCACTTCCAAGAAAACGCACTATATCCAAAGACTAAGTGGAGGTTTCTTTAAGCTTCCTGGCCCTTAGAATCATTCTAAACTTCCCTGTCAACGCTACCGAACACACTGCATAAAACAAAGAATTTTGACCAAGTATTTATTTAACAATTTCTAAAATATTGAATATAATTCTCAGGCAGTAAAGAAAACCCTGAAGAGAAAGATTTCAAAGAAAGCTTGAATCATATGAACAAATGTAAGTATTACAGTCATTTTGCGATGCTGTTTGTAGGCTACTCTATTGTTTTGTTATACAACTTACTTAGGTGCTACTAGTCATGGACCATAACAAACATTTGAAGTTAGGACTCTACAATCAAGTTGCTGCTCGAAGAATGCCCGGACATTTGAAAAACCAACCTCTCATACGAAACAAGACAAACATTAAGACAAACATTTCATTTACTCTTTTTAGCTGCAAAGAAAAGTTTCTACGAAATAGCGCGGCGATTTTACTCTCGAAGGAAGTCCTACAAATCGATGAACGACACAATAGACCCCGTGTTCGCTACGCGTAAGTTGGGGTAACTGATCTGGACTTTCGGGCGTATTTTGGGCTTTCTGACTTCGCACTGCTTTTTACGTCATTTGTGATGGACGGTTCGCTCACCGTTGTTCTGTGCTTCCCTTTACATTTTCGCTAACCGATGCAATACAATATGATGGTCCCGACACCCACTTTTCCAGATCGCCGCCTCAACCGCCTTATCAGCATAAATAGGCAGTGTTGTACGTTGACGGCGTCAACTTTTTGTTGAGGCTAAGGTTAGCGTCGTCAGTTTTAGTTTATTTGCCGATTTTAAGCGTCGCGCACTATGCGTCATTTTTCATGGAAAATCTCGTTTCACAATGTGAGTTAAATTTTGTTTGACGTTTTGACTTTCAGACTATGATATGATAACAATCCTTTTCTGTGGCAGTCTATCCAATTATGCGGTTTCAAGTTTGTTTATCGTAGGCCCGGGGCACCTGCACCTTCTGCCCCCTTAATCCGGGCCTGCATCTGGCTCTCCGATATAATCTAAGATGACACTTCTTAATTATCAATTGTAGTAGTTCAGTAGTAGGGTAGTTTATGTGTGTATGGTGAACGGTTCGCTCACGGTTGTTCTGTGCTTCCCTTTACATTTTCGTCAACCGATGCAATACAATATGACAGTCCCGACACCCACTTCTCCAGAACATCACGTGATTTTTAAACTGCCTTATCAGCATAAATAGGCAGTGTTGTACGTTGACGGCGTCAACTATTTGTTGACACTGAGGCTAGCGTCGTCAGTTTATTTTTTAGTTGACGGAAGTGATAGCGCCGTCAATGCCGACTTTAAGCGTCACGCGCTATGCGTCATTTTTCGTTTTCATGGAAAATCTCGTTTCAAAATGAGAGTTAATTTTGGTTTGACGTTTTGACTTTCCGACTATGATAACAATGAACAATCTTTTTCTGTGGCAGCTGTCCGTCTATCCTATTATGCAGTTTCGAGTTTGTAAATCGTAGACCTATCCTGGGTTAATCTGAGTCGAGCAAAAACGAAATCATCTTTCGCAGCTCGAAACAGTCTCAAAAACCAATCTCGTTAGAAGTCAAATACACAAGGCTGGGGCACTAACTATAAAGAACCTTTGTCTATCTATGCCACTAGTTGATGGTCTATCACAGAGGTCGGGAACATGGCTCGCGAGTCATAGCCTATATGGCTCTTTTGATGATGGCATCTGGCTCTCCGATATAATCTAAGATGGCACTTCTTAATCATCAATATTGCTGCAACTTTTCATAACGTAACAATTAAGCAAAACAATAGATGGATTCGTAGCAATTAGTTTCGTAACAATGCTTGTGTGTCTACAAGGAAACTAATACGGCAAGCTAAGCAACACAGTCTCAAAACATAATACCCGCTCTTTATTTATAGCTATTGTTAGCCTGAACTTGGTAAGGAGAAATACTTCCGTTTTATGAGACCCTGGTTAAAACAGCGCTAACGCCGTCAATTTCTTTAAAAGATGACAAAATACTTAACGCCGTGAAGCTTTTAGGCAATTCGCGCTTAATCGTAAAAGGGGTCCCACACTTGATTCAAGTGTCGGGTATGAGAAGATAAGGTTCTCATTGTACTAAGCCTTCGGCATTAGGAAGAGTAGGATTCCTTTCTCTCCGCCGCCTTTACTTCAGCAACTACACCCACCCAATTTATTACACCCTGGGTAGAGGTGAGCAGTGTTTTTAACAACCAGCTGAAGCCGGGAGTCGAACCAGGTTTGCATTATTGAAAAGCCAACGCCTTATCCGTTGCGCCTTCCACCGCTTGATCGTAATGCGTTTCATATTTTCCAGGCGAGGAGGATTAACGACCGTGAGAACTGCATCGTGGAACGAGATCCTGTCATTGCTGCAACATATTTGCCTTTCTTCACATCTTTGCTCGGTGCTGCTTATTTTCCAGTTCATAAAATGTGACATCGTTGTGCGCTATTACGTTTCACGTTGAAGAGTAAATTTTATAAGTGCTTTGCACGTCACTGTATGCATGTTTCCTAAATCTTTACCTTTGCCATCTGTTTGGAGAATATTGATCAAGCTTAACACACACTTCAACACTAACATTGTATTTACACAAACACGCTGTCGTAGCAGCAAAAATCGCCATTATGTCAGTGATCACGTGAGAGGACCACCAAGTCAGTACCTCATCAAGCTTGCTGACGTGTGCTGTACACAAAGCTTCTGCAATCAATTCACAACTTCACGATTTGTAACACATGTTCAGAGCCTTAGCGGCGATGACGTTCACGATCAGAATGCCTCGAATAACTCCCGCCGCTTTCTCGCTCCCTGCTGCGATCCCGATACTCACGATCGTCGTAACGATCGCGACTTCTCGACCGATCTCTGTCGCGATCCCGACGCCGTGACTTCGACTCGCGATGGCGTGATCTTTCCTCTCTGTCACGTGACCGATCACGCTTTCGGCTGAAAGAAAGAAATTAGGATTAGTTTTGGCCGAGAGAGTAATTCGGGCCCGGCCCCAATACGATCCTCGGAGTCCAAATTAAAATACAAGAATATGCGGTGGTTTCTTCAAGTTTTCGGGCCCCTACAATCATCCAGGTTCAAAAATACCCCCTGGAACTCCTGTCTACGCTACTGATTGGTCCTCCAGTCTTGTGCTGGAAAACTTAACCCCAAGAAGTTTTCAAACATATTTGCATTAAAAGTTGTTCCAGGTCTTTCAAAGTGAAGAATAACAGTTTTCAACCGTAACTCTAATTCGATTCTTTGCTGTGCCATCTTTTCTCGTTTTCACTGTCGTCATTGCACTGTACAGCTAACTACACCAATCATGCTTTTGAGGCAGTTCCTAACCACATGAGTGGTACAAGGTAAACTCGGCTTGTCGTAATCATCAACCTAGGTTGATAGTAGAAAGTAGGGGTTTCCTTTTCCGCGATCGGCTTTGAGCTTGCGGCAAACAATTTGTAAAATAGCCTATTACCATGGAGATGTTAAACCAATTTAAAAGTAAGTTTGGAAGCAGTGTGATTTCTTATCGCAAGGATAACCCGGCCGCGAAAAATTTTTTCCCACGAGATTTCTGTCTCATTTACATATTTTGGTAAAAGTTTGTATTAAAACCCTGTGAATGCAGCATTATCTCGATGTCACGGTTGGTTCTGTGGCTTCATCGTCTGCCAAGTGATCGTGAGGACGAGGGTTCGACACCCGTCGAAGTCAAACTTTTTTTTCTTTAAATTAATTTTTGCGGTGCACAAGAGCTTTTCAAAAAAAGTAGGGTTAGGGAAAGCTTATATTTTATTATCATTGGCAAATAGTTATTTCGCAATCTGAATCAACCAATCTCTCAATACGCTTGTCGGAAAATCTTACTTTTAGAGTGACTAGAACCAATGATACAGAAATCTCGTGGGAAAAAAAATTTCGCAACCCGGCCATAGTTACTTTGGTAGCTGGATGTTTCTAGATGCTTTTGCTCCTTGGTATGTTAGCAATCGAAAATACAAGCACTTCAGATTTGGCGGTGGTCGATATCTTCCGTCAAGTTTGTTTTCTCGTCATACAAGGTTAAACAATCTGTCCCTTTTAAATGAACCTAAAAACTGTTGCAATATCCAATAACGAACCCGAGGGCATTAACTTGCACTGTTCCAACTACGTACTTTGTTAATCCCCCTTAACATGAAATACAGTAAAATAAGTATGGCGGATAACACAAATGAACCTTGCTTTTATTATCACACCTGAAGGCGCCGTATTAACGAAACCAGCTTACCTACTTCCCCCGGAACCAAACGACTTTTCCTCGATACCATGCAAGCAATCTTGAAGTGAGCCAATCAACACCTTCGCACGCTCGTCACCAGCTACTTTCGACTGTTTTATCAATGAAATTGCCGTAACTAGAGTTTCGATCGCGCTGCCGTAATCACCTGAACAGTGAATATTGCAAAGATGTTAGAATTTTTACCCATTTACTGCATCGTTGGACAAGTTTTTATTAACACTTGCCGAAATTTGGTTTGTCATATTTCCCTTTTGTTGATGTCAAATTCGTGTTTACTTTATCGTTCTCTACATGTTTGCGCCAGCAATGAAAAATAAAATCGAATTGAAAGCAGGCGGGGCTGGGTCTTGGTGACACACTTGTTGACTGCATAGCCGAGTGGTGACTGGTGAGAGCGCTGGTGCGGCACTCGAAAGGGCGCCAGTTCGATATCGCAAAGACATATGTCTTTGACAGGACACTTAATGACATGCCTGAAGGAGTACACCAAGATAAGCTTCCTTGCCTTCCCGTCCCCTTTTAACTACCGAGCATAAAGCCTGGATAGAGCAAAAAAGAAATCGGCAAGGAAATTGAATTCCTTTCTTTCTGATAGAGCTACAGTAGAGTTATTTTTGTTGTTTCATAGGCAATAGGTATACGAAGCCGAGTAACGCAATCAGATTTAACACATTTAAGTTTACTTTTAACATTTACAGAAAAAAATTACATTTAAACAAATTTCACACCGAACGTTTTCGACATCACATGGTGTCCTCTTTAGGAATAACACACAGTAATTTTATCTACATCTGCACAAAATACAATAGTTAAATATTGAATTTATCAAGAGGAAAACACAGCGACAGCATTTCCTTCTTTCTATCAGCTAAACCGCTAAAGTTTCTTTAACAAAACTGCAGTAGAAAAAAATCTCACAACGGAGAAACTTGGCGCCTCATTGCCTCCAACCCTCGACGAGAGGAAGGAACTTGATGATAATCCGCAAAACTTTGAACCACTAAGTACGGAAAAATATATCACATAGTTACCGATCTGCAAAAGGATTTTTTAATTTCTTAAATGTCCGGCAGTGTCGAAAGGTCAAAAACCGCTGATATACATTATACATCACAAAGCCTACCTGAACTGGCATCCGAAACAGCTCTTGAGATTGCACTACTGGAGACAGCTCTGTTGCGGATCATGATTTCTTCCACTTCTGCATCCGTTGGCGGGGGAGATCGTGATCGAGTCTCTACTCGAAGTTGCTCTTGTCGTAATGATATTGGAGCAGAAACAGGAACGGGTAGTGGTGGAGGAGGACCACTCATAACTGGAGGAGCACCAGCAGCCACAGTGGCGATTTGTGGCACAATGCTCGGAGGCATGATACCAATAGGAGGAGGAAGACGAGTGTTCACATTTGCCAATCTCGAGGGTGGAGGAACTGTCATCTTTGGGGGAGGCTGGAGAGGTAAAGTCGGAGGTAATCGAGGAGGTGGCCCTGATCGCATGAGCGATGGGGGAGGAATACCAGGAGGCGGGACCTTAACAGAATATATTAAAATTTAATAACACAATATAAAAAACACAAAGATAAAAATTTAGCTTGAAAAAAATTAGAACAGTTTTGAAGAGATTTTACATGATTGAAGGTCAATTCAAAGTCATTACCAGAGTACGTGGAGGTGGCAGTCCAGGTGGAGGCACACCAGGAGGAGGAACTGCCATTCTTGCACGTGGTGGAGGAATGCTCATGGGAGGCTGCAATCTTCGAACGCCTGTTGGGATTACAATTTAAAACGAGATAAAGTGTTACGACAGAACGAGAGCTTGATTTCCAGTTCCAGTGAATCTCTAGATTACGGTGTCAAACATGCAAACTACAGAATCCAACAAATTTTTCACCCAAAATCTTCAAGTTAGAACATGGACAGTTGGACACGTTCTTTTATGTCTCAACTGTTCGCTATTGCAATTACGCATTAGGGTGGAGTGAAAAAAAAATTTTCTTTCAAACTAAAAAATCAGATTAACCAAAAGTGGCGTATGGACCTAAAACCAACTTCTGAGAAGGTTTTGGGTTTGTGCCACCTTCAGGTGGCCCATAATTTTTAAACGTCATCCGAGGGTCAAATTTCATGAAAATCCCATAACTTGGAAACCGGTTAAGCTAGAATGTTGGTTTTTGGCTTAAAATTTCCAGAAGGTCCATGTTTATATATGCTCTAATGCAACTTTTGTCTCTATTTTAACTACATAAGCTGATAATAATAAAAAATGACGTTTTAGTTTGAAAGATATGTAACGTGAAGAATTGAAAATGCTATATTTGAACTGTTTGCACCTATAGTTATGTGTTAAGGCATAATAGGTACAAACTGACTAAGTACTGCTTAAAATACTTTCTAAGTAGTTGGTACATAGGATATGCAAGCAACAATCATGGATATGTGACAAAAAAACTCAATGACAAAAATAATGTAGCAAAGACTCCTATGCAATAATGTTACAATGTTATTTGACATTAAGTTTCAAAATTTACATTTCTGGTTTCCATAAAATTTATAAGAAACTACTTACAATCAGGTTCACATTATAAAAATTATCATGTGGTGAAAAAATATTGAAAACATCAGGACTATCAAAGTCAGAAAAAATATGTTTCGACTCTGATCCAATGCAAATTTGGGCAAGGCTGACTCTGCTTTGGTAAAGACCCTTGCCAACCTTAAGCCACCACCGTTTGCAATGAGTGTTACAGAAACCATGACATCAACTCATTTATAATTACACGTATCCAATAACAATACACAGCCAGGGGCTCCAAGAGGGGGGGAAGTCGGGCAACTTTCCCCCTAGGATAACATTGTAGCCTAAAGGAAAAACGAGTAGCTTTTCGTTTTTTCATGTTTGAGGGGGCCCATTTTTGCCACTAAAAATGATAGTGTACCAACTTAAAAAAAAACAATTTTTTGAAATAGGCAGTTCCAAGTATTTTTCGATCATAGTATATGTAACTTCAAACGTATCTCATCAAGAACAAATCATTCTCGTATTAAGGTAGGCGATGTTAAACTGCTTCAAGACGTAATATTTGGGTAGCCACTTTAACAAGTCGAAATTCTGCCACTGAAATTGACTAGAATGAAACCGCCAACCAATCATAAGCTACGGTTTAACTGACGTAAAAAATGGCAAAAAGAAGATGATAGAAAGCAAATTAAGTGATGGATTTTTTGTCAGCTGGTTGGCTTAGGGGTTAGGGCTAGAAAGTAGTAATTTCATTGACCCGGGTTCGATTCCCACTACTGCTATTGCTCTTTTTCTTCTGTAATTACCAAATAAAGTTAAAAACAAGCGTTAACTCTCTGGATGAGTGCTAGAAGGATCACAATTGAACGGTAGCCTCTTATAACATGTTCTGATTGGTTGACGGTTGTATTGTAGTCATTCGCAGTGGCAGAATTTCGACTTGTTAAAGTGGCTACCTAAAATTTGATGCTGTTGAGCCTACTGATTTTGGCATCATCAATTTTCTATTGTTTTAACTTGACAACTGGTGCTGCTGCGTTTGGCTAAGCGTGTAGCCTACTATTTTTGCTTGACCAACGGAACCTTGACTTAAAAAACTGCGTTAGCCAGGCATAAGTCCACCCTGTTAGCTCAGTGGTTATGCGCCCGGCTCAAGATGACGCAGCGCTGGTTTGACTCTCGGGGTCATATCATTTTTGGAGTAATTGATCTACTGTAGCTTGTGTCATTTTCAAGTGTAACCAGGCCAGATAGGAAATTCAAAATAAAGCTGCCTCATTCAAGAAGCCTACTTGAGCAGTTTCAAATCCATGCTTCTCTGCATTTGTTTTTCCATTACAATATTATGCTAGGGGGAAAAGTTGCCCGACTTTCCCCCTCTCAGAGCCCCTGGCTGTGTATTGCTATTGGATACGTGTAATTATAAATGAGCTGATGTCATGGTTTCTGTAACACTGATTGCAAACAGTGGTGGATTAAGGTTGGCAAAGGGGTTTACCAAACCAGAGTCAGCCTTGCCCAAATTTACAATGGATCAGAGTCGAAACATATTTTTTCTGACTTTGATAATCCTGATGTTTTCAGGTTGAAGGTTTTCAATATTTTTTTCATCACATGATAATTTTTATAATGTGACCCTGATTGTAAGTAGTTTCTTATAAATTTCATAGAAACCAAAGATGTAAATTTTGAAACTTGATGTCAAATAACATTGTAACATTATTGCATAGGAGTCTTTGCTACATTATTTTTGTCATTGAGTTTTTTTTTGTCACATATTCATGATTGTTGCTTGCATATCCTTTGTACCAACTACTTAGAAAGTATTTTAAGCAGTACTCAGTCAGTTTGTACTTATTATGCCTTAACACATAACTATAGGTGCAAATAGTTCAAATATAGCATTTTCAATTCTTCACGTTACATATCTTTCAAACTAAAACGTCATTTTTTATTATTATCAGCTTATGTAGTTAAAATAGAGACAAAAGTTGCATTAGAGCATATATAAACATGGACCTTCTGGAAATTTTAAGCCAAAAACCAACATTCTAGCTTACCGGTTTCCAAGTTATGGGATTTTCATGAAATTTGACCCTCGGATGACCTTTAAAAATTATGGGCCACCTGGGTGTAGGTGGCACAAACCCAAAACCTTCTCAGAAGTTGGTTTTAGGTCCATACGCCACTTTTGGTTAATCTGATTTTTTTATTTGAAAAAAAAAAATTTTTTTTTCACTCCACCCTATTACGCATGCTACGCTTGAACTGGGAAAAAGCAAACCACAAAAAGTTAGTAAACAGCGAATTTGTGGCAAACCTGGCGGTGGGAAAGGAGGAGGCGGCGTTGTTCTTGGAGGATTTCCAAGGATTGGTGGCTGTGTCACAGCTTGGACAGACGGAGGTGGCCACGAGATATGAGTTGGCGTGCTAGTAGGAAGAGCCGGAGGAGGACGAGAGAATTGAGGAGCAGCTTGTGTTGCAGCAGGGGTAGGTGTTGCAGGAGCTGGCGACTTGGGAGGTGGTGCTGAGCCACCAGATTCTGAAATTGAAAACAGAAATGTAGCCCATAACTGCAATGGTTTGTGCTTTCCCTGGCTTTCATTTTGCCATAAACTATAAAATGAATGATTTTTGATGGAAAAACGGCAGGATGGCGCAGCGGATAAGGCGTTGGCTTTCCAATTATACGAACTTGGTTCGCCACCCGGCTTAAGCTGGTTGTTGATAAACACCGTTTACCTCTATTAAAGGTGTAATGCATTGGGTGGGCGTAGTTTCTGAAGGAAAGGCGGTTGGGAGAAAACAACTGCTTGCGACCAATGCTTGTGAGAGCAACGAAATATCTTGATTCCAGTTTCACAAGTGTGTGCGTGGTTTTGGAAAACTTAATATAATGTTGTTTCGCGTGAACGTGTTGGGTCATTTTGTCAAGTCAAAGTTAACAGGGGAGCAATGGTGTATTAAAAAATTGAGGCTTATGTTACTTACGGGACTTCGATTGCTGTTCGAACTGATTCAAGCTCTGCCTGTTGCAAGGTGTTACCACTGGACTTTGTCCATGTACGTCTTTATGTGGTAGCTTTTCCATCACAATCCTTGAAGACGACTCTGATTGCAAATGCACCAGAGCAAATCTGTGAAGACGTAAACTTATTTCTTTGAAGTGGGGTAGGCACTACTATATGACAAGCAACCAGTAACAGTAACCGCACAAAAATATCACCTTCTTTGCATTGAATTACGAGCTGATGTAAACCAGCAGGGTCAGTATTCTTCAAGTGATCCAGAGCAGTTAACCATACCCTGGAATTTCAAATTGAAACTTTGCAGTTACATAGATCTCAGCATTCTGAGCACAGAAAACTTTGAATTTTTGAAATCGGACTTGTATTTGCAATGTTATCGCGAGTTGAATTTTCCAGTGCTGCCATCAAATTTTACATAGCATTTGCATATAAAATACTTGTTGCTTACTCAAACTCTTGCAGCTCTGAAGTAGGTCAACATTTTTGTCCAGTATTTGGCAAAATCACTTTAGTAAGTATGCTGGATAAGAATTAAGTGAAGTTTACATAATTTTTGACCTTTGAACCTTGGAAATTTGGAGTAAAAATTGGTCAGTTTTTCATGTGCAGTCATGCGTAACAATGTTTCAAATGTGTATAACTCAAAATGGGTAACTTGGATTTCAAATATTTTTTTTTTAAGTGAAAGGTCTTGACGAAAAGAATTTATATTTTTCAGGCAAATCAACGGTATTTTTTCATAAGATATGCATAAATGACAACATACAAAATGTGGGGTAAATTTACAAAACTTTACATCACTTGTTGAGATCGTTTTTTCTTAATGCTGTTATTTCATCTCCCACCACATAAGTAAAGTTTGAAACATAGGAACTGGTTGGCATTTACAAAATATTCAAAAAAGAAGTCATTCCATGTACTTTTTGTATGAAAGTTTGTGTTAACCCTTTGAGGACCGCCGCTGGGACATATGTGTCCCATGAAATTAGGCCGATTTCCCCCCAGTTGACTTGCCACTGCTGATACCCTAACGTAATATTTGATATCTATGCTAAATTTTAGGATGGACATCCTTTTTTAATTTTTTTTGCGTAGGTGTTGTTTATATGACATATGAAGTGTAAACAAACAAATTCTACATAAATATTTTTTTGGAGAAAATTAATGGTCCTCAAAGGGTTAAAATAAAAACCACATTTTGTTTTGTATGAAAATAAAGCAACTTTGGTTTCATTACTCCAATAACAAACTATGTTATTTTGACAATGGATTGACGTAACAGAACAAAATGTGAAGCAATCTTTCAAAAATTAGGAGAGGGTCAAATTGTGACTTCAAAAGTTTAGGACAGTTGACATGGAATGAATGCCCCAGTTAAATTCTGAGAACAAGAACCTGTGGTACACTTTTGTATCACCTTCATTTTTGCATTACAATAAATGTGGCTGTTCTTCAATTTTGCAGTACAACAAAAGAGTGATAGACAAACAGACCAAATGTTTTTGGTCATGTCATGTTAAATTAAAAGTCACAGCTAGAATCCAGTTAATTTTTGACTTGCATAAAAATAACTGCAACAATTGAGTAACTTCACAGCTTTTAATTATCATTGTTCTATGACAGGAAATTGTAGATTTGTAAGTACACTGTTAACCTTGTCCACTGAGTGATTTTTATTTTTCAATAATCGCGATTCTGGTAAACTTTGTACAGTATTATATACTGTTGATATCAGAATGAAAAACAACTGCTCAATTGGAACCTACATTGGATCTGATTGCCACAAAACAACCTATAGTTCAAACAAAGGTTTCATTTCAGGCAACTCATTGTCTGAAAATGAGTTAGACCTGATTACATTGAGATGCATGAATGGTGTGCCACCAGGCAAGGATAAAGAACTGGAGATACTGGACATCTGCTTCCACCACAAAGAAGTTTTTTTGGACAGGTACATATTTCAACAAAGAAAATGCTGTGACCCCTTTAAGCAACATAAAAAAATGTGAAAAGTGGACTTCAACCAATAACAATAGAATGGGCAAAACAGTTGGCATCGAGTAACATTAGTTCTCTAAACCTAGTACCAGGAAAGAAGCTCTGTCGCAACTGCTTCCCAAAAGTTAGACAACTTGTAGATAGCTCTGGAAAAAGTGACAGCGAAAGCAGTGCCGCATCAACTTCGGCTGATGAAGAAATCATCCATTGTCAAGGTGCTCTAGCACGTAAAAGTCTGAACATATCTCTTGAAAGCATTGGGGAATCACCAGTTAAATTGCATAGCCTACCGTCAAGCAGCAAAGGAATATATGGCAAAAGAAAGTTGGAAAAGATAAAGGAAAACTTCAAGAAACGTATTTGCGAAGCACTTGTGACAGAGCCAATTGAAAGTGTTGACACGGGTGATGAAACGGAAAAGGATGAAAAAAGTAAAGCAAAGTCTTTTGATCTGCTAATGAAAAAAATACAACAAAAATTGAAAGATACTGAAACAACCAGGGCAGAGAAAATACAGCTATTGACGATCTCACCCTTGGAATGGTCTAGAAAAAAGACTGCAGATTTTTTTTCAGTCAGCGAAAGAAGTGTTCGAATTGCGCGTTCTCTAGAGCAAAAACATGGCATTCTTGCAATGCCCCCTCCAAGAAAAGGTAAATGTCTTGAACCAGAAGTAGTTGAAAAAATTAAGAATTATTTCCTTGATAACGAAAACACAAGAATTCTTCCAGGGATAAAAGATCGAGTTTGTATTGGCAAGAACAAATATGAACAGAAACGCTTACTACTTTGCACATTAAAAGAATTATACTTGGCATTCAAAGCATCCAATCCAGATACAAAAATAGGTTTTTCTAAGTTCTGCACATTAAGACCAAAGTGTTGCATTGGTGCAGGTGCATCTGGAACACATTCAGTGTGTGTCTGCACAATTCACCAGAATGTAAATCTGCTCTTGCATGCAGCACAGCTAGAGGAGACTTACAAGGCTATAATAGAGATGATGGTATGTTCTTCTGAGAATCAAGACTGTATGCTTCAGAGATGCAGCAACTGTCCTAATATTGCCACAGTGGAAAACCTCTTCCAAGCAAAATTTGAAGATTTGGATGAAACCATTGAAATTAAGCAGTGGGTATCTGTAGACAGGACTGATTTGATAACACAACAGATGCCTATCCGAGAATATATTTCATTCCTGATTGAAAAGATGCAAAAGCTTGTGCCTCACCACTTCATTTCGAAATTACAATCCCAATACCTGAAAAAGAGGAAAGAGGAAATAAATGTAAAATCTGCAATAATTCTCATGGATTTCAGTGAAAACTACTCCTTTCACATACAGGATGAAGCACAGGGTTATCACTGGACACACAGGGGTTGCACTGTACATCCTGTGGTCTGTTATTTTAGCCGTGCTGGTGATGCATTGTCCCATCAAAGCATTTGCTTTCTTTCAAAAGATCTTGAACATGATGTATCAATGGTTTATGGTATTCAGCAAGAAACTATCAAGTTTTTGAAAAATTGTGTTCCTGACTTAGAGGAAGTAGAGTATTTCACTGATGGATGCGCAGCCCAGTACAAAAACTGCAAGAGCTTTTACAATCTTTGCCATCATGAAGTGGATTTTGGTATCAAGGCATCTTGGTCATTTTTTGCCACCAGCCATGGCAAATCACCTTGTGATGGCATTGGTGGCACTGTCAAGCGCTCAACTGCCCTGGAAAGTTTACGCCGCCCATATGCACACCAGATTTTAACAGTAAAAGATATGATGACTCACTGTATAACCAAAATTCCAGCCATCCATTTTGTTGAACTTTCATGTCAAACTCTCTTAAAACTTAGGACAGAATTGCAGACACGATTTAATCATGCCTCTACCATCAAAGGCACAAGAAGTTTCCACTATTTCAAGCCTGTTTCCCCAAATAAAATTGGAATGAAACGATTTAGTCTTGCTTCGACTTATTCTTTAATTTCAACAACAACTTTGGCACCAACATCTTCACCAGCAATTACCAGCGGCTCTTTCATTGCAGCTCTTTATGATAGGAAATGGTACATTGGTATAGTGCAAAGCATTGATCAAGAGCAAGAAGATTGTTTTATAAAGTTTATGCATCCAAATGGCCCATCTTCGTCTTTTTTCTGGCCTGAAAAAGATGATTTCTGTTGGATACCATTCCAGCATATTATCTGCATCACTGAGGTGCCTTCATTAGCAACAACAAGAGGATTTTATCGGATTGATGCAGCATCCATGAAGAAAATACAGAGTGGTTTGGAAAAAGCTTCATCCTGGAATGTTTTAGCAGAGAATGTACACCAATAATCTCTTTGACTTTTGTATAGATCCAGTTTCATTTCCCTTTTCACAACACTGATACATTTGATGTGAAAGGGCTTCCTTTCTGGGATTGATATGAAATAAGGAAACCTGGATAATGGGTACACCTTGACGTTGGTGTCCAGGCTTTTCACTAAGGTACCCAGAATGTGAACCTCGACTATTTGTGTTTTCTTAACAGCTCAAATCTGATTAATCTTAACATTTTGTAAAACCAAATAGTTTTAAAGTTTCAAGTTTTATTTAAGAGACTAGTTAATTTTGAATCTTGTTATTTTTGCATCTCTAAAAAAGAATACCATTGATATGTATAAGTAAAAAGTAATCTCCTCATCAAGACCTTTCAAACAAAAAAAAAAAATTTTGAAATTCAAGTTACCCATTTTGAGTTACAGACATTTGAAATGTTGTCACGCATGACTGCACATAAAAAAGCGATAGAACTTTGGCCCCAATTTTCAAGGTTCAAAGGTCAAAATTCAGGATAACTACTTATAAATCTCATTCAGCACACTTACTTATGTGATCTTGCAAACTATTAGAAAAAAATGTGGACAGGTTTTCAAGTTACAAGAGTTTGAGTAATCAAGAAATGTTATATGCAAAAATACTATGCAAAATTCAATGGAAACACTAGAAATTTCAACTTGCGATAACTTTGCCAATACTAGTCCGATTTCAAAAATTGAAAGTTTTCTGAGCTCAGAATGCTGAGATCTATGTAACTGCAAAGTTTCAATGTGAAACTCTAGGGTGTGGTTAAAAAGTCAATTTTTTCTGGATCACTTGAAGAATACAGACCCAGCATTGACATGGTGAATGAGAAAGATCTCACAGCTGGCACTATAAAACATTCAAAACTTAGTTTTAGACAATTCAACAACATTCGTACCCCTTGGACTGCCCATTTGCACGATTTTCATAGAATTTTATTTCAATGACATCGGTGACACCTACAGCAGCAATCGCCTTCAGTAAATCCTTGTCGGTTGTCCACTGCAATAATATGGCAAGTTTTTATACGGTGTTTTGTAAAATTAGAAATTTTGAATGAATAACTGGTAATGAGCAGCATGAACCATGAATACTTCCAGCATACATTCTTTACGTGGTTATAGGCTTTTTTTCAAATTTTAATCTCTAGTAAAGATATCAGTGGCTTTACTAATTATGACTGTAGTCCTATATCCTTACCCACGTCAGGTTGCCAACGTATATTGATGCTTTTTTTCCTTGGTAATTATATTTCAATCCAGCTGACTGCGAAGAACCTGTAAGTCCATTGCTACTAGCCTGCTGAACACGAAGAGTACATGATAAATCAAAGCAATCATAATGACACTACAATACTTTCAAATATTAAAGACTGCTGTTGAATTTCAGCTAACCAATTTCAAAGCATTAACTTGAATCGGTTCAACTTCCATCAATTCAAACCAATATTTATCTTCGACTAAAAATGTCTACAAAATACAGATGAATGTCAAACGCTGCATAGAAAGAGAGAGAGAGAGAGAGAGAGCATGCACAGTGGGCATGCGTTATCCTTAAGCACTTCTTCCACCCAAAGTTGTCATTAATAGTGACATGTCAGGGTATCCACTGGAATATAGGCAGTGTGTGATTCAGTTGAGCAGTGAATTAACATAGTATATACAACAACAAACTTGTTTATTCTAATAAACTCTTTTTACCACTTGGCAACTTCGTTGTGAGGAGGTAATTTAAGTCAACTGGGAAAACCAAACCTGATATTCTTATGTGTGAGATTCACCAAAATCAAAAGTACTCTTTTTAAAAGCAAAATTACTGCAAAGCACATAACCTGAAAGAAAACCATTGTCTTGAAGTTCATGCCAAAAAAGATGACTTTTCTTAACAGGGAAACATTAAAAACTTTAAACATAATTTAGTAGTATAAATCAATGTGCAGATATATATATATACACAAAACAGTAGACGGTGCAACATAGAAACGAGACAAAAAATATCTCAATACTCAGAAATTTGAACTGACTGCATGTGAAATGGTAAAAGTGGCATGAAGTAAACCATTAACCATTAAGGCGATGTGAAATTTGAATGGACAAAATCGAATTATCACACAGGGTGACTACTGTTGTGTAGAGTATTTTTGTGAAGTTTTATGCAATAAAATCCAGTATCCGTAAACATGTAAGCGTTTTAAGGTTAGTATTTTCTAATTCTTGCAAGGTGATTCCACAAAAAATGCTATCACAACGCATCAATCCACGTGATCCAGATAGCGCGCTCTGAATGGCTAGTTGGGGAAAACGCGTTGTGTGCCGCACACACGCGCGCGCGAGCGATTGCTGTCTGCTGCTGAGAGATTTATAGCTTGAGAGTTGAGATGCTGAATTGCTGATTATTATTGAAGATAAGGCTGCAAAATTCAGATAAGAAGTTGTGTTCAGCCAAAATGTTTGCTATGATTTTATGCTTGGTTGTTAAATAATCATTCAGACTTAGGTTCAAAGTTAGTTTAGGCTAGGTTTTCCAAATTGTGTAAAGTAGGCCTAAGAGGCAGTGTCTGTAATTATCAGGTCTTCTGGAATAAAAACTGCTTATTCAGGTGAAGTTGCTGTTTGTGGTTCTGCATTTTTTATATGTAGCTTTGAGAATGACACTAATAAAGTTCATAGTATTACGGAAGGCTCAGACAACTAAGTTTTCAGCACTTAAATTCTTAGTTCTGTGTACTGTAAGTGGGCTATGTTTATTTTTTTTTAAATACATTAATCTCTTCACATATTATCTTTAGTTCATTAAGCTGACCTTGTTGTGGGTAGCATTGTTAACTGTTAAATCATGCCTAAAAGTTCTAAAAAGAGAGTAAGAAGCATGGAAAGCTCTTCTGTCATTGGACCCTCCAAGGAGCTTCCCACTGCTGATTTACCAACACTACGATATGTTCTTGCATTCTGTACTTTGTTAAAGGTGATACTCAAGTACTTTATTACTGCAACTTTTTCTCTGACCGGTTTTAATTAAGCTTGGTAGTGACATAAAACATAGACCAACTCGTATATCTTCGTATGGATGAAGGGTAGTTGTTAAAAATACTAACATATATATAGCTTGCATGAATGAACAGTACACGTAGGCTACAATAACCAACTAGCAGACACTTTTCAAAACCTTAATGTGTTGAAATAATTAATTCCACGTTTGCAAAGACATAGCTCTCATAAGGAATTAATTTTTCAGGAAGCTGGAAAAAAAGTTAACTATTCTCTTTTCAAATGAAGATCGCATTCCTAAAACAATTGAGGTTTCTCCTCTCCCAACGTTATCGTGGAGTAGAAGCACCATTATACCAAATTGGGCCTCTTGACAAAAGGACAACGAAAACGCTTCAAAAGAGAGTTAACAAAAGGTAAGCTCTTACATACGGTAGCTCTTACATACGGTATCTTTTCAAACTTTTATGTCTAGTAATTTTCTATAAAATGTGAGGCTTTTATAAGTATATTCTTTGATAACAGGGTCAATGGGTCATGCATAGACATGTCCCATGTTGTGTACTGAGGTTTGTCAGTTGTTGTCATTGACATGGCTCCTTTAACAACATTTGTTGAATGGAGCCATATGAGAAGGAGAATGGGTTACTGCCAATTCTACAACCCCACTTCACCATTGCAGATGCAGTGCAACCAACTCTAGATAGTAGGTGGTTTAAGGATTTTTCGCTTTCCTAAAGCATTTCCTCGTGGGAAAGTGATTCAGATGTTCTGATTTCTATGTCTGTAAAGGCAGGCAGCTTGTGCTTTCACTAAAGCTAGTCGTGCTATGGCGAGAAGATTTTTCTTGACTATCACTGATTTTTACTGCCATTTGTCCGAAAGAGTGTTATTAGTTATGTTTGGCATATATTGTTTTTCGTTGTGATGGTCAGAAATAAAAACGAACTGAACCGATTTACATAGATTATTTTGTGTTCTTTACATTTATCATTCACACAAAAAACTTGTTTTTCAAGAGCCTCAAACAACAGTGAGGAGATGATTTCGCTGCAGCAAAGAAGTCACAAGTGATAGAGGAAGAGAACTGGAAAAAAACAGCAGTTTTCTGCAGCAATTGATGAAGAAATTGACCCTCCTTTCGAACCAGCTGCACCTTGTACATCTGAATGTAACAATGCCCTGGTATCCAGTGATGATCCTGCTCTGCGATCTTTTTCTGTGAACATGTTAGAAAATATTCGCAAAGGCAGTAACTCTTGTGATGTTTCTGTCCGCACTTTTACCCAACCAAAATTAAATTTGGATGCCAACTCACTGTTCTCTTTGATTGGGACCATGCCACGCTTACTGAGTCTATCCTTACTTCACACTTGACCATAGATGAACTAAAGGGTTTGATAAACACAAAGTTTGAATGCCCTCATTTTCCTGCCCATACTCAGGCTGTGCAGCGTATCATTTGGGAAGTCACTAACGACTGTGGAAGTGTTGCTGGCCATCAACGACGGTATGGTTTCATTCGGGCGAGAGTTGCTTCGCGTAGGGTCTTGCCGAAAGCAGACACGAAATCTGACTTTCTTTCATTGGCTGCAGTACAATGTTTTGATATTCACCATTGTTTCTTATTCATTGTCTTTATTCTTCATTCGTTTGTGCACGTTTTACAAGCACATATAAAGTTGGTTGGTTGATGTGTAAGCTACCATTGGAGAGTTGCAGTTACTATATCTGTCATAAAACAAATGTAAATCGGCGAAAACAATCGAATATTAATGCAGTGCATTGTGTGATTATGTAATACATATTACTACAACAAAACCAAAGTGTCATCTTACGCACAGTGCATTCCTACTCTTGCCATAGAAGTGAAAAAGGCTTTAATATCATCAGTTTTTGCTGACCAAGCAAAAATAGGGTTGCCAGGTGATTGTTTAATATCTTGCCGTACACCGCCAGCCTTTACCTAAAAGGGCAACTAGCAGTCGCATCATATGTAATTGTTGTTGTGGTTGTTAAAGTTGGAAATTTTTACAATTTAAAAAAAATAAACAAAGTTTTTTCTTCAAAAAATTTGTACCTGGCAACTCTGTGCTGGCAACAAATGCCAAAGACAAAATCGACTACATGTTTAAGGTTACTGAATATTTTTGCGTGAAATTTTACAGAAATACTCTACATAGCAATAGTCACCCTGTGTGATAATTCGATTTTTGATTTTTAAAAATTTTTTGATTTTCACATCGCCTTATTAACCATGTGGTACCGGTATAATTTAAGCAACAATAAAATGCAGACCAATTAACATAACACCTATTTGATCACTTTTATGCTACAACAGCTCCGCATACAAGGAGCATCAATTTTTCTAGGGCACCATAAAAATTCTCTGAAAAACCAACAAGTTTAAATTGAAAGGACATATTTTTAAAACTTTGACGTGTTTGGAGGTCATGAAAAAGGCACGAAAGAAGCAAACTCATTATTTCATGACATTGCAAGTCATGTAAAAGGAAGTTGAAAGGACCTCCAGCTCCAGGAAATTAAATTTTCCAAAAAAACAAAGAACTTTCACATTTTAAAGTAATGCAAAAGGCTTGTCTGGAAAGCTTGCAAAATATAAATATTGCAAAATGTTGCAACCAACTGATTCGATTCCATAAATAACTTAAACAAAAATCGAAATTTTAAGAAAACTGATATAAAATTGTTATAAATCTTCATTTCACTAAACACATCTGAACTCAATTCCAACCCTTACAAAACACGTATGATAGTCCAACAATGTTTATGACTGAAATTGCTACAAAAAAAAAACTAATTTACTTGACAACCAAAAACAATATGAACGTCTAGGAAAATCATCATAAAAACACTTCAAAAACATTCTCTCCAAGTAGCTTCAAATAAATATGAAGCATTACCACCATACAGGTTAAACATGGATATTGTATATGATATAACTTGAAAAAGTATGAAAATGTGGATGGTGTCCACTATGAATTTATGAAAGGAAAATTCCATGCAAGCGTGAAGTAAACTTTATTCAATTCATCACAATTAGGAAGTTATCTAGTTAAGATAACAACTTTGGTTTAATGCATATTTATATACAACATTAACACATTTTATATATATAATGAAATAATTTGTATTATAAAAAGTCATTTCTAACACTTTAATCCTAAGTAATGCATTGAGATGTTACACAAGAATACAACTTTTTAATCTTGAGTTTGATAGAAACGATTTGCTGAATACAGTTAATGAAAGTATAAAACCTGCATTTTTGTCAAAATTTAACACTATCTTACCAAGTATTAGTGATGTCTCAACTGTATCATTAAATTGAGCAAATAAATTTATAAAAGAAAAGGTTTCACTTCTTAAACTGCTGCATTAGCGTTACACATGCATTCATTAGTAAAGAAGAACTCCAATCCTTAGAACAGCATTGCTGTTAAGATGAGTTGTAACTTATAGTGGGATACCAGAAAAATATTGCTTGATTTTGAAGATGCTTTGATTAGGCTATGAAATCACTGCAGGTATTTATTACTCTACACCTGGTAAAAAAAGGGCAATGTATTAAATCACACTTAGCATGGCTAAGTAGTCAACAAGACTGTGACACAATGGATCATAATAGAAAACAAAAACTATTTAATTTAACAGCCGCTAACACACTAATACAGCCACTAAAAACCAAGCCAATCACTGAGTTTAGCAGATTTCTTATCTGCCAAATATGGCACGAAAAAAAACTGTCTCCGTTGTGGTGACACATTGAAAGAATACATGCTTTCAAAAACTATTGAAGAAATTCAAAAATATCACAATCTTTTGGTTTATGGGTACGGAAGTAAGGTCTATCCAATTATATTGAAAATTTCACAATTGTAGATATCAACGACCTGTTTTAGGCTGATGTTGCGAGTTCGCTGTGGCAATAGGCTAGCGAATTGCACTAGCTTCCAAAACACAGTTCCCTAGTCATGTGCTATGACGATATTATTATTCAATATTGAAAATGCAAAACATAGGATACTGTCAAACATAGGGGAGCTATAGTCCAGCTAAAACATTAAAATTAATGTGCAATGAAATTTGTAGTTGTTTTAAAAAACAATTGATTTAAAAAAACAAATCTGTCAAAAGGTGAAATCTCTAATTCAAACTCATTTCTAAAAGTTTTAAAGTTACAAACTATTAGGGTTTATAAGTTGATAAACAAGACTAACACTAACAGCAGGAATCAAAACAAAACAACAAATACAAACATATTTCAGAAAAAAGGGTCCATGTCTATTAGGCGCAGACAGTTAGGCGCCGGTCAAATAGGCGCGCACACTGTGGCGTCTGGATATTTAGGTGCGGAGCACTGTGGCGCCCGTTCATATAGGCGCTATTCTTAGTATGATAAAGTCTGCAGATTGTATCAGCTCAGCTTTGGCAAAACCTAGTCGGGGTTTTGATGGAAAATTAAGTTACTCTTCAGTCTTCACTCTGAAAACCTACCACCCGCTTGGATATAGGCTACGCTACGGTATATTTTTCACTGATGTTTAGTGCAGTTATTATTTGACTTACATAACTAAAAGTGAACTCAGTCATGTTCGGAAATTTGAATAATTTATTGATAAAGCTTTCGCCAACGCAAACCTGGACTAACAACAAATAAATGCCGAACACGCCCATTAAAAAAACAATATGTTTTTCTGTTCATTATAAGATTTTGTGTGAAAAGCATTGCCGGTTTAAGCAGCTTCACTCACCGAAGCCATGACATAATTTTCTGTCCAATACAACATTTTGTGTGAAAAGCATTGCCAGATAAAACAGCTTCACTCACTGAAGCCATGACTATTGACTAACAACAAATAAATGCACGCACAATCGCGCATTAACAATCTGCAGACTTTACTACGAATAGCACCTAAATGAACGGGCGCCACAGTGCTCCGCACCTAAATATCCAGACGCCACAGTGTGCGCGCTAGGGTGAGGCTGGTGCCCCTTAAAAATTAAAAACTTGAGCTAGTCATTCGGCCCTTTGTATATATGTTCTACAGCCTCTCTACAATCACTATTTAAAAAAAAAGATGTAAAAAATTAGCATTTAAGGGTGCCAGTTTTGATCTAAAAATTTGAAAAAAATGTCATTTTTGTTAAAAAAACCCACATAAAGTGCGTTTCTAATACAATCAAAAATTTGTTTTGCCAAAAGGAACTTTATTGTCAGTACCATTTTTCACAGTTTGATGTTGTTGAAAAGACCCAAGGATAAAATAGGAATGATTTATGAAGTCAATTTTAGTCGTTTTCTTTGGTTAGAGAAAGAGATTTGGTTCTGCTCATGTTCCACAACTTGCAGCACGTTTTGAAAGTTTTCTTCCAGCCTATATTCACTGATAAAATCACTTGTGAGCTTAACACCTCTTTTTGAACAATCGTTGGTAACCAGCAGAGATTTGATAACATATTTGGCATTAAAAAAATTGATATCCGTTTTAAGACCGTTTTCCATGAGCAGACAGGCTTATACAAAAACTCTGTGTTAATGTTCAGCAATTCAAAGAAAGACCAAGAGTCTCGTTCGAACCAATCCTTGTATGTAATTGAGTAGGTGAAAGTGCAAATATCAGGAAACTGTGGTTTTCCAAACCCAGTGCTGTATCTTTTTAAGGGTTTTGATGCTTTCTCAAAAGACAGCAGTTCTGTAGCTTTGCTTGTCATTTTCATTTGCTTTGTCACTGAACAAGATCACAGGAAAGATTCTGCTGTCAGATACTAAAGATGTTTTTTGAAAGCAAATAAAGCTGACTCTGCAATTTCTTCATCAATTTCTTTAACATGAAAAAACACAACAAATTTTACAAAACGTTGAATTTTCTACAGTTGTTTTGGGGTACATCTGGCTTTATGCATTGCCCCACAGCTCAAGAACCTGGACTTTTTGTGTACATCGGAGATGTCTGCTTGTAGGTAGAAGGCTGTGAGCTCAATTAACTCTTTGTAATCATCTCTTGGTGTTTTCTTGGAATGTGAGATAGCTTTCATTACTATCATCAGCTCTTATTTGTACTGTATATATCAAGTTCAGGGTGAGCACTGAGCATCATCGATATACGAAAATGAAATTTTGTCTAAATCACTATACGACTAGTTGTTGAAGTTTTCTTTGAATCTTTAAAATATCATAACATCAGGAGATTTTGATGATTCTATTTGCAGGTTATTAAACACCCGGCCGACAATTTATTCACCTGCGTTATGTCTGCATTCATGCCACAATAACGATTTATTTAACTTATTTTGGATGGCAATACAGCTAGCTGTGATGTGGCCAGTATTGGAGCTGGTGGTATCAAACACCATAGCTCCCACCGATGCTTTGCAGTTCCAATCATCAAGTAGCTTTTCTGTTGCAGTACTGATCAATTCTCCCATAGGTTCTGATGAGCTAGCAGGCGACTTAGGCATTCCTAGTAGTTTAACGCCACTCGGACCAGAAACAAGGACAGGTAGCAGCCTTTCATCAATGACCTTTAAATTGAGGCTGGACATCAGCTTTCTATCCCAATGTAGGGATCTAGTCCCAGGTAACGGAGGTTGCCACTTTTCTTTAATGGCACTGGCAGTTTCTTTAGCTGTTTTGGTGCGATACCTCAGTGCCTGTGTAGTGTGTATAATTGAGTTTCACCGTTGATATCTCCACCACATGCAGTGATAAATTCCCTTATCATTATGGAAGCGGCCACAGGGCTAATTTTGTTCCTCAAACAACACCCAACTATCGAAGGGTATTTGAGGACATCATAAGGCACCCGAATCGTTGTGCCATCTTTGACGATGACACCTTTTGTAATATGTTGGCAAAATAGCTTCAGTTTCAGAGACATTATCAGATGAAAAGTCTGCTGTTTCATCAAGTGTTGTGTCTATGAATTGTCTAACTTTTTCCAGTTTTCTTCCTTTTTAGCTAATTCTACAGAGTGCTGCTCGGTTCTATTTTTGTTTTTTCTATTGTTACCATGTCTCGACCTGCAAATGTGGCAATCCTGTTTGTCATCATACTTTCTAAAAATTTGACATCTTCTTCCTCCTTAAGCAACTTGAACATGTTTTTAAGCCAAATTGGCAAAGTTTTGCTTAAAACATTCTGAAAATTTATTATTGCTGTATTGTGATCACGATCAGTGGCATTTATCTTTTGCAACTTTTTTAAATCTTAGTCGTAAAAATTAACAATTTTTCCATCCATCTCCTTTTGAGTAATTGCGTTTATGTTTGCAAGTGAATATGATCTAACCATTTGATTAGCAACTTTTTTGGCAGCTTCTCTTTTATTTCATGTTCCACCTGGATTCAATGCTTGTATTTCATCAGTGAAAGCAATACACCACTGCACTGCATGCACCTCTGTACATTAGGGTGTTGCAGGCGCCCCTCAAAAAACTAAACTTTATCAAATTCACTTCTACTTTTTTTTATATGTGCCTTTTGGTAAAAAAACACATTGTGTGCAATTTCAACAAGATTGGTTGAAAATTGAACTAGCAGATTTAATTTTAAATTTTCAATGCTTAATTTCACTATTTTTAAGAAAAAATTTCAACTCACCGCCTGTAAATGAAAAAAATTGGTGTTATTTTTATATGGTTGTTTTTCAATGGTGAAAATGTTTATTAATTGACTCTTGTATTTGATTGTATCATATCCATACTTTAAAAATTTTGAAAAAATTACTGCCTATGTCACTGGTTTTGAGTTTTTTTGCAAATAAATTATATCTTTGAACACTCATCTTCTATAATTACATGTATTATTGGATAATTATTAACTCAAAATTGATTGGTCACAACACATCATCCATGCCAACCAACATGCAATGACCTCCTTATATTTTCTACAACTTGAAGAATGTTCTGGTAGCGTTCTTCAAGCTGAGCAGATGGAAGGAAATCATGTGTCAACTTGACACCCCGCTCTGCAGAATCATTAACAACATGGAAGTGATCAACTTTGTTTTTTGCTTCTGCATATGAGTGTTCATGACCCCACTCATCCACTGATTTGCTAAGAAAAGATGAATGGATCTTCATCAGTTGAAAGAAGTTCCATGAATCAGGACCTATGAAGCTGCAAAGCATTCTATCATTTGCACATTGTGTAAGATCAGGAAAAAACGGTTTATACCAAATCCAACTCCAAATCTTTTCTTGAAAATACCATCACCTTTTGGCTGCTGCATTAATGCCTGAGCAATGGTTGTCTTTTACTGTTGGACACAACAGAACTGAAGAGAGATAGTGGAACCATTTTTTCTGTCAGGTACCAGAGGTGTTTTAAAAATGCCTTCCTTGCACTTTATAGTATCGCCATTAGTACATAGTTCCATGTTCTATGTTTCTGTAGGCTGAACTGAAATGAATTGAGAACCTACAGCAAATCGTTGACCACATTAGTACATTAGCCTTATATATAGCGTATGTTGCTTGCACCTTGTTGTTCTGCCATGCTGATGGCAGATAGCCTCCCTCAAAGCAATGCCTCCAATTCACATGTATTTACAAGCGGTATGACCATTACCTCACCTTGATCAATTGATCATATTCATGGCCTGTTGAGTAGATCCAAAATTGACTTAACATTGCTAAAAATGGCAATTTCTTTAGATTTTGCTATACGAAGCTGGAGGGTATGCACAGCACACCACTGCAGGAATTTGAACATGAAACTGGCACCCCAAGGGGTCAACCAATTTTTCTGAAACTTTGGATTTTTACTATTTATATGATATAGAACATTTGTTGAAAGGGCCAGAAAAATTGGGAGTCATAGGGGCATCAGCCTCACCCTAGTGCGCGCCTATTTGACCGGCGCCTAACTTTCTGCGCCTAAAAGACTTGCTCCCAGTAAAAACGCTCAGAAAATCATCTTGAAAGCAGATACTTTTAGATCAGATAACTAGTATCCCAAATATCTGCTTGAGGTGCCATAAAACTGTTACCGTACAATATGGAGTAGACATATCACACAATTTAAAACTTTCATTTTGCTTATAGTTCTAACAGTAAGTCAGTAACACACTGATATTAAAACTGGTCTAACTTATTCTGTCAAAATTAAAAAAAAAACATTTCTAATCTCAAAAGCATGAGAAATATACCACATGACTGGGCATAAATAAGGTGGCATTTAAAAATATATTATGATACATACGAGACATGTCAAGCCAGACGGCTAGCTTGTTTACGACAGGTCATCCAACAAGCAAACGGACAATATATATATAATAAAAAACTTCATCTCGAGCTAGTGCCATCGCAATAGCATTGACAAATGTTCTTAACAAATGGGCTTTTTATCAAATTTCTCGCAAAAAATGAACGTACAAATCTTTTTTTTAAGTTATTATTTATAGACGAAGTTCATAATAATGTTGTGAAAAAAACAATATTGTCTTCGCAACACAAAGAAAAGACAATGCACAATAAACAATTTCAAGAAACAGGAGATGAACTCACGCGGGATACACTTGTTCTTGATGAAGGCTGCAGCATGTCATCATACAAATCCACACTGTTGTAATTTCCCTCCTCCTGCATGCAAAACAAGAGAGCATCTTGTGATTACGTAGTGAACAATATTTGCCAATAAATCTTTATAGCCAATGATGAAGGTTTTTCAGGCATTTAACGTAATTTAGTCATCCGATGAAAGGTAGATCAACATAAATCATGACATTCTGCTTCTAGTTTAGTCTAAACCAGTGGTTCCCAACCTGGGGTTTGCGGCGGTAGTACACGACAAGTGGGCGAGACAAACTGGGCGATACCAGGTGGGCGACGGTAGCGAAAGTTTAGCCGTTCGGAATGGTGGTGAGTGGTGACATATATAATTTATCTAGTTGCTTTGCGGCGTCACGGTTTATCGTGAAACTTCAGAGAAACCCCTCAGATAAGAGACAAACGAATGGCCAAGGAGTGGTTGAAGTCATCGAAGCATGTCAGTCGTTAAAAAATAACCGAATTTTTACAAGTCATTTCGGACAAATGACCGAAAAGTCTCAGCAAAAAAAAAACAGATGGCACGTGCTATGTTGGTGGTTGTAGCGTTTTCATCAGCATTAATAAAACACAACTTCTACTTGCTTAAGGTGAGTTTTGTTGTGCCATCTGTTTTTTTTTTTGCTGAGACTTTTCGGTCATTTGTCCGAAATGACTAGTAAAAATTCGGTTATTTTTTATTTATTTCGGTCATTTTTTCTGATGAAAATATTTCCATTCAAGTAGCTGATACAAACCAAAATTTGCACTTCCTGACTAGCCACAACATTAAGTTTCGCTGAGAAACGTTGTCGTGTTTTATCAGAGAAAAGTTAGAACAGACAAACGTTTCTTCAACGTATATCAGCGAAACTCAACCTTGCAACACTCGGCCGAATTGACTATATATTTTTTCGAACATTTTGACCAAATTGACTATATTTTTTTTGGACATTTTGCTAAAAAATCTGTCAATGACCCAAAAAAAAACAGCGCACAATTAGTGTTCTAGACGCTGTAAATCGTACGTGCGCGGAAAATCCAATGTCTCATAGAGACTTGCTATTAATTTACATTTACAATGTTGTATGTGAACGTACCAATAAAACTTCAATGGACAGGATCCACCACAGACTATGTAGGACTTCTCAAAAGGCATAAGTCATAATTTTAACTTGGGCACTTAAAGTCAACTGATATTTTTTAATCCGAATGCTCTAGTCTAGACGCTGCGTAGCCGCATCAGCAGTTTACAGAACACAGTGTGACTGACAGTCATTACTAGGGCCATTTTGTTTATGACCTAAAAATTGAAAAATATGACTTTATTTTTAAAGCATTAAATTTATGCTAATCTCCGTAGTTAATGATTCGTATGTAAGTTTTTACATGTATTTTGAACAATAACACACTCGAATAACTAACAAAAAACTTCTGTTTTGCTTGAAAATCACTACAAAAATTCAAATGTCTAATGCATGTACGTACCTACCAAACCAGCTACAGTACTTAGTAGTTAAGATCTCAGCACTGGCTGATCTAGTGACCCACCGCAAGTGTTTATAATATTCAGAGACTGGATTGTGTGTTGCAAAATAATGTGTCAAGATGATGTCACAATGCAAATTAACATCAAACAGCAAGCGCTAATACTAGACTACAAAAAATAATGAAAATGTTGCTTCCAATGCTTCGTGAAACTCAGCGTGAGAACTCTCATTGCCTCCATTCCACAAATCAATCATTGTATTTTAAAGTAAAAATTAAAAGTAATATTTTATGATCTAAAACAGAAAATACGACTTTATAACGACTGACAAGCTTCGATGACTTCAACCACTCCTTGGCCATTGGTTTGTCTCTTTTCTGAGGGGTTTCTCTGAAGTTTCACGATAAACCGTGACGCCGCAAAGCAACTAGATAAATTATATATGTCACCACCGTTCCGAACGGCTAAACTTTCGCTAACAACGCCCACTTTGGCCGTCGCTCACTTGGCTCGTCACCCACTTGGTCCGTCGCCCACCTGGTTTCGCCCAAGTGGGTATCGCCCAGTTTGTCTCGCCCACTTGTCGTGTACCGGGTTTGCGGACCCCTTGGGGGTCCGTGAGAAAGCATTTGGGGGTTCGTGATTACCTTGATGAATTTTGGAAAAAAAAGAAGTTTGTTCTATATGCACGGATGGAGCACCAACTATGCCCGGGAACAAATCCGAATTTGCTGCTTTAGTAAAAAACAAAGCTCCTCGCGTGGTTGTTACCACAGGCACCGACTTTTCAAAAAACCTTGAGGGCGAGAAAGGTGATAACGTCATAACCACAATGCTATTTTATGCAATTAAAATAGTCTTTGGTTAAGCTTACTGTTTTTTTTATATTGACACCTAGGTCGCAAACCGAATTTATTAGAACTGCTGCTTGAAACGATTAGTTTTACACATGCAGTACGCCTAGTCGTAAAAATCTTGATATTGTTAGCTCATAATTGGAACAGTTGTAAAGCAAGCCGATTCATTTCCTTTTGCCCGAGTGAATAGCAACAACCAAGACAGTGAAGTTATCGAAATAAAACGCAAAAAATCATGATCTCAAGCAGAGTGGAAGCCTGTTATCAACTTTATTGATCTCGTTTCGCTCGTTTTGCTGATTACTTACCTTCAAAGCGTTAACAACGGTGAAGTATTTTCTATTCTGTTTTTTCATTGTTGAAAGTCTTTATTTAGTCTTTTATCGAATACCGCAGTTTTCTCATAATTGTTGATATACATCAATACAGTGCTTATTGAAGCAAAACACGGATGACAGTTTTAAAAAATGCATTATTTCTTTAAACTGTATTCACGTAATTGTTCGTTGTGTCATATGGTATCAACTCGATAGTTTGCTAAAATCGATTACATGTTTGAAGTCACAGAAAATCTAACAAACGTTTGGATAACTCGTGAAATGAGAACAAACATTCAATCTCGCATTTGCTTTTCGCTACCACGCGTTTTGGCTTTGAAGTTGCGCCTCGCGTGCCGTGCTCATCTCAGCAGTAATTCACGTTCCAGAGGAAGCCATGCGATCAGCTGCTGTTTTGTGGGCAAGAGCAACATAGGCTGTTTTTCGCTTTCAGCAATCTTTAAAAATGTGTTTCGCGCTGTTTTTTTTCGGTCGTTGACTGATTTTTTAGCAAAATGTCCGAAAAAAATATATAGTCAATTCAGTGAAAATGACACGACAACGCTGTTTCAAAGTGTCGCTGAGAAACACGACAACGTTTCTAAGCGAAACTTAATGTTGTAGCTAGTCAGGAAGTGCAAAACTGCAAATTTTGGTTTGCATCAGCTACTTGAAAGGAAATATTTTGATCAAAAAAAATGACCAAATTTTTTCAAGTGATTTCGAACAAATGACCGAAAAGTCTCAGCGAAAAAAACAACCCAGGTTTCGCGAAGTATTTTATCTTTGAAACACCACTTGTAATTGCCATTTTGGTTGACCCTCAACCATATATTTACGGGGGGCACCGCCCCCGGAAGCCGACGCCTATGGTTGTTATCCATTGCTTCTTGCACAAGTACGCCTTAGCAGCAAAAACTTTACCAGCAAGTCTCAAAGAATTTTTGACGAATTGCATGAAAGTCGTTAATTTCATCAAAAGCAGAGTTGTAAACCACCATACTTTTAAAGCGCTCTGTCAAGAAGTAGGGTCAAACAACGGAGTACTTTTGTATCATTCTGAGGTAGTCTACGTTGGTTATCTAGAGAAGTTTTAAAACGATTGCAACAGCTAAAAAATGAGGTATCAACTCTTTTGAAAGCAAAAGGAAGTCCACTCTCAAAATTGTTCGAGAGTAAAAGTTTTCTATACGGCATCCTACTTAGCCGATATTTTCGATCATATTAACAATGTTAATCGTGGCATTCAAGGACCAGGTGTGACAATAATTGATGCAGCTGAAAAACTGAAAGCGTTTTTAGCCAACTTGCCGGTTTGGAAGCGCAGATTGGAAGCAGGTAATTACGCTAACTTTCCAATGTTAGAAGATCTTATCTTGATGGATGAAACTCAAAGAGAATGTACTCTTTTGATCTCTATAAGAGAAAAATTTTGCGCACACTTGAAACCCTGCAAATCTCATTTCAACGTTATTTTAATTTAGAACACCTGCCAAACGAAGTTGAAACATGGATTCGAAATCCTTTTCTTTTTGACTCGAACAACATTAGCGACGATTTCAGTAAAGATGACCTAATTGATTTGAGATCAAAAGAGTTATTACACATTGAGTTTCATTCAAAAACTGTGGAAGAATTTTGGTGCTCACAACTGCAAACCTAACTATTCTTGGCAAAGCAAGCGATTATTGTTTTGTTACTTCATAACCACTTAACCTTTGCGAGGCAGGATTCTCAGCTCTTGTTACAATAAAAACAACATCGAAATCGCCTGGACAGTGGACGTTGAAGAATGAAGATGACATGCGTGTTGCTTTTGTCAAAAACTCAACCGCATTTCAGTTGTTTAGTTCAGGAATGGCAACAACAACCATCTCATTAAATTTGCTTACGTTGAAAAAATTTCGGCATGGCACTTTGGGTCACCTTAATATTCAAATACTGCTGACATTTCTTGAACAATCCATTCATTTTCTTATTTGAGCAACTGTTTAACCTGATATTTGCCGCAGGAGTCACAGCAGCAATGCAATATGACGCCGTACAGTAGTTGAGTAGCATAATTATTACAATAGTACTGTGATTGAACTGACTTGTGTGAAAATAAATTTCTTTGCAATAGTCAATAGTATGTTGAGTTTCAGGCAAAATTTAGGTAGGGGTCCACATAATTAATAATTTGTCAAAAGGGGTCCGTGACAACAAAAAGGTTGGCAACCACTGGTCTAAACAATAAACACAGTGACTATTTTTACCATACCGTATATGGTAAGCATATTGATAGCCTCAGAGGCTATAGTCACCATATGTCACTTGAACATAATGCTTTTCTGTTAACTCTTTAACACAAAAAAGCCACTTTTATTTCCCTTTAACTCGTCTTTTTTTTGTATAGTCATTCAGGGCAATTCGCATTTCTTTGATTTTCTGTCTAATTTGCAGTCACCCCTGTTAAAAGAAATAAACAAAACAATTCCACGATAATTTTTGCGCTGCTACCAAGATCAGTCCCTTCTGAGATAGATTAGGCATCACGTATGAAGGTGAATCTTGAAAAAACAAAAGTGATAGTGAGTGGGGCAGAAGGAACAGTTGTTGAGAACAAAGTAGATCCTTGTGGAATATGTGGCAAGAGAGTGATGAGAAATTCAATGCAATGCAAGGAATGTGGAAAGTGGGTACATGCAAGATGTGCTAATGTCAAGAGAGCCGCAACAAGATTGGCGAAGTGTTTTGTTTGTGGGAAATGCAGTAAAGGAAGGAATGAAGTGGAAGGCCATGATGATGAGTTCTGCCATGGAATCGAAACAGTAACAGACTTCTGTTATCTGGGTGATCGGATAAATGGAAGTGGTGGATGTGAAGCAGCGGTGACGACAAGGGCAAGATTGGGCTGGGCAAAGTTCAGGGAATGTGGGGAAATGTTGCATGGCAGAAAATTTTCACTAAGGATGAAAGGAAAAGTATATCGGAGCTGTGTGCGGCCTGCAATGCTATATGATTGCGAGACATGGGTATTGAGAGAGAGTGAACTGGCAATTCTGAGAAGAACGGAAAGGTCAATGGTGAGAGCAATGTGTGGGGTGAAAACGAGAAGGGAAAAAAGGACTGAAGAATTGTTGGATATGCTAGAGATGAGAGAGACCATAGACCAACTGGCAAGGGCAAATGGAGTAAGATGGTATGGACATGTGATAAGGAGGGAGGAAGGAAGTTTTCTTAGAAAGGCACTAGATCTAAAGGTGGATGGGAAGAGGAAACGCGGTCGTCCAAGAAGAACGTGGAAACAACAAGTGAAGGATGAATTTAAAAAAGTCGGACTAAAGGAGGAAGATGCAAGGGACAGGGTGAAATGGAGAAAAGGGATTAAAACAATTGCTGCGCGGAAACAATCGGCCACCCCCACTAGTGGGGAACAAACCGACGATGGATTATGATGATGATTAGATATTGTCACACGTATTCGATCGCGATTCATTGAAGAATTTGAAAGGGGTCTAAATTAGAAAGATATATACTTTCGAGTAGTGAGAAGGAGCTTTAAACTTGCATCCAGCAGATTGTCGCAGTAAATCAAAATATTAGATCAATTTGGGGTATGCTGCTGTAGACTTTCTGCAAACGCATGCAAAACGTTTTGTCTCGTTTTAAATGGTTTTCACGACCTGTGCAAACAGTTCATTGTTTAATTGTGTTACGTAAAACAGGGCTAGCTTGAATTCTAGAAGATTTAAAAAATGTGTCACCTCAATTATAAATGGCCTGTGCATGCACTTAATTATTTCTTTTGTCGTCTAGTCGTGAGATATTCCTGGGCGATTATTTCTGTCTCTTATTAGGCCGTTCTTGTCCTGGTTAGTTCCAATAGCACAATACAAAATTTCTAGTCTTTCCACAAGATAATTAGGAACTTAATTCTCGACCTCTTTAATCCAATACGCTGGAAAAGAAAGGGACAGGTGTATAAATACTCTGAATGTGGAGAATTTATTTATTCTTTTGCATCCTCGTGGAAAGTAGTCATGGAAGTAGCTTTGGGCAGGTTCTCAGGCTTTTGTTATGATATATTTCGTATCTTTGAAGGCATCTGAATGACATCATTCGAACGACAGTTTATCGAACGACAATTTATCGAACGACACAGGGCCGTAGCCAGACCGCAGAGCAAGGGGGGGGCCAACTTTTTTTTAGGGGGGGCTGAAAAAATTTAAATGGGCAAAATGATGATAATTGTAGCTGTTGCTATTGAATGTTGGGATTTTGCCAGGGAGGGGGGCAAAATTTTTTCAGGGGGGGCGAGGCCCCCCTAGCCGGTTACGGCCTGGAACGACAGTTAACCGAAAACCTAACCTCTAACCTAAAACCTAACCCCTAACCGTAACCCTACCCCCCAACCCTTTAACCTCCAACCCCTTAACCTCCAGCCCCTTAACCTCCAACCTCTTAACCCCCAACCCTACCCTTAACCCTCACCCCCAACCCACTACCCCTAATTCTAACCCTAACCACTAGCCCCTTCGATGAATTGTCGTTTCGATGAATTGTCGTTCGATGAATTGTCGTTAGATGAACTGTCGTTCGATGAACTGTCGTTCGATAAATTGTCTTTCTATAAATTGTCACGTCACGAAATTTCTGAAGGTCTTGTAACCGTGCCTAATCCTTGCATGAGGTAAATCATTTCCATTTCGGGCACGCTTTAACGTTCGCATTTTGTCGCTTCTTTTTTCCAGACTTCTACTGTGGTATGGCAAGCATTACTGTTCGTTTTGATGATCGGAAATAAAAACAAACTAAAGATGCTTCAGTTATTGCGTTAATAGGGACCAGAACCAGCCGCGATAAGTGAAAAACCGCGAGTATCAATAAGTGTACATAAAAGTGTACATAATGTAAATATGTTTTTAGAACTCTTTATTAAAAAAAAAACTTAAAAAAATAAAGAGGTAACTCCATTTTGTCTCAGAGTGAAACCTCTGCCGCCAGTTGCAGTTTATACTATAGTCAATACCCAGTCAATACCCAATAGTTATTCCAAAGGCCACAGTCTCCTTGATTGCAAATCAGAAATAGGCATGCAAGACGCTTTCAGAAGATCAGGATCTTCCGATTTGACTTTTTTTAAACAAACGAAAACAACAAAGGCAAACGAAAAACAACTCTTTAAAACTCCCCAACAAATCATGTGTTCCTGGCGAGCAATTTCATGTCTCACTCAATGCGATACAGCTCAGAAGCGTGTTTTTTGACAAACTTGATTTAAACTAGAAGCAGCTCATTCGATAATACATAGTGCTTTTTCGCTGCTTTCACCTGTTTTGCCACACATTTTTAATTGTATTTTATGTTGTTGTAATGAGCACCAATTAAAGTCATTATTATTTAACTATTCAATTCTTTAATGAAGACTGTCATTTATGATTTTTTAATTGTGAATACAAACGTTTCATTGGTTTAGCAACATAAAAACGATGCAAAATTACACATTTTTGCTACCTGAGTAGTCTTGGCCTGGCAAAAGCTTCTCAACCATACGACAAGCGCCCTTAGGTTGCACATTACTTGTCGAATAGTTTTTGTACAACTACACAAATGACTTGGTTTTAGTCTATTTGGAGAGTATGCGTAAGCCCTTTATTAATTTTTCAGAAACCCCAATTATGATGTAATGTTTATTATGACACTGTCAAAATAGTAGGTTTTAGTTTTGTTTCTTCCCTTATACCCCAGTCCTCAATCACGGTGGCCTTTCATAACTTTAGCAACTTCGGCTTTTTTTAATTTTTTCTCTCGATTTTTTCAAGGTACGATCTGACGGTACGAATTGTTCATGGTACGAATTAGGTTGCACCCACTGAACTTGTATTACATGGCTGTATTACATGTTCGAGTGACAAGGTACGGTAACCATGTAACCTTAGATGCTACGATTTTCTCATGTGGTAACTATAACCTCTGCTTCGCTTAAAAAATACTCAAAACATTATCTGCCACTTTATTGAAACTTGCAAAAGTCTTGCAAAGCAGCCACATATAAGTGTTTCTTGAAAGTGAAATACTATCATCTTGTTAATTGCAATGCAATTGTGCATATGATTATGTGCAAGTGCAATAAGAAGTGAATATACAGCCATGTCCTTACAATGCATTCATCTAAGCTACAAGACATTTAATTTAAAGAAAACAAACTATCCATACCTGTGCAAATTCATGATCAACATCTGCATATAGGTCAATATCAACACCGTCTGTCATTTTTCTCAGCAATGTTAAACAGCACACTAAGAACAACTAATATTGCTAATATAATATTATGCAAAAAAACTGTATATGTGCTTTTAAAATGGAACGAAAGTGGGAAATAGCCTGAGCAATCATACTACCACCATCAAACAACGTTTTACAAATAAAAACAAAATGCCATAATTAGGCTTAATATGCTGCCCATTAAGGCTAATGGAACATTCTAAATTTAAATCAAATAATAAGATTGGCTATGTGCGTATTTTTCAAGTAACTCATACACAAATTATTAAAAATGAAGTAAGGATTGACAAATGCAACACACCAACCAATGGACCACTACACCTGTGGACTTAAGAGTGTAGCCTGCCATAATGTTTTTAAGAATAAAATTAATCAAGCTGTTTGAAATTATGCACGTTTATTACAACTTAAAAAACGCATAGGTGTTTAATCTAAGCAGTTTCACGTATAAATTAGCAAACATGGCGCCACTGAAAGTAAAACAGCACACCATTTCTTGTTACGTAATGGCGGCATTTCAGCACCAGGGTTGCCAACCTGTCTTCACCAAAAAAAGCCAGACCTAGTCACAAAAAAAGCCTAAAAAAAGCCAGAAGAAAATAGCTGAAAAAGCCAGTATAAAATAGCTGAAACAGCCAAGAAAAAGCCAATTAGTATTCATTAAACATACACATATAAAAATTGCACAACCAAATAGTGTTCCACCGAACTTTGACTTCAGCGACAACGCAGAAACATAGTTAATGAAAAGACAAGCAACTAGAAAATTTTCTCGTTTCGGCTTCAAAACGACATTCGGTCGGACACTACAACCAAATATAAGTTAGAAATTACTGCTCCGATTGACGCTGACTGAATTTTTTTTCTAAAAAAAACCGGAAAGATAAAATTAAGCCAAAAAAAGCCAAAATTATGTTGGCTTTTTATTAAGTTGACAAAAAATCGATGAAACATGAAAAAAAGCCAGAAAAAGCCTAATTTTTCTGGCTTTTTTTATTTAAAAAAAATAAGCCAAGGGAGTTGAAAAACAGCCAGATTCTCAAAATCTGGCTTCAAAAAAGCCAAATTGGTCACCCTGTTCAGCACTTCCATCAGGCGGTAGACACTTTAACAAGTCGAAATTCTGCCACTGAAATTGACTAGAATGAAACCACCAACCAATCATAAGCTACGGTTTAAGTGACGTAAAAAATGACGAAAAGAAGATCATAGAAAGCAAATTAAGTGATGGATTTTTTGTCAGCTGGTTAGCTTAGAGGATAGGGTTAGGGCTAGAAAGTAGTCATTTCATTGACGCGTGTTCGATTCTCACCACTGCTATTGCTCTTTTTCTTCTGTAATTACCAAATAAAGTTCAAAACAAGCATTAACTCTCTGGATGAGTGCTAGAAGGGTCACAATTGGACGGTAGCCTCTTATAACACGTTCTGATTGGTTAGCGGTTGCACTGTAGTCGATTTCAGTGGCAGAATTTCGACTTGTTAAAGTGACTACCCCATCAGGCAGAGGCAGTCAACCAATCCAGCCACAACCGCTGCATTTACGTTCACTTTGGAAATTTGGCGTGAGGTCTCAGCACTTTAGATTTCTGCATGCTTCATATTGTAGGGCTACCATATGTCCTCTTTTAAGAAGATTTGTCCTCTTTTTTCAAGAAAAATGAATTGTCCTCCGAGGACACTAAAAAATGCTCAAATGTCCTCTTTTTTGACAGTTTGGGTTTTCATGCTTATATTTTCAACGGGGTTATATTGCTTGATGACGTTTCAGCGACAGCTTGTAGGCTATTTGTTTTCTAAACATTTTGTATACCAATGTAACATGTTGATTTATAAATTCTACAAGAAATTGGTGCATTTTATGGAACTGTTGTTGAACGTTCATTGCCTGGTTTATTGTAAAATATTAAACGACATTTTAAAGACCATGCTCATTGCTCACACTTTCACAAAAAAATTATTCTTTTATCTACATACCATACGTTTTATATTGATACAACGCTTGTAGACATTGTTGATTACCAACCGAGTTTAACTCGTTTGTTACTTGAAACAAATCGAAAGGAATGTCTAAAAGTGCTCCACTCCACACTCCAACGCTGTTCGTTCAGGAGCAACTCATGAATGAACGAATACACAGACCCCTCCATTTCTACAAGCCGAAACTTAACGCTGTCAACCTCAGTGACCGGGTCTGTGTCAGTGGCAGGGCCTATGAGAGTGGGGTACTGAGGGTACGGCGTACCCTTGAGGGCCCAGGACTGTGATTGTTGGGAGGCCCGAAATTGCGATTTTATACTTTACGCGAAAAAATGATGGTTAAAACCACCCTAAACGACTAAATTCAAGCATAAAAGTTGTTATCCTTTAGTCCTGGGGGGCCCGTAATGTAGCAAAAGGGCCCGGAAAAGTAATTGAGTGCATTGCGCGCAAATTAGGGGCCCAAAGTGGTGATTTAATGCTTTACGTGCAAAAATGTTCCGTTTTAAAGCACCCAAAATTAAATCGTAAAAGTTGGTTTTTCTCCTGTTGGTTTTTCTCAGAGGCCCTGGTCAGTGGTTCAAGTCCTCCACACAGTGCAGCCTACTGTTTTAGTCCTATTTCTGGCAAATAATTTAACAACTTCGTTAAGGCTGACCATTCCTTGTTGAAAAAAGTTAAGGCTTGACCTGGAGATCGTGCCTGGTTTGTCACATTTTGCAGATTTTTGTGATCATTGCTGTCTGACTGAAACTGTCTAAAAATTAGGTCTTTTTTTCACTTTTTGCTGACTTTTAAAAATATAAAATATTTGTTGTCTTAAGGAAGCACTAGAAATGAGAAACATAAGTTAAACGTTCAGTCATTTTGTTTTCTTTTTTGGTAACTTTCGCTGCGTAGGCCTATACCGTAATGATCTAAACCAACGAGATATAACACAATGAGTGGAAACTCCTCTTTTTGCTCCGTTTTACGTGTCGGTCGTCACGCTTCACTACAGACACTTGCGCAGTAGATTAAACGGACATCACAAGAGTTTTAGATGGGATGTTCCTTCGATTTTATGTGCGTTGAGCTCTACCACTGAGCTATCTCACCGCCTAAGGTGCTTGGCTAATTAGTAATATAGTTTTGTACCATGGGTAAGGTGCTATCCACATGTTAGGCTATTTTCAACCTATTATTTAACATTATGTTATTGTCAGAAGCCTAAAATTAAACTCTAGTGCAGCCCTAAAGTTAACCCAGCCAGGCTCCTGTTAGCCTGTCAGCAACTTAATCAATTTTGAAGGACCTGAATTTCTAATAAGTCGTCTAGACTAGCGTCGTAAGTCTTACAATGTTTTTAAAACCTTAGGCTATAGTCTTGCACTGTTGCTAGTTGAATCGTGAAATCAGTAGCGTAGCCAGGAATTTTGAAAGGGGGGGGGGGTTTTGACCACCCAGCGGCGGGGGATCTGGGGGGCCTCCCCCAGAACATTTTGAAAAATTACTTTGAATTTGGTGCATTTTGAGAGCATTTTCAACAAAAATGTGGGTACGAATATTCCTGTAAAATGGTGCTGTCCGGTAGCATAGCAAAAGGATAAGATCAAGTTTTCTTCCGAAGATCGAAGATCATATCATATAAAAGTATATATATCATATAAAAATGCCGAAGATCAAGTTTTCTTCATTTTTCGGAAATAAAGCTTAGTCTCTGTGTTTTCTTGTTGCTAATTCCTGGCTGAGATGTTTGGTATTGGCAAAACTCGCTCTTTTAATGCAATTTTGTTTAAAATTAGGCAATTTTTTTTTAGACTGAAAGCATTATTCTCAATATCGTGACGTCATACGCGTGCCAAAGGGGGGAGGTTGTAACCCCCAAAACCCTCCCCCTTGGCTACGCCACTGCGTGAAATTATAATAATAATAATAATGATAGCATTTATATCTCCTTAAACACAGTCTGCATTGTATTACAAAAGCTGAAATGTTTTCGAAAATCCACTTCCAGCCTCAGCAAAATTTTCATCAGAGTAGGACTTGGCTTCAGTAATGTTCCGTATTCGTCGTTTTGTAGTGTGTCAATCATAGATGAACCCGCTGTGCAACTGGTGTCACTTTCTAGTTTAGACAAAATGCCTTGTTGTTCATCTGTGGCACTGCGCTTCAATTTTCGTAACACGTATCCCCCAATATATTCTATTATGTGTATTTCATCAGTTGTAACCCAGCCAGCAAGCCCATATGGGCCCCACATGGGGACCCATATGGGCTGATGTACGGGCCCCATGTGAGCTGCCTATATGGGGCCCATACACATTGTGTCCGCGGGCATCACATTGCCCCCATATAGGCTGCCCATATTCATTTATGGGTTGCTCACACTCAACCCACAAATCTAATATGGGCTGCCCAGATGTAAGTGTAACCCATAAATCTAATACAGGCTGCCCATATGTATATCAGGTATATATATAACTGCAGACAGATGCCAAAGTGCTCAAACTGCAAGCAGTAAACTTTGCGCAATGCATAGCAAGGTGCCCCCAGTAAAGTGCTCAATCGGCGTAAGCCAAGAGCGTCAATTACTGTAGACATTGCACACCGTTTATTATACACTGGAATGGTCATGAAGGTATATACCTCCAAGTGACATTTTCCTATTTGTAGTACGTAAGCACCAAAAATAGTACTACTGCCAACCTTGCCAAAGTGCTCCAACTGCAAGCAGTGAGCTTTGCGCAATGCATAGCAAGGTGCCCCCAGTAATTTTGCTTGTTCAATTTCATTTTGTGTTTGTTTAAAAGATCAATAAAAGTCGTTTGAGACAACTAAAAAAATCTCAAAGTCTAGACAAATGCTGATCAAGGTGTATATCATATTAGTATGGGTTGCCCACAAACCTTTGAATCACTGTGTGGGTAGCCCATGGTCTGCCCATAAAAAATGTGGTAGCTCATGGTCTGCCCATAAAAAATGTGGGCAGTCCATGGTCTGCCCATAAAAATTGTGGGCAGCCCATGGCCTGCCCATGAAAAATGTGGGTAGCCCATGGTCTGCCCATAAAAAATGTGGGCAGCCCATGGTCTGCCCATAAAAAATGTGGGTAGCTTATGGTCTGCCCATAAAAAATGTGGACAGCCCATGTTCTGCCCATAAAAAATGTGGGCAGCCCATGTTCTGCCCATAAAAAATGTGGGCAGCCCATGGTCTGCCCATAAACAGTGGGAAGCCCATCAATATTTATGCTTAGCCCATGATCAATAATTTTATGTGGCTAAATTTATTAAAATGCATTTATATGATCACGCATTTGAAGATTGGAAGTTTTATATTCTACCTTGTCATTTAGAAACACATTCTGCAAGAAAGCCCATATTGGGCACATATGGCAAAAACAAAAAAACCCACATAGAACCCACATGCCCACAAGCCCATTAAAATAGTATATGAGGCCCATATGGGCTTGCTGGCTGGGAAGCACCGTAGGCCTATTAGTCGTTTGTTGTTGTTGTGAAACTTTGCTATTTTCATCTCTGAAATGTAAATTTCAAAACGTTAATGTTTGTGTATTGAACATAGATGCTGGCAAGAGTATTTAATGGTATACAAATCGTAAATTCGTGCTATTTTTTACGGTAATGTAGGCAAAGTTAAAATATGCATCTTGCCCCGTTTTATGCATCTTGAGTATGTCTCATTTACTGGCTGGTAGGCTATAGACAATTGCGTTATCTATTTGCCGACTTTATATGAAGTTTTTGGATATTGACCAATAAATACAGACTGAATTAAGACAAGTTTCGTACTTGAAGATAAGACGGAGAGATTGGGATTGGCTCAGTCAACAGCAATCCCACGAGATCACTGGATAAGCATATATTAACTATGAAGGCAGTTTCTGAAATCTGGCAGAACTGTCGTTCGTCGTACCAGACATGATTGAAATAAATGTAAATCACTGTTGATAAGCTACATTGGTTAAACAAGCTATAGCATCGGTATAGAATGAAAATGCCACTATATGTTTGGTTTTTACCTCAGAAACACATCAAACAATTTTCTTGTTTGCTCCACTGCTTCCATACGTTGAAGTTTTCCGTGAAATAAACCTGGGATCACTTCAATTGCATCACAGCTAAACTTGTGAAAAAGTTCGCTCCCATTTGTGGTGGATTCGAATGCACGAATGTAATATTGAAGAGCTGCATCAGTGAAGTTATCAAGTGAACCACCAATTTGTAACCACATCTTCTGTACTGTTGATTCAGACACTAAAAAAATACAAAGTGTGTAATGAATACTACATGTAGTGGCGGATGTCCCGGTAGCACCTTTTGAAAGTGTACCACAATACGTTTCCTAAAAGGAAACTTGTCTACAAATTCCCAAATCAAAGTTATCTTAACCAAAATAGAGGATTCAAACCAACGACCTCCAGTCTTCTGGCCAATAGCATACTCTCTACACCATGTTGGTTGGTCGAAAACTCGATCTTAGCAACTATATTATTACTATCCTTTTCCCTAACCCTCTGATTGGTCCATTCCCTCTATACACCTATGTAATGGTACATTTTCAAAAGATGCGTCCCGGTAGCTTATGTTTCCATTATATATTGGTGTAATGACGCTATTCAGTAGAATCAGGGCTCCCGAGAGGGGGGTCAGGGGGACCAATGCCCCCTCTGCAAACGAAAACGTAATACATGATGTCTTAGTTGCAACCTGAAGGGGGTATGGGTCTCCGTTTCAAGAAATTAGGGGATCATTTTGCTATTTTGACGTCTGGAATGTGGTCTAACAATTTCCCCTTTTTACGTCGATTCGACGTAGGCAGGTGTTGAATAAATGCAATATTTGCGATATGTTTTAATTTGGCAGACTGGATATGCCTACCACAGCAATTGTTACACACAAGTGGCTGACTGCAGTCAGATTTTAACGTTGATCCGTCGTCGCCAGACGTAGAAACAATGTGTAAATGGACGATTCAGGCTATAAAGTTGTCTTGCCGGTCTACAGGCAGGTAATATGCGGAACTGTAGTACCATACCTTTTCTGGTGTTATTACATGTGTTTTCAGCGTGCTTTGACTTGACATGAAAACGCAATCCCCCGTTGGTTTTGTAAGTTTTCGGACATAAGTGACATCTGCAAAAATACCGGATTACCGGATAATCCAAACAATTTTATTCAGCTTTCAACACACAACTGCACAATTTAATTAGAGGTGCGAGGTCCTTTGAAACGCTTTCTTACCCAAATTCACGCACTGTAGACGCGCTCGTTGAAATAGGAATACTTTGAAATTCTTCATCTTCGATTATTTCCACAAGATACTCGATGGTTAAATTATCAGAACTGTTTTCCATTGCACTGTTATAAAAAGCCAAACTTCTTCTAGCCCTGTTGGTTGTTTATAGCTGGATAAGATAAACTTTGATAACCATATAGCCTACAGTCAGTCGTTTTGTATCGTATTTCGTAGACTTTTGCTACCCTATACTAATTTAATATTGTTGTTAGCAAGAGCCTATGTATCTACCCTGCTTATTGACCTGTAAAATCCTGATTAACCTACTTTAAAATTTCACACAATAATCTGAAAAGACAAGCGGTAACGAAAATAAACTTTTAAACCACCTAACAATAATACTATGGTCGGAACAGTCCAATTGCTTCGTGGTATTCGCCGTCACTTTAGCCTTGCTTTAGTGCATTCTTAGCACGCCGTACACCCGTACGGTCGCAGTCTGTAGCCTTCCATGTGCAAGCAGTGAACCATGAAATGTACGACGTAGAGAAACGAGAGAGATAAAAGAGAAACACTAAGAGAAGAGTGAGTTTTCACTCATTGTGTTATATCTCGTTGATCTAAACACATGTAAAAAATGTTTCAAGAGTAAAATTCTACTTTCTGGCGAAACGTGTCCTCTTTTTATGCGATGAAAATATGGTAGGCCTATCATATTGGAAATCAGCAGTTATATTCTACTTCAACATCGTATTCATCAAACTCTAAATTTAAAAAATAAAATTTGAAAACAACCAAAATTTCATTTTTTTTATTAACTTTTGATAACAAATGTCAAATTTTGTCTCAGTTGTCACTGGCAGAATACTGGCGATAAAATTTCATTTTTTTTATTAACTTTTGATAACAAATGTCAAATTTTGTCTCAGTTGTCACTGGCAGAATACTGGCGAAAAAACTTTGATTTATTTATGTATCGCTTCACTGCTGTTCTTCTTCAACAGACTGATCATGTTTGTTAAACTTTGGCACAAATTAGTGTCCGATGCTTTGCTAACTAACTACCGGACACAACATATAAAATTCGGCCAATGTATCATTTTTTTCTGAATTTAATATTTTTTTGGTCCCGAACGCGCTAATGACGAAAAATAAAATGAGTGATTGATTGATTTGATTGCATCCTGGCAACTTTGACTGCCAAGTCTCAGTGATGTGGCTGTCTATTGAAAATTTTTTGAGGGTGTAGAACCATAGATATCTTATATATAGATATGCAACTCAGTGGTGCATAACGATGTTTGAAGGCTAACAGCGTAGCTATGGCTGTATGCATTGACTTCAAACTTGGCACAGCAAAACAACTTTATTTTTAATATACTTTTTTGGTTTTTGTTTAAATAAAACTTTCTTCGTTTTCAAGTTGACGTAGGGATTGCTTGTGATGACGTCACATTTTCGTTCCGCATGGACTGCTTTATGGAGATTCTAGCGATTGAAAACAAATCACAGTCACAGAGGGTACCTCTAAATACCCATTGTCAGGCATTGTCGGGCATTGTCAGGCATTGTCGGATTTTTGGGGGTTGTGGAGCATTTTCAGGGGTTGTCGAGCATTTTCAGGGGTTGTCAGGCATTGTAGAGTAGCTACTTTCAGGCATTGTTGGGAATTTCCAGGCATTGTCTAGGATTTCCAGGCATTGTTGATCATTATTAGTGGTTGACGGGTTTGTCAGGAATTGTCGAACATTTTCAGGGATTGTCGAGCATTTTCAGGGGTTGTCAGGCATTGTAGAGTAGCTACTTTCAGACATTTGTTGGGAATTTCCAGGCATTGTCTAGGATTTCCAGGCATTGTCAATCAATATCAGTGTTTGACAGGTTGGGTAGTCATTATGGAACATTTTCAGGGATTGTCGAGCATTTTCAGGGGTTGTCAGGCATTGTAGAGTAGCTACTTTCAGACATTTGTTGGGAATTTCCAGGCATTGTCTAAGATTTCCAGGCATTGTCGATCAATATCAGTGTTTGACAGGTTTGGTAGTCATTATGGAACATTTTTAGGCATTGTCGAGCATTTTCAGGGATTGTCGAGCATTTTCAGGGGTTATCAGGCATTGTAGAGTAGCTACTTTCAGGCATTGTTGGGAATTTCCAGGCATTGTCTAGGATTTCCAGGCATTGTTGATCATTATTAGTGGTTGACGGGTTTGTCAGGAATTGTCGAACATTTTCAGGGATTGTCGAGCATTTTCAGGGGTTGTCAGGCATTGTAGAGTAGCTACTTTCAGACATTTGTTGGGAATTTCCAGGCATTGTCTAGGATTTCCAGGCATTGTCGATCAATATCAGTGTTTGACAGGTTTGGTAGTCATTATGGAACATTTTCAGGGATTGTCGAGCATTTTCAGGGGTTGTCAGGCATTGTAGAGTAGCTACTTTCAGACATTTGTTGGGAATTTCCAGGTATTGTCTAAGATTTCCAGGCATTGTCGATCAATATCAGTGTTTGACAGGTTTGGTAGTCATTATGGAACATTTTTAGGCATTGTCGAGCATTTTCAGGGATTGTCGAGCATTTTCAGGGGTTATCAGGCATTGTAGAGTAGCTACTTTCAGGCATTGTTGGGAATTTCCAGGCTTTGTCTAGGATTTCCAGGCATTGTTGATCATTATTAGTGGTTGACGGGTTTGTCAGGCATTGTCGAACATTTTCAGGGGTTGTCTAGCATTGACAATGCCTGGAAATCCTAGACAATGCCTTGAAATTACCGACAATGCCTGACAATCCCTGAAAATGCTCGACAACCCCTGAAAATGTTCGACAATCCCTGAAAATGTTCGACAATGCCTGAAAATGTTCCATAATGACTACCAAACCTGTCAACTACTGATATTGATCGACAATGCCTGGAAATCCTAGACAATGCTTGGAAATTCCCAACAATGCCTGAAAGTAGCTACTCTACAATGCCTGACAACCCCTGAAAATTCTCGACAACCCTTGAAAATGTTTGGCAATGCCTGAAAATGTTCTATAATGCCTAACAACCCCGTCAACCACTGATAATGTTCGACAATGCCTGGAAATCCTAGACAATGCCTGAAAGTAGCTACTCTACAATGCCTGACAACCCCTGAAAACTTCCGACAATGCCTAACAACAAGGCTGTCAACCATTGATAAGTAAGTAAAGACCTTTTTTGGAGCTGTAGTTCCAGGACAAGCTGAAGTTTTATTCAATTAATCTACTGAGTGTTACCAAAATGAAAGTTACTGCTGGCTACCGAAAGCTGTGCTACAGTATTTGGTAGCCTAGTTATGGTGTGTACCAAACATTAAAATTGTCTTGGTTTGGCGGTTGGATCCGTGATGCTAATGAAGCTGTCTCAGCAGGGGGGAGGATGCCCCCTGCCCTCAAATTTTCTCTGGATGGGGGGCAATGGTGCCCTTTTAAGGTCATGTAAGCTACTGCAAATAGCCAAATTATAGGGCCTATAGCCTACAGTAGGCCCACACAAATTATCCCGTGGACACATTTTATACTTTGCAGCAGATTGTGATGCTATGAATGTGAAATTTACCTTTCGTTTCTTGTTCAAGCTATTGCAATTATTCATCTGTCTCACATTTCGACTTTCATGGCTAATAGCGGGAAAACAAATGAGTTGCCCAGCATTATCGCTATATCTCATCCTAAAACTCTCGTCCTAAAATTGTTCCGGCGCCCCTCTATCTCAGGTTTGTAAACTGCCTACAACAAGCTTTAATGAGTCACTGGAAATAGCCTAAGCTTAAGTGGTAGTTCCAACGATCATGAAACAGAAGTTGCATAACCTACGTGAAGAAAGTTTATTGTCTTGATTTTTCATAGTAGGCTATTCTGTGAAAACTTGAAATATACGCCAAACAAAATATTCCAAAAGAGCTCAAAAGCCACCACTCGCCAAGCCCAAACCGTACAATAATAGCCTACCATAGATACGCTAGCCAAGCTGGCAACCTTGATTGTTGATTGTGTCCATAAAGTCAGTCGAGCGTGACGATAATTCCACGATTGCTGAGTCAGGCTTGCCAGATTGGCCCTTTTGGGGCCAAATTTGTGAAATTTGGCCCTTTTTAGAGGTAGTTGGCCCCCAAAAAAATTTTTTGGCCCCTTGGCCCTTTTTTTTCAATATTTGGCTCTTTTTGGAAGCAGTTGATACATACTATGAAACTAGTTTTTTAAATAAATGTTTTTCGGAAATTGAGACTGAAAAGTGTTATTACGATATTTTAGACAGTGTTTAGCTGACAATGTTCATGCCAATGCCAAAGATTCGAGTGAAAACACTGTAGAAGATGAAGATTTGGAATTGTTCTTGTAGAATGTAGACCAAGGGTCTCAAACTCAAATTGCTCTGAGGGCCCAATCAACACTTGTAAATCGGCTCGAGGTCCGCACCACACAATAAGAAGTCAATTGTCTCTCCGTTAGCACAGTGGTTACGCGCTCCACTTAAGATCAAGCGGCGCTGGTTCGGCTCTCGGGGCGTGCACTTGAGCAACACATTTCAGAACTGCTCTCCATTCAGCGGCACATAATGGATGGAATAATTCCCGACAACAACACTTCAACAATCGGAAAACTTCACTCTGCCAATCTCGGCGACCGGGCCTGCGTCAAAAGCCTTTACAAGTTTGTGAAACTACCAGGAATAACCAATCAAAGCTTTGTCAGTCCGACGGTAAAGATTCAAAACAAACCAATAAACAAAATAACACAGTGAAAACGCAATAAAAAAGATACTGTACAGTAGTAAGAACACACCAAAAACGTTAGATCGCAAGAAAAATTAGTAAGAACAAAGAAATGGAAAACACAGCACCAACGTAAAAAAACGAAAAAGAAAAACAAAAAACACGTAGCCTAAACGAAACGACGAACTTGGAGAGCTAAAATCTTGCGATCAACATTCAAAATTACGGAAGAAACTAAACTGTTGAAGAATTGACTTCAGCAAGTACCAAAGTTACAATTGCAATTATGACACAATGAGTGAATAAGCAATGTGATTGAGATGTAACAATACGAGTTTCCCGTACGCATGGCGCTACATTAGTGTTAAAAAGTCGTCTGAAGTTTGATGGGTATTTTCAGGTTTTTTGAGCATTTTATCTTCCTATATAGTATATAGAAAAATATGTAGGCTACTGTGATTATGAATTATTTCAAAGTTTAAAAGTGTATCGCGGGCCGCACCAAAAGTCCTCGAGGGCCGCATGCGGCCCGCGGGCCGCGTGTTTGAGACCCTTGATGTAGACTGTGTTGTAATGTTGTAACGTTATTGACGTTGTTAACGTTAATTATTATGTTTTATTAGCAACGTTATTAACATTATTGAACAGTTTGGCTCTTTTTTACCCAGTTTGGCCCTTTTTTCGACATTGTTTGGCTCTTTTTCTCAAAAGCTGTCTGACAACCCTGTGCTGAGTTGCATATCTATATGTAAGATATCTATGGTAGAACCATAGGTAGAACAGGGTTACTCAACTGATGTTACCAAAGGTCCAGTTTGACAAGTTGAATGCCATATTTTTAGCGGTTCAGTGAAGAAGGTATTTCACAGGCAACCACGAAAGTTAGGGTAAACTATATCAGTTCCAGTACGAGACCATTTTGTTTTACGTAAAATGGGTTGGGGATGATGTCGTCCCCTTGTAAAATGTACGGTAACTCCACTTGGATTTTCGACAAAAAAAGGAAGTTTATATTTTTACCCACTTGTTGCCATGGTTACAATCAGTGTTGCCTGAGTTAGGAAGGGTTAAGGTAAGGGTTAGAGTTAAGAATAAGATTAGGGTTTTGATCTTTGCCCAAAACTAAAAAAAATTTCCAAAATACAAGTTTTTGTTTTCAACAGCTTTAAACTTTTCTCAAATTAGGGCAGAATTCCTTATCTGGCAACACTATTAAGGCTATTATTGCACTATATAGTGTAAATATAGCCACAGCCTAAAGGTTAGCAGAAACTGCAGAAAAATGTTTGCGGAAACTGCGATCAGCGAGGGTTAGGGTTAGTTTAGAGCATAGATTACTCTAAGGTTAGCGTAAGGGTTAGCGGAAACTATGGAAAATTTTTTGCGGAAACTGCAATCAGCGAGGGTTAGGGTTAGAGCATAGATTAGTCTATGGTTAGGGTTAGCAGAAAGTGCAGAAACCTGTTTGCGGAAACTGCGATCAGCGAGAGTTAGGGTGAAGGTTACGGTTAGGGGAAACTGCGATCAGCGACTTCGGCTTTGTGCTATCTTTCTCTCGATCTTTTCAGGGGGAAAACTTTAAAATGTTTGCGGAAACTGCAATCAGTGACTTCCGCTTTTTTAAATTTTTTCTTTCGATCTTTTCAGGGTTCAAACTGAGGGTACGAACTGTTCAGGGTACAAACTAGGTTGCATCCGTTGAGCAGTCCTGGTGTAGAAAATATTGTGAAGAAGCAAATATTTCGGAGCTGGTGTACAAGCGGGATGGAACAAGTTTCCGCCCTGGTTAAAAATGTCATGATGTCATGCACTGAAATTGACCAAACAAATACAGGGTTAAAATGTGTGAATGGTGCCTTTACAGTTTACATATTTTGTAATGAAGTGACAATTGATAAAGAAAGAGCTGCAAACATGTACCATGTAACTTGAACTGATTTTTAAAGTCAGCATTTGCGATGTTATCCAGCTTACTAGGATGATCCGATTTTTTTTTTTTAAGTGCTCATTTATTTTTGAGCTTCAAATGGTTAAAAAGTTTTAAAGTTCCCAAAGTTTCATAGCATAATAATGGGGTATGAGCCATCAAATGATGCGTTTTTGAAAAAAAAAATGTCTGTGAAGACTAGTAGGGCTAAAAATTCAGGTAAAGTTTCAAAATTCAGAGTCTACAAAAAATATTGTATTTCACTACAGAAACATTACCGTATTTGGAGCTGGTGTACAAGTCTCTGCCCTGGTAAAAATACCATGATGTCCTAGACAGGAATTGACCAAACATATAGGGTGAAACTGCTTTACCTTTGCTATACTGTTTACACACTTCAACCTATACATCTTGGTCGAGTTCTGTCGTCATGGTAATTTTTACCAGGGCAAAAGACTTGTACACCAGCTGCCTATACTTTTCAAAAAACCTCCATTAACTTATTTATATATATAAGGCCATATTATTTTCACAGAAATTTACAAAAATTATCTTGAAAGGAATTTGAGCTTTTAGATTTTCTTTTGCAATCTGCAGAAATCATGTGCACATTTCTGAATTAGCTTTTTCTTTGAATAAAAGCTTTTCGTATAAATTAAGACTGTAAACAGTTTGCAAACTTCATCATCATCATCATTACGTTCCTTTTTTGGGATGCAACCTAGTTTGTACCCTGAACAGTTCGTACCCTCAGTTCATACCCTAAAAAGATCGAGAGAAGAAATTAAAAAAGCGGAAGTTGCTGATCGCAGTTTCCACAAACATTTTAAAATTTTCCCCCTGAAAAGATCGAGAGAAAGATAGCACAAAACCGAAGTCGCTGATCGCAGTTTCCGCTAACCCTCGCTGATCACAGTTTTCGCAAACATTTTTCCGTAGTTTCCGCTAACCGCAGTTTCCGCTAACCCTTACCCTAACTTTAGAGTAATCTATGCTCTAATCCTAACCCTCGCTGATGGCAGTTTCCGCAAACATTTTTTCGCAGTTTCCGCTAACCTTTACCCTAACTCCGATCCGGCGACTTCGACTTTGTGCTATTAAACTGCTATCAGCGACTTCGGCTTTCTTAATTTTTTTCCTCAATCTTTTCTAGGTACGAACTAGGTTGCACCCCCTTCCTCGTATTGAGGGTTGGATACAATGCGCCACTGTTCTCGACCATGAGCTGTTCGTACTGCATTTTCGTAACTTAATTTTGTCCATTTAGTGATGTTTGATGTCCAAATCATTCTTGGTGTACCTTTGTTTCTTTTACCGTTTATCTTCCCTTTAATGATCTTTGTAACAAGTTTTGGCTTATTGTGTGTCCGAAATACTTTAATTTTCTTCTTTTGACTATTTGTAAGAGAATTTTGCTTGAATTAGATTTGGATAATACTTCATCGTTAGTGATCTTTTGTTTCCATGAAATTTTTAACATTTGCCTGTATGACCAGAGCTCGAAGGCATCGATCCATTTTTCTTTTTTTTGTGACACTGTCCAAGTTTCAGAGTTGTATAAAAGGGTTGACCAGACATAGCATTTTAATATTCGTTGACGAATTGATAAATTTAAACTTTGATTGATTAAAACATTCTTCATTTTTCCAAATATAGTTTTTGCAATTTCTATCCATCTTAGAATTTCATGTTCACACCTCCCATCTTCAGTTATTAAATGTCCAAGATAAGAAAAAGATTTAACTTTTTGTATATTTTGATTGTCAATTATAATTTGGAGTACTGGAGTGCCTGGTGATTTTGAGATTATTATTGATTTAATCTTTTTAGCATTAATTTTCATATTAAATTCTTTTCCAATTGAGTTAACATTGTCCAATATTTCTTGAAGATCTTCTTGTGATTCAGCCAAAAGAACAGCATCATCAGCATAGTGTAAATTTGTTATGTTCAATCCCCCAACATTTACCCCTTTCATATCATCAATGCGTCGAAAAATCATTTCTGTATACAAAATAAAAAGACATGGAGAGAGTACACCTCCTTGGCGTACTCCACGCTTGATATCAATTCCTTTAGACAAATTTTTTTCCATGCGAGTAAATGCTTTTTGATTCCAGTATAAATTGATAATAAAACGTAAGTCTTTGTCATTCATACCAATATTGGCCAAACAGTGAATCAGTTTCTCATGGTTAACTCTATCAAATGCTTTCTCATAATCAATGAAATATGCATATACATCTTTATTTACTGCATTGTAACTCTAACAAATCGTTCTGAAATTAAGTATAGCCTTTCGCTTAATACATGACAAAGATCAGTGTCAAAACGTGATATTAATTAAATCTCGTCGCACCAATCTGGTTGCAAGGGTGCTAAGTTTAGACTATTTGAGGAACGATGGTTCAATACAGACTTACAGCTGGACTTTTTTCGCAGCTATTTCTTAGTCAAAGACGAGCAATTTTCCGGGTGGCAATTTTCTTGACGGCAATCTTCCCACACGGGCAATTTTCCGGAAGGTAATTTTCCGGCGGGCAATTTTCCGACGGGCAATCTTCCTGTCACGTTATCAAACCTGGTGCGGTGCTATGTCGATATGCAGATGTAGGCTTACATAATTTTTGATGATTCGTGAAAATTTTAATTTGCTTTGACATATCTGTAGTCAAATAGTTTTAAAAGTGTTAATAATTGAATATATATATATTTTAATTTCTATTATTTTCTTTTAAGTCTTTCCTGCATTGCATAGCAAGTGTAAAAAACTTCATATTAGAATGACACAAAAAGAAGTGTCTTCAGTCGATATTGATGATGAGAGCATTTTGTCATCAATATTTAAAGACAAGTTTAGTGGTGAAGAACGAAGAAACCCTGAGTTTTTGTTGTTTTTATCTCATTTGTCTTCATATGGAATTCATAAGTTAAATCTTGAACCATCTCGATTAGCTGATGAAAAATCACGTATTTTGGATCTCACCCAAGAACTAGCATTTCATAATTACAAAACCTTCATTAGAACTGCTAAATGCTCCCAAGATATATTTCAAGATTTCAGTGTCATTGAAAAACGATTGCAAAACATGTTGGATAAATTGCCTGTTCTGTCAGAGCATGGTCAGAATTTTGCTAAAGAAGCAGCTGGCATTAGCGCAATACGGCATTCGAATTCACTGACATTAACACGACATACAGCGTTGCTTGAAATACTTGAAATTCCACAACTTATGGACACATGTGTGCGTAATCAGTACTATGAAGATGCTCTGGAACTCATGTTTTATGTTAAACGTCTTGACAAAAAAACCTTTGTTTCTGAAATTCCAGTGATTACCAGTGTGATTAAAGATGTGCAACAGTCTTCCAAGCTGATGCTTGAACAATTGTTGGCACAACTGCGTGCGTCTATTCAGCTTCCAACTTGTTTAAAAGTTGTTGGATTTTTGCGTCGCTTAGAATGTTTCACAGAAACAGAGTTGCGATTGCGATTTTTGCAAGCTCGCAATTCTTGGCTTGAGAGTGTTTTAGATTCTGTTCCTGTCGGTGAAGATGATGAAACCGATGCTTATGATCACATTACAAGAACCATCGAAATATATCGTGTTCATCTCTTCGATATAGTTACACAATATCGTGCTATCTTTTCTGATGATTCAAATATACTCTACAGCGATGGAATAAACAAACGAGTAGATGACATGCCTTATGATGCATCTATTTTTCATTGTTGGCTGACTTTCAGAATAAATTCATTTATCAAAGTGCTTGAAAGAAGCTTAAATGTAGGGGTGGGAAATCGTTTGGATTCTGTTTTGGGTCAGTGCATGTATTTTGGTCAATCATTTAGCCGTGTTGGAGCTGATTTCCGATGTCTTTTAGTTCCTATTTTCCAGAAAGCAATTGTTACATCATTTACCAAAATTATTGAACAAAGCGTTCTTGAATTTGAAACCTCTATGATTTCATATTCATTGGTAACAACTTCAATTTCTTACAATCAAATCCCATCATCTGGTCCAATTGCTACAGCTACTGGCAGTAACGCGATTCCTCAGCCACCAATTAGTTTGTTAGATTTTCTTCCACTAGCTGTGTATGTCAATGGAGTTTTGTCAGCTTTTAATCAATTGCGTCTGTGTATGCCATTCTCAATGGCAGTGCATTTGCCAAAAATAATCTCTGCGTCATTGAAACAAGTAGCTAGAGTAATTCTGTCTTATTACTATGCTGAAGAACCTGCATTTAGTGATACGGAACGTGTATCGTTCAAAAGGTTTTGCAACGCTTTTACAAATGATGCTCTACCACACTTTCAAGCTTGCATTCAGTTCTTGTTGTCTCATCAGGTTATATCTGACATGTATGGAGGAATCAAGTTGCCCTCTCATCAAACCAAAGATAATTTGCTAGATGTCGAGGAAGTTATGTCTATCCTAGAGCCTTGTTTGCCCAAAAAGCAAATCGATACACCAGTAGAGATTCAGGAAATTTCAACTGATGAAACATCAGAAAACCTCACTCAAGAAGTAATAACTTTACCAGAAAAGCCTCTTCATTCTGTTTCCTCAAATGTATCAGATATAGACGATAACAGCAGTGATAAAAATTGACAAGCATTTACATTGCAGGAAGGCTGTCTTATAGATTACATCTGATGCATATTATCCTTCTAAAACTAAATGAAGACAATAATAAAGATATGTATTTATTTAACATCGTCATTAAACTACATAAGTGTGTAAATAAAATGTCTTTATTAAAGAGTTTGAAAAGTTTAAAGTGGTGCTGTTGTATTAAACAAACGGTTTTTGCCATTTCTTGTGTTGTTAAATTGTTTTGAACATACCTGATTGTTTCGTAAACATTTTTGTGTAAAATACATAAAAATTCATTATTAATTTAGTAATTCAATTTATTTAAAGTTCTGTAGCAAGTGTCATATGTATATAAAAAGTATAAAGAGATCTTCCTCGATGTGAAAATAAGCTTTTTAATTTATTCCAGATTTTCCCCAGTTTACAATGTCATTGAAATACGGTTTGTTTTATTATTAACCATGGGCTTTTATTAATCTGGTGTGGTTTTTACTATTAATAGTTACGTTAATAAGTAACATAAATTCACGCTATGTTATAACGAACATTTTGTTATATTGCACTAGCAATTGTGCCATCATAAATCTCAGCTGGAAAAACTTCCCATATTTACGTCGTTTTAACGTTTAGGAACTTTGGAATGATATAAAAACTGCCACTTTTTAAACTGAGATACAATTACCGTGTTACATCAAGCAGAGCTTGTCTTTGGCTACCGCTCTGTGTGTGTTTATCTGAAACCGAACTTCCATCGGAAAGCCAGATTAACCGCTTGCGTAAACTTACCGTGTCGGCTACATGACGGACTGGTGAGGACCCTAGTTCAACATTCGAAAGGGTGCCGGTTCGACACCGCTTAAAAGTATGTGTTTGTATGAAGAACACTTGGGCACGCCTGAAAGTGGACACGAAGTTTGACTTTCTTGCTTTGCTTTCTACTTAGTCTAAATCTTCAATCACGATTAAAAACCCAAAGCTTTCAAAGCAATTGTCCAAAACCTAAGGTAGCCTACTGATGCTCATAAAGGAAGTACACTGCTACTAGTTTTATATGATATGTTATATTCTCGTATTGCAGTCTATACTGTATAATCGCATTTTCAAGCGTAATTTTGTAAATGGCTTTTCTGCGAATTGAAAAATAAATTTTCGTTCTTTTTATAACTTGTTTATGTTTAAAACTTTTAGTTCTGTTGCGTTATTTTCGAAGAACATTTAAATATTTACGTTTTGAAAAGCCTGATTGATCGTTTACTGGGTTAACTATCTGTGCACAATTTGCAAGCGTTGAATCAGTGTAACAATGATAGATTTTGCTGTCTGGGTTACAGCTTGTGTCTGTTAACGGTGGTAACCAACGCTGCAAATTCGGGATCAGAAAGAAATTTCCTTCACAAATTTATTACATATATAACCGGTCATTTTTACGTATGGTTGACACTCAAAATATGACATTTGTATCATAAATAGGTCTTGTAGCCCCCTAGCACAAACCTTTACCAGCACCACTGACTCCCCCATGAGTTAAACATTTTTTGCCTACGTATTTGAATTGTATTGTAAAGAAATTCAACAAAAGTTTATAAATTTGTTCTGATGCCAAATTCCCCTCAGACGTTGTGGAACAGGGTTTTTCCTTTATCGTTATTCTGCCGGGCATACTGCTGTATGCTTGTTGCAGTTATATCAGCTGCAGTTAGTTTCAACTTACTGGTGTTGCTTAAAGAAAGTTATCCATAACTTTACTGCAAAGACTCCACTACATATAAAGTGACCTAATATCATGCTGTACTTTGTCTTAGGCCTACACTGTTGAAGCAAGGTGTGACATATATGGAACACACGCGATATATTTATTATTTGGTAGGCTAATACTGCATTGTATATTAAATAAACACAAAAGCAAAGATACATGTGGTAAACGGTGTTCATAGAAATTATTACAAAGCGTACATAGCTTGCAAGGCAAGCTGCCTAAAAGAAACATAAAAATCAGTTGACACTGGTCTCCTTTTTTTTCAATCCTGAGGTAACTTCCACAATCCACATATTGTTGTGTCACGTCATTTTGAGGAAATTTTGATGTCGAAGATGGTGTCAGTAAAAGTGCTGTAGGTCAACAAACTTCTTAACCAGCCGGCATGAAAACTTTAATGTCAGTAAATTTAAGGGTAATTAAAGTTTTCATGATGTCTGCTAATAAGTTAAGGCAAAAATAGTTGAAAAACTTGGCAAACCTCAAAAAACGCATATGACAGAGTTTTTGTAACCTTTGCTGGATATAAATTTAGTTTCTGCATTGTGGGCTCTGTAATTTTTATTTAAATTTAAGTACTGTATATTTGTGAAATCAAGATTTCCTGTCAAAGTCACGTTTGAATTTTGTGTGCTCGCGACTAAGAGTTTCCAATCTGGGCACAAGATTTGAACCATCGCTGCTATGACGTAATTGCATCGATGATAGCCGGTCGTCGAACACAAACATTCGGCCTTGTTGGCAGAGGTTTCCAATCATTCAAGCATATACATCGGAACGAGCCGTTTGAATTCACGCAACGCCCGCCAATGCACACAGAACGCAACGATCGCCGTGCAATGCATTCGTTGATATCTGAAAAATACAAACACAGTTTGGGGTTGTTAAAATATCATAAGCGTATATCGTCTAGAATAGTAAAAGAACTGTCATATTGCTCTAACTATGTTATGTTAATGATAAACGTCGTGGCCTGTTTGGTGTCAGGTGGGAAGAAACAGAGATACAGCGATAGACTTATAGAATATTAATACCAGATGGTATTAAGGCAGCTCTTATGTTAAACATACACGACTTGACAGTAGCACAAAGAATTGGCATCATCTCACCATTAGCTGTCAATGGCTATCGATATAATTTAACGTGTTATCTGTATTGCAATATCAAGCAATGACCGTTTAAATTTCTGGTTATGCGCACTGCAAGAGCAGATTTATATTTAGCGGCATCCAGTGGATGAAATAATTTGCGGGCAATGACACTTTAACTGCAAGCTTAATCACCAAATGCAACATACGTTTCTTGGCGATTGCAAGCACGAAACTTCTTAAACAGCAATAAAACTTACCTTCACACTTGCGTGTTCGTGCGTTTAATTTATAACCCTTGTTACACATACACGCAATTTTCATCTTTCGTCGTACACAAGTGCCATGAGTGCATTTTAGATTTCCGCATTGTACTTTTTCACGTTCTGAAAATTGCAAACATGCTTTGCATTAACAGAATTATAACTTAACCAACTGAGCTATCGTAGCCTATTTGAAAATTGTAAAAAAATACTGTAGCTTAGTTAACGCGTTTGAGTCTAGATTGGGAAAGCGTCTAGTTGCTTTGGTTGAACTGTAGGCTACGAGAGCTACTGATGTCACTTTTTCAGCTTTGCCTTACTTGGAGCGGTTTGGCCCCTGAACAAACACAACTCTAGCATTAGAGGTTGGGTTTAAGAGATAATATGTTCGTTTAACTTAACGTAGGTCTGAGCTTACGTGTTTGCTTTGTTGGATTCAGTGCTGATTCAGGACCACGTTTTAAGCAAAGGGCAATATATCGGTTAGAACCACGTCGAGGACACATAGTGCATCGACTTCCCCAAGCCGTACCAATAGAGCAGCAGCATTTCTGAAGAAAATAAAAAGCGTTGGTCTGCTATTGAAAACAAACTTGTCAACAAACGCTGAATTAATGTGAAAACAGACTCTTTTTCAGAGTGGCTGTCGTAGGTTATTCTGTAAAGATAAACGTGTCAGCCTATATTTCAAGGTCTTGGTCGTTGAAGAAACATGTTAATCTTTTCGTTGCACGTGAACAACAAAAACATTTTTTAACGACCAACACCTAAGGAAGAAGTAATTTAGCCTACAAGCAACCGCGCGCATAAGCAGCAAGTGGAAAGTTCCTATTTCACAATGTAAACCTATAGGTGACGGGACTTGCATCACCTTCTACAAACAACAATAGGCCTATACTGTCAGGATAGGGCTTCCAAAGTTGCTTTGTCAGTGCAAAATAAAGATTTTTAAAATCAATGAATTGCTACGTAGCCTTAAGATTTTTACATATAGCCTGTAATTTACTTTAGGCATGGCCTAGGCTTTCTACAACTCTCTCTTTGATTTTTGTCAGTGTGTTTCAATTCACCTTATATGTGGTTTTTATTGAGAATCCTGAACACATCCTCCGTCTTTTTTGTTTTGTAAAACAGGATTGTTTCCGTTTAGACGAAGTAAGCTTTGTTTTCGACAAAGGTGTTGAAATAAGTCTCGAAAACGAAGTCGCAGCTGGTGCAGAAGGTGGTGTTTTTGGTATTTCTGAAATAGGTTAGAGTGTACAAAGCATCAATACTGTAGTCCAGCGACTGTTAACGGGCGTTGGTTAATGATTTTATGTTGTAGGTTACAGCTTGGTCAAGTAGACTAAACGTTGGTATATTTTTCAATAGAAACTCTGTGAGATATAAAACCACGCTGGGCTAAAGGATTATAGAGTCAGTGGTGTTTGCGCACTCCTATAAACTACTTTGTCTTCAACTGTGCAGACATTTTGGATGATTCTTTATCACTGTAATTAGGGTTTAAATTCCTTGTCTTCTATATTCTCTGTAGCCTAATTTAGTTTGAATAAATTAGTGACCTTGTCAATGAGGGCTTTATTTTAATCTTAAAACAAGAGTTTACAATCAGAGAGACCTAATAAGCTGCTTATTTTATGTGATGATAAACTAACCTTGTTCACACTTTGCTCCGTAATATCCCGGATGGCAAATGCATGAAATACTCTTTTCCTTGAGAGCAGGTTGGCAAGTACCCCCGTTTTTACAAAAACTTGGGATGCACTTTCCATCACTGCTGGTTTTAAAAGCTGAGACCGTTCCAGAAAAACTGGTTGTTTGTGTAGATGGCTGTAATGTGGGAAAGGAAAATGCTAGTTCTTCTTGGGTTGAAAACTCTTTCGGATCGGGTGTTGTTTGGAAATTTATAGCCGTGGTGTCATTCACCCTGACTGAACTTTGCATTAAATCCACTGATCCTGCTTTCTCAACCGTTCCACGATTCCGATAAGCGTCAAACACGTCTGTATTGTTATCATGTGGTTTCCCGTTTCCAACAATGCTTTCTTGTAAATCTCTTTCCGGAGCTGTGGATGGATTGTAAAGATGGGTAAAGCTACCGGTAGTGTTTTGCATTGCCGCTGCTTGCGTGCTGTATATCGATATATCGATGTCATCTCTTTGGTTGCTATCTCTTGGAATAGTTTCAGGGTGCAGTGTTCCAAACGGGCACATGCGTCTTTTTTCATCTGTTGATATAAAACATAAATAATTGTGAAGAAAGGGGCGTTCTTCCCGGCTATCAGCACAAGGCTGAGCACTCACTAGTAGCCTACAGCGAGCAGTTGCGATTCGCTAACCATAACGGTGTAGCTTACGGTCAATCCCGCAGTCATAACAGGGGCGGATCCAGAGGGGGGCGATTGGGGCGATCGCCCCCCCTAAAACCTAAGAAAGTAGCTTTATTCTTCATTTATATGTAGGCTATAGGCTACGATTTGGAAAACGACATATCGAAAGCAATGCTGAATAAGTCTTTCGCCATGTTCAAAGATTAGGTTAGTTAGGCTAAGGTAGGCTATAATAATAACATAGTATTGAGGGCTCCAACTCGTGTCCGAGCATTGGTTTGTCTTCAAATCGAATTTGGCTTTGGATGGTGATGTCGTATGTGGCTTTGGAGGCCCAGTCTATGATGGAAAAGACGTGGGCAAAAGGCACATTGTATGGAGGGCGTGGTAGTTTTAGTTTTTCTTTTCTAATCTTTCGTTTTTCTTGGACATTTTGTATCTTGTTTTTTTTTTTGAAAATTTCCGTGCCTTCCCTGGTTCTTTTTCTCCAGAGCGATCTGTCACTAACATTGTATAATAATAACATAGTAGCCTATAAGCAGTGCTATTTTCGTAAAAAAAAGCACAGGGTACACTGTCAGATTTGCCAAAATGAAAAATAATACACAACTCGCAAAATAGGCTACTAAGCTTTGTTCTACCATAACATGAATTATCAACATCAAAATTGGACGAGAGGTACAAAATTGTTTATTTTTGGAAATCCAGAGGGTATACTATTCGAAAAAGCAGAGAGTATACTGTGTATACCGGCGTATACCCTCGAATACAGCACTGAGTATAAGGCTATTATTTCGTCACATTAGTCTAATTACCGAACGAAATTACTAAAATTTAAAAAAGTTTCTAAACTTTTTGCCGGCACTAGAGCATAGCCGCAACTTTGGCGGTCAGACGTGGAACTAAAACCATTGGAATTCTTACATACGTTTTGAGTTGAAGAAGTGTAATTATGCGAGGTTAATTTGTAAGCTTATTTTTGTAGAGCATTTAATATGATATCTCTCTTTTAGTCTTAAAGGAGCTGAGGATTGAGGAGCGACACCATAATGAAACTATATTGCAGTAGGCTATTACCGTACATGCTTTAAAAGTTGTCAGCAACATTAAACGACGCAGATCGCAAAAAACCTTGGATTTTTATATAAAAGAGTGACAGGTTGTGTTTCGAAAGAACCGTTAGAGCATGGTTGTGATGCCAGTTTTGTTAGCACTGAAACTGAACTGACTGGGGAATGTTCTGCTGCCGTCGCTAATGTCAGTGATAGGCCTACCAATAAGACTTCCATTATTCGACAGAATGACGTAGGATGCCACATTGATTCGATTTCTAATATTGATGACTTAACAAAATGCGAGTTTCTAAAGAAACCCTGGAGACCTTCACATGATTTTAATCTGCCATTTTCTACTCGTCATAAAAAAAAGAAAGGAAGAAAAAAGATACTGGAACCAGTCCCACTTGGATAAATTTCCATGGTTGGTTTATTCTGATGCCAAAAAATGACTATTTTGTAAATATTGCAGCTTATTTGTTATTGGCCGCGTGTTGAAGGTTCTCACAAGCACGTAGGCCTACCCCTTCAAAAACTTGTTACAAAGCCTTTGACTGTTTTTGCGAAGCTTCTTGAAAAAGATGGCGATCTAACAACTCACGAGAAACAGCAGTACCATAGAGATGCAGTGGAAGGGGGTAAAGATTTTCTGAAGACCTTCCACACACCAAGACAACACATTGCGAACCAGTTATAACAACCTCAATGTCTATAGCCTATCAATATTATGCTGTGACATTGCGATGATAGAATTAATTACCTGTTATTATCTTTCGGTGGCCAATTTTTAAATTGCTGTGGAACAATCAAGAGTGAAACCATCAATCTCAACTATAGGCCTAAATACGGCTAGGTTGTTCAGGCTTTAAGTTCAACTTGACATGGCAAGGGCACATCAGCCCTTTATCCCTTCCGTTTTGTTTAACAACAGCATTGTTGAGTTTTTTTTTTTAAGTTATAGAATTTCTCATAATTAGTGTTCGAAGTGCTCTCAGAACGCACCAAATTCAACCTAAATTTTCTAGGGGAGACCTCCCGTCGTTGTTCGTGCCAGGCTGATCACTTGTCTGAATGTCAATGACATCGCCCCCCCTAACGTTAATACCTGGATCCGCCCCTGAGTCATAACTAATCTGTTCTCATTTTATTTCATTTAGGCTAATAAGCTTATATGTGTTTTCATAGGCTGGTTGGTTAAATAACAAAGCAGTAGGCTATCTATGTGTTGTAGGTATATAAACTATAAGGTGATAACATGGAAACTTCACTCTTTCCATTTCCGTAACCAGCCCTGCGTCAAAAATCTCTGCAAGTATGCGAAACTACCAGGAATAACCTTCAAGGCTTTGTCAGTCCGAGAATAAAGATTCAAAACCAACCATGTTGATGATCACGTCCAGTGCAAAATCCACTCTCATTTTGACTACCGTGTTTTGAAATTTTGCCATCAGAGTGCACAGAAAAAATGCCACCCTCTTTATAGCATCATCTGACTTTTTGCTTTTAACAAAAACAGACAAATACATCAAACCTTTTTTCATGACAGTGTGCCCACACTGTGATGGCAGTCTAAGACTTTAACGCTACACGGTAAAAGCATAAAATCTACCTGATCCATGAGTTGGGCATAACTTGCAGTTGTTACCCCAGGCTACTCCGACCGAGCAACAGCAATCGGATCTCTTCCCACGCATCGCGCCAGTTCTGGGACAATTTCCATTCGAGTCCAAACTTGTATAACAAGTACCCGATGCAGTTTCTCTTGCAATGTTCGCTAAATGCAATGGTATCACATTAAATCCACCATCTATCTTATTATTAGGGTAAGAAGATACCACTACATTTAAAAATATATCTGTGTTAAAAATATAATAAATCTATAAAAAGCATAGTAGCCATACTAGCCTTGTTATGGTAGCCTTTAATTGGCTAACTTGGTAAATAAAAATGCATAACAAACAATAAAGGAATTAAAATAGAACAGAAAGACAAATCCAACCACTGACAGAAATCACAAAATAACCTTCAAAAGTTAGCATATTTGTGAAATATCTTTGTTTGCTGTCGTATGAGACCTATTGTCTACTCAAGCGACTTGTTATTCATTACGCAATGTTTTGGACACCTTCACTACTAGATGCGTCATCACCAATGTTTTCCCATGCTTCGGCGGAAAAAGGAAATTCACTTGAACCATTTTGCAGGTGACTCATGAACTCAATTCACAGTCACGAGAACTTGCGCGATAGCTTGCCATTGGTTGACCTTGTGAAATAAGTAGAAATTTTCAAATCCAAAAATTTGAAAAACTTGTTTTTAACGTGTTTTTAAGTCTTACGTAGGCATGTTTTTCTTGTCCTGCTTGGGTGAAACCCTGCATCGCACAAACACCAAAACGCTCCTCTAACGTTGACGCATCTTCCATTTATGCATTTTGTTGGCGAGATATTGCATTCGTTAATATCTATAAGTGCATAAGACAAAAACATTTTCAACATTTTTCCACTGCACAGCTCAAAGTTTCAATCAAAGAAAAATCAAGTTAGATTGGTGAATTCGATTTCCCCTTGCATTGGGTTCAATGTTTTTTTGCTGGTGTCGTGCTATTTACTGCAAGATAGTTATTATCCATGCTTGACTTCTTGTAAGTTATGACTACCGAAAACGAAGCAAAAAATTAACCACATCAAAGCTGAACTTGTCTTAAATCTGTAAGAACATTTTTAGACATCTTGTTGCATTCTTGTATGAATAGTTAAAATCAAATCTTTGCCAATACAAAAACAAACTTCCATTATAGTTTCTATATTAAAAATATACTTTCCAGTAAAAAGTTTTAGCAGTTTTGCAGATTTTTGGTAAGAAAAATTCAGACCATAAAATACAAATGTTCTGTATGAAAAGTCTCACCACGACAAGCAGTTTGAATTCTTACGAAGCCTCTGGGACAATTCGATGTTCGAGGAAACTTTTTCCTTGGTTTCAAGCCTGAAACACCGTATCGATTGGCAATTAGCGTAATATTTTCAAATATTTCTCTACACAAAGTGTATTAACAATCCACAATTCTATACATAGCCTAATGTTAGTGACAAAGGAGCCATAGCGGTTGCAATTCAAACATAGGTTGCAGCATAATAAATGCATTGAAGGAGAAATGAAAACCTAAACAGGCCACTGCAATCACAACGTTTCAATAATTTGTTTTAAACGTTACGTAGCCTACCCCTGCATCACACCTTCAGTGGTACTCTTTTTAATAAAAAGTCGATAATAAAACAAACTAAACAAAAATTTGGACGTGTGCAAAGAAATTTACACCATTCAAATGAACAATCGAAAGCTTATTATTTCTCAGCTCATAGGGAAACGTTCTTACGAAAGCGCGTATCAATACCGGAAAGCTATGGTAAACAAATCAAAATATTGATCTCGAGTATTAGGCGAAAGTTTGCACACTTCTGAATCTGCAATTGAATGAATGGCGGCAGCAGGCTTGTAGTAATATTTAATAAAGCCAATAAATATTCTTTTTTTACACAGTATACTGTAGCTTCCTGGTCATAACACCTTCATTTTAACATTGAGGTTGCTTTTGCTGTTGTGTTAATGTAAAACGTACACAAAGGGACTGTTAAAATAATATAAGGCCTATGTGACGCGCTTTGTAATGGGGCAAGCAATAATGCTGGAGTAAGACTAAACATTTTGAAGTATTTTGACATTACTTAAAACATTCTACGTTGTTGAAAATTTTAACATAGGCCTACCCTATTTAGTCCATCTTACGTGTGCTATCGTTTTGTGATACAGCATTGAATTAGATTTCTCGGAGGACTAATTGCTTTTTATTAACAAAGAAAGACATGTCCTCCAAAAAAGGATACATGATGACCGTAAACAATACCAAAATATACAGTTCCTACCTCTGATACGGCGACAAGGGATACACTTTGGACCCCAGGCTATACCATATCCACTGCAACAACTTTTAGCAGTTCTTTTACCAACCAAAGCAAGAGAGCAAACTTTTCTGCGGTACTTCCTGTAGCAATTTCCAACTTGGCCTGCAAGCAATGGCAAGGTATAAATAGTGGTCAAATAGGCTACGAATCAAAGATCAACACCAGTCGAAAATGTCAGCTTTGTAATATTGTTTTCTATTAAATTAAATTTTCTATGCTTCATTTAATTTTAAATAGCTTGTTTGCCAAATAAATGTCACATAACAGAAGCATGATAAATCGATGGACAAAACAGCTTATACAGACTTATCTTACAGTACAATTAATCATTTTTAAAACCTAAAGACATAACCTAAAGGTTCAAGCAAAGGCTATTCAAAGAAAACAACAGGAATCCAAGTTTTTAGAAAACTCTATGTAACTTTCAACTAAGAAAACTCTCAAGAAAATCAAACCACCAGGTAAATAAAAACAACTGTGTTTGTTAGCCAAAGAGCAAGCGTGGACTTGCAAGTTAAGGAGATTCCCAGAAAACAAAAAGTTGTCATTTTTACATTGTTTCAACGTCTAGCGACTTTACTGGCTGAGTCAGTATTTACTTGCCTTTGGTTTTCAATGCAGAATAACGCTGAGTTTTTGATCTTTGGATGCTGGAAATCGATTTTACGTCGCAAAATATTCCATGATAGTTGGAAAAACAAGAACAAGTTGAGCGGCCAAGTATTTGTGTGGGAACACAGCTTCCGTATTTGCAAAGATAACGACAAACAGCTGAAAACCATTGATATATCGATATTATTTCAACTGTGAAAATAACTTGGCAACTTACATGCAGTGCCATATACTGTAGAGGCAGCTTAAAAGAGAATTATCTACTACTCATACTGTAATGTAAATACGATATAATAATGTATATAAATGCAAATATAACGGATTTGATGCAAAAAATTAACTAGAATTACTGCTTCTGCTCGGCTTTAACCAATTATAGTTTAAATGACCTTGCCATACACTTCAGAACAATTACTTTTAACAACAAATTTTAAAATAAAAAAAATCTTACACCGAGGAAATGTTCTGAAATGCATAGATCTGCTTGAATTAAAACTGGTTGTTGCAATAGTTTTGGAAACAGGTCGTTCACATCGAGGTCCAGTAAAACTACGTGGGCAAATACATCTTCCTCTCAAGCAACCCCCTCCGTTGGAGCATACCACTGTCAAGCATGTGCGTGCTCTTCTAGATTCTGAAAAGATAAACTTTGTGTTTTTTTATATCTTTTAGGGTATAAAGTTGCTACACCGTCAGTGCTGTACCTATAGCCTACTAAAATCTATGTTTTTCTAAGTGCTGTGAAATATAAAGTGTTTATGCGAGTGTTAGCCTAAATGTATTTAAATTTTCTGCTTTTTGGTGGAAAAGGGAAACGATTCACCAGCCAGCATAAACAGGCAGGAGCGTGACAGGAAGATTGCCCGTCGGAAAATTGCCCGTCTGAAAATTGCCTTTCGGAAAATTGCCCGCCGGAAAATTGCCGCAGGAAACTTGCCCGTGTGGGAAGATTGCCGTCGAGAAAATTGCCACCCGGAAAATTGCCCGTCTTTGAGTAAGAAATAGCTGCAAAAAAATCCAGCTGTGAGTCTGTATTGAACCATTGTTCCTCAAATAGTCTAAACTTAGCACCCTTGCAACCAGATTTGTGCGACGAGATTTAATTATTACGTTTTGATACTGATCTTTGTCATGTATTAAGCAAAATTCATGAAGTAGCCTACTTTAATCTGTAGCAAACTTGAAAATGTACATTAGGTAATTTGCAGTAATAAAGGCACATCACATCATAAATTGATCATTTAGACATTGAAAGTAGCAACAACTTTCATGCAGGAATGACAAGTAGCCTATGGGGAAAGTCTAATTGATATCAGAAATTGCATGATTACTATTGTTGCTCATGTGTTAACCAAAGCGATCATACAGAAGGCAAATAATGAGAATACTTCCATCAAAACACCCGGACGATTCCATGATAATATACAAAGTGTAAAACGATTAAGAAGGGTGGCAATATGACAGTTCGTGTCATGTGCGTTGTGCATGGCAAATCAGCAAGTTTTCACTTCATAGTTAACAATAACAACATCAATTACAGGGATTTGCAACTTGTAGATTTTCTTTCACTGCACTCCCAATAAATCGTAGTACCACTTTTATTCGTCTTATTCTGATGATGCATAAATTGCAATTCATCTACAAGAATGTGTTTCCGCGCTCACTTTTTATGACGGTCACCATTTTGGGGTGACAAAATTTGAGACATTAGCGGAATCGGAAAGAAGACTGTCCTCAGAACTCAGCGTAAAGCTGTACACTTTTTCGGTATGAGATAGAGAGTTGATATTTATATTCCCCAGAAACATTTTTTCATTTAGTTTGGCATTTGCAGATTAAAATTTATCACGCCTATTATATCACAGCTGGGTCCTAAGTTTAAACTATCAGAGGAACAATGTTTCAATACAGACTCACAGCTGGACTTTTTTCGCAGCTATTTCTTACTCAAAGACGGGCAATTTTCCGGGTGGCAATTCTCTCAACGGCAATGTTCCCACACGGGCAATTATCCGACGGGAAATTTTCCTAGTGCCAGGCAGGAGGCTGCAATTTTGTTAAAAACTTTTATTTTAAAAACATTTATAGGCTTCAGATAACATTACAAATATAGGCTTACCAGTCCGAATCTGTAGCCTATTTCCAAATTTTTTTATTGAACGATGTTCAGTCCGGACACACCAAAAAAAAAAAAAATAGAAATCTGATTCCATGACCTTCAGGTATGCTAGATCCTTGATGGGCTAGTACACTTGTACAGGCCGGTAGTTAAGGGTCCCCTGATGGAAGGATCTTCTGTTTTTAGTCGAGAAATAGGCAGACTCATTTGAGGATACTTAGACAACATTACTTTTAAGAGCCATGTTTAATGCTTATTATAACGAGGAACGCTTTTGTTTTGTCCAAAATGACCATTATTTGTAAATTGTAAAGTAATTGTAAATTTAAACACTCCCATTTACATATATCTGACTGAATGCCTGGAGTCAACTAGAAAAAAATCCACCAAGCTGAATAAGAGAAACAATTCAACTCTTGCAGAAAGTGTTTTAATTAGCCACCTAAAGCCTAAGTTCTCCTATTTTAAGATTCTTAAAACTTAAGTGTAAAGTTTTACTATACTTACCTAAAGGTGTTAGAGCTCTTGGCAGCGTATATATTGATACAAGTCTTTCGTTTTGACCGTTTTTCCTCTTCCTTAGAGCTCTCATTGTGGCTACTCCAGTTCCATACCTTTTGAAAGCGCATGTTTTTCCTTGGTAAGCATACTTGCACTTGCATTTATTTGGCCACCAGCATAGTCCTTGGTTTTGACACAAGGGATTGCAGATCGCTGCAAATGTTGTTTGAAAAATGTCAGTCAAAGCAACGCTAAAATATCTGTTCGACACAAATCTTCAAAATTTTAAAATGCTCTGATTTTCGTTTTGTTTTTAATATATTTGTAGGGACCATTTTTTGAAATGAGTTTCATTTCAGAAAGCATTTCCTAAAGTAGCTACGATAAAATTTAGTTTTAAATAGTTTAATAGCCTATAAGTACAAGATGACAGAACACTTTTGCATAATACGGAATCACATCTTTTTGCATACCGTATCGCCGAGTATTAGAATAAATTCATACTTATCCTCTTAAAGTGTGTTTTTTTTTTGGCTAGTCAAACAAATAACACAACTGCGCATGCCAAGTATGCAGTAAATGTCAAATTTTCAAAGGTTTTAAGAAAAATATAGGGTTAAGTTTTTGCATGAGTCGCCCCAACAAATCGCTTTTTGTTTGAATACTTTGAATGAAGCGGTTCTCAAACAACATCAAAAGCATTCTGAAACGCTTCGTCAACCAGAAATTGTTGTCGAACGCGTGCAAAGAATGCTTCAAGTTTGATGAGGCTTTGGGTTTGGTTGTGTGAATACTTTCAAACTTCATTTTTGGTTTTATTTTAATGTCTAACACCATTATATTTTTGTCAAAGTTCAAATTTTGATAGCTATTCGACCCCCAAGCTTCAGCAATCGTAGACGAGCTATATTATTTAAAACTCAAAGTGTTGTCACATTGATCCATCAATGCAATTATCGATAAAATCATTTCCTACCAAATTTAATCAAATTTCTTAAAAACATTGTTTTGAAAATGCTTAGTTTATTCAATCGGCGCAAAATAGTTTCTCACAGTAACGACTGAAGCTTTGTTTAAAAACGTAATAAAACACTTTTTTGTTCTGAGAATGTTAGACTATACGTTAAAGCTATTCTGCATTTTCCCTACATGCCGATCTATAGAAATTATTCACTGTGGATGATAATTATTTTGCTAAGAGAATAATTCGGGCCCGGTATCAATGAGTTAATTAAAGTGCGAGTAAAATTATCGAAAAAAGAGGTAGATTTTCCTCCGAAAACAAAAGTTTTCTCCTTGGCTGTGCTATAGACTATCAGTAGGCCTATAGTTTTTCAAGAATAGAATCCGCAATTTAAAAGTAAGAATTCATTCATAAAAAGGACGATATTCGTCGTTTCTGGATAATGTTGTGCAGTGTTTCACAACAGCTATAGCTGGTGTCGAAATAAGGACAGTTTTGGTCTACCAAACTTACGTAAAATGCAGTATCCTTGCTTTGATAACTTCCATCCTCTACAGCAGACAGCTCCGCAGACGTTCGGTCTAAAAAAGAAAGAAAAAGGCGTGAGGTTGAGTTTTTGTCAGATAAAGAAACATTTTAAGTTCAGTTAAAAACTAAACCTATTAAATTAAAGTCTGAATGTATTCTACTTGAATAAATTTGATCTTGATGATTCCTAATGATTCGTGATAATTTGTCAAGGAACCAAGGTTTTTATTTCAAGCAGTTATTGTTGAAGTTGTACAATTATTATTATAATACATAGCTTACGGTAACCATATGAAATTACAAACTAATACTTTGCGACACTTTTGGAAGCGTTTGAAAAATCAATATCTTGTTTGGTTGGTTTGTTTTTGAATCTTTATCCTCGGACTGACAAAACCTTGATAGGTTATTCCTGGTAGTTTCGCATACTTGTAAATGCTTTTGACACCGGGCCGGTTACCGAGATTGACAGAGAGTGAAGTTTCCAATTGTTGAAATGTCGTTGCCAGGGAATTATTCCATCCATTAGGTGCCGCTGAATGGAGAACATCCTTAAAATTCGTTGCTCAAGCGCACACATCGAGCCAGCGCCGCTTGATCTTGAAGTTTCTTCATTTACGAATTCACGCGCTAACCAACCAAGATATCGGAACGGACATACTTGCAAAAGGTAGTTGGACCACTCGGCATGCGACAACTCAGCAAGTGCGTCAACTCGGCAAGTATATTTCAGCTAGGCCTACTACCCAAGTCAGCAAATGAAATTATCGTCTAGCATCAGACTTGCTTGGTCATCACTTGCTAAACTGAATTTGCTGACTTGTTAATTGCCAAGTGTCGGCTTGCTTAGTTTTTACTTGCCTTCATCATTAATCAATTTCAGCTAGGCTACTTGCTGAAATGATACTAGCTCAGTTGTTAGTTGTCACTCGCTCAACTGCAATGTGCTGAATTCACACCTGCTGAGTTGTAGGAGACTCTAGCAAAATAGGCCTATATTAGTGTAACACTAACAGCATTTGGCACTGCTACTTACAAATACAACTAGCTTACTATAAAATTTGTAGCCTACTACTTTGTCGAGTCGATTTACATACTTACCCTTGCCTTGCAGTGATAGTCCCCACGTCCTCTTGTCCAACTTCTAAACCTGCTGATTGTACAAATCGATACTGAGAACGCAAATTTCCACCAGAGTAAAGATTTCGATTCTGTTTGGTGGCCAAGTATTCTCGCTGATGCTGTGTAGAAACTTGAGCCGAAGTAAGAGAGTTAAATATCATTAAAATCAATAAGCAACCATTTGTTAGGTGAAACATTTCAAACAAGCTTAGCGAAACAATAGCTACGCAGTCAAATTTATTTCGAAAAGCGTGAACTGTGCGCTACTAATTTGACAACTTTTCAATGTCCATTGGCGTCGAGGTTTGAGTTGACTTTTATACGCCTTCTAGAATCTAGAAGAAAAGGAGAAAAAGGTAATGTTCGCAACAAACAATAGCACTGTTGTTTATGCTACCGTTTTGTATTTAGCAAGTTGCATTCAGTGTTTGGCGCGATAACTCATTTTTCAGTTAAGCGATAACGATAATCGAAAAATGCCTAAAGCGATAACGATAAACGATAAATCAAAAAAAAGTTAAGCGATAACGATAAAATTATCGCCGATAATGTCCGATAACGATAATTTTTTTTTTTTTTTTCTTGATTAGCGCTGCCTCATCCCATGCAGCACGAACTGTTTTCATCAGCATGACGAAAAATCGAACATAATATACTGTAAAGGGACAAAACTTTTGTAAGTTATGCATGAATACAATCGCAACAGCGGCAGTGGGTATCGAATCTTCAACCTCTTGATCCAAAATCAAACCACTGAGGTGACCGCCGTGCTTATAATTATACCTTCAGATACCAGTTGGATGCTTTTATCAATTGAGTTACACTGCCGCTTACGTGCAGTAGGCAAAATAATTAAATCAAATGAATATACCATAAAAAAATTCCAAACTTTGTATTTTGCTTTCTGCTTAAAGGGCTGTTTACAGCAAAGTCAGCAATAATTGAAAAAATTCCAAAAAACGCAAAATGCTTGAAAATTTATCAGTAATCTTAAGCGTTATTGATAGTAAAAATGTGCATACTGTGAAATCCATCAAGCTTGTCAAATTAGTGGTGCTTGTTTTAGAACAATAACATAATTATCGTAATTTACTGATAATTTCAGATATTTTTTTTTGTTGTCTTTGTGAACACTATCATTAAATCAAACGCTGAGTTGTTGAGATAAGAATTACAATATAGGCACAGTGGCGTAACAACGCAATATGCCGCCCTTGGATTTTTTCACCGATCGCCGCCCCTACCCCCCCTTGATACCGTCGTAAAAGCTGATTAAAATTCCACACAACAGAAGAATTAAAGCAGTTTTGTTTAATTTTATTGAAAGTTCAAAATAAAACCACTTCTTACTCAGACAGCTGAAGGATTCTTTGTCTTCTTTAATTACTGTAATCGCTGGCTTGAATGGCCCTTCTTTATTTTGAAACCTTTCGGGCCCTAATTTGATCATCTCGACTCTCATGTTATGAGTTGATGTTTCTGGCCAAGTAGCGATCGTTATGAGAATAATAGGCTGGATAGCATCTGTTTTATCTTTATCTGACAGTGTTTCATTCGCAGGCTGACTTCTTTCAATGATCAGTTTGTTATTGTTTCGCTCGAGGTAGCCTACACTTCTTCCGTCTCAACTTGAGGTAGAGATTTAATGTGCTAATCTCTTCTGTTTTTTTAGCAGAGGCAATTTCTACGAACTTCAAAATGGCTCCTTCATTCTTTTTAGTTCCTCTTCTCTAGCTTTCTTTTTCTTTCTAAAAAAATTTTCACTTTCTTTTAGTCTCTTCATAGGCAAAAATTAATTTAAAAAAATTGCAGCTTAGCCTAAATCTTGTTCTGGAATCTGCAGCACATTAGTTAAAAACAAAAGGCTAACCATAATTGCAAATTTGCTGAGTTAAGCTAAGTGATCTATTTCTGACCTGAAACTTTAAACCTTTCACAAACCTAACCGATCTTCACACATGAAGATGGAGGAATCCTGTCTATCCACCACAGACAGATGATAAAGGTGGCCGTTGACTCGATGAACTCACGGTCCATTCCTATCTCCTCCCGAAAGTGAAATAAACTTAACACTAATTCGAACTTAACTACCAAAGCTAAATTGACTGAACAATGCTATGGCTTACAAGTTACAACGGACATTCTATCATTACTTCAACAGCATGAGTAGCCTATCATTAAACCGTCACAAATATCACATGGTAAGGCACAACCAAAAAAAGTTGCAAATTAGTTTATAGGCATAACTTGTTTAATTTTTTACTTCACTTAGATCAGTGTTAACTTAGGTCGTTTAAGTCTCTCCGAAAATAAATTACTGCGACTGTCTTTGTTCGTTTAAACTTTAAAAGGTTATCATATTTTGCCGCCCTCTAGCAACGTGCCGCCCCTGGATTTATCCACAAGATCCAATGGGTAGTTACGCCACGGTATAGGCACTGTATTAGTGGGAATAGAAATATTTGATTGAGATAGGCTATGTCGCATAGGTAAATGAGAAAGGTTATACTGTATTTAGCATAATTTTACCACGCAACTCGATGCGCCTATTGTCATGCAAAAACTGCTACAAGATGCAAAACATGTGATGTCGGTCTGCATGTCAAATGCTTCAAGCAATATCATATTCTCAATGACTTGTTTCAGTGATGTTGTGTTACTTTGCTAATTTTCATCTTCCTATTTTTTGAACTTTCATTTCAATAAAATGCTTGATGACAATAATGACATGACAAGACATGAACAAGACATTTCCCATTTATCACTTTGAGGTTTGAGCGATAAGTAAAACGTAATAACGCTTACGCATTACGCACAAGAAACTTGTGAAATTAAATAACGGATTTGCCTAGCGCCCTGTATATAGCACAGTTTTTTTTCTCAAAAAGTAAAAACACAATTAGGAAAAAAATGATTGTGATATGTTTTTTAGGTTATAATTATGCAATATTTAAATTTTCCGAAAAAGTTTGAAGTACTTTCACTTTCGGCACAAATGGGTTAACTTTTTAATTAAATGGCACTTACGCATTTGGTTATTATTTTTGGATCACCCTGTTACAGTTATATTGCCAAGCTAGAAAAAAAATCGATCTTACAGTCTATAACCGATCCTGTGTTGTTATTGTGTGTGAATTTTGTCTTTTAAAGTGAGTTTGTGGCGTAACCGCAAGTCTCAACGCAAGTTCTTGCAATTTTAGTTAATCTACTCATCTAAAGATTTAATGCACTTAAAACAGTAAGTTTCATGTTTTGACTAGAGAGATTTTATTTTTTTACGACAATTACTAAAAATTAACACTTCCAACGAGAAATAGAAAACACAAGAAGGGCGTGCCCCCTCCCCTGACAACGACCTGTGCACACACACTTCAGGCACTGAAGAAGAACTGGTTTCAATTTTAGTTTCATTAACTAGGTGGCTAGTAAAAATATTACTTTTCATGGTCTTTCCACTTGTGTGTTAATCCGAAATAAAATTTATCGGCGATAATCAAATATTGCCTTTGGCGACAACGATATACGATAACTGAAAAAATAATTGAGCGATAACGATAGTCGAAAAGTTTATCGCCGATATAATTATCGCCGGTAAATTATCGCCGATAATGCCCATCACTGGTTGCATTCCTGCTGACCCATTCGTTCAGTTTAGATCTTTTGTTTCAAGAAATACGGTACATTTATTTTTGGTATTTTTTTAATTCCATATGCAAATGTGGTAAGCTAGCAACATTTGTTACATTTTTGTAAAATCAGTCCGTCTCGTTAGCCCAGTGGTTAAGCGCTCAACTCAAAGTTAAGTGGCGGTGGTTCAGCTTTCAGGGCGTGCTCTCATTTCAAGACTGCTCTCCATTCAGCGGCACTTACAATGGGTGAAATACTTTCCTTGGTGTGCGCTTGAGCAACGCATTTCAGGAGTGCTCTCCATTCAGCTGCACACAGTGGTTGGAAAATTCAAAGGCAACAGCAAGCGGAAACTTCACTCTGGCAATCTCGTTTACCGGGCATGCGTCAGTGGGTAAATCCTCAAATCCTCGATAAGTAGGTTATGCGAAACTGACAAGGTTAAGTTTTTAAGAAAGCCATCTCAGTTCGAGGATAGCCTAAAGGTTCAATCAATCCATAAAAACTATAGGCCTAGAGTAGGCTAGCCTACAAACAAGTACAGGCTACGATGGCCTATAGCTTTAGTTCTTTCTTTCTGAGGCGGCGCGGTAGCATTACGGAAAAACAGCTGTTTTTGTGGTAGAGTATAGGCTACATCGTCGTCCCAAACCACACAAACGATTTGCGTCATTTGGTGGGAAAAAATGAAGGTAGGCCTACCGGTACAATCGTAGGTGATAGTCTATGGGCAGCTGCGCCATTGCTGTTGCCTTAGCTCGGTTAGCTCAGTGGTTAAGCTCCCGACTCAAGATCAAGCGGCGCTGGTTCGACTGTCGGGGTGGTCACAACGGTAAACCATAATCTCTTCCTGGGAAAATTGTAACATAAGATTACCGGATCCGTTCGTCTGTATGCAATGACCGAAAAGAAACACTCTTCTGAAACGTCTATTCAAGAATTGTATTTCTGTAAAAAATAGCCCACTGGCCGTCGAAACTGAATTGCAACGCGTTACACCACTAACCTTGTCACTACAAAACAAATTACTTGGATAAAGACGGAAATTCGTCCAGCTGGCAAGCACTAAGCAAACAGTTAAATATTCGACCACTCTTCAAGCAACAATTTTAAAAATGACGAGAATAGATTGCAATATTTCAAACGCACGTAGGCAGTTACTGTGACGTATAAATGATAACCAATGATAAGCTATTCAAGCAGCTGTTCAAGTTTAACTTACACCTGTTCAAGCTTGGCCCACACCTGTTCAAGCCTGGCTTACACCTGTTCAAGTAATTAAAAATTTAACGATGATGTAATGTTATGCTGCAGCTGCAATGTTTTACAAGTCTTGCAAACAATTCTACAGTCTGCTCATTTGTTTAGAAATATTCCATTACGTAATACGCTAAGATTCAGTAGACCTGAACGGTTTTACATGACGTTTGATTTGGTGAACAATTGTCTGGAACACGGGGTGTGCACTTAAACAACGCGTTTCAGGACTGCATATCAGGACTGAATAGAATAATCACTCCAATAACACTTTTAACAGCTATCGGAAACTTTACTCTGTCAATCTTGGTGGCCGGCAGCTCGACATTGCGTCAGTGGTTCATAGTCTCTACAAGTAGCCTACTGTGCAAAACTGCCAGAAATAGCACCCCGATAGCTTAGTTGGTTAGCGTGTGACTTCTGGAACGAAGAAGCTTCAAGGTCAAGCCTCGCTGGTTCGACTCTCTGGGTGTGCGGTTGAGCAACGCACGTTATAAAGACTGCTCTCCATTCATCGGCATCTAATGGATGGAATAATTCCCCGGCAACAAGACTTCAACAACTTCACTCTGTCAATCTCGGTGACCTGGCCGCGAAATTTTTTTCCCACGAGCTTTCTGTCTCATTGATTCTAGTCATTCTAAAAGTAAAATTTTCCGAAAGTGTTTTGAGAGATTGGTTGATTCAGATTGCGAAAGTCACTCCAGTTACTGCCGGAGAGAGATTGCGAAATAACTATAGGCCTACCAATGAAATTCTGCAATGATAATAAAATACAAGCTTTCCCTAACCCTACTTTTTTTGAAAAGCTCTTGTGCACCGCAGAGGATGAAACCACTGAACCATAGCCGTACGAGCCAGGGGGGCAGGGGGGGCAGCCGCCCCCCCTGTTGTTTCAAAACGTCGCGAATTCGGGCAAAATCTTGCAATTATTAGGGCAAAAATTGCTATATAACAAGCTACAAAATTGCATGAATTAAAAAAAACTATAAATTAATATCTTTTACCTATCAAACTAAGTACAGCCTCTTATTTGTACAAGAAATGTGCCGCAAAATTTTTATATTGGATGGTGATTGGTGATCAAACTGTAGTACGAAATGCATTTAACCAACTGCATCATGCCAATTTGGGCCGCCACCAAAATATGTCTCTAATACTTTTGTGAAACTGCCCAAATCAAAATTTCCTATATAGCTAATTTTATTAATATTCACAAATGCATCGTGTTGATTTGGGCAGCTGAAAACATGAAATTATTTGATGAAACTGATTAGTCTGTTTATGCAACTAATGCCCAAATTAGCGTGAGGCAGTTTCCCTAAAATGAACAAATTCATTAATTTTTCCCATTTACATAACTGTATCGTTTATAATTGGGCAACAAAAAAATATGAAATTATCCGATCATATACCAGTAGTCTATTTATAAAACTGCCCAAATTGGCATGGTGCAGTTGCCTCGGCATCAAAATTTAGAAAGTCTTTAATTTTTTTCATAATATCCATAAATGCATCATCTTGATTTGGGCAACTACAAAATATGAATGTATATAAATGTGGTGAATAGCCTACTTTTATAAAACAATTCGGGTGGAGAGGTCACAGTACTTTTTCAACCATAAACGGACAGCAGCTAAGCAACACCACAACATTTAACAAAAAAATGTTATACCTGTTAAAAGTAATGTTAAGGTGTTGCTTAGCTTTGTTTGGTTACTTTTATAAAAGGTTCTGCTACTATTTGGCAAGTTCCCTATTCGGCAAGAGCCTTTTTCGGCGAGTTCCATATTCGGCGATTTTTTGAAAATCCAACGACGCCTTCTGCAAACGGATGATTGAATATTATTCAATATTCAGACATTGAATCAATGTAAATACGTACTGTTAGGCTAATTGGGTTCTTTGAATCCTACGTCACCGTCTGTATGCAAACTTAGAATGTACAGTATTAGTTACTTTGTCATTAAACTACCTAGCCTAACAATAACAATATTTTTAGAAGCAGTGCTGCCAGACCTTTTTATTTTTTGTACTAAAATTCGTATCATCAAAACTACTTTAATTAAGTTTATTTGAACAGAAGTAGTATGTCTGTGTTTTATTACATTTAATTATAATTTCTCTATTGTTTTGTACTTTTTTCTGGATCTACATGGTAACCCTGAGCCGGTTTCCTGCAATGTTTATTTTTTTGAGTCTTATGACATCACAACTGAATAAGTGGGGTTGTTTTTTATTTGTGGTGTGTAAAACAATATTTGTTACTCCTACTTACCATGCCAAAGTGCAGAAGCATTGAGCAATGCACAAGCAAGGTATCTTCAAAGATGAATTTAGTTGTTCTATCATGATTACTTTGGTAAGAAATTCTAGCTAGCTGGTGATCAGTGGCGTAGCCAGGGGGGGGGTTGGGTATTGTTAAGAGCGAGTTTTGCCATTACCAAACATTCAAATATCTCAGCCAGGAATTAGCAACAAGAAAACATGGAGACTTGTAGCTTTATTTCCGAAAAATGCCAAAGAAAACATGATCTTATCTTTTTGCTATGCCACCGGACCATTTTAGCACCATTTTGCAGGAATATTCATAACCACATTTTTGTTGAAAATACTCTCAGAATGCACCAAATTCAAAATAATTTTTCAAAAATTTCTGGGGGAGGTCCCCCCAGACCCCCCGCTGCTGAGTGTCGTCATAAGCGAAACACGACGTCAAAACGACCCCCTTTCAAAATTACTGGCTACGCCACTGCTGGTGATCTTAGTGCTGGTGATGGTGATTTGGTGATGGTGGTAGTGCTGGTGATCTTTTTCATTGTTATTATGCACCGCATACATTATATTTGGGCAATTTCTATAAAAGTGTACACATTTGGGCAAATTTACGTTCTGCCCCCCCAAAATGGTTTGGTCTCGTACGGCTATGCACTGAACTAACCGTGCCAACGAGAAACTGTTGCATTCACACGGTTTAAATAGGCTACAAACTTTAACCAAAATATGTAAATGAGACAGAAAGTACGTGGGAAAAAAAATTCGCGACCGGACCTGCGTCAGTGATTCAAAGCCTCTACAAGTAGGCCTATGCGAAACTGCCAGGATTAATTTCTGCAAGAAGCTTTCCTAGTCCGAGGATAAAGATTCAATAAATCAATCAATAACATATTAAAAGATTTTTCAGACCGAGGATAAAGATTCAAGACCAACCAGCCATTATCGCCACATTCAGAGATGTAGGCCTACGTATACGCCGCAAGTATGTGGCGTATTCGTACATGTTGCTAAGTATTGTTGCTACCAGTGGCGTACCGTGACCACTTGACAGGGTGTTCAGTGACGGCAAAGCAACAGCGGGGGGTCTGGGGGGCCTCCCCCAGAAAATTTTTAAAATTAACATTGAATTTGGTGCGTTCAGAGAGCATTTTCAGCACAAATTCTGAACATGAACAGAACTGACAAAAATAATGTTGTCGGAATGGAGAAGAATACAAAATAGATATTTATTTGACAGCGCATTGAATGAAAGACTTAATAATATCAAACATTAAGTTGCATTTGTAAAGTCACATACTTCAGTTCACTTTTTATTTCCGACCATCAAAACGAACAATATTAGGCTACTTGCCATAACACAGCAGGAGTCTGAAAAAACGCGAAAGTTAAAGCGTGCTCGAGATGGAAATGATTTACTTCATGCAAGGATTAGGCACGGTCGCAACACCTTGAGAAATGTACAAGCGAATTAAAAACAAACAGGTGAAAGTAACAGTAGCAAAGCAACTCGATAATAAACATGAAAAGAAAGTCGATTGCTATGTTGGTCGGCTGTACTTTTATCCGCCGTACTACTTAGTAAAAACGAAAATGTTTAACACCTCGACTACAGAAGGAAAATTCATCTATAACATAATTCGATTCTTCTTGTTTGTGCAATAAATTTTTGAATTACATCGTCGTAGAAAGCTTGCTTTTGCTTCAGTTCTAACAAAAGTTGTTTCCAACGCTAATCACCTCAAACTCTAATCCAGTGTTTCTCAACTTTTTTTGGCCCAACGCCCCCTTTATGAACTGGCAAAATGTTACCGCCCCTCCCCCCACCAACAAAAACGATTAATTACGAAAAGCGAATATAAAACAATAAATACTATTAATACCACAAAAAGTGCTCAATGCCAAGCAGAGCAAATCACATCAAATATCGACCAGTGACTTCTATTTCTATTAGAAAAGGACCTTCTGATAATCCCCCTTTTAGGGTAAAACAGGCTGTAGGCTAAGGGTTTTAGAGACTAGTAACTATATTTGATGAAAAGCAAATATATATTTGCCAGCATGAAAACAGTAGGCCTACTGGTAGTCAGTGTGAACCTTGGGCTTGGTGAGAAAGTGCCAGTTTCTTCACATCCGGTGTAAAGCCAGTGAGAAACATTCGAAGATCACCTCTTATGGATAGGCTATGTCAGGTGGGGTTCGCTGTTTGGTATGTAGCAGAACAACACAGCTGAATCCCTTTTCCACCAGGTATGAGGTAGGAAATGCTACCACAAAAATACAAGCTCTGACGAAATCGTTACGCTGGGCGGTAGATGGTTTAAACCAGAATACCTCCTAATGATCAAAACGCCGCCCTTAAGCCGAGGTAATCAAAACGCCCTCCTGCAAACTCAAAACGCCCCCCAGGGGGCGGTACTGCCCCCGTTGAAAACCACTGCTCTAATCCAACAAGCTAAAACTTGCTACCCAATGACGCGCCAAGGTGTGTAGGCTAGATCAGCGAGTGCACAGCCTGGCTGACCTAAAACCATTGCTGTTTTCGCTGCCTTGTGACGTCATTTTTCGTAATTGTTTATTTTAAATAGCATTCGCCAAGCTGTCAGTGCACTCCCAGCTTAAAGGTAATGACCGAAAAAAATTAAAGGCAATGACCTCAAACGTTGGAATATTAAAATTAGATGGGGACGAGTTTTGCAATTGAAAAGAAAGCAATCAGCATGCAGCAAGATGTTAGAATATCATGAAAGTAAAGAACATCGACAACCGATGGAAATTTTCTTTTTTTTGGATTTCCTGGGGTGTGCAGTGCACACCTTGAACACCCTGAATATACGCCACTGGTTGCTACTTCACTCACCTGCGAGGTATTATTTTCAGTGTCATTTTCAGCTTCAGTTGTCCCATTAAGTCATGACGATGTCGCCGCCAATGTGCGGGTTCAACTATGGCAGGAGAGACTGGCAGCCGGACCGACATTGGCCAATATGGAGCTCACACCCATGGAGAGCCTTCCTCCCGGAAAAAGTGAACCGTGGAAGTATTGGCGATGCCTCAACCGCTTAAGAACTGGTATTGGCAGGTGTAAAACCTTGATGAGACACTGGGGGTGTTCCATGGGGAGCACAAGTTGCAAATGCGGACAGGAGCAAACGATGCAACATCTACTCGAATGCCTTGACGTAAAAGCAAGGTGCTCTGCACAGGATTTGGCCGAGTTCAACGATAGAGCAAGAGCCTGCGTGATGCTCCGGGCTACGGCCGTGTGACACACGATGAAGAAGAAAATTTTCAGTGTGATAATTAGAAATACGGTGAAAACAAATTAAACTTTTTTTTTGAACATGACGACTTCACAAATCGGAGGTCATTACTCATTAGCAATTTCATTTTTTTATGTTTCATTTCAAGATTATATACCAGTCCCAGGTCTACAACTACAAGTCCCCCCCCCACCCCCCTTGGTAACTCATGACAAAGATAGGACTCAATTCAATTTTCTCTTTCGCCTTAGTTATGTGATGTTCTAGGCGATACCGTTTATTGAAAAGCTTGCAAACCAGTGTTGCCAGTTTTAAAATATTTTGCTATTTCATTTTTAATTTTAGACAATTTTAATTCGTTCGGCTATTTTCATTGTTGTCTCATAAATTTTGGCATTTTAAAACCATATTGAATTATTTATAAAGCTGCAATTCATTAATTTTCAACTCTTAGTGCACGTGCATTGCAACTTATGCAATTGCTCAAGTATGAAAAGGCGTTTTGCTGTAGTATGTGGCATTTTTTTTGTTTTGAAAAGTAAAGCTCAATTGTAAGAGCGTGTGAAAGTAACATTGTATTATTGCATATATGAATTATTCTTGTCAATTCAATATTTTTCAAAGATGTTTTAAATTTGCTCTTGAACTTTAACGCATCATGTTTGGTTATGACAACCTGGCAACCTCACTGGGAAATCCAATTCCAAGTCTTGTTTTTGCATGTTGCTTTTTATTCAATTTCAACTCAAGGTTATTTCTGTTTGTGTAACTGTGATATTCTCTCACAGTGAAGAACTCGACTGCTTTGTTTTGGATACGCTAGACATTTGAATGAGCATTTCTTTAACTTCTTGTTATTGTCTTTGAACAAAAGCTTAGCAGTTACCCTAAGTCTATTTAGAATGATAGGTTGTCGTTTTTTGACACACACTTCAAGATTTAATGTTAGGCTTGCGCAGGGCATTGCTGCAACAAGTGCAACACCAATTCTAAATACAATCAAATCAAGTGCAGTTTTAAACCATTCTATGAGAAGTATGGTAAGTTGGCTAATGCAATAATTTATTCATTTATCAACCGTTGCATTCACTCCTCAAACCGCTTTATGTCAGACCTGATGTCATCTGATTGTTTTTATCATTCTGAATACTTTCAATTCTTCCAACGCTCATTGTGTGTAAATTTGTAACATTAGATAGCCCATTTAGTGAGCTTTTAAACCGACGGCATCCAAAGTGGCTCTCTGTGACTGTATTATTTCGTTGTTTTGTTTTGGATATGGACAACTTGTCTGATGCAAATAAATAATAATAATAATAGTCTATGGTATGGAAAAATTTTTGAGAAATAACATAAGCAGTGACAGTAGAAGATAAGTACAAGTGCATCTCGTATCGTTAAGGAAAACATATAGGTAAAACATATAGCTTGCAATTGAAACTCCTCAATGTTTCTTGTGTTATAATTTTTGGGAGCTGGAATACAAGTCCCCCCCTGGTAACTCATGACAAAGACAGGACTCGACCAAACATATAGGGTGAAACTACTTTACCTTTGCTTTGCTGTTCACACACTTCAATCCACATGTTTTGGTCAATTCCTGTTTGTCATGAGTTACCATGAGGCGGGACTTGTATACCAGCTCCAATTTTTGTTTGTGAATATTATTTATGGCAAGACATCAGCATTTTGGCTATTAGCCTATTGGAAATTCAGTTTGCTTTGTTTAACCAATATCAGGGTGGTTCAATAGCATGTTACTTTCATGTGATATCAATACACATATTTTTTCTTAATGAGTGTACCGTACTGCATTTTAGGCTGGCGATGGATTCAGGATTGAAACCGACAGCTTTGGAGATCTCCAAGTTCCCAATAATAAATATTATGGAGCCAACACAGAACGTTCACTAATGAACTTCAAAATTGGTGGCCCTTCTGAAAGGATGCCTGTAAGTATAACATGTTCATTGTTGAATGCCGGTATATATATGTTTTTTTATTTAAAGGTTGAAGATTTTAAAGATTAATTTGCCTTTTTATTAAAATTTGCAAATATGTTGCTCAACCACACACACTTCTTACTAAGAGTTCACAGTGATACACCCTGAGATGGCCAATGAGGTTGTGCGCATGACTATGCAATGCATATATGCAGCATGGAATGGCTGCATTTAGCTGTAGCCACTTAATTATAGTGTATTTTTCCAGTTTGGATGACCATAGATTGACAACTTTTCATATATACAGACGAAATCGGTTAATAGTATACTGCTTAAACGTATCAATCGTTTATTCGAATCAAAACCTGAAATCCCAAACCAAATCCAATCTGATGTTAAGTAAAAACATCGGTTAAGCGCATACCGCTTAAAAGAATAAGTTGGATAAATGCATCAAGATTTGATTCTAGTTTGCATTCTTCATTCATTTAATCGTATAATTATACCCGTTAGCGAAAAAAGAATGTCTCTTTTTTGCATTGCATTATTGTCTGCAATGTTCAAAGGCAAAATGAAGCAAAGGTGAGACAGAGGCATGCGCTCAAAACAAAGACAAGTGTCTGTAATCCCAGGCCATAATCTTATGTGCTAGACATCGCACTACAAAGAACCAATTTTCGCACAGCTGGGCTTCATTAAAACAGAAGAGCACACAAAAGGAATAATCACACTAAAGAAGTTTAAATGCTTTTGATGTCATCCGTCGGCGACTGGCCTTCCAAGGAATGGACATGGACAAATTATTTCGACTTAAGAGGGAAGTGTTGGAAAGCATGTCCAAAAGTTTTTACCAGAAAACTTTGGAGAATTTTTTTTTAATTGCTGAAAAAAAGTAGCCTACTGTTGTGAAATGCAGTGCATAATTTCATTTGTGCAGTTTCGTTCAGTTGAAGAACATTACAAATTATTTATTTTACCAGACAGCGCAAAAGACTTGAAAAAAAAACTTTGCGATTTCAAAACAATGAGTGTGAGCCGTGTTTTTCTGCAATACCACTAGTTTCGTAGGCCACGTTCCATACTCAAAACTACACAGCTGGTACGAGCTAAAAATAGCACGCTTGAATCAAAAACGTCAACGTCAAAGTTCGCGTTGTGACGTCACAGAGATCGGTGAGATTAAAAGAAGTCCGATTGCGGCAGTTTGCAGAAAAATGCTTTGATCATACCTGCTCAGCCAGCTGGTCTTTTTTACATTGTTTTAACGTCTGCAGATGATAAATCAATGTAAAAAGGACCAGTTGTGCTGGCTGGAACATACAGCATAGTGTTATGTAACACAGAACTAGTAAACTCTTTAAAGTTTAACCAGAATTGTAAACAGTTGTAGGAAGCATCAGTTGTACTGTGCGTTGCAGCCTAGTCAGCACAGACATCTTCCCAACAATTACGCCCATTCACAATAAACCTTTTTTTTTAGTAAATTGGTTAAACGAATCAATCGTATAATCGTATCAAAACGTCTGGCAAATAGGTGATTCGATTAACCGATTTCGTCTGTAATAATATCTATTCTGATTTCTCAAATTCTCATCTTAACCTGTAGAAATCTCTTTTTTACTCAGTTGTTGGATAACACAATCTATTTTGATACAGATTGAAGTGATTCATGCTTTTGCTATTCTTAAGAAAGCAGCCTCAATAGTTAACAAGGAGTTTGGTCTACCAGCAGAACTGGCTCAAGCTATTCAAACTGCTGCAGATGAGGTTAGTTCAATGATTTGTAATTTTGCACATTTTCTTTTTTACATAACCATGATGCAATTTTTGTTTAAACATTTTTTTATAGTTTTTCGTTTTAATGTGTGTACACTTTTGTTTTCATGTTTATTTTCCATACTTTTGTTGCATTTTTATTTTATGTTCAGTATTATTTGTGTTTCATGGTGAAAAATAACATTCATATAAAATTGATACAATATCATTTTTTGTCAAAGGTTATAAGTGGTTCACTGGACGACCACTTTCCATTGGTCATTTGGCAAACAGGTAGTGGAACGCAATCGAACATGAACATTAATGAAGTTTTAGCTAATCGTGCCATTGAGTTGCTTGGAGGTAATCTTGGAAGTAAAACCCCCGTCCATCCCAATGATCATGTTAACAAAAGCCAGGTTAGAATTTAAGACATATCTTAAATTTAGAGTGCTTATTCAACCAGCCTGATGGACAACAAACTATTTCTTGAATCATGCTTGTTGTGTAGTGCATGATCTTATAAACCTAACACTAATGGATAAATACGATTATTCATATCATCAATTTGCTAAGGTTTTTTGTGTGTTTAATCAAATTCTTAGTAAACGATTGGTTTTTGTTTGATACACTGTTTCATATCCAAATTGAAGTAAAAATTTAACTTTGTTATAAATGTTTATCATTTTGTTTCATAAGAGATCAGATCAAATAAAACTTTGAAGTTCATTCAGGTGTAAAATTTAGAAACTTTCAGTTGATATATTTTCCGTTATTTTTCTCTTTTTTTTACTGTTTTTCCATGCATTATAAAAAAAACTTTTCTAGCCTAAAATTTTTTAAATTGCATAAAAAATCTAACTAGGGTCATTCCATGCCAAACGTCCTTAAAATCATTAGATCCCAGTTTGACTTTCTTCGATTTTGCTCAAACTTGGTCAAAATGTTATTTGGCATGAATTAGCCATGCATTACAAATTTTAGCTCAATATCTATTGTAGTTTTGGAAATATGATGCTTTTAAGTTTTAGGTACCCCCTAAACTTTTCCGCATTCGTTTTTTGGACTATTTTCTATTAACCATATTATTTGCTCTGAAGGTTATATAAAGTTTATTTTTGGTAAAATGATTCACTTTTAGCTATATATATTACATGATTGCCTTGTCAAAATGCAATTAGTTTGCAGCATAATGGAGTAATCAAGCCTCAAAGTAGCTTTTTTCTTCACCAAAAACAAATTTTGTGCCATTTTTGGAAGTCTGTAACTTTTTTATGAAAAGTAGGATGGTTATTATATTTATCATGTACGGTATGCTCTTTCCCTACCAGGCAACAACTTCACCAAGTTTGATAAGTAACATAATATTTATTAGAAAGTTACAATGCATCAAAATATTCAACCAAGCAAAAAAGCCAAAAGAAAGCCATCTTGTGGTAAAAAATACCCCCGTAAAAAAGTGTTTATAAAATAATCTTTTTAACCTGTTGAAGAAAATTACCTAAGGAACTTGTGTACAAAGTTTTAACTTTGTCACTCAACTATTAAGAGGTAAGTTGGGGACCAATTTTTTAACTTTCCATAATAAAAAATTGGCTTATTTGCAGAGGAGTCATTCCATCCTTAATTTAGGGAATAAAATATTAGTACATCCCATGGTTTCAGAATTTTATATATTGTGTTCAGTTAGAGCTCATTGAGACAACTCTTTTAAAAAAAAGCGTTCTATGACCTTCGGTTCTCGAGGTATTGAGGATTGCAATTTGGCCACACGAGGTGCAAATCCTGGTTCCGTATGAGTGATTTTTTAGTATATTTCTTATATAGATGATAGATGACTGGGGAAAATTGGTATTTGGGGGTTTTCAGGGGCGCTGAATTCAATAAAAACGGTTCCAAATGGCTCAGTGCAGTAGTTTTGTCTCTACAGTTATTTTTTACTTTTTCACTTCAACCACTTAAATGGTTGAGTCATGAAGTCAAAACTTTGTACACAAGCTCCTTAGGTAATGTTCTTCAAATGGTTAAAAGGATTATTTTGTAAACACTTTTTTACAGGGGTATTTTTATACCACAAGATAGTGTTATTTTGGCTCTTTTGCTTAGGGTGCCTGCCTACTGCATATTTTGATGCATGGTAACTTTCTGATAAATATAATGTTAAATTGTTTTGGTAAAAAAAATTTGTTTTTGGTAAAGAAAAGAGCTACTTTGAGGCTTGATTACTCCATTATGCTGCAAATTAATTGAGTTTTGATAATGCAATTATGTAACATAGCTAAAAGTAAATCATTTTACCAAAAATAAACTTTATCTAACCTTTGGAGAAAATATATGGTTAATTCTTAATTGAAAATGGTCCAAAAAACCGAATGCAGAAAAGTTTAGGGGGTACCTAAAACTTTAAAGCATCATATTTCCAAAACTATAATAGATATTGAGCTAAAATTTGTAATGTATGGCTAAATCATGCCAAATAACATTTTGACCAAGTTTAAGCAAAATCGAAGAGGATCAAACTGATAGGTCTAGGATACTTGTCATGGAATGACCCACTAGATTTTTTATGCAAATTAAAGGTAACCTGTTGTTACACATGTTTAGTGTTTACTCTAAAGCAGGGGGTATACAACTCGTGGCCCGCAGGAAGGTGTGATGTATCAACTTAATCGCTTACGGGTCATTCCATGCCAAATGAGCAAATGGGTTACACCACATGTCATAGATTTTTTTGAAATTTGGCATACTTGTAGATGTCAAAGAAATATGAAGAATACAAAAAAAAATTTTGAAAAAGTTTAAATATTAGCAGAGTTATGGTCGTTAGTAAAATCACCATTTTTGCCTGTTCCGCTTCAGTGATGTTGTCCAATTTCCTATAGTATTTCTAATTTCTTAACCTATGATCAAACAAAATGGCTGAAAATTGCTAGACAGACATTTTAAGATCCAAGGAAACCAAAAATGTAAATTAAAAAGTTGACAGAGAACTTCTTGATATGATTATAAAGGTTTCAACTTGCTACATGCATTTTTCGGAGGCCAAACTTTGAGGGCCTATAAAAAAAATGGGTATAAAAATTAAGAACTGAAATTCACATGTATTGGACTTATACCAATACTCTTTCATGTCAAATAAAAAAACTGAATTAATTTTGATAACTACTATGATAAAAGCTAGATTTTCTGACTTGCAAATTTTGACCTTTTTTACACTCATTGTTCAAGATTTTTGTCTATGACATCACAATTTACATTATTGCTTGTGGATGACATCACAATGTACATATTGTTTATCATAATGCAGCTCATGAATGAATTGAATACTGGTAATACACTAAGGTTTAACGTTGTAGGCCATGCACTATAGTAGTTATCATATTATTAGTACTACATTAGTTTTACAATAACACAAATTGTTATGGATTCATCACAGCATTATGACATTGGAAAAAAATAAGGTATTGTACCATAAAAATTCACTTTGCTAGAAGCATTGGGTTTTTGGACATTGGTGGACTTGCAGAAACAGATGAACATGTTTATTATGAACCTTGACATTTCTCTGCTTCAAGCAGGTAGACGGGCTTTGAACACTTGAACAGTGGGAAAAGTATCTTTTCTGGTTGCAAGATCTGTGGAGCATGTTAGGAATAATACATTGCTAATAGGACAACCTAAAATTGAAATCACAGTTAAAAGAGTAATTAACTCAATAACTCTACAAGTTACCACTACTATGGTGCATGGCCTAGTGGCCTACTGCACTAAACCTTAGTGTATTACCAGTATTCAATTCATTCATGAGCTACATAACAATTGTCATGACAAACAATATGTAAATTGTGATGTCATCAACAAGCAATAATGTAAATTGTGATGTCATAGACAAAAATCTTAAACAATGAGTGTAAAAAAGGTCAAAATTTGCAAGTCAGAAAATCTAACTTTTATCATAGTAGTTATCAAAATTAATTCAATTTTTTTATTTGACATGAAAGTGTATTGGTATAAGTATAAAACATGTGAATTTCAGTTCTTAATTTTTATACCCATTTTTTTTATAGGCCCCCAAAGTTTGGCCTCCGAAAAATGCATGTAGCAAGTTGAAACCTTTATAATCATATCAAGAAGTTCTCTGTCAACTTTTTAGTTTACATTTTTGGATTCCTTGGATCTTAAAATGTCTGTTTAGCAATTTTCAGCCATATTGTATGATCGTAGGATAAGAAATTAGAAATATGACAAGAAATTGGACAAAATCACTGAAGTGGAACAGGCAAAATGGTGATTTTTCCAATGCCCATAACTCCACCAATGTTTGAAATTTTTCAAAAATTTTTTTTGCATTCTTTATATTTCTTCGACATCTACAAGTATGCCAAATTTCAATAAAATCTATGACATGTGGTGTAATTTTTCCAAAAAATTTGCTCATTTGGCATGGAATGACCCTTACATAATTTATGGCAAACTTACATTCCTAGAAATTATTTTTTATTTGCCTTTTTTGTCTATTACCGTACTCTATAGTCCCTATTGCAGTGGTACACAACTGTTCAAGTTAATGTTATTGCATCACAATGAACACTGTTACGCATCACATTTTCCACATTGTTACCTCCACATCCTTTCCACACAATCGTACTCGTGCTTTAAAGTGATACTAAAGGAAAAACCTGACTTGGCGATTTTCCACGTTCTTTGTGTTTAACTTGCTACCATAAAACGATTTTCAATAAAATTTTGCCCCATTGCTGTCTGACCATCATTGCGCGCGTACTTTTGTCAGAGCTTTCAAAACCAGAATGGGCCTGAGCAGCGAAGCGTGCGACTGTACAGTCTACGTCACAAAAGACGAGCAATCAGCTGATCACGCAACAGTTGTTACTGCTGGCGATTTAACTGGAGGCTATATATGTATGTACATCAAAACATCAGGTTTCAACATCAAAACATCAGACAGTTTGCTCAAAACCTCAGATCTGATGTTAAAACATCAGATGTGGTAACGTGGCTTTTGTTATTGTTGTCTTTTGTGACGTATTCTCGAGCAGTGTTTGCACTTTTTGGTCATTTTGAAAAAAAATAAAAATAAATGGAACATTGGACTTTGAGCCTTGCCAGCGCCATTGAAAACAATTTTTTTTCGGTAATTTTTTTTGAAATGTATTCTTGAATGTTCAGTTTACGCATTTTAATGCTTAATTCTCGTTTAAAAATTTCATTTAGTATGCCTTTAATAGTCAGTCAGTCAGAAATATTTTTTGCTTCATTGAGGTGCATCTGATATCAGAGACTCGCACAAAACACATTTAGTAGTGAAACGTCTACAATTCTGCACTCTGCAGTGGAATGAAAACTAAGTATGTCTCTAAAGAAATATATTAGAGGATTCACAGATTGGCAGTTTTCATGACCTCATTACGTGTGCGAGCACATTTTTTCACCAATACCATCCCCTGTGAGATCACTAATTTCTGACAGCCATATGGAAAACTCGCTTCGCATTGCTACATCGTCCATATCACCGAATACTGCCAAACTTCACATTGAAACATGTCGAGTAAAAAATTTGTTGACTTTACTACGGTATATATTGATAAGTCTATTTTGCTTATAATTGTAAAAAAGGATAATACACATTTCTAAGATTAGAATGTTGATGTGATGGTTTTAATTAGAAATTATAAGACAGCCGTTTCTAAGATTACAAATTGGTAATAAACACGCAAGTCGCCCGTGCAATCAGTCGTAATCCGCATGTGGCCCTTTGGCCAAAGAAGTTGGACATCCCTGCTCTAAAGCTTACACCTTTTATTGCCAGCCATGATATGATTAACCTACACAACTATTTTTTTAAAATGTTTTTAACAAATACCTGTGAGTTAAAAATTGTTTAATTTTCAAATGATTTTTTATCTGGCAACATTGTTTTGGTCAACTCTAGTGGCTTCGTCCTCCTAAATGCACTGTTAGAAAAATTTAAGAATTTTCTGTTTTTGATCAGACTACCAATAATATTTATCTTCTAATTTCGAGTTTCAAACCTTTTGTGTTTAAAAGTGTAATTGAACCGGTCTGGGCTTTCTAACTGAATTATATATGTGGGAATATAATGTATATACCTTTTGTGTTGCTCTACAGTAATGTGTTCTTGCACAAGCAAACAACATCTTTGTACTAAATAATAGCAAAAAGGGTTCATTTAATTAAGGTCGTACTGTATTCAATAGAGCTCCAATGACACTTACCCAACTGCTATGCACATTGCTGTTGCGCGGTCCGTTCATTCCACCCTGATTCGTGGAATAAAGTTGCTCAGAGATAATATTCAAGCTAAAGCTGATGAGTTCAAGAATATCATCAAAATTGGCAGAACTCACACTCAGGTTTGTAATGAATTTAAATGTGTTATTTTATGTTTTTCGACAATATCTCTGAGAAAATGGTTAAAATTGGGCGGATTTCAATGTTTTTACGACATATGCTTCAACCCGAAACAAATTAAATGATTTTGTTTTTGCTCATTTCATAATTTTCAAACAAAAAAATTTAGATTCACTGCTTCCAAATGCCACTTGCAGTTGCAACAGTGAGTGAATTTAATGTTAAAAAAGTAATCATTAACTTTAAAAACTGATACATGACAATCAATAGGAGGATGTTTTTATTGAATGCAAAACCAGAGACAATGGAAAATCATTGAACTCCAACTTTAACAATGTAATTTTAAGAATTTGAGATCGGACTCAATTGAAAGGAAAAGCAATTAAAAGCTGCTGCTAAAAACGAAACTCAATCTATTGCAAAAGTAATTAAGTTTGTAGCCTTAGTTAGTATCTATCATTGCATAGCAGTATCGCAGCATTTTGTGTATTTTTATGTTAAAACCAGGATGCCACACCGCTAACATTGGGTCAAGAATTTTCTGGATACGTTCAGCAGTTAGAAAACAGCATCGTTCGTATACAAAATTGCCTTCCTCGTATCTATGAGCTAGCAGCTGGCGGTACTGCTGTTGGAACTGGACTAAACACCAGAGTTGGGTTTGCAGAGAAAGTGGCAAAAGAAGTATCAAACATCACAGGTTTGCATAGTTTGTTGCATTGGAACACTTCGTCAATAATGTACTATTGCCGTATTTTTTTTTGCGTGAGTGTGTGTGTGAAATTTAACTTCAACAAGGTTGCTATTTTCTGTGCGTGAGGTCAAATCTAGAAATCGACGCAAGGATTGTGACACAATATAAAAATGTTAATGTTGTGTTTACTTTTTGTTTGAGCAGGAAAAGTGATTACTCCCTTAGTTATCTCACCACTCTCTCTCTTTCGTTTGAGACTAGATCAAATCAAATTTCAGGGCAGGTGATGGAGAGCCAGGTGAGTGTAGCTTCGTCCAGCGTTGCTATACCATGCGTTCCATTTGGTGCCTTATAGATCGGACATTCGAGAACGACATGGTCAGCAGTTTGTTCCTCCGCGCCGCATTCGCAGGCCGGTGAGGGAGCCAAACCCCACTTGTGCATGTTGGAATGGAAGCGACCGACTCCGGTTTGGATTCTGTTGAACTTGACCCAAGTCGGCCGAGGCAGGTCCATACCAGGGGGGCGCGCCACCGGGTGAGGTATAAAACGATGTAGTTTCGTGTCGGTGGCACACCACGCTGCATTCCAATTGTCTTCCATGGTGTGTGCTGCGCTGATGGCATGATCGCTGAATGGATGTAGTAATTCAACAGCAGCTGGCACAAAGGGGTGTCTTGACTTTAATTGCCGGGGAGATTCCTGAGGTGGGATGTTGAGTTTTGCATGAAGCAAGTGGTTAGGATCCCCCGCCCGGCGAGCCAGGTGTATAAGGGCTCCCTTTCGGTGAAGCTCAGCAGGTTGGATGCCTGCGAGGATTGGTAAATACTCTGTTGGAGTTGGGCGCAGGCATCCAGTCACAGTTCGCAATGCGTCGTTGATTGGGCTGTCGATGAGGCGGGTATCTCACCACTAAAGATGTATTATAAACAGGTCGTTAACTCGTTAATATCTACATTGTGAAAAGATGTCCTTCTGAGCATACAGTATAATTATCAGTGATAGGTTTGTCTAATCTGGAATTTTGCAAGAAAAAAATAGTTGCTTTTTCATGCCGTATGCATTCGTTGCAAGGTGCAGTGCTAAAACTATGCAACTACTATTGGCAAAGGATACTTCTTGTTAATCATTTCATGCTGTGGATAACGATTTCTTTTTGTGGTGCATTGCCAACTCGTTTTTACTTTTGTAATACTTGGAGGTGTTCAATCACAGGGTTGCCATTTGTGACCGCGCCTAACAAGTTCGAAGCACTTGCGGCGCATGACGCTTTAGTGGAAATCAGCGGTGCCCTAAACACAACCGCTTGCTCAGTCATGAAAATAGCCAATGACATCAGGTAAACGTTCACTTTTGGTTCTTTGTACAAATTAATATCATCTTCTTTTAGTTGAGACAATCTTTAAACTCCTGTTCTTTGTCGGTCTTCAAGAGTTCGACGCACCAACAAAGAATCGTTTAAGCGGCGATTAATCTATTCGTCTGATTAGTTTAAATCGAGAACTACTTTGCACGAAGTTCATCGGTAGATCAGTAAACCGGGGTTCTAATCGGAAGATTACGGTTTGTGGATATGAGAAAAATTAGTCCGGGGATGAAGCTGCTTAATCGATGAAAATGCTGTGTTGGTGCATCCTATTCTAAAGACTAGAGTCTAACAACCTATTACAATGGCGGTGATCTGGATTAGGTGTCGGGAATGTATCAAACAAAGCAGCCATGGTGTTGTTCGATCTGCTTTACTTTGACCACCCTGTTTGGGTGCATTAGGCTATTACAGTTGATGACTTCATCCACTTTAGACATGGCGATCTTTATTTACAGGTTCCTTGGGTCTGGACCTAGATGTGGTCTTGGTGAAATTTCTTTACCTGAAAACGAACCGGGAAGCAGCATCATGCCCGGTAAAAAATAAACGATAATAATTCTATTTGGTCATTTTGTCTAATTTTCAATTGCAACCATTTTATTGCTTCGCCGTTCTTTATCTTTTAGTAAAGTTTTCTAGCTTTGGAATTTATTCTGTTGAAAGCTTTTTTTAATGTTTTCTTGAGTTCATCCAAGTATTATTTAGTTACAATTTAAAACTTTGAAACACGAGTTGTAATCTACGGTTGGCATGTTATTTTCAAATTGCAATATCGCTATATCACCAGTTGCCGCACATATCAATCATATGTCAGAATGATCGAATTGGTTTGATTTCAGGCAAAGTTAACCCCACACAGTGCGAGGCGATCACGATGGTTTGTGCCCAAGTGATGGGGAACCACGTGGCGGTGTCTGTGGGAGGATCCAACGGTCATTTTGAACTTAATGTCTTCAAACCAATGATGGTTTCCAATGTTTTGAGGTAATTGCTGCCTTCCTAAGAAAACTGATGCTTTAAAAGCTTCTTGTTCTCAATGAAACATCGCTGTACATAAAGGGCTGCATCGGCAATGATAACTAAATACAAGTTTTTGCTAATAGGTATTTGTATTTTTATGCTTCCGTGGAATGCAACGTATTTTATGGCTTGCAAAGAAGACAAATAAAGAACTTTTGCAACAAGTGAACCAAACCAGATCTCTGTTTGAAAATATTAAAACAGTACAATATAAATTTCTTCGGCCATGTAATAAGAAAGCAATAACTAGAGCATCTCTCTATACAGTAATTAGTAAAATTTTTGCAAACCTGGCACCTCACAAACAAAGACAAACTCATCTGAAACAATCATTCATGTAACACATCATAGGAATACTTGGCCTAATTATTATCCATCTGAGGCCATCGATCCTGGTTCAGGCAAGGTAATTGAAAAAGAATAAGCAGTAGGCACATAGCTAATTGGCTATGTAACTGAACTTTCAACTTTCCAATTAAGAATGTGACCAACACGAGAAGTTACAATTAATTTTTAACTTTTTCCAGTTGTAAAAGTAATTGGCACGTATGTTATTGCTAATTTCACGCAATATGCCAATGTCATACGTTTTCTGGCAAAGTGGTATTTGGTTCTTTTTCGAAGGTTTTAAGATTTTACTCCAAGTTACGTTGCTGCTTTCAGTAATTGGGCAATAGTATATTGATCTTGGAATACCAGTGATCTACTTTGGAAGCTGAATCATGATAGTTTTGTAAACTTCCAAGGTCCGCAAGGCACTGATGCTGGTATATAGCCTACTCACCAAGGTTTAATCTTTCATTTTCTTGCTTTCAACCGAAATACTTTGCAGGTCCTCACGGTTGATCGGAGATGCCTGTGTTTCTTTCACTGAAAACTGCGTCAAAGGCATTACTGCCAATCGTGAAAGAATTGACAGCCTACTAAATGAATCTCTTATGCTGGTTACAGCTTTAAACCCGCATATTGGGTAAGTACTAGCCCGACAAAGTCAGTTACGTATTTCCCGCATGGCATTTGAAAACTGCTGGAGAAACCAAAGCCCATTTGTGCATACTGGACTCGGGAGTGGATCTAGGAGGGCGCTAGGCCATTTTTATACAAAAAAGTCTAATTTTTATGAAACAAGAGAAAATTGTCACCGTTTTTGGGGAGGCTTAAGCTTGTTAATTTATTTTTTATGCGATTTTTACTTTCAAGCAAACTATGGCGGCCACAATTGTTGTTTTGTATCCGTTACTGACTGGTATTAGAGCGGCCAATATATCATTGTTTAGCATTAGCGAGTATAATTTTATATCAGTTTTTCTGTCAACTGTTATTCGCGCAGAGCCGATGGAAAACCGTTAACTTGTTTTCATTTGTCTACAGCTACGACTCTGCCGCAAAAATTGCGAAGACTGCTCACAAAGAGGGACTCACCTTGAAAGAAGCCGCGCTTTCCTTGCAATTGCTCACAGAAGAACAATTTAACGAATGGGTCAAGCCCGAAGACATGTTAGGACCGAAATAAAGAGAACTTTGCGAAACAGTTTGTCCAATGTCCATATTGCAAGTGGCAAGGATTTTCTTTTTGTGGAAAATTCATTCTGTGTATCGAGGTGGCGTATCAAAAATAAAAGATAATGCATACTCGTCGGTGAGATGCCCGGAAGTTTGCATGTCACGTATCATGAAATGTCATAGTTGTTTTACAAAAAGTTTTAATGTACTTTCAAGCTTATGAATAGCACCTTCTGTGGTTGCTTGTACGAAATTGTGAAAATCTGTCGGTGGTAAAGATAGATCTACTTGAAATTACGGTGACCCGCATTTCTGTTTCAGAAGATAGCCTATCTATATATCTATACTTTGTTTCGGATTGATTGTGTTCCTAATAAACTACGTTTCTGAGTAAAACGGAAGTCAACTGACCATTTACAGTACTTTTAGTTTCGGCTAGCAACTGAAAGCAAGACAAATCTTTCGACCGCGCGGCGAATTCTCAATTAGTTCTTCAGCGCTCAAGAATTTTGATAAAGTCTTGTTTTATTAACATTATGATGGTGATTATGGAGAAGGTTAACAAGCTTTTAAAAATTGCTCGAAGCATCTTCTGTCAGCAAGGCGGCATTAGCTGTTAAACAAAGAGCTGTTCAAAGACATGCCTCAATTTGTTATCCCACCCTCCGCGTGAGATTTACTGTCAACATGTAGGCTACAACGGCTCTTGTTGCGCCGTCTTCTCATTCTTAACAACCCCTCACTGGCACGCTAATTTTGCGACAGTATTTTTATTCAAAGGATTTTGATTTCGGCATTACTTTAACTAGATTGAACGTTAGTTTAGATTATTTTTTACTTGTGTGTATCTAAGTCTGGATATTGTTTCTGGTTGGTATACAGTAAATTCAGTAATTTCAAAAACATAAAAAACAGCCTGTGAAGCACTTCTTATTTTCCTCTTGACGTTGTGAGACTGAAGATACTATAATTATAGAGTGTCCTACAAGTCACCAGTTGTGAACTGAGCAAATGTCAGTTAAACAAGTGACAACTGAGCAAACAACATTTCAGCAAGTTGCTAAATAAGGAAACTGAGCAAGCTGAATATGGGCATGTCACAAGTCAACAAAATCAGTTTAACAAGCGATGACCAAGCAAGTCCCGACTGAGCAAGTAAATGTAAATCTGATTTGCTGACTTGGTAGTACCGTAGTTGAAATGTACTTGCTGAGTTGTCGCATGCCGAGTGGGCTGACGACCACAGTTAGGGAACGTTCAAATATTACGTAACGCCTTCGAGAGGGAAGGGAGGGTTTATGCAAAGCGTTACGTTAGCGTCACATCGAGGGGGAGGGGGTTCAAGCAAAACGTTACGTAACGCTTTCGAGTACGGAATGGTAGTTTTTTGTGCTGAATTCGTAGTGAAAAAGCGTTGCATGGGGGAGGGGGGATTGAAAAAAGCGTTAAGTTGGCGTTACATGGGGGAGGGGGGGGGGTCAAAAATTCGGAAAAAAACGTTACGTAATATTTGAACGTTCCCTTATAGCGAAATCAATTTCTAATTATAAAAGTGAGGCATGTAAATTGTTGCTGCATTATTAACAAGGCATCTTAAACTGACATAAAAAAGTTTAATTGCTATCAATTTACTGTCATTTTATTGTTTTGATTTGTAAAATAGGTATGGTCAGTTGCATAACACGACAAAGCTGCAACTGTTGACCGATGTATTTGAATATTTGTAACCGCCAGAGGTCAGTCTGGTTTAATCGAATTAAGCCTGATTTTAGGAAAAACTAAGCCTGATTTTAAAATTAAGCCTGATTTTAGGAAAAACCTAGGCTTCCTTCCGGCTATGTGTCCAAAAGTGTGGTGATTAATTCCAACAACTATCATGGCTGTTGCTGCGATTGTTTCTAAAAGTTTTTAACCTATTACCGTAGCAAGCCAATAATGAAGAATAACCTCCTCTAAGTTAGTGTGTCGTAATACTTGCCTAGCTATTGAAAAAACAATAATTATTCTGCTGATTGTTGGTAACTATTCATAAAAGTGTTGCTAAATAAAGCCACCCTCCGTGGCGTCGACATGGAATCAATACGGTAAGCAAAAGCCAACATTGAAGTTGGCTTTTCATGGCATGATGACCGTGAAATGCTTCATTAGCACGCCTCGGCAGTATCAAAAGCAGAGGTTATCACTTTGTAATGATAGGTCGTACGCTTATTAGCCAAGCATTCGCTCAGCGGATGAAGCCTAACAGGTGGAAACAGTGTCAAAGTGAAGTACTTTAGGTTTGAATTTTTAACGTAGTTTTCCATTCATTTGACAAAAGGTATGAAATTATATGCCACCAAATAATTGCATGTAGACATGCTGTGCTGCTCAATCATTTGACTTTGCTGTTGGTGGCGCCTTGGCCTTATATCATGAAGATGGCTATGCATAACGCCCAAAGAAATCTGAAATTTCTAGAGGTACCCAAAGGAAAATTGCAAAAAGGCCGTAAAACATAATTAAGTCCCCAGCCTGGCCTTCTCGGTTTAGCTGGTGACCTGTCAAGTGTAAACACCGTTTAATGACGATACTTTTGAAACTTCTTTCATGAAGGAACGCTACACACAACGCTTCAGCTTTGCAAAGGGAGTTTCCATTGTAGGCTTCATCGGAATTTTCTGACAATACAACGTGAAAGACTGAAATTAGATTACTGAAGAACGAGCAGCTGAAGGTATGATTCAATTTTAAGCTTTAATGTTTTTTCATTTCCAAACAAAATAGGCTATTTAAATTTTTTTTTTACTTTATTGATTTGTTTTTACTTATGCAGCAATAACAACATAATTTGGTCTCTGAAGATTTGCAGCAAAGAATATTATTTAATTTCTAGCCAAGAAACTCCACAATGATCTATTATTCTTCCTTGACGAATCCGGAGAAGGTCAAAAAATAATCTTAATTGCAATGTAAAAAAGTTCACCCACAAAAATATTTTTAAATTTAAACCAAGTCAAATTTCCCAAGTGCAATCTATTAAAAATATAGCTACTGTAGATAAAAACCTAAATTCAGCAACAGTCATAATAAGCAATTAGCCTAGGCTATACACTTTTAAATTGCTTTTTTAAGCGATCATAAAAAGTTTTGATGAAGCACAGAATGTTTTAAAAATAATATCAATGATATAGGGCTTAAACCACTACCAGTTTTACATTGGATTTAGCATACCATCTCTGTTCCACTTAACTTCTTTGGACCATTAAAATTTCTTTTCACTTTACGTAGAAGTCGACTATGCCTCCTATCAACTGAGTACGGTAGATTATTATAATGCTTGTCCTAGGGCTGAAAATGTATCTTTTTGTGTATCGGACCTTAAGCTACTCAAGCCTGGTTACCGATCATAGCGTTTTTGATTGTTAGGTTAGATCAGGGGTCACCAAATTACGGCTCGAGGACCAGAACCGGCCCGCAAACTGATTTCATTCGGTCCGCCAAGTGCTGCGGAAATAACAGCTGCTCTACAACTGTTAAGGAAAAAAGTTACTAAACTTTTTGTAAAAAACTGATGTTGCTGTTGAGCTACACACAACCTGCTAATGACTTTTCTGGGGCAGCCTAGGCCAAATTTGGAAAGATGTAATGTTTTTTCAAGAGCACGATGCCCTGTAGTGTATCACAGCAGGGGACAACTTTTCAAGCAACCTTTCGATTTTCATCGCAACTTTGCTACTTCACCGCTGACTTTGTTATTTACTGTGCTCTATTCAAGTCAATGGAGATTCTAAATAGTTGTACATCTTTTCGCAATTTGCATCCGGCCCGCAGCTGTTAATCTCGCAGCAATCCGGCCCTCAGAGAAAAACGTTTGGTGACCACTGGGCTAGATCATAACTAAACTGAAACAATCAAGATAGAAATCAAACAACGCTGGTTCAACTCCGGAAAGTGAGCTTGAGAAATGCATCTCAATTAAAGATATCAATTCAGCATCAACAAATAAATGGAATAATCTACAGTAGGCCTACCAATATTTCAACAACAAGTCGGAGGCTATCTGCAATCTGTCACGATCGGCGGATCGGCGACGGAGCTTGTGTTTGTATTTTAAAGCCTTTACAAGTAGGCTACTGTACACAAAACGACTACAACTAAGTTTTTAAACACAGGCTACTTTCTCAGTAGGACAAAAATTCTCACAACTACCAACCGAGTTTCCACTTGGTCGAAGTGTATAAAACTAAGCCAGTAGCGTTAATATGGGAATCCATGGGTACTTTTGGACTCGGGATGATTTCAGAGGCCCGCAGTGTTTCAAAAGGGCCCAAAAACTTGATAAACTAATATTGTTTAGATAAAGTGCCTTTTTTCTAAGAAGAGTCTTGATTTGGGGTCTGCGGTTCTCACTGGTGCCGGGCCCAAATTATCCCCTCAAAGGCTCTGAGGTAAGCCATTCTTTTTTAATTTACCATGTCATGTCAGTGGAAGAATATCTGGCGTTGAGTTGCATTGCTCATCACCATATATTAACTATTGACCCATATTGTCTTGATTTTACTATTTTTCCTTGAACTGACCGTAGCAAGCTATCCATCGAATGTTTTATTATTCCAGGAAAATTAGAATACAAATCATCTTTGTAATTTTGTGGAAACGGTTTTCTTGCTATTGATTTTTTTCGGCGATTACAACAAGAATAGAAAAATTTGAAATGCCAAAGATTAATGCCGGGATTAATGAGACATGAACATTGAACAAGCTTGTTTCAATAATATCAAAAGACACAAGAGGTCTTCGATCGTGTCAAAGATCATTTACATGCTGTTTTATGCATTGTTTTGACATTGTGGGAAAGTAGGCTACAGTAAAACTCGACAAATTTGCTAACAGCAAAAAAGTTGACATAAAATCAATGGCCGTTTCATTTAATGTCCTTTCGTGAATCCGTTTACTTTGGAACTACAAAAAGCTTCAAGAAATAACTTATGTTTCGGCAGAAGAAACTGCTGAATGCAAGAGAAAAGAAAAGTCTTTTAAATTGTTCCATATGTTTGTTCAAATAACACGGGTTCTCAACAAATTGAATAAGTTATATCAAAAACTTCAAATGTTTTGGTTAAATGCCAGCGATTTCATTGCACATTTTCTACACAGTTTCTTCGGAGACTTTTAGTATTGCGCGAGGCTTCGCAGTCAAAGCCTTGCGTCCTTGTCGTAAATCGTTTCGAATTTTTTTGGTCCACCAGGGTGTAGTTAGGATTGCCTCGAAAGTACGACGGAAATTTTCGTTGCAAAACCCATAGCAAAAAGGATTTGCTGTGCTGTTCAAGTAACAAAGCCAATAGCTTAAATTCCACACTACAGAGGGTATGGTGAGGTTAGGACAAAGTGCGGCAACCATAACAATCAAGCTATAAGGAAGCCATAACAAAATGAAGCATGTCAAGATAAACTTTAAAAGAAGTGTTATCTTTTGGTCTCTAATGGTCCGTAGTGACTTTCGCGCGCGGGTAATTTGTCGCGTCAAAGTTTGTTTTTCATTTTCTGAGTCTGTGCTGTAACTGATCGATTTGCTTTTCATCATGAAGCGATCGTGAACCGGCGCTTTGGGCGTGGAAGCTCGTAACGAAGCTGTGCCATGCGAACGAAGCAAGTTGGGTTTGTGCGCTGATGGACGGTCTGCCTTTATAATCCTATCTAACGTAGTCACATCATTTTCATGTCTTGATCGTTTCTGTGAAAAAATATGAGTCTTCACGGTGTCAATGTTTCCTGCACTCGACGTTGTTGATAATTTGGCCAAAGTATCCAACTTCTCGTTCTTTTCACTGAAACTTAGCAGCATTTCCTTTTTGACCACGATTTTCACTTTTTCCTTTACTATGACATTGTCGCTAACCTTTGTTGTTATTGCATTGCTGTTTGTTGAGGTCTTCGTGAGTAAAACATCGCTGCTGCAGGAAAAGCTTCTTTTTTTATTGCCAAATCCTCTACTGGCCATAGTGACAGAGGCATCTTGAATTATCGACCGTATTCCTCTGTAACAATAAACAAACATCCTCTTAGCTGGCTACGTCGGCAATAAGATCTAGGATATGGTAAGTAGCTTAAGTGATCATCGCTTGCTCATAAAAAGGATTTATAAATGCTTGCATGTCCAAGCATCCTCTAAACAAAAAAGAGGTTGATGTTAATTTAAAATCTTTCACGTGTAGCACAATCTTTTTTTCAAACTACACATTGTGTTTTATTTCACGTGTAATTCTTTCACGTGTAGCACAATCTTTTTTTCAAACTACACATTGTGTTTTATTTCACATGTAATTCTTTCACGTGTAGCACAATCTTTTTTTTAAACTACACATTGTGTTTTATTTCACGTGTAATTCTTTCACGTGTAGCACAATCTTTTTTTCAAACTACACATTGTGTTTTATTTCACGTGTAATTCTTTCACGTGTAGCACAATCTTTTTTTCAAACTACACATTGTGTTTTATTTCACGTGTAATTCTTTCACGTGTAGCACAATCTTTTTTTCAAACTACACATTGTGTTTTATTTCACGTGTAATTCTTTCACGTTTAGCACAATCTTTTTTTCAAACTACACATTGTGTTTTATTTAGGCTACTACTTTATTTCGGTTGGAAACAAACATAAATTTATGATTCAAAAGAGAACACTTCAGTCGTTCAATTTTCCCTAAATAAACTACCCACATTTAAAAACGTTCACACATTGCACACGGCTTTAACATCGATGCCATGCCTGCGATAGCAAAGTGTCACATAATTTTTAGGAACTAACTACAATCTTACTTTAAACAGCTGAACATAAATCGCCCTTGTAGGCTGGCTACTCGTGTAGAAAAGAACATAGGATGGTGATTAAAACATTATCTTGGCTGGAAGAATTAAATCTTTTGTTCCTATGCAAGTATGAGATTTATATGTAGCAATAGCTAATCTTTCAAGCCTCCGGATACGTTGACCGTCTAACTTACTCTAATGACATACTGGAAAATCAATTTTGGCAAAACTCATCGTCGGCGGTTCCAATCAGCGGATTAAGGTTGATAAAAAAGTTTGGCCGTGATGTAAGCTACTTAGTCGGCTTAATCATCGAAAAGACTATTGTTGGTGTGTTCAATACCAATTGTACGTTGGTCTCATTTGATTTTTATTGTTGTCAACTCGCCAGTGACGCAGCTAGAAAGGAAATTTTAGAAGGGTAAAAAACACTGTTGGGGGCGTAGGAGGCAAACATAAATCAAAATAAATTACAATGGTATTAAAACGTTGAAATAGTATTAAAGTAGTAGCTAATTATTTTTGTGAGGGGGCAGGGTACAGTTTTGAGGGGGCTATTGCCCTTCAAGCCTACCTCCGTAGCTAGGTCCTTGCAACTGGCCATACTATCCAACCGATAGCGTCATGTCGAAAACAAGAGAGAGTTGAAACATAAGACATGACAAGGCTGGTATTGGTTTGTTGCATAGGTTAGATAGCGCTAATGCTTTCTGCATTTTAGACTTCATCGTCATCTTAAAGATTGGCTTAAGTTACACTAAATGTGACTAAAATAGAGGAGTCTAATATATTGGCTTTTTAATGTCACTTTGTGTTAGATTATTTGTAATACAATCCAATAAAAGTCAAGCTTGGCACAATAACAGCCTGGTGGAGTGCTGGTGAAAACGCAAAGAGTAAACAGAAAATGCTGACTGCAACTTTGAGGTGTGCCATTGTGAGGCGTTGCGAGACAACACGTTCATCAATGAATTTGGTTTATCTTAGGCCTACTGAGAAAAGTCACATCGTAATAAATAAGACTAGACACGTTGTAAACAAGTCTTATCACTGGCACCGCCGGATTTGATCATAACGGTTTTGTATTTTACAGTAAGTCAAGCTTATTGCTATCGATATGATACATGATAGATTGAATTACTTTATGCTTATTTATTTCAAAGATCAAATGATGTATAAAAGCTCTAACCTCCAATCAATACAGGATTGTGACATAGGCCTACACTAGGCTACACCATAATGCGAATGCTGCAAAATACGCTTGCAGGTTATCTCAAAGGTCCTTCCCGTTGCTTTACTGAAGAGAGACCTGCTTCATATCACAACTTTTTAGTATTGAAATCTAGCCCCCTTTTTACATTCCAGAAACATTGCAATTCAGACCAGTGGGCCAGAAACAAAATTCTCATCGAGGAGTTTAATTTTCATTTTGTTGCATCACGGACGGCGCTAGTTAGCCTACTTCAATTAAGGCAAAAGCAAAAATAGAGCATGTGGATCAGCCTCCCAAACTGCACAACACATCATTCATCACTGCCCAATTTTCGGACCTCAAAATGGAAATGCCCATCTTACAGCGCTTGATAGCAGCACAGTCCAATGGCTGCAGTGCCTGGATGAAATAACGTGACTGCTATTTAATACGCAAGAAGAAGAAATAGAATCGGATAGTGCTTATTAGAAATAGATAAGCTTAGTCTGTATTACCTTTTTGGTTAACAAAATTTGCAATTTTGGTTTTAGAAGGGTCGAAAAATATGTAAGTTATATTGTATAGATATAATGTAGTCGTGCCTGTAGCACATTCCTAACCTATAGAGTGCTCTTACAACAACTGTTACAAAATGTTATCTAAATTCTTTCTAAATTACTTTTAAGTCATCATTAAACGCCAAGAAAACACTAAAAGCGCATGATAGCCTTTATTGTCACGAATTGTTTTTCCAAGATAGCGGACTTTTATTTTTATCATATTCGTTCTTCGCTGCAACAAACAACTTTTTTGCTTGGCCTATTCTACATTAGGGTGGCTCGTTTTTGAACTTTTTTTTAAAAATTCTCTCGGGGTAGTGGGGAAATGGTGCCAATGTGTGAGAAAATGTTCATGACAAAATTTGAGATTCGTAAAAAATTGTCTTCAGCCTCCTCATGGGGCCCAAAAATCGAAAAGTGGGGTCAAAAACACATTTTTTTTCAAAAATATTTTTAGTTTGGGTAGATACAAGATTGTTTAGATATATCTAATTAGCCTAAGAAAAAAAATTGGAGTCGTTTGAATTATTCCTTCAGCTTCTTCACAGCTTCTGAAAATTTCCATTTTGCTGAAAATTTCACATTTTTGTGGGTGGTTACATGATACACAATTGCGTTAGACATTTTGCCAGCTATAAAACGTCATTGTATTTTTCTTTATAGACCTGCCCTGAGCTGTTGCGTCATTTTTTAATAAAATTTGATAGGAAAAAGTGACGTCTTTTATTTGAATTTACGTCACTGACGAAGTTTGTAGTTATGTTACCACAAACAAAAATGCGAAATTTTCAGCTTAATCAAAATTTTTAGAAGTTGTGAGGAAGCTGAAAAAATAGTTCAAATGACTTTAGGTTATTTAGTTATATCTAAATGGTTTACCGCTGTGACCACTACCTTCTCTCGATACGCTGCTCTTTCCCGCTCGGATCAACCTCGCGTTGCTTTTAACTCATCGATAAACATGATTTCCTGATCAACTCGATGCAACCTCCAAAGTTTCATCCCACTATTCTATATTTTTCCTGGTAACGTAGCCTAGTCATATCTACGCTTCGATCGCTAGTCCCCCCGACCCATCTGGGCGAACCTGCCCCAACGTCTGGCCAGTGCACATCCGTGCTCGTTGGTTCAACGTCAACACTTTTTCGGTAGGTAAAGCATACAATATATTCCCACTTACCATCTTTTTTTTTTACACCAATTAATTGAGCCTTTGCTCCAGATTTTATATAATTTTCGTCTCCCACGAGTATTCAAATCGTCCTTGTAGCTAAGCATCTCTTCCTCGTGGGAGACCCCAAAGTTTATCCGGTCTGTCTACGGGCAGACCGGGTATAGGAGTTGAACGTACCTGTGTTACGGTCACGTGATGGAGACGTGGGCGCTGCCTGGCTTTATAAAACTTCTGTCGCCCGGCCCGTCGTGAGCTGACCTTTTTGCGTTTGCAGAAAGCAAAGCCCGTCTGCCTGGCCCGTTCCGCCATTCTAACTTTTGCGGACGAGTCGCACAAAATTCTCAATCCACACTTTCCTTCCACAGGTACCTAGACTCCCCAGCCTGGCCCCCGCGACCTAAGCTGGTGGACTTTCCTTCCGGGTGCATCGCCACCCCATAATCACGCCGCTCCCCGCCTCCACGGGACGTGGCAGGCCGGTTCTTTAAAGTCTCTGACCTGGCTATGTTTATTGTGTTCTTCTCGCCGTGTCAATTATTTTGTACTCGTGCGTCCGTTGATCGAAATAAAACAGTTCATCATCATATTGTATCTACCCAAACTAAAAAAATTTTTGAAAAAAATTGCGTTTTTGACCCCATTTTTCGATTTTTGGACCCCATGAGGAGGCTGAAAACAATTTTTTACGAATCTCAAATTTTGTCATGATTGTTTTCTCACTCATTGCCACCATTTCCCCACTACCCCAAGAGAATTTAAAAAAAAAGTTTAAAAACGAGCCACCCTATTCTACATCTTGGTCTTTCTAGCATTCATTGCGACAAAAAAATATAAATATCATGCAAAAGAGTACAAGATATTTTATACACAAAAGATACACTAAATCAGCGGTTCTTAACCTTTTGCCTTGTCTGCACCACCTTGAAATTATCAACCAGTTCTCGCACCCCCTCCCTCCCTAGGATTGGCTGAAAAGTAATAGTCGCCTACAGTTCGAAATTTTTGTTGAAACCTGGTAAACAACTTTCTTACGTCATACTATAACAAACCTTGATACTTTAGCATCTCCGCACCGCCTAAGCATAGGTCTCATACCCCTTAGTGGTGCGTGCACCCCTGGTAAAGTACCCCTGCACTAAACTATAAAATGTTCCCCTTTTGTCCACAGTGAATTCTTACCTTCGTCTTCGCTTTAGTTCATGAATGACTCGTCGGTAAAGAGCACACATAAGAAAAGCCGGGAAGTAAAAAGCGATGGCGATTGTGGCAACAGAAAGATATGGATTATGATTGATGAATGGAATATAGCAATGCCCTTCCGGAAGAGTTGCATTTTCGGATATAACATCCCAGAGGTTTATGGCCGGAACCCACATCAAGAAAGATGTCAACCATACGCCTGTAATTGCCAATGCTGCCTTTCTAGGTGTGCACCATCTCTTGTACTTTGTTGGTTTGGTTATGGCGATATACCTGCATTGTTATGCAAATATGTAAAGTGGGCAGTAAGCCTATGTAAATACAGAACAGCAGCCTATATATCAAAAATGACTATTTTATGTTTCAGGTGTATGTGGGGTTTACAGAAAACAAAGAATTTTAAAGTAGAAGTTCCACAAACCATCTGTGTTGGATAATAGGAACTAAAAACTGTCGAACAAGGTGTAATATTAGTGATTACAGATCAATCAAGTTCATTTTCAATATAACTCCACATTCATTTCAATGCACAAATAGCAGAAAATATAAATATTTTTTTAAATCAAATATGGTTATTACTATCTGAATCCTTAGCAGCCTGTTTTACCTACACGGATCATCAGAAGGTTCTTATTCAAATAGAATGTAGTTATAATATCATTTCTTATTCAAATAGATTCTATTTGAATAAGAACCTTCTGATGATCCGTGTAGGTGAAACAGGCTGTTAAGGATTCAGATAGAAACAACCATATTTGATTTAATTCGCTCTGCTTTGCTTTTTTGCTTAGCATTGAGCACTTTTTGTAATATTAATAGTTTTCATTGTTTTAAATATTTTTTTATGTATTTTATATAAGTTATCAACAATAACAATACAATACTAATCAAAATTATCACATCAATTGATCAGTTGATGGTAACCTTTATAAGTTCTGAAAGGAAACAATGCCATAAGTTTTTAACATTTTGATATGAGTTCATTTTTATATTTCTTTTTGAATGAATCAAACAACATTGTAATGTGCTTTGAGATGTTATTCCACAAGGCTTTTCCAGCAGATTTGAAACATTTTTTTTCCAGAATTGGAGTTTATTTGTTGAATATATATAGACTCATTTTTAGCACTTTTGACTGAGTAGGCTACACGTGCCTGTCGTTAGATTTGGTGAGCATGCTTTTTAAATGTATTAGTAATATATATTATGATAAATTTTAAACATTATTTTTCAAGTTCAAGTTTATAACTATCCTCTATCTTAAGTATATCAAGCAGTTTATATAAGTGGAATTTTTTTTATTGGTGGCTACTTACACTTAGCCATACATCACAGTGCATTGTTTTGTAGGGAGTTCAAAACTAAATTCTAATAAAACATGAGAACACAAATCGACTGGAGAAGCAATTTAGGCTTTAGAAAATTTCGATGAAGTGATTATATTCATTTTTTTTTTACTTTTGTCTATTTAGCCTAATAAAAGTGTTTATACTTTGTGTTGTGTAAAGTACCGTACAGACAAAAGAAAAGCAATAAAAAACTTTTAAATTATTAATTAAGTCGATAAAGCATTGCAGACAAGTAGGCTAAGCCCTACATCGTACCTGTCAACACAGATAACCAGCAAATTCATTACAGAAGCATTGCTGGCGGTGTAGTCCACGGATAGCCATGCTTTGCACATGTCTTGTCCTAGAGTCCACGACTGATGAACGTTGTATGTGGTGAAGACATTCATTGAAAAAGCTCCAATTGTGAGATCACTTAGGGCCAAACTCAATATCATGTAATTGCTGAAATTTCTCAGGCTTTGGTTGATGATGTAAGATAAAATCACCATGATGTTTCCAACCACCGTAACAAGGCTGCAAAGTCCAGCAAGTGTTGATATGACCAAAGCAATTTCTTGGCCGTGTTCAGTGTCATTTGGACTTTTGGTTTGATCAAACTGAGTGCTGAAGAATAACATCGACGCAAGGGTACTGTTGTTGGACATCATGAAGTTGACATGACCATTGAAAAACATCAAAAATATTTACTTTGTACATTAAAGTTTTATTGTAGATAAATTACCCATGAAATAGTAACAAGCAAAACTTTGGCAATCAATTCATTGATAAAATAGCAATCTTGCGAAAACGCAGCAGTATCAAAAGTCTTTTTAATCATGAAAATAATTAATAACATATGTCATTTGCTTTCAATAAAAATAGTCTACGTTTAACCTAAAAAGTCTGCAGCAAAGCATTTGAAAAAAACATAATCATCAAAACCATAAACTCGAATGTGGCCTACATTTGACAGTCGAAAGCTCGGAATTCAAATTAAAAATGCTGATTGAGTTTAGTTAATCATTGATTTGGAAAAGAAAATATATTTTGCATCTATTAAAACAGAAATACTCACAGTTTACTAACGAAAAAAAGGGTAGACTACTGGCAAAGGTAAAAATTATAACATATATTAAATGTCAAGTAATTAAGGGTAAACGTCGGCGACTGACGCGAAAATTTCGTATTCTGCTGAACACGAACTTAAAACTAATGGAAAAGCACGATACTTGTAAATAAAAAAGAAAACGAAAGACTCAAACTAATGTGTAATCTGGACTTGCAGATGCTTTGTAAATAGCCTATCTTCTACATAAATTAAAATCGACCCAGTTAGCAGTCTTGCACATCACAACAAACAATTGAAGTGTTTAAATGTAATTAGAATAATTAGTGAAAGTGGGTTATTTAGAAAATATTTTGTTTAATTTATTGGTATCCATTTCTTCTGCTTCTTATATTTTCTATTTAGTTTCCAGTTTACATTTAGGTCTACGTTTATTTCAGTATTGTCTTATTTTCATGCAGACTTTTTACAATTCAAATGCATTCACAGCAATCTTTTTGCAAGGTAGGTAACTTAACTTACCTTTCTATATCTACGGTCGGGCCTTTGAATCGTTCTAAAGCTGACTGTGTCTTTAGTGAGTAGTCTTAGAAATCCCGCAACCTGTTCCACTGTCCCATAGTAGGCTACTATAGCAGGCCAATTCTTAGGTAGAAAATAGATTTGTCTTACAATTTATGTTTATATAAAAAAAGTTTGTTTTTTGTTACTGGCACGTCGCAAGCAGTAGCTCCTCGTACCAGTCTTTTCTCTATGCTTTTTTTTTAATACGATAACGGTAAGAAAGGAAGCCAAAAATGCTTTCACAGCCTTTTTTATTGAATACTTTCTGACTTTGCTCTTTCTGTAAACTGTCATAGATAAAATTTTGTTGAAACTACGGAGTTTTTTTAACTCACCACAGACTGGTGTATGCCGCTCAGGGACGTATTAAGCAAGCATGTAGTAAAATTGATCACAAAAACTTCAAAACGTTTAATTGTTTTCTCTGCAAACTATTTAATATTTAATCATTTAATTTTTTTTATGCAAACAACAAACATAACATGATCGCTAAATTAAGAGTAACCTACTGCAACGAAACATTCAGAAAACTACATTTTTTACGATGTCTTTTGGTAAAACACCCTCACCGTCACGCGACTTCAAAAGTGTGAAGATTTGAACCTGACCTATCTGATACGAATGTGTTTAGTGTTTACTGGTTGTCTTGATACCTCCTGTAGCCAATGTGATGTTTCAGTAAAAGAACAGCAGCGCGTTCACTTCACAGAATTGTTGATCACTGGAGTATACAAGTAGGTCTAAACGGCTCGTAATGGCTAAAGATTGTGGATGGAAAGTTGTATGAGAATCAATAAAAGCAAAGAAAAGTAAATGACAGCTTCGAAAATTTAAAAAGAACTTTTTTCTGAGTATCCTTTAACTCATGTTTGAGTGCAAATGAGTTTATTGGCTGCAAAAAAGCTAATGTAGAGTAGATATTTCAAGAGATTTTATTTCAAATAAAAAAATTATTAATAGTTTTTTTTTTGTCGTATCCAGGCTTACACTTGGTGGTTGAAGATTTAGATTAAGTGGACGAGAAGGCAAGGAAGCCACTCTTCATGTCCAGGCATTCATTTAAGTTTCCTGCCAGAGACACAACCGCATGCTCTTGAGCGGTGTCGAACCGGCGCCCTTTCGATTGCCGTTACAGCGCTCTCACCACTCGGCTATGAAGCCGATTAATAGGTTAAATGCTTTAGGCTGGATTTCTTTAAATCAATATTAAAGTTTTGTTAATTCAACATTGCTTAACATGCCTATTGCTGAAGTACTTATACATAAAATATATATTTTTACTGCTAGTCTAGCTGGGACTAACAAAGAACTGCAAGCCTATGAGAATCGCTTTATTGTAAGCCGTGTGATATACTGTAATCAAGCGGTGTTGTATAATTAGTAATGTTTGACCAATGTTGAACTAGCCCCATAACCAGTTGCGGATCTACAAAATTATTTAAGAGGCGACAAAGTCCGAAGTAAAATGTGTGAAATGAAGTATAAGCTACGCTATATAATAAGTATACTAAGTAAAAAAGAAATCAGGGGTCTGGGGGGTTGCACTCAAACTTTTTGACATTTTTTGGACACTATTTGATTATTTTTTTAGATCCAAATTGCGTCTTCTTTAAGACGCACACTTTGTTTTTCACAATATTGCTCAATTTAAAGCAAGGTTTTTCTAGACGTTAAATTTAAAAAATGTTTGTTTAAAATAGAATATAAAAATTTAAAATTATTTCTTTAATGACAATTGAAACAACATCGATTAAATTTAATGAACAATGTTGCCCCTCTAATTATGCTTATAATTAAAAACCTAGGCTACATTTTGTAACTTTTATAAGCCATTTAGCGCAGAGTAAAAGTTTGTTAACACGTTTCTTTTTATCGTAACTTCATGCATTGTTTTCAACCTCAACCATAAAAACTTTCCTCGTTCGCCACTGATTCAAAGTTTTTTACCCTATAAGGTTTATGGCCTACATTAGCCAAATGGTTAATTGAATGTTCTTTGCGGCACTTTAGCGTCGTGAGTAGCCTACAGTATATGCAGCACGAACTGTAGGATACTTTAAACAAATAAGTCTTTCAAGCCCATTTGCCAAATTCAGGAAAATGAAGAATCCATAGCAGATTTGCGCATATGTTTTCATTTTGATCTGAGGTTTTTTGTATTATGCATATTGTGTAAGTTTGCAAATAACCCAAGTTAGAGAGGTATATATGGCCAAATTTTATTATAGATGCGTGCATTAGATGATGGGTGAAATTTTAAATTGTATAGACTAAAACTTGCCTAAAAAAGCTAAAGTTTCGTTTCAAGTTAATTATATAGTGCTTCTGGAGTGACCCCAGCACAATCAAATGAGTCACTCTACGCCACTAACTAGAGTACAAAAATATAGCTTTGCTTTCTACAATATCTACGCTACCGCACTTTGTTTGTAATGCAAAATGGTAGTTATTTCTTGAGTTACACCACAAAGCCTTGAAAGCAAATTAACACTTTACCATGAAATGAAACAGATACGAATTAAAACTGCCACACTTATTATAGGTACAAAAATAAGGACAAAAGTAAAAAAAAGAAAACAAGTTTGTTAAGTTGTTAAAATAAATTCTAAAGAGGTTCATAGTATTACTAACACTTCTACACTCTCAAAAGGAAAAAGTCTTATCAAAACAAAGAAAAGAACAAAATGGTTATCAATAAAAACATAACTATTTTATAGTATTTCCAACAGTTTTTATATGATCATCACCATGTCTAAAATACATGGACTTGCACAATTTAACAGGACATCAGTTGGAGCTCTGCTTCAATGAAAGGCACCGGCCGGTCAAGCAAAACAATTCTAAGACAGCCTAACTACCTCAAAAAAGGAAAAGTAGCCTATTCATAAGATAATAAAGGAAAGATTTTCAAGGTAATGAAATCTGGAATGGATGCAGAGTTATAACATCACAATAAAAAAACAAAAAATGCGCAGTGCTTTTTTCGATTCCCCATGAAAAAATTTCCAGCCTCTAAAAATGATTCTTGGCCAAGCTCCAAACGTAACTTACTTTACGGACCCTCCGATAATATGACCGTTGCTGCAAAATTGTGCGTTGATGATATTATTACTCTCAATTGTTCTCACTGCACTAAATAAAGGAAAACGCAAATAACCATTATCAAATATTTCTTATACTGAAGAACCAGAAAATACACCCAAACCTGCGAGAAGCAGAAAGTTGGCTGCCCATTTCCCGCTGAGCTGATCATAAAAACTGACATTGCTGAGTGACAAACAAACCTATTGTAAACTAATTAGACATGCACGTGACTTTCGGAACAAACAAGTTGCCAAACTCTATAATTAGATGCGCCTATTTCTGCAAGTTTCCAACTTCCTTATCAACCATCAGCGGTCGTCAACTAAATTACAACGGATGTTGGTCTGCAGCGGAAAGAAATCGATCAAAACTTGACAATGAAGTGACAGCAAGAATAAACAACAAAGAAAGCAAGCTACGCTTGCGGAAAGCAAGCTACGCTTACGCACTACACGTAATCCAAAAAAATACTCATTATATCAAAAACCTTTGGGCATAGATTCAACAGTTGCTTAACGCCAATGCCTTTAAGATGAGTAATTAGGCTATAGTCATAAATATTGTTTCTAAAGAGAGAGAGAAAGAAACCTCTTATTTTGTCTGTTTCGAAAAATAGTATACGGTACAAACATAAACCATTTTTACCATTTTATAGTTGTAATTTAGTCTCTATGGTTAAACATAATCCAATACAATTATATTCAACAACAGACAGGAAACAACAAAATACTATATCAGTCATCGAGTCAGCTGCTTCCTAAAGGAGATAAAGTTTTGCAAAAATGCAAAAACATTATGCGAGATGTTGTGAGTAAAATTGTTTTGTGAAAGCTAAAATGTTTCGCGTCTTCTTTAACAAATCAACAAAGAGAAAAAGTTTATTTTTATTGCTTAAATCAATAAAAATGATTAAAGCCTAAGAAATAAATTATTGATTACTTTTAACAATTCAAACGTTTCAGTAACGCATGAGTGACAATAAATTGATGTAAATGCCTTCACAAAACAGTAGCCTGAGCAACACAAACGGTCCTGTCAACAAGGTTCGTCAAGAATCAAAAGTTACTTAAAGGAAGCCATGCTAATGCCAAGCCTCTTACTGTTATTTTTATTTTAAACCTGCGGCATCATTTTTTCAAGAGAAGAAAAATACGAAAATTCCTACTACCCTTAGGCTGCTAAGTTGATTTTCTACATAAAAAGCTGCATTGTCCAAGTTGTCTCTGAAACAAAATGGATAAATGCAAACGATTAATAGCAAAAGAATACGCATTGTTTCCGAACCCTTTAGAAAAGTTTCGGGCACTAAAATCATCTTTGGCCTTGGCCCTATAATACTTCTTAATCCCCCTATCAGCGCTCCTGCCTATGTATCAATTTTTTCATTGTTTGCAGACTTTCACGCCTCCTACTGTGCATAAACTCTACAGAATTTGCATTTTATAACAACGCGGTTTGTGTTCTTTCCGATATGAAACGACTTTCAGAAAATTAGTCATGCTTAAGTTCACGGTTAAAAAAACATAAGCAAAGCTTAAACAAGTATTCCAGTTCATTTGTTAATTAGGCCACTGCTCAGCCGAATCGGTTAAGAATATTTAATTAAGCTTCCCTCGCATGTGCATTGTGCAGAACTTGTTTTCATTAGGCCTACTCACTGCCGATTCTACAGAGTGACAAGGCTATCTGTTGTTTTTGTCAGCCCTTCATGAAAAATTACATTTAGGTCTACAGGATTTGAATTTTTAGCTTCAACAACAGCACAATTAAACGACGCAGAGTTGACCAGTGTCACCAGTTTGATATAAATGGCATCCTATAAATCGCAACTTTTTGTGATATCCAGGCTTACGCCTGGGACTCGAAGACAAGTGGACTCGAAGGCAAGCCAATCTTCGTATCCACCTTCAGGTACGTCTTTAAATGTCTTACCAAAGACGCAGCCATGCTTTTGAGCGGTGTCAAACCGATGCCCCTTCGATTGCCGCATCAAGGCTCTCACCATTCGGCAATGCAGCCGACCTAAACGGAATTGAAGAACCTCTTCATGATTTTGTAACATTGCAAAACAAAGTTTACAGTTAAACTTTCCTTTGTAGCAACCAATTAGCTTGATAATTTAGGCTTAAATAAAGTTTTAAGATTTCTTTAAAAAAAGTAATTTGTTGTTTATTGTATAAAGCCCTATAAGACTTAAAATCTTTTTTAAAAGAATTATTTTTTTGTCCAAGCAAACTTATATCATTACCGACTGTTAAATCTAATACAATATTTTTCAGTTAGGCTAACTCTGTTGAAGAATAAAATTATTATGTTGATGAGCTCCAAAGCTTCCAAAAGAATGCAAATTTTTTCAAAAATTTATGGCAATCAAGCTTTGTGTATCTTTCTGTAACTTTAGCAGCTCGGGAAGACGCTAAAACTGTGCTATTTTTTATGATCACAATCTTTGTTTGGACGAAACTATGATGCCTTAATTTTTAACTAGAAAAGTTACTACTTTCCCATCAGCTGGTGACATTGAAACAATTCCCATCACATTGGCAACTTTGCTGGCTGAGCGTGATAGTCTGGATAGAGATACAACTGCCACGACCTGATGGAGCCAAAGCTAATATGCTTTTAAGTCAAAGGAAATGTTTTACCTTGTAACTGCCACGACTCCATGGAGCCAATATGCTTGTAACTCAAAGGGAATGTTTTATTTTGTATCCTTACATTGTATTATCAAGTTTTGTCGCATGCGCTTCTATTAGCAGTGATTATATTTTCTTTTGTTTAATTGAATTCCATAAATTATTCATAGACCCAGGTTTCGAACACCAGTCAGGCTTTCTTGAGTTACAAATAAGGGTTCATTGCAAACCGCTACATCTGAAAATATATAAATGCTCACAACGCCCTAGTAAGTTAAAACTTGCAACTATTTCAAAAATAAAAATCATTTTAAATTGTGTTTGATGCACAAAAAATGACGGAGTTCCAAGACACTTTTTGAAAATATTCATTACCAAATATTTTTGGTTAGAAATAATAGCTTCTTATGAAAGGCATTTATCTATGAATTTATTTATTATTTATATAAAGGGGTTTCGCCTCTAGTACTGGTAGGTTTGTAATAAATTCCAGGTCGGGTCGCACCGAAGACTTTAAACATATTACCGATAATGTTCTTTCTTGCATAACGCAGTGAAGATAAGTCGGGTAATAATTTGATGACAACCTAAATGCAATATGATTAAAACGAACCCTGTCGCTGAAAGACCTTAGCAGTTTGAGCGACAATAAATAAAACATAACATTAACTTATTAGTCGGTTCGGAATGAGAGTAAACAGAACAAAACTAGCTCACTTTCGCAGGAAAACCGCAAAACTGAAAAGTTTGGAAATCATCTTCTTGAAAAAAATAAAGTTATTGTTTTTGTTATAAAATAAACGTAATAATAACATCTGGAGCTATGTAGGATTACAAACAGAGAACGTCCATTTTCCTACAAAACATACCTGTGCACCGTGTGAATAAGTTTTTTTCTTAAAAATTAAAGTGACCAAATTACCTACTTAAATTCACGCTGTATGCACTAGCGTTGACGACCAGGTCGAAGGGCCTACAAAGAAAACAACTCATATTTTATGAAATTCTATACCTTTCCTTCTCATCCGTGCCCAAAATGTTTCCTCAACGGCCTTGCGAACAAACATAAACGCTACAGTTTTTGCATATTTACGCGGCTCCCTGGAAAACCTTGAGACGCACATGATACCGCTGGGGCTGGACAAAAGGTTTTGGTGCTTGTAGGACAATGAAGTTCTTATTTAGTCAAGCACTTCTGAAAACACATAAAAAAGCCCTTTGTAATGTCTATTCTACCTTGCAACTGCGACTCTTATTTTGATAAAAAAAAAAATACTCGTCCCGAATACTTATTCCGCGGTAATAGGCTACATAGAGCTGTTTAATCTTCAACAATCAGTATTTAAGATGAAAGGAATTGTAGTCTTGTTTCAGGTAGGCAATTTACATAAAGAACTAGATCAACAAGATGCTATACCCTATTTCCCCTAAAAACTAGAGTGACTAGAAAAATGAGTGTGCTTTTACATTGGCGCTCCAAATATACTCTAAAGAACATTCCAGGCATCGAATTCTGTGTTGACCAGCGTCACAATTCAAAGTCTTAGTGCAATGAGATGTAGGCGTGTCGGGTCTCGGCAAGCGAGAACACAATCAATCTGTAAACTTAGGACCTTTCCAAATGCGCAAATTGTGAAATAACTTGCCGTTTCGTTGCCTTATAGCTCGTCTTCCTCAAGCACGCTTAGGTTTTCGACCAAGGGTTCGATTCCATGATGGGATCGATAATTGTCGCTGTGGTATAACTTACAAAATCAATAATAGCAAGTGGAAAGTCAATGACGGTAACTTTTAATTAAAGTTTTTTGAAGAAGTTTAAAATAATTGCATCACAATAAAACGATGATTTTCAAAGTTGTACAATTAGCTACAGTATACTTCCAAACTCACTTTTCCTCATGGAAACATGAAAGTTAAAAGGACAAAAACACAGACTAACAACGTTAAATAACTCAACGCTTTTAAAAACTATGATGATAGCAGTAAGTTTGCTAAATATTGCAACGCGATTATGAAGTTCACTGACAAAACCATCAATATCACGTTGTAACGTCCATGATGCTAGATGCGGTGTTGTTGGAACTTTTCCAGCAAAATCGTGAAATGACAGAAGTTTTAAAAACCGCCAACCAAACTTTTGCAGCCATAAACGACCACATGATTTTCCCTGGTTTGAAAGATTTCACTGAAGGATAGCACAGTTTCACAATAGCAGTTTATTGTCATAAAATAATTCTCAAGACTGTCTTTGCGATAGTTTTATCCTTTCTGCCATGAAGCTCAGTAGACCTTTACAATGATTTAGGATCTGTAGACGTTGAATCAGTGTAAGATAGAACTGATATATTGGCTGGATTAGTTAGTCGTAGCTGGAGTACTCTTAACATCTTTTGATAGAAGAAACAAGATCAGTATGATGCTGTTTGACGTTAGAATAACGTTGCTTAGAATGGAAGTGTAATGGTGATTCAATACAATTTTCAATAGTTGGAGTAAAACACATAAAAGCAAACATCAACTATTTCGCAAGTCTACAAGTTGGGAACAATGGTAGTGAACGGAAGCACAGGGGAACTGTCTTCCAAAGTCAGCGCCCAATTGGTACATTCGATAGCAGCATCACTATCTCCCTCGCTTTCAAGAATCTCCGCAAGCTGTTGCCTGCGTGACGAAAAGTGATATGTTAACAACACCGACTTTGCTTAATGAGTGTGTGTTATTTATACTTGCAACAAAATAAACCTCAATCAATCCAATGTATATACCTGTTCACATAGTTTGCAAAAGTATTTGGTCACCCTTGTTAACGCAACCACATTTCACGGTCTTGGTCATTGAAAGCGAAACAAAGCTCAGATAAATTAGGTCTACCAACAATTAATCAAAAACTATAATCATATGAAAACAACGCAACGTTCATCGATGCGCCAAGCAATGACACGTAAAATTTTCGCAAGTTACGGCTTTCGTCTCGGAGACACTATACTTTAGTAAGTTTGGTAGATCACTGTAAATAAACGTAAAACATTGATTTTATATAAGCTACTTCATCAAGTAGACTCACAGATAGGCAGTGACAAAAGGACAATATCACACACTGTATGAAAAAATTCTAGTCACCAGCGTCAGTGGCTCACCATATGGTGTGTGATGTGGCGTCTAATTTGACAGCGTCTTGAAGAAGCTTCTTCGCAAATCCAACTCTTCCTTGACATTGAAGTACACTGGCCAGATGTTCCGTAGCTTTAAAGATGAACATAACATTTACAAATGCGACAACGGCAAGATGCTTTTTAGACGACTTGCCTTAATTTAACAAGAACAGCATTGCTCGAATTTTCGTAAATCCACATACTGGAAGTCGCATTTCAAGAACATTATACACTGTAAACAGTATACAGCGCCACTTAATTACAAGTCGATGAATTCACTTATACAGTAACCTAGTCCCCGGAGCCCACATACTAGGTTCACTTCGGGATCGGGCGAGTTTGAGATTAATAAGCGGGGACTATTGGACAAAAAATCCTTTGCCAAAATGTCTCTAACATTTAAGCTTGCAAAGAAAAAAATATTCATTGTTGGAAGCACAGCATACCTCCAACATGATTGGGGCTCACAGTGAGTGTGTTGTTGTACATGGTACAAGCCTCAGCCAAGTCTCCACAGTGTTCGCTTAGCCTTCCTTTCTGGACGACAAAACAAAATAATAACGATAACGTAGCAATACATTCACAGCAAAAACCATGCTTCAGGGCGGTGCACATGAGATCGTACACAAAACTTCTTTGGCAAATTACTTATCAGGTTCAGGAGGCAACAAAGCACCAGATTTTTCTGTTGTGAGATTTTTAATTGCAGTTTTGTGTTCAAATCATGTCCAGTATTTGATATCATCAGTCCATTCTTGCAGTCTGCTTTATCATGTTTTTTTTTTTTTTTTACAGAAACATAATACCCTCGATAGCCCAATTGATGAAGAGCCTGTGTCAGTGGTTCAAAGCCTCTGCAAGTATGCGACACTGTCAGAATTAAGCTGACAAAAAAACTTTCTCAGTCCGAAGATAAAGATTCCTACAACCAAACAATCCAAATTACAAATTTTCAAACATAGACGTCATACCGATCACTAGACTATAAGACTGTTTTCGATGTACAAAGCAGAATAAATTAAGTGACTAGTTCAATTAAAGTAGGAATGCCTGCAGATACAATATACCAGACCTTTCTATCAGCTAAAAGCGTGGTTTTTGTTGAAAACTGAAGTAAACAACATCCTGGGTTTCGTGTTTGACTGAAAAAACGAATTACTTTTGATAAGTTGACGTGAAATTGTAAACAGACCAGGGAAAAACTACAACACAAGTGAGATCTTACCATGTATAAAAACGACGGCAGTAGCGGATGAATATATCCCGCTTCCGTCACACACAGCTGCGCTTCGTTAAACCGGTTGAGCGTCAGGTAAACTTCAGCGACCTGCAGCCAAGCTTCTGCGCGGGCCGATGATATCGAAGCCAACCTGTGGATTTCTGTTCGTTACAATTAAGACACAGAACGACACTTGTTAGGTAACTCACGAAAAGACTCACACTTTTTCACTACTACCTTGGTAGAATGCTTTCAATCATTACTGCATTTCAACAACATAGGTGTAACAAATTTATCGCTCGGATGAAACTACTGCGCTGTACTCTCTTGCTCAGAGTTGTGTAGAAAAGTTCTGTTTGACAAGACTGACGCACGATAATTTCACATGACAGCATTGCGTTCAGTTTACCAAGTCATACAAATTACCAGAGATATTCACAAGATCACGATCCTGCAGGATCAGGAGGATTCAAAAGTTTTTGCAGCCGATCAAATGTTGAAAAAAGCGCATAAAATTATTGACGAACTTATCAATTTTTTTTCTTTATATCTAGCCTATGCATGACATGAAGTGAGCTATAGTTTGGATGTGCCCTGCGCACCCCAGTTCAAAATGACATTGGTATAGATTCTAAATCACATTGACATGTCATTTAAAATTCAATTTTGAAAGGATTAAGGACTGTGTCCTAGGGTTGCCAGGAAGCAGAAATGTTCACAGAATCATTGAAAGTTTAACAATATCAGGATCTTTTGAATTTTCAAAACCATCGTATCCGACTTGTATTCGTCGGATCAGGATTTTAAAAAGGTAGATCCAGACATCTGTGCAAATTACCCACGCCGTGACAGAAACGAAATCTGTAATGTTTCAACTAAAACATTTCAAGACCATAACAAAAACGAATTAAATTTTCGCTACCTTGGCTGCAGATCCGTCTGTGATGTAACATCAGAGGCTGTCTGACCGTATTTGGAAGCAATGGCCGAGCCAGCCATGATCGAACCTACATTGCAGTTACCAGTTAACAGACATCAAATTTCGGTTGCATGACCGAGTGGTGAAAGCACTGATCGAAGAATGGTTGTGTCTTAATAAGTGACGTAGTAACATTCTTGAAATACATAAAATACGGAAAATGACTTCCCCGTCCACTTACGTCAATCTTAAACCACCGGACATGCAGATGAACATGACAAAAAAACACGTGGAAAAAATGTTTATTTCGCAGCAGTCGAGTCTTTGAAATTAATTTGTATCACAGGTATAAACATGTCATCACCAACCAAACATGAGTTCAAATGACCACAACAGAAAATTTCACAATTTTTAACAAAACAAAAAGGAAATACCAGTTTCCAGCTCTAAGCCAAGACTTAAGTTGGTTGCACTCATCCCGTCATTTGTCATTCTGTCAAAGGCGTTGTCTGGACTCAACCTACCAACAAAACATTGACCAAATAAGCAGATTAAAAAAAAACTTTTCATACATTAAAACATTTAACATGTTGTGAAGAGCAACAGAAAACGCATTTACAAAGCACAGCAAGCAATTAAAGCAAAAGTTCAAGACGTTAATATAATCTTTTCACTTCGCAAAAGATATGCCATTCATTTTGTCACACAAGAAAATTGGTATGCATAATTACAGGTTTGCTTCGGGCCTGGATGACCAGATCTTCATGATTTCATCGCACATCCACAAAGCTTCGCCACCGTTGCCAGTGTGTTGGTCTAGTTTGCACATAGTTGCGAGCAACCTATCATATACAGTTTGTCATTACAAACGCATACTGCATATATCCGCAGATTACCTGAACAAGAAACGATAAGAAATAGCAAAGATGCTTGTGTATTTTACGACCTACTAGTTTTTTCATCTCTTGATTTGCGATGGACAGAATCAGACGGAGAAAAAACGTAAAGGCAAACGCCGCAAGGGCAGTATCAGCCACCCACAGTGGAGGAAAAACCGATGCTGGATGATGATAACGACGCCTCTGTATTACGTCATTCTCATACGAGACCAGCAGGCAGCACTTGTTCTAGCTGCTTGAGCAAGTCACTCATGCTTGCTAACGAAAAGTTTGCTTTCAACATCATATAGTGGTTTAACGAAAAACAAAACAAAAAAAACTTTGAAGCAGCATTGCTATAAAAGTTATAACCAAGAGGGCAATTGTTAATCATTCTATTTAAACGCGTTATTACTGAGCAAAATAAACGTTTTATCCAGGCGACTGATGCAAAAGGCAGTTTTATTGCTGCAAATCACACATTTTAAATAGAAAGATCCAAACACAACATCAAGTATGCGAAAATTTCTAGCCATCGAAGCGCAGGATACATAACGTTATGACTCACCTTATGTCTTCTGGATACATGTCGAGCGTGGCCTGAAGAGAGAGCCTGGCGTCATCATAGAGCTTGCGAGATGTAAGGAGGAGCGTGAGTAGAAGAAGAGAGTCAATGTCTTCCGGATTTAATTCCAGAGCTTGCTTCACCTGCCAAAAAGCAAACCTTTGCTATCAATACATAGATACTGGCATGGCGACTGAGTGATCATCGCAGAGTCGACACCCCAACATTTCTTGACGTCAAAAGATACAAAATTAACACTCAACCTTGAAGTAACTATCTTGAAGAACTTAAAGTAACTCTTTGAACAATTGCGTTCTCATTCACCTTTTTTAACGCTAAAGGAATTTTTCTTTGCAGGGCGAGTTCTAAGCCGAGGAAAAGGAGTGGCTTGTGATCGTGTGGGTCGAGTGAGTGTGCTCTAAAAATAAATGATCGAATCGGTGATGCAGCAGGGTGCTCTACACACTGGGTTACACCAATAAACAACAGTTGTTTATCGACTGCAACATGGAAGTGTAGCCAGCCGTCAAAAGTTGCCGCGTTTACATAGTTTCAACTTAAACAGCCACTATTTATTGCATCAAGAGCACTTACTTTGCGTACGCAGTTTCGGCAAGGTGTCTGAACGAAATCTGCTCGTTACGAATAGAACCTTGAAAAAAGATTTTTTTTTTACATTCATATACACGCTACGCTTTACTTTGTTGTCTATGAGAAAACAAAAAAGGTTAATGTGCAATCCATCCATAGTAGTCATGCTGTGGTAAACAATACTCACTGGACAACGCTTTCAAAGAGCAGCCCACGCCGATGCTAAGATGAGCCCGTGATTGCAATCCTTCGTTTTCGAAACTTCCTTCCGCCATTTTGACTGCTACTCGGGAATACGTTAAACCTTTATCTAGTTCTGGAGGATGTAGCTCGTAGCAAGTCTTGGCAGCCAGCAGTGCTGACACCGAGTCGTTCTCTTTGATTTGGCAACATTCTGAGAAGCATTGAAGAGCTTGGCAACCCTGAACAAAAAATCTGTTGACGACGACAGCTTAAGAAGCGTTCTTATTGTTACACCAGCATGATGTAATTCATCTGTGGTGATATAAAACTGACTCTTTCTGTACATTTTTATCAAACGTTACAATGTAATTATACATATTAACACAAAATCAACACGCATTGTATGGAATTCCTATGCATAGTTGAATTTCAACGAGGTAAATGTGGACAATGCATGAAATACTTACTTTTCCTGCAGAGCAAAGCGCAAGAGCGTACTGATGCCAAATATGGTAGCGATCAAAAGCATACTTCAGTGACTTTTCTATGGACTGAATAAATGAAAGCAAATGTTAGTGAGAAAAGAAGTTGTTTGCACTTACTGCACAAAATCGTTCCATTTACCATTTTCTTTTCAAATCAGTTGTTATATTTCTGCTAGACTGCAGAAGAAATAATTAATTAACCCGCTTTGTAAAAAAAGCAAATAATAATTATAAGCAATTGCTGAAAGCTTACACGTACAATAGAACATGCATCATTTTTAACAGGATACAGCCACTGAGAAACAGTTAAAAACTGTACTTACAGAGCTTATGAGTTCGTACTGTCCCAAGTGTACACAAGCAATACATAAGAGATTGTACACAGTTTCCGCACTACGAAGGGTCTCTTCTCTGCTCTCAGCGTGTTCGGGCGACATGTCCAATACTGGATCCACATTTAACTGCAAGTATGTTGCGCGGATTATAAGGAGTGCATCGCTGCAGTGGCTGGGTAGGTTGTAAGGCAGGGACTTGCCTTATTCCTGTTGTGCTACAAGTTGCATTTTCTGCTACAAAACTAACTTAACTTGAATGCACTGTCGGGTTAATAAAGGTCTCATAAGTATGGCACTAAATCAGGTAACTGCATGGCACTCATCATTAGGGAAATAAATTGAGACTAATAATGTACTAAGCTCTGCTTTTATACAAGTTTGATGAATTGATGCCTGCTTTGTGAGCCACTGAGAGCAACGCATGTCTGCGTTGGATACAGAGGTGCATAAAACACGAACATTACTTGGTTGGAGCCAGGGATATCTAGAGAAGGGGATATGAAGGCTCGCAGCGATTGCCTTATTCTCATGACACTACCAGGGCGGTAGTTTGTAGTGCTTTAAACATGTGGTTCTTTTTAAAATCGTAGAAAATTTTGTAGTGCAGCTGGTACAATGAGCTACAGAAGACAGTTAGCAAATGTTACGTAGAGCATATTTAAAGAATACTTGTTTGGAAAGACAGTTGAAAAGTTACGAGTAAGCTGTTTTTTTTAACAAAGCCTTTGCGGTAAGCTAGATGTAAAGCAACTATATGGGTAGTTGAATTAACAAGCAACCATGAGCATGCTGTGGATATCCAGGCCTGATTCTAATAGCGCAATGCAGGTTATCATAACAAGATTTACTAAACTACTATCGGTGCCAATTGTCATTTTACGATAAACTAAAGCCCTTCTATTGTCAGACGTAATAAAAGCCTTCGTATCCCCTTCTTTAGATATCCCTGGTTGGAGCACAGCTGATAGTTTTATACTACTGTATGAAGCCATTGATTGTTACGAACATAAGGCGGTTGAGGTGCATGATTGTTATGCTGTCAAAGAGTTTAACGTGAATCGAACACCAAACATACAAGAAAATCAGAACTTGAGCGATTATTTTGAGAAATCAGTCTCACCATTATTTCAGAAATGAACAACAATAGAATGGCCTCTTGTTCAATGGTGGCAGGTTTGAACTCGCTAAAAAACAACGAAAAGAATTACAGCTATAGCGATTTCCAAAAAAAAACGCACACAAAAACTGTTCCTTGAAAATGATTTGCAAAGTTCTACGAAGAATCGTGAAAACTAGATTAGAATGTGGGATGTTGATCAATTCTTAAGTAAAAAAAGAGAAATATCTTCTAACAGATCAGTAAGTTTTTTCAAAATTTGTATACTTTGTTTATTTTAAAACAATATTTAATAGAACTCTTGTATACTACATGGGACATGCGTCCATGTCAAGAGTTGAGGAGGAAGAAAAGTTAAATTATAAGCTAGATCGGCCTCAATGTTCCAATAAAAAATTAAAAAATATGCAATGCATTGTGTTGTGACTACATCACGATGTGTTTGTATTATCATCATAACGACAAATAATGTGTTACTGTTTTATAACATCACACATAAAGCCTACACTAAACATGCTCCAATTGGTCCATCGCTTGGATGTTTAGTGTTTAACAAAACATCAAATGCAGAAAAACAAAAATATGATGAGAAATAAAGAGAATCAGTTGTTCAAGATTTGAACAAATCTATTTATTCGCAAGTTTACTGCCCATAAGGTTATTTGTGAATGTTGGTGTAGAAGTGGAACAAAATAAATGATGAACTAGCCATGCTCTTTGAAGGGTAGACATTGAAAAAAAAAATTATTGTCCATGACAGTGACAATGTGTCAACGAAATCTTGTAGAGAAAAGTTAGTGATTCCACATGCTTCATCCAAACATGATCAAGAAAACTGCTCTGTGAAAAGAAAAAATGCAGCTTCGAAACTTCTTTTAGACATTACATACGTTTGCACGTGCTTGCGATCTTTTTTTTCCATGAACGTCAAAAATGTATGCTAAACAGCGCAGCGTTTCCACAATTTGCATGCAGTGAGCATGAAAACAAAACGGACGCAATCTAACTTCATGCAGTTCACTTTCAAAAATACCGGCAGGTGTTTATTAAAGTGATGAGAACCAACATCGATCGAACGCATTCCATCTTTAGGATCATCGCATCTACTGGTTACACTCGCTACGCCAGTACATACGTACAACCCGATCATTCCAAGGACAAGTTTAAGTGGTTAAGTTTGTCAGTTACTACCCGTACTACAATCAATGTTATGACTTCTGTACAATTTTAACGGCTTTACAATTGTCGGCTGCATAGCCGAGTGATGAGAGCCCTGAAACGGCAACGAAAGGGTGCCGGTTCGACACCGCTCGAGAGCATACGGCTGCGTCTTTGGCAGGACACTACATGCGTGATGGCAGTGATGGTGGACACAAAGATTGGCTTCCTTGCCTTTCCGTCCACTTAATCTAAATCTTCAACCATTGGGCGTAAGCCTGGATGCGACAGAAAAAAAAACAAAAAAAAACGTTTTACAAGCGATTTTGGCGGCGAAATTAGCAAAGTTAAAAGTGTCTTTAACATCAAATCAACACATTTGCATTTTAATCAGTCCTTTCGAGTCAGATTCACAACTTTTAGTTGCGTCGTTAAGTTGATTAACTACAAGTGATCTTTGAGAAGTGACTACACACAAACGTGAGTACACGACAAAACAAAAATAAAAAGCAGGCAGCAAAGCAGTATAATACAGCCATCACTCGTGCCCACTAACTTTTCTCCCAAGAAAAATTTCGGTTTTGTTTGGAAAGAACTATTTGTAGGAAGCTGAGATTCAAGTAAAGTGGGAAACATTTCTGACGTTTTGCTCATGTTGAGAAACTGGGACGGTTTGTCGTTCGGCTTGTCATCTTCGTTTCCTTCAATACTGTATTTGATCGTTGAAGTTCCACGCAAAAGTATCATGGCAAGTTTGCAAGACAAAGTCTGGAAAGAAAACAGTAAAATCTTGCCCTATTCTTGCTATTTCAAATTACTGAAATCCATCTGGCAACACACAGCTTTATAACCAAGCAGAAAAACACGTAACTAATTAATTTCGAAACAAAAAGTGCTTTGTTTTCACTTTAAACTAAATTGCTTTTTGAAAACCACATCAAAAATAATACAACCAATAAAACCGAACCTGCTGGAAATGAAAAGATAGCTTTGAATGTAATGTCTTTATAAGGGTTCGAAGAAGACTCACACCTTTCCACATATCGCTGAAAGAAAGGTATGAACAAAAAAGTCAAATGCGTTTTTACAAGATAAACAGTGACAAAACATTGTTGTCTTAAATTTATTTTTGAGGTGCAAGGAAACACAATTACATATAGCATCAACAATAGCAAAAACGAAAGTCTTATCATATAAAGTAAATGGTGCTGCTTGTGATGTAATAACAGAAGCTGCATCCATCGCAAGCACACACTACTGCGAGCAGTTTATAATTGACAAAATTTCAGAAAAGCGGTAGGCTATAGAGGTAAAGTCGACTACATCAGCCTTACCCTAAATCCACTCATATTCTCTTAACACTAAGTAACAAACACTTGTAAAACAATGTCATAGCATATTTCAAACGTTGTTTAGCATGACTGTTGATATGAAGAGGTATGGAACATATGTCTACTAAGCAACAGGCATTTTTTACCCAAAGCAAGTAAACAGATGTGGACTAAAATATAAACAAACGATGCAACTGGCATAAATAAAAACATTTTTTTAATTTATTTCCAACTTACACAATGCTGATAAAAGTTATTATGTAATTTGCGTTTTTGTTACTTGCGGCATTATGTTTTGCTTTTGAAACAAAAATTTTCATTCTTAGATTTATTTTTTACCACTACGTTTGCAATTAAAATCTTGGTCAGCACTGTTCAGCACGTGAAATCTAAGTAAGAATATAGCAAAAATATAATAGATCAGATTTTGTATCCGAGTTTATTGCTTGAATGCTAGAATTTTAAACTGTTGCAAATCGCTGTATAATTCAAACCGACTAGCTGAATACTTTTCTTTCGTACCCGTTTTTCACTTGAAGAACTGTGCAATTATGAATCGCAGTTTCGATCACGAAGCTCACGAGCGTGTCATCAGTAATCATGCTCCGTGAGGGATAAACCTGTGTCACGTATTTCACAATGAAACGTAAACATCAGACTCGCATTTTGCAATGTATATACATGTAACATGTCAGAAAAACATACTGTTATACAATATACATGTATATAATTAATATGCATGTGAATATGGTTGACTTCTGATGTTTCAGGATAAAGACCAGGCTTCTTAGAAGCAAAATGGAAAGATAAATGTGGGTATGACAAATAGGCTACCGTATTCAAAGTATTAAGCCACTACTGACACAAAAACAAGTTTTGAGTTTTAGTGAGAAAGAAATAAGTTTAACTGATAATGTTGTCCATCCACTCAATTATATGAAGTACAATCGTTTCTATTATATAGTTGTTTTCATCAATTGAAATAAATAAAAATTGTCATTTACAAGAATGTTGATTGTTGAACTAATAGGCTGCAGGTTATTTACAATACGAGAAATGCTAAACCACAAAAGTATTGGCAGTTTTCTAACCTTTTCAAATTCAACCAAATATTTAATTAATAGCATAATGGCTTGTTGATAGCACTTGATAAACGGATCAGTGTCTGTTTTTGAAGACTTTTCGGATACTTGCTCCAAGCAAAGACCTGAAAATATAAAATAACCGGAATTCAGAACATTCAGCTGTCACTTTACGAGACGTATTTAAGAAATAAAGTTTTGTAATAAAATTCAGCATGCATCTTTTGAAACAAATCGGACTTGCGGTTATTATACAATAATTTCAATTTAACTTTTCAAGATAAAAATGTTACCATTACTCCTAAAGGTTATGAACAAACCTTTGATTGAGTAAGCTTCTGATAACATTCTTAGCTTGTACAAGTGACAAGCTTGTTTGATTGACACATCAAGGTCTATTTTATCATACACTTCTAGAGATGATGACAAATTCCCTTGGGCGTAATGGACCTTGGCAAGAAGCATCGACGCTTCTTCTGGGACTTGAAACTGTCAGGAAATAGTAACATATTAAAATGAATATATAACAGTATTGAGCGTATACGTGAGTCTTGAGATCATGCTAACAGCACAGTGTGGTAAAATAGCTTGCAGGATCTATGTTCAAGCTCTGACAAAATACAAGCATCAGGTATCTTGGAGTAGCGATTGTCATCCCTAAATAATAATAAAATATCTTCTACCATGTTTTGCCAGATGAGGCTGAGGAATCATCATCTTTATATCAGTCATCTATTGTTTTAACACACCAGGATTGTAATGCATATGTACTGTTATAGGAATGGTGCTGTTTCAGGGCTTAGTTTTGTTGTTTTTCAAAATAAAAAAAAATTCTGAAAATTATTGAAATCACCACTTGTATACTGTCATGTATTCTGTGACAACAACTGAGCTTTATATAATCTATAAAATCTATTAATAGATTTTATTAAGAAGTTTACATTTCTACAAGAAATATATCAAAAAATGTCATGCCATAAGATGAGACATTGTATACAGTATACACAGAACACACCAATGAATTCTTGCATTCACTTGATTGCAAATCTTGCAAGGATTTTTTAATGCCAGCTAGTGATGACAATGCTTTGTTTACATTCTCGTGCCGTGGTTCATGTTCAAGAAAAAAGTTTTCAACGTGTGCCTCACATTCAACCAACTTCACAGATGGATCTGGTAAACAAGAAAATGAAAGAACATCTTACGAGCACGAAATGTAGGCAAGTTTCATAATATGATGAGTGTTTTGATAAGTTCAAGCAATCAGTTTAGAACACATTAATGACTGAAAAAAATACTGTAATTTGAGAGTAGTAATAGATGAGCAAAGTGTAAAATATTATATAGATAGGAGTCGCTCAGTTCTGGTCTCAAGCGGCTTTTGTGGACATTTGTAACTGAGAATGTTTGGTCAGTGTTGTCAGACGCCACCGTATAATTCTACTCTTCAGGAGAATATTGGTTAACCCTCCAAATATGGCGCTATAGTAATTCTAACTTATTTTTGCCAGTCAATAAAAAATTTCAGCCTATTTTCCAATTGTTATTGAGAAAATGCTGCCATTATTAGCCTACACAATTTATATGTGTTTGCAGGCCAAAACCAACACATTGTGCAGCAACAAAAGTAGGCTTTAAAAAATTGCCGCATGAGCCAGAACTGGCCAACGCGACAGACTTTGGGCACCCCTGCGAAAGGCTCTCCTACTAGGTTAGTTGACAAATGTTTAAAATTATTAAACTAGCCTACTTACTGTAAACTCTATAGCCTATCATACTTAACATACAAATGGAATGATATTAAAAAATTTGAGGTTTTAGTGACTAACCTGATGAACCATATTTGTTGATAAGTTGTCTCAAGCTTTCTTTAGCTTTTTCCCAATGTGATTGATTCCTTAGACTCAATACCTCAGACTCTAACTTCTGCCTTTTATTTGACATGATCCTTTTTTATTTTTAAAATACTTAATGGTTCACAATGTTTAATCACTTTTAGCAGCCCATAACACTTAACACATTTCCACCTGCATACCACCAACTGTCATGAACCCTGCATCACAACTCTTACAAAGGGAAAGCTGGCTGCAACCTGTGTATCTATCACTTACTTTCATCACAAAATTAACCCTAGTTCAGTAATAATATTTTACAACCTTAGCTTTTTCAAAAACCATTTCAAATACAGTCAACCCCGCTCAATCGGACCACATCGGGACCAAGCCAAATTGGTCCGATTAAGCGGGTGGTCCCATTAAACGGGGAGAACGAATTTTTTTCATCGTTTTTGAAAATAGTTTAAGCATTTTAAGCACCTCGTTGGCGTTTACGCGAAGCTGTAGCTGCACTACCATTATTCTCATGCTTTGCCCATAGATCTTGCAATTCCCTCTCCTGTACACGCAGTCTTCTTAATGTTGACTCTGGTAGGTCAACAATCTCGGCTAACTTCCTCTCTGACATTCCCGAAGGCTGGTTTTTCATTTTGTTAAGAATCTCTATTTTTTCTTTAAGTGTTTGATCTACGCGAGTTATTGCTGCCAATTTTATTTAAGCGCTAAAAGCATTCATTCATTCTTCTGTACAGTACAGTATTCGGTGCTGCATCACAATTACTGCAATTCTGATAGATGACAATTGACCTTATGAAGTGACAACAAGCGTTTGTTTATCTGTAGCCTACTTCACTTTAAAATGGCTTAGCGAGAACGTAGCACGTTGCCTACATCAACTCTTGACGCGTCACCTCACAGAAAAATGTACAAAAAGTAAAAAACGTTAACCATAAAGGCCTATTTTAGGGCGGAGGGTGGTCCGTTTAAGCGGGGTGGTGGTCCGTTTAAGCGGGGAAAATTGTACAGAAAAATGGATTTGGATTCGGGACCAGTGCAAAATGGTCCAAATAAGCGGGTGGTCCTATTAAACGTGGGCCAATTAAGCGGGGTTGACTGTACTCAACTGTTTGTTTATTAAAAATACACACACTTTTTAAAGAGACAACGAAACAACCATACCGTCTATCAGTCAGTTACCACCTTGGAAAGAATGGGTCACGACAGACAAGCTGTTTTTTTACTGGTTTATGCATAAATAAGAGCCTGCTACCGATGGCGACAACACCCGACTGACCTCCCTATCCATGAACTTGTAAACTTTGACTGAATGAACTGATTTAACTGAATCAACTTGATTTTGACCATTGAAAATTGAGTGAATAAACTATGTTGCCAGACGACAAGTGAAAATTTTCCACCACAGATGAGCTTCATCTTTTTCTGCAAAGGTTCTCAGCAGAGGAAAGTTTTCTTTTAGCGGATAGATTTTATTTAACTTTGAGACAAATTTGACACAAAGAGATTAATGCCTTTTGTCTTTATTAACCGTGTAATTCTTTAAAAATTCACCGTTACGTTTTGTTTTGTGGCAGCAAATGTTCTCTTCCGATAATTAGGCGTACCGTAGTTGTTTTGAAAATTATCTACATAAATTAGCTACAAAAATCAATCATGAAAACAATTTATGAGATAAAGTTGGTTTAAAATTGAAATATGCACAAGTTAGGGCTAAACTCTATCTCTTTTTTAGTTCTTATTCACTAAGTTGTAGCCTATACAGAAATGAACATGCGAACAGCTGGATTAAATGGCGCAGGCGCAGATAAGGCGCTCCCTTTCTGATTATACGATCCTGATTCGCACACGCGGCTGTTGGTTGTTGAAAAACACCGCTCACATCTTTACTTCTTAAAGATGAAGATCTTAACTTGGCAAGCTTTAGTAACTAAAAACTTCTATTTCGACTCAGAAGGAGGTGGCAAAAATAAAAACGCAATAAAAATCTTTTTATTAACACTGACTTTTCACTTGCTATACACAGGCTACTCAATGTCTGAGATGATACTACATTTGCCAATAATCGTTTACTCTCCTCAGAAATGATGTGGATTTTGCTACGAGCATTGATTTCAAGGCAAAAGTTGTGTAGCAATTGATCTTTAAAAGTTATGACATAGGCTACGGTACTTTAGGCTTATCTGTTTAACATGCATTAGACCTATTTAAATAATCGCCAGGTGGCATTGAGAGTAATATCATAATGAGCTGCATTAATAACGCCTCATTTGAAACGATCATTAATCATCTTACAGAGTTAGATTGTGACAGCATTATAGCACAAGGCAATTTCTTCAATACGGTGCTTGACGTGATATTTAACACTGACTGGAAATCAGGTAGGCTAATGAACCTTGACATGAGTGGCAGATTAACTTCGATTTCCGGACTTCGATGCACGGACAGACACCATTATTCGCGACACTGCAATTTATGCGTAACAAATTTCTCATGACATTTCACCTTCTGCGTTGTGCTTGATTGGTATATATTACGAGGAGTTAATTAGCGTTCTCCGCATAGCTAAGTTAAAATTTGTAGCTGCTATTGTTTCTTTGTGTCAAAAACTTTTCGTTTTCATTCGAGAAGTAGGCCTAGGACATATATATAGGCTCGAAAACTTGTATAGGCTAATTAATTCATAAAGCTTTGCCACTGTAAATGCGGCTTCTTCAGTATCTTATTCAGATAAAATTGTATTTAAATAACATACTAGAAGAAGCCGTTTTTACGGTGGCAAAAACTTTATCAATAAATTGTATAAAATTGTACTTGAGTAGGCTAAAATACTGAAGAAGCCCTTTTTAGGGTGGCGAAAGCTTTATCAATAAATTTTACAGGTTTTCGAACCTGATTAATTTTGTTTGCTGCACGTATTATGCTAAATTGTGGGTTCGCATTCTAATTGAAACATCTTTGTAGGTAAAACTTTTCATCCTCAATAACATCGAGGAACCAGAACAGAGGTTGAGAGACATCATTATCATTTTGTTAAACTATGCTGGATGGCTAGATTGTTTGTTGGGGCTTCTTAATTTACATACTTAGGCTACTGCATTGCATGTAATAAATCTGTTTGGTTTTTAGTCCTAGGTTTAAAACTAAAGCACTAGTTACGTTCGCGTTTGGCAGCCATTGTGAAATCGTGGAGCGCAATGGCACAACGCTTTTCTTCTTTCTGACAAACAAACTAGTAGGCCTATTTGGTTAGTACTAGCATCCTAAAGTCCATATTACCACAAACTATCACCTATTATAATTGATAATTATCAATATCCACCGTGTTTAGGCTTAAGGATTCAATGATTCATAGTGTGACTAAATAGATTATTCTATAATTTGTGATTTTTCGCTGAAACCGGGGCTGAAGCACTAATAATAATTAAACTAATTTGCAAAATTGACCACCTTTTACAAGACTGTGTTCTTCTTGCGTTCGCGGCCACCGCAGTTCACGTTGTCATATCCAGGCACAGTAGTAAATGGATTGTGTGTTCATCGAGCGTTGTTAGGTCCACATATCTATCCTGGGTCCACATATCCACGTATCTATCCTAGATCCAAATATCTATCTATCTATCCACATATCTAACCTGTTTATCTAAATGTGGGGCTATTAAAACGAAATAAATTGACTAGACCGGTGTTGGTATACAGGACATTGATATATAATGTGGTATGCACTTTAAAAATCTGAGCCACATGCGCAAACTGGTGAGTCGGCGAGGCCACATAAGAACATGTTGCAATTGAATCAGCGAACCCCAGTTTGCAAAGCGATTGAGCTTCAACCATTTCCTCAAAGGTTACAAGACTGTGAAAATGAAAATGAAGACTGTTACCAAGAAAACACAGCTACTTCTAGGCAGGACTATTGTGATATAAGCTAATGCGTTTGAATCCATTTAAGATTCTTCTTTTATAGAAAAATGTTCTTTTTGATGACAAACTACCGTACCTATTTTCTTGATAAACTTAATAATATATTCCCCCACATTTTTGAGATAATGTCTTTTTCATTGTGGTACCAGACCCAAATTATCCTCTCAATGACCCTGACCCTGGTCAACAATAGTTGGGACTAATATTGTTCCATGGGAAAGATAAGAGTCGAAGTTCAGTTTTGTGTATTTGGTAGATATTCTACGTGGATTTTCTACTGTTTTAAAATGACAAAAAGTGAATAAGTATCTGAATGTTTTTATATAAAATGATTTATTTTATAACTGCTGAAAAGTTTTATATGTTTGTAGTGACATCGGCCAACTTAACAAACTTCTGAAAGCGGCTAAAACAACGTAGACCAAATAGGGTTTACGTCAAAAATAATTACAAGACTGTAGCAATTTTTTTTGAAAGTTGCTTAATCGTCTAAACAAACTTCGTTTCTCACAAATAGGCCTAAGCACTAAGCAGGCATACAACGCAAACAATGTGTTACGCACATCTAAACTGGGCAATGAGCCATTATCTTGAATCAGGAGAAGGTCTACTGCGGTTTCAAAAAGGCTTGCCTGCATTTCCACTGGCAAACCAACATTTATCATCACTTTGTGATAATTATAATATAGTGAATGCAATTTACATAAGATATTTTCGATTGACATTTATCAAATCCTTGAATACGCGTCATATTATTTATCCACTGGAATTATTGTAAACAAAAAAATTAATATGTAAAGCAGATTGGCTAAGGTAGTTTGTAAATGATATGAATAATTAGATACATTCTTCTGTATTTGTCTTCAGTGTTAGAATAGACTACTAGAAGGGTAGGTTGTATCAAAACTGTTATGATAGCAACCTTCAACGATGTACAAAAGGTTTGTGTTGTTAATCTGAAAGGTTTTGCAATAATTTAAAATAAGGCTGTTGCAAAAATTATAGGCCCATCCTTACAGCTATAAGATACTTGGCGAAAGTATAATGATTGGCTAAACATCGCAATAAGTTTCATTTTAGCAAATGGTGCAATATGGTAAATTTCAATTTAATGTAGAAAACAAAAGCTTTTTTTGAACGATTTAGCCTACCATCCAAACTTTTAATGAACAGCGCAATGAAGTTGTAACTTGCAGATTACTTTAACAGTGAGCTCAACCGTCTACGTCAACAGTTCAAAATTAATTTGCAAAAGAACACGCAATTATTTTATATTGAAAAAAAAAGGTCGCAGCTTACCTCAAATGACTGTCGGATTGGCCCATGAAGCAAGAAAAGAATCCACAGGCTACAAATTGATTTATATAGGTTCAGCAAGTGAAAATAAAAAAATCAGCAGCCTACGATTTGAAAGAGGATGCCTAATGAGGTATTAGTATTTATTTTAGTATTTTATAAGGCATTAGTATTTAGTAATGCTTTTTTCAGCATTTGATTTCAAATCATTTAAAAAAGAGTTTTAAAGTCATGTAATTTTCATTTTATTTGGAGCTACATATGCTTGAGAAGTTGCGGATCTTTTTCGTTGTCACTTTTTCAAATTATTTTATAGCTTACTTTTTTATTGTAGCCTAACAATTTCATAAATTTGTATCTCCAAGTTGTGATAAAATAAACGTTTTTTTATTTGTGGACCATATTAAAAAGTATATTTCTGATGAGGGATATCCAGTTGAGTAAATACACAAGTAAATAAATCCGTGTTTCAGATTCACAAAATATCGACTAATTTTGTGTGAAGAATAATATTCATTGTACGTTACAAAAATAAACAGCGAGTCCGTAGGCCTACTGTATTTCCGAATTTCGGTTCTAAATGTCATGTTTTATAAATGTGCAGTAGATATAGTGCACTGGGTGTGTTTGCTTTAAAAGGAAAATAAAAAAGTTTTGCTATATCTGTTTTATTTTGTGAATGTCTCGTGTGTATAGCTCCCCGGCTGCACACGAATCTATCACAACTAGGCCAAAAAAAACTTTCAAGTTATGAAATGCAGAATGACATAGCAACATCAAATCGAATTAAAGCTATGAACAAGCCAAAAAAAAGTCAAAATCTGGATTTTCATTCCTTAAATTTTGAACCAAATGGGGGTTTTATGCAAAGTTTGCACATGTTGATATACTCGCTTGACTTTGTAGTTTTAATTCATTAAAAAATTAGATTTTTAGACCTACATTGGGCTTCTGGTAAATTTTCAGATTTAGGTTTTTGGATGCCTTCAGTCTTAAACTGCAAGGGCTATTTATGATTTTTAAATAAATATTTTTGAACAGCAGTGTTGTAAAATTTTTTTGTTATACCGTGGTGTTGGTAAGCGCATTTAATATTTTGGCCATTTTTGTGAGTTGAAAACCTGCCCTACATAAAGCAACAACTTTACGTGCAAACATTATTGTAAGCGATTATAAAAAAACAATACTTTGTTACATAAAAAATTAATAATTTTTTCTTCTCACCCTAATGTTGTGTTGAAGTGGGTTGTCTTAATGTCCGGTTCTTAAAATGTAACTTCTTCACGGAAACAAGTTGTTGTTTTTATCTGTGAAGATTTTTATTCTTAGTGATTTGAAGTACATGATGAAGACTAGCATTTAACGCGCAACACCATTTTTAGAAAGCCGTAGCTAAATGGATAAGAGCCGCCCTTGAGAGACTTCATTAGACCAAATTGACCACCAAACTAAAAATGTCGGCTCCGTATGTGTTGAAGAAAAGACTTCATTAATTTAATATCATAGGTATTCTGAGAAAGAAAGCACAGCAAAAGTGACAACAAATTCAAATGATTGATAAGGTTTCAAAATTGGTTTGTCATTGTAATAGTTGTTGAGCACACATGAAATAACTCACAATCAAAATTTTTATGAAATTTATGATATGAAGTAATGCTTTAGACTTTATCCTTCAAAGTAAAAACATATATGAGTTTACTAAAATTAATCACTAATATATATAAAAAGAGATTGAGTGATACAAAAAAAAGTTAACTCGAATTTCTGATGTAAAACAAAACAATTGGCTTCATGTTGTATTTATTATCAGATAGTCTGGGATTGTGAAATCTGATAGACACAGACCCAAAGCATTTTGAACAATTAAAAACCTGAGTTGAAGAACTACTTAAATCCAAAATACAGCTTTTGAGATAAAGCAGGTTAAAGGTTTTTCAACGTCTTTCAATCTGTCTATGCAAACACCACGTGTGCTACAGCTAAATAAAGCCGTTCTTTAAATCAAAATTTACGTTACGTGATGCTTTGAACATCATAACAACATAATTATTTTAGTGATAAGTCAATTTCCACAAAATATGGCTTTAGCAGTTCTACAATTCTGGTCTTCATATTATTATACTAACTTATGATCGTTACAAAATGTATTACCAGACAGGCCAGCTAGGCGAACACCGCAGAATTTTGCAATATTTTATACAACGCCTAGATCGATTTCTATTGCACTATTTGCATTTACACGTGCGCAACAAAAGAATGGAAACTTTGCACATATCGTGTTTTCCCCATAAATCTAAGCATCTACAGCAGGGTTACTCAACTAATCTTAACAAAGGTCCAGTTTGAAAAGTTGAATTTATTTTTAACGGTCCGGTGAATAAGTTATTTCACATGCAATCACGAAAGTTAAACTATCTGCATCAAACCACTTTTTTAGGTAAAATGTCACTCGAATTGGATTTCTGAGAAAGTGTTGGGGAGTCTGGGGGGCGAATCCCTCCAGCAACTAAGATAATCACTGTAAAAATTGCTTCCTCCCATTAGAAATCTGTTTAAAGAAGCCCTAAAACGTGGCAATGATGTTATTCTTCCAAAAGCTCAAGGTCCCAGCACCTAGAAGGTCCGGATTCGGACCGCGGTCCGCTAGTTGAGTAACCTGATCTACAGCATGTCAGTGCTCTTCAACAGAAGTTTCGCGGAACATGAAGTGGGGTAATTATATTTAATTCAAATTCAATGTAAAAAAGGATAGGTTTGTAGAATGCATCCTATCTCAGTCTACATTGCAATAACACTGAAATGACAATAAAAAAAATGGGGTAATCACTTTTGTACAATTTGATGACACGGACCTTTTTACATTGGAAATAGTCTCCGCGTGTATTTGATATTGAAACATATTTGTTCCAGAAAAGCTGCTCTAAAAACAACAATAGCTTTATCAAGAAGGTTTTATACACAAATCAGCTACTTCGAAATTGGCGCATAAACAAAAATTTTATATATGCAAATAGTTTCGGCCTCCATACCATGGTGTTAAATAATCGAGCTCATTGTTAGCGTACATTGATTCTACGTCTGCAGATGTTGATTTTATAAGTAAAAAAATGTTGTCATTATACATTGTAAATCAAATGCTTACAGCCTGTTGTAATAGTAGATCTACGAAATCTGATTTTTACATTTGAATTACTTTACACATAAATAAGATTTGACAAATACCGCGTCTGATCATGTTATATTATTGAAGCTAATGTGTTGACAAAATGGCGACAAAGTCATAATAATAATTAAAACATAAAAATACCTAAAACGTAGCCTATATTCTTCATTCATATTCAGCAAACATTTCGAAACTAGACTGTTTTCATCTTCACTGCCATTAAATTAATCTATTGGTTATATTGAACAAGTGTTTTGCTCCTAGGTTATAATAAAATTAGATAATTTTTTTTTCAATAAAACCGGTTGTTCATGAACGAAGCAAATAAAAATGCTCAGGCAGATTGATATTTTTTTTTATACAAAGCTGTCATGAGCGTTTTTGGTACATATAAGCGAGGTTTTAAGTAAATCCTACACTCCACTATGCCAGCTTAAACTCCTAAGCTTTTTTATTGAATCTACTCTGTCATGTAAAAGTGTATTTTACTTTTGATAACATTTTTTGCAGCAGACCCAGATCTAGATATTCTGCATCTCAAAAAATAAAACAGTTAATGGCGATGCATTTGACAAAACGTGTCTTACATGGGGAATATGGTGGAAAACAGCGCACTTTAGCGCAACAAAGGTGCCGCTGAGTAATGGAAAGACCAATAGAAATTGTTTCAGAAAATCTAGCATTTAAATTGACAATAGCAAGAAATGGAAAGAAAAAAACGAACATTTGAGGAAGAAAAAAAGAACAACAAAAGAAAAACAAAGTCTTAAAGAATAGACTTATTCAGATTTTCGTTCATACATTGCATGTTTATACAAATAATAACCCCAAGAATAATTTCAAGTCCAATTAATGCAAATGTTTTATTGACGTTAAAATTTTATTCGGATACCGGCAAAATGTTCTATAGTTACTGTACTTCTTCATAATACTATATCGTTAATAAGATTACCTAGTACTGATGATAAGGTTATGTTTGGGTTTTTTGCTTTATGTATTAACGTTAATGCAAATAAAAGGTTTGAAATAACGGCAATTTTTATAAATTGACTTTTTATATTTAGTTTTAAGGGCGATGAATAGAAATTTGTGAAACAAGTTACGCTTTACGTCACTATGATTTCTCGATGGCTTTCTGTAAGTTGAAGGGAATATATCTTCTCTTCACCCTCGAAATAGGTCATCGTTGCTATGTTTTTTTTTTTAACATTTTAAACTGCATATGGTTTAAGATTTTGCTCTTGTAACATTGTCAGTTAAATTGGTTGAGTTAGTGATTGAAAAGTTTTAGTTGGTGAAGCTATTCGGGCACTTGAGTGAATTATTAAACAAATAATTCATACAAGGTTAAAGTAATTTTAACATAACACCATTACACCATGGATACCGGTAATAATTTTGTTTTTTCAGCTATGGCCTGTGATAATCCAACAACGTGACGCACTGATATTCTCATTTCAGAGGTATAGATAAAGTTGCAGGCACATGCGTAGATATTAATGATCTGGTCTACAAGATACTTACCAACAGGCTAAAGTTTAAAAATATAAGAATAGTAGCCTAATCCTGAAAGTCAACAATTTCCTGCTTGCATTCTTAAAAAGCTTGCAGAAGGGCAGCAGCTGCAATACAAATTGTCACAAACGAGCATTATGGCGTAAAGGATTTTTAGAAACTTTCTAGGACTTATTTTGCTTGAACAAATGAATAGTTTTTCAATTACAACTTTTTTAATTTGTCCCGTTAATCAATCCTCGTGAATATTCCTCAGGAATGATCAATGATCAAAGCAAACATATTGTAAAATAAAAAGTTTTGGTTTAGGTTTGGTTTCATTATGCATTTAGTTGCCTAATAAAGAAATTATTTTTGATGGAAGTAGTAAAAATAAAAGTTGTTTCTTCAACAACACGATTCAATCACTTCTTCCCAAGTATTTGTAACAGTAGAGGGTCACCAAACTGTGACCTGCTAGGCTTGTCTACGGGTTGCCGAACTGTGCAAAGCATGGTGACGCAACTAGGACAAAAATCCTATCAAAAGATTTCATGTCCGTCCATATTTTCAATTAAAATTTTTTAAAGACCAATTTCGGAAAGATTAAGCAAGCTATAATTATGTGACTTTGGGAATTTGTGATAAAAGAAGGAGTGTTTTTTTTCGACAACCCATTTTCTTGTGAAGATCGAAGGCGTCAATTGTTGCATTCAACTGGATAAATCACACCTACTCTGTTAAATCTACATCACAGGTGGTTACAAACTACACTGAACAAATGGTTGCTGGTTCGAGAGCATATCTTTTTACCGTCGTTTAGTCCTTTCTCAAAAAAAAAAAAAAAAATGGTGTCCTCTGTTCTACAGCTACTTGATTTAACAGTCGTTTTGTCCAGAAAGCAAACGCTTAATCTGACGAGATATTAACAAACGAAAGTCGTTATTTGATGCACAAATATTAAAAAACAAGTAGGCTTAATCTATTGCCGTTAATATTGTAGGTATATGTTTTTAAGTTATTAATCGATGTCGCGTTGAATCACATACTTTCGAGCCATGTATACGAAAAATCATTCATATCACTTGCTTGTCTATTTTTGAACACAATTATTATAGCCTTGTGATAATACGGAATTGTCCGCGCCAGCTTCTATGGTAGGAGATTGCAATTTGATTCTATTGCCCCCTTGATGATAGTGAATAAGCTTTTATTAGTACGCTCTGTGAATTGCTACATTGAAGATAAAATCATTTCTATGCCCTCTGATACTTCGCCTGGAGACAGATGTCCATCTTACTTCTCCTTAACTGCAATCTTGATGACAAGTTTGCGACCTTTACAGAAATTTTGGGTGCTCTCATACTTTTACAGTAGCCTACATAGGTGTTGGAGCATGTTGCCTTTACGTGCGTTACATAAACCATATCAGCAAACTAATACAAAAACAGACAAATGTAAAAAAAACGGTTTATTTTATAAAAGCATAGTAAAAAGTCATTTGGCACGTTCTTTTCAATATAGAAATGTGAAATAACTGCATATTGGGCTACACGTAATCAGCAAAAGCTAAAAATCAAAAAGAAGTTTTCCTTATTGTTTGTAGATGATGTAAAACGCTGGAAAATGCAGGTTGAAAAAGGTTAAAACATTTATGAAGGATAAAGCTACAAAAGTTGCTGTTAAATAAATTGTAATAAAATAAACAGTTATATAATAAAATGTTACAAAAGTAATATAAAATATGAAGAGTGGCAATTACACGAGGTGCCTTAAATTTTAAAGCAAGAATAAGTCCCTTGCACTGATTTTAAATTAAAAAGTTGAAAGAAAAAAGAAACACACTTAAGCAAAATTGAACTTAAAATAACCAATAATTAGGCTACAAACTTTGTGAGTGTGTTTATTATTTTCAAATGGATTAAAACCTAATTGAAGAGTAGACTAATGCACTATGCACAATGCACTCCGCCCCGATAGCTCAGTGGTTACGCGCCTGGCTCAAGATCACACGGCGCTGGTTCGACTCTCGGGGTGTGCGTTTGAGCAACGCATTTCAGGACTGCTCTCCATTCAGCGGCACCTAGTGAATGGAATAATTTCTCGGCAACAAGACTTCAACAATCGGAAAACTTCACTCTGCCAATCTCGGTAACCGGCCCTGCGTCAAGTGCCTCTACAAGTATGCGAACAAGTACCAGGAATAACCTATCAAGGCTTTGTCAGTCCGAGGATAAAGATTCAAAACCAACCAAACCAAACCAAACCAAAAGTGCAAAGCTTGATTATTCAGTGGCTAAACGAGATGCATTTTCTGCATGCTATTAAACGAATTATGCCGACGTATCCTAACATTTAAAATTTGACTCTGGGGAGTAAATAGACTCGTAAATAATCTAAACACGATCGTATTGTCGCAAAATGCAAAATGCCATGCATTTAAACATTTTCAAAACCATCACCAGGCCGGCCATTTTTGTTGTAAATGATGTTGTCTGTATCCAGTCGAGTATTGAGACGCTGCAACAGTACATGCTGTTGGAGAATATGGCGACTCACTTGGATGCAAGTGAGATGGAAGTCCGGATGATACAAATGGTTGGTCACATATATGGGAGTGGTGGTATGGTGAGTGGTGAGTGCTCAAAACACCTCCTTGTGGAGTTGTTTGAGAATTAATAGACAAGTGGTGTGGAGATGGATACTGCTTGCTAAATTCATTCAAAGTCGATGGATTTGAGAAAAAGGACGATGAACTATCATTGCAAGAAACAGTAGTATTTGGACTGACTGTAAAGCTGTGATAACTTTCAGAGCCATAAGCATCAAAATAGTCATTTCGAGGTGATGATTGAATCCTTCCATCATGGCACTGCTTTTCGTCTCTCACTAGCACCGGTACCATCACTCTCTTTGTCGGTGGAAGTCCATTGAATGAATCATATCCATTGGTAGCGATACCCTTCTCTTGTCGAGCCCGCTTCATTTTGTAACGATGATTTTGAAACCAGATTTTTATCTAAACAACAATGAAAATTTAAATTTTGGGTTGTTTATATTGACAGAAGTTGATTTGCTACGTTAGTTTCAATTAAAACGCACTCGCTCAGTTAAAATAAAAATAAATATAAAAGTAGGCTAATTTTATGAAATGTATTCGGCGTATATAAAAATATTAAGTGACAACAGCTTCTGCAAACCCGGCCATTTTCCTTTTTCACACAGTAGTTTGTTGGAGAGCAAACAATCATCATTTAATTGGCCATTTTCAAATTTTTGTAGAGCAAAGAATCTAACAGTGTCAAGTTATTACATCTTTAATCAACAGAAAGGTTTGCGACTTAGGCTACCTGTGTTGGTGTCAATCCGATCAAATTAGCCAACGCTTCGCGTTCAGGAGCGGAAAGATATTTCTGATGGCGGAATCTTCTATCCAGTTCATAGGTTTGATTTTTTGTAAATAGAACTCGTCGCTTTCGCTTTTTTTCAAGTTCAGAACTCGGACTGTTGGATGAAAGCAAAGAATCCTCATCTCCGCATGAAGCAAGACGTTTATCAGAGAAAGGCTCCACAGGAGACGGACTTTGCTCATTAAGTTCTGAAAGTTATCATAAAGTACATTGTGAATAATGAACAAGTCAATAGCAATCAAATATATTCCTATATAGACTACAGCTCTCAAATATTAAAAAATGATGAAATTTGTTGACTAGGGATGGGTTTTATGATGCAATAGTTCGCATGCTATTTTATAACAACCGTGTTGTTTCATAGTTTAAACAAATGTTTAAAATTTTAAGTACCCATTCAAGCAAATAAACTTTAAAAAATAAAACGCATTTCTTTGCTGCGTCTTACCTTTGTACTGTTGTTCAGTTTTCTCAATACTTGTCCAGCTTTGAGCAGGCTTTATGCTTTCTGACTGGTCAAAGATAGTTGCAGACTCGAGCGATTGATGTTCCGGCTGTTTGGCTTCTGGCAGTACATTTTTACTTTCCAAAGATTGCAGACTTGAATTTGTGATCCCAGTGTAAGCGACAGGGTGATAAGCCTGCTTTTTCGACGTTTCGTTGGTAAAATTAGTGTTTGTACAATCGTTTGAGGTTTTTCGACACTTTTCTACAAATCTTTCTTGGTATGAGCAAGAAGCAGGAGATACTGTGGGGTTGATGCCTGATGATGAGGAGAAAGTTGTAGGTGATGGAGAAGCTGATGTTTCTAACATGGATTCAACAGAATGAACCCTTCTTCCAGACAAAGACTGTTCTGTGGGGGCAAAAAGGTTTGTTTGGCTTTGCGAGCGAACATTCTCACGATGGTTATCCAATGAAAAAGGATGGAATGGTTCAAAGACAAAAGAAGTGTTATTTTCCGGTTGAAAAACACTTCCTGCTTCGAAAAAATGATGAGAATAAGAATATGTGAATGGCTCAAATGCTTGTCCATAGTCTGAGCCGAGCGGTACATTGTGTCGAAGGCCATCTCCAGGTGTTGGAGCGAACACGGGATTAGCATCATCACTTCGCTCAGAAATGGACGCATCCGAAGAAAAAATATTTGTAGAAGGAAGCTCCAAAATGTCTTTCACTGAAAAACTCCTTTTAGTGGAATGCTGCATGCCACCTATTTCTTCAGGTTCCAACAGAGTAGCTACGGCGTTCATTGAACCAGACGGATTATCTTATATTCTGAATATATTTTTAAACTGCACAACCAGAGGTATTAGCTATCACTTAACACAGGTTGTAAGCACTCTAATGAACTGGTTTAGTAGAGATACTTGCTTTTGTTACCTTACTTGTCAATCCGACGCACAACACATAATTATATCATCGCATTCACTTAATTGCCATAACTTTATTGGAAATCTCTTTTTTCTCACTACCAAATTAAACTCGGCATCAAAACGTTTTTTTAAATAAACGATTGCTCGGAAGAGAAGACATAATAATGCTGCGTCATTTTTGCACGCATTGAATTGTCACACGCACTGAGCTATGTCGAAAATAAAGTAAATAATCTTGTACAGAGTAAATGCACTGCCCTACGCTTTATCTTATATGCGCCAGCCATGTGCCCTGCTTTGGTCAATCTTGTTCTTGAAAATGTGAGTAGTTTTTTCATGCAATTCCTCTTCCGTGAGTCGAAAGATAAATTGACCTTTTTTTTGACCAACGCTCGAATAAAAAAACATTACAAACGACATAAAATCTAGTGGAAGTTGGGCTACTCGTAAAAATAAACGAAATTGAAGACAATTTTTGAAAATTCTTAAATTTTGATTGAAGCTTTTGCACAGAACGAATAAGCTATAGGCTTTAACCGGCAATTTACCTACTTTTTTTTACTCCTAATCTATCAACTTATTTTTTAACTTTAAAAATTCTCAAAATTTTAAAATGTAAACAATCCAGGCTCATGTTGTAGCGTGACAGATTTGTAATCAAAACTGATAATAAATCAATTTAAAAAATTCAACTAAAATAACCAATCAAACGTGATATGCAGGCATTCATAAATTATGAATACGATATTTAAGTCATGCCATAAAATCACGAAGAATCGGGAATGATTGTTTTGTTTAAATTTCGTTTCCTTGTAACAGGACGCTATAAATATACAAAGCTGTAATCCATGTCTGGCGCAGAGACTGTTGTTGTTTGCTATAAGATGTCCTTGCTAAAATGTTGCCAACATCACTTTGGAAATTTGGAACCGTTCTTGTTTACAAGTAAAGCAACTTAGCCTACTCTTTTAATCTAACTTGTCGCTTTCCACTTGTAGTAAATTTGTCTTCTTTGAACTTCCATATAGGTCACGAATATTGAAACATCGAAGATACTGAAACGATTATCGCAATAAACAAGAAACTTCTTATTGTCCAGTTGTTTTTAGTTTATTTTTTATTTTTAGATTAGGCTATGCACTTTCATTTTTTTCTGGTGGTGTTAGCCTACTTTCTGCGTAATATAGACTACAGTAAATCACTCACAAAAGCAGAAAAGTAATATACAGTAGTTGATGTTAAAGGTTTTTGAAAAGTAGGTTTTTAAACTATTATTGTATTTTGAATTGTGTTTTGAATCACTATTGCAGTGGGGAAAACAATTTTACAGATTACAAAAATATTCGCATTTTACATGTAAGCAAAATACGTATAAGATGAATCATGGATGAATTAAGTCACTAGATAGGCTATCAATGTTTCGCTAGCCTACTTTACGAAAAAATGTCATTATGAGTTTCTAGTTTAACTTGGCAAATTGGATAGATACTGTGCTTAAAGAAACGGTGTCAGTGATTGCGATTGTTCAACTTACTGAAATTTGTCATATGGCGAGGCATCTTTGAGAAGCATTGATCAAACGCATATGCCATTTTATGTGATAAACATCCACGTAACGCCACCGAAAGAACGGATTCCGATCGACGTGACGAAGCAAAAGCGGCCATAAATGGTGCTTCATAGTTCGGTCACTTATACTTCACAACGGCTTGAAAGATACAAAACTCTGTCAGGCCACTTTGGTGTTTTTATAAAAATTCTTTTTTTACGGAGCGGAAAGAAAATTTAGTTGGCCTACGGCGAAAAGTTTTTTTGGCATCTTTAGACGTCTTTGAATATCAATTGTATTACGAACGGTAGTAGTTAAATTCAAATACACAAATCAAATGTAAATATACACAATGTAAATAATCCTGTCAACAAAGTTGCGTTCACTGACGCGTTTGCTTTGTCAACGTTCTTATCCGTATCGTGTCTAACCAACCTCGTACAAAGGGACAGCAATGTGAAGTAGTAAAATATTTTGACATAAACCACAAAACCCGAAAAGTCCAAATTACCACCCATAGTCTCGACTCTCAATCTATAGGCCTTCAAAATCACCTTCAGCTTTGTGATTAGTTTAAAGAAAAGAAATTTCTGAGGATTTTGTTGCGTATTTTGGACACTTTATGTTAAATGATTTGTTTATATTTAAACCATGATTTAAATCCATGAACAATTTTGATGAATCAGATTCTTCCATGAGGTTAAGAAAATGTGTGATGTAGCAAGAATTATTTTGGCTGTAAGTCCAATATTAGAAAATAGTAATAACTAAACTAAAGTTTTCCATGCATTATATTTGTTCAATTTAATTACAATAACAAAACCTGAAGAGGAAAAGAAATTGACTTCTTTTCAGTGCTAAAAAATTGTTAGTAGTTGATTCACTTTGTTGTAGCATACACGTTGACAGGAGGTCCAGGGTGTTTTTTGGACCCGGGCCTGGATGAGTTTAAGGGTCCGTAATCTTTTCAGGGGGCCCGAAAACTTGAAGAAACAATCCCGTATTCTTCGGACAGTACGTTTTTCCTAGAAATGTTTTGCTTTGAGGCCCGAAGATCTCATTGGTACCAGGCCCAAATCATCCTCTTCATGGCCCTGAGCATACAACACACATGCCAAATCAACCAACAACACCAAATTTAACAATAAGTTTTACAACACAACGTAAAAAAAGTTCAATACAAAAGGGAAAGATTTCTTGACGAATTTCCCATGAATGTAAAAAAAACTTCAAATTTGATGAATGTAAAAAAACGTTGTTCAATGTTTTTTGATGTATTGATTTGCGTGTGTGGAAGGTATTATAATCATTAGTATCAATACAATCATCATATAGGTTACTGTCGTAATTGTCATTTGCATAGAAAAGAATTGGTTACTTTTGACAAGCACATCATCGAAAGTAACTTTTTTCGCCATGTGTTTACAAATAATAAAGAAGGAGCAAGAAAATATTTGTTTTGTATATTATTATTCTTAGGCGTTGACTTCACACCTTGCGTTTCCTATAAAGCGAATAGAACAATTCAACAAATGCAATTACATGCAACATGCACTATGAGACATATGCAACATAGACAACTAGAAACACCAGACGCCTACGTTCAATACGTGATGCACTGTGTGTTTGTAGTGTTCATGAAACAATAACAATAAAAAAAGACAATCCGATTTCATGAGCGACGAAATTAAACCATTTGCTGAAATTAAAAACGTTTGATAAACGCAAAGAGAGTCTTCCTTGTCAAGTTATTCGACAAGAGATTTGAAGCATACTGTGTTGTAAATTATAATAAACAATAGTGCATCATGGATTTTTCATGTTGGTACAAAAAAGCATAAATCTACGGCCAATATTACATCAGAAATTAAAAGGCTTGCTTCTAAAGCAATAATAGCAGTAATGGTAGGTTTGTTGATTATAGTTCATTTATTGTCGCTCTACAACAGCTAAGTCGCTCTGCGACAAGACACTTTACGATTTGGTGTTATATTTACAATGTCACCACATTATTACGCGATTTATCTTCACTGTAAGAAAGTAGATTACACAAACGGTTCCGTGTTTAAAGGTACCGTGTTTTCTTTGGTATGACCGGATCTGGAATCGAACCCGTTTTACCATCACGGGAGTGAAAGGAGATAATCACTCGTCCGCTAAGCTGGTTACTAAAGCAAAAAAATTCTACCGTGTGGAAACATCGATATAGAAGTTTGCGGAGAGTCTGGTTAGTTTGCACCAAGGATTAGGTTTCCCACGTGCCAAATTACAACAACAGCGATGTGACCAATATATGCCCAATACATAAAAAGAGCAATTATTTTTAGTGCTTTCTTGGCTAAAGATTACGGTGTCAATATATTTACTACACACGAAAAGGCTACGAGACAAATCACAGAAATACAATTTATTTCCATGCAATAATCGACTGAATTCAATTGACACCAATATGACGTCAGTATATAAACAGCAAGTTGGTATCTGAATATTCAAAGCAGCCACATCTATATTCCAATTTACGTCACCTATTAAAGACTTTGATTGGCATGTGTGTCTGAAAAACAAGGAATTTAATTAAACATGTAATCATAAATGCTAAGAATCTTAAACGTTGAAAGGTCAGATGATTCTTCAACGAAGCTAGCAATTGAGCATCGTTTCTCGCTCTCACGTAAAATTATTTTAATCGCTCAAATATTTTTTCATTAATTTTAGCACGAAAGCAAAACATATTTGATTGACAGATCAAGGCAGTAATTGCGTTGCAGTAATGGCTGAAGTCTACGTCGTAGATTCAGGTGTATCTTGGTTGAATTTTGCTGCTTCTGTGAATTGTATATAGACATGTAACGCAATAGGCAAAAATAAACATTTACAGAATAAGCTATTTAAAAAAAGCTCAAATCGTGATCTTTCTAACGCATTTTGAATGCAGTTAATGCGTAGAAGCCTAACGATATCGTGTCTGGCATTGCTGCATTGTGTTGGCGTCTGGTCAGAGTCGTGTCTTCAATCAAACCTTGAATAGTTTTAAGATGGTTATTGATTGGCAAGCTTTATTCGATTTAAAATCGGCTAACATTTCTTGCGTAGCTTTGCAATCTCGATTGTAGACAAGAACTGCGCAAAAGCTCCACTGAAGACAGAATTTCTTTCACGTTTCGTCACTTGATTGACAGGTCTTGCAAACACGCGACACATTCGACACAACATGCAGGTGTGGAGAAAATCAATAAACTGAGCCAAGTCATTCGATAGTATGAGAGAAAAACATGTTGCAATGAAGCACGAAATTTTCTTGCTATCAAATATCATGGGGCGTTTCAACGGGTGACAAAACTCCACTTCTCAAACAGTTATTAACACTGCAAATTTTAAAAGATTCTTAAGTTGTGTAACTTAAAGTACTTAAATTATTACTTAAAAGTACTTAAATTTACTTAAAGTTGTGTAACTTTATATAGCCTAATCTTAAAATAATTGTGGAATTTCGAATAGGGATCGACTGAAAAAGAACGCTGTAGACTTAACAAAAGAAAAGTTCGTAACTTCCAAACAGCTGTCGCTTGCATAGCCGAGTGGTGAGAACACTGGAACGGCAATCGAAAGGGCGCCGGTTCGACACCACTCAAGAGCATGCGGCTGTGTTTGTGGCAGGACACTTGAAGGCATGCCTGAAGGTGGACACGAAGATTGGCTTCCTTGGCTTCCCGTCCACTTAATCTAAATCTTCAACCATCGGATGTAAGCCTGGATACGAACAACAACAGCTGTCGCTTTCAAGTAGGCTACCAAATTTTTAAGCTCCTTGCACTCACGGAGAATGCTTTTAGTAAACTTCTGTTCGATCATAAGTCTACAATCAAAGTTTTTCCTGAGGTTGATAAATATAATTATCTGTAATTGCTGCACTTTAATTTTCATGGCAGTTATCACAAATGTTTTATTTATTAGTTTTATAAGGTGTTCAAGTTCGTTTGGAATGAAGACTTTTTTTTAAATTTTGCTATGCCAGTTTGGACAGCAGCTTTGCTCATATACTTAAATAAGGATAGTCACTTATCTTGTGAAATGGGCTGATTTTTTCCAACGATCTGTGAGTGTGTCTCTTAGAGTTTTAGGCAACTTGTTTGAACCGATGATTCTGGGGTTTATGAACCCCTTGAGAGATTTCTGCAATTTTTTTTAAAAGGTTGGGTGAATGGATTGTTTTTAGAAAAAATCATAAAAAAAAAACTTATAAGAATCATATAATTTATCATATTTGAATGTGCTGTCTACAAAGCTCCAGGGAGCAATAAAAGTATTAGTAGGCTAAATGAAAATTTAATAGCCCACAAGCGCAGACTTCGTTCCTTCATTTTAGACGCCGACACCCGGGCGGTCGGAGTCGGACTGTTTTCTAATGAGTCAAGGGTGTGTCTCAATCGTCTTTACACCGGTGTCGGCCTTTTCCACCCAACTTGTCATTCACGGAGAGTGGCAACACTTTTTCATCAACGCTTTTTTCTCGCGTCTGCGACGCTGACAAGAAACAAACTGCAAATCATAAATTATCATCAACGGTTGTGCCATCTTAATTTCACAAAATGCACCAGAATGCCTACATGTCTTGGACAATGAGATTGGGTGACCCCCGGTAGTTTATGAGTGAAGCCGGAAAACATCGCCAACATGGACTGATAAAAAGACAAACTAGTGAAAAGACAAACTGGTATAAAGACAGCGCATAAATTGTGTCCTGTTGATGTACAAATCATCAAATTATACTCTCACCGTAATATATAGCCTATGGCATATTTTTGCTCACGTCTATTCTACCACAAATTGGGACTTTGAAGTGACATTTGACATCAAAGCCCATTTTAACATGTTGCCCTGAACAAAAATGAAAGCAAAACTAATGTTTGGATACGAGGTAGAGCCGACCACGACAGTCTATTTATACAAAGCAATTTGATGGTTGCTCAAATTTGAAAAACAAAGATTTTCAAAGTCTTTAAGAAATGCGCCACAGGTAAAAATATGATTTTGGTAATTAAATTGAACGAATTCCACGCATAGCTTTGTTTGCAATTATACACACTTTCATTGCGCAGCTTCAAATTAATGTTTTGGAATGCAACTTATTTCAGAGACAGATGCAATGCAGATATAATCATGTCAACGAAAGATTTCCAGCGAATTATTTCTGACACAAAAGAAAGAATTCTTCTGTTTTATAAATAAAATTCAAGACATGTTCAACAAAGAAACGTTTTTTTTGCTCCAGCCAATTCAATTTGTAAGACGCTAAGCAGATGCAATAGTTATTTATGATACATTTCGCCTATCATAACTTTCAGTGTTTTAGAGTAATTAAGTTTCCGTAATTAAGTTTTGTTTCTAGCACCAGTTGCAACGTTCAACTGGTGCTAGAAACAATAATTGTCCTGATGAACACCCAAACTTTTCAGTGTGCAGTTTTAATAAACTTTGTTATTCTTTAGCGTCCTCCTGCGGCAATTTGTGTAAGTTATGAATAGTCACTCTTCGCGCCATTGCTGTAAGCTGCTGTACAAGTACGAACTAGTTGTTCGACTGAACAATTATATGCAAGCACAAGAACATTTTAATGTAATTTTTGGTAAATGATTCAAAGAAAAACACAATTTAATTCTGGCAATTATTTGTTTCTAATTTAGTTCAAGGCCATTAGCCTCTGCGCGTAATGAAGACTTGGCAGCCTGCAAAAGTGCTCGCAATTGTGATTTCACTTCCTGCTTTCTTTGTGATTGATGTGTAGACGCGTTCTTTGTTTTATAAAGCAAGAAAAACAGTAATCAATCGACTGCTGGTATGAGAGAGCAGCTACAGGCCAGTGACAATGGAGATGCAGTAAGGCCGCCCCAGAGAAAATAACTTTATCATGTCTGTAAAACTTTAGTATTGCATTTTCTCACATCTTTTCTTTATTACTGAAAAAAAATAAAGAAAGCATTTATATTTAGCCTTTTTGCTGCTATTTTTCTATTTTCCTTTTCCGGTATCAATGTTTTAATTTGCTTTTTTTAGTAAATAGGCTTAGGTACATTTATGCTTCCACACCAAACTGCTAAAATCCACGCTGCGTGTGCTACTGCCACGAGCCAAACAATTTTGAGCCACGAGCCAAAATTAAACGTCCACAATTCAATGCAAGAGATAGCCTTTATTTTTAAAAAATTTCGACTTTTTTAAATTTAGTTATTTTAATGTTGTTTAATGTACATGCTGTAATCTAAATTCAGTCACATTTGTCAGTTTGAAAAAATATGGTGCTTGCGATAGTCTACTGGTAGCCTACCTTACATGTTTCGTGGATTTTACATCGCTCAAAAGCCCAACTATGGAGTGAAGATAAATGACATGCTGTGTCAATTAAAGTTCAATTAACTTAAAGTTTTCGATAATGTAAATTGTTGCTCTGAAAGAAATAACTAAAAGCTCCAATTAATCTCGCTAATTAAAGCGAGCTTTTTAACACAACAACTCTCTTGACATTTCTCGCCATGTTGATAGACTGTAAAGCAAAACAAATTTTGCAAGAGTTGTTTGATACCTTTTATTTGTGAAAACTGAGGGAAAAGAACTACACGTGTGCTCTCTACCAGTGCTTAAGTCGAACTGATTAAACTTAACATAAACACGTTGCAGTCAGCGCAAGAATGTAGCTTCTGGAGAATCGGACATTCCTCGCGCTGATTGCAACAAGCAGTGCTTCCAGCATATTATTGCAAATACTACAACACCTCCCCCTTAAGTTCAATGACACTACAAAATACAACACCAAAATTAATACATTCCACCAGGCAGGTTAAGGCCAACTCGGATCTTCGATAAGTCGATTCGGTCTCTTAACCCGTCTGCGCGGTCGAGCAGGCAAGTCCACGTTGACACTAGAGGAAGGTCTGACATTGTCCGGCGGCTCGATGGGCCAGGGGATAGACGCAGATACTCTCCGTCGAATGAATCTGCGGTTTCTAATTAACAATCGGCCGCTAGCAGTTTTAACAGTGTATTTCCGGTAGTCGTCCACAGCGACTATTTTCCCATAAATGTCCCACAGTCCGGTGTTCGAATTTTGTACTGCGACGTGAGTTCCGATCGGGAATTCAGGAAGACGATGAGCACGATTGTCGTAGTAGGCTTTGGTGTCTTCAATCGACATCTCTTTTCGCGTTTCAGCTTGTTGCATCTCGCTCTTCCATTTATGAGAGAAGGCCCGATGATGTACTGGAAGGGTATCTTGAGTCGGTCGTCCGTACAGTTTCTAAGCAGGTGACAATCCGTCTTTCCTGCATGGCGTATTTCGATACTGCATCAAAGCTTTTGCTAGTTGATCTTCGTCGAGGTAGCGATGCGTCCATGAACGACGAATTAACTTTTTCATGCTCTTTACGGTTGCTTCAACTTTCCCATTAGATTGCGGATAGGTTGGAGTAGAAGTACGATGCCGCACGCCCCATTCATGAAGAAATTTGGAGAATTTCTCAGACTTGAATTGAGGTCCGTTGTCAGACCAAATAACATCTGGTATTGCAGTGCGAGTAAAATAGTCACGTAAAGCTTTGATGATCACAATAGACGTAGTGTTATGCCTCATGAAATAAATTGACGGCCAGTCTGTAAAACAATCTACCATAATTAGATAGTGTTGTCCATTAAATTCAGCTAAGTCAATTGCTAGTTCCTGAAAAGGGCGAATGGGTTGATTTCTCAACACCATTGGCTCTTTGCACAACGAGGGGAGGTCATCTTGGCATTTTTGACACGATAAAATTACGGTTTCAATGTCATGGTCTATGCCGGGCCAATAAACGGCCAAACGAGCGCGTTCCCTGGTACGGGTAACGCCTTGGTGAGATTCGTGTAAATTAGCAAGTATCTCACTAATTCTAAGTTTTTTCGGAATGAATAATCGACCACCATACACAATAAAGTCATTGTCAACTGATAATTCATGCCGTATCTTCCAAAAGGGTTTTAACGTATTAGACAATTGAGATTTATAATTGGGGAATCCATCAACGATGATCTGCTTTAGTTGGCGATAACATTGGTCGTTTGATGCGACTTCCTTGAGATTGACAAGCCTTAAATTTAAATCTACGCAAGCGTTGAGTTCTGCAAACCTGTGCATAGATTGGATACCGTTTTCTGCTATTTCATCGTCTGGTGTTGGGTCCGACACGGGGCTACGAGACAGGGCGTCGGCGGCTTGATTCGATGCACCTTTTTGCCAGTGAGCAGTGAAGTTGTATTCCATGACCTTCATCCTCATGCGCTGTAACCGTGGATTCTCGATTTCATCTAAACGCTTGTGGTTTAAAATCGAAATTAAAGGGTTATGATCAGTTATGACGTCAAAATGAGGCAGGCCTGCAAGAAATTTGTGGCATTTTTTTATCGCCCAGGTGACACCCAGCATTTCTTTTTCGACTGTGGCATACCTAGTTTCGGTATCCGTCAGAAAGCGCGATCCGGCTTGAACCGTACGCCAGGTGCTGTCACTGCATTGTTGAAGTAAAAAGCCTAAACCACTGTTCGAGCTGTCAGTCTGTAATCGCGTTGGTTTGTTAACGTCGTAAAAAGCAAGAAGTGGGATTTCAGACAACGCTTTTCTCGCTTGTTTAAAACTTTCAGTAAATTCCGGAGTCCAGATAAATTCGTTTTTACTGCTAAGCAGGGGTCTTAAAGGCAATAAGTACTTGCTTACAGTTTTGCTGTTGCTAGACAACTGGTTAGCGAGACCAAAAAATGAACGTAAGTCAGTGACGTTAGCAGGTATTGGGAAATCACTAAGTGCATTACACAAGGAGCTATCAATTTTATAGCCTTCCTGGGATAGTTCGAATCCAGCAAACTTAATGCGTTGTTGACAAAATTTGAACTTATCCTTATGAAGAGAGATCCCTCGTTCTGCACATCTTTGAAGAAATTTTCTTACTCTATTGATGTGATCGGTTACGTTAGAGTCAAATATAATAACGTCATCTACTACCTTTCGACAGTTGTCTAATCCAGAGAAAGCTTCATCCATTCTTCGATTGTAATGTTCAGAGATTGAGAAAATACCAAATGGGGCACGTAGAAATTTGTACCGGCCAAATGGAGTGATGAAGGTCGTTAGCAGTTGGCTATTGTTTTCTAAAGGACACTGGTAGTAACCCTTTAAAGCATCAAATGTTGTGAAAAAACGTGCTTGTTCTGCATCAATGTCGGCTACAGCTTCAGCCGGCGAGGAAGATGTATAACGTTCACGTCGCACAAATTTATTTAGCTTAGAGAAATCAACGCACAATCTAATATTATCCGAATTCTTTTTTGGTGCGACCACGATAGGTGCACACCATTCTGTAGGTTCCGTCACGGCCTTTATAATGCCTTGAGATTCCAAAAGCTCTAACTCTTCTTTTAATTTATCTCTATAAGCATAAGGCACCACCCTAGGGGTACTCACACAAAATGGTTGCGCTTGATCCATTATGTTGATGCGAAATTCTTCCCCTTTCATTACCCGGATCTTTCCATCGAAGACGGTTGGAAATTCTTCGACCAAGTCTTCCAGTGTAGTGTTCGTCGTTGCTTTCCGTGATACACTATTAATCTGCTTAGGATAAAACGATGGGAGAATTCGTAAAGTTTTAGCTGTTCTCCACGAGATTAACATGCCGCCTGGAATAGAAGGAAAAATGTGTAAAATGTCTTCAGTAGTTACCTCACCCAGCGTCAGCTGTACTTTGAGCTGGCCAATCTCCTTCAGTGGTGATCCATCGACTGTGTATATAGTTCTTGGTGCCGTGGTGCGGCCCATGTTCCGTGCGTCTTCTCCGAGCAAACGTAAGGTCGTTTCGTCGGCGGCCGAGATATCCGCTCCTGAGTCCGGCAGCACGGTGATTTTCGCCGATCCATTAGGTGACCTAACTTCCAAATTTACTCGTGGTGCGCTACCGATTCCACGTAGTGAACGCGTCGTTTCTTGAAACGTCATCAATTTTAGAGCTTTATCTGCCTTATTAGTGCTTAGTAACTGCAATTTATTACCAGATCTTGCCATGTGGTTCTTACATTGAGCCGAGAAATAGTTAAGTTTGCCGCACTTAAAGCAGGTTTTATTCCGAGCTGGACAGTCTTTTAAAGTTTTATGCCACGGGCGGCCACACATGCTACAAGTTAAACTTTCTTTACTCGCCATTGTCCCTTTAGCCGTCTGAGTAAAATTTCTTTTGTTCCGCTTGAAGGCCGAAGCGTGGTTTACTCGATCTACTGTAAGATCTGCTCTTTGCCGACGGGCAGATTCGCGAGCTCGACAAATTACTACGCATCTGTCCAGTGTTAAAGGCTTTTCTCTCAATAACTCTTCGACGGTCTCTTCAGCGTGAGTTCCTTCCACGATTTGATCCCTCAAGGCTTTGTTTGCGCATTCTTCATTGCAGTAATTACAGGTTTTCACTAAGTCACGTAACGATACTAAATAGTCATCGAAAGACTCTTGCGGTCCCTGCAGACGTTTTTTTAAATTTCTGCGCTCCACAGTTTCGTTTATAGACCCCTTCACATAGGCTTTCAATGCTTCTATGATACGTCTAGGGTTTTTCTCTTCGTCTTCTCTCAACCCCAAGTTGCTAACGACGTTGGCGGTTTCTCTTGAGAACGAAAGTCTTAGTACATTGTAAACTGTAAGATTATCTTTGTCGGCTAACCCAGACACTGCTACATAAGCGTTCCATTCTTCCTCCCAAGCGTTGAAAGAAGCGCCTCTGTCAACTTCCAGGTCTAGCCTAGGGACGTCGCTTTTTCTAAACGTGTAAGCCATTTCACTTTATTTTTTAAAAAGGATCCTTATCCTGTTCGCAGCGCCATGTTTGATACCTTTTATTTGTGAAAACTGAGGGAAAAGAACTACACGTGTGCTCTCTACCAGTGCTTAAGTCGAACTGATTAAACTTAACATAAACACGTTGCAGTCAGCGCAAGAATGTAGCTTCTGGAGAATCGGACATTCCTCGCGCTGATTGCAACAAGCAGTGCTTCCAGCATATTATTGCAAATACTACAACAAGAGTCAATGCTTAATTCAAATGAGCGCTAGTCGTTTTAACTTCAGAATTTAGAGCATTGATTTGTCGCCGATGCGACACGTTCCTGTCTGGGAATATTTTAGGATTCTCAACTTAATCAGCTTATTTAAATATAGCCTACGGTACCGGTAATCTACTTGACAATTGGAAATCGTAGACTAGAAGTTTCAAAACCATCGCAAACCCTTGTAAAACTGCCCAATCCAAACAAGACTTTTAAACCTTAGCAAAAAATGAGAACATAACTGCTGATCAAGTAACCTGTGCATATTCAAACAGGGTATGGGATGGAATGGAAGGCAGATTTTAGGATAGAAAATATCAAGGATAGAAAGTGAGTAAAAGTTTACGTTTGATTACGTTTCTTAAACTGAAATAATTCGATTTTCGGTTCATATTGAATCAACAATCTGAGAAACAATAATATTATATGGCAGCATGCAGAGCAGTTTAAAAACTGAAGTGCTAACTATAATAACAGGCTTATGTGATGGTCTAGTGTGCTTTGAATAAAAGTATAAATTTTTGTGATAGATCAATGCGTAATTGAACGTTCAAGCTAAACTCGTCCAAAAAATTTAATAGACCAAAGAAGCATTGTTTCTTTTTTGTTATGTTTTTAGATTACACTGTAAGCCAGAAATTCGGGGCGCTGGGTCGGCTCTCAAAATGTAGGCTACGCTTGAGCAACGCATTTCAAAGCTGCTCTCCATTCAGCGGCACCTAGTGGATTGAATAATTCACAGACCACAACACTTCAACAAGCGGAAACTCCACTCAGTCAATCTCAGCAACCGGCTTTGAGTCAATAGTACACAGTCTCTTCAAGTATGCGAAACTGCCAGGAATAATCTACCAAAGGCTTTGTCACTCCGAGGATAAAGATTCAACAACCAAACTAAAAAAAAAATACAAGTGGCGTACGCAGGATTTTGTAACGGGATAGGGAAGGCATTCAAGTCGATATTTTTAACAAAGAGTAACACTTTAATATGTTATAGCATGTTTTTTTGTTTGTTTGTTTATCTTTATCCTGCATTGCGGGAAAGCGGACTTGAGTGCTATGCATCTGTGTACGCCTTCCGGCATACACCTGACCCACGCTGCAGCCGACGGCAATGTCTGTTTCCGGTTGTCTACTCTACTTATGACTTAAATTTGGTACTACCCATTACTCGAAATCGATCACTGGTTAGAGGCAATTATCGTAAAGTTTCTTGCCTAGAGAAACAACAGCAAGTGCGGGTGGCTGGAGTCGAACATGCAGGCTTTCGACTGTGAGCCCAACGCGCTAACCACTCGGCCATTGCTGCCGACCATTGGCCATTGCTGCCATTGGCCGGCCATTGCTGCCATAACAGATAGCCAGATAGGTTAGCGCGCTATTAACTCTTGCTATCGTTGCAAATGTTACTGTTATGATGGGTAACATGTTAAACATTATTACAGATATGTAATTACATATATAATTATAGAAACAGAAACACATTCTATTTCAAGTTGAATTATTAAAACATTTTTACAGAATTGTTAAGAGTGCCGAAGAAGACACGGCCAAGCGCTCCTTGCCCTGCGTACGCCACTGCTCAATGGATTCAAATTATTTTCTCAATGACACTGCTTAAACGTAAACATAAAAGTTGATTTCTTTGTGTTTCACTAATTTCAGATCAATGCAAACTGGGATTAATCTGAGTAAGAAAGATAACTGTATTTTACAACTTTGCTTTCTTGAAATTCTACAACACACCAATAATGATAAACTTAGTGAGCGCATCTTGTAACCCAGGGCTTTTCAAAGTATGATTCGCGAACCCAGATTTTAAGGTCGTCTAACAAATTAAACACGGCCTATACAATAGGTAGTTTAAATTGTAGACTGCCCAAATGGGGGTGGCAGAGAAACTTATTTTCTAAAATATGATCGCACAATACAAAGTTTGAGAATCCCTGCTGTAATCTAATCATTAGGCGATGAAAATATATTGCAAGTACATGTGACAATAGTTTTCACTTTCAAAGTGGAACATTGCTGAACAAGTAAGAAACAGATTCTCCATTGTGGGTCCGACGGATCGCCTCAGCTAATATGGGAGAAATATCGATGGTCTGTAGAAATAAGTGGGCTAGTTAAATTAATGCAGACAATGCATATTTTCAATAACAGTTGGTTGACTAAAGTGTCAATCAAAGAATCAATTTAATAGCTAAACTATGATTTTCTTTTTTTGATTTGAATGAGTTTATATTCGGCGAGATTTGCGTAAAAAATTTAACTGCCTAAAATAATCACAAGCTTGGTTACCCTGGTAGCTTAGTCACGGCTTAAGGTTCTAAGCAAATACCAAAATAAAAATGTTGACCGATCAGAGTGCTATATCTGCTGACTATCTTTACAAGTGATAACAACATGCAACAAAACAAAATGGCAAAATAAAGACCAAATTTTAAGTTTACACGTAACATCAGACCGGACTTGAACTTACTAGGCTACGTAGTCTAGCTTAAAAATGTAAAATGAACTCAGGGATGTGTAAATCATGATCTTTTTTTTTATTTGGTAAGCTATCTCTGATTGAACTTTAAAGATGTCGGAATCCCAACCTTTATTCTGTTAGCTTCCTTCATGCTCTCATACTGAGGTGTTGTGTTCGTTACGACCACTGCTTCAAAAGAAGAGTCATTGATTCTTTTTAAAGCAGGCCCACTGAATATACCATGGGTCAGAATAGCATATACTTTTGTTGCCCCTGCCAGCAATAACCTATATAAAAAACATAAAGAAATGGAGATGTTGATACGGAAATAGCCGTTATACGAAATAGACATTTTAGAGCAGTAAAGTAAATAAATATTTTATCGTGAATAATGCCCTGAAGTTGTTTTGACTAATGACTTTTTCAGGATCATATTCGTAAATCCTTTGATGTATCCACTAAAAAAAATCTAACCAGGAATTTTAAATTAATCTAATAACGAAGGGGGGTTTGAAAATTAATATTTAATCATACAGTACGTCGTGCAGCGCAATTCCAAGTAACTAGTGATTAGTGACTACTTCTCTGCAGCATGACAAATTGTGCCACAAGTGTCAGCCATATCGTCAATGAGAATGGCAACTCTTCCTTTCACGTCGCCAATAAGAACCATCCGATCTATTTCATTTGCTTTTTTTCTTTCTTTGTGAATCAATGCAAAATCAACGTTCAGTCTGTCAGCAATAGATGTCACTCTGAAAAAGAAAATTATCTCACACATTAGCTTCGACATAAAAACGCTTGATAAATTTGTGGTTGTCGTTTTTTTTTGTGCTGTAATCTGCTTAATCGGCTTACATTCAAACAAATGCTTTTTCTTAATCGGGTCATTTTTAATGGTTAGAAATCTTATTTCGACAGCAATTTTTGTTGTAGGTCATAATACTTACAGCTTTTCTCAACCAGGAGTGCTAGAACATCCTGGAAATACTGGAATCGTGTTCAAGAGATGCTGAGAAATGCTAAATACATGACAGTAGGCTACAGCTAAACGCCAACTATGAAACAAACGTGCACTACGGTAGTCAGGTGTTAATAATAATTGTTGGAAACCTAGAGTGTACTGGGCACTGGAGCCTAACCATCTTCTCCACCACAAGATTTCTGCTCTCCCAAACGAGCACCCCCGTCGACTGGAATCAAGACACCCATTCGTGCCAGCCGATCAACTTCTGATCAACGAAGCTGATGAACAAGACATCGCTGCGGCTACTTGGGCGGACGATAAATGGGATTCTGAATGGAAGTCAAGTACCACCAGACTCCATTCGTTCATCTCCATCGCCTACACACACCCCATCGGCCTGACACTACAATGGCAGGCATGGATGCGGCATGAGGCGCGAGTGTCGTACGGGCGTCGGGTTTTTCCGCTCAACCATACAACAATGGGGAATGGCCTCTTTCTCCTCCTGTGAATGTGGTGCCGAGAAACAGCCCGCAGACCACATCATCAATGGCTGTACTATCTTCAAGCCACTTATCTGAGTGAAAGATCTGCGCTTTATGGATGATGAAACCAAAGACTGGCTGCTCTCTAGTAGCCTTCCAGTGCAGTCCAGGAACATCGTAAATCTGGAGTGGTAAAAGAGTAGACCCTCGGCCCCAGAGGCTCACAAAAGGACGACGAGAGTGTACCGGTCCATTTATAGAGATAATAAAGTCAGAAAAGATTTAAAAATGCCTGTGTAATTGGACTATCTGCTTAATTTGAGTATTTTCGCTTGATTCTGATATGGCTCGATTAAGCGATGTTCTCTGTCAAACAAATGTAAATAACAAACATAATAACCAACGCCTATGGCAACTATACAGTATATGTTCATATCGTTGACTAATGAAGAGAATGAAACAAGTGAGACAGATACCTTTTAGTACCACCGGCGTCAGGTGAAACGATAACAGAATTTTTCCACCCAACGACGTTTTCTTTGATCCACATCAAAACAGCTGGTTCCGCATAAAGATTATCCACGGGAATATCAAAGAAGCCCTAATAATTACAAATTATGTTTCAGAACCAGGGTATACTAGACTTAGAGGTAGAGCAACTGCAGTAGCGTTGACAGGGGTCTTGGCACTACTTTTAGACCAGAGCTCGGGATCATTTTAGGGGCCGTAACCTTTCCAAGGGACCTGGAAACTTTTTTGAGAACCTGGGAACCAGAAAATTTTAATTTTGTAGGCCACAAAATGATTTGTGGCCTACAGCTTTTTCTGAAAACGGGAATTTGAGAATTTTTTTTTCTAAAAAGGTCGATTTTCATTAACTGGGCCTACTTATAGCCTAAGTTTGGAATTTTGTGTGGAATGTGGAATGTGGAATGTGGCATTCTAAATGTGGAATTTTACATAAAAATTAACTTTTATTCAAGAGTTGATTTTCTGACATTATTGCTTTGCTTGATTACATGACATCTTCCAAAAACCATTTTTTTCACAACAACGTTGACTCCACAAAAAAGCCCTTACGCCAGTAGAACAGTTAGTCTTTTGCCTACTAAAATCAAAGCAATTAAGTAAGCCTAGCTACGAGGCGTTGCCTGTAGTTGTGATGCATGCAAATCCATGGTAATTATATGATCCGCTCCTGAAATCGACAGCATATTAGCAACCAACTTCGCAGAAATGGGTGCTCGGCTCTACAACAAAATACAGAATAAAAGTTACAAAAAATACCAAGCAATCAAAATCAAATCTACTTACACAAATTAGCCTATCATAAAACTTTATAATAGGGCTGTGGAGTCGGAGTCGTGCGGGATTCAGTAAGTGGGCAAATTTGTCGGCCTCGATAGCTCAGTTGGTTAGCGCCTGACTTCGTGAACAACGAAGCTTCGAGATCAAACGGCGCTGGTTCGTCTCTGGGGGTGTGCGCTAGAGCAACGCAAGTCAAGCACTGCTCTTCATTCAGCGGCACCTAACGGATGGAGTAGTTCCCCGGTAAAAAAACTCTTCAACAATCAGAAGCTTCACTATGTCAATCTCGCTGACATTGCGGTTCAAAGCCTCTACAAGTATACGAAAATGCCAGGATTAAGTTCTTCTCAAAAAAGCTTTTTCAGTCCCAGGATAAAGATTCAATCAAACTAAAATGCCTTATTGGCATCGTATGTGATCCAAATACCTTATTATAACGTCAAATAAACTGCATAGTTCTTGTGGAAGTAGGCTAAAGTTTCAGCATGTAACTTGCAAAACAAATTAATTCTTCTAGATCCTGCTTGCAACACCTCTTTATTAGCCTGTGTATGACTTACCTTGTCTTTCTTATCTTGTCTTGCATAAGGAAAAAGTGGTATCACCGCAGTCACTCGAGATGCCGATGCAATTTTACAAGCGTGAATCATAATAAGCATTTCCATTAAGTTGTCATTAATGTTTCCACAGCCACTTTGTACAATGTAAACATCTTCACCACGAACACTCTCTCCAATTTCCACACTACGTGCAAAAATGAGCTTAAACCTAGCTTATGTTTTTTTTTCAGCCTGCTGGCGGTCCAGATTAGACATTGTTGAGCCAAAAATGATTAAGCTTAAGTTTATACTATACGGCAGGGGTCACCAACCTTTTTTGCATGCGGGCCATTTTGGCACTAAGGAGAGCTGTGGCGGCCGCACTAAAAAAATATTAAGTAGGTTGACTCTTATGCTAGAGAAGAACGCATTTCGTACCCAGTATCCAGCGTTACATGTTGTTCATATTTATGTTAGAATACCGCAGCAACAAAATTAATCGAACAACGCTACTGCCAGGCCAAGCTCTTTTACAACACTTTTGACTTTTTTGACAATGCCTAATAAACGAGGCCACTTGTTTTGCGCACTTATAGCGAGGCGGACGGTTTCATCAGAATATTCATCGCCAAGCAAGAGTGGTGTTGTCACTTCGCTTCACAAAAGATATCTATTTTGCAATTAACAATTTCAGTAAACAAAGAAATGTTTGACACATCGCAATACACGCAACAACAGTGACCTGCAAACATATCAGCGAAAAATAGGCTCCAATAACAGGGCAAAAGAAACCAGGCACCATGAAACAAACGCTTGTGGAAATCACCGAAAAGTCGTAGTTCTATCGTAATTCATGAACAGTCTTCCCTCTAAAAAAGCAATGAGTTGGTTTTTCATCCTTTTTGTGAGAGTCTATAAAACCATCTTTTCTTGATTATTATAGACAACTGTCATTTGCGGTGCTTATCAGCGTGGCAAGAATTTGTTAATTAACAACATTTTGCAGTAGGCTACTTGCTTCGGCAGTAGGCCTACATATTATACTAAAATTGTAACGATACAGAGAAGATTAGCATGGCCCCTGTTCAAGGATGACACACAAAATCGTGAAGCGTTCCATATTAAAAAAAAAAACATTTTGCAGTAACTTACTAAGCTAAATATTTTCATAATACAATCAGAAAAAATCTTTAAATTTATATATAATATTTTGCCAATTTATTATAAATTGAGTTGGCACATTGACCTATTTTGCCATCAAAAACTTGCATAAAAAGAACACTGCTTGTGAAACACAATAGCGGTGAAACACACACTAGTGTTTACATGACATTTGCAAACTTAAAATAAGCAACCCTATGCTCACAAACAATTTCAAAATTCGAAAACAGACGTTTTAATCAACCACTGGGACAGTGTGGCTGGACATCGCATTGGAACAACTTTAAGCAACCCCCACCTAGAACTATAATCTGATTGGTCGGTCGGTGGAATCGTATGCAAAGCGAATTTATGCTTCCCGGAAAGTATTTGTTGCCTTCGTGCTCTTGAGCTCCTCAAGAAAAGTATTTTTGGTTATACTTGTATGCTAATGCCTTCCGCGGGCCGCAGCGATGCAGCGTGGCGGCCGCCAGTTGGTGTCCCCTGCTGTACAGTGTCGTACACAAATAAGCAGTCTGTCAGAACTATCTATAGGCCATGGTTGAACACTGAAGATGAAGTGGGCTAAACGAAAAACTGTGATAGGATTACGTGTCGACTTATAACTATCTAGCGTTAAAAAAAGATCAATAGGGAATAGGAAACTTTTGCACCAAATATGTGGATATCTCTGTATAGGAGGAAGAAAATATGTTGAGAAGCGGTAAATCTAATAAAGATGCAGCGTAAATTGTATTTTTCCACAGATAAGGAGACGTTCTTGTATTTTTGCTTATGAAAAACTACTCTCCATTCGGGGTTGCCTATAGCCAATACCTACTGCTACAACATTAAACAATTCGACTAGCTTTGGTTGAAATTAAACTCTTTTTCTTTGAACATGTCCTTGTTATTACACAAAGCACCATGTTTTTGACAAATAAGTAGGCCACAACCGTTTTTTTTAATAAGATCTAGGTCTAGTTACGTGTAGGCTACCATAATTAATATTGACGACGTAAAAAAATACTGAACGTACCTGGTTTCTTGATTGCTAAACTTTTTTGACACCACTTTTCCAACATTTATTCCAAGTCTTTTGGCAATTTTTTGAGCCAAATCTTTGTGAGATAAACCACTAAAAATCTTAATGCTAGACATTGCTCACGTAGGCCTAGCCTAGCAGCAAAAAGTTATCACCATTGCAAACTCACAATCAAATAACCAGCTGAGTAGCGTGGTAGGCTAGCGGATTTTTTCCAGCATTCGAAAACATATATAAATTTGACTTTATTTGTTACAAATAAAATAGACTCTAATCCTGTAAATCGTTTGCGAGTCCGCTTCAAGATCAAGTGCTGGTGCTGATTCGACTCTCGGGGTGTGCGCTTGAGCAACGCATTTCAAGGACTGCTCTCCATTCAGCGCACCTAGTGGATGGAATAGTATTGTAGCAACAACACTTCAACAATCGAAAAACTTCACTCTGTCAATCTCGGTAACCTGCCCTGCGTGAAAGCCTATACAAGTAGACTAAGCCTATGCGAAAGCATCAGGAATATCCTATCAAAGGCTTTGTCCGTCCGAGGACAAAGATGTAAAACCAACCAAGGATCCTGGTCTTATTTTCAAGACGACGGCACATGTCTTTTTCAAATTTGGGTTCAATACCTAGTAGACCCAATCATTGACAAGTAGCCTACAATAGTCCAAGCTAAATTTCTTCTTACACTAATAGCCTAAAATGTTCAAGTTAAACATAGTTTGTAGGCTGTAAGGCTTTCTTGGAAGCTATGGCCATGGGCTTGAGAGATCACAAATATCTTGATGAAACGTATGGTAAAAAGTGAATTCGAAAACACGATTAAAATACAAGTAGAACTCGGTTAATCCGGATTCGATTTGACCGGCGATTCCATCCGGATTAGGCGAAGATCCGGATTAACCGATGACGGTTCTATCAAGCTTGACTCATTTGTACTTCCAGGTTCATCCGGATTAGGCGAAGATCCGGATTAACCGAATCCGGATTAACCGAGTTCTACTGGTTAGTGTAATATTTACACAATTAAGTTAGAACACAGCGTTTTATAACCAAGGTTTCTATCGACTGATGCAAACAAGAGGTCTGAAATGAAAGCAAACGTGTTAGCTACTTCAAAAAGGTTTCGAAAATGATGAAAGTAGGCATGGTTGAGGACTACGCATTGCAATTGGCCTTCTATCACTGTGAACAGTATCAAAACAGTAAAATATATCAGTCCTCCATTGAAACTACAGTTTCATACCAAATTATGTTTTAAGCTTACTATGTTTCTTTTTCGCCCAAGTTGTATTGGCTACTGCATCAGCTAGCAGACGTCTAGCGACGTTAAAACAACATAAATAGGTAAATTTTGCTGACAGACGGCTTACTCTCAATGAAACAAAAATGTTTTATTATAAAGTACAGAAGCATGCTAGTGAAACACTAAGCCAGTGAATAGCTTCTAACTCGTATTCCCTCTTGTTGTAAAACCTACACAATCCTCCGGCAACTGAAGGAAGCATACGGTCTAGAAACAAAAGCGGATGTTTGTCGAGGAAGCTCCACACCGGTAACCTACAAGTATTTTCTTCAACAAATGATCTTTTCTTCAAGGTTGTAAAAACGTCAAGCTTCGTGTTAACTGCCACGCCTGCAGTAGTTTACATGCAATAAAGAGTATAGACTACAACCAAAACAAAATGATACGAGAGAGTTTAAAAAGTAGCGGATTCTAGGGAACTTGGTCAAATGGGCTAGGCTATAGCCTTTTCCAAAAAAAAAAAAATGAATCGGTTGGATGTCTGAATTATATAGTCTACAGTGAGTAGGCAAGTTGTCCACAGGCATAAAATCAACTCCATTTCATTATAGGCTACTGCAGTAGCTTACCAGACCACTCTGTGCTGCATAGCTTATAGTAAGCTTCATTACTTGGCAGTGAAGCAGGAAAGACAAACCAAAAATCTTAGTAGACCTATTTTGTTGTTTATTTGTGCAAAATGGGCCAACCCAGTTGCGTTGACAGGAGGTAGTTGCACCCGGGATAATTTCATCATTTTCAGGGGCTCGAAAACATGAAAAAACCACAGCGTATTTTTTATCCTATTTGTGCCGAAAGCGAAAGCACAAAATTTTTTTGAAAATTCAAATATTGCATAATCATGACCTAAAAAACATTTCACAATTAATTTTTTCTTAATTATGTTAGTACCGGTCGAGAAAAAGACCGTCCTACATATAGGACGCTAGGCAAATCAACTATCAAGTTTCGCAAGTTTCTTGTGCGTAATGCGAAGACCTAATCGTTATCGCTCAAAGGGATAAATGGGAAATGTCTTGTCATCGAGCATTTTATTGAAATGAAAGTTCACAATATACGAAAAAGAAAAGTAGCAAAGCAACAGATCACTAAAACAAGTCATTGGGAAATATGATATTGCTTGAAGCATTTGACATGCAGACCGACATCACATTTTTCGCATCTTGTAGTAGTTATTGCATGGCAATAGGCGCATCAAGTTTGTTTGTCCTGGGCTAGCACCAGGGGCGCCGGAAGCGGGGGGGGGGGGGGCAGGGGGCAATTTTTTTTGGCGATTTTTCTGCGGATGGAGGGGCAAGGGGGGCAATGGTGCTCTTTTAAAGTCATGTAAGCTACTGCACATTTTGCAATATAACAATATTTGCTATTCGCATTAAAACTCGTTCTTTTTTCGGCAGCCATCGTGGCCTACCGGGAGCTCCTTCTCGGCGGCCAAATCTGCGTGCTTGGAGGCCAAAATACAAAATAAAAATAACAATAGCACAAGTAAATAGAAGTAAACTTGCAACAATGCTAAAATGATCACTTAGCGTTGTTGAAGTCTGGGCCTGGGCGACGTCCTATAATAGAATCGTTGCACCACGCAATAACTGCTTTATCGGGATTGTAATCCAGTACTGCGGGACCATCTAATGACACTCGCACGAGTGTCTCCAATATGGCTGATTTTAAAGAAGTTCGCCACTCCTCTAGAATTCTTTTTAACAACGAAAAGCAACGTTCGACATGTGTTGACGATGACGGCAAGGAAATAAAATAAGTATTTCAATAATGTAAAGGACATTACTAAAAGAAGCATAATTTTTTGCAAAATATGATAAAAAATGTTTTCCCTCGGATGTCAACTAACCTAGTTCTCCTTTTTAACAACGATTCAATGTCCGACAACATCAAATCGACATAAAAACGACAATATTGCCAGCCGATGTAAATTAGCACTTCGGATTAACACTTTGTTAAAATAAACGTCGGGAATTACAAACAAGACTTACAGCGCTAGTGATCGCAGATGGATATATTCCAGCAATAACAAATATTCCCGCACAATGCAACAGTGGCGATTATGACGCGCTGATCTAATTTTGCGTCACTCTTTGATACTACATATTTTTGACAGTTAATCCACGATCATTCTATTGCGAAATTAAATAATTGGCTAGAAGAGACCGGCGGCCAAACTTGGCCGATTGAGGAGGTAGCACCGGTGGTCATTCAAGCACTACTTAGCGGCCATGGCCGCAGGCCGCTTTAAGGCTTGACAGTAGGTTACATCATTAGCATGATGCCCTTCTTTGCATACCGGACACTTGTAGGCTATCATTACTTAATACATAAGTGAGCTGATAGATTGGCATTATCGCTATATCTTGTCTTAAAACTTGCAACAAAATTAATCTTTTAGTAAACAAAAGTGCCCTGTTTTCGTATCTTGCCCCCCAGTCAAAAATCGTTCCGGCGCCCCTGGCTAGCACCCAATGCTCATAGCCTAGGCATGGTAACGTAGGCTACATCGGATAAAACCTTTTGTTGTCTGCCCCGCTGTCCTTGTTGAAATGGCTTTCGATGTTGTGACAAGTGTATTTTGGCAATAAGTTATAGCCTATCTTCGAAAAGAAAGCAAATCCAATGAATTGCCTCTATTGCAAATTTCTTGCAGTTGCCATGCATTGTTGACAGAAATATCGAGCATGTATGAAATCAAGCACGAATAACATTTTTTACCTCTCATTGCGATGCGATAGTTCGAAATGTCCTGGTCCATTCTGTTAAGGTTTTCTCCCTATATGTTCGCTATAAAGCTTGATCAAACAAGGTTGTTTAATTTGTAGCCTACACGCTTCTTTTCAGAGGATGAACATCGAGAGGCTTTAGTTTAGAAGTTGGGTAAACTCCAACCGTATTCGAGCATAAATTTACCACACTGTTGTCATTCCATTTGCAAACCAGCACACTGTTGTCGGTATCGGTTTTAAAATCGAGCTTGTCTCTTAGGCTACTCTCTTTCTTGTTTTTTCAGAGCATTTTTAGCGATCAGCGGACATTTTTCGGTGCTGTTTTTACGAATTGTAGCTGTGTTGCTTTCACTAATTTTATCCCCCAGCGTCGTAGCCAATTTCACACTACTGAAAAAGTGGTAGCACAAGTGGAAAAACTTTCTGCCGCAGCAGTGGTGAGGACATCAGCAAAATGGTTGACAAGGTTTCCTCTAAGGCCTAAACTACTTCGTACTTACCAGACCCTTACTTAGCCTACTTCACTTACATCACGAAGCGCATGTAAAAACGTCAAGAGAAAACTAAAAATTTATCAAAAAATTTCAGTAAATTACGATAAATATGTTATTGTTCTAAAAACAAACACAACTACAGTACTTTGTTATACAGCGTAGTCTGCGTAGAAAATCGCTGTTTGATACCGCTTGATGCGTGGGAATTGATTGCCGCTTTTGCTAACAAGTGTGCCTAACGACCTATATAGCCTATAGGACACCCATCTTTTGAATCAATTTTTTCAAAATTTTTACTGCCAATTAAATTTAAACATTTGCTGTAAAATATGTTGATACATAACGAATAAAGACAATGACGAATAATTTTGGAAGCTTATTTGCATATGCGGATTTATTATCATAATTCGACATGCACCTTCAAAATTTCAGAGTTAGCAAAATCGGGAAAATTGAAAATGATGTCAAGCCTCAATTAAAAAAGCAATTTTTAAAAAAAGTGGTGATTTATGCTGCAAAAATACTCATAAATGTATTTTAACTTTGTCTAAATCTAAAAACTGAACCTGCGAAGAAAATTTTTAATTTGAGTAGGTGTCGTAACATATAGGACGCTAAGCATAAATGGGTTTGCACTGCGCTTTTCTTTTAAATGTCTTGATTTAGGGCACATTTATCTCATTAGCAACAGGTCCAAAACATCAACCCAACGTATTTACTGCTTTCCAAACTCACGACTGGAGGCCTACCTCTAACTAGAGGCCCACTGATATGTAAGCTATAGTTTGTGCAGCGTTTTTTGGCTTGTATTTTTTTTCATTTCTGTAAAACTTTTTCGCTCGCTTCATTAGCTCAGCCACATTCCGTTCATGTCGGCGATATAAGGCAAGCATGGTTGGGGATTAATGGAGTGAAAAGTTTTATTGTGTCGAAAAACACTAATAAAATGATGCCATATTTCGAAGTAGCCTAAACACTGCTCACTCAAATACCCTAGAATTGATAAATTTCAATGTGAATCGAGATAGTGGGAAAAACTAAGTGGAAAAGGTAATCTGGTACTATGACACTTCCTCGAATGGGCGATCTACTTAATACAAAAAGCAATCAGTAAGAAAACAAATCAATAGCTTTTTATCTCTAAAGTTTGAACCTTAAAACATTTGTCCAGGCAAACACTCACAAAAGTATTTCAATAAAATTTAATTTATGTTGTGGAACCGGTTTTCGTTCATTAAAACTTTTGTTCATTATAGCCTAACTCTTCAGCACAACTGGACTAAAACGAACGAAAATTTACATACGGTATTAATTAAATAAAATGCTCGGAATTGAACCACGATAACTACCGAAATGATATTCTTGGGGGGTTATTGTTGCCTTGGGCAAAGAAACACTTCAAAAAACGTAATTGGTTATTCCAACAAGATTTTTCCGCTTCACATGGAGCTAAGAGAACACAAAACTGGCTTTCAGCCAATGTGCCATTTTTCATTTCCAAGGAAGAATGGCCTCGTTCATCCCCAGACCTGAACTCCCTCGGGCCTAGACTTTAGCATCTGGTCTTACCTGGAGAACAAGGTTTCGACTAAACACCACCAAAGTTGGGAACGATGAAGGCTAATTTGAAAAAAAGAACGAACCTAAATACCTCAAGGAGGTATTCGTGACTCTTGCAGGTCCTTTTTGAAGCGTCTCCGACTTATCGACGCAAATGGCGGACACATTAAGTAAAACTTTTTTTTTCTAAATATTTAATTGCTTGACAATAATATATGTTCATTACTCAAAAACTTTCTACCATTTGTTAAATACAGTTGTAACGTTAATTATTGATGGCCCTGTGGTGTAGCCTATATCTCAATTCAACATTCATATAAGCAATCCTCGTTTAAACACAGACCCTCGTCGAAACTTTCGCCATGTCAGTAACGACTCGATGCAATTTTCCGGATTCGCCATGCATGATCACGATTAATCGCACCTACATTAAATTGTCTTTCCCTTGTCCAATTTCAGTAGTTTTGCTATCGTTGAAAAGCACAAAGATAAATCAGAAGCCAACTAAGTCATGGGCAAGACCCAAAAGATCCCTCTGGCAGCTACAAGATTACTTCCCTTATCAACAATTTATTTTAAATGACGAACAAAGTAAACCGACGTTGACACAACTGTGTTTTAAAGTACAAACTGTCCTGCATGTATCTAATTCAACATACGAGCAATTGTTGTTGAAACACAGCCCCTTCCCGAAGCTTTCGCCTGATGCATTTTAAAAGCGAATCGTTGATTTTCCAAGTTTCTTGTGGGATTTTCACGAACGCAAGCATTATCGTCGCTCGGTTACAAAAAGATGAATTGATTGTTCAATTGATAAGTCTCAATAACAGTTTTTAATAATTGTTTTCAATGGTGCTATTCAAAGACAGACAAATTGTTCGTTGAAAATGCAACTACTCAAATTGAACTGGGAGTTGGTCATGGCCCAATATCTCCCCTGCGTAGCCAATACCCTACCACACCTGGTGTTGAGTTTTGGTTTTATTAAATATCTGAAATAAGCACACGGGTTCGAAAATCACCCGTGAAAAATAAAATACGTATTATTTTATACGGCAGTTTGAAAGCGTGGGCACTTTACAAACTCCTTTCCCTTTCACGGACAGAGGCACTCCTTTGTAGCAGACGACACACTCATCGTTTGTTCGCAGATCGGGTTGAATTCGTTCCCACACTTTCTTCTTCGGGTTAAGCATCGCATCAGGCGCTCCTGCATGCAACACATGCACATGTTAATCTTTTTTAAGGTAAGCAATCTTTATAAAAATGAAGATTGTAAGCCTTCAGTGACAATATTTTAGCATAGCATGAGTCTTTAAACTCGATGATCTTAAAATCCCTTTTTTTTACTTGGGCCACTTTAGAATCAGCTGAACGAGTAAATAAAGTTCGTTCAGTTATATATCATTTTGATTGCTGAAAGTTTCAAGTGTAAGCATAAAGAGTACTATTGTTAAGAGTTTTATAAATAAATAACAAAACATTTTAGTAAAATATAGGTACATATGCAACAAAAATATATGCATACAAATATGACTTAGCATTAGAAATTGTTTAGTATTTAAAGCAGAAAAAGCTATTCTTGCTACAATACAACCTAACAACAAACCAAAAACGATACAAGTGAAGAATGATGGGGCACCTGAAAAGCCTTCCACTCCAATCCGATCACCAGGGACTGACCCAGGTGGAGGATTAATTATCTCTGCAGCTTCGGAATTATCAGCACACATCACCATCCCTTGGGATACGATGCCACGCATTTTAGCAGGTTTTAGGTTGCACATGAGCATCACCATGCGGTTTTCCATCTGTGCATATAAATTGGTAACGACCAGAATTTCAACAAGAACGACCAGAGTTGTTGCATATAAACTGTTAACGACCATAATTTCAACCACAACGACCAGAGTTGTTGCATATAAATTGGTAACGACCAGAATTGTTGACAAGATTCAAATGATTTTTTGTCATGTGTTGCAAATTGCAGCATGATGTTACACAAAGAGTGCAGAATACATTCATGATGACCAAAATTCGTATGCTGGTGAATGTTTTCCACAGATGCATAACAATGCGTCGCCCACCTGTTCGATTGGTACATGCTTCACCAGGCCAGTGACCACTGTTCGTAGTGTTTCTTCTCCGGTTTGTATTTGCTCCACATAGAGTGTGTCAGCGTCGGGGTGTCGCTTCACATCAACAATCTGAGCCACTCTCAAGTCCAACCGAGACACGTCGACTGGGGCTTCAGCTTGGGTTTTTTTCGGCTGCTTTGTTGCACTTTTCTTTGACTCTTTTGGTTTATCTGCTGTAAAATAGAATAAAAAATGTTAAAGGTGCAATACTTGATGAAAAATAATTGAACTACACTACCACTACACGAGATGATCTTACACCAAAAAACCAGACTCCATTTAAAACGCTAAATATTGCCTTTCAATCGAAAAACAAAATGGCCATACTGACCAAAAATGTTTTACTAATGACACGCCACTATTGTCATGCAGAAGCAAAAGACTTGAGAAAACAAGATACTGTATTCAATAATCTTGCAAATGTATGTTTTGCGCAATACAATGTGTCATAGGAATTCACTCACACAAAATTATTATGAAAGTCTAGATTACTAAGGTGAGAAAAATTAGCCTCAATGATTGTACTGTTAAACAACCTTCATGCTATTCCCATTAAATGTTCAGGAATTGGTAAATTGATGCTTACTATCACACAAACACACAGAATATATATTACAAGCGGGAAACTACTGAATAGCTGGTACCTTTGGTTTTACTTTCTACAGCATTGGAAGACGGCAGACTTATAGATTCTGATACAATTTGTTGCTCAGTATTCTTGTTTTTCAATGGAAGGATATCTTGCTAATGAAAGCAATAAGAAAAACAATAAGATATGAGCAGTTTGTCCAAAGCAGGTAATAACTAAAAGTTAGTCACAATTTTAATAATAAAGTTTCAATTCTCCATAAGCATAGAGCTTGGCTATAAAGTAGATATAGCAGGATAGGTTACAATGAAGCTAAAAACCACAAACTTGTACAAAAATTTTGTGTGTTGAAACGAAGCTGTTTCAAATAGACTGGGAAGGTTAATAGGTGGTAGAACAAAAATTGCTTTGCCTTTGTACATTATAGATAGCAAAAATATGCCAACAATGTGTCACTTTTTGATCACAAAATTAGGTTGAAAGACATGCATGAATTTTAAAACTGCATTAATAGCAAAGAACTTTGGTGAATTTATAAAAGCATATAAGGCTATTCCAGTACGCATTTGCAAAAAAACTGCATCAACAGCAAAAAACTTTGGTGAATTTATAAAAGCAAATAAGGCTATTCCAGTAAGCATTCGTAAAAAGTGAGTACAATACACAAAGTAGATATACGCTTTGGTTTTAAAAAAAATGTATATATAAAAGATTTTGAAAACATACTTCAACTGCTAAAAAGGAAATTCTTCCAAACGAATTATCAGTTAATGCAATGACGTAAAAATAAGTTATATATATTTTACCTGTTGTGTTCCATTTTCACGTTCAGCTTCAGCTAATTTCTTTTTCAATGTTGCTACTTTATTAACTAATCGTTCATTTTCCAACAATAATCGACTTTCTTCTTTATTAACTATGAAGATGAATAGGCTATAACTTATGTCACAAAATGAAAATAACATTTTCAATTGGAAGTGGCTGTATTTACAATGGCTTTCGCTATAGTGTGCAATGTGCAATCAAGAAGCTATATTTCGTGGGGTGTTGCCAGATAAAAAATTCTTGTTCCAAATTTTTAGAAATTTTAAATGTGGAAAAATTTCCAGGTTAGGTTTGCTCTCTGCCAAGGACTTCATAATCTCTCAAATCACAAGATTTTGTTTTTAGCTGTTGTGACTTTTTCTTAAATTAGGATAGAATTCCTTACCTGGCAACACTCATGACAAAAATTCAATAAATATAGCCACTGCCATATAAACAAGTGTTAAATCATTTAAGATGTATTTAATTATAAAATTATTCCCTGGAACTTCAAATATATGATTGAGACTATTTATGCAGCGTGTAGGTCTGTAGGACCATTACCATTAGGCTACCAAGTTTGACAGAATGAAGTTTCTAATTATAGAAATGCTGTTGGCTGCGAATTATTCAAGCCACTAAGTGCCGCTAAATGGAGAGCAATTCTTAAAATAACCAAGAGTCAACTGTTATTAAATGGAGTTAAGAAATAACTTGAGCTGTCATAAGTAACATAATTATGCTACCAAGTATGATTCACAATGTATATACCATACTGTATACCGTATATGAGTAAAGTAGCACTGCATATTGGTCATAATCATCTATTGTTGTTACTTACAAATGCTCTGTTCAAGTTTTTCTAAATATTGATGAAGAATGCCCAACTTTTCCTTTGTCAAAGCTGCTCGTTGTTCAAAAGCATGAGCTGAGTATTGTCCAGACATAATCCGAAATAATCGTATATATTTTGTAAACATCTACCCTAAACGGGGTATAATCATGAAAAGAAATTAAACATATCAAAATGTTGAAAAAGATGCTTGACAAAAGCTTTGTATGAACAAACTTTGTTGAGACTTGTCAATACTGGGGACAGGTCAATTACTTACAAACATTTTTTGAGTGAAATGTGATATGTATTGTGTATATATAGAAATGAAATAAATAAGTGTAATCATTATCACAATATTAGTTCTCGAGACATTTCCCCCACTCGGCCCAGCAGCCGACAACACTGTAGGAGCCATCTTCAAAAATGCAACCACACTGTATGCTTGGTACTTTAAAACAACTTCACAAAAGCTACAGCAACATTTCACTTGAGCCACTTGTACAGTGCATACCGATACGGTACACAAGATACCGTACTGAGTTAAAATTTTGTAACATATTGTCTGTCACAATAAAATTGGCATGTATAATTGCTTTTATCAGTTACAGTAATAAGTATAATCAAATATCTTGCTTCATGCCTTAACAACTAACACTGGTATTATGGTTGCGGAGAAAATCAGCTTGGCAAGCAGCAAAGTTTAGCTAGTACTGTATATATTAGCTAAACAGTAAGAACTAGTTTTAGTACTAGTTCAGCTAGTACTGTTTTATCGATGTATATTTTAGGCTGTGGCTATATTTACACTATATAGTGTAATAATAGCCTCAATAGTGTTGCCAGATAAGGAATTCTGCCTTAATTTGAAAAAAGTGTAAAGCTGTTAAAAAAAACTTGTATTTTGGAATTTTTTTTTTAGTTCTGAGCAAAGATCAGAACCCTAACTCTTCCTACCCTTCCTAACAACCTTAACCCTTCCTAACTTTAATCCTTACTCTGGCAACACCTGATTGTAACCATGGCATTAAGTGTGGAAAAATAGCCACTTCCTATATTTTAAACTTTTGGGTTTTGCCATCTTTCCCTTTTGTTGGTGTCAAATTCGTACCGTACGGTATGTTTACTTTGTCGTTCTGTACATATTTGCGCCAGCAGCAAAAAATAAAATTGAAACTTGATTTTTTTATAAATGCTGAAACGAGATAAATCAATAAAACACGATTTTTTAATCATCAACGAAGAACTCTATAAAAGCGTTTTCACTCTAAAAAAATGTTCCAAAAAGCGCCAAAAAAATGCTAGAATGCCAAGCAAAAAATTGCCTGCCAAATGAATAAAAAACGCCAAATTTCCAGTATTTGGTGTTAAAAACACCAATGTGGCAATTTTGATTTTTAATCTTGATATCAATCAATCAATCATTTTATTTTTCGTCATTAACGCATCCTGGACGAAAAAGATACTAACTACAAAAATATGATATTTATGGTAACGCCTAGAACATCACACAACTAAGGCGAAAGAGCCATGTCCATTGAGTCCTGTCTTTGTCATGAGTTACCAAGGGGGGTGGGGGACTTGTATACCAGTCCCAGGTATACAAGACTCAAGACTCAAAACACTCCAATTCAATTTTCTCTTTCGCCTTAGTTGTGTGATGTTCTAGTTGTTACCAATATTCATGATGTACAATGCAGTGTTACCATGCACTTTTTGCACTACAAAGCAATTTGCGCAAATAACAAATTACCTTCCCAATTATTGTCTGCCAGCAAAGAATGACTCATATCGTGTTAGATCGCGACTCCTTACCCAGACAGCAAAATCGACATTGAATCAATGTAAAAATGACGGATTTTGCTGCCTGGGTACAAAATGGAATTTTAACGCCGCCGACAAACACAAAATGAAACCGCACGCTAATATTAAACTGTCAATCAAGCTATTGAATATCAGCAAATTTCTTGCATTTCATAACTGGCTGTGACAAAAAGTTTATTGTGAACTTAATAAATTATCCAATACCAACATAATCGGGATTAAAAGTTGGGGCAAGAAAAAAAAGTAAAAGTCAAGAAATCTCAGGTTTCTAGCGCTACCGGTACTGCTTATATGTGAAATTGCTGAATTAGCAGAGGGCGAGACCATAGGGTCTACGCCAATAACAGGTACGGTTAAGGAGTGCTCTCCATTCAGCGGTATCTAATAGATGAAATAATTTCCCGGCAACAAGACTTCAACAATCGGAAACTTCACTCTCAATCTCGGTGACTGCTGGGCCCGCGTCAGTGATTCAAAGCCTCTACAAGTAGGCTAACCTATCCGAAACTGCTAGGATTAAGCTCTGCAAGAAGCTTTCTCAGTCCGATGATAAAGATTTAATCAATCAAGTTAATTCGGCATAGCTCCATATTCATTTCAATGTAGGGCCTACAAAAAGCAGAAAACATAACATATTTTTTTGTGTCGAATTTTGACTGTGTCTGTGTGAACGCCCAGACGAAATTCAAAGTAAAACTAAAACTGGAATGGAAAGCAATCACTACAAAAGTGTGGCCAAATGAATAAATTGACCAAACTTTGAGAAAATTGAAACCCTTTTAAAATAAGTTTTGGTTTAGCAGATGTTGTGGAACTAATGCTTGGTACCTAACAAAGATAAAGCTGACTACTTTAATGAATATTTTTCTTCAATTGCCTCAAAGCTAGTTGATAAAATCCCAAACAAAACTTCACAATTTTCAGAATACCTTTCCAATCCTATTAGTAAATCAATTTTTTTACAGCCTACCACCACTCTTGAAATTAAGCAAATTCTCTCTTCCTTTCAATCCAAGCTAAGTTGTGGCATTGATGAAATACCAACAAAAATTATAAAAGCTTCCCCAGACAATATACTTAGGCTACTGCACTTGCACATATATTTAACCTATCCTTAACCAATGGCAAATTCATATCATCATTCAAAACATTTAAAGTACCGTAATACCTGTATTTAAAAAAGGAAAACTAGAAGACTGCAGTAATTATCGACCTATCAGTTTATTACCATCAATTTCGAAAGTAGCCTACTTGAGAAAATAATGTAGGCTACAATAGAATATACAATTTTCTAGAAGGCAATAACTTCTTCTATGGTCAGCAGTTTGGTTTCAGACAAAATCACTCAACAAGTCATGCAGCATTACATCTTGTTGATAAAATTTCAAATGCAATTGAAAGAAAAGAAACAACACTAGGTATATTTTTGGACCTGTCCAAAGCATTTGATACTATCGATCACCACATTCTGTTAAACAAATTTTACTATTTTGGTATTAGGGGTATAGCCATGACTGGTTCAGAAGTTACTTACAAAACAGATTTCAAGTTGTAGAAGTATCTCACTCAATGTCTGCTAAACGAGAAATATGTTATGGAGTACTACAAGGATCGATCCTTGGACCAGTATTATTTTTAATCTATGTTAATGATTTTTCGAGATGTTTAGTAGCTACACTCTGAATCTATAATGTTTGCTAAATTCCAATTTATCCTTTTGCAGTAAAAATTATGACAAACTTTTTGAAATGGCAAATGAGAAAATGACAGGAGTAACAAACTGGTTAGCAGCAAATAAGCTATCACTAAACGTAAAAAAAACAAAATATATGTTATTCAATAATACAAATAAACTTTCAAACCTCTCTTACACATTGTATATATGCAATCAACCCATTGAACGTGTCAACACTATCAGTTTTCTGGGCATTCTGCTGAGCGAAGACTTGTCATGGAAACCCCACATGTTATCCTTACTGCAAAAACTTCGCAAAAACTTTGGAGTGATCTGCAAGGTTAAGTCCTACCCAAACACCAACAATCTGATTTGCCTTTACCATTCCTTAATCGAAAGCAATCTCCGGTATTGCATAAGTGTATGGAAGCATGGTCATGTAACTGTTTTAAATAAACTTCAAAAGATTTGCAACAAATTTATAAAGATGATTGCAAAACATGAATCAAATCACTCTGAATCCCATAATTTTTTCACAATTGACGAACTATACACAATAGAAACTGCAAAATTTATGTTCAAACTCAAACACAATCACTTACCCCAATGCTTTAATTCTCTATTTCAACTTAATAACAATTTGCACTCAATATCAACCAGAAGCAACAATAACTTTTTCCTCCCTTACTTCTCCAAAAGCTTGACTCAACAATCCATCCAGTTTAGTACAGTTAAAGTGTGGAACAATCTCCCGAAAACCATCACTGAAATTGAAACCTTTTCAATATTTTGCAGTAACCTGAAAAAGCACTTGCGTTCTGAAAATCAACCTCTAACAACCTATGCTGTAACTCTTTAATTTTCTGAGTGTAGGCTATTATTGATTGGTGCACCAAATCCTGGCATAGCATGCCTTTCCAAATGCCACTTTTGTAAATTTATCCTACATATATTACTATATTATACATTAACATATCTTACTATACGTATATCTTATCATGTATTACACCCAAATAGATAAGGATGATGATTAGCCTACTATCTACAAGGTGGCAAAACCTAAGTTACTACAAGCTTGCATCTAATTACCCCCTGATTATTATAAGCTATTATGTTTGTTCAGAGGATCGCTTGACTTTTCGTAAGATTATTGTTTAGATTGGTTTGGAAAAGATGCTTGAAACAACTCAGACACTACATCCTTCATCGGCACTACCAAAGAATCTCCACCTCTCATTAGCGATACCAAAACACTCCATCCCTCACTGACGCTATAAAAGATGATTCAACTCTTATTGGCAATGCGAAAAACACGCTGATATGTCATCATACTTCTTATGCTCTTACGTGTGCAGGAAATTAATTTAAAAAACAAAACTTTTTTAACTATTTTATCTTAATAATGAGCTGCCATATTGTGTATTTGTTCTGCAATCTATAAGCTACTTAATATCGTTGCTGCGAACACTTTATTTCTGTATAAAACCTGTAAATAGGCCTTGTTTTGATAGTCCCTTACGTAATTACAATATGTGTGTGTGTATTGGTTTGTTTTTGTGATGTTGTTGGGTTCAGTCGTGTTCTCATTGCTTTAAGAATTGGCGCTCCAGTTGTTTCAGGAACGAGGAGGCGACTGATTCTTAACTTATTCATCTACTTGTTTTAATGTATCAGGTTTGGTGGCCGTGCTTAACTATATTTATCGATGCATATACCGCAATATTAGATCCTTTTATGCACGTCTTAAACCATTATGGTTTTGCCACCTTTTCCTTTTGTTGGTTTTGTTACTGTATTTCTTTTTCACAATATCATTTCTTTTGTATTCTGACAAAGAAAAATAAATTGAATTGAATACCTTTTCAGAACTTTATAAAGACACATATCTAGATGAGTTGTAATTTGAAAAATAAAAACAGAATTATGGGAGATTGCCTGCGTAGTTGCTGAAAGACGGTTGAGAGAAAGGAATTAGTCACCTCACTCTCGTTATTGCCGATGGCTTACTACAGTGGTTTTCAACGAGGGCGAGCCTATATTTGATGTAATTATATCGCTCTGCTTGGCTTTTTGCGTTGCATTGAGAACTTTTTGTAGTATTAATAGTATTTATTGTTTTATATAAATAGATAGCAGGGAAAAAAACAAGGACGGGTAATTTGATAGATGGAGAAAAGATAGAGGAGGTTGATCAATACAAATATCTAGGGAAAATGATAACACCAGGAAACGACATGGAAACTGAGATCACCCAAAGGATAACATCAGGCTGGAGAAGAGTTGGTCAATATAACACTTTTTTAAAGAGCAAGAATATTCCAATTAGCTTAAAACGAAAAATCATGGACACAGTAATATTGCCAACATTAACATACGGAGCAGAAACATGATCACTCACAAAACAACAAACAAGAAAACTGGCAGCAGCACAAAGGAACATGGAAAGAATAATATTGAACATAAATAGAAAAGACAAGATTAGAAATGAAGTCATCAGAAACAAAACTGGTATCAAAGACGTCATAGAAACAGCAACAAACCTAAAGTGGCAATGGGCGGGACATGTAGCAAGAAAGAAAAACAACAGATGGGCCAAGATAACCACAGAATGGACACCAAGATATGCAAGAAGAACTAGAGGGAGACCAAAAAGAAGATGGCGAGATGACATAGAAGAAAAGATTGGCATCACCTGGATGAGAACAGCAAAAGACAGAATGGTGTGGAAACATATGTGGAGGCCACCTGCCAGCAGTGGCATGACCGGCTGATGATGATGATTGTTTTATATTTGCTTTTCGTAATTAATCGTTTTTGTTGTAAATTTTTGCCAGTTCTTGAAAGGGGCGTTGGGCCAAAAAAGGTTGAGAAACACTAGCTTAGTATAATAAGAACCTTATCTTCTCATCTCCCGATGTTTGGATCAAGTATGGGACTTACGGTCTGCCTTACTATTCATCTGGCAATGCTATTAGGTGTAAAGGGTTGCAGTTGAAGATGTTCAACTGCTCAGCTCCTGTTCAACATTATTTCATTCACAGGTTTCATTATTTTGTGCAGCTATTCAACTTAACATGCCGTACACGTTAGTTAGTCATACGTTAAAGGGGTACTAAAGGAAAAACCTGACTTGGCGATTTTCCACGTTCTTTGTGTTTAACATGCTACCATAAAACGATTTTCAATAAAATTTTGCCCCATTGCGGTCTGACCACCATTGTGGGCGTGCTTTTGTCAGAGCTTTCAAAATGAGATTGAGCCTGAGCAACGAAGCGTGCGACTGTGCAGTCTACGTCATAAAGGCTAGCAATCAACCGATCACGCAATAATTGTGACTGCGGGCGATTTGACTGTAGGCTATGTATGTATTTACATCAAAACAGCACATTTTAACATCAAAACAGCAGACAGTTTGCTCAAAACATCAGATTGGTAACGTGGCTTTTGTTATTGCTGGCCTTTATGACGTATTCTCGAGCAGTGTTTGCACGTTTTGGTCATTTTGAAAAAAATAAAAATAAATGAAACATTGGACTTTGGGCCTTGCCAGCGCCATTGAAAACAAATTTTTTTCGGTAATTGTTTTTGAAATGTATTCTTGAATGTTCAGTTTACTCATTTTAATGCTTAATTCCGGTTTGAAATTTTCCTTTAGTATGCCTTTAAGTTAAGGAGATACACAAAAACATTTCAGCAATTCTTAAAGCGGGTTCATTTATTGAAGATAGCCAACGCTTCCGACCCTGTAAAACTTCAACGGTTCGTGCTAATGTGAAACCGCAGATGGTGAACCTCATTGGCCCAAAACAGGCAAATTATTAACGTTGTCCTTGAGGTCTTGTCTCAAATATAAATTGGATGATAAGCTGTCTACAATCTTGCCAAACTCCTTAAATAAAACTGATAGACTACCCTATTTTTCTGCTATGATGAGTAAAAACTGCGGAGTTTTGGAATATCGTAAGAAAACCGCAACCCGGTGATTTTCTTGTGATAAAATAATAGTCGAAGCTTTGTTGCAATGTTTGATGTTATTCGAAAATGTCATTACTTTGACAAAAATGCCGCAAACACTGAAATTCACAACACAGTTTAGTCTACGTTCGTTAAACATCAGAAGACGTTGAATCAACGATGTAAAAACGTAGTTGGATATGCCAAAAAACACTTTCATTTCTGGTCTAACATTGTTAAAACACAAAACAGAAAAAGCTTTGTAACAGGAATGGCAATGTTGTTGAAATGATGTAAAAAGGCCAACTTTAGCTGGCTGTGATATTATTCTTACTGCATGCGTCCCATAAGGTGTGAGGTTAGTTATATACATCAATATAATATTACGGGACATTGAAACACACAAGAAATGAAACACAACAGACGGATGAACAGGAATAGTTTATGCAACGGAAATAGCATATACAAGATTAAAACAGAACCCTAGCCATGGGGGTGGGGCTTAGGGGAGCAATCGCCCACCTCTCAAAAAATGTTTTAGCACAATTGCAATGTTTTAATGACATTGCACTACTTGTTGAATGACGTGTCATAAATGCATTTAGTAGCAATATTTTTAAATAAACTCTTTATTTCAAACATGAAAATATCTGTTCCACCAATAATTGTTTTTGCTCCCTTATAATTTTTTTCAAGCTACATCACTGGATTAAAATATTCCTGTGGCGACATGACGTCATGAGGAATGAAAACAAAGATGAAAGTGGGTTGGTGGAAAACAAGCTGCAGCAATTGTGAAGCATCTCAGGACGTTTGTACGGCACTTCGCATGAGATAACTGTCACTGGTTTTTGTTCCCTTGCGCAACACGCAAGTCGACATTGCAGAACTGCCAAGGTTGCCAGATGTTTTTTATATTTCCAGCCCAATTGCCACCAAAAAGTAGCCCAATCATTTAAAAGTTGAAAGAAGCCCAAAAGTTTTAACAATTGGACGAAGCCAGGTTGAAAAACGACACTTTTAGCTAAAAATGGAATTTATTTTGAAACATAACTTTGATATAAAACGAAATCAACCAGCACAAAACCTGCAACTGCTATAATTTTCCAGCGACTCCGAAATAAAAGTAGCCCCATTCCGCGGAAAACCGTGGAACTGGCAACCCTGAAAACCGTCCAAACAGCAAATCAATCGTTTTTACATTGATTGCTGACTTGAAACCTTCATTGCAGCAACTGTGGTGCGAACAGAAGCAAATGACACAATAATTGCAATCCATGGTTATAGAATGAACAAACAGAGGTTATAGAATGAACAATCAAGTGGCATAAAAAACAGGTACTGTATGATGTCAAAAAAGATAGATTCAGCAACATTTATGTAAGCAAGACAAAATGGTTACGAAACAGAAGAAACTATATCTTCCATAAACCGGTCAATAGTAAGGCAGTATCACAATCAATAATTCACTTCAGTTGGAATCCCAACTTAAGATACAAATTCGGATTTAGCATTCAGTAACAAAATGTTTTGTCGAATAAGTAAGCGCACATAAGGTTTAGTCTATAAATTAGTAATGGATATTTGCTTTCAAGGTTAATATGCGTTATGCGTTCTTCAACGGAATACAGTGCACAGAAGTCCAGTCATTGCTTTTGTGACAGGAAAACATTCATTCAGTAAGTTATTGCTTTTCAAAGTGAAAATTAAACGGATGTAAAAATGGTATTCAAAATAATAACAAACATCAATAAACACAGATTGGCAGGCAGAAAAAAAAAACAAACGTTGTATGAAGAAAAAACTAGCAGACTTTGCTGAAAAAAAAAATGAACCAATTTCGTTGCCCCCAGAAAAGGTGTCTACTGTCTCATTTCTTCTTGGGCTTGGTGTGGTGGCCTTGGGCCATATCATGCTGATACTGTTGTTGTGCCTGGAAGAATAAAAAAATTGCAACCTAAATATGCTTTTTAATCGAGTACAGATTCGGACAAAACAGTCCTTGGCTGTAAAGACCCAGATTCAGTGAGCGGCAAAGTGAGGCAGCCAATCGCCATGGCCAACTTTAGACATGCCACAAAGTGTGCTGGCAAGACACAGTCGCGCATTCTTGCTGGACATCGTACCGACTCATTTCGAGCGTTTATCGCTCGGTCAGAAGTTTATAGCATTCCGGCACACAACCAGCAGATTATCAGCAACATGTTCGGTTGTACAATTACAGTGTTTGATATTTAGTGATTTCACGCTGCGTGGGAAGACAACACTACTCTTTCGAAACTGACAGTGTATCAAATGGAGGATAGCCTATGTATTGCAGCATCCGTTGATATCCTAACACACTTGAATAAAAGGAACTTACATCTTGTCTTCTCTTCTCGAACGCACTGACTTCATCTTGCAAGCTCTTCTTTTTATCTTCAAGCTTCTTTTTCTCCTCCATGTGAACCTTCTTCAACTTATCAAACTTGTCGTGGAGCTGAGGTCCAAGAAACAATCATAAGTTGCAATCATGTTAACTAGTTAATACTTAATAATGCAACTGTTTTATTTTGAGTGCTCAGTATTTTAGTTGCAGCAGAAATTATAATTATGAGGGCACACTTTCAACTTGGCATTATGAGCGTCATGGTTATGGTAATATTTACACTGCGTTCGCTCATTGTTTCAACGAATGAAGTAATAAACTTGTGACTTCCTTACTCATTTTCAACAAGTCACATTTTAAGTATTTGGCCACAAGTTCATATTGTGTCTAGTTCTGTTTAGACAGGTGCCCACTCCGCCACCGAAATAGTAAAATAAACTGAACAAGATCAAAACAACCATGTTGCCATTGCCTTCGCGAATGGCAACAATTGAGACAATAACATCATTCTGGGTTTTTTTTTCCGCTTGAGACTTTTCGCTTTTCGGTCATTTGTCCGAAATGACTCGAAATGATTCGGTCATTTTTTATTTATTTCGGTCATTTTTTCTGATGAAAATATTTCCTTTCAAGTAGCTGATACAAACCAAAATTTGCACTTCCTGACTAGCCACAACATTAAGTTTCGCTGAGAAACGTTGTATTTTCGGACATTTTGATCGAATTGACTGTATATTATTTCGGACATTTTGACCGAATTGACTATATTTTTTTCGGACATTTTGCTAAAAAATCGGTCAATGACCGATAAATGACCGAAAAAAACCCCCAGATCATCAGGAGTATCAGAATGTAGCAGTTTTACTTTAAAGTGATTAATATGGTCAGGATGGTGACAAGTTTACAGGCACAATTAAAAGACATGTTGGCGTTTGAACGTAATTACATTATATGACCCTTGTCAGTTCAACAGAAAAAGTTTAAAAATAGAAACGAGACTTTTTAGAGAAGTATCCATGGCACATTTGACTAAACTGCAATGCGCAACAGAATAAAAAATGATAAATATGACGTGTCCGCTTTGAGTGGGAATCGAACCTAAGTCGAGATTGTGATACGGTGTCTTGTACGCCGTTCGTAACCATTCAGCCAACTCGATGCCCACTCAAGTCGGAGACGCCCACAATTCTCATCAAAGGTAGAAGTTCAATTCCAGCTCAAGACACATGTATAATGGATATATTATACAGTAGGATGTTTCATTTTTTCACGCTTTTTGAAATTGAAAATGCTTGGGGTCTAATCAGATCAGATTTTGGCCACATATAGCCGATCCAAAATATTTTTTCCATCGGACGACTTTTAGAGGGTGCGCGGCCCCCAAAGTTTGAAAATTTGAAGCGTGGGAAAATTTGCAGGAAATATGCGATATCTCGGTAACGGAAGGAGATAGGAAGACGGGCAAGGTGTCAACTTTTTCGGAATGGCCAACTTCCTATCTGCGGTTAATACATTTTACTACCCTATCTGCAACGGAAAAAAAGTTAATTGCGAAAAACTGTTTTTTTCATATTTTTGATGTTTTCTTCCCAGTTCTACAGAAGCACCACCAATCCACCATACACCACTGATGATTCCAAACAACGGTGAAACTCGAGTATGGCGTCTTTCATTTTCGTTCCATCGGGTCTTAATGACTTTAGAAATCCTCACATCCTCTTAATTCTTATAAAAATAAATCTCTATCTAGCAATATTTCTTGTAGCTTTACAATTAAAAATTTTGAAACTGCACTACCAACTCCATATGGTGAATAGTGATGTTAATAAAAGTTAAGTTAAAAGGGTAAATGGTGAGTTCACAGAACTGGATTTATTAATGCAACTGGTCAACTTATTATGCGCAATTTGGATTAACTTTTCAAAACTCACAGCAAACTGACAACTGATACAAACATCCTTTTAAAATTGAAATACCATTAAAAACTGTAGCACTGCTACAGCGTTTACAAACAGCTGGAAAGGATGTGACGCAATGGCACGTTTCTGCCGCTTATTGACAACACTGGGCTCGTTGAAATTGGATGTGCGAACAACATTCGCTAGATTGAAAAATACATGGAATGAAAAACACAGATCTGTATGAAGAGCAGATTAAGATGCCGGATATCAGTACAGTGAGACTTGCATTATTGAAGGGAGGATAGTGTACTGTATATTCTGAAACTGAAGCATTTCAGAACATGGCGATCGGCGAGACCTTTCACAATTTGCGTTCTGTACAGTCAAGCCAGGATATTTCATGTTTTAAGCTTGATTTACCGTATCACAGGCGAAAACGTGAACTGCAATGTGCAACAGACGACAGCCTTCAACAAAGCTATAGTACGCCATACGCTGTTGTAGTACGCGGCAACGATGCTTTGTCGTCGTCATTCGTATGAAGCAGAAGTTTGTGGTCAGCCGAATGGAAGGACTTTGAGTCAACTTTTCGTCAGATCGTCAAGTGTGAGGAGACCTGTTATTCCATTGGGAGGGAAATAGATGGGACACCCAAAGATGATGTGGTTAGCTGTTTACTCCGTCACTCTGCACTAACACGCAGCAGACATATAGCTGTGGCAGCGTGATGCCTTCCCTTACGGTGTTAGAATATACCTGCCCTTGCAAGGGCACATGCTCAGGGGAGACGTCACGCAAAGCAGACTTCTTTGTCTGTAACCTGCAGTTTTTGCAGTTTCTGCTTCTGGTTGTCGTCATTATCCTGGTAAAGTTTCCAGCTACCAGGATTCACCACGTGGAGGTGCTTTGTCATACTGCTCTAAGGCTGGAGAAATCGAAGTACAATTCGCGTCAAGTAGTCGCGGTGAGACGTGTCTGCGACAGGTCGGCCGCGGCCAGTTGACTCGCGCCAGGTCGGCCGTGTCAGAATGTCGTATATCATGCTTTCTTGCTTGAAAAATCAAAACTGGGCCGTTTAAACCAATGATATAAAACTTTCAAGTGGCGTCCTCAATAAACAAATCCATTCTAATGTTATTTTATTATAACCTTCAGTAGCTTGGCTATTGTGGTCAAAGTACTGAGCTAAAACAACACAATGCAAAACCTTAAACGATGTTCATAACAATAGTCAGCTAGTTTCGTTATTCGTCATCGCTGGGGTAAAGGGTGAACCAACCTCTTTCTCAGACTTCTTCAGCTCTCCTTCTTTATCCTTTACACGGAGGACGAACATCTGCCTCATTTCATCTTCTTTTCTCTGTAACTCGTTCAAGTGTTCACTCCTCTTCAGCTCATACACCTCCTGCAGGCTGCGGTAAGGTACAGACGGGTTCAGAGTAACTCAGCATTCTCAGTAACTGACTTTAAAATTTTATATAAAAATATTTACAAGAGAAAAACCAACATGAGTGAGGTAGGTATGAAGCATGTACTGTACATAGGAGTTTCGTCACTGCTATAACATGAAAATAGTTCTTGTAAATTGTAGCGAAGTAACTTCTTGTGTTAAGCAATTTCATAGTTTTTATGCTTTAACACAAGAAGTTACTTCGCTACAATCTCACACTCACATAAAAATTTCACACTTTTCATGACCCCACAGAAGAAAATTTATCGCAAGAATAAGTTGATGATACCTGAAGTCCTTCCCGCCAGTCGCGTTATCAACAAAGCCCATCTCAGCCAGTTTAGATCGCCTGTACAACTCATAATGCTTCGTGTGGGTTTTCTCCCTGAGGTCTTCCATGTTGACCCGCACCAACATCTCGCGAAGCTTCACAAAGTCGCAATGCGATTCGTTTTCAACTGCAACAGAAATCGCCTCCAGGTAAATGGCTGGTTCTTGATTAAAAAAAAACAACTAAAAAAACGTACAAACGTGCAATATGCATATCTTCTCCCGAAATTGTATGAAATTATTAAATACTAACTTGTTTAAGCAAATCAACATCAGCGAACGTTAAATTTCAGTAATAATATCCTTTATATGGCGGCTATCTCATCTTTTATTGGGCCAACATAAAAATCTCAAGCCTTGCAAGTTCGAATAAAACGACCCGAAATGATGCAGGAAGTTGTTCAAAAAGTCTACCCATGTCAGTCGGTTGTAGCTTCGACGAAAAAACAACTCGTTGGTGACATCAACCGTGGTCATCACATACCTTGCACTGTTCCCCAAGGATACTGCCTGGCCTTCACCATTTTATTTCCAAGCTTAATCTCATCTGTACTTCCAACAACGGCAAACGGAAGATGGCTCTATAGAGTTGTGATAAAATTTAATTTGGTAACTCTGATACGATATATGTCGATTTATTGAGCAAATACCAAAATTAAACGCAATTACGACGCATTTGCAGCTTGTTTCGCATAAAACGAACATGGAAAACTACGCAAGTTTAACATCAGAGTTCAATTAACCTAAAAATAACAATTTATTTAGCTAAACAATTTGCAAACCAAACGCTTTTACCTCCCATGGAGCATCATAAGGAATATAAATACGCTTATTGCACAACAAAAAACGCATCGGAAAAAATAACAAAAGTATAAAGACATAGTTAGTGCACGGTTTTACGTCTTTCGTTCCCCGTATTGCGAGGGTTGGACAGCAAATTTCGATTCGGCTTGACAGCGGCTTTCCACGTACTCCTACTTTGAACACTGACCGCCACAAGGTTCCTTTTCGGAAGTCGTTCCGCACGTTATCGCACCACCTCTTCTTTGGTCGTCCACGTGGATTGCGACCTTCTACTTCCAGCGACTGAACCTTCTTAGGCCAGGAGTCCTCTTCCTTTCGTTGTACGTGGACCTACCAACGGTGTCTCCTCAAACCGTACTCCTCTTCTACTTGGTGGATGCCAAGCTGTCTTCTCAATTCTTGACTAAATACTCTGTCCGCCAGTCGCTATCCACCTCACCATAGCGTTATCATTATGGGTCAAACGCTTGACGTCCTCCGCAGTGACTGGCAACGTCTCGCTGACATAAAGCATTACCGGTACGCTTGTTGTACAGTGTACACATGTCCTCTAATTAGGGCATGTGTACAACAATGTCCTGTGTCCACAGTGTCCATTACATGTGTCCACAATCTCCTTGAATTATGACATGTGCACAATATCCTGTGTCCACAGTATCCATAACATGTGTCCACAATGTCCTCCAATTAGGACATGTGATATGTGTCATACAGTTAAATAAATCACAAAACTATGCAAAGGTTGAACAAACTTACATTCATTGAGGCGTTAACTTCAGACACTGTTTCGTCATCAGTAGGAAACTGGTAGATTTGGACTCCATTGCTAACGAGTTCATTCATGATCTAAGTGTACAAAGAATGCGATTGCAAGCTTCAACAAGCACAAAAACGCATTTCATACATCAAATTTACGTTTCCAAAGTCACTAAACATAAAAATCTGCTTAGAGCACGGAAAACTTTTACAACCATTGTGAGATAATGGCAAAAATAATTTCCGCAACATTGGAGAAAATAGGCTTAAGTTTACACCTTCACAATCAACATTACCTTCAATTTGAATTTGTAAAGTTCACTCTTCGATATAATGTCCGCCTTTGCAATCACTGGAATTATGTTCACTTTGTTGTCAAGCGTTTTCATGGTGAGTAGGTCTAAAGATTTCAATCTGGAAAGATGATGTTTTAGTTGATGTCGCAAATGCAAATATAAAAGAGACAGACTGTCATGCTAACGAATTGTGTTAAAAATTTAAATGGAAAGTAAATTAAGATGTAAACCGGGCCACAGTGGAATAGTTTCAATAAAACGAATTCGGTTCTTGGAAACCTTTCAAGACGACAACAGATCATTTGCAAGTCAAATTTAAAAGTAAGGGCAAAAATATTTGCAATGAGACAAAAATAAACCAGGCTTTTAAAAAAACAATTCGTTTATAAACGATTTTGAAGCTTTAGATAACAAACGTTAAAGGCTATCAAAATGGCTTCCAACTGGGTTAAAACTGTTCAATATCTTACCCGTGTCCAGTTGGTGATACGAAGTACAGACAAGCATGGATGCGAGTGTCGTGGTAATTGAAAAGTGACCTGCAGATTTTCAATTCTTCCTGTGCAATTATTTTCAAAATTAATATGAAAAATGGAAGAACACCTTCTTTCTAATTTCCTAATTAATAACACAATCTCCACGATATTCCGACAAAAAGGTGAGTCCCACACTTGATCTAAGCACCGGGGAATGAAAAGATAAGGCCATTATACTTAAACCATTGGCACTAACGAGAGTAGGGTATCCAGTTTCTTTCTCTTGGCCATCTTTCCTTCAGCAACTATGCCCACCCAATTTATTGCACTTTGGGTAGAGGTGAGCGGTGTGCTTCAACAACCAGTTGAAGCCAGGTGTCGAACCAGGATTGCATGATTGAAAAGGCAGCGCCTTATCTACGGTCCCATCTCACCGCCTCGATATACAGGTTGTAGCAAAACAACAAATTTTAAGAAAACTGCATCATCTGGCAATAAGTATGGTACATAAAATCAGTATAGTGTATAAAGTGGTACCAAACCTATTCACACAGGATAAAGTTGATCAAAGTCTGTGAAATAAATACCTGCAGGTAATTCTCAAACTGCTGGTTAATGTATTCCACAATTGATTTGTAACTATCTTCTTTGTTTATTTGGTCTCCGAATCCGACTGTGTCCACAATAGTGAGTTTCAACTGAACATTGCTTTCTTGAAGTTCTAAAATAAAGAATTTAAACATAAACTTTGAGATCTTCAAAAATCATTGCAGAATTAAAATGATGAGCTAATGAATTTCAATGTAATTAAAACCATGTTTGTTCACCTGCCAAGAAATGTACAATTGTACATTTCTGACTTCTATAAATTGGTTATGTAACAACAGTTACAACTTTAAATAAAAAATCCAAATGGAATCAACAATGCTTGCTAAATCACAAGCTTCTATCAATTTAACTTGACATACAATTGGACTAAGCAAATGTAATTCAAATCGTTAACATAATTGCAAAGACTATAATCCTTAAATAGAACAAATACTTATTGATCAATTAAATAAGTATGCATGTTATATAAAATATAGGATGTTATATTTATGATTTTATTATGATCATATATTTATGATTTTATTAAGCAGAGTTTATTGGACAGAAGGAGATAAGTATTGCTACTTAGTACTTGCCATATGTATTTGCCTTCAGTTTAACTCCTGGCATACTATGGTGTGTTGGTTCATCTGTAACAAGAAAATCAATCTACAAAGTGTTGGTATAATACCTAATCATCTCTCTTCATTAAACCAAGTACCGGTAAGATTTAAATTTTATAATTTCTAACCAGAAACTAATGCAATTAATATAAAAACTTGGCAGACCTCTAAGCTCCCAGCGACCATGGCCACCGAGAAGTCGTTAAATGACCTTAGAAACTACTACGCTGGACGCCGGAAGGCCATATGCGGTTCGCCAACGTGCTTGCGTCAAGATGTGAAACTTTTTTCTTATTACCCGAATCCCCAATCTTTTATCACAAATAAGTCAAAGTCTCCAACACGCCAAAGAAAAATATTGCTGACAAATGTTTCGCAAGATGTTTAAGCGTTAACCTGTAAAACCTGTAACGCACACGGGTAAAATAGCTCTACATCCACTTGGGAAGCAGTGCATTTAGACACAACTGCAATATATTCCAGGGCCTTGTTACTACCCAAGTGAACGCAAAAACACAATATTAACTAACGCATTTTTATAAACACAAATTTTTGCAGATATTTTACTTTGGCTGCCAAGTGCCAGATTTTGGCCACTGAAAAAAAGCTCTTGTAGACCATGCTTGGTTGCTGAAAAAATTAAAGAGCTTAGAGGCCTGCTTGGCTAACATGATTAATGGTTTCAAGCAAATCAAAGATAGCTAAATATAAATTCTTACTTTCAAAATTAGTGTTAAACAGTGTGTTCATCAATGTTGACTTTCCAATTCCTGTTTCACCAATGCAAAGTATATTAAAACAAAACCCTTGGTTGGTGGCCTTATTGACCAACTGGTCAGGAAGACTGTCAAACCCAACATGGCCAGTGAGATTCAAGTTTCTCATTTCTTCTCCAGTTCCATCCTTAAAAAATAAAAAAATAAATTTTACTTTTGCAATGCCGTACTCATATTTTGTAGCAGCCAATGTTTTGTTGTTTCAATCACAATGTAAAAGTGTTTCCTCTGCTAAAAAGAGGTGATTCGTGAACTTTTGCAATTAGGAACGTCTGTGGGCTGCCTAATTAGTGAGCAATTAGTGAGAGCCCTGCCAAGACACTCGAAGGAGTGGCAGTTTAATACCACTCAAGAGCATGAGATTGTGTCTTTGGCAAAACACTAAAAGATAAGCCTGAAGGACTGAAGGTGGACATAAAGATTAGCCTCTAATCCACTCAATCTAAATCTTTACACAGTGGCTATTCTTATCATGTATACATTGTGAATATAGCCACAGAGGCTATAAGCACCTGTTCACTCAAGCATGATGTTTTTTCCCGCTTTCTCTTCTCTCAATAACAAAAAAATGCGTGGATAACCTCTAAACTCGACAAATATTAGCGTAAATGCACGTGGCTTGTGACAACTGCATCGGTCTCAGACTCCAAAGGGCGTTGGTTTGATACCCAGAAACTTTTTTTAGAAAGTGGCTATTTTTACAAACTTGTTGCCATGGTTACAATCAGGTGTTTCCAGAATTAGGATTAAAGTTAGGAAGGGTTAAGGTAAGGGTTGGAGTGAGGAATAAGGTTTTGATCTTTGCCCAGGACTAAAAAAATTTCCAAAATACTGTATAAGTTTTTGTTTTCAACAGCTTTAAATTTTTCTCAAGTTAGGGCAGAATTCCTTATCTGGCAATGCTACTGAGCCTTTTGTTATTTAAACTTCATCGACAACAGTACTTTTTGCTGTCTCCAGCCGTAAAAGTACAAATAATTAGATTGATTTGTTAGAATTTTTTTAATTTTGCTGGAGTTGGAGAATTTCTCATGGTAAATTTTCCTTCACCAAAACGAGTTGACCACATTTGCCAAATAAACTTGCACGTGATCTTTAGTGCACATTGCACAACTGTTTGCTTCGTATCAGTGAGCCAAATCTCTTTTTAGATTATGTTATTTGCTAGCCAAGTTAACAAAAATGACTAATTTTATGCACTCCATTTTTACTGTCAACGAGAAAGTTTAATGGTTGCAAAAATTAGCAATACTTATCTCAAAAAAAATAATTTTATTATATATATACATGTTTTATTTAAGGGTTTTAGTTTTGCCATTTTCTCAATGGTGCTATCTTTATTAGTTTATTAAAGCATACACGACCTTACGTTTTGCACTTGGCGTTATGGTTATGCAAAAAAATAAGGAGCCTGCATAACAACACGCATAAGTGCTTGAGTAAACTTGCTTGAGTCTTGCTTGAGTAAACAGAGAAATATAGCCTCAGAGGCTATATTGGTTGATTGAATATTTATCCTCGAACTGGGAAAGCTTATTGCAGAGTTTAATCCTGTCAGTTTCGCAAACATGTAGAGGCTTTGAATCACTGACTCAGGCTCGATCTCCGAGCTTGACATCTGAGTGAAGTTTCCAATCGTTGAAGTCTTGTTGCAGGGGAATTATTCCATCCAATGAATGATGGCACCGCTAAATAGAGAAAAGTCTTTAACATGCGCATTGCGCAGGGTTGATCTCTAAGTGGTCAAAACTGGTTTTGATCACTAAGCGGTTTAAACCTGGTTTTAACTGATGAAAACTAGGTTTAAATCCGCCAAAACCCAGAAAAATATTTTTATGTAGTGAATGGTCGGCTACCTGGGCTATGGGCTATTTAGGAAATATAAAAGCAGTTGTGAGTTGGGACCATTTTGATATGCAGGCCTCGAAATAGCTGGCGGCCATGGCCGCCTGAACTTTCATTAATGGCCGCCAATCTGGGTTTTTTTTTTCGGTCATTTATCAGTCATTGACCGATTTTTTAGCAAAATGCCCGAAAAAAATATAGTCAATTCGGTCAAAATGTCCGAGAAAATATGTAGTCAATTGACTATATATGACCAAAAATGACCGAAATAAATAAAATTGACCAAATTTTTTCAAGTCATTTCGGACAAATGACCAAAAAATCTCAGCGGAAAAAAAAAACCAGCCGCCAATACCGACCTGTCAGGCAGCCACAGATGGCTGCCTGTAAAAATCGTATAAGATTATATTTATCTTGGATTTTTCTCTTGTTTCAGCGCCGCCAAAAACAAGACATCAAACAACGTTAAGACTAATACCTTAATGGGGTCTGCTACTATTCGGTGAGTCCGATTCGGTGAGTCTGATTCGGTGAGTTCCTAACCTCTAACCCCTAACCCTAACTCCTAACCCCTAACCCTAAAACGGCAATGATAATTAGGCTACGGTAGCCTACCCAATAATTCAAAAAAAAAATCCCCCGTTAAGGGATCGGACTCACCGAATCGGACTCACCGAATCGGACTCACCCAAACGGGCCATTCCGACCTTAATGACATGTCGTGCTACGTCTTATGTACTATGCAACGGAAGGGCAAATGTTGCGCAAACTTTATGGCAAAATTGATGGCAAATGTTTTTTATAAAAAAAAATTTGTTGGAATAAATTCTTGTACTTCAGTTGGCTGTGCAAATGGTTCATGGTTCTACCAAGCATTTTTTGGTTCGTCAGAAACGTATTTTTAGAATTTGAATTTTCTCAATATATATATAATTAAAATAACCAACTGATTGAAATATCAAAAATAAACAGAAAAATTGAATATTTTTTGTTCCAAATCCAGCAGTTTATTGTTGATCAAAACAAAATATAGTTGAACATCAATGTTACTAAACATGGAGGGTGATAGTTTTAATTCAATTGAAAAGCAACTTGATCCATACACTAAAGGGGTTTTGACCAGTAATAGGTGGTCAAAACTGCCCGGTTTAAACCAGGTTTTAACCGGGCGGTTTAAACCGATCAACCCTAAACATGCGTTGCTCCAGCGCACACCCCAAAAGTTGAGCCAGCGTCGCTTGATCTTGAAACTTCTTCGTTCGAGAAGTCATGCAGTAACCAACAGAGCTTTGGAGGCGGACAACAATATATTCACAATATATATCGTAAATATAGTCTCTACCTTTTTTAACCACCAGGCGTTAGTATAGATATATATGATGAGGAACGACTTAAGCAACAACTAAGTGACAACTTCACAAAGAAAAACAACATCCAAAACAAATATACTGTAAACTGTGTATGAACATGATTTTAATATTGCTTACTGCATAGTCAAAATGGTCTCCAGCTTCATGATTAGTGGTGTTATTATCCATTTTCACCATTTCTATGCTTATTGATATAGGAGTGAAATATATTAAATCAACAAGGCAGTAATGCTACCAACCTAAAGTTTACATGCATTAAAATGTTTTGACAGCTAAACAGTAAACACATTTAACCCTATCTTAATACGAGCTGTTTTCGCACGCGGAAAGCACACGGGCTATCTTAGCCCCATGCTAAGTAATCGCTAATAACAGGAGCTTTAAAAATCACAGAGCCAAAATATTTTACAAGATAATAACCATGTGTATTGTGCGTATGGAAATTAAATTTTTACCCAACAAATTTATTGAAAAAACGTCGGAAAGTCAGTTTTTATTCTAATTTCCTGAAGATAGCTTCAAAATTGACATTTTTGAATTATAACATAAAGTAATGCTTAGGCACTTTTTTTCATTTGTCCTTTCGTCTTTCGCTTGGAAAGAGAAGGTGAAAGAAGAAAAAATACGCAGCAAGCGCGCAGACGCAGCAACAGCGCGCATGCGCAGTGAAAGCGACGTAAAGATTTAAAAAAAGGCATGGAACGCCTGTATTTACGGCGCCGTAAATGTAGCCATTTCCTTAAAACAAACACTTTAAATTTGATTCAAGAAAATAAAAACCTTCAAAGATGTGTCAAACTGAGGTCTTACAGAATTTTGCGTTATAGAACTTTACTACATTAACATCGAAAGCAATGAATTGTGATACTATAAATTTGTTCAGTTTTATTGTCTAATATACCAGTACCGTAACCTTAGACTTTAGTGAAAACAAGATTATTGTTTAACAAGTTGCAGCAGATGAGTTAATGTGTCGAAATGGGAGTACAAATCACAGATCTGTTGTCATATGCTGCTTTGTATCAGCACTTTTAAAAAAAAAAAAATGAATGAAACGATGGGGACAATCATTGCTTAACCCTAGCTGTAACGACACGGGGCTTTTTGAGGACACCCGCTCTAGTAGTGAAATGTTTCACAGAAGGAAATATGAAATTTCTTGACTTTTAGTTTTTATTATAGCGAATTTTCTAAACCTAAACTGGTCATTTTTCTACCTTCCTGTCCTTCACAATAAGCATTTCGTCTCATGTGGCTAGACATTTTCGTGCAATGCTACACTGTAGTTGTATATATGTTAATGTTAGTGCAATTACTTTGAAATATAAAAACACCTAAAAATGGCTTATATTTATGAGAAAAAGTAATTTTTTGTTAAGATATAACTTATAAATTCAACTGCTTTTTCCCAGTGAATCTGTGGCGTGTGCGATCTTTGTCTGACTCGTACTCACAAGGATATGAGTTCGATACCACCAGGGGTAATTTTTTTTAAAACTAAATTCTATCCCGAAGTGACTCAATTGTTAGGCTACGCATTTTTGTGGCCGTTCAGTTTAGTTTGTTTTTAGTTCTGACCATCACAACGAAAAAACAGTATATGACAAACATAACAGAGGTATAGAAACAGGTAGAAGCGACAAAAGTCATAGCGTGTAGGCTATGATAGCAAAGCAGAACAATCAGTTTAAAATATGGCACGGTCGTAACACCTAAAAATTTTATAAGTTTAGAATTTTTTTTTACTCATTTTAATAGTTAAAGAAAAAAAACTCACTAGCCTTTTTTTCTCTGTTTTAAATTTTAAAAAAATTGTTAAGGAGTTACGCTATAACGTCCGCGTTTTGTCGCTTCTACCTTTTTCTAGACCTCTGCTATGTTTGTCATATACTGTTTTTTCGTTGTGATGGTCAGAACTAAAATCAAACTAAACTAAATGGCCACAAAAATGCGTAGCCTATCGATTGAGTCACTTTGGGTTAGAATTTAGTTAAAAAAAAAATCACCTTTTGCCAGAATTGAACTCATATCCTTGGGAGTACAAGCCAAACAAACATCGCACGCGGCGCGCCACGGATTCGCTTGACAAAAATAGTTGAATTTAGAAGTTATATATGCACTTTTTCCAGCAACAGCGCGCATGCGCAGTAAAAGCGACGTAAAGATTAAAAAAAAGGCATGAAACGGCTGTATTTACGGCGCCGTAAATGTAGCCACTTCCTTGTTTTAATAATCGTGTTTTTTACTCGTTGCTTCTACCTGCATTAAATGTGCTTTAAGTTGTCACAATAAGCACCACATAAAATAGCCTACGCATATTTTATTCCATGCTTTGTGAATGAAAATTGTTTTTATGCTTTTCAATTGTCAGTAGACCTTTGCTGAGGTAGTTCACTCAATCAAACTTTATTTCAATGTTGTTATTTGTTTTGTTTGATTATCTTTATCCTGCATTGCGGGAAAGCGGACTTGAGCGCTATGCATCGGCAGTGTTGTACGCGCCATTGAAATAATTTGACGGCGTCAGCGTCAGCGCGAATTACCTAAAAACTTTACGGCGTAAAGGACTGCGTAAGCTCTTAAAGAAATTGACGGCGTCAGCGTCAGTGCTAATTTCTAGCGCTATTTTTTGCCAGCGTCTCATAAAACGGAAATATTTCAACCAAGTTCAGGCTAACAATAGCTATAAATAAAGAGCAGGTATTATGTTTTGCCGAATGGATCAGAAACCAAACGAAATTACGAGATATAGCCTATTGAGCACAATCAAGAAACTAAAATGGTCCTGGGCAGGTCATATAGCAAGATATCAGGACAATAGATGGACTAAAAAATTAACAACATGGACACCACGAGAAACCAAAAGAAAGAAAGGAAAACCAAAAGTGAGATGGAGGGACGACATTGACAAACAATGCAATACAACCAATTGGTACCAACTAGCACATAATCGTGTAAATTGGCATGAAAAGGGGAAGGCTTACGCTTTGCAGTGGGCTCTCACAGGCTGAAAATGATGATGATTATGTTTTGAGACTGTATTGTAATTAGCTGCTCAGCCTATTAGTTATTTCCTTGCAGAAAAACAAGCATTTCAAAACGTTTGTCTGACAATCTGCTGCGTTTGGGACGCATATTTAGGGGCGCCGGAGCGATTTTTGACTGGATGGGCAGGAGTATGAAAAAAGGGCACTTTTGTTGCTGAAAGGCCAATTTTTTTGTAAGTTTTAGGATAAGATATAGCGATAATGCTCATCTATCAGCTCATTATCGAGTAATGATACAAGTGTCCGCTATACAAAGAACAATGGCACGGAAGGGCATCATGCTATTTTATAATGATGTAATATAACTTACTGTGATGGAGAATTTTGTGTCGTGAATATTATTTTGAGGCAAAAATAGAACATTATAATTAGGCTAAAAGCGAATAGCATAAATTGTTATATTGCAAAGTGTGCAGTAGCTTACATGACCTTAAAAGGGCACCATTGCCCCCTCTTCCCTCCCCATCCATAAAAATTTGAGGGCAGGGGGGCATCCGCTTCCCCTGCTCTCCCCCGCTTCCGGCGCCCCTGCGCATATTGTCCTTTCCAAGTGAAAACATGCGTTCCACAGCAGCGCTGGTTGGTATTGGTGTGTTGTATTTCAAAAACAAGTTAAAGACGTTTAGTCGGAAAGGTATCACTGTTCCAAGCGTGCTGTGATAGTTTAGCATGAATAACTCTTTTAACGAGGTCCACTGCACCAACATCGCTCTTTTTAGGGGCATAGAGCCCTTGAAATAAAGTATATTCAACGTCCGCGATGCCATTCTTGGATTTTTCGCTTTCTGTCTCTGATCCCTCGTTCTCAATACAAGGGTGATCACCATTTGGCGAACTTCTTCCGCATGTATTCCAGGGAGCCATTGCAACCAACGCAAAAGCCGGTAAATCGGATGAGTCGCGCTGGCCAGAATACATTGTGAAACTCTTATTGTGAAACGAGATTTTCCATGAAAACAAAAAATGACGCTTAGCGCTTGACGCTTAAAATCAGCAAAATAGTTGACGGCGCTATCACTTCCGTCAACTGAAAAATAAATTGACGGCGCTAGCCTCAGCGTCAACAAAAAGTTGACGCCGTCAAATGACGCCGTCAAATTGACGGTGTCAACGTACAACACTGTGCATCGGTGTACGCCTTCCGATGTACACCTGACCCACGCTGCAGCCGACTGCAACGTCTGTTTCCAGTTGTCTACTCTACTTATTTATGACGTAAATTTGGTACTACCAATTACTCAAAATCGATCACTGGGTAGAGGCAATTATCGTAAAGTTTCTTGCCCAGAGAAATAACAGCAAGTGCGGGTGGCTGGAGTCGAACATGCAGGCTCTCGACTGCGAGCCCAACGCGCTAACCACTCGGCCACTGCTGCCGAGTAGTTAGCGCGTTTGGAAAATGACTGATCGTATGCACTAAATTTTTACTGCTTACGAGTATTTCGTAGCTGTAGAAACTAACCACTTATTTCTAAAACAAAGTTTTATCAGTAGCCCCAACCCCAAGGGACCTTACATTCAAACTTCGAAGAGGGCGTCTCCAGAGTTGCCAAATTAATACAAAAAAGGCCAAAACAAGGAAAATATTAGATAAAAAAGGCCAAATAGATATCTACCTGTTTCTATTAAAAATAATAAAATATACATTATATTCATCAATAATTTTACTTACTTATCACAAATTTACTTATAACAATAAAACCACAAAGCACCACAAAAACGGTAATTTGAAAAGCAAGTAATTGCACAATTGCAAATCACGCGACATCGGCAGCCGTGGCCGATGTCGGCAGCAATGGCCGAGTGGTTAGCGCGTTGGGCTCGCAGTCGAGAGCCTGCATGTTCGACTCCAGCCACCCGCACTTGCTGTTGTTTCTCTGGGCAAGAAACTTAACGATAATTGCCTCTACCTAGTGATCGATTTCGAGTAATGGGTAGTACCAAGTTTAAGTCATAAGTAAAGTAGTCAACCGGAAAATAGACATTGCAGTCGGCTGCAGCGTGGGTCAGGTGTATGTCGGAAGGCGTACACCGATGCATAGCGCTCAAGTCCGCTTTCCCGCAATGCAGGATAAAGATAAACAAACAAACAAACAAACTTGTATTGCTCAACAACTGAATTTCTGAATTGAAAGCATGCTCGGCTGGCAAGCCGGCGGTTGTGTTCTACCGATCGATCGAAAAGTGAACACGTTGCGTTTCTGTATAGCTTACCTACTTTTGAGAGTTGACATTATAATTCCAAATTGATGTCGAAAATTCAATTTATTTTATTAATATTCATATCTATCGATATTTTATGACTTGTAGCGGATTGTTCCGGACAATAGGCTATCTGTACAAATCAAACGTCACATAAAACCGTTTTCTACTGAATCTTGGCGTCTGATGTAGCCTAATGGACTTGCTAGAAATAAGCAAAGATTGCATCACCTTTGTAACACGTGTTGAAACATTACATCATCGTTAAATCTTGAATTACGAGATATGGTGTAAGCCAAAGCCAACAGGTGCTGGAATAGCTTCATAATGCTTATCATTATCACGTCACACAAGATGTTTACGTGCGTTTGGAAGATTGCAATCTATTCTCGTCATTTTAAAATTGTTGCTTGAAAAGTTGGTCGCATATTTAACTGTTTTGCTTAGTGCTTGCCAGCTGGACAACATTTCCGTCTTTATCTCAGTAGGCTAATTTGTATTGTAGTAACAAGTTTTAGTGGCGTATCGTGTTGCGTCCCAATTTCGACAGCCTTGAGGCTAATTTTACAGAAATGCAATTCTTGAATAGACGTTTTCAGAAGAGTGTTTCTTTCGGTCATTACATATAGGCTACTGACGAACGGATTCGGGAACTTTATGTTACAACTTTCCCACGAAGCAATTATGGTTTACCGCTGTGACCATAAATAATAAAGACGGTTTGTTGCTGGTTAGTAGTCTACAGAAGCAAAATAATAAAGACGTGTTGTTATCAGTTCCAGAAACACAAAAGAAAATTAACCCATAGGCCTACAAGAAATGAAAAATAAAAATGCTTAAAAATTTGTGAAAGTCACATATCATCTTTAATAACCTAATGTGTAAAGGGATGATAATTGCCAATTTTTTTTTTAAAGTTTTGTTGATTTATTGAAATATTTGCAAAAATCGAACGTTGCGAAAACGCATCGTTTGTCTCCCCCGCTGGCAGTGGATGTTGCGAAAACGCAACGTTTGTCATCACGCACGCTATTGCTGTTGTCGCAATTCATTCGTACAGACTTAAAACTTGTATGTAGGCTATGCTGTCTGTCTAATCTCTTGATCTTCCTAGCTATTATCTTCATCCGTTTAGTTGTATGCATATCAGTTTGTGATCTGTCTTCAGTGTTTTTTCTGAAATATTGTAATAATTAGTACACTAAGTCAGCTTGGCAGTTTGCAGGATTTATTGCTGGAAAAAAATACGCCGACGAACACTCGCATTTCTTCAGCTAATGGAACAAAATTGTGATTTCCAGCTTTAGATGCGTACTTTACGGTTTCAGTTGTTAAAGTTCAATGGCATCGTCATACAAAAATACCTCAAAAATTTCACTTGGTGTCCGTGGAAGATCAGCTGCAGACGGCCTTGATACGGTGTGATTTAGCTCAATGTCAGAACAGTCAGATGTGGGTAAGCTTTCATTGACCCATTTTTCTTTGCTGGAGCGTTAGGAACCCGGGTACAGGGCCTTGCCACCATAGCTTCAGCCGTAGCCTAAGCTGATCACGCGGTAAATTGCCCAGCTACAGTCATTTCTTTCGTCACATGAATCTTCATCCTCTGCTTCATCAGTGATATTTCCATTATCCGGTGGAGCGATAAACACTGTAATTTCTTCAGACGTTTGAACGACAGTGATGTTATCATCATTTTCTTCTTCAGAACTTTCTTTATCAGAGAATCTTTCCAGTTCTTCCAACACTTCATCTAGGCTAATCTCTTTTTCCTAACAATGGAGACAAAAATAATTAACCACACATGTGGGAAAGCTAGAAGTAGAAAAGTAGAACAACAATGTAATTTGCTTTCGACAACAATCACTAAATTAGGCCAACAGTTAGCACAAAAGATTTCCTGTAACATGGAAAAATTGTTAGGCTATGATGTGGAAGATAATTCGGGCTTGTGGGGTATTACTTGAAAACCTTCAACAGATCTTTGAAGCACATTGTAGAAGTTTAATAATTAATATATAATTCTTAATTTACAAATGAATTCTAACTTGGATAGCGGTTAAATATTTTTGCATGAGGTTTTCGTTATATTGTAATTATGTACAAAGCTAATGTAATAGGCTATGTTATAAAACATTTAAAAACAGAAAGCAGATGGATTGAGTTGGGTCAGATTATAATTTATAAAGAAAACTTTATTTACAGATTATCATATTTCATTATCAACAGCAATTAAATCATAATAAAATGCAGAGCAGTCGCACATCGAAAGCTCACGTTATGACAAACGTTGCGAAAACGCATCGTTCAGCGCATCTGTGATGACAAACGTTGCAAAAAAGCAACAAAAATTGCCACGCATTTTGAACACGAAAACACTTCTACTTATAGGCCTAATACAGCTAGATTTTATATAAGTGAACCAAGCAATACCTAATACATTAACTTAACCCTTTGCTTTTTAACGTTTTTTTGGAAGTTAACTGCTCAAGGGGGGGCCTTTTTTGGATCAAATTCAATCAGCTGTTACGTGTTATCTGCTGATGCTATTTCAACAAAAGTTGCACTGGTGTGAAAAAAAATCATTTGTCTATAAGTTTGAAAAGTCATTATTTTAAAATTTTGTATGTTAAACTTGATATTTCAATTTTTGCAAAGGTACCCAAAAACGACAATTTTGATTTATCTTGCCGCTATTTAATTACCGTGCTAATCCGATTTCATGCAAAGTTCTGAAAAACAATGAGCTCGATCGAAGGCACGAAGTGTGTGTGCGGTGTGCCAAATCATTGCATTGATAAAGATTTACTTACGACTTGCGAGCAAATCTTATTGTAAGCTACTCATTGATTCTAAAATAGTTACAATCAGAGTAATATTGTTACACGAATTTGAAAAAAAACAAAACTGCGTTTGTTGTCTTACATTTTCGTCCTAAACTAATGCATTCCCAAACTCATGGCTAGCTTCTAGTTTATGGAACCAAATTTCTCATAAGTAACACCTTAGCCTGCTTGAATAGCTGTTTACATCTTCGTTTGTGTATTTTAGGTCTACAATTGAGTTTGTAGTATGAATATTTTTAGTAGAGAGAAGACAATTGAACAAGTTGTTGAAATTATCTGAAATTTCTAAGTTCAAATTAGGTGCTTTTGAAATAGTGGATTTGTGTCAAGTCGCATCACAAATATCATGCAAGCTACATCATAAGTCATTTCGCTTACGGGTGTTTATAAACATGACTCATAAATTACATCCACCAACAATACAGCATTTACATCAACAAAGCTAAGTTCGAAGCTAAACTTTTTATTGAAGATTGTGTCAATCAATTTGAAATAACATTTTTAGTCCGCCAGCGTCGAAACAATGCAACAGCGAATTGAGGAACATGCGTAAACAAAAGAAATGTGAAATAACCCACAGTCAGCAAAGCTACATAAATTTAACGTTTACAAATGTTGAATCAATGTAAAAGGAATGGATTGCTGACTGGGTCGTCATTGCTTGAAGCACAAAAAATACGCGTAAATGCGACAACATCAGCAAGGCAGCGATTATGTTTCTGGCCAAAAAAAAATTAACTTTTGAATTCAAAGATAAAAATGATTATAACGAAGCTTCAAAGTTTGTCGTAAAAAATATTGCAGAGATACAATAAACATAATCATTTTGTGCCAGATTGTGAGAAGACTTCCTAGATTCTTTCCAAACATTTGCAGGATTGCAAATTATTTTTTATAACTTTATATTGCCAAAAAATGGCTTCTTTGTTGAAACAACGTGGCTACAATTCTATAAAAAATTCTTAGGCCTACTACATTGAAGTAATGAAATTTTTTTTTGTGATTTTGCTGATGACGTTTTACAATATCCGAGAAGTAAAAAATAATAATGATGAATTATTTTACAAAACCGTGGTTTGCAAGCGCTTCACAAAAAATTGTTGGGGGAAAATTTACCATTAGACGTAAAACGTTTGTAAAAGAAAATTGTCGGTTTACGTATTTATAATGTTTATTGCCCTGTTCGAATTATAAACTGCCTGTATTGTCTACCTTTGTGGTTGCCGGCCAGCTTAGAGCAGCATGCAAACTACGCGTTTATGGTATTTGCATCGTGTTATGATTCTCGAAAATTTCCCACAAGGTCTTTATTTTTATCGTGACATTTTTGTGCCTTTTCTGTTCTAAACTTGAAGTCATTGTGCAGCACAATCCACATCGGTTTTTAGACTCAGTCTTCATTGAAAATCTTTTGTGTGGTGCATCATTTCAAGTAGTGTCTTCCCCTAAGCTGTTACACAAACCGCCCAGAACCAGGTTGATTATTATGTATCTTACAGCCGTTGAGAGCCCGTTATTGTATGTGTGGAATTATTACTGAAGATGTCTGACTACATTCATGCCAAAGTCGAGCAAATTCTGCTTTCGGGATCCTTGCCGTTATTTACGGTATTTTTTGTTGAGGCAGCATTTTTCAAAGGCAGCATTTTTCAAAGATAAATGAAGACATCGGTATTGTTCGTCACTAAGATTTAGTTTTCTCAGCATTGTTTATTCATTCTTTGATCCACTAATTTGTCCCACTTTTGGTATAATCGGATCGTTTATAAATGGCGGGTCTTCACAATAGCCGGCCTCTTATACATTGGCGCAACGTATTCAGATGTTGAATCAATGATGAAAAAAGCTGATTTGTTGTTTGTCTGATGTGACGCCTAGCTTTATGCTTCTTCTACATTACAAAGTATTTAGTAATGTAGATGAGGCATTATCATCTTCATTTTGCGCTCTTTGGAACAACACACAGTGCACTGTGAAACAAAAATGCAGGACATAACAACAAGTAGGCGACATAAAGCAGGGAAGGGACATATTGTAGCCATCGAGTTAGCTGCTACGTGTAAATGGAGCCTATCTCATAATTTTGAATGTATCTCACAATTACTGTTTGCAAAAACGCCATTTCTTCGTCCTCTCCCAAAAGCATTTGCAGTGATACATTTCCTCAATTGCAAGTTTTGTCAATGAGAGCATTTCCATAGAACGTTTATTTCGAAACCAGGTTTTCGTGCATTTACCCAAGAGAAGATTTCTTATTGTAACGTTTTTTATTCGTCAATGAATATTATCTGCTTGAAACAACTGTTTTGAATAGTTTGTGGCCTACATAGCCTACTATTTTGATCGTGGATTGCTATTCTTCTTTGTAGAGCTGATAACGCAAAAAACGTTTGCTATTATTGTTTCTAATTAACAGCTTTGTGATCACTGGCTTTTCTTTTGTGGCATAAGAAATAACGCGCTTTGTATTATTGAGGTCAAACCAAACAAAGGAAACCAAGAGGATGTTTCTCTCTGCTCGCGCATATCGATGCACGAAGCAATTATGAGCTTATGGCTTGTTATCGCAATGTAATCCATTTCACGCTTTGCTGGAAGTGAGCTAGAAATAGCAAAAATTCACCAAAATCTTGAATTTACAAGAAAACTACACAACTTTTAGCATCAAATTTAATATCATCAGATCCGCCTGGCAATTTTAGGAAAAGTCAAGAAAAACCAAGTGCATGGTGTTACTGTGCTTCAAATAATCAAAGGAAATATGAGGGGGGGGCCAAATCTGGCCTCCCTTTGAGGAGCAAAGTGTTAAGATCAGGGATATCTAAAGAAGGGGATACGAAGGCTTTTATTACGCCTGACAATAGAAGGGCTTTTGTTTATCGTAAATAATCTGTGTTTATCGTAAAATGACACTTGGCACCGATAGTAGTTTAATAAATCTTGTTATGATAATTTGCATTGCGCTATTAGAATCAGCCCTGGATATTCACTGCATGCTCGTGGTTGCTTGTTAATTCAACTACTTATATACTTGCGTTACATCTAGCCTGCTGCAAAAGCTTTGTTGAAAAAAACAGCTTACTGATAACTTTTCAACTGTCTGTGTAAGCAAGTATTCTTTAAATATGCTTTACGTAACATTTGATAACTGTCTTCTGTAGCTGAGTGTACCAGCTGCACTACAAAACTTTCTACGATTTTATAAAGAACTACATGTTTAAAGCACTAGAAACTACAGCCCTGGTAGTGTCATGAGAATAAGGTAATCGCTGTGAGCCTTCATATCCCCTTCTCTAGATATCCCTGCTTAAGATACACACTAAAAAAAATTGTAAATTAGTCATATAAAAATGCAACTTACCTAATATTTCTTGCAGCCATCGTAGCCTATTCCAAAAATTTGTCGAAATTCAGAACTACGGTATGTTAAAACTTCAGTATGGCTAATAAACAGATAAGCTAACTTGTTTCTGACTCTTACAGCACTAAACTAACTAATGAAACTGGACTGACCGCAAAATCTCAAGCAGTTCGACCTAGAAATAGAACAAAGCGTCACCTAGCCTACTTAATTGTCTGTTGCGAAAACGCAACGCTTGTCTTATATGGGTTAAAGACGTTTCTTCTCAGTTGGTAGCCTACTGAAGAACTTCAAGCTGAAAATTAAAGACGTTTCTTTGTTGGTTATCAAGAAAAGCAACATTGACATTCATTGGCAAGAAAAAAGATTAAAGACAATCGATCTGTGCTTGAAGATTCAAGTGGACGAATCCAAGCAAGTTTTGTGGAACTTTCAATAGCCTAGATTGGAAGTCTCCAGAAGTGGTAGGACTGTAGGACTTCATATACCCCTACAACTACGGTATTGTGCATTTAATTTCTTTTTGTATTTTTACGGTCTTTGCAGTTAAGTTTTTTATAACTTAATATTTTGTGTGTTTGTGGAACTTATTTTTTTAATTGTTAAATTTAGCCTCAACATTTAATATGTCTACACTTGGTGGCGACAGGGACTCGGCCGCCGTCAACTCGACTGAGTTTAAGCCTGATGATGTTCTTTGCGGTCGGGCAGGCCATTCTGGAGAGGGACCCAGTAACGATGAGGCTAAGTCAGTTCGAGAGGCCCGGCATCTTAAAAGGGATATTTTGACTCAAATTGGGGAACTTTCTGTAGCCCTAGGTTCTTTGAGTGATAAGCAGGAACTGTTAATTTTTTGATCTAACTTATCTACTTTAGAAGAGGAATTACGGCATTTCCATGCACTTTTGAGTAAAATTTTTAACTCTGCAATTTTGGCAGAACTTCGTGATCTTGTTAGAGTACTCAGATAGGTTGGATGCTGACATACATCCTGAGGATAGCGCCTCTAATGTAAGCACTAGGATGTCTAGGAGCTCGTCACGGATAGTTGCACAAATTAACCTCCAGCTAAAACGAGAAGAGCTCCAGATCCAAGCCGAAGCGAGAGCTTCTGAGGCCGCCGCGAAAGCTGATGCCGAAGTGAGAGCTGCTGAGAAAGCTGCTGAGTTCGCACTCAAAGACGCCCAGTTGAGGGCTGAACAACGTAAGGAGATAGCTTTAGCTGAATATCGATCAGAGGTGGGCTCCCAGCGTAGCTCTTGTCACAATCAATGTGCGAGGTCTTACGACGGGCCGCTTGTATCTCGATCGAGCGTGCTGTTTTGATTGTAAAATTCTTATGCTATAGGTTATCATCGATCATTATCCTGAAGTAACCTCTGATTACGAAATCTGTATTACGTAACGTGTATTCTAGGTCATTCGATTGCTACGTGCAGTTCTAGAGCCTTCTTTAAACTTGCTTGTTTATGCCGCTCAATGCAACGTGACCGAACGATGAGTTCGTGTGATGCAACATTACGTAACCTTCTCGAAGTTACTAGACCGAACAAACCTTTTATAAATAGTGGTGTAATTTGCGTAATGATTTATTAGGATGATTATTATGGGAGTTGTATTATGATGAGTTGATTATTATGATGAGTTGGTTATGAGAGATCATTGCTGTAATAGTAGCAGTTGGTAATAGAAGCAAAGATTATTGTTGATCAAAAGTTGAAGTATTGCATACGAGTAAAGCAAGTTGTAGAACCCTGTGTTCTACGTAGCAAGCGATTTCACCTATTGAGATCTCTCGCCAAACCCGAACAGCTAAGATAAGACGATGCGGCTTTCTTAGGCAATTGGGTCGCTAATCTTCTCGTCTGCAGGTGCCAAACGAAATGCTCTCAAGTGATTTCTATTAAAATATCCAACGTCTCCACTCAAATAGACAATGCACTTCCAATAGACAAATTCGAGACAAGCAACGTATCAAATTAAAAATATAAAGAGATTTCGAATAGTTGTGGCAAACACCTACAACGAGCTTAAATCTGAAAGATAGTACAAATCTATTACTGTTTATATTCATGCCATAAATAAAACTACACTAAAAGTACGAATACACGCTAGACTCACATCGAGCTACTAATCTGGTCAAAGTAAATTGGACGATGGATGGACAGCGTTCGATTGGACAATTGTGCGCTTCGAAAGCAATGACCCATATCTGTACTAAATACATAGAAGTTGCGTTGGACAACAAAACACAGACATCATAGCGAGAAAGAAAGAAAGTCGCTGTCCTATGACTCCACATGATTCGTATCGAGAATTTCAAACGCCGCCTTACTGGCGACAAATGTAGGAGACCTAAACATGACGTTGTCAATACGAATATTTAAGCAATATCTACGTAACGTTAAAATTAGAGAGAAAACATTACAACCGGCCCGAAATGACGATGTGTTTGTAACACAAGTTGATGCTAATATAATTTCTGATTGAAATTAGAATCGTATGAGAAGCTGCGAGTGGATTACGTTAAACTTGATCAATAGTCGTAAGCAGTGCCGGTCTTTGGGGTGTGCAAACCGTGCGATCGCACAGGGCCTGCAAATTAGGGGGCCCGCAATTTACTCAGAAAATGCAGTAATTTTGTTATTTCCAATGGAAAAATTCAACAAAGGAATTAGCAACAAGAAAACATAGAGACACAACGGGTGCAACCTATTTTGTCCCCTGAACATTTCGTACCCTAAAAAGATCGAGAAAAAAAAACAACAGAGCCGAAGTCGCTGATCGGAGTTGCCGCAAACATTTCAAAATTTCTCTCGATCTTTTCAGGGGACGAATTAGGTCGAAATTTGATTTTGTTACTCCGATTTCAGGGTACGGAATCGGGGTAAGAATTTTTTAGGGGACGAAATAGGTTGCATCCAAATCAACATAGAGACATACCCAGCCAGCAAGCCCATATGGGCCCCACATGGGGACCCATATGGGCTGATGTATGGGCCCCATGTGAGCTGCCTATATGGGGCCCATACACATTGTGTCCGCGGGCATCACATTGCCCCCATATAGGCTGCCCATATTCATTTATGGGTTGCTCACCCTCAACCCACAAATCTAATATGGGCTGCCCATATGTAACCCATAAATCTAATACAGGCTGCCCATATGTATATCAGGTATATATATAACTGCAGACAGAATGCCAAAGTGCTCAAACGGCAAGCAGTGAACTTAGCGCAATGCATAGCAAGGTGCCCCCAGTAATTTTGCTTGTTCAATTTCATTTTGTGTTTGTTTAAAAGATCAATAAAAGTCGTTTGAGACAATTAAAAAATCTCAAAGTCTAGACAAATGCTGATCGAGGTGTATATCATATTAGTATGGGTTGCCCACAAACCTTTGAATCACTGTGTGGGTAGCCCATGGTCTGCCCATAAAAAATGTGGGTAGCCCATGGTCTGCCCATAAAAAATGTGGGCAGTCCATGGTCTGCCCATAAATAATGTGGGCAGCCCATGGTCTGCCCATGAAAAATGTGGCTAGCCCATGGTCTGCCCATAAAAAATGTGGGCAGCTCATGGTCCGCCCATAAATAATGTGGGCAGCCCATGGCCTGCCCATGAAAAATGTGGGTAGCCCATGGTCTGCCCATAAAAAATGTGGGCAGCCCATGGTCTGCCCATAAAAAATGTGGGCAGCCCATGTTCTGCCATAAAAAATGTGGGCAGCCCATGGTCTGCCCATAAACAAAGTGAGCAGCCCATGGTCTGCCCATAAACAAAGTGGGAAGCCCATCAATATTTCATGCTTAGCCCATGATCAATAATTTTATGTGGCTAAATTTATTAAAATGCATTTATATGATCACGCATTTGAAGATTGGAAGTTTTATATACCATCTTGTCATTTAGCAACACATTCTGCAAGAAAGCCCATATTGGGCACATATGGCAAAAACATAAAAACCCACATGCCCACAAGCCCATTAAAATAGTATATGGGGCCCATATGGGCTTGCTGGCTGGGTAGCTTTATATTTTCGCAAAATGCTGAGAAAAGCATGATCTTATCTTTTTGCTACGCCACCGGACAGCACCATTTTACAGTAATATTCATACCCAAATTTTTTTTGAACATGCTCTCAAAATGCCCCAAATTCAAAGTAATTTTTCAAAATTTTCTGGGGGAGGACCCCCCGCCACAGGGTGTCGCCCTCGGCGATGACGCCGTCAGGCTTCGTAAGACCACCCCCATCCCCTTTCAAAATATCTGGCTTCGCTACTGAATTGGATCATTGTCATTGGGGCCCACAAAGTATATTCCGCACAGAGCCCGAAATACCCTAAGACCGGCACTGGTCGTAAGCATTGGAATCTATTGCCGTTTACTGTTGCTTTGATTAATTGTTGGAAGTGGTGAACCATTCGTTGGAGTCCTTCAAGCGTTTTTATATATCATCTCACCAGTAGAACTATCCGTGAATTTAATTGACTGCTTTTCGGTTATAACCCATTAAACTACGTCATTGAATCTTTCCAAGTCTTTTTTCTGGTAAGAGATAGAAAGAAATCGTGACAGCTCTAAAAAGGGATCTTTTAGGCATTCCAGAAGTGAACATCATTCGCGGTTAAATTTAGATAACCTTTTCCAGACGCCTGTTCAATCCGTGGGTGGACCAGTGCAATCCACACGTTTTCAAACTGTTTCAGGAGGTCTCGGCTAAGGGTCTTCCGAAGGATCTAGAGCCAAGGCCTGCGAATTTTAGCCGAACTCCTCCCCGAGAGCGCACAGGTCACGGGGCCGCTATTAGAAGTAATGTTTTCCCCCCTTCACAGTTTTCTGCGCCGCTAGTTTTTGATCGCCCATCAGCTACACGTAATTTGAGTGGTTGTGAGAGGCGTGTCGCGTCTACTGATTTTAACGTGAGTGAGGATCGTGATCGGGCTGTGCATGTGACTGAGCCCCATAAGGGATATACGTAGCTTGTCTTCTCCCGCTAAATCGAGTTCTCAACAACAGGATTGTTTTTTCGAATTCCAAAATAGTAGGACGTTTTTCGATAAGGCGGCCTTGATTGGTTACGATGGTAATAATATGCCATTCATCTTCTTTAAAAATCGTATTACGGCCTTGATGGCAGCTTCGCCCTGTAAAGGGACTCGTTTGACTTTGTTAGAAGCAGCTTAACACGTCTGACGCTTACATGAATGAAATCACCAGCTGAGCGTATTATAAGACTGCCATGCAAAGCTACTAGGCTACTATAGTTTGCGAATATCAAATAGGCCAAAGAGTGTGTTTCTGAGCACGGCGCTCTGTTGCTCAAGCATTCTACTCAGTTAATTATTATTGCCTTGGTTTCTACACGCTTTGGTTCTACGCTTTCTTCAACAATTCATTCGTTCAGTTCTGTTGTTGCAGCGTTGTGTACTGTAGGGTACAGGATCCTAAAAACTAAATCTCAATACTTTAAATTTTTTTTTTTTTTGGAGGTAGATCAACCCTCCTTGCGGCTCAACTATCCTAGGTCTCCCCTATAGCTTTCACGATTCAACATGTGCGACTGTACAAATTTGAAGTCTGAGAAGCAATGAGAAAAAACTGCTGTTTTACAGAAATGCTGTGAGACAATTCTTCCTAAAAGAAAAAGAAAAAACACACTTGGTGTGTAATTAGATAGCCCATGGATAAAACGGCAAAAACCAAAGACAACAAAATAATTGATGATTTAATCTACAATAGAAAATTACTGTAGAAAGGAAACCAAGCAAAAGAATAATAATACAGTCAAAAACATTGTTTAATGTGAACAATTTATGACAAAGTCACGAATCCATTACAAACATTCAAAGTTGAGATCGAAGCTCGACTAAGCAACATATTTCTTTATTCGCCAAATATGAAGTTGGTAGTGCAACCACATCGTTAGAATATCAATTCCCATCGCCAAGGAACTGAATACAGGAATTAACTTTGATCCTGAAACGCAAAAACTGGTTGGTCTTTTAACTTATGAGAGCACGACTGTGTAGAGCAGTGCTTCTCAACCCCTGGGTCGCGACCCAAAACTGGGTTGCCGTTTCATTTGGCTGGGTAGCTGTAAGATGTGGTGATAAAATATAATGTCTCTTGAGTCTTGAGCAAAGTTAAACTGCCTACCACCAATTTAGTTTTCGTAATTTCCACTATTCAAGCTACGCCGCAGGTTTCACCCAACAATTTTACCACACGCATTTTGCGGTGAAGTAGTAGGCTACACACTAGACTAAATTATTTAGAAGAAGAATTTTTATTCTACAAAGCTTCAGAAACAACAACACGAGGTCGAGGCGAAGATATCTTTGCTTTGGTCGCCTCATGTATGAATGAAGAGGGTTAGAGTGGATAAAATGCTCCAGTATTTGCCAGATGGTGCAGGCCCTTAGGGGCAAAAATGAGCATTTTTAGGCTAAACGTGTTACACGTTGTTTTTTTGCATTTTTTTGTAGTTGATGAATCTAACTTTAATTTTAGTGGGTGCCGCAACTTTTTGGGTCACGTGGTCACCCCCAAATCGGGGATTCCCCCCAAGTCAATTTTGACCTCTTTTCACGGCATTTTTATGCAATTAGATACATTATTTTTTTACATTTGGACTGACTGCCACTACAAAATACACGAGATAAAAATGACACAAAATTATGTTATTAATGACGTCATTGTGACGTCATGTATTAATTTTTTGCTTGTTTTTTTCTTATTGTAGTCGCTTGTTTGTTGTTGGTGTTACCTTTTTGGTTACAATAAGTTACCAATGGTTTTTCAACTGATTTGATTAGTATTGAGTGTCAGTACTAACATATTCAAAATGTTAAGGAATCCAACTTCCGGAAAGTGGTTATTTTCAAGATAGCTTCCAAGATGGCCGCCAAACCATTGAACAAAACAGTAAATTAACCATAACTCAGTCATCATATGACCAAAACATGTAGTTTTGGTGTCTATATCTAGGTTTTTATACCCTGTGAAGTCAATGAGACTATTCTCAGAATTTTTGAATTATCTGATAGCCTATAAATTCAATATGGCAAACCAAGATGGCCGCCAAACCATTAAAATAACAGTAAATTGACCATAACTAGGTTATCATATGACCAAAACGTGTAGTTTTGGTGTCTATATCTAGGTTTTTATACCCTGTGAAGTCAATGAGACCATTCTCAGAATTGTTAAATTATCTGATAGCCTATAAATTCAATATGGCAATCCAAGATGGCCGCTAAACCATTAAAATAACATAGTAAATTGACCATAACTAGGTCATCATATGACCAAAACATGTAGTTTTGGTGTCTATATCTAGGTTTTTATACCCTGTGAAGTCAATGAGACTATTATCAGAATTGTTGAATTATCTGATAGCCTATAAATTCAATATGGCAAACCAAGATGGCCGCCAAACCATTAAAATAACAGTAAATTGGCCATAACTAGGTTATCATATGACCAAAACGTGTAGTTTTGGTGTCTATATCTAGGTTTTTATACCCTGTGAAGTCAATGAGACCATTCTCAGAATTGTTAAATTATCTGATAGCCTATAAATTCAATATGGCAATCCAAGATGGCCGCCAAACCATTAAAATAACATAGTAAATTGACCATAACTAGGTCATCATATGACCAAAACATGTAGTTTTGGTGTCTATATTTAGGTTTTTATACCCTGTGAAGTCAATGAGACTATTCTCAGAATTGTTAAATTATCTGATAGCCTATAAATTCAATATGGCAAACCAAGATGGCCGCCAAACCATTAAAATAACACTAAATTGACCATAACAAGGTTATCATATGACCAAAACGTGTAGTTTTGGTGTCTATATCTAGGTTTTTATACCTTGTGAAGTCAATGAGACCATTCTCAGAATTGTTAAATTATCTGATAGCCTATAAATTCAATATGGCAATCCAAGATGGCTGCCAAAACAATTAAAAATGTACAATAACAATGTATTGTTTATTAAAAAAAACAATAAATTTCTATCACAGGGATTTCTATATATATTTATGTTAACTGAGCAGGCATAAAGAGCTCATACGATGTGGTCATGTAGACTCTTGACATAATCAGCGTAAAGAAAGCAAATGGATCAAGTATTACTAATGCTCATCGCTGTCACTCTCGATGTCATCGTCTGTAATTATGTGATTGCTGTATGGACACATGAACCAGTTTGGCATGGTCCACATCCAGCATGGTATGGTAGCACATATCTCCGGCAACTACAGTGAGGTGCACACGATTCGCAAATGCAGTGATCATTTTCAGTAGGTTGTCCGGGGCAGCTTTCATGTCCGTCATGATTGGAACCATCTGATTATTGTTATTTCCTATTTCCATCCCCAGTCTAGAGCATCCATACCATCTTCAGTAGCCTACCCATCCTGACCATAAAATCTGGTAGTAAACTCTGAGGCAGTGGAATTTGGTATAGGATGATGTAGGTGGCAAAAGTTCAGCAGGGTGAACAAAGGATTTGGCTGTTTTAATTTTCTTGACCAATGTATTGTATCGCTGTGTTTCTAGGTTACTACTGCCATCGTTGCCAAACGTAACGGTCATAGCTTTGTTTCCAAGATGATGTGGTCTGTCTGATTTGGGAGAATAAAGCAATTTGCACATTCTTTGATTATATTGGTTGACTTTTCACTAGTTTCTTGAAAGCGTCTTCTTCCCGATACCAAATATCCTTGACGTTGAATCACAACCGGTGAATGCATGAATGAAGAGGAGTTGTGAGCATAATTATGTCTGGTCCGATGATTGCTTTAAGTTTGTTGATGTCGTGTATCTTGGTTGCGTAAGCCTTTTCGGAGCGGAAGTAGAGGTCTTTAATGTCTGGGTCAGAGTCAGCATAGCGTAGTATCAATATTAAAAGGTCCGTGTCTTCACCAATTAAAGTCGTACTATGTCGATGAGGGCTGTCCATCTGCCGTCTTGACGATGTCAACATCTGCATCACCTGGAGCGTTCCTCACATTGCAGCTTCCATTCCTCAGTTGAGCAGAAGTTAATCCTTCCTTGTTGGAAGCTCGAGGCAAGAACTGCTCCTTCTTTCCAATGAACTTGGTGTCTACAGTAAAGTGAACAACCGGGTGGACGTTCATGCCGCGTCTTTGATGGGTATTGTCTTTGATAGACGGACCACCATATCCACCAAAGACCACCGTTGCTAAGCGATAATGACGAATGGTAAAATCTGCATACGACTGTGCAATAGACCCATAACTGTCTCCAGTTTCAATGGCACTCGATGCAACAAGAACCCTCCATCAAGGACGTAGTGATCGGTTTTCGAGACAGATTCTTTCACTACTTCATAATCGGCTGACATCACACTGCTGGCATGTTCTGTGATGGCAGTAGCTATTTGAGGCTTATCTTCTGCAAGAAACAGGGTCTGGATGTTACGTGGCTGTCACAAGTAATACTCGTCTTCCTCTCAATTAGTCTGAGTTTTTGGGAAATGACAGCAACAAAACTGCGTTATATCAACTGGTTCAACAAGCTGTGATAACTTCAGTCGATCCAAACTTGTTTACGATTGTTGTAACATCGTTTGATACAGCTCTTAACAATCAAACATTGGACATGTCTGAGGTTTCCCAATGTGATCACGAAGAGGCAGACACCCGTATGTTTCTCCATGTGAAACATGGAAAATCCGATGCCATAGTCAAAACAGTAGATACTAATGTGGTAATTATTGCAATTTCGTGTTTTGACAAGTTAGAAATCTGTAAACTATGGGTTGAATTTGGAGTTGGAGAAAAAACTCGCTTCATTCCAATCCATGATATTGTTTCATCTTTACCTTAATCTCCGATGATTTGCGCTTCTTTACCTTTGTTTTATGCTATCACAATCTGTGGTACTGTTTCGTCTTTGGAAAAAAAGGCTTGGGATTGTTGGATGCTTAATCTTACCGCAATGTGTGGCTTATTTAACTCTCTGAATTTCTCAAGCTTACCTAGGTCTATAAATGACATACAAAAGTAGGCTATGTCATAGCTCTTTATGGCAATGGTCCTACTATCACGGATGTAGACGAATGCCGTTATATGATGTTTACCAATGGTTGCACTATTGAAAAGCTGCCACCAACGTCAGCTGCTCTGATGCAATATACACGCAGAGCGATACATCAAGCTGAAATACGGAAATCAAGCCTCGTAAATGTTCAGCAACTACCTTCTCCTTTAGCTTGGGGTTGAAAACATAATGATGCAAATCAGCTTGTTCCGTTTTCTCAGTCTACTTGTGGCTCTCGATGTTCCTGTAAAAAAAACCCATAAAATGCACAAGTCTTTGTTCATGCGAGTACGAAACATGCAATTCGACCACAAAATATCCAATCCTCTCTGATATTTCATCTTCAATCCACATTGACGTTTCATTTCCAATCCACACTGATCATTCAAGAAATGCTTTTGGCTTTCTAAACTCTATCTTGTAACTTGAAAAAACTTGTCGTACACGAATTTTTTTAACATCAAATTACGTATGGTAGGAATTTAACATCGAAAACCGCTAGTTTTTTCATCTTGAATTAACAGTGTTATTAAGACTCTGACATTGCATCATCTGGGGTCGTGTATTAATTTGATTTGTAGATCATAATTAGGCCTACATATTATTTTAAATTTTAAAGTGGCATGACCAAAAGGGAAATTCATTCCTGGTAGCTGCTCTTCTGGTTATTCCCTTGATGACGTCGTTATTGCTTGCAATTGTAAAATTTTAAGCATTTGCAAAACTTATAATGAGAGTATTTGATCGCTTTTTTCGGAATAAACTTACCTTTGGTTCCTGAATTTGAAGTTGTCTAGTTTTAGTAATGTAATGATGACGTCATAAAAGATGCAATCATGATGAAACTACTTTTAGGAATTGTGAAATGGTTTTAGTAACCGGTACTCCAACTAAAACCAACAGCAAACGACCAAAATAGGTTAAAAAAGCAAAAAAATATATGTGATGACGTCACAATGACGTCATCCATCAAATTATTTTGTGTTTATTTTGTCTCACTTATTTGTATGTGCTTTTTAAGTTAAAATATACAAAAATCAAATATGTAATTGCACAAAAATGACGTAAAAAGAGCTGAAACGTGATTTCTGGGGAAATCCCCGATTTGGGGGTGATCACGTGACCCAAAAAGTTGCGGCACCCACTAAAATCAAAGTTGGGTTGATCAACTGCAAAAATATGCAAAAAAACAACGTGTAACACGTTTAGCCTAAAGATTCCCCTAAGGGCCTGCACTAAGAGGTGGGCAGTAGCGCGCTACTTTTTTGGTAAAAGTAGCGGTAGCGGCGCTACTTTTTAGTTGGAGTAGCGGCTGCAGTAGCGGCGCTATTTTTATTCCAAAGTAGCGGTAGCGGGAGAGGCGCTACTTTTTTTCAGTCGCACTCCCGCTACCCGCTACTTTTTAATTTAAATTGAAAAAATGCTTGTTTTTTTGCAATACTGGCGTGGTTAAGCAGCTATATAATCGGCTTGGTTGCAAAGTTTCGGTCTTTTCTAGTTGACGTCAACTTCTTCGGCGAATATCTCCGTGTGATGAAGCCTATCTGCCAGGCTTTAGACATTCTCCAGGGCGAGTTCAAGGCATAATTACGGAGTCTTGCTTCCAACCATCACAATTTGCGAGAAGAAGTTGACCGAGATCAGTGATCTTGTGACCTGTGAAGAGTTGAAAGTGAAAGTCCTTGAAGGGGTGAAGAAACGATTCAACAAGTGCTTCAACAACATGAAATGCGTTATGGCATGATGTCTTCATCCCTCCTTCAAGACGTCATGGCTACAATTTCTGCACTACGTTTCCACGGATGATGCTGACGCACTGCGAGAAAAAGTCAAGACAGATGTAATTCGACTGTTGCGGGAGACATCAAGCCAGGTTGATACCAAGAGTGACACCAACACCAGTCATGACTCCGAGGATGTATTTTTTGGAGTGTTTGCGCCATCCCGTGAAACGTCGGTGCAGAAGGAAGCAACAATTGTGGACGCCTTTTTTTCGGACAAAAGCAAGTCCTTGAGCTTTTCGAATACCTAATTAAAACATCTGTTCATTAAATACAACACCCCCATTCCTTCCAGTGCTGCGGTGGAGAGACTTTTCTCTGTTGGAAAAGATGTGCTTAAGCGAAAGCGGGCATAACTTAGTGACACTCATTTTGAAATGCTCGTGTTGTTGAAAGATGCGTAACAATAAATTTCCCTTAGAATGTGTTTTCTATAACGACGTTAAAATGACAATGTAAACGAATGATAACATTCGTTTTCAAGGTCATTTTTGCGTCACTAGGGACTTGAGTGTTTCCTAGTGTCATTTTAGACAAAAGTAGCGGTAGCGCGCGCTACTTTGGCCCGAGTAGCGGGTAGCGCGCTACTTTTGTAAATTGGTAGCGCGCGCTACTTTGGCCCAAGTAGCGGTAGCGGGTAGCGTGCTACTTTAAAAGTAGCGGGTGCCCACCTCTGGTATTTGCAGTGATGGAGCTCCAGCTATGCTCGGATCCCGCAAAGGTTTTACTGCTCGTGTGAAAGAAATTAATCCTAATGTAGCCTACTCGTCAGTCACTGTTTCATCAAACCAAAGGAGAGAAATTGTCTTCAACCTGGAGATGACATGAGATTGGCACTAAATAAGATAGCTCCAAATTTTGACAAGTTGTTGAAACAATACAAAGTCAAGGCTCATATTAATTAAATTCGACATTTTGTTGTTATGTTTAATTGTGTTATATGAGTGTGGCTCATTTTTTCACGCTTACAAAACGTTGTGCGAAACGTAGTTTTGGAAATAGGGTCGCCAAATCTTCGCTATTAATTTGACCTTAATTTTTGGGTCGCCACAAATAAAGGTTGAGAAGCACTGGTGAGGAGTGAATTTTTATCCTACAAGAGCACGATTGCTTAAGTTTTTTAAATTATAGCCTGAAGTCAGGGCCGGATGGAGATGAAGCCCCAGCAGAACCACCTTACCACTTTAATTGCTTTAAAAGACTGTCAAAAGTTTAAGAATGTCTGAATTGACAGTCTAGCTGGAGATAGATTAAGGTGTAGCCTAAGTCATTTTGTAGCCAAGCCCTAAGGCTGCTTTTGTTAAAACAACCTTATGTATTTAAACTTTTATCGTTACAGCAAAGTAAACAACTCCACTACCTTCAACGTCATGCCATCTCACTGATACTTCAACTGTTGGAATTCTTAATCGCTCAGCTATATATAGCAGCTCCACATCAAATGCCCTGTTATTCATTCATATGATATTACAGTTATTATGGAACCATACGTTAAGTTTTAGAAATGTTCGTACACTTTAGGCCACTTTTATGTTAGCACCCAAAGCATGAGCTATGAAAACAACTGTATTGGTTCAATGACCAATATTAACTCTGATGAAGAATCAAAGTCAGTGTAGCTACCTTGGAGCTAGCCTACTAGCCTTTATGCTAATGAAATGGTAGCCCTCTGTACCTGGAACGCAACAGTCCCAATGTGTGTAATTAGAAAACTGTGCATAGCCTATGTAACAAAGCTTTGCAATAAATGAAGACAACATTTTAACTAAAGTAGATCATAAACTATCATTTTGTGGAGAAAACACACAAAAATTTCTTCCCACTCACCATCTCTCCACGTGCAAGTTGAGAAAAGTACTCAACGCAGCTGGTCGGGTAAATAGTTTAAACCCACATTGGGAATCTCTCACTGATCTGACGCAGAAAAACCAAACCAAAACGTCAAAGATTTTCATCAATAATGTGCTAAGCAACGATCGTGACGCAATAGCTCCTATGTCCATGTGAGCACGAGAGCCAACTGCGATGGCCATTCCATGCTGTTTTAAGATATAAGATTTTGCATAGGACATAAAAGTATCAGTGCATTTTGATGATAAATCAGGTAGCCTACGTTTCATAGCCAAAACTTTAAAGTGGCAAAAAACAAACATAAGCCAAGCTAACAGGAGAACACAGGCAAAAAAGCCAAACCTCCATCATAAAAAGACATCGATCGAATTTTAAGCGCTTAATTTTAATCTTTTTGAAATCAGTGTCGAAAAACAAAGACCAACTTAAAAGTCTAGAGCAGTGGTTCCCAACCTGGGGTCCGCGGACCCCTTGGGGTCCGTGAGAAAGCATTTGGGGGTCCGTGATTACTTTGATGAATTTTGGAGTCGAGAGCCTGCATGTTCGACTCCAGTCACCCGCACTTGCTGTTGTTTCTCTGGGCAAGAAACTTTACGATAATTGCCTCTACCCAGTGATCGATTTCGAGTAATGGGTAGTACCAAATTTAAGTCATAAGTAGAGTAGACCAGTGCTATTCAACCGGGTATACTGTATACCCAAGTGTATACCAGATTAAAACTACGGTATACAGCTGGAGAAGGGAATACGAAGGGTAGGCCTATACTAGCTTGGAGTTTGAGGACGTTTCTACTGAAGATAACTTGTCTGCCCTTATTGTTAGTCACCTGAAATTACTTGCCGACAATTTGACTATATATTTTCCTGAAGATAACGACCAATGTCTGGAAGCAAACTCGTGGATTATCCAACCATTTAATGAAGAACCAACTGAGGATGAGGAATTATTTGAACTACGGGCTGATATCAATCAAAAATACTCATTCTGAGCAGTGGATTACACAGAATGTTGGGTTTCTCTTCTTGAATTTCCCGAATACAAAAATTTCGCGCAAAAAGCCATTGATGTCTTGGTGCAGATGCCTACCACCTATTTGTGTGAAGAAGGATTTTCCAGTCTTGTTGAGATCAAGTCAAACAAACGAAACTCGATACTTGACATTGATTCTTTAATACGAGAAGGAATAGAGAAAAAGCTGACACCACGTTATGTCCAACTTGCCGAAACAATGCAACAACAAGCTAGCCATTAAATCAACATCAATTTTGACATTTTTTGCACTTTTGCATGCGTAGTTCCTTGTGCCCAGTTCAAGACTACTATAATCACTTTAAGTAGTCTTGAACTGGGCACAAGAAAACATTCATTAATTATTAGTTTTTTTACTTCCAGTACACAATTAAACATTGCTATTTGTGAGGTATACGAAGTTATTAAAAATTGAAAACAGGTGTACCACGGACAAAAAGGTTGAAGAGCACTGGAGTAGACAACCAAAAACAGACATTGCAGTCGGCTGCAGCGTGGGTCAGGTGTACTTCGGAAGGCGTACACCGATGCATAGCGCTCAAGTCCGCTTTCCCGCAATGCAGGATAAAGATAATAAAACAAAACAACAAAACAAAACATTGAAAAAGTTTCGGCATGCCACTTTGGGTCACCTTAATATTCAAATACTGCTGACATTTCTTGAACAATTCATTCATTTTCTTATTTGAGCAACTGTTTAACCTGCTATTTGCCGCAGAAGTCATAGCCGCAATGCAATATGACACAGTACAGTAGTTGAGAAGCATAATTATTACAATAGTCAATAGTATGTTAATTGAGTTTCAGGCAAAATTTAGGTAAGGGTCCGCAGAATTAATAATTTGTCTAAAGGGGTCCGTGACAACAAAAAGGTTGGGAACCACTGGTCTAGAGCAGTGCTCTTCAACCTTTTTTGGTTTGGTGAACCCTTAAAGTTGTTGTGACGAACTCATGCACCTTGTTTACTTAAAAGGTAAACTGAGGTAAAAGCGATATAAAAAATCATTATTTAATGACTGTTTTGTTGTTGCACATTATTAACTAACAACTCAAACCGAGGTATGATATCTTTTTCAATTGCTCCCCTCATCAATGGATCAATGTATGTGATTGAATTTCTCTTTCGAGATTTGATTTCACACAAACAAGAAAAGCCGCTTTCGCATAAATACGTTGTTGGCATTTGAATAAGTACGGAAATTGCCCTTTCTGCTATTCTTCTGTATTCTGGCACATTTAACAGGTGCACCCAAAAGTCAGTGTATGGTGTCTCTTTAAATAACACTTTCATACCAAAATCCGATTGGAGATCAATCAAATCTTCAATTTCTGTGGTAGGCCCGTCATAAATGAAAGGTTGTAATATCCAAGAACTGGCATTAAGTGTGGCATTCTGTTCAGCATTGAAATATTTCTCAAAGTTTTCTTGCAACAAATTAAGATGGGCATGAATAAGTGGCAACAGTTGCTCTTGACAATTGCTTCCATGTTCTTCCATGAAGTCGTGGTAAAGCGGAAAATCAGAGAAATTGTATGATGCAACTCGGTTCTGCCACAGTGGTAGTTTCTTCTTTATAGCAGAGATAAAAGAGCCGCATGCGGCTCCGGAGCCGCAGGTTGCCGACCGCTGATATAGTCCTTCAGTTGCTGCAAAATGACTTGAAACCTAGGCAGGCCTACATCTTTTTTCTAATATCCTGAAAGTCAAATATTAATGGTTCATCTTTGTTCACAGAAAGTTTTTGTAAAAAGTATCTGTTTAGTGTGACAAGTTTGTGATGCACCCGTGTATACCTTTTCGTACTGGTGCACCCCATGCATATTTTGGTGCACCCTAGGGTGCACCGTGCACACCGGTTGAAGAGCACTGGTCTAGAGTAACTAACATTTGTTGAAGCTGTTCAAATAAGTTATAGCACCATTTTTCTTGCTTTTTTACTCCCCCCAAATATCAATTTGCACCAAACTATAGCATACATACTACATAGCTGCAATAGACGGTTCAAACATCTCGTTTTATTATATTTGGACTACTTCATGTCTATTCTGAAGTTTGTTCCAACACAAGAAAATGCTTTTCCTGCAGCAAAGCATAGTGAAACTTTGGCGTGTGTTTTTTTTATAGAAATGTCTGATATGAAACATATCACAATGAAACACAAAAAACGAAGACCGTAGGACAGTTTATCGCCACGAATAAGTAAAACATGTCAAGCTAATCGTCAAGAAAAATCGCTACAAAAATACATTTTTTTGGTGTATACATTTTTTTGGTGTTAAGTGCATTATGAATTTGAACACTGATTACTTCATGAGTGTTGATTCCATTTAACTTCTTCAACATTTCTTCGAAATCTGAAAACTTTGTAGAACCATCGGCATCTGCCATAAGCAGAACTTTTCCTCTTGCACTCAACATGCCCTAGTTATAATATAGAATACATTTGAGTCAAAGTTATCCAGCAAAAGATGATTCATCGTGACAAAACTCTACAGCAGGGGCACTGCATAGTAAGCTACAACGCGATGTTCTTACCATACGAACCGCACCACCTTTGCCACGGTTCTTGATTAACCGAATAATGCGAATTTTTTCTGTGCCATACTTCATTGAATATTTCAGCGCAACCTGTGGAAACAAATTGTCAACTCTACATTTATTCCACAACTGAATAAAACAAACTAGTAGGCTTAAATAAATTGCATTCTTTGAAGACAATTCAGCCTTTGAAAAGATGAACTAGCCTGGAGAAAGGAGAGCACAGTCGTACGGAAGTGCACTTTTCTCAAAACGAAACTAAATTGTATCACAAGAATGTGTAGCCTACAGTATAACACTACTTGAAATCGTTTCCACTTTGCAGCAAGACAAAATTACAAAACATAACCTACGTTAACAAGCCGGAATGGCCCGATTCGGTGAGTCCGATTCGGTGAGTCCGATTCGGTGAGAGCCTTTTTCGGTGAGAGCCTTTTTCGGTGAGAGCCCTATTCGGTGAGTTTTTTTTTTTAAATTATTGCGCGCCGTAGCCTAATTATCATTGCCGTTATAGGGTTAGGGGATAGGGGTTAAGGGATAGGGGTTAGGGGATAGGGGTTAGGGGATAGGGGTTAGGGGATAGGGGTTAGGGGATAGGGGTTAGGGGATAGGGGTTAGAGGATAGAGGTTAGGGGGTTGGGGGTTTTTGGGGTTAGGGGGTTGGAGGTTTTTGGGGTTAGGGGTTGGGGTTTTTTGGGGTTGGGGGTTTTTGGGGTTGGGGGTTTTTGGGTTTGGGGGTTTTTGAGGTTGGGGGTTTTTGGGGTTGGGGGTTTTTGGGGTTGGGGTTTTTGGGGTTTGGGGTTTTGGGGTGTTTGGGGGTTTTTGGGGTTTGGGGGTTTTTGGGGGGTTTTGGGGTTGGGGGTTTTTGGGGTTAGGGGGTTTTTGGGGTTGGGGGTTTTTGGGGTTAGGGGGTTGGGGGGTTTTGGGGTTGGGGGTTTTTGGGGATAGGGGGTTGGGGGTTTTTGGGGTTAGGGGGTTTTTGGGGTTGGGGGGTTTTGGGGTTAGGGGTTTTTGGGTTGGGGTTTTTGGGGTTGGGGGTTTTTGGGGTTGGGGTTTTTGGGGTTGGGGTTTGCGGTTTTGGGGTTTTTGGGGGTTTGGGGTTTTTGGGGGTTAGGGGGTTTTTGGGGGTTTGGGTTAGGGGTTTTAATTAGGCTACGGTACCCGATAATTTTCAAACAAAAATTCAAAAAAAAAACACAAAAATCCCCAACCCCAAAAACCCCCAACCCCTATCCCCTAACCTCTATCCCCTAACCCCTATCCCCTAACCCTATAACGGCAATGATAATTAGGCTACGGCGCGCAATAATTTAAAAAAAAAAACTCACCGAATAGGGCTCCCACCGAAAAAGGCTCTCACCGAAAAAGGCTCTCACCGAATCGGACTCACCGAATCGGACTCACCGAATAGTAGCAGACCCTTAACAAGCATGGGATGGTTGGTTGGTATCGAATCTTTATCCTCGGACTAATAAACCCATGATTGGTTTTTCCTGGTAGTTTTGCATACTTGTAAAGGCTCTTGACGCAGGGCTGATTACCAAGATTGGCAGAGTGAAGTTTTCGATTGTTGAAGTGTTGTTGCCTGGAAATTATTCCATTCACAAGGTGTCGCTGAATGGAGACTGGAGAGCAGTCCTTGAAATGTGTTGCTCAAGCGCACACCCCGAGAGTCGAACTAGCGCAGCGTGATCTTGAGTCGGGCGCGTAGCCTAACCACTGAGCTAATGGGGGCGGACAATGGGAGTGGCTTTGTTTCGTGGTTGTGGTAAACCTAGCAGATTTGAAAGAAAAAATAAAACTGTTATCTTTCTCATTTGCAGTGGTTGCGTGAAAGTTTCATAATCTCAGACGATTGGCAAAGCAAAAGGTGAGGTAGCTTATCCTACAGTATGAAACTAATTCAAATTCTCAATATCAAAACGAAAGGTTAAAATTGTGAGTGACAATCTCAAAGAGAATTATATAAAGGAATTTCTTACTTTAAGGAAATAATATGAAATGCATTTTTTATTTATACGATATGCAAATAGTATAACATGCCTGTGACTCTACAGCAGGCGTACACAATACGTAGGTTAATTCTTATCAAGAGAACACAAAGACAGCAAATTTGATGTGATTGTGTACATAGTCAAACAGCCTACATCCTTGTAACTTACCATGGCCACGGGTGCCAAACTTAAAATCAAACAACAAAATATAAAACCCTTCACCATTGCATGTAATCTTGTCTAAACTAAAAGTTAAAATCAAAACTTTTTACCTTTGATGTGCCATCTTTGCTTCCATCATCTACAATAATGACCTCGTATTTATAGTCATATGTCGCAAAGCGTTGCAGATGTTCAAGATAGTAAACTGCTTCATCCAGCATTTTCGGTACTGAAAATAAAAAATAATTAGTCGTTGTGGTTGCTTAGATAAATTCATAATAAATTGAAATGTATTACACCTGCAAGTCTTTACAACTACAGCTTCGTATAAATTCAATCGTCTGGCACTGTAATAAATTGAAGGCCAAAGTGTGTCTCCATCTGAAAAGTCAGATTTTTGACATAATGTGTCTGTGTTAAGAGGCGGGCACTGACAACTTTATTTGGGGAAAAATAGCTGGAAGAAAAAAAGCCACACAAAAATGGTAAAGGGTTGCAAGAGAAGATGCAAAAAAAAATGTTTCAGGTCTATTTATGCTATTGCAATAAATTTTTCATTGGCAGTGAAAAGGTTTTTATAAAATAGTTTACCACTAAACAGTATTATACACTACCGGTACAGTACAAAATATGTAATAAAATTCATAAAATATTAGCTTACAACGAATTTCTTCATTGTAGGCTGGTATAATAACTGAAAGGTCAAATGTAGCTTTATCAAGAATACTCGGAAGCAAGTAAAATCCATCAGGTGCTTCAAAATATTTTTCTCTGCGTCTCCTAACTATCAATGGTGTTCCACCTCTTATGATCACGTACTGCAAATGCAACATGCAGGTTTGATTTGAAAAGTGAGAAAGCCAACAAATGCTATGAAATATATTCGAATAAGATGTACCTACAAAAAAAGATTTTATGTATATGGTAGCAAAAACTTTATTATCAAATTGTACAGGTTTCTGAAACTTGCTGATTTTATTTAATTGTTAAATAACATATATATATACCGTATATGTTTAGGCTAGTTTTTTGTACTTTCTATTGTTATTTCTCCTCATTGTAGCTTGCTGATTATAGCCCTTGTGATATCAGGCGCAATTGAAGATGAAAACAGTTTAGCTTTGGAAACGTTTCCAATTCCAGAGCATGAGCTTAGTATGTACATTCTAGGCTCATTATGTTTTTATGGACCCCTTCATTCCCAACTTAAAAATTGCTGTAATCAAGACAAGCAGAACCTAATCCAATGGTCACAATGAAACCAACCATTCATTGAGTATATCAAACTGATTTTTGGCAATCATCAGGATTTGGTTTAAAAAGTGTATGATGAAGAATGTATAAAAGTGAAATAACTTACCAAGAGATATGACATTGCAATTCCAGCAAACACAGGAAAGCAGTCAGCAAATGCCTCGTGTTTCATTTAGCAAGGGGTTACCAATTTTATCACTACAATAACGACAAGAACTAAATTGATTATGGAAAAGTAATGAAAAGTTGTGACAATAAATACTAATATTAAATTAAATGATGTAGGCCTCACTAATAGTAATACGCCTTTCACTAAACTTCAACTTTTTTCAAGAAAATCAGTCGATTCCCAGATGCCAACATTTTTCTTATGCATTGTAGAAAGCTGCTGTACTGCTACTTGATAGTGAATTCATAAGCAATATAATTTATTGATTGAAGCTATTTCTGACAAACCACCTTCTCGCAAAGTGCCAGAGCTAATTTTTTTTTGGTGATAGAGTTGCCAGATGACAAAATGCAAATTTTCATATAACTACAAACTACCACGATGACATTGTAATTTCTGATACTGAAAAAAAATTCATGTGACTTGCTGGTTTTCACTGACAATCGCCCTGGATTTTTGTTTGCAACATAAAGCTGTTTAGAAAAAAGCTCATTAGGCTACATCAAAAAATTTTGTTGTTTCAAGCGTGGTGTTTTCCAAAGTTTTTCTACCACTTTTTCCCAAGCTACAAGATTTTTTCACTTTACAATTTTTTGTCTCTAAAACCCTTCAAAATTTAAAAATTTGCCTGACAACTCTGTTACGTATTTTTGTTTGTTTGTTGTTTCGTCATCTGCTTCAGTGTTGCCAAATACACAGAAATGAATGTCTCCTGAAATGTTTCAGTCTTTCCAGCTACTTCCAAAATTTCCCAATTATACCCTAACACATGGTAAGTTTTCAAATTTTTTTTTTACGTTTTCAGACATTTCTTTTGATTAAAAACACGGTTATAGATAAAAAATGATGTTTTTCTTGTTTTGCGGGAGCTTTTTGATCAGAAAGCTTCATCGTTCAGTTCGATTGGCCGGCCAAGTAGTCAGCAACTGTGGTTGAGATAAACCTTGCATATTAACCTCCTAGCGTCGGTTTAAAGGTCGTCTTACTTATGTGAGGGTTAAACTTTATGAAGGTAGGCTTTTCATTCTTGCCTACTAGGCCCAGTGTTGGGAGCAATAACTCATTTTTCAGTTATGCAATAACGATAATCGATAAACGAAAAATGCCTAAAGCGATAACGATGAACGGTAAATCAAAAAAAGTTAAGCGATAACGATAAACGATAAAATTATCGCCGATAATGTCCGATAACAATAATTTTTTTTTTCTTGATTAGCGCTACTTTATCCCATGCAGCACGAACTGTTTTCATCAACATGACGAAAAATCGAACATAATATACTGTAAAGGGACAAAACCTTTTGTAAGTTATGCATGAATAGAATCGCAACAGCGGCAGTGGGTATCGAATCTTCAACCTCTTGATCCAGAATTAAACCACTGAGGTAACCGCCGTGCTTATAATTGTACCTTCAGATAACAGTTGGATGCTTTTATCATTTGAGTTACACTGCCGCTTACGTGCAGTAGGCAAAATAATTAAATCAAATGAAAATAGGCCTACCATAAAAAATTCCAAACTTTGTATTTTGCTTTCTGCTTAAAGGGCTGTTTACAGCAAAGTCAGCAAAATTGAAAAAATTCCAAAAAACGCAAAATGCTTGAAAATTTATCAGTAATCTTAAGCGTTATTGGTAGAAAAATGTGCATGGGCTACTGTGAAATCCATCAAGCTTGTCAAATTAGTAGTGTTTGTTTTAGAACAATAACATAATTATCGTAATTTACTGATCATTTCAGATAATTTTTTTTGTTTTCTTTGTGAACACTATCATTAAAGCAATGGCAGAACGCTGAGTTGTTGAGATAGGAATTACAACATAGACACTGTATTAGTGGGAATAAAAATATTTGATTGAGGTAGGCTATGTCGCATAGGTAAATGAGAAAGGTTATACTGTATTTAGCATAATTTTACCACGCAACTCGGTGCGCCTATTGTCATGCAAAAACTACTACAAGATGCAAAAAATGTGATGTCGGTCTGCATGTCAAATGCTTCAAGCAATAACATATTCCGCAATGATTTGTTTCAGTGATGTTGTGTTACTTTGAATTGTTGCATGCATTTCATTGCATTGCGATTTGTAACTCCTAAAATATTTTGTTGTCAGGGCCATCGCTGCATGGGGGTGTGCCCCCTCCCCTGACAACGACCTGTGCACACACACTTCAGGCACTGAAGAAGAAGTGGTTTCAATTTTAGTTTCATTGACTAGGTGGCTAGTAAAAATATTACTTTTCATGGTTTTTCCGCTTGTGTGTTGATCCGAAATAAAATTTATCGGCGATAATCAAATATTGCCTTTGGCGATAACGATAAACGATAACTGAAAAAATAATTGAGCGATAACGATATGCGATAAAAATTTATCGCCGATAATTAAATTATCGCCGGTAAATTATCGCCGATAATGCCCATCACTGACTGGGCCTGAGAAAAACAATATTTGGTATCTTTATTGTAGGCATGGCGACCTTGTAGCCTACACGTAGCATTTGCATATAAAAGCATAGTGTTAGGAAAGCTCGAATTGACTGCTACGATAAACAGAAAAGTAATGAAACAACATTGGGTTGATAGTAGATCACGGCATTTAGTTTTATTGGCTCAAAGTACCTTGTTAAATATTGCAGACTTTACTGTAGGCCTACACATGAATTTGATTGCGCCAACTGAAAATATGAGTGGTTTCTATAACGTTTCGTTTTTTTACCGTATTATGCTACAAAACCCTTTAACTGTTACGGGCCCTTCAAGAGCCCGAGTCCTAAAAAAATACACACTGTTTGCAATCAATATAACTCCGGTCTTTGTTTGGCAAACTGCGTGGGTGTTAGGCTACTTTTTGGAAAGAGGAAGACTTGTATTTTCTAAAAGTTTAAAAAAATAGCTATAAGTTCGTATTTAAATTTTTTCTGAAATTTTCAATCATTTACAGAGAATTTTTGTTTTTTGCGCAAAGTGAAGTTTATGCGGTTCTTTCTTTGCATAACACATTAAAACATCACCGTGACAACGCTTGTGTGGAAAGCGTAACACTTGCCTGCCATCTACCAGTGATTTTTATCGCAGTTTGAAGATTTTTTTTGGTTATCTACACAGAAACGAAATAAAAATTTTAAAAACGCAAAATTTTTGTATTTTGCAAGAAATTTTGGTTATTTAAGGCATTTTCAAAAAAAAAATACACAAAATTTGTAAACATAACTTACTTCTAAAGACTGTTGAAAATGCAACAACTTTCATATATATTGATTTTTTTCTGGCAGTCGTCATTCTCAAAACACAGCAGTTCAAAATCAAAGCCTTGTTCAAAGTAAATTCTGAAAAATGCATAAAAAGCGTGGCAGTTAAAGGGTTAAGTGGTGTCGTTTGCGTAGGCTATCTATGACGTAACACCTCATTAAATGATTCCGGTTCTCCAAGCTTTCCAACCCCATACGATCCCTTGATTGATAGAGTGGTCGTTCTACTTTAAGTGGATTAATTAGCTACTGAAGTCTTTATCTGTTTAAAAATGAACTCCCAAGGTCATCAGCAGGGTTTGGGAGTTTGCCAGTGAGTTGCTCTCAAGAGACCCGCTACAAAAGGGTTGTCCCAGACACCCACTCTGTGGTACTTAGGATAGCCTATGGATGGCTGCAGCGTTGAGGCACAGTTCTCTGAAGCCTTACGTGGTAGCCTACGTTTTCTGTTCATAGTTCGTCTTTCACGGAAACTGGCACTAGGCTATTCTCAAATGGGCAGTAAACGTCACTTGACTCCACTCGCCTCTAGGTAGGACGGAACCAAGGGATCGAAAAACTATCACATGGCAAGTCAGAATAATGTGGGACAGTTTTTGTTGTTTCCTGCAAACAAAACCATAGGTCTACTGCGGGACATAATTGATTCAACGAAAATGAAAAGCCGCTAGATCAGCGGTTCTTAAACTGGGGGGCGCGCCCCCCTTGGGGGGCGCGAAAGGTTCACAAGGGGGGCGCTTATCTGTGCGAAAGTGGCTTTTCTTTAATTTTGAACATAAAAACAAAACATCGAAACAAACTTATTGATTGTGAAGCCCATCTGAAGTGTGCATTATCAGCTACAAAGCCTCGAATTAAACTTTTGGTTTCCGAAAAACAATTACATCCCTCACATTGATGAAAGCTAAATATAAATTCCTGTAGTCATTACACTTTAATGTTTGCTAATTTTGCAGTTTGGTGGGGCGCAAGTTTAGATGGCACGTCAAAGGGGGGCGCGGCTCAAAAAGTTTAAGAACCCCTGCGCTAGATCAAACTCCGAATCCACTGCACTCCAAAATTTTTGTAAAATATGAGACTCCAAACCAATTCTATTTTTTGCAAATCTGAAAACCCCTGCTTCACTTCATGCTCAACTCTATTACTCAGTCAGTCGATCAAGTTTTCAAAGTTCGATGTTTAAAATCTACTTTAACTTTTTTCATTTTTCAAATTTTGAACATTTTTGCAATTCTTTGTTTACAAGGGTCAGAACATACAGCTGAAGCATTAATCAATGAAAGTAGCTTTAAGCTATAAAGGGTCAAACATACAATGAGTTAGGAATTGGAAAATGGTAGGCTACAGCGGTTTTAAATAGTTTTAAAACTTCGATAACCTGCCATTATTAGTAAACTAGGCCTGCCATAACTTCATAGCCCAAAAAGAGGACACGTTTCACCATCAAGTAAAACGCAATTAGAATTTTTCGTTTGGACTATCTTTTAGATCTTTTGGATATTTTTAAGCTTATGCAGCAAAAGTTACAGCAAAAAAACAAGATATATTTGTATACTAGATTTGGCCTATGAATCTTTTGCAGCCCCCTTATATGGATTGAATTGTTAGCCTACATTCTGCAACACGTTTCTAGATTTTTCGAACTTTTGGTTATTGTCTGAGTGAAATTTTTAAAGATCATATTTTATCATCTTTTGCTCTCTTTCCCAAGAGACACAATGAGTTTCAACATCACAAGGGTTGGAAAAAGGAAGACAATATAACCTATAAGATTTCAGTCAGACTGGCAACAGGAGTTGCTTACAAGGACTTTTTAACAGTCTGCTTGAACGTTCTTTAATATAGTTTTTCTCATTTTTGACTGCTTCCTCAAGGCAACAAAAAGCTTTCATATTATTACGAGTCAGCAAAAATATCTGATTTTTTGAAAATTTAAGTCAGACAGCAACGATCGCAAAAATTTACAAAATGTGACAAATCAGGCACCACCTCCAGGTATAGCAATGCCCTTTTTCAGTGAGAAAGGATCAGCTTTGAAATTACAAAGTTGTTGGCACGAAATATGATTGAAACTGTATGCTACTCAACAGTTAAGATTCTGAAAACAGACTGAGATAACTAAAAGGCTGTTTATTTCCATGCACCATTGAGGCTGAAACGAAAATCGTACATAAAATGCGTTCTATTTGCATCTGCATAAACTGAAAGTATCTATGCCACGATTTATTTTTGCAGTAGCCTACCGTAAGCTATGTTATTCATGGTGCGCTTTTGGACATTCTTTCCTACTTTCTTCACTTGACCAATGAGCCAAACTCTGTTGGTAATCATAACGTCTACAAGCGTTGAATCAATTTAATAAAATCTGAGTAAAAAGATTATTTTTTTGTAAAAGTATGCAGAGGGCCGTAAATTATAAATACAATAAACTTTTTTGCATTTTTCTGTTTTGCGGTCACATTTTTCAATGTATTTCCTCGTGATTTAGCCTACATAGGCCACTCATTTCTTTTTTGATTTCTCAAATTTCTTAGTTTGTCACAAATTTCCTTATAAAATTCTAAGTTCAAAGTGACAAATTTCCTATTACCGCGAAACAATGGTGTTTATATGTTACAATACAGTAGACGTCTGATTGTTTACAACAACGAATCAACAAGATAGGCTACGCCAATTTTTTTTTAATTATTTTTAAATATTACATAGGTGTAGAAAACTGTTTTGGAAAGCACACACAAGCCATTGCCGAAAATTCGCACAACAATAAAATCCTGTTGAAATTTTAAGAAAGAAAACTCAAATTACCAAAAAAAGAAGACAGTTGAGCATTTCTGAGTGTCCTCTATTCATTTTTCTTGAAAAAAGAGGACAAATCCACTAAAAAGAAGACATATGGTAGATTGGTAGCCCTATAGTAGACCGCAGTTGCAACTTTGAATTGAATACAACTACATTTATTGATTTGTTGGTAGCCCTTCTGTAATTAAGATCTGCATCTTGTTGAATCCATTTTCGAGAAATTTCGCTATGGTATTAATTTTCTTAAATTCTTTCATCCTTGATACAAATAAGCATCTTTCAAATAAGAAGTTTCATCAGTAGTGCTCTGAAACAAAATAATTACATGCCTCAATAACGTCACATCTTCTACTGATACAGAAGAGTAGCCCAAAACAAGACGCCGATAAATTTGGTCAACCAGCTTGGTCAAGTGATTTACATGTCGGTCAGTTGCAGGGCATTCACGAATAAAATGGTCATTGATGTAGAATGGAGGTGATGGGGTGCCTTAACATTTATTCCGAGAGAGTAAAACGAAAATAAACTAAACATCTCTTACCACAAGTTAAATACAAACTGTAAGTGCGGTGTTGAAATTTAGCTTATCAAATTTTATATTATTTGTTGTTGTTTGTCAGTTTCAAAGTGATTAAGTTTTTTGCTTGAATTGCAGCTCTCCCCTATTGCTGTGATAATAACAGGCATGGAGAAACCATTTTGAAAGTAGATGGGCCCAGAGGCACAGCAGTAAAAGTTAATCAAACTTAACACTGCCCCCCATAACACTGTTGCATTCCTAATACTTGAAATCGTTTATACAATGTGTTTTCATGTTTGCCTTTCGTGCCAACAAACAAAATTTTTCCATTTTTGGGCTCAATTTGGCCAAAAAAATTACAAAATTGTTAAATTGCTATATAGCGCTGTACAAAATATGGCGATACACAATACACACACAGTTACAATACCACCTGATAGTAATAATCCACAGCATTATACAGTACTGCATATGTAATGATATCATTGTTTTAACCATAGAGACCATAGAGAATAATTATATTAAATGATAGATTGCTCCACCTATCACACGTAACCACACCCACACGTGCTGCCCATCAGTAGTGGGCTCAACAGAAAAGTTTGAAGATTGGATTTCATCATTGAGCTATCAAAGATACCGATAATCAAACTAGTGTGTATCAAATGAGTGAAGACCTTATTTTGGAACTCCATGTCTCAGTGGCGGCTGGTGCTGTTTGTGAGCAGTGGGGCTGCAAACGACTTCGCTGGGCGGTCTCCCCAAAAAATTTAAAAAAATCTAATTAAACGTGGTGCGTTCGGAGCATGTTTTTACCCCAAATTTTGAAAAAATGCATTCAAACTTTGTTGAAAAGTTGATTTTTTACTAAACTGTATTTAAAAAAACTAACAGTATTGCTTTGGATACAAACTTTTCTAGTATTAAGCTTCGTCTTGACTAGCCTAGCTGTTGCATACAAGGTTCAAGGGATTTTGAGATGCCCTAGCACTTCCTATAACCTGTTGAATAGCCTACCCTAACTCTACAGCTAACACTTTTACTGTACATTCATGGCTCATCGCTACTCTGCAAAATAAAAACTAACTTTAATAAACCTGTAAAGTTATTCGGTTAGGTGGGGCTGTTTTCCATGCAGCCCCAACAGATTAAAAAAATGCTGTAAAATACCAAAAGAGGTGGAGCTTCAAGGATAATTTTTAGCCAATCAGAGCGCTTGAAATCCAGAATCTCGGGCTGCAAAGAAGTTTGCCCAAAAACTTTTAATATTTTAATTTTCGATCTGCAATTCTTAAGTGAAAAAAATAACCGGGTCGGACAAATACAGAGGAAAACATATTTTCCCTCTTCTCTTTCTTTCAGGTGGGGCTGCAGAGCTACATGGCAGGAGCCGCCACTGCCCTCTCTGATTTGCCGATTTCGCTACCTTTTTAAGGAAATTTGGTTTTCAAAAGTGGGTGGGCCAGGCCCAGCCAGAAATTAAAGTAGGTTGGCCCAGGCCCACGAGGCCCACATGGTTCCTCCATGCCCTGGATAATAATAGTGTAAAAAACTCAATCGTCTACTGTAAATTCTAAACCAATCTGCATATTTGTTCACAAAGTAAACTGTCATTCTCACCAGGTATGATACCCAATATACAATGTTGAAGGTCAAAAATACCGAAGGAAAAAGATAGCGGGAGATTGTATCAACGGTCTGTGCCTTTTGTTTGTATTTGTCTCGCAGACCTCCTTTGTTGTCTTCTTTAGTGCTCTTTGCAACAACGAGAAAGCAACAAATCAACAAAACAATCTGACCCAAGATACTTGACTTAAACACTTTAATTTTACGTTTAGTTTTTTAAGTTTCAAACTTAATGATAATAATAGACTGCAATAATTTCAAGTAGGACCGGTAAATAAAATCAAAACAATCCCAGCGTCCGCAGGAATTAAATCAGCATCAAAAAAGCTTTGCTTGCTGGGATTGCGTTTGAAGTAGCCTAAAGCTTTTCTCAAATTTTGAAGACATTATAATAATAGACTAAATCAAATATAGTTATTACTATCTGAATCCTTAACAACCTGTTTCACCTACACGAATCATCAGAAGGTTCTTATTCAAATAGATTCTATTTGATAATATAACCAAGCACCTTCTGATGATCCGTGTAGGTGAAACAGGCTGTTGAGGATTCAGATAGTAATAACTATATTTGATTTAATTCGCTCTGCTTTGCTTTTTTGCTTAGCATTGAGCACTTTTTGTAGTATTAATAGTTTTCATTGTTTTAATAATAGACTGTATGCTTAGAATTTTTTTAATTTTTAAACTATATTTTTGCAGACAAACGTAAATGATTTAAAAAGTGCATTCGTCTACATTCAATGGAGGACGTCCAACGATTCGAAAAAACGATTCTTCTTTTTCTGGAAAAATGGTGCGAACATAGGTTGGATTTTCATCACTTTCAACGTTTGTTTTTCTTCTGGTGATGTGCTGACGGATGTTTCTCTACAGGCACAGAACAAAGAATAAATTAAATCATTACAACCGTGTGTAAACTTAACCAATAAAAGATATAATCAGATAAAGTATTTTTGTATATCGCTGTAGCTCATAAATATAACCAATTAAATCATTAGTGTGGAATTTTCAAAGTAGAAGTAGCCTATCGTGTACCATTTTTTTTTATTAAAACATAGCCTATGTGTAGGCTACTCTTTAAAGTTCACCTATTGTAGGTTATGCAGAAGCAAACAGATACGGAAAACAGCTTGCTTCAGTCGCATATTTGCTGAAAATTGATCTATTACATTAATTGTGAAACATATCGTTTTGCTTTTAACCCGACAATTAAAGATGTTGCATGTGTTTCGTAGCTTTTTGCAGTGAGGATTATAATTTAACGCCGACCTAAAATTTGACTAAAAATTTCATGAATTAATCAATTAAAATGGCTGAGGTATATTTGATCGCGACTTCACTTGTGCTTCAAAATTTAGCCTACGAAATTATCAAAACAATATTTTGTCCTTTTTCCGGCTGACTTGATAAATTGATAAACTACTTACTTTTTGTTTATTTATCCAATCCATGTGATCTTTTAGCAATTGTTTCTGTTGACGTGAGAGAAAGTTTACCGCAGCAAATTCCAATAAAGCAGAAAAGACAAACAGCAAGCAGACAGCCATCCACACATCAATAGCTTTCACGTACGACACCTAACGATAGTTATACAATTTAATGTCAACCGTTTATGTCGCTGCTAAGTCAGATCACCCACATACCTTTCCACTTCAGACCATTGAATTTTCCACTCCTTACATTAAAATAACAAAGCAATTTAATTTGCTAAGCTATAAAATTGAAACCTCGGTGTTTTAAGAAAGTTTATCAACAGCTGTCATAGAAATGAATCCCAAAATGCAAAACAAAATTTTTTTCAGAGTAAGTTGAATCTGCAAGTGGACTATTTACACATACTGAATGCAGATTGTATCCTTAGCATTTAACCAAAAATCAATCTTTTTTCCCACTTTGACCAATCGCAGACAGTAAAATCCGTCATTTTTGCATTGATACAACGTCTGCAGACGTTGCATCAATGGAAAAAGGGCAAATTTTTCTGTTTTGGATGGTCTTACTTTAGGCAATGAGGCACGAGCTCCCGTGCTTTGAGTAGTCATTGTCAATACAGTGGTAATCCCAAGAGCAGTACGGGCGGGAGCTGCGTCCATATTGATCCAAAACGACACCCAAGACAAGATCACAATCAGAGTTGATGGAATGTAAGTTTGAATCATGTAGTATCCCATCTGTCGCTGCAGGATAAAACTGACTTCGATGCACGTGAAAGAACCTGCAAAACCAAACGCTTAGGTGTAAACTGGTATAAAGTAGCGTGAATCTAACTAAACATAAATAAAATTTAAATAAATAAAGTGTTTGTGAATGAAAAGTGAAACTTCCTTCAAGGCTTAGTTTTCCAGATATAAACCCATTCTTTACTATTGAATATAGCCTATGAGAGAGAAATAAAAACTTCACCATCTCAAGTGTAAAAGAGTGCAAACTTTGCCTTTTTTGATGTTTTTACTTTTAGCAAATCATAAGACATTTTGCCAATTAAGTGTCATTATTCACATGTCAGAAAAAACGTAAGTGAAACTGTCAATTTTATTTTAATGACCAGGGCAGCACAAAAAACCTATTGAAAATATTTCATTAAAACTTATTTATACAAGTTTTCAGTTCTACTTTTATGCTATCGCAAAATTGTAAATATTTATTATATTGTCCTTTTATTCTCCAAAACTCGATTTTTTTGAATAGATCTTCTTATATAATTACAATGACTTTGTCACCCACTGTAGCTATGTTTGAAATGTTACTCAACAATTCATGAACTCATTGTTATCATCTTGGCTGTGGTTTTGTGATATTTAATCAAATTGAAATACAAAAGTAGGCTACTTGACTATGTTTTCCGCTACTCTGTGACAAGTTCAATTGGTTCATGATGTCTATACAGTCTACTATCTATTGTATTGAAAATAAAATATGAGTGTAAATCTACAAATATGCTTTTATGCTGCATATAAAATAATTCATAGGGTACTTAACCTAACAACTCGTTAGAATCTATGTATCCTACTCCTCAACTTAAATAATAAAAAGTCAACACAACGTCACACTCAAGTCATGTTTTTTTTCAACATGAAGACGGTAATCAAATTACCGTCTTCATTATAATAATTCTATGTATGCTGATATCTAGTTTTGATGGCTGCCATGTCATCTGATTGTTTTTATCGTTCTGAATACTTTCAGTTCTTCTAACTTGTAACACTACCGTACCATTGTCTGTAAACTTGTAACAGTAGATAGCCTAGTTAGTGAGATTTTGTGCATTTGCAGTTTGTGTATTATTTCGTTGTTTTGGATATGGACAGCTTTGTCTGATGCAAATAAATATTATTTTCCGCATCGTTTATCATAACTATACCATACCCATTTCGCAGCAGTAAAGGCAATGCAGAAATGGTGCAGTGCGAGAAACAGGCATTGATGTGGCCTATTGGTGCGGTCGTCAAACCACTCAGCATGCGATAACTCAGCAAGTGCTTCAACTCAGTGATTGCATTTCAGCTACTGCCAAGTCAGCAATGAGATTTTAGTGCTCACATGGGACTTGCTTGGTCATCGCTTGCCAAACTGAGTTTGCTGACTTGTGACATAGTCTACCAAGTAATGCCTTGCTCAGTTTCATCATCTACCAACTTCAGCCACTTGCTCAAATGTTGCTAGCTCAGCTGTCACTTGCTCAGTTCACAACTGCTGATTTGTAAGACTCATTGGTGCGTATCAGTGAAAGGGTTAGGAAAATAGTCAAAGGGTTTATCTCAGTCGATGCAATTTGTACGCGAACTATACACAAGTAGCCTATTGCAGAATAGGTTACTCTTCAATCAACGTCGGCAGCAGTGGCCGAGTGGTTAGCGCGTTGGGCTCGCAGTCGAGAGCCTGCATGTTCGACTCCAGCCACCCGCACTTGCTGTTGTTTCCCTGGGCAAGAAACTTTACGATAACTGCCTCTACCCAGTGATCGATTTCGAGTAATGGGTAGTACCAAATTTAAGTCATAAGTAAAGTAGACAACAGGAAACAGACATTGCCGTCGGCTGCAGCGTGAGTCAGGTGTACGTCGGAAGGCGTACACCGATGCATAGCGCTCAAGTCCGCTTTCCCGCGATGCAGGATAAAGATAATAAACAAACAAACGTTTATGTAGGCTTACATAAACGTTTGCAGTCGTACGAAAGTTCTTCTTACGAAAGCAATATCGTTATTTCTACTAACATTTTAGCGTCATATTTTTTTTAAATGCTCATATCTCTGCAAATCAGTCTGTAAAATAAAACAGTCCATGCTGGTAGCCTACTGATTTAGTGCCGACATCTGTTCAGCTTCAGTGCTGCAAACAAAAGTGGATCCAAAGCACTAAGTGAGTGTATACTCTAACAAATATCGGCTAAATTTTGACCAAGTTTGGTTTATGAAGGATTAATTTGCATGAAAATTGCATTTGCATGAAAATTTCTGCTAGATTTTCTAGCTCCACTCTCAATAATGATATTTACAGTAAATAGCTTATGGCTAACAAGCAACAACGCGGAAGGTAGCTACTGCAAACCTGTATTGTACACCTTCGTACAAGACTCGAGTTTGTGGCCTAGGATTTGAAACTGAGGCAGAGTAAGAGCTGGTGGCAGCTGCACTGCGTCTTCATCGTTCCACATAAAAGCTAAATCATCCATGCTGTAACCAACTGAAAGTACAATACTAAAAAATGTAAAAATCATAATAAAAGTAGAAGTAAAAACGGCAATTTTAGCCACTGATAGGCTAATGGGAATCTTTATTTTCGAACTGAAAGTGCTATTTTTTAGCTTAAATTCTGACAGTTTCGCACACTCTACTTGTAGAGTCTTTGAACCACTGACACTGTCGAATCACAGAGATTTACAAAGTGAGGTTTCCGTTTGTTACTTAAGTGCTGCCTTTAAATTATTCCTTGTACTAGGTGCCGCTGAATGGATAGCTGTTCTTGAAATGCATCGATTAAGCGCACTCCTCGAGAGTCGAACCAGGAACCAGCGTTATTTGATCTAAGTTTCTTCGCTTGTAAAGTCAGGCACATAAGAAGAAGTTAAGGTAACTTCCCGAACTTTCTATTAGGAAGATATCTTCGATTATGTTATGAATGGTGATTAGCATGATAAAAATCTTGCTTGATACTTCGAGGGACACTTCACAGTGGTGATGCACCAAGACCGAAAGAGCTTATTCAGTAGGTTTATTTTTAATCTAAGCTTAATTCTATATCATGATACTTTTTTAATTTTAAGGTTAAAAGTTACAGCCATGGTACACCGCACACGCATAACAGAATACTATTGGGACAGTTTCAGGACAATACATCATGAAGTGCCTTTAATAATATTGTTGTTGACTGTTGTGCAGCAATATCATTATCATTATAAAAACTAGGTTTCACTGATTTCAAAAAGTTCTTTTTTAGTGGAATTTTATCCCAAAATTGTCTGCAAGTATAGCTTTTTAATTGTTGCACGATAGTGTTGTACTGTCTAACAAGGCCGCTTACAACTTTCCAGCTGCATTTTGCAAGTCTGTATATCCATAGGAAACGTTTGTAAATGCATTCCACAAGCCAACGACAAACTCAAGCGAATACTGGAATGTATATCTCCATTCTTGCTAACACGCAGCAATTGATTTTCAGTTGTCACCTGAAATTAAACAATTTAGTTGATTAACATTATGAACGCTTTTATAGGCTAAGTCACTTTTGTTAACGATGGAAGTCATTTGAGTAACTTATATTTCAAAACGAAAACTTTTTGAGAAATTAAAAAGTACAGCTACCGTTGTAAACCTGACATTTTTTTTTCGTTGTTCTGGCAGGTGACCAAGTGCCTCTCTGCATTTGTTACTGGGTAATGATTGTTTTTAAAATGTGAAGAAATATTTCTGAACATTAATGTTGCGTAGCCTTGTTATGTCTATGATCCCTGGATGATAGCACGCAGTTTACACTCACTGGAAGAGCTACATCCGTTCACAGCCCTGGCAAAGTTAATAGCAAATCAAAAAATAAAGAGCTCTAAGCAGAACAACAGAAAATAAGCTTGATATCGATCAGGAACGAGGTAAGACCAGGTTGTGTTTTCTCTTCCGACCTATTCAATTTACACAACGAGCGTGTTATGCGTTCTATTAAGATGTTTCGAAGGAATTAACATAGGAGGTGTGAATATAAATAATTTGAGATATGCGGATGCCACCGTATTAATTGCCACTACAGAAATTCTCCAACAATTCAAGAAAAAAAACAGGCAAAACACAACAATACAACAGGGTTGAACATTATAGCAATATATTTTACATATTTACAAATAGTTTTAACAGTCAAACGTTTTCGGCTTAACTTAACCCTGTTGTATTGTTGTGTCTTGCCTGTTATTGGTTCAAGAAAGCAAACTCTCTCCGGAAACTACAAATTCTAGGAAAAAGCGAAATTTTGGCATGACTACATCCATGCTAAAAAACGGAATGCATGATCATTACCAAGAAAATAAGCTCTCGTTTAACTCGCAATATTAATCTCAAGCAAACTAATTAAACGAGACAACTCTTCTAAATATCTGGGACCATTCATCACAAATGATGGTAAATGCAGAAAAGAGATTAAAACAAGAATTGCTTAATCGAAACAAGCTTTCCAAAACCCTGCATACATTTCTCCAAACATAAATTTACAATCCACAACAAGGGAGCTTGTGTTAAGATGGTATATAATTTTATTTTATCTTTATATCTTTGTATCGACTCATCATCTTGTGTTGCTCATATTATACTGCAAACCACATTATCTACTAACGTCCTGTATATACGTACCCCAGGATAAATATGTGGACCTGACAACGCTCGATGAACGCATAATCCATTGGCTGCTGTGCCTGGAACAATATGACCTGAGGCGGTCTCAAATGCAAGAAGAGCTTTCTATTTTTCTGTGTGGATGTGAAACGTGGACTTTAAACAATGCAACGTAGAAGTATTTAAAAGCCGATTATCCCCTCTGTTAGCTCAATAGTTAAGCACCCGACTCAAGGTCAAGGGTGCTGCTGGTTCAACTCTCGGGGTGTGCGCTTGAGCACTTGGAGACAAGTTTCCAATCAGCAGAAGATAGTGAATGGAATCATTCCCCGGCAACAACATTTCAACAATCGGAAACTTTGCTCTGCCAATCTCGCGAACTGGCCCTGCTTCAAAAGCCTCTACAACAGCGTTTCTTAACCTTTTCTGACTTTAGCACCCCTGTAAACAGGCCTGACCAGTCTAGCACCCCCTAACTATTATTGACATAAGACTACTACAGTACCGACCAAAAGTTTAGTACAGGCCGAAATTTTAACATGCCTTCAGATCGCTGGAGATATATTTTGTAATGAAGTCTCTTGTTGTTTAACAAACTGAGCAGTTGTTTTAACGAAGTTGATTCAGGATTTGGTATTTGGCTTTCATTCACCAACAGAAATTCAATTATAAGCATATGTAAGTGAATCAACTCTCTTAAAACAACAGCACCGTTTGTTAGGCGACAAAAATATACAAAATATACTGCCAGTGATCAAATAGCATGTCAAAATTTCGACGCCGCCATTAAACTTTGGCCTGCACTATTGAAAGGAAAGCGAAGTACAAATTGATCATTGTGTTTATTCTTCAAAACTACTGTGGTCATTGGTGATAAAAGAAATAGGAAAACCCGAGAATAGTAAAAGAACATGGACAAACTTAAGCATATTTAAGTTACCCAGCTGGGTATCTAGTTACACATGTATCAATGTGATTTTTGTTGTTGCTTATGTGTGACCAATTTCTCTATTCGAGGCTTCGTGTTTGTCAAAGCCACTCTCATATCGTGGAGCAACCCATGTTGAAGGCGGCTCCGGCCAATTGTTTTCATTTGGAGCATGGTGGAGAACGCCTTTTCACACAGATAGTTAGTCGGAAATGGGACGATCAATTCCATTGCTGCTCGTGCCAATGCAGGATGTGCTGTCAACTGGTCACACCAGAAATCAGCAAGCGGAAGGACAAAAGTTTGTCCCACAACTTTGATTCACCTGCATGTCAATCATAGCTCCTCCTTTAGTCTATTAGCCTATGATCACTCATGTCTGCCAAGAAGGCTGCTGTATCCACTCTGGATACTTTGCCATGGTGGTTTCTAGAAGCGAGAGGTGAGCAACAATATTACAACAAAACACCCACCAGATAAGTTCGCACAATCTACTCAGGATCAATTTGAGTATTTGACTGGGAGATGACTACAATGACAGCAAATCATGTAGGCTACTTCGAAACACGAAACAGCAATCATAGATATGACAACTGCTGATACTGGCAGAATAACAAAAAAATGCAGAAAATTAAAATGGCATTTTTTGACATTATACTGCATGCATTTAGCACCCCCTACAGTCTATTCCAGCACCCCCAAGGGGTGCTAGCACCCCCGGTTAAGAAACGCTGCTCTACAATATACATGCGAAACTCGACACTAACAAAGAAGTGTGGATACTAATGTAAACGTTTCGAAAACTAGACTGCTTTCAGCTTTAGTGGTATTGCTTTGTTTTTCTAGATCCGCCACTACCTATAGCTGCTTCAAGAAAATCACTTTAAACGAGATCGAAACACATTACTGTAGGCCAGGGTTATTCAACTAATGTTAACAAAGGTTCGATTTGACAAGTTGAATGTTTTTAGCGGTCCGGTGAATAAATTATTTCATACGCAACCACGAAAGTTAAACTATCAGTGCCAGTACCGAACCATTTTTTTTAGGTAAAATGTATGTCGACTTGAATTTGTGACAAAGTGTTCAGGGGCCTTGATGGCTTAGCTACTAAGATAATCACAGAAAATTTTGTTTCCTCCCAGGAGAAACCTGTTTAAAAATGCCCTGAAACGGGCAATGAGGTTATTCTTCCAGAAGCCCGAGGTCCACCATCAACACCCAAAAGGTCCGGATTCGGACCGCGGTCCGCTAGTTGAGTAGCACTGCTGTAGGCTATGTCGAAGTCTTGTGCAAGTTTTTTAATTTGAGCTAGATTGCAGATCAATGAGGGTAATTCGGATAAGTTTTTCATTACCGCAGATGGTGTGAGAAACCTGTAGAGACCTATTTACCGTGGTTAGCCTATATTTGATATGAGCAGCTTGTTCATCAATCCAAGATTATACTGCTGTTTTAGACAGAATGAGAACAATTTAATGCTTTTATCGTTTATGGTTTTAAAATTTCCCTTATGTCTTTCGTCGTAGCAGTCGAAGCATCAGCATAAGTAATCAAAAAAATTACTTAACTATGTTTAGGCACATTGCTGTGGTGTGGTAGCGGAGTGTAATTTAACATTGTAATACTGTTGTTTTCATTACTTTGTAAGTGTAAAAACTTGTTTTAGAAGTTTGTATTGTAATTATACATGCAAAATAAGCAAGTTATTGCAAATGATTACTTTTAACTTGTAAGTAATCGTAATCATAGAACAGGTAGGCCTAAGGAATTGTAGTCAAATAGTTTAAAATTTTTGTAATCATATTCTCAGAATATGCAAGTAATCGTAATTGAATACTTTAGAATTTTAAGTAATCACTTGATAGACAAGAAATCGCAATAGTAAGCGATTGCATTGGCATCAGCATTGCAATCACGCACTATCCTTGAATGTAATTTCCATTCACTTGTGATTACGTAATATAAGATGACTTATTTTTGAATGTTAAATTTAGTGATTATTTGTTATTTTCAACTAAAGGTTGTGGTTGGTAACTGAGGTTGCTAATTCCAGAAGGTTGAAGTTGATAAGATTTTATTATTTTGATTTCTCGTCATAACAACTAAGTGGATTTTCAATGCGTGTAATAAATGGCAATTTGAAACCATGTAAAGAAGAAAGTTTACCATTGGGCCAAAGCTAACAACAGCTTACTGATGACAAAAATTGTCCAGAAAACACTTCAGCATAATTTTAATTCTTTTGTGTTTACCAGAGCATGTAGCTTATAGTAGTTCTACTTTCACGAAATTGAATAAACTGGTTGAATTGCAAGAATGTGGCTTTGATCATTATAAGTAGCTTACTTTTTGTAAGCTATAAAATTATAGGCTATATAGCCTATTAGCACAATACATTTAAAGTAGCTTTGTCTGTTTGACTGGAGTATTTGTTTCTACGCTAAACTTTAACGTTAGATCAACGTCGTCTCGGCTGTATTGCTTCGATATCTTGTTGGCATTACTAAACTTTGCATAATAACTGGGATTACTCTTGAAGTCATTTCAAAAATACCAAATGTGAAGATTGTTATCTACCAATAGAAAAAATCTACACAACACGGAATGACATGCATTGAGAAATAGACTGGACCATGACTGGACGAACGTATCAAATGGGTAATTAAATCAACTTGCTGCGCATACGATGCCCCTAAATAGCCTACATTGAAGTAGTTGTAAATAATTAGATAAAGGTGCACAATTGATAAAAGCACTGCGCTTGCTTATTTTTAATATAAACCAAACCTTGTGAAAACTGGCATGCTTTTCGTTGGCAAAAAATATATCTGGCCGCCAGATTTCGTCCAACATGGACGGATGTAATGGAACTACGTCATCATCATACCCAATGAAAGCCAACCTCGGATCGTTCCATTGGCTTCTCAGAAAGATATTGAGCCGATAATCCTTCACACAAAATGTTTTCATTAAAGATTTTCTTCCACGCCACAACACCACGTACCAATAATTAACTTTTTCAATTTTTCCGATACCAGACGTTCTTGTGAGATGGGAAAAATTAGATTAAAATTATTTAATTAGTCAATGTACACAATCGCTTCATCAGGTTGATTGCGACAAATTTTACTCGGCAATTCTCCGAATGAGATAAATGTAAGTTCACGTTATATAACCTACACAGCACACAAGCACGAAGCACAGTTTAGTTTACACACCGCAGCAACAAGGCGGTTGGTCAATAGAAAAACAACGTTCAATGCTTTAAATATTCACACATCCCAGTCAGAAAGTCATTTCTTTATTAAAGTCTGCAGACGTTGAATGAATGTAAATAAGGAATGATTTGAAGACTGGCATTTGAAACTGTTCAAATATCACATGAACCAATTTTTTGCTTTTATTCCTTTCTCCCAGAGGCAAAGCCTAGCCTACATGATGCCAAATGTGGCGTTTTTGTCAACCGATATGACATGTTAATGTAATCACAATTCCGGACACCCTTTTCTCTTTAGAGAGCGCAAAGTCACATTTTTATCAGCTCTCTTTGCAAACATCACCTAGTCTGTGGTTAATAATAATGTATGAAATTAACTGATGAATACCGCTTGAAGAAAAACTCTGCAAAAACGTAGGCCTATAAACATTTCTCAGCAAAAGAATATGCATTAACAGTGGCGAAAATATCATCGAGAGCTGGGCGTGAAAAAGATTTGAAGTTTTGGGAAATAAGGGCTGCCAACTGTGAAATACGATCACCAACCTACAACTTATCATCCATCAGTTTTTTAGCCTGTGTTTACCAAAAGAAAACGACGAAATAACAGCCGGGAGATTTTTGGTATAACTTATTTCAGTAATAATTTGAATTAGTCTTGTTTGAAACAAAACAATTTTAAAATATTTCTTTATCACGATAAACGTTTACGCCTTGGTTTCGTTTTGAAAAAAAGCAATTACGTTATAAATTTGAAATGAACCGATTTCTCTACTGTTTAGAGTTTAGACTTATTGCGATTGTTTGGTTGAAAATTATTTTGTTTTGACACAAACTTTGTTTTGATTTCACTTCATATATAACATATTATACACAGGGCCGTGTGAGCACCATCTTGGGGCCCCCGAAATTCACTGATGGCCCCTATGTTAAGTAATGACCTTTAAAAATAGGACAAGAAAGCATTAGGTTATGGCCGCAAAATTTTTCATTGTATAGGGAGAATAATTCAAATTCATCATTGATTTCAGTAAATAGAGCTTCGGTAGAGAGTTTGTCTTGTTGAACCATAGGCATACGATGCCGAGTAACGTGATCAAGTTTAACATCTTCAAGTTTATTACATTATAGAAACACATTTCAGTAAATAGTGAACAACTCAAAATAGTAAATATGCAATGACAATGCAGAAGCAGATCTGGAAAAAAGTTGGGGAAGAACTAGAGTTTTAGCAAAGCAAAATTTACACAGTAAGATAAATGGACAACGTAAAATTCAAAAAATCTATCTGCGGTGTCCTCACCTTCTCTTCACCTACAGTATTCTCACAGGCACAGCACATTTCACTTTATAGCCTATATCTCCATTAACATTGAAATTTATCAATTTAATTGTTGAATTACTAAACTATGTTTGAGTGAACAGAGTTTACTTGGGAATATTAGGCTACATTATTTTATCAGTTTTTTTGTGGGACATAAAAACTTTTTATTTTCTCAATCAACTTTTGAAACTCCCTGCTGAAACTATAGATGCCCAGTATCGCGTGTTTGGTGAATAAAATGCAGTTGAGCGAGCAAAACGAGCTAGAAAATTTTGCAAAAATAGAAGAAAAAATACATATTAAATGTTACGAGTAAAATTAACAGCCGAACAACCATGCACGAACTAATTATTGCGGGGGTCCCGAGATGGAGGTGGGCCCCAGACAGAGGCTTGGAAAGCAGTGAATAGTCTATGGCCTTACAAGATTTAACCTATTGATTATATCAAGCTTCTGTAGTAGCTTTTTTCTTTTGCAAACAGTAAATGAAACATTAAACAAACTAAATCAGTGGGCCCTTAAACAGTCCTTGCCTCTCTCCCAGCTGGAGGAGCATGAGGAGGAGCATGAGTTAACAAGGCCCTATGTACATATTTAGATTATATTTATATTTAGATATTACCGTACATACATAAAACAATTGAGAGATGTGGCATAGTTTTACAACCCATTCTAAATGCGCTAAACATCTTACATAATTATGATCACTGTTGTTTTACTACAGTATTACACACAGATTTCTTACCATTGTTGTTTCTGCAATCGAGCCAAAGCTGTTTATAAATATGTTTACAGATACGTTCACGGGTGGTCCTGAAAAATTTAATAGCAGTTCAATCAAGTTCACGGCAGATAATGCAATTGGGACCACAATCAGCAATTCAATTTGTGGATTCGTGCCGCCGTATGAATAATAGATTGCTTAGAAATGGCTCTTTAATTTTAGGTGTAAATTTCGATTGGAAATTGTTTTTTTGTGTATTATTGTAGTAGTCGATTCAGCAAGGGTTTCGTATTTATTACAATGATTGGTAGGCCTACATATCAAGTCGCCAGTTCTAGCAAAGCATTTCTGAATAATTAATTTTAAGGCAGTCTTTTAATTGGGTAATTGCAGGATTGCAAAGCAGAGGCCAAAGACAAGTGCACAATATCACGTGAGAAACGAGTAAATTAAAGTGTGCTTAAAGTCTTCTAAAAGAAACCATTGCCAAGTAATTCATTGCCAACAATCAAAACCTAAGCTCAGAGTTTGTGACTTAAATGAAACTGTCTTCTACACCCAGACAAAGTTTTTTCTACAACATTATCATGTTTGCTACAAATTATACACATTTCTTCTAAATTTTACTCATTGTAATTTGTAAGTTATTTGTAACGGAAGCTTTAATAAAATGCTTATTTGGTACTACATCAACCTACAAAGGCGTTTAAATTCTTCAACATGTACACATCGCCAGTCGACTGGAAAACAAACGATCAGCAACAGAAAAGTTGTTTGGACTGTTTGGGTTTAATCAGTGCTGGACAGTCTGAAAGCTACACAACATAAGCCTATCTAATGAAACGCATGCTTTCGTTACTAGCTTTTGGCGACAGTTCGGCCTTGAGCTGACAGCCAAGTAGAACTTTCCATTTCTACTTTTAAAGTTAATGCGTTTATTTGAGTTCTCCACCTTTGTGATAGGGTCGAATACGCTGATCGTAACCGTTGAATAAGTTGTCCAAGAAATATGTAGCAGCGTCAATATCAGGAGAAGTTGATCTTTGATCTGCTGTGTTCTCAATCTAAAACAATGGACATTTCTTCCAAGTGTGGAATTTATGACTTTTAATAATAGCATTTCATCTCGTTATAGTAGCCTAAGCTACAATAAAATTACCGCTTTTATTAAGCAAAAAGGATTTTTGGCATAATATTACAGCTACATAGTGTTACAGCTACAATTTCTTCATTGATATAATTTGTGCCATGTTTGTGCTTAAGTGAATCATGGCCTCCTAAAGATACGGCCTGATTTGTCACATTTTGCAGAAATTTCCAGGTTTTTCTAACTTTGGGCGAACGTTTAAATAAATTTTTCTAAAAATTAGATTTTTACGCTTTCTTTATTCTTTTCCCCAGATGACACAATAGGTTTTAACATCCTCACATGTTGAAAAACAAAGAAAATTTGATTTTGTAAATTTTAGTCAGACTGTTAATTTTCAATAACAGTTTGATTTTGCGTTTTTCAACTTACTTTTTCTCATTTGCTACTGCTTCCCCAAGGCAACAAAAAAGTTTTTTGTCATTAGGAAACCGCAAAAAGTAAAAACATCTCAAAAAATGTCAGTCAAGCACTAGCAGTAGCTGTAATCAAAATCTGCAAAATGTGACAAATCAGGCCGCATCTCCAGGTGGCCATGAGTGAATTTAGAACCAACTTATAGGTAAGTCCACAGCAGTGAAACACTTCTTAGATGATTTTTGTTTTAAAAAATTAAATAAAATCTATCGTTTGATAGTTTTTTATTAGTAAGCTGTAGGGCCCATGTGCGTTACGGTACTTATGCTTTGCTTATATCTTTCATTGTTTACAGAATTAAAAAAATATATAGCCTACAATATTGAAAATAAGTTATAGTTTTTTTGTAAGCTTATTTTTCTCTTTAGCCCTACTTTATTTCCATAGTCGTCGTAATGGTATTCGTTCTTATTTGCACGGGCATTAAATAAAGGGGCAGGCTGCTTCAGTTCTGGCATAGGAGAGATGCCTTCAAAGCCAGCAGCTCCGGTATGTGACCCAGGAACAGTTCTGTGAAAAAATATAGTTTTTAATTTAAAAATGATTCTGTCATGATTTTTATAACGTTTATTCACTGTAGGCCTACCAGGTAGCCTAAATTTAATTAACCTTGGAAGTCAATACGTTCATTTATACTTTCAAACAGACATAGAACAACTAAATAGCCTACGTTTTTCTGTTATATGACTAGGTTTGCACACAGGTTAAAAGCGAGCCAAAATAGCCTAAACCTAATGGCTAAAATAGAATCTACTTATGTGAACATCAATACTAGATGGATATTGCCAGGATTGGTCCAAAAATGGCTACTTATGCTCAACAATATTTTTTTAAATTACAAACTATTTCATATACCGGTAAATGTAATTGCCATATCATAAACTGGGCTGCCCACTCGGGAGCTTAAACCTGCGGAAAACTTTACATGCAGCCAAGATAATAGCATGTAGTGTATGGTTATCACTTGAGACCGAGCTGTCAGTGCTGATTGGTATGTAATGTGCTTGGATGACTGAATTTTTGTGATTTTAAAAATTTATTTTTATGACTCGTACCACAGTTCAAATCTTCCATTGCTACATTTCAACCTTCAACCAATCAAAATATTCTGAACACTCCACTACAAAATGACGTTTTTATCTAAAACTACGTTTAAAAGATGTTAAAAAACATAAAGAAAAATAAATCTATTTTCAAAGATGTTGAGATAGGTTTAGTTTATAAGGATCTCCGGTCGAAAGCAACGCGATCTCTTGTTGAACAGTGCGGTTAGCATGAGCTAATTGATAATCTCTTGAGAATACAGATTGCTGCCGCCGCATGCGTAAGTGACGTGAAATATCAACCGAATCGCTTCAAGTAAACATGATACGCATTTTTGATATAGTTGGATGAAACAATTCATCCAACTTCATTGTTTTTCATTTCGGAAACCTATCAATATCATTGAAACCTTTCGATTAATTGTTTTGGTTTGCTTCATAGACAGTCATCCGGCAAGCTGAGTGCTTAAATATAAGTACAGACGAAGATTTGATTATTATGATTATTATTATAGCGCCAATTCCTTGCCTCCTCACACTTCTCCACATGACGTCTCACGTGACGTCAATATAACGCAATATGATGATTCTGACATTCCAAAGGCGTCATAGTATACTTGAACTGCCTCTAACGATATACACGCATAATGATGACCTAGTGGCACATAAAAACTCCTAAAAATTTACATAGCAGATCAATTACTGAATAATTTGTGTGCAATGATAAGGTAATGATTTTAATGCGCATCCACAAATTACATTAGTTGTCTATTTGCTACTAGATATCCTACATATTTACGCCTAATTTTCAATTGAAATGATTAATCTGAAACTAAAACGCAATTGTTACAATCTACAATCTATAGGGGGTATACCGTTATGTTGGCAATAAATACTTGTTTGGCTGCTATACAGTAAAAGCTTGTCACTATGCCAATCCGCTGATTATAACCTTGCAGTTCACTGCGCTGGGCTATTTAGATTTGCAGTAGTTTTATCTGCAAGAATTGTAGACTGCGGTTGGAAAAGGAAGCAAAAAAGTTTAGATACTTCTTACTTGTAGCCTACGCTACAGTAAGTTACGGTAGCAGATCTAAAACTAATCTACGTCTACAGTATGTTATTATGTAGCCTATTAGCCTATAGCCTACTTTAGTAAAAAAACTACAAAATTCAGACTGACGTCTAATGACATTGAAGAATGGACATGAATTTAAACTGCATTTGAAAAAATTTACATAAAAACTGACGGTTCATTTACTCCGATCCTTGAGATGAAGGAACATGATAATGTGAATAAATGCCTATAATCTACGCTGAAACTTTTTTAAAATGTATAGGGGAGACCGGGGCACAGTGAATCACAAATGTTTATTTTTGCATTTATTCACATTCAAATCAACATAGAAATATCAAATTTTGTCACACGATTCCGCATGATCTAAACTATACATGACTCTAATGCAAGATCTGTTGCACTTTTAGTTTTTAAAATTTTGCATTTTAAATGTAAACAAAAAATTGATTCACTGTGGACCGGTGCCGGTACACAGTGAACCACGGTTACAATCAGTTACTTTTTAAAAGTGAGACATAAATTTCTTCTTGTGAATAGGCAAAAGGAACAGATCCATGAGCTACACAGAGGCGTCGCCATGGGGTGGGGGAGGGGGAGCCATCCCCCCGATTGCAAGCTTGCCCCTCCCGGCATTGAAGTTTTATTTTTGATGATCTGCTCTACAGCTTCTTTCATCAACTCCGGAGGAGTAGCACCAATTTTTCTTGGCTTATTTCTAGCTCTAGGCATATTTGGTTACAAACGTATCTAAAATAAAAAAAACTTTTTATACACATATCACAGTATGCTAAAGTCCGGTACACAGTGAACAAATCCGCCATTGATTCACTGAGGCATGATTCACTGTGTACTATGCCTATCCTCAAAACAAAAATGAGAAAAACATGCTTTTCTCAAACGAGTTTAGTTTTAAGTTTTATTCCTATTTATGCCCACTTATAACTGTACTTTTCTATATAAACACTCTTGCATAAGTTTGACCATGCACAAAGATATGATCAAAACTCTTCAACATAATTTTTTTACTTTTTACTAACGAAATCGACAAATTCTATCTTGGACAAAATGCTGAACTATGCTCCGCCTGTGGATTTGCACGTGAAACGAAAGCTTTACTGTGGTCACGCAACAGTGATTACAGAGAAAATTTAATATATACTTTTTACGTTTGATCGGGTGATTCACTGTGTACCGTGATTCACTGTACCCCGGCCTCCCTAACCTATTTCCAAAACTATTATGCAGACACAGAGCCTTTTTGTAGTGTTTTGACTATACTTTGACAAAATATAACTTTAACTCCACCAAATAGAAACCACATGTAATGGTGGTGTACAAAAAATAATTTGAATCTCATTTATAACTGTGTGATCCATTGCTTTCATTGTATGCAGAAATGCTTAAACAAAAATAAATTTTCAAGTTACTTACTGATTATACGAACTTGTAGAAGTTACAAATCTATGGCACGCCGATACAACAAGCCAAACAGAAATTCCTAGCATCATAATAAAGTTGTGGTTGCAAACTCACTTTCAAAACCATATCGCGTTCTGGCCTAATAGTGACAACTCTTATCCAACTCCCGTTTATAAGAGTCACGGAAAGAAGGCAGAGCCTTGATATGAGAGAAAGGTGGTACTCGCACGTGGAAAATGCTTTAGAAGTGATGCAATTTAGCATCGGCTAAACGTCTATTTCCCAGCACAAAATGCACTGAACTCAGGTGGTAAGAGCATGTCGACACCCTAAGTTTTAGATTAATTCCATCATACTTTGGTGGTCAAGGATCTAGGCTACTTATTTGGAGAAACCTCTGCAGGGCCAAACTTTGTGTGACAGTGATAAATATTTCATTTTCATCTTGTTTGATGGCAGTGTATATAGAAGCGTAATGTCTAGGCCTAAGGGGCACAGGGCGACTAACCAAAATGTTTTACAATGTTGCTTCTCAAACCATGAGCTCGTTTAAAAGTGGGCTTTGAAAGGATTTGATTTGGGCTTCAAACTTTTTGAATGTAGGAGGAAATAAAATTTACTTTTTACCATTTTAACAAAACTTCATCACATTCTCTAAAAGAGAAAGATTAGCACGTAGGCCTACACATCGCAATAATTTCGCCCCATCAGCTCAATGATGTAGCTCCGATTTTCACACGATTTCAGTAAGTTCTTTAGAGTCGTCGCAGACTATCCTTGAGACGAAGAATACACTTGTTTCTTTAGGCAATCTTTCCAACTTCTACAAATTAGTTGGAATTTTGTAAATAACCTATTTGAGCTTTTGATAAAAGGAAAAATTGGTAGGCATATTTCTGTTTGTTTGAACAAGTGGACATAGGCAGAGCACATAGCCTAGGACTAGCTTACTTCTTTACATTTGTCGAAAACTCTGGCGTGCGCCTGAGAAACTCATTTCAAGACTAGGCTACTCTCCATTCAGCGGAAACTAGCGGGTAAAGTGATTTAGCCTACCGACAACAAAATTTGATCAATAAGAGAAAACTTTACGGTTCTAATCTCGGCGACCGACCTTGTGATTCACATCTTTTACAGGTAGGCTAGGCTACAGTTTTTTTTTTCTGGCTTTATTCCCACTGCAAGAAGGTTTGCCGGTGCAAATTGTAATCCTCCAATCACAGTATCAGCAGCGTCCTCTTCTAAACTTAGGGCTTAGGCTACGTCATTCCTACTGTTTCAAGAACTTTTGCCACACAGTTTCTTCCTTTTCCGCCTTCCTTTCCCAAACTGTCAGTTTTTTCGACATAAGCTACTCTTAATCTATCCTTAGCACGAAGCCTATAGCCTACCATTCGTTAAGGCGTGTCTCTCTTAGCTTATATTTCAGCTCTCTAAGTTGAAGTTATTTTATGATAAATTCATTTCTTACACTCGTTCCTGCTCGTCAATCTCAGAGACCACCGAAACACTTTCATTTCCGCCTCTTCTTGTATCTTGGTCAGAGCTACCGTTTGCATCCTATAGCCTACAACGTTGCTGGTCTCACCATCGTTTCATATAGTTTTCTCTTCAGCTTTTATGTCATAACCTAAACTGCAACAGACATAATCGATGCTGCCCCCAGCGGCTAGTGTAAGCTATGTTACCTCCGCATCGTGACAAGCTCAACAGTTGTAGCCTACTAGTAAATACTATTTGAACTAAAGTCGAACCAACCAAATAGGAATGGAGCCTATATGACTACTAAGGTTTTTTTTAAAGCCATTGCCATATATTACTCTCAAAAGATTTCAACTTGTTATTCCGAAGTTAAAGAGCCAATAGTCATCTTTATAGGTTCTACCCAGAGATGTACGTATACGCCGCAAATTCTACGCCGCATACTTGCGGCGTAGACTTTTTGTTTACGCTAACGCTTGCGGCCACATTTTTTTGGATAATTTGCGCTTGAGGCTACGCCGTAAAGTTTTCGCAGTTTTTTAGCGCAGAGCGTCAACGCATAGGCTACTTTTTAATGTCTTTTTTTTCGCTACAACACGCCAATACCTTCCAGCGCTGCAGTTGAAAGAATGTTTTCAATGGGTAAAAACATATTGGAATCAAAACACAGCAAAATGTCGGATGAACACTTTCAGATGCTTGTGTTTCTTCGTGAAAATTCAAAATAAAACTTGTTTGTTTCGAGTGGTTTGTACCGTGTGAATGTTTGGCATCTAGCAAACAAAATTAGTTTACGCTAGTGTATGCGCTGACGCTGACAACTTTTTTTACAAGTTGCGTTGACGCATACGGCGTATGGTTTTTCGAACGTTTGCGTTAACGCTGACGGCGTCAATATTTTTTGTATGCGCGTACATCACTGACTTCTACCTAACCCAATTCAATTCAATTCAATTTATTTTTCATTGCTGGCGCGAACATGTAGAAAACGGCAAAGTAAACTCACGAATTTAGCACCAACAAAAGGGAAAGATGGCAAAACCAAAAGGTTTAAAATATGCAAAAACAGTGTTGGGATGTCACTGCCTTTAATTTGCACAGCCACAAAACCTGGAAATGAGATAGAAAAGATAAAAAATTTTATGTGAAAACGGTACAAAAATAGGGCTACAATTACAATCAACACTTGCCAGTGCAACAAGGGCGATTTTAAACACGAGCTGAAGTTAAACAAAACAAGCCAAAACAACCCAAATGCTGAAAAAATCGGTTAGGCAATGTTGAAATTCGATATCCTTGATGGTTTTACTCTGAAAGCATCAAGCAGTGTTGCAAGATTTGGTTGGTTTATCCAGCCAATACAATATTTGACACAAAGATGTTCCTCAAAAGATGCTAGTCAAAGGCAATGCGATAGTAAACAAAACGCGCTATTTTTTGTGTTCTGGTTCAAGTTTTGCAACATAACAAAACATTATTTCAATACGATTAGGCCTACTCAGTGGTACTGATTTCGACGTCATTTGGGGTAATTGCAGCGAGACTTTCATATACGCTAAAAGTTTGATATAAGCTGTGATTGTCTTCTTTTTCTTCACTTTGTGGCTTTTTCAAGCAACAAAAAATAGTCTTCAAGGTGGAAAACAGAAATGCAAATCCAATCAATGTCAGTATAGCTGCAATAAACAGAACAAATGTGACCAACCATAATGTACTGCTATTGTCTTTGAATGGTTTCACGCGAGAAACAAAGTCCGTTGTTAAGTTAAACGAGTCAAAAGAGATATTAACATCTTTGAAGGGTGTATTAAATTTATTAGTCATTTTTATTCAGTCAATCTTATTTTTGTATTAATTCTGAAAATATCAAAATACTGTTAGCCAGAGGTGGGCAGTAGCGCGCTACTTTGTTGCAAATGCAACATAATATCTAACTTTTCCGAAATTTGACATCAAAGTTGCTGGTGATATTGTAGTAACTTAATTCCTAATGGAATTTGTAAACACACGAATTTAACACCAACAAAAGGGAAAGATGACAAAACCCAAATGTTTAAAACTTCAAAATATACAATAAAATAGTGTAGCGTCAGGCGAGACTGCGAGAGGGTTTAAAACTTTATTTCTTTAAAAAGTAGTTTTATACATAAGCTTAGGCTGTACTTGAGAAATCACACCACCGGGTGTCCAACTTCGTTGCGCCTGATAAACATTTCACATCTAAAAAACAGGGCTGTAGAATTAGGCGAAAAATATATTCGACTCCTATTCCTCGGTTGATAAAGAGCCGACCAACTTTAGTGTTACCAGATTATTTTTTGATTCTTGTATTTTTTAATTTAATTTCACTGAAGATGTGATCGAAATTGAAGCATAACAAACTTATGTAAATTTATTGATTGCCTTTATAACGCAATCGACCTTTTTGTTTCCCTGTTAATTTGTTTTGAGAACTATTTTCTTGTCAAGCGCCGGAAAGGACAACGCACCCTGTTGTGTGATATCTATGGGGTTGTACAAACCCTTAAAATGGGAATAATTTAGTAAAAACAAATCCAAAAATGTTATCCAAAATAGCATGTAAAACACTAGGCTATAGTACTGAACAAGAGATCTCGGTTGAAATTAAAAAAATTAAGTTTTTGTAGTTAATTTTTGGGTTGTCTCAAATGCGCTCAACTTAAAAAATTCATTTGTGTTTATCATGTGTCTCGTTAGTCAGATGTCGTCAAAAAAAACAACAGATCTAGGTGGAAAAACCTAGCGCTGGCAACCTGGCTCTGGAGCGGCGTCGAAAGTCGAAACAACGTTTTTTCAAGCGTCTTGAGACATTCTTTCCACTCGACCAAGCAGCCGACAACTTACAGTAATAACCATACTGCGTAGGCTGCTTAGTAGGCCTACCTTTAAAAAAAAATTAACAAAAGCCACATCAGCATTTACTTGAGCCACATGCACAGTGGAAACACAAGGTTTGAGTTAAAATTATGCACCATATTGTCTGCCACAATAAAATTGGCATGTATCTTTGCTATTATCAGGTACAGTCAATTACCTTACTTCATGCCTTAAACAATCAACACGGACACACCAAGAAAATAAGCCTGGCAAGATGGCAAGCAGGAAGCAGCAAATGATGATGCTGAAAAAATTAGCTCTACCATGGTCTAAATCAGGGTTGCCAGGTGGCCAACTGAGGAAATAGCCAAACTACTTCAAAAATATAGCCAAATTATAGCCAAGCCTTAATTACAAAATTTAGCCAAATTATAGCCAAGCCTTAATCACAAAGTTACAATGATAAATTAATCTAAATGTATACAAATGCATCACTTTCACCACCATCAGCATACATATTGTCTGTTGTAAAGAGTTTCAACATTTCTGAAGTAACCTTAAAATTAACACAACACATATTTTGAAACAGCAAATATGTACGGATTCTTAGTATTGCATTAAATGTCTCATTACCAATCAAATTTCTGCTTTTCTACCTTTTACAACTTTTCACAATTGCCACCAAAGAAAAGACCCTTTCTCCCACTGCATTACTGTCTGGAGTAGCAAGGTACGATGGACAGAGTATATCGTGCAACTCAATGAAACTATGTTGGATGGATATCCTTCCGTATTTCGATAACATTATCAATCAGGTTAACAGCTGGTTGACACCCATTCAACTGACTTCAATTCAAACTGAAAGCACAATACCTGATCGTGTTTTGGTGTCAACCTCAACGACTTGTTCACCTGATTGATAATCGTGGAAAATGCGAGAGGTTTTTCGCTTCATTAACTTCTGCATATTGCAGGCTTTACGTCAGCGGAAACGCAGATAAACTTTATTATTCACCAGTAGAACTTTTAATATGTCTTATAGAAAAGCATATTTCTGGCCAGCAGGTCAAAAAAGCCAAATAGGCTTGGCTATTAAAAAAACATATTCAATAGCCAAGTCATATAAAAAATAGCCAAATTCGTGAAATTTGGCTATGAAAATAGCCAAGTGGCAAACCTGGTCTAAATGTGATACGTAGGATTTGGGAAGAGAAGGTTGCCATTTTCAAGCTTGATTTTTTTTAAATAACCAAATAGATAAACCAGGGTTTTTTTTAAACTTCTATCAAAAGTCCTAAAAATGAACTTCGAAAAAACGCCTAAAATAGCTAACATACCAAACCAGAAATTACCTGCCAAACGCATTAAAAAAACTCCAAATTTCTCGAATTTGGCATTAAAAACACCAATATGGCAACTCTGGCCATGAGATCCCAAGCTTACTTTTATGAAGTCACAATAGCCCAACAGGACCTTAAGTTTATGCAGATAGGAGAGTTGCCAATTTTTTTTTAAACTAGATTTTGAAAATCTGGCTGTTTTTTAACTCTCTATGCCAGTGGTTCTTAACCAGGGTTCGATCGAACCCCTGGGGTTCGACGAAGCTGTTTCAAGGGTTCGGCGCGAACGTCCTCTGAAACATTAACACATGCAATACCGAATGGTATATCAGCAAATATTTTTGGAAAATAGTGTCCAGCCGAAACTTGATTGTGGCTTACGTGATGGTAAATAAACATTAAACATCTATGTGTGTTTGACGATAAAAATGTGTTTGAATGGTAAAAATGTAATAAAAGCTGAAAAGCAAATGAGTGCTTTTCAGAGGAAATTGCAGTTGTGATGGCAGCGATTGGCAATAACAACTTCCCCAACTTTTCACGTCTGGACGAGGTATTAAATAGTTCCGATACATTCAATTCAATTCAATTTATTTTTCATTGTCAGAATGCAAAAGAAATGATATTGTGAAAAAGAAATACAGTAACAAAACTAACAAAAGGAAAAGGTGGCAAAACCTTAATGGTTTAAGACGTGCATGAAAGGATCTAATATTGCGGTATATGCATCAATAAATATAGTTAAGCACGGCCACCAAACCTGATACTTTAAAATAAGTTGATGAATTAGTTAAGAATCAGTCGCCTCCTCGTTCCTGGAACAACTGGAGCGCCAATTCTTAAAGCAATGAGAACACGACTGAACCCAACATCACAAAAACAAACTAATATACACAGTTACACACACATATTGAAATTACGTAACGGACTATCAAAACAAGGACTATTTACAGATTTCATACAGAAATAAAGTGTTCGCAGCAACGATATTAAGTAGCCTATATATTGCAGAACAAATACATAATATGGCAGCTCATTATCAAGATAAAATAGTTAAAAAAGCTTTGTTTTTTTTAAAATTAATTTCCTGCGCATGTAAGAGCATAAGAAGCATGATGATATAGCAGCGTGTTTTTGGTATTTCTAATAAGAGTTGAATCATCTTTTATAGCGTCAATGAGGGATGGAGTGTTTTTGGTATCGCTAATGTGGTGGAGATGGTGGGATGGAGAGGTGGAGATTCTTTGGTAGTGCCGATGAAGGATGGACTGTCTGAGTTGTTTCAAGCATCTTTTCCAAACCAACCTAAATAATAATCTTACGAAAAGTCAAGCGATCCTCTGAACGAACATAATAGCTTATAATAATCAGGGAGTAGTTAGATGCAAGCTGGTAGTAACTTAGTGATATATTCTTATCTGGCAAATATTAAATTATACAAAATGGTATAGTAGCTTATTCATGGAAGAGTAAAGATAGTAATCATCATCCTTATCCGGTCGGGTGTGTAATATATAAGATATACGTATAGTAAGATATGTTAATGTATAATATAGTAATATATGATATGTAGGATAAATTTACAAAAGTGGCATTTGGAAAGGCATGCTATACCAGGATATGGTGCAACAATCAATAATACAGTCAGATAATTAAAGAGTTACAGCATAGGTTGTTAGAGGTTAATTTTCAAAACGCAAGTGCTTTTTCAAGTTACTGCAAAATATTGAAAAGGTTTCAATTTCAGTGATGGTTTTCGGGAGATGGTTCCACACTTTAACTCCACTAAACTGAATGGATTGTTGAGTCAAGCTTTTGGAGAAGTAGGGGAGGAAAAAGTGATTGTTGCTTCTGGTTGATATTGAGTGCAAATTGTTATTAAGTTGAAATAGAGAATTAAAGCATTGGGGTAAGTGATTGTGTTTGAGTTTGAACATAAATTTTGCAGTTTCTATTGTGTATAGTTCGTCAATTGTGAAGAAATTATGGGATTCAGAGTGATTTGATTCATGTTTTGCAATCATTTTTATAAATTTGTTGCAAATCTTTTGAAACTTTTTTAAAACAGTTACATGACCATGCTTCCATACACTTATGCAATACCGGAGATTGCTTTCAATTAAGGAATGATAAAGGCAAATCAAATTGTTGGTGTTTAGGTAGGGCTTAACCTTGCAGATAACTCCGAAGTTTTTGCGAAGTTTTTGCAGTAAAGATAGCATGTGGGGTTTCCATGACAAGTCTTCGCTCAGCAAAATGCCCAGAAAACTAATTGTGTTGACACGTTCAATGGGTTGATTGCATATAGACAGTGTGTAAGAGAGGTTTGAAAGTTTATTTGTATTATTGAATAACATGTATTTTGTTTTTTTTACATTTAGTGATAACTTATTTGCTGCTAACCAATTTGTTACTCCTGTCATTTCCTCATTCGCCATTTCGAAAAGTTTATCATAATTTTTACTGCAAAAGAATAAATTGGTATCGTCAGCAAACATTATAGATTCAGAGTGTACTAAACATCTCGAAAAATCATTAACATAGATTAAACATAATAGTGGTCCAAGGATCGATCCTTGTGGTACTCCATAACATATTTCTCTTTTAGCAAACATTGAGTGAGATACTTCTACAACTTGAAATCTGTTTTGTAAGTAACTTCTGAACCAGTCATGGGCTATACCCCTAATACCAAAATAGTAAAGTTTGTTTAGCAGAATGTGGTGATCGATAGTATCAAATGCTTTGGACAGGTCCAAAAATATACCTAGTGTTGTTTCTTTTCTTTCAATTGCATTTGAAATTTTATCAACAAGATGTAATGCTGCATGACTTGTTGAGTGATTTTGTCTGAAACCAAACTGCTGACCATAGAAGAAGTTATTGCCTTCTAGAAAATTGTATATTCTATTGTACATTATTTTCTCAAGTACTTTTGAAATTGATGGTAATAAACTGATAGGTCGATAATTACTGCAGTCTTCTGCTTTCCCTTTTTTAAATACAGGTATTACTTTAGATGTTTTGAATGATGATATGAATTTGCCATTGGTTAAGGATAGGTTAAATGTATGTGCAAGTGCAGTAAGTGTATTGTCTGGGGAAGCTTTTATAATTTTTGTTGGTATTTCATCAATGCCACAACTTAGTTTGGATTGAAAGGAAGAGAGAATTTGCTTAATTTCAAGAGTGGTGGTGGGCTGTAAAAAAATTGATTTACTAATAGGATTGGAAAGGTATTCTGAAAATTGTGAAGTTTTGTTTGGGATTTTATCAACTAGCTTTGAGGCAATTGAAGAAAAATATTCATTAAAGTAGTCAGCTTTATCTTTGTTGTGAGTTAAGATTTTATCTCCAGCAGCCAGACGGGACCATTTGTTGCACTTGCTTCTCCCTAATAGCTGATTTAAAACACTCCAGGTGCTTTTAAGATCATTTTTGTGTTTTAACAGAGCAATTTTGAAATGATTTTGCTTTTTGAGTTTCAGTGATCTAACATAAAAGTTTCTCAGAGCATTGTACCGGGATTTATTTATTTCAGATGATTTTCTAATGTACTTTTTATATGCAAGTTGTTTTTTTCTATGAAGTTCACAGAGTTCAGCATCATACCAACATTGGGTTTTCGTGTGTTTTACTGATTTGACAGAAAAACTATTTTTAAATAATTCGGAGTAATTGTTAAAAAACCTATTGTAAGCTGCATCAGTGTTAGTTTCTTCCATTATATTTTTAGTGTTAAACTCTGATAGTCTTTTAACAAAATTACAGATGTTTGTGTTACTAAAGCACCTTTTCTCTTTGAAGTGGGAAAATTCTTGAATTAAACCTAATTGAGAGCATTGTATTACAGGCAGATGGTCAGCAATGCAGTCAACTATTATACCAGCATTTGTTTTGGCATTATAGACATTTGTCCATATGTGATCAATAGCTGTGGAACTGGATGAAGTAATTCTAGTTGGTTTAGTTATCAATGGATGGAAGCTGTATTCAAACATTGCATCAACATAGTTACTAGTGTGACAGTTGTTATGGTCTAATAGATTGTAATTAAAATCGCCCATAATAAAACATTGTGCATTTGATTTTGATATTGTTTTTATAGTTAGAAGGAGTGTCTGCAGAAAATCAGAGTTGACAGCACAAAGTGATTGAGGGGATCTATAAATAGTACCACAAGTTAACTTTTTTTTGTTCACGAATAAATCAACAAAAAGAGATTCAAACTTTTTTTCTTTCATAATAGTTAAGTCATTTCTTACAGAGAACATAAGATTATCTTTAATGTACAGTGCTACTCCTCCGCCCTTCTGTTTGCATCTGCTGTTTGCAAGAAAAACATACCCTGCTAGGGAGGTAAATTCACCAATCTGATTTATTTTTAGCCATGTTTCATTGATGGATATAATATGTGGTTTAATTGTCATGGAGGTTAAAAGTGCTTGAAGTTTAGAGAAATTGTTTGTGTTGGATAGAGATCTAATGTTTAGATGCATAGTTATCAGGGATTCATTTATTTGCATATTTGCTAATAATGAGCTTGCTTCAGTTGAACTGATATACACATCATTGACTTCAAAATATAGATCTGGTTCATCATTACTTACAATTTCATTTGCATTTTTAGATGAAAAAAGCTTGTTAAGTACTGAAGGTTCATTGCTGAGGGGTTGAGGAGCTGTGTGTATGAACAGTTCTGAGAAATTAGTATCATCACAGTTTAAAAAGGGTAAAGAGTTTTGCAGACAATTTCTGCATAAGTAAGAATGATCAAGTTTTTTACATGTGCCAGTGGGTATTCTTATATTACTGGTAGTGCATTTAAAGTGATAAGAAAAACCACACATGCTGCAAAATGTGGATTTCTGGTTGCTGCGAACAACCTTATTACATATGTTACATTTAAGTTTAAGCATAACAAATAAGGAATAAGGACTTACCTGTATAGCTGTGAAAAAACAAACCAAACTAAATGCAGAAAATGTACCGTAGCCTACTGGTTTAGTGCTGAAAGCACTATAATTGTGTTATTGTTATTTTGGGAATAAATGGATCAAAAGGACAATAATAAAATATACTAATGTCAGTTGAAAGAAAACATATTTTTCTAATTGTCAGACTTGTAGTCCATGTACTAATTTGCAACCGTTTATCTTCAGGGACCTTTAAACATTTACATTTACAATAATTAACGGCGAAGTTGCAGTATTTACTGAGCATTTGCAAAAGTTGCAAAATGTATTTCAAAACTGCTTTCCTGAACAAACGCAATATCTAGCATGGATACGTCAACCATTTGCTTAATTATGATACTACAACAGCAGATATAAACAGTCCATAGCCTAATTGGATGACATTATCGAGCTTTAAGAAAGCGAGATGCAAAAAAGAAACTTTAACACAACAAATCTTCAAGCGTTGTGGTGCCAACAAATGGAAAGTTATCCTCTTATTACAAAAGTTTCCCATTGAAGTTCTGATAACATTCGTAACCACTTATTTATGCGAGCATGCGTTTTCTATTCTGGTAGGCTAGATGTTAAAGCAAAAAAACAAAACCGGCTTGCATGCGAAAATGACATGAGGATTGCTGTTTTCGAGATAAAGCCTCGAATCTCACTGTTGGTCTCAGAAAAACAACAACAGAAGTCTCATTGATACAGTAATTAATGTAGGCTATTACTATTAAATGTGGTAGATTTTTGTTTTTGTGACTCAGCGAAAAATTGGGGTTCAACGAAAGCTTGCAGATTAGCGTAAGGGTTCGGCAGGTTAGCAAAGGTTAAGAACTACAGCGGCTTTTTTTTGAAATATAAAAAAGCCAGAAAAATCAGGCTTTTTCTGGGTTTTTTTCATATTTTTTCGATTTTTTTCAGATTAATAAAATAGCCAACATAATTTTGGCTTTTTTTGACTTAGTTTTTTCTTTCCCGATTTAAAAAAAAAAATTCTGTCAGGGTCAATCGGTGTGAGTTTTATTGAGTTTTTCAGCAATTGTCGGAATCCTGACCTAAATGTTTTTCAATGACTACGGTGATCACTGTTGCCACTCTCTTGTCATGGAAAAGTACTAGATTTGACTAAAAAAAAACACTAGATTCATAAAAAAAACACTAGCATCATAAATACACGATCATTTACATGCATAATGTACAAAAATGACAGTTAATGGCGTTAGTGAGTGTTAAAAGTCCTTAAAATTTCATAGTAGAACTGAATTTCCTTGAAAGTGAGAGCCCTGAAGTCATAGCCGAAGGAGAGTAGCCTAAAACATTTTGGGGGCGAACAAAATTTTCCCCAAATTTAGACTTTGCAAATATATTGTCAAAAACACAATATTACTCACAATCATCTCTGAGTTAGTGTAGTCTAAGAACTTCACACTCATCATAGTTAATAAATATACCTAGTTCGCAAGCTGCCGTTGTTTTAAACTCGGCACGTACGCCCTCTGTCGGTGGTTAACACGTTTTGCTGACTCAGCAAAACCACTATGGGAAAACCTGTAGAAAACTGGCAAATTGAATGGTTGTAGTGTTTGTTAGGTCAGTTTGGGCTGCTGAATGAGGAGGAATAACGCTAGAAAGAAGAAACTCTGTTACAGAAGTGCTAAACGTTCCTTTTAGGCCGTCACAGTGTAATTTTAATTAAAATATAATACTCCATGTGCATGTTTTCCTCAGAATGCTTACAGTACCAAGTTGAGCATATACTGACAGGCAGAAAGGCACTACAATACTGCATGAATGAGCTATAATACTTAGTTTTAGCAATAGTTCACTTCAGTGTAATAACACATGTGTTTCTACTTAATACTTCTGATGGTTTCTCTGATTTGTTTGGAATTATTGTGTATACTCCAGACTTTCAGTATATAATACCGTATGTAGTGTATTAAATTGAACAGCATAAACAATAAATTCTTCATATTGTGTTATACTAACTTGTAAAACTTCGTAATGAACAAACCACCAAGGAACAGAAAAATGTTGATGGATGAAGATATGTTATACGATGAGGAACTGATATTTATTAACTATTTATTATATGTACTATTATTAGTATATTTATTAACTATGCACTCATCAAATGTAAGCGACGAAATGCAAGCCTCCGGTACCATATGGTAGGCTACGCTACCTACTTTAGTCTACTTTGAACACTTTTCCCAGTCATTTGTGTGTATTTTTTAAAGTATTTATGCCAAATATCTCAAATTTGGCCATTGGGTGTAACTAGACAAAAAACTCGAGTCCACTTTAAAAAGCGCTACAAACACATTGATGCAGCCAAACAAAAATAGGTGGGGCTACTTTGAACACTGTCCAAACTTATGCACACCAACATAGCGGTAAATCGCTAAAAAACACTAGATAGCAAAAAAAGAACACTAGAACACGAGATGCAACCCAAAAACACTAGGTCTAGAGGAAAAACACTAGGAGTGGCAACACTGGCGGTGATAGTAGCCTATAGTAGGCCTATTTTCTTGATTGTTTGGCTCTTTGATTTGGTTAACTTTGTACAGTCATTGCGCAGTACTTAAATGCGTGGGTCGTGGTAAGTTAGCCATCCCAGTAGGTTTGTCAGTAGGCTACTCAGTAGCCTGTAGCCACATAACGTGTGCAGCCTATCCTGAAAATGTGATTCTTGTTACTGCAAAAATGCTACATTTATTCACTAAGAAATAAATGTATGATAATGTAATCACAGAAAAAGAAAATTCTTCTAAAGTGTTGCAATTGTATTTTACCGATGACTCTGATGAGCAGTAATTTCTACCTTATATTTGGTTGTACAGAAGTGTCTGATCGAATATTGTTTTCAAGCCGAAGCTAATAGACAATTTTCTAGTTGCTTGTCTTTTCATTAACTATGTTTCGGTGTTGTCGTTGAAGTCAAAGGTCAGTGGGACATTATTTGGTTGTACATTTTTTATATGTGTATGTTTAATGAATACAGTACTATTTGGCTTTTTTTTGGGCTTTTTAAGATATTTGCTGGCTTTTTTCAGGCTTTTTTTATGACTAGGTCTGGCTTTTTTTGGTGAAGACAGGTTGGCAACCCTGCAGGTAGGCTACAAAGTCGATTATTTTTCAGTTCAATTCAGTTGTTTTTATAATAATCATTCGCTATCTCTGCTTGCAGCAGATTGTGCATCAACATTGGTTACTTGGCATGGTTCCATGTGATTTTATGAGCCGTACTGCTTCCATGCTGGCTCATGGCAAATTGGAAGATGTCACCAGATTATTACCCGATTTATCCTCAGTGCGTTATGCAAGAAAGAACACAATAGGTACCATTTTTAAAGTCTTTGGTATGACCCGACCTGGAATCGAGCCCAGGGCTACCAGCACCAGAGCCGAAGGCGATAACCACTGAGCCACGGGTGCCGGGTGCATTTGGTTGTTTTTATATTTGACCTCAATCATTGGTTAATTTTTCTCAACATATCACGATAACGCTCTGCTATTTATAATGAAATAAGAGAGGAAGGAGTTTTTTTTTTATGTTTGTAGATATTAACAGCAAGCGCAACACTGCATAACCAACAAGACACAGTCACAAAAGGAGATAACAGCTTCATCAACACCACCAGGACATCATCATCTTTTCTACCAGCTCATCCATTTCACCACCCACCAGGACAAGAAACAATTTAAACTGGATCTCGAACCTCAATCGTCGTAGGCAACTGCTGTGTGGTGTGCAGTCTGGCCATAGAAAGAGCTTAACATCTTGCTTTCCTGGACCACATCGAAATGGGTTTTTGCCCGAAGACGGGTTTATTTTATGTCTGGTTTTCTTTTTCCATCCTATTATTATTATGATGACTGCTCATCCTCATCAATATTGGAACTGGCAAATTCAATCAACAACACTTTTCATTAGGCTGTCATAAGCCTATTAGCCTACTACATATGTGCTTCTCTTTGTTTTAGTTTTTGCTGTTGGTTTTTTGGATTTTGTGGCCGTGCTAACTACAGACGTTATAGCCTATTAAATGATTTACTATTTAGCAGTGTTGTACGTTGACAGCGTCAACTTTTTGTTGACGCTGAGGCTAGCGCCGTCAATTTATTTTTCAGTTGACGGAAGTGATAGCGCCGTCAACTATTTTGCCGATTTTAAGCATCAAGCGTTATGCGTCAATTTTTGTTTTCATGGAAAATCTCGTTTCACAATAAGAGTTTCACCTATGCTTTCACAATGTATTCTGGCCAGCGCGACTCATCCGAATTACCCGCTTTCGCGTTGGTTGGAATGGCTCCCTGGAATACACGCGGAAGAAGTTCGCCAAATGGTGATCACCCATGTATTGAGAATGAGGGATCAGAGACAGAAAGCAAAAAATCCATGAATGGCATCGCGGACGTTGAAGATACTTTATTTCAAGAGCTCTATGCACCTGAAAAGAGCGATGTTGGTGCAGTGGACCAATGGACCTCGTTAAGATATTTATACATGCTAAGCCATCACAGCACGCTTAGAACAGTGATACCTGTCCGAGTAGACGTTTTCAAGACTTGTTTTTGAAATACAACACACCAGAAGCGTAGCAACCGCCCTCCGAACCCTCCAATCGGAGGGGGCCCCGTAAGGAATGAGGGCCCCTCCGCCGAAGTTTTTGGAAGACTATCGAAATACAGGATATAGGCTAACCACGTGGTCACAAACGCACGCGAAATAGCAAAGCTTATTGGTATTGAGCAGGTGTTTTAAAAAAACACGGTACGACGTAGGAAGAGAATGTTTGGTTACGAATGTGCTGGATGATTCGAGTCGTCTTTCTGCTGAAGAAAAATTCAAATCGCAATTTTATTATTGTTTTTACTGATCAGGCCATGTCTTCTGTTTCTTTGCGCTTTGACCAACTCGTGGAGTGGTACAAGTTGTTTGAGTTTCTGCACACCGCTAGCAGCCTGAAGAAGTGTCTCAGAGAAAATGGTTGGGTTGGTTGGTTTTGAATCTTTATCCTCGGACTGACAAAGCCTTGATTGGTTATTCCTGGTAGTTTCGCATACTTGTGGGGGCTCTTGACGCAGGGCCGGTCACCGAGATTGGCAGAGTGAAGCTTTCCGAGTATTGAAGTGTTGTTGCCAGGAAATTATTCCATTCACTAGGTGCCGCTGAATGGAGAGTAGTCCTGAAATGCGTTGCTCAAGCGCACACCCTGAGAGTCGAACATGCGCCGCGTGATCTTGAGCGGGGATGTAACCACTGAGCTAATGGGGCGGACAATGGAACTGGACAATCACTGCAAAAAATTTAAAGAAAAATGGGAGACATTGATGCCAACAAACTAATAATGGAATTGAATCGTTTTATTTATGTCATCGAGAAAGAGAGAGGACTTGTCACGGCAAGCATTTTTTTAACGTACAAGAACAGCCTTCAGGAGATACTGTATATCCGAATCTTTGCATTTGCACCAGAGTTCTTCTGTCCGACCACACCAGTTACTGTCGCCAGTGCTGAAAGGACCATCAGCAGAATGAAACTGATCAAGAATATCCTGCACTTAACCGTGGCAGATGACAGGCTTTCTGCTCTTGCAATTACCAACGCAAACAAGCTTGCCAAATCCCTGGACTATGACCCATTACAATTTGCGCTGAACAAGGCTCGAAAGAAGCGCTTTGCGTAATTATGGAATATATGTCCACCCTGTCACTATAGACCTATGTATTGTATACACAGTGGTGGGCGCAGCTAATGTAAAGTTAGCTTTTAACAAACAAATCAGCGGATTTCCAATAAATTTACTTTCGCTAACGAGTCCGCTAAAATTTCTGAATGTTAGCAAAATGCTAATCCGCTAACCAAAGCGTTAGCTTCGCTAATTAGCGGTTAGCGGAACTGTGCCCTCTACTGTGTAGGCTACTATATAGCCTACATAATATGAACCCTGCATGTTGTGTAAAATAAATACGACATTCCAGTTTCTGCGTTGTAAGGGGTCCCGGACTTATGTTCGGAGGGGGGCACGTTCCTTGTTGCTACGGCCTTGCAACACACCAATACCAACCAGCGCTGCTGTGGAACGCATGCTTTCACTTGGAAAGGACAATATGCGTCCCAAAGGCAGCAGATTGTCAAACAAACGTTTTGAAATGCTCGTGTTTCTACAAGGAAATAACTAATAGGTTAAGCAGCTACTTACAATACAGTCTCAAAACATAATACCTGCTGTTTATCTATAGCTATTGTTAGCCTAAATTTGGTTGAAATATTTCCATTTTATAATACGCTGGCAAAAAATAGCGCTAGAAATTAGCGCTGACGCCGTCAAATTCTTCAAGAGCTTACGCAGTACTTTACGCCGTAAAGTTTTTAGGCAATTCGCGCTGACGCCGTCAATTTATTTCAATGACGCGTACAACACTGCTATTTAGGCATGTTTCAAACCTTTCAAGGTTTCCGTTTGTAGCCTTTTTTGCTTCTTTACTTTTGGAAACAATGTAGCCTATCACTCATGGCCTACTTGCACTGGATATGAATCGACTGGAGTAGGCTATAATAAGCCTTGTTAAAGGGACATAACTTTAAGAATGCCATTCACCAAGCTCGTGTAGGCTATTTAGCCAAATGAAACTAACTTGGAAGATAATGGCTAAAAAATTATATTTGAAGAAGGCTATCACAGCTGTACAGTAGAGGAAGCGTTTTCCGTGGTTATAACTTATTGAGCTAGACTGCCGTCTGCCATTCAATCAGGGCCGCAGCCTAACTTCGTCAGTTGGGGCATCCGTTTGCTTCCATGTATTTTATAGAACGTAGAAATGACGTATGTAAAACTCGCAGAACCTACAGATCACGAAACACCAGTGTCTATCGCTGTCAATTCTTGTTACAATCAGCTGCTGACAAACATTTTCGGTCATTTACGGTTCTGTCGGCAGCAGTGGCCGAGTGGTTAGCGCAATGGGCTCGCAGTCGAGAGCCTGGATGTTCGACTCTAGTCACCCGCACTTGCTGTTGTTTCCCTAGGCAAGAAACTTTACGATAATTGCCTCTACCCAGTGATCGATTTCGAGTAATGGGTAGTACCAAATTTAAATCATAAGTAGAGTAGACAACCGGAAACAGACATTGCCGTCGGCTGCAGCGTGGGTCAGGTGTACGTCGGAAGGCGTACACCGATGCGTAGCGCTCAAGTCCGCTTTCCCGCAATGCAGGATAAAGATATAACAAACAAACAATTTACTGTTATTATATAGCCTACCTTGTTTTGCCCGCTTTTTGGGCTCAATAGCCCAATGGGTTTAATCTATCGATGAAGACGCATGGGCAATAAAACGCAGCAACGCGCAGTAAAGACACTGCATAATCATCTTCTGCAGCTTTTCGGGTTACTTTTGTTACCTCTGGTGCCATTGAGAAGTGACAGAAACACATTTTTATTTCATCAAAAAAACACAACATTCTTATATTTCTAATATGCCTTGTGTATTGCATTTGAGTTGTAAGGGCAGGAAGTTGTTAGTAATAAATTAATCGTAATTTATAGTAATAAATCGTGTAATAAATAAATGATAAATCGTGATTTATAATTTTTTGTTAGTGAGGGTTCCATGACAAACGCAAAAGTAAATCTGGGGTTGGTGATGACTAAAATTTTGAAGAGCACTGATCTACTGTAAAACGAAAGCAAATGCTCTCTTCTAAATTACTTTGGCATTTCGCAAACTTGTGCTGGTGCTGCAAGCCTGCAAATCACCATACTTTCGCGTCACACTTATGACCCTCCTGCGGCACAATAGTTTGGGAAGACTCATTCTAATAGATTTAGAATTTTTTAGAATCTTCCATTTTGGCTACAGGCACTGAGCACTTTTCTTGCAGCAACTCATATGACTAATAATTAAGCGAAAGTTTTTCTGATAGGCTAACACATCTTTATGGTTATAAACATAGCCTACCGTACTTAATTACTTATGGTCTTTGTCTAATAAATTTAAACAAAGTCTCCCTTGTTTAAAATCTTATAACTTCTTGAGAATGCAAAGGCTGTTCATACTCATTTTATGCTTGCTTTATGGCAAACTATATTTACAGATAACTCATTTGATAATAAACAGTAAAAAAATTCAACGTTATAAGAAAAACACATACCCGACATGACACTTCTTATTCAAAAAGCGCATAGGTAAAAAAGTAAAGAAAAAATCTTGTAGCCTTCACTAGAGAATGAACAAATACACCAGGGCAATGTATTCAATCCACAATAAGCAATGCAGAAAAACACTTGTCAATGAAATTAATGCCACAATTAAAGAATGGAAACGATAGCCTGCATAAAAAATCTTCAGCTAATACTTCCAAATCAATGTATTTTCGAATGTAAAAAGTTTATAAACATCAGACTTTGCAAACTAAAAAACGGCAAGGGAGGACAACGATGGTTCTATCAACAATGAGAATATGCGCTTGCGAAACGCAGATACTTCTCCACTCATCAGCATCTCGTGCTATGCACATGCGAAACTTGAACAAAAGCAGAAATTTGAAACAACTAGCTCAGTGTCTTGGACTGGGTTTGTGGTTCAAATCCTCTGCAAGCAGGCAAAATTTTCAGGATTAAGCTTTCAATAAGCTACAGCTTTCTTGGTCTAAAGACAAAAACTCCAACGATTTATAAAACAATGATCTTATGGCAGCTAAAGCCTCTTTAAAATTGAAAAACACACAGTAGCCTACAATACAATTGGATCCATCACGATATAATTTTTAAATATTACTTTCAATAATTTTTAAGGTGCTGGTCAATCGCAACCCTGGCTAGTACACTTTTCTATTTAATTTTTTTTGTGCAATTAAATTACACCTAGAAATCAATATCCTATGTAACAAGTTTGTTAACTACTGAACCAGTACACTGAAAAAGTAACACAAATAATCTTAATAGTTAATGAAATAATTTGTTCAACGTTTCATATCTGCACAAATAACACAGTGCATAATATATCAAAGACACTTCCTAACCACTAACGTTATACGAAACCAACGCTTTTGAAAAAATTTGTACAAAATTATCCAAACATGTACGACCAATAAATTCTTATTCATTTCAATCAGTCGTTCAAAGTTGGTTTGGTATGTTACAAAAAATTCATATTGTGACTACTAGGGTTCCACAACTTCCATTTCCATCGTTTGATTGCCTCCCTTCTTTGACTTTTTCCCTTTTTTTACTTGCTTGTTTTGCTGATTTTGAGGGACATCTTCAACTTTGTTCTTCCTTCGCTTTCCACCACCACAGCAACCACAAAAGCAATCGCACACACTGTGCAGAAAAGCGATTGCCACAAAAGAAAGAAACGATCCAACGAAAGCCAGAAATATGACAAAAAATACTGAGTGATAGATTGTCTTGAATGGGTCAATATTCTGGATGTCATCAAGCGATACTCCAATGACTGAATCAACTACATTACTGTAATAATCTGTATTGAAACTCATCTCAACAGAATGTAGTCAGTTTTAGCTGTGCAATATAATATTTACTCTGTGAATCAACATAAAAAGAGTTTACATAATAGGTTACAAGTGATCCCACACGTTTTCAATTTACTATGGCTTTGACTAGGGTTCGGCAACCAATTTCGCATTATGCACCGGTTTGAGGAAGCCTATTTTAGAAGTCAATGTTGTTTTTTTTTCTGAAACAAGTCGCCTACATTCACTGATCCCCTTTAAACCTTTTAAGAACAGCAGATTACGGAATTGTCTGGGGTCGTATTTGACCTTTCGATGTGAATTAGCCTAGCTTAATTTGTCTCCTGCTAAAACACACTTATAGACTTAACCTACTTTTAAAACAAATAATTTTCACGTCCGTTTGACGAGATAAACTACAAAGATTACTAGGCGGTCGTTATGTAGTTCAACTTAAAGCAAGTTACTTTTTGAAATTTGATAGCAATCCTTTGTCTAAACTTTTGTGCTGAAGGTAACATAACAATAGTACACCTGACTTCATTCTTGTATGTAGCCTACATATTTTGTTGTGCACTTGTAAATACCTTTCGCTGGGGATCAGTATTACAGTAGGCAATATGAGTCTGAATTGGAAAAACAGTAACAACCCTAACAAAAAACCTTGAGCAGTTAACAAGTTTGAAGTCCGTGTGATTTTTAATCATCAATTTTAAAAAGTTCAATACGAACAGTAAGCAAAAAACACCATATCAAGTTTCTCTGAAAATCTTCTATGCTGCAAATATTTCAGTTTCGTGGTATTGGTGTCATCACACCACTTCACTCCCATCTGCATTAAGTCCTGTGCTTCTCTCTTGTATGTACCTTTGGCAAGCGGGAATGCTCTTTGCGCTTGACCACAATGCTTGAAAATACAAACCAGGTTTAAATTCAATGCAAACTAACGATAATTAACATCTGATTTGCTCTGTCAAATTCCAATCCATGTTTGTTGTTGAATGGAGCGCAATCAAAGTAAAGTGCAAGACTGTAAACTGATAAAGTTTTTTTCCCCGAGTGCTCAAATGTGATCTACCAGCTATTCTAAAACTTCAAAAAGTGCTTCAGTTCACAGTCACCAACTCCGTCTACTGTGTTTGCCGGATTAACAATATTTTTTGTCAAAAATACACTTAATGTGTATTTTACACAGAATTCTGACATACACAGAATACAACAAAAATACACAGAATTCTGACAGCTACTGAAAGCAGCAGATCCAGAAAAAATTGGAAAGACATCGCTCCGTCAAAAACAAATTAAAAATGAAACTGGCTCATGTAAGATTTGAGTTGATTTTGTCCCAAAAAAATTGTGACAAGTTTCGGCTAAGTTTGGTGGCCATTTGTACGTTTTTGGCTCTGAAACTTTCTTTAAATTTTGCTACAACCATCAAATAAAGGTAGGCTAATATTTCTGTAGTGGTTAGGTGTAGAAGCTATGGTTTAAAATTGGAATTATAGGTTTAACAACAAAGTTTCCATTTGTGATTCAGGTACGCCTAAGCCTAGGTTCAATAACTATGGTTAGATGCCGACAAAACGATAGGTTTAATGTTGGCCACGTTCTTTGTAACTTTCGTATTTGTCAAAAAGACATTTTCCCGTCTTGTCTATTATAGCCTACAACTGAAATAGATTACTTTGTTTGGAAACAATATGGTTAAGCAAGTGTTATCTGCAGTTTTCCCAACTGTTGGAGACAAAGTCACTTTTCTTGCTCTTCTTGTCTTCACTTAAAACCATTTTTTAGACGTTGTAAATGTTCATCTGCAATTAGCTCTCTTTTTTCGTATTTTTGCCCTAAAATATTAAGAAACCAAAGTGACCAACTCCATTCAACAAATAGTTGAGTTTACAATATAAAGTAATCTGGAAAGATTATGATCAGATGATTCACAGATGGAGTTAATCAGTTACTGCGTCGTGTGACGTCACACATTTAGCTATTTTGCATTAGCCTATCTATCCTATACTTTCCAAACTCCAGTAAAACAATCACTTTGAATAGCTTCATAAGCTTCGTCCGAAAGCGGTAGCGTGTTACAAACTAAATAACGTTTTTCTTTTTACACGATGGTAAACCATAACGCTTTATTGGCAGCTTTCACTTTGCTTTCACTTAATCATTTGATTGACAATACAAAGTTTACGAAGCTTTGTTGAATGTTTTTGTCCCAGTTTTTCGTTGAATTGGAAAGGGTTTTCTGACCGGCACGTCATAAGCAGCTTACTTGCGAAAGAAAAGTGCTCTCTTCTTATCTTGTTGCGTACGCCGCACGCGTAAGCAATAATGCATAAAAGCATCAAACTAAAAGCAAAACCTCGTGGTGTTTTTACTAGTCCTTTTTATGCAAAGCACATTAACGATGACCTCAGTTCAGTCCTCAGGTATGTGTGCGCAACCTTTTCACCAGTGGCGTGACGACCATTTCTTTGGGTGTTCACTTTGTCAGCAAACTTTAAGCATATAGTATACTTATATTTAAAAAAAAGCAGTGGAGCTAACTCGTTGAACAGCACCCAGGACTTTTTTAAATACAAGTAGGCCTACACTAAAATTTACTGATAAAGGTGAACACTGAAAAAAAGATCACTGTACGCCACTGGGGTTCATCAGCATTCAGGTTCGAGTTTATAAAGTATTCGCAAATTCTGTATTAAATAAGCTTTAAAAAAATATAAAGGTTGGCAAAATTGTCTGCAGAAAAGCTCCCAGTAGAATGTTGATATAATTGGTTGAATCTGTATCCTCGGACAGGGGAAGGCTTCATCCTGGCAGTTTCGCATACTTGTAGAGATTTTGAACCACTGACGCAGGGCCGGTCGTCGAGGTTGACAAAGTGAAATTTCCGATTCCAAACAGTCCTTCTTCTTCTTGCTTATGAGGCAGCAATTCAGGTAACATCCAGTGGCGCCGGCAGGGGGGGGGGCAGGCGGGGCAGCTGCCCCCCCAATGTTTTGGGCATCATATTTTAATTTTTTTTTTTTTATTACTACATATTAATATTATTTTTTTAATATTTGGATCCCAACCTCAAGTAAGTCAACTCAAGTTGCAAGGGGGGGGGGGGGGGGGGGGGGGGTAAAAGCTTTCTCTTCAAAAAAAAGTATGGAAAACCTTGATGACTAAATTGTACAGTAGATAAAAAGATTTTCTACAGAAGCAAAGATATAGACTTTTTAAAGTTTTAACTAACGTCACATTGATGTAGAAAAATAACAACCTGTTAAATTTTTGATACCTCACACTCCCATGACTTCTTCCGCGCGCATTTTGACATTGGTTGCTTGCAGTGATTCTTTCACTTAAACAAAACGTTTTGTTTCAGTAGTTTTGAGTAGTTCGATTATTAAGTTGTAAAGGAGACTCAATTTCTCCAATATTTATCATTTATGTTTCTTCTTTAATCTCAGCAGAATATAAAACTTGTAAAAGTTTTTCATCCATACGACGTCATGAATGAAATTATATCTCCAATCGGCGTAATGACGTGACATCATCTAAACATTTTACCGAATAATAAATTAACAAATTCGATCGTCAAAAGTGGTTTGGTGGTGGTAAATATTACGTAATGAAAAAAATGTGATAAGGTTGGAAGACATTACGTCATGTATTTTCAATACAAATATGAAGTTTAAAATTTATTCTTTTGTTCATAGTCGTAATCCACCTTCAAAGCGGTACTACAAAGAACAATTTTCGATAAGGGGGGCATCAAGAATAAGTCGACATGACTTTTAACCCTTAGATTCTAAGGGTTAGAAGGTTGGGCTCCTGGAGTCTTGCTCAGTTTGGGAGGGGGGGCTGTCAATTCTTCTTATGCTTTAGGAGTCATATCTCTGTTATTTGGCACGGTTTCAAAATTAGAGATTTATTTTGTAAAATTATTCACGCTGAGCATATCCGAAAATTAAAACTATGTGAATTTTAGAGATATACGTTGAAATGTTGAGGTCACTTATGAGTGTAATTTGTAGCGTGAGTTTACACATTATATTTTGGTAGAGTAATGAAGAACGTGCACAGTAATGTTGTGATTAATTTTTTTTTTACATTATTTTACATACAGCCAATGTCCTTCACGCTGTGAAACAGTTAGGATTAACGAGACATGGGCCAAATTAATTACTTTCATCCAGCTGGTGGGAAAATGTTTCACAATAGAATATGAAATATTTCAGAGGATGTGCTGAGAAATGCCTTATATCTTTCAATTTATAACCTTTATTTGCTCAAAATTTCAGCTCAATAAAGGTGAATAAAGGTTAGGAAAAGTCAAGAAATTGCGTAGTCGCAGCCTCAGTGGTTTTAGAGATACAACTGTTGATACAAAGAAGTTGAATTGACAGCCCCCCCCCCCCCCAACCTTCAAAGGGTTTGCATTGAGTCAACAGATCTATGCCTTAAGGTTTACGTCTGCTCCGGAGATCAGTAAAATATATGGTTGTCATCTTCAGTGCAACAAGACCATTGATTGATTGGTTTAGTGAGGATTCGTGGTCCCATTGCTTTCATTTTGAGTGATCATACTGATTTTCAATTTATTCCTACAAGACGTTACGTAATGAAAAAATATATAACTAAGGTTGGAAGACATTACGTCATGTCTTTTCAATTCAAAATGAAGTTTAAAATTTATTCTTGTGTTCATAGTCGTAATCCTCCTTCAAAGCGGTACTACAAAGAACAATTTTCGATAAGGGGGGCATCAAGAATATATCGACATGACTTTTAAGGTTTACGTCAGCTCCGGAGATCAGCAAAATATAAGGTTCTCATTATCGTGATTGTAAGCCGCGGGAAATTTTTTATCTAAAAAACAGATTCCCGGGAAGCTAACCATTTTTTCCAGCCCTGGTAGAAAACAAGAGAAATTAAATAATATACACAGTATACCACTGTCTTGCATGTCTTGCACCAGTGGCGTAGCCAAGGGAGGGAGGTTCGGGGGTTTCAACCTTTCAAATTGAATTTACGGATGTTAATACATTGTTTACAAGAAAAGTTTTAGCCTATGGTGTAATTTCTCTTCAAACTGTGCAAGGATTCAAGCCATCTGCAACTGCTGAGATCACTTGTTCGATCTAGATTAACATCTAACCAGCCATTCGTTATACAAAACTTGAATTTATCAGAAATAGCCTAAAGTAACTTCATTGTCTCAAAGCTTTTTGTTTGACACTCATCAAGATGTATGACCTCTATGACGTTACATTTTCTAAACTTTGGGTTGACTTCAGAGCATAAAAGTTAGTGACTTACCGGAATAAGATCGTTTTTTGAATCAACCAAAGAGAAAATTGATAACTAATAAAACTGTAATAATCTCGCAAAAAAAAGCAATCAACCTATGTCTCTAAAACAAAGTTTGCCTAATTTTAAACCAAACTGCATTAAAAGAGCGAGTTTTGCCAATACCAAACATTCAAATATCTCAGTCTGGAATTAGCAATAAGAAAACATAGAGACAATTAGCTTTATTTCCGAAAAATGCCAAAGAAAACATGATCTTATCCTTTTGCTATGCCACCGGACAGCACCATTTTACAGAAATATTCATACCCACAATTTTGTTGAAAACGCTCTCAGAATGCACCAAACTGAAAGTAATTTTTCAAAATTTTCTGGGGGAGGCCCCCCAGACTCCCGCCGCTAAGTGTCGCCTTCGGCGAACACGCCATCGGGCTTCGCCCGCCGGCTGTCAACACCCCCCTTTCAAAATTTTTGACTATGCTACTGTCTTGCACTGTTAATATTTTGCCCCCCCAATGTTGAAGGTCTGGCGGCGCCACTGGTAACATCTCCCAATTGTTGCAACCAGAGCAGTGTCTTCATATCAGGGTCCTTATAATGCGTTACTCAAGCGCACACCCGAGAGTCGAATCAGAGCCACCTGATCTTGAAGCGTTTTTGTTCACAAAGTCACTCGAGCTAACTAATTGAGCTATCGGGGTATCGGAGCTACAGTATAGCCTACTAACTGCTAAGCTAAAGGAACAGTGTTATTGTGTGTGCGCTTTGTTATCAGGTTGTTTATTGTAGCTTACGTGTCTTTAGTTAATTTTTTACGTGTCATTAGTTTGTTTCCCAGTGTCAGATAAGTTAAGTTAAGATAAGGCCTGACGTTGCGGTGGATTGTGGTTTGCATAAGCGCTAGGTGGATGTTGTCAAACAAGGGATGGTGATGGAGATAGAGAGGGGGTCTGATTGATTGATTGTTGGAATATTTATCCTAGGACTGAGATAGGTTCTTTCAGAACGTAGCCAAATTTTGCAGTTTCGCATACTTGTAGAGGTTTTAAGCCACTGTCATAGGTCCACCCATCAAGATTGACTAAGAGAAGGTTTCGTATTTTGAAGCGTTGTCTAAATTATTCCATCCACCAGGTAGCCTACCGCTAAACAAAGGACAGTCCTTAAAAACGCGATGCTCAAGCGCACGCCCCGACAGCCGAGTTAGCGCTGCTAGGGGTCCGACGTTTTTTTCGTAAACAGTTGTTCGTAAAACAATTGTTCGTAAACAATTGTTCGTAAAGTTAATTTTTCGTAACACAATTCTTCGTAAAGCATTTCTTCGTGCGTGCAGTTGACCGTAATACTAATTGTTCGTAAAACAGTTACAATTCTTTACGAATAATTAATTAGGGTAGCGTATATGCTAGAGATGTGCTAGATGTGACGTGCTGTTGACGAGCAGACAGAGTGTAGGGTCCCTGATTCACAATGGCAGCGAAAAAGGAAAGCCAAAACTTTTGTATGGTGGCCAGCTTTATTACAAAGATTATAGAGCAATTAATGCACAAGGGCAAGAAACTACTTATTGGAAATTTGAGCATTTTCAAAGGAAATGTCCTGCACGAGTAACAACAGAAGCGCCGAAACAATTTTTAACTGGGGGGGGGGGGGAGGCAGAATTATGAAAAAGGGCACTTTTGTTGCTGAAAGGCCAATTTTTTTAAAACTTTTAAAATAAGATATAGCGATAATGCTCATCTATCAGCTCGCTATCGAGTAATGACACAAGTGTCCAGTATACAAAGAAGGACATCATGCTATGTTATAATGATGTAACCTATTGTGTTGCAGAATTTGTGCTGTGAATATTATTTTGAGCTTTTGATTGAAAGCTTTTGATTAACAATTTCAAAAATATTTTTATTGTCGAATATCTCGAAAACTAGAGCAAATTCGAAAAAAAATAAGTGCATTTTCAGAATCAGGGGCATTGAAATACTTTAAAATGACTCTCACCTTTATTTGTGCTAAAAAAATTTTGTTGGCTTGTGTTATAATTAGGCTAAAAGCGAATACAAGAAATTGTTATATTGCAAAATGTGCAGTAGCTTACATGACTTTAAAAGGGCACCATTGCCCCTGTCCCTCCATGATGCTCCCCCTGCCCCCCGCTTCCGGCGCCCCTGAGTAACAACTGAAAAATTGCTCACAAACAATTGACCTATCACCTGTTTACGAACAATTCACTATACGAACAATTGACGTATATGAAGAAATGATTTACGAAGAATTGTTTTACGAAAAATTAATTTTACGAACAATTGTTTGTGAACAATTGTTTTACGAACAACTGTTTACGAACAATTCACATATATCCGCGCTGCTATTGCGGTTCCTTTGTTCACAAAGTTAACACCTTTTGTGTTTGTTCTTTGTGTTTATACGTAGCTCAGTGCAGATTGTAATTTCAGTCATTTAATATTAACATTTCACGAATATCTGTTTTTTTTTAGAATTTAGATGAATTAAGTTATTTTCTTGACGAGGGCAGAAAGTTTCGCCCAAAACGTTCGAATTTATGTAGCTATGTGTTATTTTATATATATTTTTTGAATTATGCAATATTCAATCCTATCAAGTTACTATCAATTATCTGTTTATGGTATTCAAGAATTATCTCTCTACCAAAGCTATATAGCCTACTTTGTTCACAAAGTTTTTTTTATTATTGAACTGAGCTACTGGGGCTTGAAATAACCAATTGCTAGACCAATAGTAGCGTCCCAGCTAGAAATTTCACGTGTATTACACGTAGATTCTACGTACCTTGGGTCGTGCATTATACGTTAATTTTCACGTATAATTCACGCATATGTGTCGACACTATTTCACGTGTATTACACGTATATTTGGTGGTGGATTTTACGTGTTTTACGCCTGCATTACACCTAATTTCCTCGTATCTGACAACACTAATACACGTGTTTTCCACGTATATTTGGTGGTGGATTTTACGTGTTTTACACCCGCATTACACCTAATTTCCTCGTATCTGACACGTAGATTCTACGTTCCTTGGGTCGTGTATTATACGTTAATTTTCACGTATAATACACGCATATGTGTGGACACTATTTCACGTGTATTACACGTATATTTGGTGGTGGATTTTACGTGATTTACACTTGCATTACACCTAATTTCCTCGTATCTGACACGTAGATTCTACGTTCCTTGGGTCGTGTATTATACGTTAATTTTCACGTATAATACACGCATATGTGTCGACACTATTTCACGTGAATTACACGTATATTTGGTGGTGGATTTTACGTGTTTTACAGCCGCATTTCACCTAATTTCCTCGTATCTGACACGTAGATTCTACGTTCCTTGGGTCGTGTATTATACGTTAATTTTTACGTATAATACACGCATATGTGTCGACACTATTTCACGTGTATTACACGTATATTTGGTGGTGGATTTTACGTGTTTTACACTTGCATTACATCTAATTTCCTCGTATCTGACACGTAGATTTTACGTTCCTTGGGTCGTGGATTATAGGTTAATTTTCACGTATAATACACGTATAAGTGTCGACACTATTTCACGTGTATAACACGTATATTTGGTGGTGGATTTTACGTGTTTTTACACCCACATTCTACCTAATTTCCGCGCACCGTATCTGAAATCAACAATTTAACACATTTGTATTTATTTAACACATTTGTATAACACATATTGTTATAAGAGGTTACTGTCCAATTGTGACCCTTCTAGCACTCATTCGGAGAGTTAATGCTTGTTTTGAACTTTATTTGGAATTAGAGAAGAAAAAGAGAAATAGCAGTGGTGGGAATCGAACCCGCGTCAATGAAATGATTACTTTCTAGCCCTAACCTTAACCCCTAAGCCAACCAGCTGATAAAAAATCCATCACTTAATTTGCTTTCTATCATCTTCTTTTCGCCATTTTTACGACACTTAAAGTGCCTCTGACAGGTAAATAAATTCGCTAAATTTACCTAAGATACCAAAAAGATGACACTAACAAACTTCCCTGACCAGCAAATCGTAAAAAATATCAACAGGCTACTAAGTTACACGCTTGCAAACTTTCGTTGACATCGGCGAATCTGGCACTCATTCAATTGCGAAAATAAAAACGGCAACACCGCTGTGACGTCACAGTAAGCGGGAAAGATACATTCTTTCTCTGTGATGACTTGGTAAGGTATGGTACGGCTACTGCAAAACGTGAATGTGTGGTGGGGCTCTGTTGGTCTAAAGCATGTGCAAGTTAAGAATTACCGAAATGAAAAAGTGAAATTATTATTACTATCAGGTTTCGTTCAAATTAGGTTGAGTTTACTTTTATCAAACAGAATCTCAATTCAATTGAAATTGCAGTTTCATAGGGCTACAATTTTCATACTTTTTTATTTGTCCTAATCTGGCTATAGCCATTTACAGTGTAACAACAATATCTCACAAACAGTACCTTTAATTTATAGTTGAGGCAATGCCTACAAATTGCTGTTTATGTGACATTGTCAGTGACAAAGACCGTGTGCTTTCTTTTCCCACTTTCCCACAAAACAAGGTACTGAGAAGAAAATGGTCAAAGTTTTCTTCAAGTGTTCGAAAGTGGGATGGGCCATACAAAACTAGTCGTATATGTTCACTTCACTGAAGATGATTTTGTCAGTACCACTCAAGTAAAAATGCCTACAGGCATGTGTTAGATTGGATACTACAAGGTGATGCTCTCGGAAGCAACAATCGGATTGTGATGCCGTCATGTATTGTTTGGCGAATCCGAAACAATTTTCCAGATCCAGATGGCCGTTACACAGGATTTCAATTGCCAACTGAAGGCACATTATGAGAGAGAGAGAGAACTTTTATTTATTTTTGAATAGGGATGATGAATTAAATATGAATGGTGATTCGTACGATTTCTTCATTTTTCACTTCAAGTCTATTTTAGGTTTTGTAGGAACGTATCCAGTACAGTTTTATTAAACTGCAAAAAACAATAAATCTTCGAAAAAAGCAACCGCTTGTACCAACTCCGACCAAACTGTGACCCACCAATTACATCTAAGAAGCGTTTGTTTCATCCGTTGTTAACGACATCCACTTAGGATGACGTAATACCACCAAAGTCGTCCCAGAGCAGTGAAATATGGAGTTTCGCCTGTGGTGGCGCTGCGGAGCAGTCGTTTGATTAAATTACGCCCTAACCAGTCGAGCTACGAGGTTAGGATTAAAAAGTTTGCTAAGTGTAATTCTGCGCTAGGAAATGCTTTAAAGAGTTGCTATACTTGGATCCAACCTGTCAGGGGCACTTTAAACCGGAGCTTATGATCGGTTGGCGGTTTCATTCTAGTCATTATTAGTGGCAGAATTTCGACTTGTTAAAGTGGCTACCGTACCAAACCTTAGTAAGTAATTGTTTAATATCAGTAAGCGAGACCACTTAAATTTACATTAAGAACTATCGTTAAAAGATCACATTAATTTGCGACTAAAAAATGTCATGAAGTTCCTTTTTACATAACGTAATAAAAACGTGTAAAGACACCTACAAAAACACATAATCTAACTTATATCCTAAAAAATGCGGAGGAGCGTGGTTGACACCAATCCACTTGAGTGGAGAATTCTTTCTGTTTATACCGTCCTTGGGAGGTAGTTTTACCTAACACAGATTAAAAATTGCCCAAATGAACGAAAGAACTTCAACACGTTTAATATACGTGGAAAACACGTGTTACTTTTCAACAGATGGAAACGTGCAATACACGTGGAAACAACATATAATCAACATACAAAAAATTCCTGTAAAACATCCTTCTGCTGGGGTAAACATTTTTTCTCTTTTGTATGCCCTCTTCTGGGTGTGATTTTACCTTATATACCTTAAAAATTAGTCAAATAATCATAGGATTTTGAACACGTGTAATATACGTGGAAAACACGTGTTATTTTTGCAAGAGTTATATTCACAAAATAATCCCTGATAAAACTTCTAGAATCATATTTACACACTAGTCATACTAAATAATAGCTAAAATATGTCTCTAAAAAAATGTTTTTTAAACAAGTAAATTTTTGTTGGTGTACACAAACTCCTTAATAACACCTGAATTCTACCTAAGATACCATACTACCTAAAATCAACCAAAAATCAACGTGTAATATACGTAGCTTTCTAGCTGGGGTATCCAAATGGAGGTTGGGAATCACAATACCCTAGTTGGGAATCCAAATACCCTAGTTATTATTATTTGCAATGTTTGTATTATCACGATAGCAAGTTGATTTACTGACTGATTAATTAGCCTCTGAAAGGTGCTTTTGTTGTATGAAAGCATAAGCGGAGTGAATCTGGTTCATTGCTGCTGGGAGGTAGACCTACTCCATACAATGTTGACCAGTACTGATTGTCAGTCTGCTGTCGGTTAGGGCCAGACCTTGTATAATGAACGGCAAAATCAGAAGATGGTTCTACACCGGGACTACATTGACAAATGCACTTCAATCACAGCTTTCTTACTGAAGGTCTTGAATGATCTTCTTTCGTGTTGTCGCTATATGTCACTCAGGGCATCCGTTGGTTAGCCACTGCCTGGTGTCGTCGTCGATAGAAACTATAAAGGCCTTCCAAACCATGAGGTGGTCTGTATAGCCGGCAATCCTTGATAATATGGGCTGCCGTCTGCATTTCACCACACTCGCAAGCAGCACTCTCTGCCAAGCCCCAGCGCAACATGTCTGCACCATAGCGTCCAACACCAGTGAGCAAACGGTTACGCCTTGATGAGGCAAGTCTAGAGAGGCCATATGGCCCAGCTGATTCTCGGGCGGGGATCTGGATACTTGGCAAAGTGGGGATGTGCTGCTTGACCATTGTTCACACCACGTCGGGTGGCACCACTGTTTGCTAGGGCTTCCACCAGAAGCTGCCAGAAGGTCTTATGCAGCGCGTACAAATGGCTTTCTTGATTTAGCCGCTGCTTTGGTGAATATCTCAGCGTGGTTGAGTGTAGCAGATGGCCGGGGTTTAGGGCTTTACGGCTCAGGGAAAGATAATACCAAAGATTGTTTTATCTCGTTTTCTCATATTTTGCATTATGGGAGAATACAAAAACTTTCATGCACTAGGCCTAGAACTTAATTTAAACCCAAGTTGGCATATTTTCAAGTGAATACGAAAAATGACCTCTTGTGAAAAGAGAAACTTTGAAAATGTGAACGTTTTTTGCGCTTTATTATATTAGAGGAAAAATATCCTGACACCACATCTGGAATTTCCTGCCCCAGTCAAGCAAAATGTTAAAGTCAAGGTTCTCAACCCTTTGCTTAAGTTGAAGCTGTCCGCACCGTTAGCTCAGTGGTTACGCGCCCGACTCAATATCACGCGGCGCTGGTTTGACTCTCGGGGTGTGCGCTTAAGCAACGCATTTCAGGACTGCTCTTCATCCAGCGCCACCTAGTGAATGGAATAGTTCCCCGGCAACAACACTTCAACAATCAGAAAACTTCACTCGGTCAATCTGGGTAACCGGCCCTGTGTCAAGAGCCTCTACAAGTAGGCGAATCTTGGTTTGGTTGGTTTTGGTTTGTTGGTTGGAAATTACCAGGAATAACCTATCAAAACTTTGTCAGTCCGATGATAAAGATTTAAAAACCAACCAAAAAAAAAAGCTTTTCATACCTGCCTTATTACATATTAAGTATCAGCGTATGGCTGAGTGTTTTTAGTGAAGCGACTGTAGGCCTACCGATAGTATAGGTTGTCACGAAAAATAAAAACAACATCCCTGTTTTAAATAAAAGGATCCTTGCAAAAGCATTTTTTGTTTTCTATTTTTCAGACAAAATTGTTCTCACCTCGAAAGTCGAAAGTAAGCTAAGCTTGAACAGAACTGCCAGTGGCAAGCAAACAAACAAGTTGGCCGTTAGGCCTACGCCTTGCAACTGAAAGTAAAAAGCGTTTGAAAGCTATAATGCTACAACGTCAATTTCATGTCCATTCTGGACATACTGTAATTAGGAAGATCTAGGAGAGTTGATTCAAACTTCTGCTTTGGTAAAAATTTATTAAAATTTTCAAGTTATAAAAAAGATTAATTGGCTTAACTCTTCCGTCGATGTACGAGAGTTGAGCATGGCGTCATGGTGAATTGAGCCATTGCCTCCCGAAATTACATAGAAGCAAAACATTTATTAGACACAAGACGCTTAAAGCATTTCTTCAAGTTTAAATTTTTTGGGAGATTCGTGGCTACTTCTGCTTCACTTCCCTGATTGCTTCAGCTTGTACACTACTGTATAGTAGAAGTGCTCCGATGGTATAGGAGAAGCCTTAGCTGCATTCTTACTTCCAACCTTACCTGGCTCCTACAGAGCCGCCTCGAAACATCATAGGTCCTATAAGGTGTGCACTGGACAGGTTAGCATGAGTTTCTATTACAGGTGCACGCCACAGTTCTTCGTGCATGAGGAAACTGACTTTGTGGCCAGTAGCCTAGTAGCTGATGCAATAATGCAGTCGTGCACTCTGAGTGGGATCTTCCTAAGGTCTATGGGTATGCATATTATTGCATAACCCCCGGCGTATTGACACGCTCTAGTACCCAAACAGCATCCAAGGGAACTATCTCTCATAAATAGTAAGCTTATGCCAGATGTCAGGCATTATGTTTGTCGCTGTGTTAACTCTTAGAAGGTTGGGCTCCTGGAGTCTTGCTCAGTTTGGGGGGGGGGGGGGCTGTTGATTCTTCTTATGCTTTAGGAGTGATATCTCTGTTATTTTTTAAGGCACCATTTCAAAATTTGGGATTTATTTGTAAAATTATTCACGCTGAGCATATCCGAAAATTAAAACTATGTGAATTTTAGAACTGCTCATATACGTTGAAATGTTGAGGTGACTTATGACTTTTGGATTATTTTGCGATTGCGTGAGTTTACACATTGTTTTTTGGTAGAGTAATGAAGTACATCCATTGCAATGTTGTGATTAAATTTTTTTTACATAATCTCAATTTTAATGTATATTTTTCATGCAAAATAATATAATAATTCAAAATAACATATACTGTAAATCGAATATGAAATATTTCAGAGGATTTGCTGAGAAATGCCTTATATCTCTCAATTTATAACCTTTATTCGCTCAAAATTTCAGCTCAATAGAGGTGAATAAAAGTTAGGAAAAGTCAAGAAATCTCGTAGACGTAGTCGCAGTCTCAGTGGTTTTAGAGATACAACTGTTGATACAAAAAAGTTGAATTGACAGCCTCCCGAACTTCAAAGGGTTAACACGCATAGAGCTGCTTCAAAGGGCTGTCGCCGAGAGGTGTCAACACCCACCGGCCGCATAAAATAGCAACAGTGACCTCAGCCAGCTGTGAATGACTAAGTTAGGTGCTAGAGTGGACAGTGGACACCCAACCTTTAAATACACTCCAAACTATATGGCAAAGCGCAGACATAAAGGATGACAAGAAGCGGTAGCGGATGACCAACACTATAGCCTCCTGGATCGTGTTGAGTGACGACTGAGGGTGTTTCAGACCCAGTCTTACACCGCAGCGCGGTAAATGAAAGAAAAAAAAACAAGATGAAGAAAAATTACAAAGTTTCCCTTCCCGATGCGCAATCAAAACTCTTCAACAGTTATTCATAAATCGAGATATGACAATATAAATTCAAAACTTTTAACAATATTGTAACCTATAATACAAAGTGGTGTAACTGATTAATAAAGCCAATGTCGATTTGAAAACAAATATGCTTTTACAATTAAAATTCCTTTCTTAAAATTATAAAATTTCACTCCAGGAAAAAATTCCTTCCCGTTTGGGAACCACTGTATCTTGACCTCCGAGTGGTTTACATTTTTGTGAAAAAACCGGCAGTTGCATGAAAATGTGACAAATGTGTACCTTTATGTGATGCTTATACCCTCAGGCGCTTATCGTTAAACAAGCTACTGTTTAATTTTGGGCAGTTTGTAGAAGTTTCTATTGGTTTATTAAGTGCATTTTTGCTTTTTATGTGTGAGAAGCATAAAGCATGGACTTCTAAATAGTAGCATCTGGACTGGAAACGCAGTGACCAACAAAAGGCCAAACGGTTGGTACAACAGTTGGCCAACAGTGGGCCAACAGCCAAGTATCTAACCCTGTTGGCCCACTGTTGGCCAACTGTTGTACCAACTGTTTGGCCTTTTGTTGGTCACTGCGTTTCCAGTCCAGATGCTACTATTTAGAAGTCCATGCATAAAGTCTCCACAACCAAAATTTTTCATACTCATACGACCTTTCATGAATCAACTTGATGGCTGATGAATGTTAGAAACTTACAATGCACGTTCTGGTTGAAATTGACAACTATCATGAATTGCCTTTTAAGAACATTCGTGCAGGTTATGTCCGCAAGCGAAAAACAGCTTACATTTTTGAAAGGGCTTTAAAGGTTGACAAGGCGATAAAATAACAGGCTGCGTTCTAATATTTTACATTATACTTTTAAGCAGTCGAGGTAGGGTAAGATTGTTTCTATTTTTTCGGTTGTTATAAAATAAATGGCCTGTTTGTACTACCTTTTTATTGGCCTCTCAGGAGTATAACGCCATTTTATTTCATTGAATATTGATTCTTCGGTCAGCTATCACCGTATCATTGATGTAAAAGAAACAGTTTCAAGCAGTGTGTTTGGACGAAAATATATTTTTAGTATTAACTGTTTATTTTTAATAGCTACTATGATTATCGATAGTAAAATTTATGGACCTCAAAGCATCAAGACAAACATACAAACTGTGACAGATTTCAGTGTGTACATTTCGTTTATTTGTACAAAGTCACATAATCTGAGAAACTGTTGATGAAATAAGAAAATGGCACCACGAAATACGGCCAGATTGGTACCGTTCTTCCGGTTAGCACGGTTGTACAAACACAGCACAACGATCTTGCGTTGCAATACAGATTTATTTCTTTTCGTGAAGTGGACTTGGAGTTATGGTTTTCAACAGTTAACGTCTCCACGAGTTTAAATACGTTTTCAAACCGTTTTTCGTCCATTTTTTTTTCAAGAAATGAGACAGCAGCCGTTATTTGTTTTTGTTTTGATTATGTCTGTCGATTGGTTTCTTCTGCGTATGATTTCATTTACCAAGCATCCAAAAGCAGCTGGTACTTCAGTGTTACAGGGAGCTGATGTCTCAAAGTATCCAATGCAACTTAGATCACGGGACAACGATTTACCAGTTTCTACATCCACCTGTCTATTTAAAGTTGCTTCGTCAACTTTATTTCCAATCAACAGAACTGGGACGCTTAACCCAGCATGTGTTGGTGATCCTGTTGGAGTTTCGGCAATTTCGTTCAGTTGCTTAGTTTCATTCACATCAGGTTGGGTTGCATCGGTTCCGTTTTTCTCTGCCATTTCAAGTTTTTCATGAAGCTTTTTGAAAGCGGTGGTCTTTACATAGGTCAGTGAAGTTTTATCGCTAATTGAAAAGGCCAAAACTATGCCGTCGCATTCTGACAATTGGTCAGAATCCAGATCCTTACTCACGACAACTTGTACATCAAATTTTCCATTTTCATGCTGCACGACTTTTCTTGGGCAGTTGGCGGTGGCGCTAACTGAAAACAAAGTACAACGTAAAGTTAAGATTAACTGGAGTCAGCTGAGCCGTACCACGTTTGTCTAAATATAACTGCTGGTATAATGCACGAGGTAAAAATTATCTCCCTATTATGCATATGTTTTCAGCACTAGACTGCTGTTTTCGTTTTACAGATGCAACGTGAATGCAGTTTTAACACTACAGTCCATTATGCTGCCGCAGACGACTGCCACAAGGTATAAAACTACCGTTTGTATCTTTTGGTTCTATCCATCCTTTTGCGTATTGGTGGCTTAGTGAATATTTTCCAACTCCCGAAGATCCGACTACAGCAATTTTGATCGTCGGCAAAGCTGTTTTCTTTCCCATACCTTTTCAAAACTCACAAGAAAAATTTATGGTAGCTTCAACACTTAGGCTACAATCTACTAAACATTCAAACAATAAAAGTTAATTTCTAGCCTTCAACAACAATTCTCATTTATCGGCGAAAAAGTCAATATAAAATAAATGGCCTTCTCGCAATACGTGCCTAGACATTGAAAAGCAATCTGTGAAAGAAAAATGTGCTCAAAAATTAAACACGTTTTATCGTTGTTTGGTCACCAGAAATTTTTTAGGTTAATCCATAAACATTTAAGCTTGACTTATCAGTGAACACCTAGTGTCTGAGTAAGCTAGAGAGACTTTGTGAGCTCAAAGGCGTTGGCTACTTAACGCTGTTTGTAACAACCCTTGGCGATAAAATCGGCATCAACAAATACCAAATATATAACATTGGCAGCTAGCAAGAGAAAAAAGCTGCTCGATCTTTGTCTTGTTCAAATGTTCATCGTCATTTGAGATTGTTATCTGCAGTTCAGAAGAAAACAAAAATTTCGGTTTTCGAAGTTTAAACAAACTGCTTATCTTTTTGTAAGCTGGGCGACTCACCGCTTTCAAAATACAACGTAGTTTCGTAAAACTGATTCACTGAATCACTGCTCGTGCTTAGTTTAACAACTTTCAATCCCAATTAAACAGTTCTAATCCAACTGTGAGTTTTAACAGAACTATTAAAGCATAAACCATTGAATGAAGTTATCGAGTTTAATTGACTGGTCGCGAGAGGTTGTCATTTTTCTTACCTTTTCATGACATGCATTGCCAATGTAGGACGGTAGTGTCTATCTACTACCGAGCAAGTTAATTTTATGCAAGGAAGCAATGTGGCGAAGAAAATGCTATCACTGCATTATTAAAGCATCTTTGTCTAAATTTACAGTATGATTATTGCATGTTCGTTCTTGGAAGCAGATATTGACTACTGCAAGCTACACTAGCATGTTTACTCGACTGTTAGATCACCCACTTCTTTGATGTTCAAAACACGATGAAACATCCACGCTGCTGTGCAATTCACCAAAAAAAAAAAAACAACACTAAAGCCGCAATTATAGCCTGCTGATTTACGCCAACATCAATCCAACAGAAAATTTTAATAAACCTCTATGCACATGTGATTGCACCAACACATCCAAGGCTCAACCTTTTCAAAGCAGAGTCAATTGCTTTTCACTGAGCTACACAGCATCCGTCAATTTGTATGGCTTCCTGCTGTCATCGCATGCAACGTATTGGAAATGCCTCTTGCAATTGCAGGGCAGCAGTTTTTATCTAAGTTACGTCATACATTGTTATTTTGTTGATGCATACGTTGTTATTTTGTTGGTGCATTACTCACTGAAGGAACTAGCGAGTAGCGATGACTGGAAAAGATAAGTTATCTTTGGTTATGACGGAGGCCGTTTCTTTGAGCGTTTATTTTGAATATTTATTTTACACCTTCATCTTAGAATTTCTTAAAGTATTGCAACAGTGCCAAAAGCTTGCAGCTACTACAGTAGTAACTCATGTCGATCACGAGCAGGCTTTAGGCCTAACGTTCCTAGTTTGCTTACCCTTTTCTGGATTTCTGCTATTTTGTAGCAAGTATTAGTTTTCGCTTCAAAGGTCGGAACTCGGAAATAAAAAAATACAACCGAAAAACTTAAATCTAGAGCAGGGGTCACCAACCTTTTTTGCAAGCGGGCCACTTTGGCACTCAGGAGAGCTGTGGCGGGCCGCACTAATAAAATGTTAAGTAGGTTGACTCTTATGCCAAAAACATAGGCGCCGACTCCGGGGGGGGCGGAGGGGCGGCGCCCCCCCGTGAATTTAGCTCGGGGTGGCTGCCCCCCCGGCAAATTATTTAAAAAAAATCCTAAATCAAATGTTTCCAAGTTCAGATTTGCGTTAGTTTGACCTTCATTGCGGATCGAACTCAATTAAAAGATCTACTTGTTGCAACAAGAGCGCTGATCCTAAGATGACAAAAGAAACAGAAGTACGGTAGCTGATAAACGCCAGCATGGTGCCGTTGAAGCATAGTAACAATGTTTGAAAAACGTTTTTCTTGATTTCTTTCGCTTTGTTTTTTCTTGGGAGTGTCAATAACGAGGTGCAGTTTGCTGTTTGGTCAGTTTAGTATCTACGCGTATTAAGAGCTAAAGTTCAAAGTGACTAGCATATAATTCGAAGTAGCCCACAGGCCTCGAAATTCGTTTTTGTTGACGGCGGACAAACGTGTCCGGTCTGAGCAGCTATCTCGGCGGACAAATCAAGTCTCACGGCGGACACACCAGTTTTAGCCGTCGATCGTCATGCTTAATCACTTTATCTTGATAATAATTCTTCGCACGGTTTTAGAAGGCTTTTTAAAAAATCAGTAAAGTCACTCTGAAAGGCTTTCATCAGACCAACGACTTGCGCTTGAAGAGTCAAAGCGCGTGTAGCTGGTCAATACGTCACATAACTGATGAACTTCCACTGAACGAGGTCGTGTGGCTTATTACGTCACAATGCTCTGGGCAGGAGTCGGAAAATTTCTACACCAACGCTACTATTTTCTGCTGTGCAAAGTTTCACAGGCTTTTTTCTTTAAGTTTATTTTTGCGTGTCATGTGAGCGAAAATGAATTTTCCTTGGGTCTTTTCTTTTTTACTGTAATACCAAAACTTAACAAATTTTGCTGCATCTTGCTGTAATAGCCTACTCGTATAATCTAATTTAGTAACCAAACTTGCCGTATCATTATTACTCGGAGATCAAAGCCAGACATTGTGACGTACAACTTGAATTAAATTGCGCGTGATTAGTGTAGAAGTACCTGTACTCCTATCGATTCTTAGCGAAGAATTCACCTTTGTTACGCTGATTCAATGTCATCAATCGTTGAAGCAACGTAAAAATCAAAAGTTTTTCTCCTTGAATGGAAGCTAAGGGACACAGTATTCACATTTTCTAGATGCGCGCTAGAATGCGCTGGAAAATATATTATCGCAACAATTGTTCGTGCTATGCAATGACGATTTGTATCGCTAGTTCGTTCCTGTGTTATTTCTCGGCGGACAAAATAATATGACCGATCTAGATGGTACTTCCCGCGGACATCACATGCTGTGACGGCGGACAAGTTCGCCATGAATTTCGAGGCCTGAGCCTACATTATAAAGCTTGGCGATATACAATGGCAGATAGACGCAGACAAACATCAATGCTGACATCAGCATTTTGAATGTAAGCAATCAGTCGGCTAGAAAATTTGCCCCCCCGGCAATTTTCAAAACCCGGCGGCTATGGCCAAAAAAGAAGCATTTCGTACCCAGTAGCCAGCGTTACCGTTACGTGTTGTTAATATTTATCTTATTATACCGCTGTAACAAAATTAGTCAAACAGCGCTACTGCCAGGCCAAGCTCTTTTAACAACACATTTGACTTTTTCAGCAATGCCTAATAAACGAGGCCACTTGCTTTGCGCACTTATAGCATAGATATCTTACATATAGATATGCAACTCAGCAATCGTGGAATTATCGTCACGCTCGAATGACTTTATGGAAACTATCAACAATCCAGGTTGTCAGCTTGGCAAGCGTATCTATGGTAGGCTATTATTGTACGGTTTGGGCTTGGCGAGGCTAGTGGAGGCTTTTGAGCTCCTTTGCAATATTTTGTTTGGCATATATTTCAAGTTTTCACAGAATAGCCTACTATAAAAAATCAAGACAATAATCTTTCTTCACGTAGGCTATGCAACTTCTGTTTCATGATCGTTGGAAAGCTATCATTTAAGCTTATCTCCAGTGACTCATTACAGCTTGTTGTAGGTAGTTTATAAACCTGATATAGTGGGGCGCCGGAACTATTTTAATCTCCCCCTGGGGGGAGGGGGAGATTATGAAGAAAGGGCACTTTTGTTGCTGAAAGGCCAATTTCTTTTAAAGTTTTAGGATGAGATATAGCGACAATGCTGGGCAACTCGTTCGTTTTCCTGCTATTAGCCATGAAAGTCGAAATGTGAGACAGATGAATGATTGAAATAGCTTGAAATAAAAAATGGTCAGAAATAAAAAACAACTGAACTGAACAAGAAGAAACAAAAGATAAATTTCACATTCATAGCATCACAATCTGCTGCAAACTATAAAATGTGTCCACAGGATAATTTGTGTAGGCCTACTGTATAGGCCCTATAATTAGGCTAAAAGCGAATAGCAGAAGTTGTTAGCCTATATTGCAAAATGTGCAGTAGCTTACATGACCTTAAAAGGGCACCATTGCCCCCATCCAAAGAAAATTTGAGGGCAGAGGGCATTCGCCCCCCTGCTTCCGGCGCCCCTGCTGAGACAGCTTCATTAGCATCACGTAGGCTATCCAACTGCCAAACCAAGACAATTTTAATGTTTGGTACGCACCGTAACTAGGCTATCCAATAGCTATAGCACAGCTTTCGGTAGCCTGCAGTAACTTTCAACCGGGTAAAGACATTTGCTTGAAACAGCTACTGTGCAGCCAAAACATGTCTTCAACCAAAAATCTTCTTTCCGTAGATGAAGACTTTTGAAGTTCATAATTTGCTAGCTTTCAATAAATCATTTGCAATTTTTATTTTGTTTATTAGAAAGTTTTAAGATTCGATTTGTAAGTTTTACGCAAATAGATTTCGCCAAACATTAGTGGTCAAAATGTGGCAAGAATGGGAAATGCTGTCATTAGAAGAAGTGGAAACCTGTTTCGCTGAAGTTCAGTATCATACCATGTTATGCAAGTCATGTAACGCTACATTTGCTACAGTGCAAGAACTGAGGCAACATCACACTGCTGAGCATAAAGTAAGAAGAATACAAAAGGTGGCTACGGATGAAGACGCTAAAACACTGACGACGAGTTCGTCAGTGTTTCACTGAAGCTAAAACAGTGAAGACGCAGTTCCCGATGTGCCACATTTTTGGTGACACAATGTAGTTGTTTCATTTTTGGAGTTCAGTGCTGTTTTGAATGTTCTTCGCTTTTCTTCTTTTTAAAGGTTCATTGCAAACCTCAGTCCACGCGTTCTTCTTGCCGAAAGTGGTGTTTCCACCGTGAATTTGCTTTACCGATTTTCGATGAGATAAAACAGTGATATTACTAGTTGGTTTGGTTTGGTTTTGAATCTTTATCCTCGGACTGACAAAGCCTTGATAGGTTATTCCTGGTACTTGTTCGCATACTTGTAGAGGCACTTGACGCAGGGCCGGTTACCGAGATTGGCAGAGTGAAGTTTTCCGATTGTTGAAGTCTTGTTGCCGAGAAATTATTCCATTCACTAGGTGCCGCTGAATGGAGAGCAGTCCTGAAATGCGTTGCTCAAACGCACACCCCGAGAGTCGAACCAGCGCCGTGTGATCTTGAGCCCGGCGCGTAACCACTGAGCTATCGGGGCGTTGGTTACTTGATATGGTTACTTGGTTACTTGATTGATGTCGGGATTACTGCATCGTCGGTTTGATGCTCTCTGTGAATAAAACAAAAGTCATGTGTCGTATCAATTTGTAAAGTGCCGAATGTTTCCATACAAAATTGTTTTGGTTGGTTTTTGAATCTTTATCCTCGGACTGACAAAGCCTTGATAGGTTATTGCTGGTAGTTTCGCATACTTGTAGAGGCTATTGACGCAGGGCCGGTTACCAAGATTGGCAGAGTGAAATTTTCCGATTGTTGAAGTCTTGTTGCCGGGGAACTATTCCATTCACTAGGTGCCGCTGAATAGAGAGCAGTCCTGAAATGCGTTGTTCAAGCGCACACTCAGTGAGACGAACCAACGAAGCGTGGTCTTGAGCCGGGCGCGTAACCACTGAGCTAACGGGGCAGACAAAATTGCTTACCAGATTACCAAACGTTGCCTCCAGCACGTCTTGAGTAAGGATGCCCATGGAAACATATTCATATCCACGATTAAGCAAGCGCTTGCACAATGCAACCATGTTCAGGGTAGTAAAGATTAACCCTTCCAAAGTTGATTTTGCAAGCACTCGCTTCTCCTCACCAGGATGAGCGGATACTTCATTCTAAACAAAAAAACAAGTTTAGTTACTCAACGATAGCATACTTTCAAAAATGCGGTTCCTGTACTGTCGCTATTCTCTACTGAACTGTCCATACTGAACTGAACTATTCTCTACTGAACTGTCCATACTTGTCCAAAATTAAGTTTCGGCATTTTACCTTCCATTCCAACAGATACTGGAGGAAATCACCCTCCAACCACTTCAAACGTTCATCGTCACATGAACGAATGGGATTTATGGCCCGGCAAGTCACAGTTTCAAACCACCTATAAACATTGCACATGAAATGAACGTGAAGCCACTTTCTTGATATGCACGATATCGACACAAGCAAAACACGACATACTTGCTAAAAAGAAATACAAAGTTCGCTGTTCATTGTGAACCTTGGACATCCTGCATCAACGCGTTTCCAACTGCCCAACTCAATGTTTCCCGAGCGTAAGATACTTTCATCTGAAATCAAGCATAGCAGTGGGCAACAAATTTTCAAAGGAGAGACTTTCATTTCAAAATTCAAAACACTTTTTAAATTGACCTATTGCAGATGAAATGAAACAAAACTTACTTTGCTGAAAGACGTCAATTGCATATGGCAGTCAGAAAGACGTGTTTTCCGTAAAACTGTCAAACTTTCGATTTTATACAAGTCTTGTATGTGTGTCCATAGCAAGTCATGGCCTGCTTTGTGGAAGTACTTGGTTCCATTAGGCTTAGAACTGTACAAACCATTCCGAACACACTGAAAATTATGCAACACAGCCCTTCAATTAAACGTATATTTCAACACACTTTTAGTTTATCATCCCCTTACAAAAAGTGTAGTGCAGGAAATGTAAGTTTTGTAAAAATACAATATCATTACTTGCCACAAAAAGTTACCTTCAGTAAATGACTGGTGTCCAAACACATATATATTGTCTGGTCCAATCGACAAGGATTGGGGCAAGTGAAGCTACATGTAATGTTTAACGGCTTGCCATGGAGAATTTCAAAAAACTTTCTATTTGTAGACGCTCCATCTGCCACAACTGCATTTATGTGAACGCCTTCATTTTCGCAGGTGATAACAGCATCCAAGAACATGGAAGTCAGCTTATGAGGTGGTGTGGAATTTGCCGTTGGCCACCATGCCAACGGAATAGAAATTTCCTTTTTGAACGAACGCAGGTAGAACACTGCAAGCCAAAAAAGCTATGTTTAGTTTCCTCACATTCTGTATTCAATCCAGAAATTGTCAAGAAAGTTCTCCAATAACTCACTGCAAATGTGTGTAGCCAGTTTTTCCTCGCATTTCCTGTCACCGTAATCCACCAACCCAACAAATCCACCATTTTTCATCACCAAGTTTTCTCTGACTGGAAAACAGCAAATATGATATGTACTGGCAAAAACAAACATTGAGAAGTCGTTAAAACAACTATCAACAACGTACTGCTTGCAGACAATTTATTATTGTATTGCATTAAAAGTACCGTACATAGAATAAGCATATCATCATACGGTAGTACCTTTCATTTCATCCAATGTAATGTATGCTTCAACAGGACTTGATAACTTGCGCATTGCATCAAGAGCTACAGGGTTTATTCCTGGATTAGACACCAGAGAGTTCCTTCAAACACAACACATTGGTACAATATGTATGTGGATATGTAGACATTTAATGTTCACTTACGATTGAATGATGTGTATGATAATTGCTAGACCGCAAACATAACTCAAAGGAAACTAACTTGTAAAGATAAAGGGTTTTCGAAGAAGGAAGTGTGAGTACAGCTGAAGTCCGTATGTGCTCATATGCCGCAGGCGACCTTGCGTAGAGCTCCAAGGCCCATCGTACAACATCAGGATGGTACCGGCGCCCATTGCTGCATTTGCTGGCATTTGCACACTGTTCTTCGAAGAACATTCGTTGCCATTCATTCATCCCGTCTTCTTCTTGTCTATACAGTTCCTGCAAAACAAAAGATTACAGCAAAACACGTTTCACACAAAACAAAGTTTCACACAAAAAGGCAATGAGTATTTACCACAACATCATTATGAAAATCTTCTTGAACTTCTACAAGCTCTTGCTTCGAAGAAATGGTTTCCTTAGAGAACTCCCTGTTACGTTTTGTTCTTGCATCGTAGCAACTGCACTGGCGGCAAACACCACCAATGCTACTGCAAAGAACTGAAGCAAAAATAAATTAAAAGATAAATAATTTTGTTGTTGACGCATTGAGCAACACTGCAAATAGTGCATATAATAATCTAAACACTTACCTATGCAACTACATTTTGGAGATCGGTTTATACACACCACCTCCATATGATCACCTGATTTGCAAATAATGGGGAGTAGTGTTTTTTGTTGTAGCTACAACTCCTTTGCATAGTTCATGTCTTTCCAAATCACCTTTTAGAAGAAAACAATTAAGAGTACAGTAGGCTTGTAATGCTTGTTTGCCAAGTTAATGTTGAAGTAGTAGTATAAAGTTCATAGCGCTTTTTACAACACAGTTAATGAAATAATAAGTCATGATGAAATAATATTTTTCGTAAAATATTGCAAAACCACATTGTGTTCCTATCAGAGTAAACATGACTGTTGCTTAAGAACATATCTGGCTTCGCAGCCAAAGCTGTATCAATTTGAGATGCACACATGCTACCCATCATTGACAGAAATAATTGCTAAATCAAGCAGGTGGAATTTTTTTGTAACCAGTGCTTGTGAGTAACCACTTACTAAGATATTCAAATAATGTGGAGTGACATAAATCTGTGTTCAACTGAGACAAATCTGAACATCTCCAACCACTGTATGCCACATACATTGTCTCCAGATTTTCATTAATTGACACACTGCAGAAAAATATGCTTAAGTAACCAAGCAGTTAGGTTTCATATGGAAGTTGATTGGATCAAACCATAATTAACCACCCAAGTCTTTGTAATGATAATAACAACAGTATTTTTTACAGCACCATGTCCACAATGCAAAATATGCTCCCAGTAAAATAGAATGTATCAAGCAAGCTTTGACTTTGTGAAAGTCTTTAGCTTTCACCATACCACAAAAATGTATGACATTGATACCTGATGCTAGGTTCTGCTTTCTCTTCTGATTTATTACAAAGAAAAAGCAATGAATTTTCTTTTCTATGTAGAACCCATCTATCTGAAATAAAGTATATATATGTATACAATTTAGAATATCCCACATACGGTACCATATAGCTTCAATTCATAAACAATTGCAAGTAAGCTTGGTATGGCACTACCTTTCATTTGAGGTGACAGTTTTGAATAAGAAGTTTCCAGATTGTGTAAAGTTAAATGTCGAACACGTCTTGCAGGTAAAGCCTTGCGTTTGACTGGGGACTTTCGTTGCAGCACCTATATCCATACATAAGCAAATTAGATTTTATATGTAATGCATCATTGCATTTTTTATCAAAACTAAGTATAGAAGCATAAAATGAACAGTAATCACAGACTGTAGCCTACCTTTATACTTCTGCACTTCACCGGCAAAAATTTGGTAGGAAGAGCTCCAGAAATAAGTTTTGCTGATGAGTTTGATCGATTTATGTCCCTCTCTTCAAAGTGCTTTTCACATATTAATGCCCTGTTAGCACACAGCAAGTTAAAATACCTAGATAAAAATTCTTGAACTACAACATTAAGATACAGCTCACAACTTTGTGGCTCACGTTTCTTTATGAAGAAGTTCTTTGATTCTATCACCCTTGCTTGCATCACGTATGGACAAAATAAACTTTGTCAAATCGGATCGATGCTTTCTTTCTTCTGCAGTCCTGCCAAGATCTGGACGTCTTATAGAAAACAGTGAACGTTTGTGTGCACTTGAATATTCATAAGTACATCCAGGAATGCAGCAATTTGGCATAGCCTATTTAATATTTATATTGAAATACAGCAACCGAGCTACTGCAAAAAGGTAAACTTCTCAAGTGGTTGTAACTTAGACGAGCCTATTGGAAACCTTAAGCCGATGCCGTAACGATAACGAACTCTGCGCTAGTTTACTAGTCCATGCTACGATTTGATGCTATCCCTTGATTTTGATGCAGCTGCCAGAAAGTTAGTCTGTTGTGACTGTGATTTGTTTTCAATTGCCAGAATCTCCATAAAGCAGTCCATGCGGAACGAGAATGTGACGTCATCACAAACAAACCATACGTCAACTTGAAAACGAAGAAAGTTTTATTTAAACAAAAAACAAAAAAATACATTAAAAATAAAGTTGTTTTGCTGTGCCAAGTTTGAAGTAAATGCATACAGCCATAGCTACGCTGTTAGCCTTCAAACGTTGTTACGCACCACTGAGTTGCCTGAGTTGCATATCTATATGTAAGATATCTATGCTTATAGCGAGGCGAGCCGTTTCATCAGAATATTCATCGCCAAGCAAGAGTGGTGTTGTCACTTCGCTTCACAAAAGATGTCTTGCAATTAACAGTTTCAGTAAACAAGGAAATGTTTGACACATCGCAATACACGCAACAATAGTGATCTGCAATTTGCAAACATATCAGCGAAAAGTAGGCTCCAATAACAAGGAGAAAGAAACCCAGTCACCATGAAACAAATGCTTGTGGATATCACCGAAAAAACGTTTCTTTCGTAACTTATGAACAGTGTTTCCTCTAAAAAAGCAATCAGTTGGTTTTCATTCTTTTTGTGAGAGTCTATAAAACAATCTTTCTTTGATCATTAGACAACTGTCGATTGCGGTGCTTATCACTATCAGCATGGCAAGAATTGTTGATTAACAACATTTTGCAGTATTAAGCTAAATATTTTCATAATACAACCAGAAAAAGTCTTTAAATTTATATATGATATTTTGCCAATTTACTATAAATTGAGTTGGCACACCGACCTTCTTTGCCAACAAAAACTTGCACAAAGGGAACACTGCTCGTGAAACACAATAACGGTGAAACGAACAGCAGTGTTTATATGACATTTACAAACTTAAAATAAGCAACCCTATGCTCACAGACAATTTTGTCGAGATTTTTGTTGCAGAATGTTTTTGCAAAAAACATCAATGTTTACATTGAAATTTTTGACAGATATTCTCAAAATACAATGCAAATGTTTGTCCGTCAACCTTGATCGGAGTTTCGATTTCGAAATCTTCATTCGTGAAAATGTTTGCTTGCAATCTACAATCTGACTGGTCGGTCGGTGGAATCGTATGCAAAGCGAAAGTATGCTCCTCGGAAAGTACTTTTTGCCTTCATGCTCTTTAAGTCCTCAAGAAAAGTAGACTATTTTTGGTTGTAGGCCTACTTGTAGGATAATACCTTCCGCGGACCGCACATAACAGTGTGGCGGGCCGCATGCCGCCAGTTGGTGACCCCTGATCTAGAGTGATTACTACTGTCAGGTAGCCTACTCTCCACACAGCAAGCATGTGCGCTTCGATAAGCAAAGCTGTGCAAATAAAATGTGCATACCGTGATCAATGATCATACCTTGTTTAAGTTTTAAGTCTATGCTAGTCAACACACCTCTCAAAAACAATCAAAAGATTTCCATAGTCGTAAACTCTTAATATTTAGTCGAAATAAAAACATCAGCAATATCTCAAGCACGTGGCCTATAGAGCTCCACACAAAGTAAAAATTACATGACAGTTTAAAACTCTTTTTATGATTTCAAAGAAAATGTCTAATACTGTAAAGTGAGGCATTACAAAATACTAGCCTAATTGCAGACAGAGGCCAGCTGTCCAGTTGTTTCAAGTTTGAGGAGCTCTTCATTTATTCTTATTATTATTTCTGAATATTTAGGACGTAGTTTAGTTAAAAACCGACCGCTCTTTTAGTTAAAACTGACGTTGTGCTAATATTTCATTATAGTTATCACTAGCCTATACAAAGTAGGCTAAACTGCAAAATTAATTATGTTAATATTTGTGAATTAAAGCATTCAGCCATGATTCAGCCGAGAAAACAAATTACAATAAAACAATCGCATTGAGCTACTTTTCTCAAAAGAATCTAACAATATCAGCGGATCCAGGGGTCGACTAAGGCAATTGCTCATCCTGAAACTTATGAGAGTAACTTTATTTATCGTTATTCTTTGTCGAGTGCTGGGACAGCACAATTGAGAAGCGGACTCCGCCAGTAGCCTTAGTTAGGGGGGTGCGATTTCATAAAACACAATGATTTATATAAGTTTGCCTTAATCCAACCTTGCAAATATATCATAAATGGTGTTACTTTTCTGTGTTTTAGTTAGGAAATCGCCCCCTTCTTGGATCCACCACTGCAACGCATTGCAAATTTTAAGGTAAGCTACAGTAAATCATACTCTTGCTGTTTTCCTATTTTTAGCTGTCGCTCTATCATTTAATGTACACAGTTCAGTTTTTGCCTAGGTAAAAACAAAAACTTAGTTTTATTAGCACATAATTTTATTAGTATCTTTCCTTTTTAGTTTATAGCGAGAGCAGTAGCCCTACCTGTTTAGCGTAGGCTTGCTGAAAGTATTGAGTAGCGCAATGAGCGCATGTCTGCTGGTCCGACATTACTCTATTGGCAAAGTGATCAGTGCTGTCAAATCATAATAATTTCGATGATAAATTAACGAAAACTAACAAAATTGTCTAGATATTGCTAAAATTCTCGATGATCAAAATATTGTCTCATAGCAGTGTCTCAATTTGCTGCTAGTTAAAGCTGCGATGTTCCCTCTAGCGTCGAATAATTTTTCGATTCAAAACTAAGTGGCTTGAAAACAAAAGTTCAAGTAAATAAAAACGCTTGTAGCCTGTTTAATAAATGGCTATAAAGTGCACTTGTTTCATTGAAATAGCAGTCATAAAGCCATTGGCATTCTTAGATGAAATATATTTTTTTAAGTAGGCTATAGTCTAATAGCTCAAGTGACCGTGTTACTGTAAGTTTATAAACATTCAAAGTTTCATACACAAGACAGCCGATAATGTTAATATGATACTAACATTATCGGCATAGACTACCTATCTTTTCACAGAGCCATAAAATCTTCAGTAAGTTATTTTTTTCTCCACAGCTTCATTGCTAAACAGTCTTGTAAATAAAAAAAAAATGGTACAATCAAGGCCGATGAGAGGACAACTTGGGCTCGGTACCAATGAGTTCCTCAGTTCTAAACCAAGACAATCTTTAAAAATTTTCCGACTCCTCAGTTTATAACTGGCAAACTCCAACCTTGACTACATGCACAGCTGAACGTTGAACTCAGAAAATGAAGTAAGCAACACAGAAGTTGTACAAATACAATAGCCTACATCTGATCAGTGCCGGTCTTTGGGGTGTGCAAACCGTGCGATCGCACAGGGCCTGCAAATTAGGGGGCCTGCAATTTACTCAGAAAATGCAGTAATTTCGTCATTTCCAATGAAAAAATTTAACAAAAGAATTAGCAACAAGAAAACATAAAGACTCAACGGGTGCAACCTATTTTGTCCCCTGAACATTTCGTACCCTGAAAAGATCGAGAAAAAAACAACAGAGCCGAAGTCACTGATCCGAATTGCCGCTAACATTTCAAATTTTTCTCGATCTTTTCAGGGGATAAAATAGGTCGAAGTTTGATTTTGTTACTCCGATTTCAGGGTACGAAATCGAGGTACGAATTTTTCAGTAATAGAGGCATAGCTTTATTTCTGAAAAGTGCTGAAAAAAGCATGATCTTTCAACCCTTTTGCTATGCCACCGGACAGCACCATTTTACATTAATATTCATACCCACATTTTTGTTGAACGTGCTCTCAGAATGCTCCAAATTCAAAGTAATTTTTCAAAATTTTTTGGGGGGACCCCAGACCCCCCGAAACTGGGTGTCGCCTTCGGCGGTCACGTCGTCAAGCTTCGCCCGCCGACCGTCAAACCACCCCCCCTTCCCTTTCAAAATACCTAGCTACGCTACTGAATTGGATCATTATCATTGGGGCCCGCAAAGCATATTCCGCACAGGGCCCGAAATACCCTAAGACCGGCACTGATCTGATATAGCCTAGTCATCGAAGCTAACACTGCCTTTGTCTGCCCAGGAAATAAATATATCATATCCACAAGCGAGGCAAGTCAATAAGTTCGTTTTTTTCTGTTGGAAAAAATATAAGCAAGAAAATTAAAAATGCAAAAATAGAGGAAATTTGAGCATTTTAAAGTGCCCTCGGAAGACAATTCATTTTTCTTAAAAACGGGGGACACATCCTCCTAAAAGAGAACATATGGTAGTCCTGCGCGAAACAACGTTGACCAGCAGGCTATCCCGGTTCGATACGCTAAATTTCAGTCATCATTGTTCGGTAGGCACTTTAAGATAGGACAGTTTTCCATGCGAACCAGCTACCACCATTGCGCCGCGGCGCATTGGTTAAGAAAGGTAGGACAATTTTCCTTATAAACTCAATTGATTACAGTCATTAAGATCCTTCTTGCACTCAGTTCAGTTGCAGAAGAAAAAAGAACATTAGCAGAGGGTGGGAATCGAACCCACGCAATCGAAGTGACAAGGAAAACTGTCCTATGTCAAAGTTCCTATCTCATTGTTCACCATTATTCAAGAAAATAGTAGTGTCCCATTGGTCCCTGAGCTTGCAATTTTTCTTTGTGTGTATTTAGTAGCCTATGCTCAGCAAGAGTTATGATACGACGACGTTGTTTTGAGTGGGTTAATAACTCTCGTATCAAACGACTAGGGATAAACTTTAACATATGGTGTTGACATGACATCCTCAAATAAAACTCTATCAAAACTCTCATACTAATCAGTTCTCCACTAAACTGGTCGTCTTTATGTTGATGAAGAAACCTACAAGGTCTCAAATTTATAAGCAAAAAATGATTTCAGGCATAGGCTAATAGGCTAATTGAACCTTACAGCAAAAATTGCTTTTTTGTTTTAGTGCGAAATAACGCGTTGGTGATTGTTTTAAAGAAGGACTGCCAGAATTGCTAAACTTCAGCTTTATCGTGATCCTCTTCTCAGCCTACTTCGGCTTGTGGGCATTGTGAAAACATAAGTAGGGTGTGCGTGACGTAAACTATAGTTTGATTTCCGCAACAGGTAAATATTAAACCATAATTTTTTTGGTCATACAAGTATAAAAACATTATTATTACTAGCAGGGCCGTGTAAGCACCATTTCGGCTCCCTCCCCCAAAATCCACTAGTGGGTCCTTATGTGTAGCGATCGCTTCTTAAAACAAGACCAAATAGCATTTAGGGCCTCAAAGTCTTTCAATGTGGAGAAATTTACACTGGAGGTTTTAGCATTGAGTAGCCTAGCCTAAACAACTCTAATTGGTTAGCCTTATAGGTGGATCTAGAAAAAAGTTGAGGAAGGACAAGTGTTTTAACAAAGCAAAATTTATAACATAGGCCTAAATGAACCATGCAAAACTTAATGTTTGAAAAAGTAAAATTCAAAGGGGGTGTGGGAGGCTTGCCCCCATAATCTTGCTTTGGACACTTTTCAGAAGCAATGTTTTTTTTATCAAGATGCACATTTTATACAAAGACCAAATTCATCTAATTAAAATTGGATTGGGTAGAAGTTTTGGTTGAAAAACGTAGTTAGCCGACTATTTCAAAAAAAAAATGATCCACGGCTACAGAAGGATTTCAATGATTTAATTCTTGAAAGTTTGTATAGCCTATAGTTAACCTCTCAGCAGGCTAGAACTTTGAAATTTCTCTGAGGAGCCTTCGCCGATAGCATTTTCACTTTATAACTTATCTCAATTAACAGTGAAATTTATCAATTTAATGGTTCAACTAGGCTATTTGAGTGAACAGTGCTTACTTTTGAATATTGCATCACTTTCATAGTTTTTTGGGACAAAAAAGCTTTTCATTTTCTTTATCTCCATCTATGCATGTCCAATACATAGGGGTAGCCAGGGGGGCGAAAGGGGCCATGCCCCCCCCCAATTTTCAAAGTTTGGATTTCGAAGTTGAACCCTTTGTTGAAAATATAATTTGTATAAATTTATATCGTTTTTCAAGACATCTGGCTATTAACACCCCCCGCAGGACTTGTTTTAGACACACAGAAAGACACCAATAAATTTTGAAAATCGTAAATTGCGCAAAGCAGGGGTTCCCAACCTTTTTTTCTGTTCGTACCCCTTTCTCAGGTCTGAGCATTCTTCGTACCCCCAAAAAAACTCTCATTGAATTTTTCAGGTATAGGCTATATTGCTATATTTAATTGCTTTTATAGCTCAATTAAACGTTAAACCGATATTTCACACTAAAATACAAAAATTACCAAAATAAATTAAATGTCAGTTATTTTGATTGTCACTTCTCAGTTAGATATTTGTTGTTGCTTCATTGATAAAATTCGCTCAAACGATGGTTCGATTTTACTCAAGGCAACAAGTAAATCACCTTCCAGTGGCAGACGATTTCTGTACTTATTTTTAATGAAAACATCATGGTCGAAAAGCCACTTTCACAGCAATAAGTTGTTGAGAAGAGAATGAACACTGTCATGGATTCCATAGCAATAGCCTACTTGGGAAAGCTTTATAGCGGCATGCCAAAAATCTTCTAACTTCGATTTGTCAAATAGCAGTTTCAATTTTGGCAGCTTTTCATTTCGATGATGTCTCCTTTAAATTATCCTCATCCTACATTTTTGTTAAATCAAAAAGAAATGGATTTATAATTTAATGCTGGAAATAATTCCATTCACCAGTACAAAAAGTAACCATCGAAAGAATCAACCCGTCTTTAAATGGGAAATAATTTCAGTTTTGACATTTTGCAGCAAAGAGTTATTTGCAATTTGATCAAGACAAGGAAAATTAGCAAGGTTTCCATTTTGATTTTCAGCAGCAGCAAGCAAAAACACACATTGATATGAAACAATGAAGCTTCTTAGCCTACTAAATAACAACAATTATTTGTAGACAATTGTTTTTTTTAAAGCAAAGACGATAATGGCATAACATCGTTTACAATTCCAAAATGAAACTGTACTGTGAAACCTGTTTGAAAAGCTGTTCTGTGGGTCAAGGATCTTCGTACCCCTTGATAATTAATCTCGTACCCCCAAGGGGTACGAGTACCCCCGGTTGGAAACCCCTGGCGCAAAGTTTAAGCGATTTCCGTTTCTTTTAACTAATCTGTGGAAGCAATTTCAGAATTGCTTACTTTGTTGGGTTTTTATGTAGATGAGTTTTTTGTGTTCTCTAATTTTAGCCGCAGTTTTTGCCAGTTTGTGTGTAGGCCTAGTCTAACAGCTACCTTTAATAAGTTAATAGCTGTTTATCTGCTAATAAATTTCATACAAGTATTACCCTGAAAGTGTTTCCAGAAAGCGCTATAATCCATTATTTGAGTGTAATTTTGCAAAAATTGTCCGGGGGTGCATGCCCCCGGATCCCCTACAATAACCCCCACCAGCTTTATTGCTTCCCTTGCTTTACCCACCAAGATACGCCACTGCACATCAGGCGGCGATGTCTTAAATCAAACACTTTGTCGTTCTCCTCAATTCATCAAATATTTGGTCCCCCCCAAACTTTTTTTTTCTGGCTACGCCACTGGTCCTATATCGTTGAGGTGAATAAAATGTGGTTGAGCGAGAGAGAAAATTTTACAAAAACGGAAATATACATATTAAATGTTACCGGTACATGTGAAATTACAAGCCGAAAAACGCTGCACAAACAAATATATGAGTGGGCCACTTATAGGCAGAGGTAGGCCCCTAGTCGGGGGTTTGGAAAGCAGTAAATAAGACCATGCATTATTTATTCTATTGAATATCGAGCTTCTGTAGCTGAATTTTCAAACAGTCAAAATACATTAAACAGACTAAAATGGGTGGGCCCTAATCAACCGTGACCCCCCAGCCTGAGGTTACGGTTAACACGGCCCTGCTTATTACAGCGGCGTCCAGTGTTACAGGTGGATAAATCTAGGCATGGCGTATTCGATGCCATGTTTGGTTAAAGATTCGCGGTGACGTGAATCCCGTGCCGGTGAAATATGGCCGTGGTGACGAAGTAGCTCAAGCAAATTAATGACATCACGTTTTGGTCAATAAAGCAACAGTAATAATCAATAACTATTGAACCATAAAACCAAACTAACCTTAAGCAAATAGACTACAAAAGCGGTTGGCGTTACAAAATTCTACATTGTGTTGGTACTCCAGCCAAGATTTGCTTTTTTTTAAGCAAAAATAGGCTATAAAAACACCAAAACAGTTTTCTTCGCTCGAATGTGTCAAACTAGTCTTGTAATATGGGACTTTAAGAATGTGTGAAGTAGGCTACAGCTGTATCTTTTGTGTAAAATCTACATCCTTATTGGTGTGGGTGAGACGCAGCCTACAAATAAAACCTTTGCTGACAAGCAAAAGTGGACTCTGACAGTTCAGTTGTATTGACATAGCCACGTAACCCAACATTCTGTATCACCGATTTGAACTGTTTCTTTTACACCATGAGCTTTGTATTTGTACTAAGTGTCAGCGCATAGCTGGTACTTGAACAAATATAAAAGAACGCATTCTTAAAATACACAATCATTATTTTATGGCATCTTTGCTGTGACAACTAGTCTAGTCCAACATTTTGCTTTGATACCAGCAGTAGCCTACTACCATGGACTGTTTTAAAGCAGTAAAGCCTAACAAGCTGTTTTAAGCACGTTCAAATATGTAGGCCCTTTAAGTGCATTATTTAGTGGGAATGGAAGTGCATGCACAAAACTGTTAAAATTTCACAGGAGGAACAACCCTGTCTACTCGTCGATGAAATTGTACTACACCAACTACAGAGTAGCACTCAAAATCAAATATTTTAAACTTTTTCATACCTCCGCTTTGAACAATTGTGCAATATCCTGTAAAATCTTATTCGTCAAATAGACATAGCCAAGAGAGAAAATCACTGCTTTGCACTGGCAAGCGTATGGTGGCCTGCATTATTATACGTCGCACAACCACTGGCAAGCGTATGTTTGGCCCTGATCGCCGTGGTTGTGTGACGACGACCTATAATGATTCTGGACAAATCACGTTTGCTTTCCTCGGCCAAACCTGGAGTTACGAGACAGTTACAATGAACAACAAATGTAATTTTGTTTATGAGAAATTGTCCACCCCGATAGCTCAATTGGTTAGCGCGTCACTTCTGGAGCGAAGAAGCTTCAAGATCAAGCGGCGCGGGTTCGACTCTCGGGGTGTGCGCTTGAGCAACACACGCTAAAGACTGCTCTCCATTCAGCGGCATCTAATGGATGGAATAGTTCCCCGGCAACAAGACTTTAACAATCGGAAACTTCACTCTGTCAATCTCGGTGACCGGGCCTGCGTCAGTGATTCAAAGCCACAAGTATGCGAAACTGCCAGGATTAAGCTCTGCAAGAAGCTTTCCCAGTCCAAGGATAAAGATTCAACCAATCAAATGCAGCATTGAACACTCTTCATTATAATCTCAACAAAAATGTCAAGTGAATTCGTGGGACTTCCAGCACCCTGGATTTCTACATCCCTTGGCCAGCAAGCTACTTTCTACTTTACATTAATTCAACGTTTGCAGGCGTACAGGCAACGTAAAATTTAATGCTTTAGCAAATTAGTTCTCATCACTCCGATTCAACATTTGTAGCCATTGACTCAACGTAAAATTTGACTAACAACAAGAATTTGTCAGTTATGAAGACGTGTGATGTTTAGAAAAAATTATAACTCGCGCGATACTTGTTTTTCAATGTAGCCTAACTGTTCTGTAAAAAAAGAGATTGGATAAGGTGAACTAACATCTTCCCTGGGGTCTGGCACACCAAATTTGAAGCTATTTCTAAAATCGACAATACAAATGAAATAGCGTAAGTTAAATGGTTGTATTCTACTGTAATAAAGTAGTAGCAATTCAACTAGGAGAACTACTACAACTATCACATAAAACATGGCTGTGAGCTTGCATCATGGCGACCTTTATACACAGGCCATGGCAACGTGCAGCTTAAAATTTGAATGAAGGCCGATCTGTTAGTAACCAAAATCGCGAGTATAAGTTGATAGTTTGAGTATTAGTTGATAAATAGAGTCTTTGTCTATATTTTGTGAGAGTTTGAGTTACTTTTGTGCTGTTTTTACCATTCAAATAACGGAATAGATTTTAGCACTTGTACTGGAAATCCAAAAAGCGTCTGGCAACACCAGTATTTCTGAAAATATTGTCATTTTGTCAACATAATTTTAGGAGTTTTGCAGTGATTTGGGATTCAGTGATCACACTTTGGCAATTTAAATTGTTTAAATTATCATTTAAAAGGAATATAAAGTGAATTAAGCTTAAACTTCAAAATTGAAAATACATCGGCCTTCAGTCAGTCCTCCAGTTCGTACGTTGTCAAGGCCTGTGTATACAGATCGCCATGGCTTGCACTCACCACAGAAGTCAGAAAGAAGTCACCGGTGAAATCTATCACTCTGAATGCGAAAGAATGCCACCGTTTATGTGAGAGGGATTGAAAGTGTTGAAACCGTTTTTAATTTTTGAAGATAATAATTGAAACCTGGGTTGTTCACAATGTTGATTAGTAAATATCAGATGGTCAAATATTTAAAACGCCAAGATATTGTTCTTACATTGACAGATTTTTATTACTGACCAAGTGGATGTAGGCTTCTTGAAAAGCTTTGTTCAAACAATAAAACCGGTTTCATACAGACCAAACATATGTTGCTGACAAATGTAAGCCAGGGGGGTGAAGAACATAAAAACGTGGTATCACATGACAAATAATTTCTATCAAGAAATACATCAACTGTGAAGTATGAAACACATCCTGCAATGTCCAGCAGTTAAAGGGTATACAGTACACTGTACAAGTGTACAATGTAGCTACATACTTAAAAAAACTTTCTTGCAATAGGCGAACACAAACACGTCGACAGAATGTGTTCGCTTTACAAATTCACGATGCACATTGCACAACACAAAAAAAGATGCCGTTACTTCGGCTCATTCTTAAGATAGAGCTTTAACAAAAACTGGTTTATCAGACGACGCTTATTGGAACGAGAAGAGATGATCCGAAGTTGTTAAAAAGTCAAATTCCACCAAAATCGCAAACAGTACGCAGTAGGCTGCAAAGCAAGCTTCAAAATAAATTGAAATCAATCGATTTCCTGAACCAAAAGCTTGTCGGATTCGTGGTTCTTCACATATCGCTGAGAGTTAACATTTATGAAGTGGATATGATACATATGTGTGAAAATTGATCTTAACAGAACAGGATTTACAGATTTACGTTCACAGTCCGCATCACTAAACTACAGCACATATATATGTGGTCAAATACTAAAAACTAAGACGAAGTTTTTCGTTAGTTTGGCATTGGAACAAATGCAGCATACAGAAAAATAGACACAGCAAACAAATTACTAAAGTTGTATGCATAGAAAATAGATTCCGACAGTTGATGTGGTTGTGTTTGCTTCATTGGCGAGCTAACGTATCCTGGGCTCACATGTGGAGAAATGTGTTTCAAAAAGGGCTCACATTAAAATCAATTCAACATAAAAGAAAACCCAGTGAAAGAAGCGATCAAGTAATTCATAACTTAGCAACAGAAATGTTACATATCAAATTGCTCATATTTTCCATCCAGCCATGCACACAAGGCAATGGCACTAAAACAGAACTTAGTCAAGCAAAAAGATTGAATATGTCAAGTGGTTGGAATGCGACGTTCGGGACACAAAGTTCGTTTTACATTCAGCAATCTGCTGATAATTCTTGTCGACCCTGATATTTCGGGATGTAGACCAGACCTTTTGAAGCAAAATGGAGAGAAAGCAACAATCTACACTCATCAGATGATCAGAACCGTCGGTGCATATTCGTACTTCAAGCAGACCTGGGTGGTTAAATATTAAGCGACACAAATATATATACGCTTGAGCATCAAAATCAGGGGTAACAAACAGATTTGCGTCTCATACTCTTCACAGATGCATGTGAAAAAAGTGCAACTGAAATACCCAAAGCTATCGTCGCTTTTTTGGTAAAACAAAAGCTGAATCTTCAGAATTATTTGTATATATTTTGAATGCAATAAGCTTTCTATAGGTTTTCTTGGACCGAGGTTCGAAATCCTTTATCCCACTTTGACCACATGCAAAACAAGCAATTTACTCGGTTACTAATTAACAAGAACATCGAATTGCACATCTCTTCTTTGATTTCAAGTTTGATCAATGTTATGTTATACTAATGTAGCAGCAAAACTCACCGAAAACACGATTTTAAAAACTTACGGCGTTTCAAATGTTAGTAAAAATAGTACTAAATGTAAAAGTACAACTCTACTCCCTTAGATACCAGGTTTCGTAATCAAACAAAAGCTCTTGGTACGTAGAATAGCATTTATACTATAACTGGCTCTCGTTTACAGTACAACACAGAGATAATAGTCAGACGGATAATAATTTTGATTTCAAATTCGGCACTGCTGTAACCACGAGACGAGACGCATACGTACGACAAACTCCAAACCATGATGAAATGCACAAGAGAATTTTAATCGCTTGTGTGGAATACGAAATAAATAACTATTATGGAAACGAGATCAACGTATTTACAAATTAATAACTTTACAACAATGTAAAGTTAGAAGCGTATTGCCTATATAATTGACATGTAAATGTTCGTTGACGCTTATTACGTCATATGGGCTTACGCAATTCTAATCAGAAGGAAGCAATGGAAGCACTTCCGATGTAAAATGACGTAGGGCGTGTGCTGTGATCATTGCTTTCTATAGGCTTTGTCGGCAATTCAGCAAAGAAACACAATGTTTTGAAATTGGAATTTTAAGCACCTTTCCGGTTGACTTCTTTCACCTCATCTTTAAAGCCGAACAAAGATACGAAAAATGAATGGCGAACAGCCAAATCATCAATTCTCACTATTATTCGTAGTGTAAATGCAATTGCAACAAAATTAGCCTACCGAATGAACAGACTGAATGACGCTTAGTTTAAACCATCGACACTCCTTACTATATATATTACCTATTTGCCAGAACAACTCATCGGAGCAACACATCTGACAAGGAGCGAAATTAATGTGTAAAAATCAGTTTCAAGCTTGCACTTTCAAAAGTTTTCATCTATAAAGCTTTGAAATAAAACAACGATTCTATTCATTCATACTAAAAATCATACCAGTGAGAACACAACTCTACTGGAAAAAGGGTATTATCAATGGGCTTTAACTTTATCTCGTATAAAAATGCAACATAACCCGAGGATAGACTCATATTTTCATGCTAGTTATATATTTACTTTCAATAGCATATGGTGACCAATCACAACAACTATTTCCATAAAAGATAAATCTGTCAACTTATTTCAGAATTATCTTCACCTCAAGTTGAAAATAATCGAATAGTTGATGACAGTTACATTCCTGATAGTATGACATTGTTACAACAAACTAAATGATATATTACACATGAGATCAGTTGGGTAAGCTACAACAAGAATTTTCTGTTATAAGATTGTAGCCCAAGCATAATATAATTTGATAGTTTACTCAAGTCAAATACCATTATTCGTCTTTCACTACCATTCCACGAATATTTCCTTGCTTTCTCATATTGTCGAGGTCTTCCTTGGTTTTATTTTCCAGTTCTCTAATTTGATCCATCGTCATACCATACCAATTGTCCATCCAGCAAAAAACCTGTCGATGAAAAGTAGTGAAGAGACGCCGCTCCTGCTTCATGATCATGCTTTCAACACGGTTTTGAAGACCTAACCACTTGAAACGGCATGACACCAGCTTGTATGCGCACATGTGGGGAACGGGTTCACGTTTGCTTTCATCCATCATGCCTGCACTTTGTTTTTTTGCTTTGAGCTGCTCGATCCACTGAGGTCCAAGCAGTCCTCTACCACATTTGGATGACTTGAAAATGGCCGGATCAAATTCCTTTTTGTAATCATCTCTAGTGATAGAATCATTGGCAATATCTATTCTTATTATTTCTGTGTTTTTCCAGTCCTTCGGTGACACATTATGAACATTTTCCTCGTCCCCAAAATCTGGTTTATGCATACTTTGAATGCATATTTCAAATCCATCTTTCATGTACTTTGGGTTAGTTATCACTGTTTTGCAATACGGGTAAGCGTTCCATGCCTCTTCATAAATGTCAAGACTCCCTTTGGGGGCTAGAACTCGAATATATGAAGGAACTCGAGATTGCAGGTGATATATTTTTTTAGTGTACTGACCCTCCACACCATCCTTCATATAAGGTGTGTTTTCCAAAACTTCAATTCCTTCACCACCACCAGTTTCGTTTTTGCTTGCTTCAGCTACAGACCATAATTGTGCCACTTGGTATTCTTCAACTGTAATTGGTAAAACAATACGAAACTCTTTTCTCAGCATAGCCATATTAGCAAATGTATTATCCAATTTTAAACCTGCATTAAAACATGATTTATATATACATTTCATTGTGATTAAAAGCACAAATACGTTTGTGACATCAGCATAAGCATAATCTAGAAAATGAGCAATTTAGATTAAAGGCTTAAACTTATAATAAACATTTAATATCAAAAGCAATATCTCAAATGCATTAAAAAACTGCAAATTCAATAAAGCCTATCATGTTGAGAAGAGTAAGTCAAGTGAAACCAAAACATAAAAGCTGTTGACAAAAGCACTAAAAAATCAATTCTATTAGAAACAAGCGCTTGTCTCATGCAAATATTTTTAAACTCCTCATCCTATTGTGCAATGTATGATACATGTCGTTTCTTACTTCAACCCAGTAGTGCTTGATTATAGATTTAGTTCAATTATTGGGTCCACGTTTTTTAGGTGCAAGCAGGTAGGTGCCTGCCATTACAGGTGGACACACTGTGGCGCCCGGTCATTTAGGTGCTATTCGGTGTGTCAAATTCCACTCATAATCATCTATCAGAAATGATTGATTATATACGACAGTTTTCTTCGCTGTGTTGCAAAGTGAATTTCTGTTCGACATTTATCATTGTGCAGAGCATATCAGTGTACTATGGCCTCCTTTCTCGTTGTATAAAGTATGTTTAAAGTGTGGTAATTTTTGTTTAAAGTACATACAGTAAAAAACTGCCATCCACATTTAAATTTTGGTAGAGAGTTCACTTTGTTGCACCACAGACATACAAGATGCAGTACTTTAACTGTCACAGAAAACTTCAAGTTATGCTTTCATTAAGCTAATAACATTGCCCTACCATGCTTTTCATATTCACATACTGTATATATCTAATAATTCAATGCGTAGGTAATGGTGGTCCCATACTTGATTCAAGTGTTGGGTATGAGAAGATAAGATTTTCATGAGAAGATAAGCCAAAACAATTCTGCACATGAGAAAAAATTTACTTCGTTTCTGCGCGCAATGCTTTAGGAGGTACAGCAGAATGATTATGGAGAAATTTGGAAAATTTTAAGCAAAAAGTTTACGTAATTTAGCCTACAGTCTTTTTGATCGAGAAATTCCAAAGTAAGGGGTTGCCTAGCCAGTTTTGACTACCAATTCCAATGAGTGAAAGAAAAAAAATCCACTGTGTCCCCATCTTTAAGAAGTCCTCATCTGATAACTGCACCGCCAAAATATTTTTTTTTAATTAGCCAAAAAAGGACAGGCAAAGACTATGGATCTGCCATCATTTACATTATTTTTTTGCTTGAAATAGGCTACCTTTTAACCTTGGACGTAGGGATACTTCCTTGGTCATCATGGCAAAAATCCCAAGACGTATTCGTCCGTGGTCGCGAAAGAGTTAACTAAAAATGAACTCAATATAATGTTCGGAAGCTTCAATAATTTATTGATAAAGCTTTCACCAAAGCAAACCTGGACTAACAACAAATAAAACAATAATAAATCAATAAAACAACAATATATATATTTTTCTGTTCAATGTAACATTTTGTGTGAAAAGCATTGCCGGTTTTAGCAGCTTCACTCACTGAAGCCATGATATAATTTTCTGGCAAGCTAATACAATCTACAGACTTTACTAGGAATAGCACCTAAATGACCGGGCGCCACAGTGCTCCGCACCTAAATATCCAGACGCCACAGTGTGCGCGCCTATTAGACCAGCGCCTAACTGTCAGCGCCTAAAAGACTTGCTCCCTTAAACCTTGGTTAGACTGTATAGAAGCATTAGACGACTCTTAATCAGAAATGTCAAATTATATATATCAAATGCACATCCTCCAGTAATGACATCCTGCGTACGCCAATGAACGTACCGTCAATACCTGTGGTTCATTGGGTTGAGTAAACAAATTAAGTTGTTTATGTAAAACATTATATGCAAGACTAAAGAGTGTTGCATCCAGCATCATATTGTTAGTTTTAAATACAAAATCTATCCAAATGAGTAACCTAGCTGTTGCAAACTAACAAAATATTGTCAATGTAAGCTGAAAAAATTCTGTGTACACCAAGGCTTCCCAAACTTTTTTGCTCGCGACCCCTTTTAATCTCCTAAAATGTTTCGCAGCCGCTTACGATTAAAACGACGAACAGTGCGAAATATACATTTGTGATAGTTACTGAAAACCTCAAATCTAACAAAAACTAAAAACAATTTATCGTTCTCAGTTCAGTTTGTTTTTATTTATTTCTGACCATAACAACGAAGCCTATGGGTAGCCTATGCTGGAAAAAAACAAAAAAGCAAACACATTTATTCAGTGTGAACAAAGCAAGTCCAGCTGTGGCTCAGTGTTTGTTCATGCAGGTCTCAAAGCGGTTTCAATGTTGTTTAGGTTGGAACGGTAGGCGAAGTGGATGCAACCTAGTTCGTACCATGAACAGTTCGTACCGTCAGTTCGTACCTTAAAAAGATCGAGAGAAAAAAATTAAAAAAAGCTGAAGTCGCTGATCGCAGTTTCCGCAATCATTTTAAAATTTCCCCCCTGAAAAGATTGAGAGAAAAAATAGCTCAAAACCGAAGTCCGCTGATCGCAGTTTCCGCAACCATTTTTTCGCAGTTTCCGCTAACCTTAATTCTAACCATAGAGTAATCTATGCTCTAACCCTAACCCTCGCTGATCGCAGTTTCCACAAACATTTTTCCGCAGTTTCCGCTAACCTTTACCCTAACTATAGAGTAATCTATGCTCTAACCCTCGCTGATTGCAGTTTCCGCAAACATTTTTCCGCAGTTTCCGCTTACCCTAACTCTAACCATAAAGTAATCTATGCTTTAACTCTAACCCTCGCTGATCGCAGTTTTCGCAAACATTTTTCCGCAGTTTCGCTGTTTCCGCTAACCCTTGAGTTTGTTTCAAATTGTTTGGGGAAACTCCGATCAGCGACTTCAGCTTTGTGCTATTAAACTGCGATTAGCGACTTCGGCTTTTTTAATTTTTTCTCTTGATCTTTTCAGGGTACGAACTGACTGTACAAATGGTTCAAGGTACGAACTAGGTTGCACCCAGGCGAAGTGAGAACATTTCAGATAAGTCATTTTGAAATTTTGGTTTCCAGATGTTCAATTTTTTGAATACGATTTCATTTGTACAAGTAGGTATCCATTTCAGTAGGCTTACCTTTTCAACATAAAGCTGCATTCATAAACACATGACTTTCGGGATATTTTTCTTGTGAGATACTGATTCACAACTGTTTTTATTGAATATTTATGTCTCCCTTATATTAATCACAGTTCATTTCGACCCTTGCTTGCGTTTTGACGTTTCCTACAAGATCAACCAATTGAACTAGACAAGTGCAATTATGACATCTCAATAGAAGCAGGGTTGAAAATAAGTAATGTACCAGATGAAAGGTTTTGAGTAACGATTTCAAAAACATTTTCATTATCGAATATCTCAAAAACTAGAGCCAATTCGAAAAAACTAAGTGCATTTTCGGAATCAGGGGCCCTGAAATACTCTAAAATGACTCTCACCTTTTGTGCCAAATTTTGTTTGTTGGCCTGTGTAATATTACCAAAGTGCTTACTTATTGACATTTGCAGCTAGTACCGTATCATAATTCAGACACTGGACAAGCAATTATTTCACCTTTTGTTAGTTTTAAAAATAAATAAAATGTATAAAAAAGTTAAGTAAATGCCTATGATGTCATTCTAGCTCATTCTAGCTAGATTCTAGCTCATCAGCGCACTTAGGAGTTAGGACTAGGATTGCCAGAGGTTAATATAAAAAAGAGCCCAAGCTTATGCAAAAAGTAGCCCAATTTTTTTGGGGGTTCTAAAAAGGAGCCCGAATTGGAGCCCAAGCAAAGAGATACCGGTAGGCTATTATACAAAATTCTTCCAGAGCGCTTGATCATCAGTCCCAAATTATAAGTTTTTTTTCCAGTTCTTCACACCTTTCAGACAGATTGGCAACCATGCATTCACTCAACTGTTTGTTGAAATAACTACCATACAAACAAGTACGGTACCGGTACCACACCAAGTAACACAAAAAATGGTTTAATTGCTTTTCGTGATGAGCTAACGCATCAAGAGTGTTCCCCTCAAGACCATCAACAGTTTTGATAACACACCAAGGTCGATCAACGTAGAAACTATCCTTTTTGTCTTTTTTTGTTTGTTTAGGAATCCCTGATATAGCCTACCCTAAATTGTTAAAAAAAAATTCACTAGCCTTTTTTCTCATCTTTCTACATTTGTAAAAACTTTATTAAGGTGTTGCGACCATGCCATAACGGATTGTCCTGCTTTTGGCATCATGCACGTTATAGATTTATAGCGTCCGTGTTTTGTCGCTTCTACCTTTTTCTAGACCCCTGCTATGTTTGACATAATATTGTTTTTCGTTGTGATGGTCAGAAATAAAAACAAACTGAACTGATGTCCACTGCATTTTCATGAAAACCTGGATCACTTTAGTTGCCAGGATTGCCAGATATTAAAGCCTAAACACGCATATTTTTAAAAATTGGCATCTTTTACCAAATTGGTAACCCTGTCTGACCGAGACCTCCAAAAACACTGCTGCTCAATGAAATAACTACGTATTAGGTAAAAATATTAAACATGATACAATTTTTACATAAATTTTTTTATTATAGTTTTTAAAAAAGTATCCCAATTAGGCGCCAACCAAAAAAACGCGCCCAACGCAAATTTTTGGCGCCTGGAGAAATCAAAAGTAGCCCAATTGGGCGTAAAAGCGCCCAATCTGGCAACCCTAGTTAGGACTTAGCACTTGGGCAGGCACTTTTACGTATTACACTGCCCGAAAAGGCAACCGCAACCATGCGTGACATACGACATGCTGATGTTGGTAGCGCTATCATGCGTGACATGACTCAGCACGTGATTAACTGGTCGCCTTTATCGAAAGATTTTGATACAAAGAAATTTAACTGAATGCATCGCCACAACCAACTTTGCCTAATGGTTAGGGCAGAGGAGTAGTAATTTCGATTGCATGGGTTCGATTCCCACCCTCTGCTAATACTATTTTTTCTTCAACTAAACTGAGTGCAAGAAGAATCGTAGTGACTGCAAACAATGGAGTTTATGAGAAAAGTTGTGACTAAAACACCAGTAATGTCATATACGATACGCATGGTTGCGGTTACCTCTTCGGGCAGTGTAATACGTAAAAGTGCCTACCTAGCACGGTAGCCACTTTAACAAGTCGAAATTCTGCCACTGAAATTGACTAGAATGCAACCGCCAACCAATCATAAGCTACGGTTTAAGTGACGTAAAAAATGGCGAAAAGAAGATCATAGAAAGCAAATTAAGTGATGGATTTTTTGTCAGCTGGTTGGCTTAGGGGTTAAGGTTAGGGCTAGAAAGTAGTCATTTCATTGACGCGTGTTCGATTCTCACCACTGCTATTGCTCTTTTTCTTCTGTAATTACCAAATAAAGTTCAAAACAAGCATTAACTCTCTGGATGAGTGCTAGAAGGGTCACAATTGGACGGTAGCCTCTTATAACACGTTCTGATTGGTTGGCGGTTGCATTGTAGTCAATTTCAGTGGCAGAATTTCGACTTGTTAAAGTGGCTACCACCTAGCACTTGCGTCTTGTGTCATAAACAGAGTTGCCATACCGTCCCTATTTCTTAGATTTATCCTTATTTCAAAGGGCAACATCTTAGAAAAATTAATTGTTCTTATTTTTAAGAAATATCCTTGCTTTTGACTTGAGTCCTTATTTTGTCTTATAATTAACAATTAAAAGTATTCTATATTTTTTTGGGAATACAGTCAACTCCGCTTAATTCGGACACTTTGGTTCCGCTCAGTTTTGGCCGAATTAAACTCAGAAACGGCTTTGTCCGAATTAAGCGGAAAATCAATTCTTCGTATCATGGTCATACGTAAAGGTAAATAACGGCAATAACGCATTAAAAATACTGTACTGTTGGTGTTGCGTAATGAATGAATTGCAGCTGCGCTATACTGCAGTAATTGGCACTGATCGCATATAACGCACAAGAATTATACCTGCAGGTTAGTTGTACTGTGCAGCAGTGGCGGCTCGTGTGATGGTGCTGTGGCGCTGCAGCACCACCAAATTTTTCCCTCGTTCTTCACGTTATAAGAAATGTAGCAAACGTTGTGATTTTTCATTATTTTTATTAATCCGTTTAGATTTGTAGACCTTTCCAACTTTTTGCTGCTGTTAACTGGAAACGCTTTCTGAGATAGGGAAAGTACCTCATTGTCACATGACTGCTTTTTGATGACGCTTTGGCTGGCGCAAAGACTAAAACAGCTCCAGGGCCCCGACGTCATCAAAGCAAACAAACCAAATGAAAGTCATGTGACAAGACGTAGTTTGGCTGCCTTAGAATGATGGGATGATCTTGGAGCAGTGTTGTGCGGATATTGAAATTTGATAATCCAATCCAATCCGAAATTTTTTAGAAATATCCGAATCCAATCCTGATCCAAAAATAATAGTAAAAGCAATATCCAATCCAGATTCGAATATCCGAAAACTAGCACTATACCGTACTTATAGCAGACATATGTTGCACTAACATTTTTTTCTTACCCTACCATCCTTGTCTCAAGTGCAGCATAACGAATTTATACTGATATTAAAGTAGCACTCAGCCTACCAGTAATCAATCTGAAACACAACAATAAACGACAATAACAAAACAAAGAAAATAACAGTGTAAGCATGCACAGTTGCACACACTTATCAAAAGCATACTGTTTTTGAATATAATGATACAAATGTCATTATAAGATCAGTGTATAATAAATTGTCACTAATCACATGCCCACTTCCATGAACCATACAGAAATGTAAGTCGTTCAGAAAACTATTCTTCCTCAGACCTAAACACAGAGTTGAGTACAAGTAAAGCATCACCAGTTGATAATGTGAATATAATCTAAAATGTCAAGTCAAAAGCATAATAGTATACTGCACAGCAGATCTACTATGGCAAACTTTTTAGCTTCTGCTGGGCACCGGCCAGCACTTTCTAGTACCGAGGTAGGCTACTTTCATCAACCTCTTAGCTTGGCGTGCCTGCCTTTGCTTAGTTGCTGGTTTGCTTCTGCTGACTGTGAGTACCGTACCTACATCGGTATCAGACTAGTGCTGCCAGATTTACGGAGGCTAGCTTCCCTGAAACGAAGAACAGCAACTACATGGAATTTGTGTCATTCAATTTATTAAAACGTAACTAAACAAAGTTAAACAGATTCGGATTCGGATAATCCGGCTTCGGATCCAGCTTGGGAAAAATTGAATCCAATCCAATCCGGATCCGAAAAATTTCTTCAAATCCGGCAGGATCAGACTCCAAAAATCCGGATCCTGAACAACACTGTCTTGGAGCTGTGTCAGGACAGCTCCAGGAGTTGCCAGTTTTGAGGTTTTCCCGCGGAATTGGATTATATTTGTTTTAGAGTCGCGGGAAAATTTTAGCAGTTGTGATTTTTTTTGTTTGGTTTCGTTATATTTTTACCAATGTTTTTTTGATTTTGACTGCATTTTGCGCGAGTTTGTCATAGTTAGGACTACTATTGGGCTTGTTTCATCTCCTGTGAGGGCTACTTTGGCTCCTGTGAGGGCAGCCGTGGCCGAGTGGTTAGCGCGTTGGGCTCGCAGTCGAGAGCCTGCATGTTCGACTCCAGCCACCCGCACTTGCTGTTGTTTCTCTGGGCAAGAAACTTAACGATAATTGCCTCTACCCAGTGATCGATTTCGAGTAATGGGTAGTACCAAATTTAAGTCATAAGTAAAGTAGATAACCGGAAAACAGACATTGCCGTCGGCTGCAGCGTGGGTCAGGTGTATGTCGGAAGGCGTATACCGATGCATAGCGCTCAAGTCCGCTTTCCCGCAATGCAGGATAAAGATAAACAAACAAACAATACTTTTCAGTAGCAACTGGACTGGGAATTTTAAAAACATCTGGCAACCTTGATTCAGCACCAAACCAAACCAACACTTCGAAGTAGAGAGATTTACCTGTTGTTGGCTGCAGTGGGCTACTGCGGTCCCACGAATTACCCATAAGTACCCATAAGCACCATAAGTACCCATAAGCCCCATAAGTCGCGTCGAATTACCCATAAGTATCCATAAGTCGCGTCGAATTACCCATACGCCCCATAAGTCGCGTCGAATTACCCATAAGCCCCATAAGTCGCGTCGAATTACCCATAAGCCCCGTAAGTCGCGTCGAATTACCCATAAGCCCCATAAGTCGCGTCGAATTACCCATAGGCACCATAAGTAGCATTGAATTACCTAGAAGTAACGTCGAATTACCCATAAGCCTGTATAGTGTAGAGTGTAGTCTATAGCCGTCTAGAAGCCTAGTAGTCGGTTGCATAGCCGAGTGGTGAGGAGCACTGGCTGGGCGTTCCAAAATATAGTTCTACACCGCTCAAGAGCAGGACACTTGAAGGCATGCCTAAAGGTGGACACAAAGATTGGCTTCGTTGCCTTCCCGTCCGCTTATGTGTAATCTGCAGTTTGCTGCAGCAGATGGAGTGTTTTGTCCGATAAAACACCTTAACATTAGACAATTTTCCCTATGAACCAGGTGACTGCAGCATGGCAATCGTTCTCGCACTCAGCCAGAGACTTAATTCTTGCTTTAAACTTGATAATTAAAGAAAAAAAAGAATAATGGCAAGGGTGGGAATCAAACCCGTGTCACCAAATTCAATAGCCTTTGCCTTAACCACTCAGCCACGCAAGAGCTCGTGAAACCTTCGCTTAATTTGTTTATATAGGTAATGTTTCGAGAACGCTCACAATATCATCAGTTTAGTTTGTTTTTATTTCTGACCATCACAACGAAAAAACAATACACGACAAACTTAGCACAGATCTATAAAAGGTAGAAGCGACAAAACGCGGACGTTATAACGTGCACAATACCAAAGCCTGCAGATTACATATACGCTGACATGAGGCGTAAGTAATTCCACGTTGCTTATGGGTAATTCGACGCGACTTATGGGGCATTTGGGTAATTCGACGCGACTTACGGGGCTTATGGGTAATTCGACGCGACTTATGGGGCTTATGGGTAATTCGACTCGCGTCGAATTACCCATAAGTCGCGTCGAATTACCCATAAGCAACGTGGAATTACTTACGCCTTCATGTCAGCGTGTATGCAATCTGCAAGTCGCTGTTGCGACTTGCGATCGTGTCACTTAAACTGATTGTCCTGCTTTGGTATCATGCACGTTATAACGTCCGCGTTTTGTCGCTTCTACCTTTTATAGACCTCTGCTAAGTTTGTCGTGTATTGTTTTTTCGTTGTGATGGTCAGAAATAAAAACAAACTAAACTGATAATATTGTGAACGTTCTCGAAACATTACCCATATAAACCAAATTAAGCGAAGATTTCACGAGCTCTTACGTGGCTGAGTGGTTAAGGCAAAGGCTATTGAATTTGCTGACACGGGTTTGATTCCCACCCTTGCCATTATTCTTTTTTTCTTTAATTATCAAGTTCAAAGTAAGAATTAAGTCTCTAGCTGAGTGCGAGAACGATTGCTATGCTGCAGTCACCTGGTTCATAGGTCTATAAAAGGTAGAAGCGACAAAACGTGGACGTTATAACGTGCATGATACCAAAGCAGGACAATCAGTTTAAGACAAACAAACAAACAAGTGACACGATCGCAAGTCGCAACAGCGACTTGCAGATTACATATACGCTGACATGATAGCGTAAGTAATTCTACGTTGCTTATGGGTAATTCGACGCGACTTATGGGTAATTCGACGCGAGTCGAATTACCCATAAGCTCCATAAGTTGCGTCGAATTACCCAAATACCCCATAAGTAGGGTTGCCAGATATTTTTCCTCAAAATAGTGAACATTTTGAAAGCGCGTGACCGCATCCTCAATGTTCTCAAAGCAGTGGCGTAGCCAGGAATTGTGAAAGGGGGAGGGGTTGACGGCCGGCGGGCGAGGCCCGACGGCGTCTTCGCCAAAGGCGACACCCAGTGGCGGGGGGTCTGGGGGGCCTCCCCCAGAAAATTTTGAAAAATGACTTTGAATTTGGTGCATTCTGAGAGCATTTTCAACCAAAATGTGGGTATAAATATTCCTGTAAAATGGTGCTGTCTGGTGGCATAGCAAAAGGATAAGATCATTATTTCTTGGGCATTTTTCGATAATAGAGCTATGTCTCTATGTTTTCTTGTTGCTAATTCCCAGCTGAGATATTTAAGTGTTTGGTATTGGCAAAACTCGCTTTTTTAATGCAGTTTCGTTTAAAATTAGGCAAACTTTGTTTTGAGGCATAGAGACTGAAAGCATCATTCTCAATATGTCACACGCGTGACAAAGGGGGGGGGGTAGTAACCCCCAAAACACTCCCCCTTGGCTACGCCACTGCGCTCATCTGTCCATATGTTACCCATAACACTGAAAATTCTCTCAACATTGGCATTATATACAGGGATAGACATTGTATACTGGACAAATTTTAACAATTTAGGTACAGTTTCTTTCTGAAAGAAGTTAGTCCACTTTTCCAGCGATGATCTTAATTCTTAACTTATTAGCCACATCACACATGATTGAGTAGCTGGCCTACACACTCTATAAACAAACAGTTAAATGGCCAAACTTCTAGGCTGTTAGTTGTTCAGGCTAGTGGCTTTCAGTTTGTCAGCTACCTAGGCTGTACAGTGTACACTCCACTGTTGGACTTCGTGCTGGCCAAGCCTGGCTTTGGCGAAATTACACTGGGGTAGCATATTAGGTGTTTTTCCTCAAAGCACCAGACTCATGTGCTTTTACTTTCTAAGCAGCAGAAGTGTATAGTCACTGGTTAATCCATGGCTATTGGCTAAAATATATTGACAGAATTGTAGACAAAAATTAATTGTCAAAATAGTGAACATGTTCACTATCACTATTAGCAAAATAGTTTACAGTGAACATTTTCTTAAAATAGTGATTTGTTCACTAAAATAGTGAACATCTGGCAACCCTACCCATAAGTCGCGTCGAAATACCCATAAGCAACGTGGAATTACTTACGCCTCATGTCAGCGTATATGTAATCTGCAGGCTTTGGTATTGTGCACGTTATAACGTCCGCGTTTTGTCGCTTCTACCTTTTATAGATCTGTGCTAAGTTTGTCGTGTATTGTTTTTTCGTTGTGATGGTCAGAAATAAAAACAAACTAAACTGATAATATTGTGAGCGTTCTCGAAACATTACCAATATAAACAAATTAAGCGAAGATTTCACGAGCTCTTGCGTGGCTGAGTGGTTAAGGCAAAGGTTATTGAATTTGGTGACACGGGTTTGATTCCCACCCTTGCCATTATTCTTTTTTTTCTTTATTATCAAGTTCAAAGCAAGAATTAAGTCTCTAGCTGAGTGCGAGAACGATTGCTATGCTGTAGTCACCTGGTTCATAGGGAAAATTGTCCAATGTTAAGGTGTTTTATCGGACAAAACACTCCATCTGCTGCAGCAAACTGCAGATTACACATAAGCGGACGGGAAGGCAACGAAGCCAATCTTCGTGTCCACCTTTAGGCATGCCTTCAAGTGTCCTGCTCTTGAGCGGTGTCGAACTATATTTTGGAACGTCCAGCCCGTGCTCCTCACCACTCGGCTATGCAGCCGACTACTAGGCTTCTAGACGGCTATAGACTACACTCTACACTATACAGGCTTATGGGTAATTCGACGTTACTTCTATGTAATTCAATGCTACTTATGGTGCCTATGGGTAATTCGACGCGACTTATGGGGCTTATGGGTAATTCGACGCGACTTATGGGGCTTATGGGTAGTTCGACGCTACTTATGGGGCTTATGGGTAATTCGACGCGACTTATGGGGCTTATGGGTAATTCGACGCGACTTATGGGTAATTCGACGCGACTTATGGTGCTTATGGGTACTTATGGGTACTTATGGGGCTTATGGGTAATTCGTGGGACCCGCCTAATGTTTTATATTAAGCTAAATTGTTACTGCTGAATGCAGATACGGGTAAATATTAAACTGCTACAGTAATTGTATTCTGCCATCTCAAAAAAAAACACATATTCAAATTCAAGTAGGCTTACAACACATACAAGTGAAACTGTCCTTCGATGTACCAGTAGGCCTAAGGGTACCTGCTGTTATTACATAATGTTTGGCGAGAAGCTCATTTTCAGATACATATACTTGTAAAATTCATCTCAATTATTCTACTTTTTACTGCTGCTTGTACGGACAGTTTTAGTAAGTTACCGTATCAAATTGTTGCAATATTTTCTGTATTTGGTATATTTAGCAATACTATGAAGAAAAAAAAGAAATGAAAAAGAATAAAGGGGTCCCACGAATTACCCATAAGCCCCATAAGTACCCATAAGTACCCATAAGCACCATAAGTCGCGTCGAATTACCCATAAGTCGCGTCGAATTACCCATAAGCCCCATAAGTCGCGTCGAATTACCCATAAGCCCCATAAGTAGCGTCGAATTACCCATAAGCCCCATAACTCGCGTCGAATTACCCATAAGTACCCATAAGTCGCGTCGAATTACCCATAAGCCCCGTAAGTCGCGTCGAATTACCCATTAGTCGCGTCGAATTACCCATAGGCACCATAAGTAGCATTGAATTACATAGAAGTAACGTCGAATTACCCATAAGCCTGTATAGTGTAGAGTGTAGTCTATAGCCGTCTAGAAGCCTAGTATAGTCGGCTGCATAGCCGAGTGGTGAGGAGCACGGGCTGGGCGTTCCAAAATATAGTTCGACACCGCTCAAGAGCAGGACACTTGAAGGCATGCCTAAAGGTGGACACAAAGATTGGCTTCGTTGCCTTCCCGTCCGCTTATGTGTAATCTGCAGTTTGCTGCAGCAGATGGAGTGTTTTGTCCGATAAAACACCTTAACATTGGGCAATTTTCCCTATGAACCAGGTGACTGCAGCATAGCAATCGTTCTCGCACTCAGCTAGAGACTTAATTCTTGCTCTGAACTTGATAATTAAAGAAAAAAAAGAATAATGGCAAGGGTGGGAATCAAACCCGTGTCAACAAATTCAATAGCGTTTGCCTTAACCACTCAGCCACGCAAACGCTCGTGAAATCTTCGCTTAATTTGTTTATATGGGTAATGTTTCGAGAACGCTCACAATATTATCAGTTTAGTTTGTTTTTATTTCTGACCATCACAACGAAAAAACAATACACGACAAACTTAGCACAGATCTATAAAAGGTAGAAGCGACAAAACGCGGACGTTATAACGTGCACGATACCAAAGCCTGCAGATTACATATACACTGACATGAGGCGTAAGTAATTCCACGTTGCTTATGGGTAATTCGACGCGACTTATTTAGCTTATGGGTAATTCGACGCGACTTATGGGGCTTATGGGTAATTCGACTCGCGTCGAATTACCCATAAGTCGCGTCGAATTACCCATAAGCAACGTGGAATTACTTACGCTTTCATGTCAGCGCATATGTAATCTGCAAGTCGCTGTTGCGACTTGCGATCGTGTCACTTAAACTGATTGTCCTGCTTTGGTATCATGCACGTTATAACGTCCACGTTTTGTCGCTTCTACCTTTTATAGACCTATGAACCAGGTGACTGCAGCATAGCAATCGTTCTCGCACTCAGCTAGAGACTTAATGCTTGCTTTGAACTTGATAATTAAAGAAAAAAAGGATAATGGCAAGGGTGGGAATCAAACCCGTGTCAGCAAATTCAATAGACTTTGCCTTAACCACTCAGCCACCCAAGCGCTCGTGAAATCTTCGCTTAATTTGGTTTATATGGGTAATGTTTCGAGAACGTTCACAATATTATCAGTTTAGTTTGTTTTTATTTCTGACCATCACAACGAAAAAACAATACACGACAAACTTAGCAGAGGTCTATAAAAGGTAGAAGCGACAAAACGCGGACGTTATAACGTGCATGATACCAAAGCAGGACAATCAGTTTAAGTGACACGATCGCAAGTCGCAACAGCGACTTGCAGATTACATATACGCTGACATGAAGGCGTAAGTAATTCCACGTTGCTTATGGGTAATTCGACGCGACTTATGGGTAATTCGACGCGAGTCGAATTACCCATAAGCTCCATAAGTCGCGTCGAATTACCCATAAGCTAAATAAGTCGCGTCGAATTACCCAAATGCCCCATAAGTCGCGTCGAATTACCCATAAGCAACGTGGAATTACTTACGCCTCATGTCAGCGTATATGTAATCTGCAGGCTTTGGTATCGTGCACGTTATAACGTCCGCGTTTTGTCGCTTCTACCTTTTATAGATCTGTGCTAAGTTTGTCGTGTATTGTTTTTTCGTTGTGATGGTCAGAAATAAAAACAAACTAAACTGATAATATTGTGAGCGTTCTCGAAACATTACCCATATAAACAAATTAAGCGAATATTTCACGAGTGCTTGGGTGGCTGAGTGGTTAAGGCAAAGGCTATTGAATTTGTTTACACGGGTTTGGTTCCCACCCTTGCCATTATTCTTTTTTTTCTTTAATTATCAAGTTTAAAGCAAGAATTAAGTCTCTGGCTGAGTGCGAGAACGATTGCTATGCTGCAGTCACCTGGTTCATAGGGAAAATTGTCCAATGTTAAGGTGTTTTATCGGACAAAACACTCCATCTGCTGCAGCAAACTGCAGATTACACATAAGCGGACGGGAAGGCAACGAAGCCAATCTTTGTGTCCACCTTTAGGCATGCCTTCAAGTGTCCTGCTCTTGAGCGGTGTCGAACTATATTTTGGAACGCCCAGCCCGTGCTCCTCACCACTCGGGTATGCAGCCGACTACTAGGCTTCTAGACGGCTATAGACTACACTCTACACTATACAGGCTTATGGGTAATTTGACGTTACTTCTAGGTAATTCAATGCTACTTATGGTGCATATGGGTAATTCGACGCGACTTATGGGGCTTATGGGTAATTCGACGCGACTTACGGGGCGTATGGGTAATTCGACGCGACTTATGGGGCGTATGGGTAATTCGACGCTACTTATGGGTACTTATGGGTAATTCGACGCGACTTATGGGGCTTATGGGTACTTATGGTGCTTATGGGGCTTATGGGTAATTCGTGGGACCGCATTAGGCTGCTAAACCATTGTTGATTAACTGTAAATTTTAAGGTTGATCAACCTAATTAGCTAGAGTTGATACGAAAGCTGAGCAGCAGATTAAGCTATTATTGTCATACAGTTTTTTGTACAGTATATGTGGCAAGTAAATTTCTTATTGTTTGTTAAATTATTGTATGCAGGTCACAAAGCTGTTCAACTGTTTATAAATTGTAAGCTAGGCAATAGGGGCTGCTCTAATAAACGAAACGTACAGGACTTACAAAAGAAGCAATTTTTTTGTGCAGTGAATTTTGATAAAACTCTGGTTCGTTTTTGATCTGCTGCACAATTTCAATATGCATTAACATTTTCTCTATTTTGTCATAGATGTAGTAGGCCTACATGCTAATAACTTGACACGCATGCCATCATACTAATTTTTCTGGATTTGGAGTGAATTCAAGAACTTTGGAAGTTGGATGGATATCGGAATCATGAGTACAGTATCCGAATACCACTTTTATACTTAAACGTAACCAAGGAGGAATTTAAAAAGTTTATTGGAGGAATTTATATTTCCACAGTTCTGGATTAGAAAGATTCTTTTCAGCAACAACAGAAAAGCTCTTCACATTCTTATTTCTTTTCGTGTCTGAGTGAGTTTGCGTATCAGGATTTCCTTCTCTATTACAAACTGAAAGCAAGAAAAGATATCGACTTGATGTTGAGGACGTAGTGCGTGAATGTACCTGTACCTACGTAATGCACTCACCGTCACAAACCATACCTTGGATATACTGTACAGTGTACACTGTACAGTAGAACTTGCATGTAAGTTACTGGTTCCACAACCAGCACATGCGAATAGAACATTGGGGATCTACCTTCCCTGATTCATGAACACTGTACAGTTACTCACGGCGTCAGACAGGGTGAAATCCTAAGCCCTTATCTTTTTGCTGTTTATGTAGATGACTTGACAAAGCGACTAAATGCATTATCAATAGGCTGCTACATCGGTCATGCATGTTTAAACAATCTTAAAACAATGAAAACTATTAATACTACAAAAGTGCTCAATGCTAAGCAAAAAAGCAAAGCAGAGCAAATTAAATCAAATATACTTATTACTATCTGAATCCTTAACAGCCTGTTTCACCTCAAACGGATCATCAGAAGAGTCCTATTCAAATAGAATCTATTATAGAAAGATTATATTTGAATAAGACTCTTCTGATGATCCGTTTGAGGTGAAACAGGCTGTTAAGTATTCAGATAGTAGCCTAATAACTATATTTGATGTAAACAATCTTATGTTTGCTGACGATATGTGTTGTTTTGCCCGGAGTTTGAAAGGTCTCCAAGCTATTTTGTCACTTTGTTCCGAATATGCTAAATCTCATGATATTATGTTTAATGCATCAAAGACACATTGCATTTGCTTTAGTAACAAACGCATGAACTTACAATGTGATTCTGTTGTGACCCTTCAAGGTCAACACGTTGAGTTTGTGCAGTCAACCAAATATATTGGTGTGCTTATTGATTACATGTTGTGTGACAATAGTGATGTAAAAAAACAAATCTGAGCTTTGTATTGTGCCGCTAATAATGTGCCTTCGTTTGTCAAACATTGTAGTGTGGATGTAAAACAAGCTACGTTTCGAGCTTATTGCATGCCTCTTAATAACGCACACCTATGGACCAATGTCTCTGTTAGATGGAAAAGAAAGTTTAAAGTTGCTTGTAAACAACAAGTTATATAGAGGTGTATTTGGTTTATGTGGATTTGAAAGTGTGAGCACTCACCAAGTTCGCTGTAATGTACTAACGATTGATGCTCTAGAGTCATTCCATTATAATTCAACAAATGGTGAACACCACCATCTCTTAGATTTTCTTCATTTTTACACATTTGGTACATAATTTAGAATGATTTTCATAACTTTTGGAATTTTTTTGATACCTTGTGTCGTTTTCAAGTTATCGCAATTTAAAGTTTTACATTTTTACCACTAGTTTCTTGTCCAATTATGATGAACAAAGTGTCTATTCCTATGTTCTCAGGGGTGAAGAATTCAATTATATTGAGAAAAAATGTATATATATATATTTTTTTTTGTAACGCTGCCCAGAGTCTGAAAATAACCTGATTTGTACCATGCTAAATGCGGATGTTCATTTAAAAATCGAAGGTTTGTGATGTTGCTTGTAATTTGTTGTACAAGGAAGACTGACATGCAGCCTACTCATTAGTAGTGGTAAAGTGTCATCGTCCAGCGATTTTCTCTTGTTTCACCTATGGTTATGTTTGTAGTTTTCTGACCTGAACGTGTATTTTTCTTTTCTTTTTTTCTTATATCACCACATGGATGTGTAACATGTATTGTATATTGTATATATATCTGAAGCAAATAAATAAGCAACGGACAAGTCGGGACCAGCGATATTCATTCGTTATATACGAAATTGACCCTCGGCACACCGCGCAGAGTTGCTACGTCGTATTCATTACGTCTCCAGAGTTAATTACAAGACGTTTTCAAGACATAAAAAACACTGTATTTCACTGTGAAATGAGTGCTGTCACAAGTAGAAGATCTGCAACAATAAATTTCTATTTTTCTTCATATATTCTGCTTTTTCTTTTTTGGCGTTCTGTTTAATATAGTGCTACAATATAGGCAACATACCTCAAGGTTTAATGGAAGAGAAAAGGAAGTTAGCCAGGGAATATGTTGATAAATATCTAAGTCCTTAACTTTTTCTGAGCTGTATGTATGTAATTTTTAATAGCCTAGCAGCGATTTAGCCAATTATAGATATGTAAAGTGCAGAAATTTAATTTTTTGCGTCTGCTTGATAAAGTTCAAATCGCGAAAGTTTTATCTTAACTTTTCATTACAATTTAGAGCTGAAGATGCGCACAGAATGCACCAAATTAAGTGTCATTTTTCAAAAATTTCTGGGGGGGAGCCCCCCAGACCCCCCGCCGTTTTACTCGCCTTCGGCGAAGACGCGGCCGGGCTGCGCCCGTCCGCAGCACCACCACTTTCACAGCTCACCGGCCGCCACTGCTGTGCAGTATTTCGATTCCAAGCGATTCAACCCGTGGATTCAACAAATGCCCCTGGTCCCGATAACATCTGCCCCGAACTTGTACTCCATGCTGGCACCGCCATGAAGTCTTGGCTGCGCAAATTTCTGTCTTCCTGCTTATGCCAACTCAAAGTCCCCAAAATTTGGAGACGAGCCAAAGTAGTCGCGATCCCTAAACCTCATAAGCCACAAGAGGATCCGAAGAGCTATCGACCTATATCTCTTCTCTGTATCCCTTTTAAAATCTTCGAACGTCTTATCTACACTAGAGTCGAACCAATTATAGACCCACTCTTGCCCCGGGAACAAGCTGGTTTTCGACGTGGAAGATCTACTGTAGACCAAGTCACTCTCATGACTCAAGACATCGAAGACTGCTTTGAGGCAAAGAAGAAGGCTGGTGCTGTGTTCCTTGACCTCACAGCCGCATACGACACCGTATGGCACCAAGGCCTCACCTGCAAACTCCTGCGCCTGCTCCCGGACAGGCACATGGTCAGCATGATCATGGAGCTCGTTTACAACAGAAGCTTTACCCTCACCACCGGAAGTGGTAAACCAAGCAGGTTACGACGCCTTAAAAATGGCGTCCCTCAGGGATCTGTCCTGGCCCCCCTTCTGTTTAACATCTACATCCACGACTTGCCAATCACGGTATCCGCAAAATACGCCTACGCCGATGATTTGGCCATTTTACACTTGTCGAATCAATGGGATACATTGGAAGAGACTCTAAACCAGGACATGTCGACACTTTCGGCATACCTCCAGAGATGGAGACTGAAGCTCAGCGAAACCAAAACAGTGACGACAGCCTTCCACTTAAACAACCGGGAAGCGAAGCGTGAGCTCAAGATCAACACCGATGGAAAAACCCTGCCCTTCTGCCCAAACCCTAAATATCTAGGGGTAGTCCTGGACAGGTCGCTCACTTACCGTCAACATTTGGAGTCACTACGCAAAAAGATCTCAACACGCACAGCTTTGCTAAGGCGTCTGGCCGGCTCAGGCTGGGGAGCCGGAGTCGATACCCTGCGCATTGCCACCATCGCGCTAGTTCACGCTCCAGCAGAATACTGTGCACCTGTCTGGAGTCGCAGTGCCCACTGCCATCAAATTGACACTGCCATAAATGACGCCTTGCGTATCGTGACAGGATGCCTGCGACCTACACCATCGGAAAATCTCCCTGTCCTTGCAGGCATCCAACCAGCTGAGCTTCGTCGCGAAGAAGCTATCCTGTCTCTTTCTCGTCGCGCTACGAACCCCAACCACTTGCTCTACTCAAGTCTCTATGAGTCTGTGAACGAGAAACCTCAGCGACTGAAATCGAGACACCCATTTGTACGTGCCGCACAACTCCTGATGAAAACTGCTGAAGACCAATCCATCAGTGCGGCTACCTGGGCGGACCACCAATGGAGCTCGGAGTGGAAGAAGAACTCCTCAAGACTCCAAAGTTTCATCTCCGACACCGGCAACCACCCAACCGGAATGCATTTGCCAAGGAAGGCCTGGGTGCGGCTCAACCGCCTGCGTACTGGCGTCGGACTATTCCGCTCGAACATGCACAAATGGGGGATGGCTCCATCCGCGATTTGTGAGTGTGGCAAGGAGGAACAAACCGTAGACCACACCATTTGTAATTGCGCCATCTACCATGCGCCAAATGGTGTGCGTGGTCTGCGTGAACTGGATGACAAATCAATTGAATGGCTGCTCGACACCTGCCCAAACATCTAGACCGCGTCGCCGCCACTGCCCAAGGGTGGTAAAAGGCAGAGCCCCTCGACCCTTGGAATGGCGAAGAAGGTTCAAACGAAGAAGAAGAAGAACAAATAAATTACTGTGTAACACACACATATAGGGTTAAAATAGTACAGTAATTCTTCAAATACTGTGTCCGAATTAAGCAGAGAATTGTCCGAATTAACAGGAGTTTTTTATGTGCAATTTTCACTTTTGTTTCACTTTTCAAGTGGATCAATCAGTCAATCAATCATTTTATTTTTCGTCATTAACGCGTCCGGGACGAAAAAGATACTAACTACAAAAATCGATATAGACCTACCAGCACGTTAACGAACGGGAAAAGGTGGCAAAACCTTGAAAGGTTTAAAACGTGCCTGAATGAAAAATTATGTAGTAGGCTATATATCAGTAGTTAGCACGGCCACAAAACCCAAAAAACAAATAGCAAAAACAAAAACAGAGAGAAGCACACATGTAGTAATATTTTCTGTTGCTCTACATGCTGGTTAGCGTCATCGTCTCTTTTCCGGTCAGTAATGCGTTTGTGGAGCAGGTGTTCAATCAATCAGATTACTACTGCTACATGTAAAGGTAAGCCTGGACTGGAGCTGTCATGAGATGCAGAAAGTGTTTTCTACGAACAAGGAGTTACATCAGTTACATCGTTACATTGTCGGCATCTGTGGCCGAGTGGTTAGCGCGTTGGGCTCGCAGTCGAGAGCCTGCATGTTCGACTCCAGCCACCCGCACTTGCTGTTGTTTCTCTGGGCAAGAAACTTTACGATAATTGCCTCTACCCAGTGATCGATTTCGAGTAATGGGTAGTACCAAATTTAAGTCATAAGTTGAGTAGACAACCGGAAACAGACATTGCCGTCGGCTGCAGCGTGGGTCAGGTGTACGTCGGAAGGCGTACACCGATGCATAGCGCTCAAGTCCGCTTTCCCGCAATGAAGGATAAAGATAAAACAAACAACAAAACAAACAAACAATACTGGAACAGATCGCTTCTGGCAAAAACTATCACCTTTGAAAAACAAAAACGTTTGTATTCTTTCGTATGAAAATTTAATTTTTAGGTTGTCCTTATTTTGGGGTCTATGTCGATGGCAACCCTGATCATAGGCTTAAAAATAACCACCATCATTCTGGCCAAATATTTTTTCCTCTTTCCTCTTTCCGCCTAAAAAAGTTATCCGTGAATAAGTGCGAGGCATAAAATGCGACCTGACCATAGACATCTTATTATAACTAGACCGCGCATCGTCACTTCTCTCGTTTACGATTTTTGAAGAAGCACGTTCAGATGTCCGCCATTGTTAGTGTAGCTTACCTATTCCGCGCGTTTGTCAATGCTTTTGTAGGGACTCGTAATGAATTTTCATTGTTTTTAATTCAATTCAATTTATTTTTCCTTGTCAGAATGCAAAAGAAATGATATTGTGAAAAAGAAATACAGGAACAAAACCAACAAAAGGAAAAGGTGGCAAAACCATAATGGTTTAAGACGTGCGTGAAAGGATCTAATATTGCGGTATATGAATCGATAAATATACAGTAGTTAAGCACGGCCACCAAACCTGATACTTTAAAACAAGTAGAAGTAGATGAATTAGTTAAGAATCAGTCGCCTCCTCGTTCCTGAAACAACTGGAGCGCCAATTCTTAAAGCAATGAGAACCCGACTGAACACAACTTAACTTTCTACAAAATGAAATTCTCTCATAATATTTGCGTTTCTTAAAAAACTCAGTTGTTGTGAACAAATAATTGACAAAACAAATAGTTTTCTATGCAACAGCACAACCGCAGCTTTTACCAGGATTCTGTTCAATAGAGATTGATTGCTTTCAATTTTCTCCGTTGTAGCAAAACGTTGCATTATGCTGACATTCCAAACATTTCCGTTTTTTATCAGTTTACAAAAAAGCTGCAATTTCGTACATTGCTGGTGCTGCCAAAATGTGCGCAAAGATAACGTTATGTGCAAGGTGCCGCTTTGAACTGAGTTCACACACTTCACCTGTTCAACCCAGCTTCTTATCGTTTAAAGATAGCAGTGGACTTTTTAAACCTTCTTTCAGTGTTGTATATATTTGTGAGGAAACTGAATTAGCCTATGCATTAAACGGTTACTAACTACCACAGCTGGGAAATTACCTCTTCGTCCAGGCATTGTGGAAGCTATTACGGTAGCTGTGCTTGGAAATATAAATCATTCCAAGATATTTACTAATCTCACGGATCATGTGTATGAATGCACCGTTACCGATAATCACATTTTTACGCTAGTCAAAATTGTATCCAAATGTTATTTAAAATTTAGGTTTTAACACACTGGTAAGGAAACCTGCAAGCAAATACAAGGTAAATTGGTTCGTAAAACGCTTAACAAAACAATACTTTTCAAACACCAATAAACCACTTCCTTTCGACATCACATCAGTATTGATGAATATTTAATTTGTTTTGATTTTGTTGAGCTATACGTTATAGCCGCTATAATATAGCGTATCATTCGCTTAGGTTTGATGTAATAAACTGTTTGTTGCTATTTTTACAATAGGCTAATCATCAGCTCAGCTGTAACGCCAAATTGAATAAGAGTTCTGCTGAACTGCTGGAAATGATGAATTCAGTGTATCATATACGTGCTCTCTCATCGCAGTGTTTTTGCTTTATATTATATACTGTATGAATAATTCTGTGCAATTTAACACATGCTTTTATTCATTTCATAAATGAATAAAACCTCAAATTATAGTTAACAAGTTAGTTTTCTGCAGAAGCGCAACCAGCTCAGAAATGTTATCGTTAACAGCGCAGCTTTCACGCGAGTTTGAGACACTAACAATGGAGGACGCCTTTTTTCAATTTCTTCAATCGAAATGCGAGAAGCGCAGTCTAGTTATAATAAGATGTCTAAGGACCTGAGCTACTTTCGACAAATCTCAAATAAAAGTAAGCGCAACCAGCTCAGAAATGTTATCGTTAACAGCGCAGCTTTCACGCGAGTTTGAGACACTAACAATGGAGGACGCCTTTTTTCAATTTCTTCAATCGAAATGCGAGAAGCGCAGTCTAGTTATAATAAGATGTCTAAGGACCTGAGCTACTTTCGACAAATCTCAAATAAAAGTATAATCCGCAACACGTGCCACTTAAATTTTATATGCATCGGATTCAGTATTAAATGACCTTTCCACAGGTGTGCACCAATAGGTGAGTATTTAGTAGGAACTCCTAGCAGAACGGTTCAAAGATGGAGGATATATTTACGATAATCAAGAAAATAGGCTACTGACCTCTCAGACCCCCCCAGAAAATTTTGAAAAATTACTTTTAATTTGGTGCATTCTGAAAGCACGTTTAACAAAAATTTGGGTATGAATATTATTGTAAAATGGTGCTGTCTGGTGGCATAGCAAAAAGATAAGATCATATTTTTCATTTTTTTGGAAATAAAGCTAAGTCTCTAGCCTATGTTTTCTTATTGCTATTTCCTGGCTGATATTTGAATGTTTGGTATCGGCAAAACTCGCTCTTTTAATGTAGTTTCGTTTAAAATTAAGCAAACTTGGTTTTAGAGACATTAGGTTGATTGCTTTTTTTCCAGATTTTGCACATGGTGAAATGTTGCGGGTGGCCTAAAACCATGTAAGCTTGTAAAGGTGGCCCGACGCGACAATCTCAGCACTTGCCTCATCCTAAAGCTACAACTGACTTCAAGGATACCGATACTTGCTTGTGAATCGAATTGATTTTTTTCCCATTGGAAGTGGCAAAAATTACCTTATACTGCATTTTCTGAGTAAATTGCGGGCCCTCTAATTTGCGGGCACTGTGCGATCGCACGGTTTGCACACCCCAAAGACTGGAAATGCACTCACACTCCGGAACTGGACTCTAAACGAAAATAAAACAATTTCATCGGTCCGTATAGTGTTAATATTCTCGGTCATTTAGTAGGGAAAGCAGAGGGAAAAGTATAATAAAACCTGATCCAGAACGATTGCGACCCCTCAAAGAACTTCTACCCCCTGGAAATGCAAAGTCGTTAAAGAGGGCCCTAGGGTTATTTGCTTACCATGCTAAATAGATATACCGGTTTTCTGATAAAATCTCCCGTTTGAAACAAGTGAAGTCATTCCCGTTAAATGATATCGAGTTAGAAGATTTCGAGGATCTGAAGAGAGACATCGAAAGAGCTTCACTGCGTTCCACATATTAGGATCTACCGTTCGTTGTGGAATGCGATGCGTCAGAGGTCGCAGTCTCAGCAATCTTAAATCAGGCCGGGCGACCTGTAGGCTAGCGTTTATAAATCATTCCAAGGAGGTGAAGTACATTATCCGGCTGTGGAGAAGGAGACTACTGCCATTGTGGAAGTGGTGCGAAAATTCAGTCACTTTCTTTCTCGTCAACATTTCACTTTGGTTAGCCTACTGATCAGAGGTCCGTAATAGCGTTCATGCTAGACAACCGTAAACGAACAAAAATTAAAAACAATAAAATCCTGACGTGCTGGCGGCTTGAACTATCGTCGTATAGCTACACAATCAAATATAGGCAGGGGAAAAATAACGTCGCCCCTGATTCATTGACTCGGGCTTTCTGTACTTCGATATCGTCAGAGCTTGACCTCGCGAACATATGCACTCAGCCAGTGGAAGCTCGTGCTATGGGGCTGCAGCCCCACCTGAAAGAAATAAAAGAGGGGAAATATGTTTTTTACTGTGTTTGTCGGACCCGGTTACTTTTTTAATCCAAGAATTGCGGATCGAAAATTAAAATATTAACAGTTTCGTTTGGCAACACCGATTTTGGGCAAACTTCTCGGTAACGCCTAGAACATCACACGCCCAGGGCGAAAGAGAAAATTGAATTGAGTCCTGTTTTTGTCATGAGTTACCATGGGGGGTGGGGGAGACAGGTTATACCTGGGACTGGTATATAAGTCCCCCCCCCACCCCCCCTTGGTAACTCATGACAAAGACAGGACTCAATTCAATTTTCTCTTTCGCCCTGGGCGTGTGATGTTCTAGTCTTTTCCAAACTTCTCAGTAGCCACAGATTCTGGATTTCAAGCTCTCTGATTGGCTAAAAATTATCCTTGAAGCTCCACCACGTTTGGTATTTTACAGCAATTTTTTAATCTGTTGGGGCTGCATGGAAAACAGTCCCACCTAACCGAATAACTTTACAGACTTTTTAAAGTTAGTTTTTACTTCGCAGAGTAGCGATGAGCCATGAATGTAAAAGTGTTAGCTGTAGAGTTAGGGTATTCAACAGATTATAGGAAGTGCTAGTCCAGCCTAGGGCATCTCAAAAACCACTTGAACCTTATATGCAACGTCTAGGCTAGCCAAAACTAAGCTCAATACCAGTAAAGTTTGTCTCTAAAGCAATACTGTTAGTTTTTTTTTAATTTACAGCTTAGGAATACATCAACTTTTCAACAAAGTTTGAATGCATTTTTTCAAAATTTGGGGTAAAACCATGCTCAGAACGCACCAAATTTAATGCAATTTTTCAAAAAATTTCTGGGGAACCACCCAGCGAAGTCGTTCGCCTTTGGCAAATTCAGCGACGGGCTTTGCCCTCCCCCCACTATTTATTGCAGCCCCACTGATATCGTTAAGGATTATCTGTTGAAGCGTGGAATTGCTTCTATAGCAAATCATCGACGTATCACCCGACTGGAAATTCACAAGTCGAACGCTACATTGGTAGCCTATTTATTGGAAGTCGATTCGTCTGGCTCTGAAATCAAAGACCTTCCTATCTCTTGCTGGGAAGCAATGCTCCCAGATGCGCTTCGCGCAACCCGCTCTTTTTTAAATAGGCCTACCTCGACTAATGCAACTCCACACGAATTATTCTTTCAATTTGACAGACGCCCTTGCTCAGGAAAATCCATACCAACGTGGCTTACACATTTCGGCCCAGTATTGTTACGTGACTTTGTAAAAACACACAAAAGCGATGACTTGGTCCAAGAAGTTCACTTGCTAAAAGCCAACCATAACTATGCATTATGCAAGTATCCTGTATCCTGATGGGAGAGAGAGTCACGTCTCAATCAGCGATCTGGCTCCTTGTGTGAACCAACTCAGCGGAACGGATTAGGTTCCACGTCCCATGCCACCGCTCGACGGAGAGACCCAGCCACTCGCCCAGAATCATGAGGAAGTTGCTGGCGGTGAGTCTACTCGCAGTAGGCTACTTCATCCGTAAACCTGCCTTACGCAGATCCACTCGATCTAATCTTGGGGTCCCCCTACCAGATACGGTGACGCAGTTTCGTATTGAGCGGGTGTTAATGTTGTGGATTTCCCTAAAACGTGCCTGAGTTCATTTGTATTCGTTGATTGACATGTTTGTTTCACTCTCTCTGTAGCCTACTGTGTCTGAATTCCTTTTGCGTTTACTAATCAGTTCGTTACAAACCCGATCTGTTGTAGCCTACAAGTGTTTATAGTTGCCAGTCAGATGCCTAATTCTATTCTCAGTTATGTGCTATATTTTCAGTAACTCTTTGTGTTTTTAGATGCTTCACTTCTAAGTTAATTAAAGCTTTCAATAAAGTAAAGTTTTATCACAGACAGCACGCTTCCTGCTATCCTTTCTACTCTAAATGAAATCTTAATGAATTAGAACAAAAAAGTCCTATACGCAGTCAGGCACGAGGACTTCGTCATTGCATTTACTTTGAATTTGTGCTGTCCTTAAAAGTAAGCAAAAATTAATTCCTTTATTTTTATTAGTATTCGTATGTTATCTATTTACTATACTTTCGAGAAACGTGCCTTTAAATTTTCGTCCAATTCAATGGACCTTACCTTTAACATTGGCTATGCATTTTAGGCGTTCAAATGCCTTCTTTCGTTAACCAAAGGAGTGTCAGATAAACTCCAAAGCAAAATCTTGGATGTAGTATCTGTCTTTGATCGAGTGGAAGATCTGCTTGCAACAGTCAAAACTCTTCGCAATGACAAGAAGTTTGGGGAATTTTTTAATGAGGCCGTATAGCAGTGTGTCAGAAGAAGGCCTATATCATTAGCGGTTTTCAGATCGATGCTGGCAGCTCTGGTAGCTCACGAAAAAGAAAAAATTCAAAACGACTTGACGAAAATCGTCACACTGTCGATAACTTGCTGGAAAAGATCGCTTCCGCGTGCAGCAGTGTTGTACGGCGTCAACTCTTTGTTGACGCTGAGGCTAGCGCCGTCATTTTTTTTTTAATTGGCGGAAGTGATAGCGCCGTCAACTATTTTGCCGATTTTAAGCGTCAAGCGCTATGCGTCAATTTTTGTTATCTTGTTTCACAATGTATTTTGGTCAGTGCGACTCAACCGAATTACCGGTGTTAGATTTTCAACAGGTCCTTGATAGGCCTGCCTTTCGTTTTACCGCATTACTCCCGTTAATTTGTGTATTCGCCACCTAGCGTCGTTTCCCCTTCATTGTTATGTTATCGCTCTTTGCAAATGGCAACACTCACCACGAGATTGTCTATGGAACTTTCGAGACGTTTTCGTTTTTGCTGCTAGTTTGCCAGCTAGCCGAACTTGTTAGTTACTGTAGTTTGTGACTGAAAGTTGATTGATTGATGTTTATGCTTTGTTAGCTGCTTCTCTGTTATGTATTTCTACAGGACTTTTTGACAACTGCTATGGTACAGTAATACTTATTTGCGTGTAGGCTGAATTCCATATTTGCAGCTTGCTATCTCTCAAAGTTCAACTTACTGGTGAGCGTACTTGTGATGTAATAATGTTTTGTATAACTGAATGTTGACTGTCTACCGTAAACAAACGTAACGTATCTCTGATGTGCGTAAATTGTTGTTAGGCTAATACTTCAAACTTAAATATTGCAGAGTCAATCACTATAGAATCCTTCGCGTACAAGTGCATCATTTGGCATTACTGATCCGGTCATACTACCGGTATGTTTGTTATTCTGAATTGTATGATTGATTGATTTGTGTCGTGAATTGTGGATTTATGTTTACTACTGAATTATTGACCAATAATTTGTCAGCCTAATGGAAATTAATTCTCGTAAACCGATCTTAACTAGGCCAAGTGAATTGCCACGTTTCTTTGTTTTTTAATGATTATTGACCTAGCGTTATGGTTGTACGGTACGGTAGCCTACGTAATAATTGTGTAAGGTAACATCGCGAATTTATTTATTCAGTGCGTCATTGGCCAACCTGTGGAACTTGTGTACCGTACAGTGGATTGAGAACTGTTTGTCAACAAATTTGGTACGTTTATCAGTTCGACTGTTATGCTTGCTGAATTGTGACTAGTGTCTTATGTTGTGTTATTTCTTGACAGAAAAACCGTATAAACTTCATTGCTGCGAAGCAGTCATTGGAAACCGAGTGATTTCTTCAAGTTGGCGTGCTTTAACAGTGCTCAGTCCTGCCGGGTGGATTAGGAAAATCGTGACGTCACCGGCGCAATTAACTACCGCACCTGTTGTGTTCGCGTCGCACACAACATCGTTTTTCAAATTTGTCATCAAAGCTTGACCATCTTTGAACTAAAGCTGATTTCGTCAATTGTACCGAACTGCTGATCTTCACCAACCTGACGATCAAATTTGCGTTTACTTACCAAGTTCCCATCAGCGTTACGTGACATCTCTCATTTGCTGAAGTTAGCTTATGCTGTTACGAAGCGGATTTGCATACACAGTTATGAATTCCAAAGCCGAAGCTATTCAACAAGCAGCTGATACTTTGAGAGACAGCTACAAGCGTGGTGAACAGCTGATGAGCAAACGTGAAAACCTCACAGAAGTACAGACTATCCTGTTAGAAATTGACAAAAATTATGCCTCTTTAATGGCGCTTTGTGTCGATGTCCCTGACAATGAACAAATTCCAGGAGGTCTTTCAACCAAACGGGATTACATTCAAGGTAAAGAAGAATTTGCTGATAGAGCCAAACAGTGGTTCACGGAATGCGAGAGGACAGACACTAAAACTCCTCCACTACGTTCACATCACTCGTCCTTGCGTACCCATTCTCACCGCTCCAAATCCGGAAGCATTCGGTCATCGAGTACAACGTACAGTTTGCGTCAACGTGAAGCACATGCCAAATTGGAACTAGCTCGTTTGACAAAAGAACAGAATGATGCCAGGCGACGAGAGGAAGAAGAACTAGTTCGCATGGAACAGGAGAAAGCTCAGATGGAACAGGATAAAGCTCGCTTGTTCGCTCGCATGGAACAGGAGAAAGCTCAGATGGAACAGGATAAAGCTCGCTTGTTCGCTCAGATGGAACAGGATAAAGCTCGCTTGTTCGCTCAGTTGGAACAGGATAAAGCTCGGTTGGAGCAGGATAAAGCTCGCTTTGAACGTGAGAGAGCCGAAGCTGAAGACCTGCGTCAAATTAAAGCTGCCGAAACTGAAGCCGCACTCTGGCAAGATGATTCTTCTTCGGTTATCAATATTGGATCAATGACACCCGTACGATTGCCACAGCAAACCTTCACTCACAAAGACACACACCTGGAACCTCTGCGTCACGGTGATGAGCGGCACAAACAAGAACCAACTGCAACATCTGCAAGAATGCCAGACCAAAAGGTAAATTACCCTTGTTATTATACTAGCCGACAACCTGATCTTTCAGAACGACTTCTACCTAAACCAGATGTTAAGAAATTCTTTGGTGACCCACTCGATTTCTGGGCTTTCTGGCACCGTTTTAAGTCCCATATTTCTGATTGGTTGACACCCGACAGGAAGATGTCTTACCTCATGCAGCACTGCTGTGATGCAGTCTGTGAACAAATAAGGCACCTTGCCGATAGCAGCGAAGGTCACAACTGCTATGATGAAGCGTGGGAAGAATTAAAACGGAGGTATGGCCAACCACACGTTATTGCGCATGCTTGCGAGGAACGCTTGAGAGCTGTTACCAGAATTTCTCACCACGAACCCGAACAATTGGAGAAGTTGTCCGTCCTGTTAAAAAGATGTTGTTCATCATTGAGCTCAAACACCGAAGCTTCGAACTTGGATACCGTGCAGTTTATCACCTGCCTTGCAAATAAGCTGCCAGCGTCTCTGAAAGAAAAGTGGGTAATTGAAGCTCTGAAAATCAATGACGACACTGGAAAAGTGGCTGGATTCCAACATTTTGCTGACTTCATAACGAACGAATCTAGGATTGCCAATTCAATCTATGGCGTGAAACTCTTTTCATCAAATGCCGACAAACTTAACAAGCCTGACACCAAAGGGAAACAAAAGGCTGCACTGTTTAACGTAGTGACAAAACCTACTGAAAGATCTGGACAGCTCCGAATTGGCAACAAGCGACTCATACAATGTATCCTGTGCGATAATACACATTATTTGCAACACTGCAAAGAGTTCAAAGCCCAATCCGTCACTGAACGGGAGCAATTTGTAAGGAAGAACAAATTGTGCTTAAACTGTCTTGGACCAGATCACATACGTGCCGACTGCAGAAGCCGAGGTAAATGCACTGAATGCGGAAGCTCATCACATCATTCTCTCTTACATCGGTATCTGGTCACAACTGGAGAACAAATCCAGAGACGACACCCCAACCCCATTGCTAATAGAAGAAAGGATAGCCAGCCAGATGATCCCGGAAGAAGACCATCAGAAAGGAACACAAATGAAGTTGTAGAAACCTTCCATTCCAGAACCAGCAACTCGGCAACTTACTTGGACATCGTTCCAGTACGTGTGACAGGAGAAGGAAAGGTAATACATACTTATGCTCTCCTAGATTCTGGTTCAAACCGCACCCTTTGTGAACAAAAACTTGTAGAGATGCTTGAACTGAAACCTGAGCCATCTGGTGACTTCCAGGTGCAAACACTGTCTTCGAGTGGACCATATTCCTTCAGTTCTTCAACTGTATCGTTGAAAGTTTTACCAGTAGTTGGCGGCGAAGTGCAAGAACTGACAGATGTGATCGTCGTTGACAAGATACCTACCAAGCCAACTCCAGCGCCTTCTCCGGAGTACCTGCAAACGCACAAGCACCTCCAAGGCATTGACTCGAAGCAACTGGACCATGGTACAGTTACACTGTTGATCGGAAATGATCATGCTGTCGCCCACCGATGCATTGAAAGCCGCTTTGCACCTAACCCGAAGCAAGGACCTGATGCAGTCAGGACACCCTTAGGCTGGTTGCTTAGAGGTACTCGACCAAAAGAAACAGGCGTAGGCAATTTCGGTGCTGAATCTGACATTTCAAATTTTCTTGTCCTTGACACGAAGCAGAACCCTGCTGACCAAGCTTCAAGGGGCATGACGGCCAAAGCCTTGATGAATTCTGGGATGTGGCTCAATGGTCCAGATTTTCTGAGGAAACCCCCAGAAGAGTGGCCCAATCAAACTGCTCAGAAACCACAATCTGAAAATATCTTTGCTGCTTACAAACCAAAGAGGAAAATCGAAACCTTTACTGCTTCTACGACTGAAAGCCAAGGAACCAACAAGTTAATCTCCTACTTCTCATCTCTGCGCCGACTGAAACTATCAGTAGCTTGGTTCCTGAGATTCAAATCGTACTGTACTTACTGATGCGCATGAAGAAAGAAACCCAGATTACACTGAAAGGACCAATCAGTGTGCCAGAACTTGATGAGGCAGAAATTGAGTTAATCAAACACGAGCAGCGTCAGAGTTTTCCTGCCTGGATCAAATCTCTATCCAAAGGAGAACACCCAAACATGCCCAAATCCAAGAGGATCCCACTCGAAAAACTCAGCCCTGTCCTAATGAAAGATGTTCTACGTGTTGGCGGACTAATCGACAGAGCCGACTTACCGTTCGAAACGCGACATCCTGCTATCATAGCTCCAGAGCGCCACTTAACGGACTTGATAATTGAACATTGTCATACTAACGAATCGAAGCACATGGGTGAAAGCCATACACTGAACAATATTAACCAAAAATACTGGATAGTTAATGCCAAAGTTGCGGTTAAAAGGGTACTTGCAAGATGCCTGCCTTGCCGGCGAAGGACCGCAAAACCTAGACAACAGCTCATGGCAGAACTGCCAGAAGCAAGGTTACAAATGTCACAGCCACCATTCTCACAGACTGGCGTTGACTTTTTTGGGCCGCTGAATGTCCGAAACAGACGAAGTGACATTAAGAGATACGGCTGCCTTTTCACATGTCTCACAACTAGAGCCATTCACTTGGAAGTGGCACCAGACCTGACAACTGGCGCATTCATAAATGCCCTACGGCGTTTCATAGCTCGCAGAGGCCCCATCAAGAAAATCTTCTCTGACAATGGAACCAACTTTGTGGGTTGTGAAAGAATCTTGAAGCAAGCCATCGATGAGTGGAATCAGAACCAGATCCACCAGAGCCTTCGACAACAAGGAATAGAATGGTCATTCAACCCCCCAACAGCCAGCCATATGGGCGGAGCCTGAGAGAGAATGATTCGCACAGTACGTCAAATTCTTATGAACATCTTACCAAAACAACCACTCGATGATGACACATTGCACACATTACTTCTTGAAGTAGAAGACATCGTCAATTCAAGACCACTCACCGATGTGAAACTGGAAGTTGATGGCGACTTACCCCTGACACCTAACCACTTGTTGAAGTTGAATTCTTCATCGAATTTACCGCCAATGTTAAGCTGCGACAGAGATGGCTACCGACCAAGTGATCGATACCGCCATGTGCAGTTTCTGGCAGACACCTTTTGGAAGCAGTGGGTTAAGGAATACCCACGATCTGTGATGTCAAGAGCAAAGTGGCTTCACAGAAAGGAGAATATCCGAAGAGGAGATATCGTCCTTTTGATTGATGACTCTGCTCCCAGACAACGATGGCCACTAGGCAGAGTAATTGAAACATTTCCTGATCGTCACGGCGTTGTTCGTTCCGTAGAAGTGAAGACTGCAACCGGATCTCTGAAGAGACCAATATCCAAACTTTGTGTAATTGTTCAAAGGGAAGAAGATGATCCAGATGAAGATGAGACACCAATAGACACCGTTGAGATTTTGCTGGAAGATCAGAGCGATGAGGAAGAGACAAAGGACTGAACTGTTACATGACAATAGACTGTTGAAAAACTTTTATTCATGAAAAGAACGAGCCAGTTTGGCCCTTCTTTGGCCCGGGAGTGTTAGATTTTCAACAGGTCCTTGATAGGCCTGCCTTTCGTTTTACCGCATTACTCCCGTTAATTTGTGTATTCGCCACCTAGCGTCGTTTCCCCTTCATTGTTATGTTATCGCTCTTTGCAAATGGCAACACTCACCACGAGATTGTCTATGGAACTTTCGAGACGTTTTCGTTTTTGCTGCTAGTTTGCCAGCTAGCCGAACTTGTTAGTTACTGTAGTTTGTGACTGAAAGTTGATTGATTGATGTTTATGCTTTGTTAGCTGCTTCTCTGTTATGTATTTCTACAGGACTTTTTGACAACTGCTATGGTACAGTAATACTTATTTGCGTGTAGGCTGAATTCCATATTTGCAGCTTGCTATCTCTCAAAGTTCAACTTACTGGTGAGCGTACTTGTGATGTAATAATGTTTTGTATAACTGAATGTTGACTGTCTACCGTAAACAAACGTAACGTATCTCTGATGTGCGTAAATTGTTGTTAGGCTAATACTTCAAACTTAAATATTGCAGAGTCAATCACTATAGAATCCTTCGCGTACAAGTGCATCATTTGGCATTACTGATCCGGTCATACTACCGGTATGTTTGTTATTCTGAATTGTATGATTGATTGATTTGTGTCGTGAATTGTGGATTTATGTTTACTACTGAATTATTGACCAATAATTTGTCAGCCTAATGGAAATTAATTCTCGTAAACCGATCTTAACTAGGCCAAGTGAATTGCCACGTTTCTTTGTTTTTTAATGATTATTGACCTAGCGTTATGGTTGTACGGTACGGTAGCCTACGTAATAATTGTGTAAGGTAACATCGCGAATTTATTTATTCAGTGCGTCATTGGCCAACCTGTGGAACTTGTGTACCGTACAGTGGATTGAGAACTGTTTGTCAACAAATTTGGTACGTTTATCAGTTCGACTGTTATGCTTGCTGAATTGTGACTAGTGTCTTATGTTGTGTTATTTCTTGACAGAAAAACCGTATAAACTTCATTGCTGCGAAGCAGTCATTGGAAACCGAGTGATTTCTTCAAGTTGGCGTGCTTTAACAGTGCTCAGTCCTGCCGGGTGGATTAGGAAAATCGTGACGTCACCGGCGCAATTAACTACCGCACCTGTTGTGTTCGCGTCGCACACAACAACCGGCTTTCGCTTTAGTTGGAATAACTACCTGGAATACAAGCGGAAGAAGTTCGCCAAATGGTGATCATTCATATCGTGAGCAGTAGCCTATCGAGAACGAGGGATCAGAGAGAGAAAGCGAAAAATCAATGAATGTCATCGTGGAGGTTGAAGATAGTTTATTTCAAGAGTTCTATGCCCTTGAAAAGAGCGATTTTGTTGCAGTGGACCTTGTTAAAAGGTTTATATAATTATGCTAAACCATCACAGCACGCTTGGAACAGTGATAGCCTACATTTCCGACTGAACGTTTTCAAGGCTTGTTTTTGCAATACAACACACCAATATCATCCAACGATGCTGTGGTACACATGTTTTCACTTGAAAAGGACACTATACGTCCCAAACGCAACAAATTGTCAGACAAACATTTTGAAATGCTTGTGTTTCTACAAGGAAATAACTAGTAGGCTAAGCAGCTAATTACAATACAGTCTAAAAACACAATACCTGCTCTTTATTCATAGCTATTGTATTGTTATAGTCTAAACTTGGTTGAAATACGTCCGTTTTGTGAGACCCTGGCTAAAATAGCGCTAGAAATTAGCGCTGACGCCGTCAATTTCTTTAAGAGCTGACGCCCTGACGCAGTAGGCTACTTTACGCAGGAAAATTATTAGGCAATTTGCGCTGACGCTGACGCCGTCAATTTATTTCATTACAACGAGAAGATATTTACAAACTCGAAATTGCCAATTTATGCATAAAGTTTCCAATAATAATCTACCACCTGTATTGCAAGATCGTCTTATTATTCACTCGCACAACACTCGACAACTAAATAAAATGAAGTATTTTATTCCACAAATAAACAAATCAGTGGCACACAATGTTTTGGCACATCGGGGTACTAAATTGTGGAGTGAATTGAAGGAATGTATAAAAAGCAAACACCTTGCTTTGTTTAAAAAACTTTATAAAATTACCTTGTTAAATTCATATTAAATATACTTGTTCAGTTTAATTATTTTATCTACATGTAACCTCGTATTTGTGTAACTTGTGTTCTTCCACGATATGATTCATTAGCCTATATGCTCATGTTTTGCTAGCTATAGTCATGATTCAATTTTCTACAAAACCTCACATGTTTCATTTCGATTTCGAAGCTACTGTTTAATCATGCTATTTATTGATTCAGCTAATGTAGTATTTGTAATGTCTGACGCTGAAATGTATGATGCCTGATGTCAGGCAGCACCTTGACTGGTTAACCGCAAGGTTGTTTGGTGCTACCAGACCTTTCTATTGCTATATTTTGATTTTTATGTAATTGCGTTTCTTTTTCTCCACTTGTATTAGGAAGGCAAATAGGCAAATATCTCTCTCTCTCTCTCTCTCTGTCTCTCTAAGCATCTCTCTCTCTAAACATCTCTCCCTCTAGTTTATTTTTCATTCTGTATGTAACAATGTAGCCTAGTGTACAAGCAAACCGCTAAGCTGTAAGTTTAGTTAAATGTGCCGTAGTAGAATGAGACATTGTGATCAGTGGGTGCAAAAGTGCCATTGCTTTCTGATGCTGGAAACCCTGGTGTTACCCCACACATGCATTCATCTTAGGTTACATTACTAGGACTAAGTATGTTTTGCGATGGTATCATCATGAACTTCTCCTTTTCTGAAACACTTTTCTATGTCATGCATTCAGTGGCGTTGACAGGGGATACTTTTGGACCTGGGCCAAGCTTTATTTTAGGGGCCTGTAACCTTTCCAAGGGGCCCGGAAACTTGCAAAAGCTTAAAAGTGTCTTGATTTGGGGCCAGAAGATCTTTTTGTACCGGGCTCAAATTAACCTCTCAACGGTCCTGCATGCATCCGTTCGTGGAATAGCATGAGGTAGGGATGAAATTACAAAAAGCCAGGAGGCAAAGTTTACGTAAAAAAAAGAGACATGGGGCTCCATTTTAGTTTTATTGCAAAAACAGCGGAATTTTATTAAATGTGGGTTGGGTGAAGGTTCATTTCAGTTAATTTTACCCTCTATAGACCTATTCTTGCTGCAAAGCTATAGATCTACCAACGTTAGTAATTGTAGTGAGTAGGCTAGAACAAATTCTCAATTTAAGACTAGGCGTAATTGTTCCAGACAATGGTTCACCTAATCAAACGTCATATAAAAAACCGTTCAAGTCTACTGAATATTACGTCATGGAAGTTGCTAGAAAATGTGCCAAAATTGCACCATCGTTCATAAGACTTGTGTCAAACCTGTTTGGACCTGTTTGGGCCTGTTTCAGTTTGAAACCTGTTTAAACAGGAAATATTACATCAGCTTTAAACACCTGTTTGAATGACTTCATAATTGTCTTTCATTATTGCGTCACAGTACTGCATATGTGAGTTTGAGATATTGCTATCTATTCTGGTCATTCGTAAAATGATTGTTTGAAAGTTGGCCGCACATTTAACTGTTTGCTTAGTGCTTGCTAACTGGACAAAAGTTCCGTCTTTTATCCAAGTAATCTGTATCGTAGTGACAGTTTTTAGTGGTGTATCGCGTTGCACCCCATTTCGATAGCCGCGGGCTAATTTTACAGGAATACACTTATTGAATAGACGTTTCAAGGAGTGTTTCTTTTTCGGTCGATACATACAGACGAACGGATTCGGGAATCTTATGTTACAATTTTCCCACGAAGAGATTATGGTTTACCGCTGTGATCGTAGTGACAGTTTTAGTGGTGTATCGCGTTGCACCCCATTTCGATAGCCGCGGGCTAATTTTACAGGAATACACTTATTGAATAGACGTTTCAAGGAGTGTTTCTTTTTCGGTCGATACATACAGACGAACGGATTCGGGAATCTTATGTTACAATTTTCCCACGAAGAGATTATGGTTTACCGCTGTGACCAGTAATACAGAACTGTGTTATTTATTTTCGTCCTTTAAATAGTCTTTTAGCGATGAAGAATAGCCCAAGGTTTTAAAATCGTTCGAATAAAGCCGTGTTAGTTCGATTAAGGTTTTGTTGTCGATACCCTGGAATGCTTGATATGTTTTTTGTCGATTGATAACATGCGAAGAGTTGGTATTAAAAAATACTTTTTCATAGTCTGGTTTTCCACGTTGCAAATATTCCAAAAGAACATTAGAATCCTGAGCGAGGTCTTGAAACTGCACAGTGAAATCATAATTGACAAGGCAAGGATTGCACAAACTGGCCTGTGGCCGCCAGTGTACGTCAAGCGCATAACGATCCTTGCTTCTTACTACATATCTGCAAAGTAAAGGTCCCATACTCAGTTATTGAGCTTTGGGGAATGAGAAGATAAGGTTCTCATAATACTTAGCCTTCGGCACTAACAAGAGTAGGGTGGCCAGTTCCTCTTTCTCGGCCGCCATTCTTTCAGCAACTATATGCCCACCCAATTTGTTAAACCAACAGCCTTTTAAGCTATAGTGTTTACCGCCTGATGTTAACACCACTTAGGCTGCTGTGGCTACATTAAAGACAAAGCAAAATAAAACAGTGAAAAAAAAAGTCGGAACTAAACTATATATTATGCATACTGGTTTTATCGCGTAGCATGCCAGTCGAAAAGTGAGACATCCCTCCCTGGAGAAAATCGGTCAAGCTGAAACTAGTCCAATGACACACTACAAATAAAGGTAATGATACCAGTAGCCAACATGGCCGAATATGTTGCTATGTAGAAAAAATTCTCAGCATCATAATTGTTATAATAATAGCCGTGAAAGCAATATCTTGCATCTGGACATAGTTTTGGCGTGTTCATTAGCTGGCATATACAACCAAGCAACCACACGGCATTTAACACAATCCATGAAAATTGAACATAAACTATAAGCTACAAACGTTTTCGGCCATACACACGTTAGCCCTCATCAAGCAACAAAAAAAAATAACTGCTTATCATATGCATGCGGCTGTACAATACACAAATTAAATTTGTTGGACAAGTGAAATATTTAGGTATACTGATTGATGATACCATCAGTGATGACGCAGATATTAAAAGGCAAGTGCGATCTCTTTATGTCGCTGCCAATCAGCTTAGGTCCAAGTTTGGAAATTGCTCTACCGAAGTTAAAAATGTAATGTACCAATCATATTGTATGCCAATGTATGGTTCGCAACTATGGTGTAACTATAAATCTTCTACTTTAAATCGCATACGAGTTGCTTACAACGACTCGTACAGAATTATCCACAATTTGTCGAGATGCGACAGTGCTAGAGTGTATCAGGTACAGAACGACGTGTTAACATTTGATGCTCTATTAAGAAAAAATTGCTATGCATTTGTAGAACGTTGCAAAAGATCAATTAATCCACTTTTGCGCAATGTTATGTCTTCTGATTACTACTTTAATTCTACATTTTATATTCACTACAACAGTATTTTGTACGTTGTTTGATGTAGCCTGCTTGATGTTGTGTTAGTCTGATATTTTGTGTGATGACTGTTAAAAATTTGAATTCTATGGACTTTGAGTCTGATTGCAAATAAATAATAATAATAATAATATCTACAGGGAAAATGAATAACTGATCTAAACACTGAATTGAAAAACGAAATGCATAAAATGAAACGGCAGAGCAAAGAAGAAAGGCACGTCACATGGCGTTTAAATTACGCGAGGCGTTTAAATTACGCAATTTTTTTTTTGTTACTTGATAAGGGCTAACGTGTGTATGGCCAAAAACGTTTGTAGCTTATAGTTTATGTTCAATTTTAATGGATTATGTTAAATGCCGTGTGGTTTCTTGGTTGTATATGTCTGTGGTTGAAGAAAGTGACCTCTTTACCAAAATTGTATTCATTAGCTGGAGATTAGAAATGTATGTTGAGCACAATTTAGGCTACGCAATGATAAGCAAAATAATTATATGTAAGACTTTCCTTATACAATAAAGTATTCATAAGCAATCTTATCTTATTTCAACAATCTTACTTTACAAACTGATGAAATGATATATTTCCTCTATTAATGGTTTCAATGTATCGCAAGGCTGCTTCTTGCTCCGTCTGATCAAGCTTCAAAAACGCTTCGTTTCGGATTATTGATACCCCAACACCTCTGCGATGATACGCAAGCACAAGGATAAGTTTTTCTAACCCAGTTGAAACTTGTTTCCCGGTTAGGAAAATGTTGTGAAGAATTAAAAGTTAATCAACGGCGGTGTTTGTTTCGAGCTAGTCCACATACAAACTTACATTGCACAATAATTGTTATTAACACTACAAAAATAATGTTCAAACCAGTAGTTTTTAATCTGTAGGTAATTACCTCCAAACGGTAGATAGACCTAATTTTTTCACTAAGCACATTTTTCGAGCTTAATTTAGTTTATCGTATTTTGGTTACATTGTGCACTACAGTGCTAGTAAAATATTTTCAACCATATAAAGTACCGGGCAGCATGACATAAAACTGCATCCGAAGACAGGTTTTTCTGAATTGAGGAAAGTGGAGTTACCTCTTAACTGTCGTATGCTTTCAGGCCACTCTTGGGCAAGGTGTAGCACCTGATAGCATCCCTATCTGGGTAACGGTCTGGCACGGTAGCAGGGTGTCAGTATTCAAAGTAGAGGATGAATGTGAGTCGGTAAGAACCAACGTCAACGGTGCTTGGAAAGGACGGCAAGCGGATGAATCCATTAGGATCAAAGGTTGGCGCACTTAACCAAACATGGTAGGCCTACTGTTAAGTGAGTTAGTTCTGGGAGTTTAATGTACCTTACTAGCCCCTTTGTATTGTCATGAGTAAACACAAGTTGAATAATTCAAATCTCGGCAAACAAAGGGCAAGTGATACACACGAATCACTGTAATTTAGCCCGGTGGAGCACCTGAGGAAAAATAATCAGGACTTCATCGTCAATCATTGACTGTAGGAAATTACGAACTTAGAATGTAAGAGGGCTGAATGAACCTGGGTAGCTAGTGTGTGTGATCAAAGAAAGCGAAGAGTTGAACCAGCAGGATACTGTATATTAGGAATTTCCGAAACTTTCTGGTCACACTCACAAGCAGAATATTTCACAACCAACATACCAACAAAATCAAAAAACTTCAAGGTGATATACTCCGGAGGGATCAAGCGCAGAAAACGTGTAGGCTTCGTAATGCGACAAAATAGAAAAAAAATCCTTGATATTTTATGATCTAATTTGTGAAAGAATTATTTGCCTGAAAATAAACACACACCCTTTCAACACATTGCTAATACAAGCACATGCCTCAAATGAGGATGCAAGCGTGGAGAACAAAGAAACTTTTTACGAAAATTTGAAGGAAACAATAAGAAAGTACAAAAAATCAACTGGTAGTAGGCCTACTGAGGGATTTTAACGCTAAAGTTGGTGATATCACGTATGAAGAAATTGTGGGCCCATTGGATTTAGAACACAAAACGACAATGGCGAAAAACTGATAGAATATTGGAAAAAAACGACCTGTTTATAGCAAACACATGGTTTGAACAAAAAGCAAACTCTAGGCATACATGGAATCGCCAAATGAAATCACAAAAAATCAAATAGACTACATTGTAATGAGTAGCCTAAACGATGTAGTATTGCCTCCCTGTGTGTTCATCCGTAGAACACGTGACCTACAGTTCGCGTATATTTTATACGGCTGTCGCCATCAGCAGCCATTTTAGTTACTAGTAGCCTACCTAAGTTATTGAATAGAGCTAAACACTACAAACGACACAGACATGAGATGATTAATGCAAAGGTACGAATAAGTGCTTACTGTGATTCTGATCATAACGTGGTGATGTGCAAAAAAAAATGAAAGCATTGAAGAAGACAAAGAAACGTTCATTGTGGGACACCAACAAGCTAGAGAACCCCAGACCAGGGTTTTTTTAAGGTTTGGTTTGGGTGACTGCTAAGTAGTTTTAAGAGACCGCAAGTGTTTCATTTAAATACCAAAAAATAGCCAAAAAATAGCCATATCTACATACAATCAACCCAACATAAAATGAATTAGGCTATTCGACAAGGCACAGCTTAAATGATTGTGACAGCGACCAAACAGCCTGCCCAACACGGCCGCCAAACAAGTTTGCTGCACAATCAAACAAAGTGTGCTTGTTGGCTTCTGCTTGTTATGTTTCCACACGTAAAAACTGATCATTATGCGCCATAAATCAGTAAATAAACATTGACGAGTATCGAAGGTGCACTTATTTTGTGAATAACTCTTTGATTCAGCTGTTATCTGTACCTCCACTTATTCTTTTTTTCCGGACGTGAACTATTGATCGTAGGCTATATTCGTATTATCGACAAGACATAGTGAAAAACAACCATTACTTTTCTACTGTAGTTGCAAGTCCAAATTTTGGGCAAAACAACGTGAAAAATTTAGAGGAGAACTGGACAATAAACTTGCAAAGAAATGTTTAGAAACAGACTGAAATAAGATGAAAAATTGTATAAAATACGTTGCTGAAAACATATGCGGGAGGAATTTGTTAAAGAAAAAGCAACACTGGATGACGGAAGAGATAGGCTACTGAATAAAATGAAAGAAAGGCGAAATCTGAAAGGACCATTGCTTGTAAAAGACACACTTCTGTACAAACAAAAAAAAAAAAAACTAAACAAGAAGATCCGACAAATGTGCAGAGAAGCAAAAGAAGATTACTGGAAAAAAAGTACAAAGAGTTGAGCACCTAGAATTCTAGATGACATGAGATCGCCAAAACTGTATTCAAACTAAAAGAAATGAAACTTCAACCTCCAGCCGCAAAGATGGAGCTGATCAATAAAGATGGACAAGTAATCCAAACTCAAGAAGGAATTACCAACAAATGGCAAGAATATGTGTCAGAACTAGCCTATATGATGATGAACGAGACAATATAGAAATGTCTCCAGCAAAATCTGAAGCTACAAAAATAAAGGAAGATGAAATTGGAGACATCATAGCAAGCCTCCAAAATGGAAAATCAAATGAGATAGATGAAATTCCTGCGGAACTTCTGAAACAATTGGGAGAAAGGGGATTGCAGAACATGACGAAGCTAATAAATAAGATGTAGGCTACAACAGTGGTGAAATTTCGGATGACTTCACTAAAAGTATCTTAATCCCAATACAAAAAAATAACAAAAACAATGAGATGTGAAGAACACAGGACTATAAGTCTGATAACAAACGCCAGAAAAATTCTGCTACACATTATCAAAAAAGAATAACCCCAATAATACAGCAACAAATTCATGAAAATCAAGTGTGATATAAAACAGGACCCGGAACAAGAAATGCAATCTTCCTCTTACGAACAATCGGCGAACAGAGAATAGAAAATGGAAAATACACTTTAGATTACAGCATACACTTTAGATTACAGCAGAGCATTTGACACAGTGGCGTATCCTGGTTGGTTGAGCAAGGGAAGCAATAAAACTCGTGGGGGAGTAGAGCGTGTCGAAGGCACGTTTTCTAGGGGGGTAACCAAAATTAGAGAGCACCAAAATCTCAGTTACAGCTACCTACTGCTGTAGTAGCTTAAGCCAGAATTCATTTCAGTCAAGTCTAGCCTAGACCTCACATAGGCTATCCTGTTTTATGCCAAAGTCTATCCAGCCAGGATAACAGTGTAAAGCCAACATTTGGCTCAAACTTTTGCTTACTAGGCCGATATCATAACCATAACAGCGCCTTAAATTTTCTCATTACATAGCCCACTGGCACAAAATCCAACAGAGCAAAGTTGCCATACCATAAAGAGGTCTTAAAGCCAAAATAAAACAAAAAAGGCCAAAACAAGAAAAATATTAGAAAAAAAAGCCAAATGGATATATTTACCTGTTTCTATTAAAAATAATAAAATGTTCATATATTTTATGACTTGTAGCGGATTTTAATAAATTGTAGCAAACATAATTCTGAAAGCAGCCCGAAAGATAGCAAGTATAAAAGGACTGTAGCAGATTATGACTCTGCCACATTAGGAGTATTAAACAAGCATAGAACATGTATTGAACAATGGTGAATATGGTTTTATCTGGTAAGGTTACGATATTTGAGAAATATTGATTATTATGCACTTTGAAGAGTTAATTTAAAAAAGCCTAATTCGAGGAATTTGGCCAATTTGGCAACCTTTCGACAAGGTAAGCAATTAAAATATTGCTTCAACAGATTAGTTAAAAGAAACGTAATGACTAAATGTTTATTATAATTTATTAATAGTTGTACTGATTAGTTCTGTATGAACGAAAACCGGTTCTGCAACAAATAAATTGTAAAATGAAATTGTAATGCTGTGTGTGAGATAGCTAGTCGTCGATAGTATAAAGACTGACTTCGAGCAAAAACTTGAGAGTTTTGTGTCATTTAATGATTCGTTAAAGCTTTAGATTTGTGATTGCCCATAGAGGAAGTGTCTTTGTGCCTGATCCTTTCTATGACTTTAGCATCTTTTTAATGATCTCTCACATGTTTCTTCTTATAGCAAAATCGAGAGCAAGGGATGCGATACGAATCTTTGCTTCCGTAAGCTTTCAACTTTTTTAAAATTAAAACCGAGCTGACATCATACGTGAACATGAATTAGAAACTGTTCTAATTTGTATTCAGGTAAAGAAATTACGAAATCGTTTTACTGAAAAATATCATCTTCTCTTTTTTTCAATATTGACTGGGGAAGCAAAGCTTCCCTTGCTTCCATTGAGGCTACGCCCCTGATTTGACAGGATAAAACACACCAAATTACAACAATTGCTCGACAAATTTAATGTCCCGTTCTCCGAAAGAAGACTTATAAAAAACATATATCTTACATAAAGCAACAGCAGTTCGAAGTGGTGGCACTCTCACAGAATTTGTAGGCTACTCCCAATATTCAAGGTACGGCAGGGATGCATACTCTCACCAATATTAGTCAATTTTTACAGCGAAGCAATAATCCAGGAAACATCAACAACACTAAACAAAAACGGAGTCAAATTCAATGGCCAAGTAGTAAGCAACATTATAATATGCAGATGACACTGTTATTCTCGCTGACACAGAAGAAAAACTGCAAGAAAGTACGGACAAAATTAATAAAATCAGTAATAAATACGGAATGAAACTAAATTTGAAGAAAACAAAGACACTGTTGATAGAAAAATGCAATAAAAATAAAAACTAAGCTGGAAGGAGAACAATTGGATCAGGTCACCACGTACACGTACCTAGGGTCCCTCAATACACAAGATGGAAGATGCACCAATAATGTAGAAAGAAGAATCGGTCAAGCAAAAGCGTCATTTTGGAAATGCAAGGAATTTTTAAGAAGAGATATAGATTTACAATTAAAACTGAGACTTCTATCTTGTTACATCAAACCAGTCATGTCATATGGAGGTGAAATATGTTGTGCTTGTGCTGATAGACACTCAATTTGTATGCACTTTTTGTTTGTTTATCGCCATCAAAACAATAAACTTAACTGAATTGAAAGTTGAACCTACAGCAAAGAAATTCACAAGAAAATTAATGCTTTTCAACTCTGGTGCTACAGAAGAATACTAAAAGTATCATATAAAAAAAAAAAAAAAAAAAAAAACATTACAAACGAAGTAATTAGAAAACGAATTGGAGTGAAAAATAGATGGGCAAACGACTTGGCAAAACAAAAGATGAAATTTGCGGAACATATTTTGAGAGGATCGGCAGGACAGCTACATCAATTGGTTATTGAAGATATTCTGGAAAGAAGGAGGTGCAGGGGAAGAAGGATACGAACTTGGGTAGATGATGCAAAACACTGGGCTGACTTGTTAAGCATCGAAGAAGCAAAAAGAGTAGCGGATGAACGTGACATGTGGAAGCAAGTGATAGCCAACCTTCGTATCGGATACTACACGTGATGATGATAGAAAGTACGGTAGAATAAGCAGGTAGATTTGCATGTTCGTTACTGTTTACATGTCGTTTCCTTTCACTTGGCATCATGCCTGATGTGGCATCATGGTGTCTCTGGCTGTTACATGTAGGCTAGATCGTAGGCTACTCCAGTAGGCTGCAGTGGCCAGTAATTTTATTTTATGGCAGAGTCCATAATGACCTAATAGTTGTTGGCATTGCATACTGCAGTGGTGTAGGTCAAGATCAGGATTTGATCAACTTGTTTGAGCCAAGGATCTTTATTTATGAATCTGATTTTTGCCGACTCCAATGATATTCCTCAATCCAGTGAGAAAGTAGGATAATAGGTTACTGTATAGGCCTACTATAGTATTGTAGAAATATCCAAGTATGATATCCAACTTTACTCAGTGCATTGAAAGTTGAATGAGACTGTTCACCAGAACATGATAGACTGTTTCAAGAGCAGAATACTTTCCCCTGGTGTAAAATGCGTTTGGTTTAACTTTCATAAGATGAAAGTTAACCTTTTAATCTGATATTTTGTCTGTTAGATACGACTTAGGCTACTTCTTAAAAAGGCTAAATCAGGTAATGACTATATGGCAGAATACATATTTTTTCATTTGAATATAGTACTTACTTCTACAGATTCCAAAAGGGGTCAAACAGTCAGCCAAACTTACTTCGTAAATTTATATTTTATTCCTTTCAAGTTTTCCTTCGCCTGACGGTAGGCGACTTCTCTCCCAACTGTTTTTCGATAGTAATTTTGTTGCGCCCTCTCAGTAAATTTACTGCTGTGAGCGGATACCAGCCTTTCGAATGGATGCCTTGTGACAAAGAATGACGTATATGTCAAGAACCGCTTGAAGACTTCAGGCTTTGACAAGCTGTATTGAAGTAAACATATTGTGTCACATAGCAATAACATTTTATCATTGTTTCTGTTCTACGGTATTCCGGTAGCCAGAGACGAGAGATTGAAAAATATATATTAAGTAGATCACAATGAATGTAATCTTGCACCTCGTATGGTAAATTTAGTAATTTACACAATGAATTTTGTATTGATATTGCGGGACGACCTAATGAACTTTTGATATAAGTGATTGTGGATTTGTGATGCGACTACAAGTGTCCTATCCTGTCAACGTCGTTGCAATTAAAACCAGTCGGGTTTATTTATTGCCAAGTTTGGTTGTTTAAACGTATATCTGGACCTGGCATATTTAACATACCTTGACATTAGACTCAAATATCCACTATTAAGATTCAGCTTTCGAGTGTTTCCTTTTCCCATGCCAGTTTTATTAACTTTTCCATTGAAGTACCAAATGTGCCTTTTCCACGTTGTACAAGCCGCCTGTAAATAACATTAAAAAATGTAATTTGTATAAATTTAAAATACTGGATTATTAATCCACAACTTTTTGAAAGCGTTGGCCAATTTTATTTTTTGCAGCTGCAACGTAGCCAGGAGGAGGGAATTACGAACAGTGGAGATGTGAACATTTGTGACGTCACGATGGCCGGATAAATAACAACCAAGCACACTACTGCATTTACCACAAGTCCGAAAAGACGTTAAACTAGTGTGATACTGTTCCACTTTGATATTATTGTTCACGCAGTTTTCTCAACGTGTAGCTTTATCCGTTGGCCTTTATCTGTTGTTCGCTTATACCGTTTCGCTACTGTCAAATCTCCTGCCAGGTAGACAATGATGATGAAGCATTTGTTTCGTCATTGTTGCCTACGTGTTGTTTTCGCATTATATATACTGGTTCATTGTAGTGTTTATTCATTCGCTATTCAAGCTGTACTGAAGAGAGTTTAATACTCGAAATCTAGATATACAGCAATTCATATTGCGTATAGAATGGAATTAAAAGCGGATTTGGTGTTAGAAGTCTTGTCTCAGATTTCATAGAATTTAGACATACGAAGGCGACCACAAGTCGCAATGTATTATTTTATACTAAACGCATTATTTACACTATTTATATATTTGTGTGTTACGTCAAAATAATTAAACTGATAACAATATCAACAGTATGTAGCCTAATATATTATCAACTCAGAACTGATGCAATTATCATGGCGTCAAACACACCTCAAAGCGGAGGGACAGCCTATTTTAAATTATGGTCTTGGCAACGCTAATTCGAGCCAACATTTTCTTTATCACAAGCGTATGGTGTGACCTTCCTAACCATAAAGGGATCAGAGGCTAAATGAACAGGACCACACTTATCAACCATTTTGCAATATTTGTTAAATACAAATCCTTGATTAGTTTTTGTTGAAAAATGATTAAATTGGAATTACGCAGTTGAAATTTTTTAAAACAAATTGGCCCAAACGACGTTTTACCGCTAAGAAACTTAGCACGAACCGAAACCAAAAGAAAAGAATTTTGCACCAAAATGAAACATTGCTTCTTTTCGGAAAATTTTTTTCAATTCATTTCAAAACTCGTAACATTTCATAACAGATCCCAGACCGACACTTTATAGTTCAGATTTGGTAAAGATCTGGTCAGATCCGCACCCGATCTGGACCAGGTAAGGTGTTTGTCTGAAATTCTTTGTTATTTGTTTTAGTACTACAGCACACATACAACAGTTAACGCACAGATACATTAATAAATACTTTGAATGTGGTGCTGGTTACTAGGATAACAGCAAAAGACCACGAGTCAACGAAGTCAGTTGCCACCCTCATACAAATAAGAAAGAAACACAAAAAAAACAATCTAGTTGAAATTTAATCTTGCTCCCCAGATTAACTTTGGTTTTGTAACTTACAACACAAGTTTTTTTTAGTCTTACAAAAACAAAAAATTATTATTTAGAGTGGTTGACTCTTAATTTTAAATTTCTTGTTTAATGTGATCACCTCTATCAAACTTCAGTTCTGTCATTGAAAATATGTTGTATGTTAAAATGTGTTACATTTGCATTGTAGGCTAGCCTATACCTAAGACGTTCAATCAATGTAAAATTTACAGATTTTGCTGTCTTGGGCATTCACCAGCTTTCTTTTGTTAGTTTTGTTTACTCTACAACTGCCTAGAAATCGGAGAAGGGGTAGCAAACTTTTTACCAAGCAGTTTTTTAATAATTTAGATTTCGTTTACAAATTTTACTGGTGCTTAAATGCTTAGCCTGCATTTAGAATATTGAGTTGCAATGCGATCGGCTCGTCGTGTGAGGTGGCTGGAACCGAGAGTAGTTTGGTAACCGGGCAGGCCCACGTCTCCATCACGTGACCGTAACACAGGTATGTTTGATTACCATATCCGGTCTGCTCGTAGCCAGAGAAAATAAACATGGGCTCTCCCACGTGGGAGAAGCTGAACCACTTGAGGAAAATTTAGTTCTCGTAAGAGCTTATTTCTCATTATTCTTTCTTTTTGTTTTTTTTGTTCATGCTCATTGAAGCCACGAGCCTCTTATGCACATACGATTTTATATTAAATAATTAAATTTAACTTACTTTAGGAACGACACACATTATAACTTTATGTTTGTCGTCATAGATAAATCGGGACAGATCGATCAGCTGTTCGGGCTTTTGTTGGCTGCAGCGATCTTGAAGTTCTCTTCTCCTGCTCAGGTATGGTTCTTTTGACCACAATTGCTGGTGGTTGGACTTTGAATGTGCTGCAGAACAAAGGTATTGTTCCAATGCACTGTTTGAAACCCTCATATTCTTGACGAAACGACAAAAATATTACCAATCAATGCAATGTTACTGTAGTGATACAAAAATCGAGTCGCACAGAAACAGTGCAACTCCCGGAAAGCTTTAGAAAGTGTTTTTAAACAAAGAAGATTAAGACATAAATACGTTAACAAATAACACAACATTGAATACAGGCATATTTTTCTTCATGAGGAGAACTTTCAGTCAGCAAATCAGTTCTTTGTAACATTGATTTGATGTATGCCGACGTTGCGTCCACAAACTTTAGTTTAAACCAATGGAAAACTTCTTCATTCAAGCAGGGGAGCATCTAGCAAGTATTTTTAGGGGGGGCGATTTCCCCCCTTCCTGGATCCACCACTGCTTTCAAGGCATCACATATCTGCGATGGAGGTAGTGCTAAGTTATATAAAAACACACTTTGCTAATATTATACGAAAAGCTTGTTCAACAGTTGTAAATCAATGCGAAACTCACTGACTAGTTTTCAGTGACTTATTGTAGATACAACAGTTACCATGCCGAATGTGAGGACATGTAGGGCGTAGGCGTGTGTGAAATCATATTTCAATACTTAACAGAATCAACAAACCTTGAGTCAGTAGGTAAAAAAACGTTTATCTCGCACAAAATAGGTTAATAAAAGTCCTTTTTACAATTCACAAGCTAAAGGATATTGTGACATTTCCTTAGAATAAATAAGTTTAATGACAACAATGGCACGAGCTCGCAAAAAATCTGTTTGAAGAAGTAAAAAATTGCCAACTACAGTATATTATACACTCAATACAGTATATTAAATATCCTTTTTCTAAGAACTTTGAAGATTTAATTTTGATAAATCTCGTGTCTTTAGTTCGAAAAACTTTTATTAGCCTGGCTGTATGCAAATGAATAAATTACAAGAGAATAGACACAATAGAGGGAATTTTAGCAGACGTTCTCTCAAGATCGTTTTTCTCTTTGTCATGTTTCATTTTCAGTGCCCGAACTAAATCACCTCTAGTAGCTTTGCTCAGGGAAGGGTCAATATTAAAGTTGCCAGTTCAGTTAAATAGGGCTAATGTTTGTTTTAAAATTTAATAAAGCATTATATGTGATGTAAGATGTGAAACTATCATAACAGTAACAATAATTCACAAACATCAGCTTTATATAGTTACGAAAATGCAAGATTAGACAACTTTAAACTATAACTTAATGTTAAGTTAAGTAGCATCTGGCAACACTTTTGAAGAGCAACGCAGAATTCGATATTCCCAGCCTGGTAAAAGCACTGTTTATTTGCATTGATCCAGCGTCTGCAGGACTAATTCGCTGGTCTTATTGTTTCTCAATCAACTTTTGTGAACAAATTTGAGAAAACTCGGCTTTTTTGCTTAGGCCAGTGGTTCCCAACCTTTTTTATCCGGTGGACCCTTTTAGTAGTTATTCAAATCTAAATTCCCCCCTATAAATTTATTTTGTTAAAAACTCGTTTACATTAATATTTTAATCTAAGTCTTGGAAAATAAACTAAACTTTCGCTAGTAGGCTAATAAGCTTTTTAGCCTGTAATATTCCTTTTCATACTAAAATAATTTAATTAACGAAGAACAGTGCTGAAACGTATTTTATTCAAAGAATACACTCAATCAAAATATAAAAGTCAATGCATTTAACAGTCTGTGTGAAGCTTATGATTTTTTGTTTTGACAACTCATGACTGTGGTGGAAGAGTATTGGAAAGAGCATAACGAATATCATTCTCCACATCTAATCTGCGCATAGATAAGTGAAAGCAAACGGGAGGATATTTCGAATAGCTTTCTCTGTCACTTTGGGATAGGAATTACACATTAATGGCCAAAATCCAGTGATTGATTTTTTTCTGAATAAGTCTCTTGCGCAAGAATCCATTTTGAGTTCCAAAAATTCATCCTGCAATTTATCGGGAAGGTTTTCCATCAACAATGTGAATGAATTTCGTATTAAATCAAGCTTATTGTCATAAACTTCAGGAAAGTATCAAATGAATTCTAGTTCTAATGAGCGTGAGATGTTACAAAATCAATTCTTTTTCCAACTCTGGAAGAACTTGTTCTTTGCCGTCAACAACCAGCACCGATGATAATTCCTTAAACATGATAACATGTAGGGGAGAGTGGAGTTACTTGGAAGGCGGGGTTAGTTGAAAAATGATCATTTTTTTAACTCTCCATAACTTTTTTAAATATTTACTGCAAACATGTGAAGTAGTTTATAAAAACACACAATACATGTTAGTTTCGATTTGTTGAGTCAAGGTATGTTTGTTTGGCTGACAATTTTGTGTTTTCTTACTTTCGAAGTAAATTTTTTAGCGTATATAAAAACATCTCATGCGTCGATATCGATAAAGATAGGAAGAAGTTTTTTGGTGTGTGTCAGCTGTAGGTGTTCTACAACACTAAGAAATAAACAAATTTTAGTTTAATGCACCATGCTTGAATATTTTAGGAAAATAGTTTGTCATATGCTAATGGGGCTAGTTGGAAAATAGTGGGTGGGGTTAGTTGGAAAATGTTTTAATAACAGCATAACTATGTAGTATGATACGAGTATATCGTCGTGGTATGATAATAAGTAGTATAAGTTCCAATGTAGGCTTACTTGTTTTAAGCAGACATACATTGTAAAATTTTAATTTGAATAACTTGGAAAGTGCTATATATGCGGCATCACAAGTTTTAACAATGCGTTTATTAAAAAAATGTTTTTCCGATGATTAGGCTAGATGTAGAATTCATTGCATTTTAATTTTAAAGCAAGTAAACATATTTGCTTACAACCCCATGTAAATGTTTGTTGGTTGAAAAAAGAGTAGGCCTATCCAGTTCATTAGTGGGCATTAAACTGACGTTTTTCAACTAACCCCACGCATGGGGTTAGTTGAAAAATCAATTGTAGGCTATGTTTGTTTATTTTAAATTTTCATTAAAAGCTGAATTGATTCAATACTTATTTTTGGTTGTATGATAGAGGACATCATAGATGATAATTTAAGCCGATTCAAGTTGTCAGGTTATGCACCAATTGTTTTAAATTTCACTTTAAAAAAAAATCTTTCCGACTAGCCCCACTCTCCCCTACAATTGTTCATTTTAACTTTTCTTTTTCAATTATCAGGCTTGCTGGTGAAAACTTCCAAAGCATCTTTAAATGCTGAGCGGTATGGCATCTGCTTCTTGAAGGGCACCCAAGCCAGGCTGGTCGAAAGGTAGAGGCCAGACAAAGCGTAATCCCACCACGATCAGGACAGCAGAGCCTTCTATAGTAACTTACTTTAAGATAATCTTCTAATAACAGTGACGTTAATCAATCACTCTCTTCCAACCTGCCTTCAGCCAGCATGGAAGCAGTAACCTACAGCTTGTAAATTCACATGGTAGGCTATCAATATGTCAATGGCTCATAAATACAGATAACCCATGTTGATGTGCAATCTGCTTTGAACGGAGATGGCGATTGGATATTGGTGTTTTTCCCTTGCATTTTCAGATTTAGTTTATTCATTGGACCAAACAAAGAAGCAAGGAATCTAATCCATCCGTTATCATTCAGCAATGAAACAAATTTCAATTTTATTTAAAGGTCAAAAAATAAGTTAAGCTCGTTTCTGAGCTCAAACGCTAGCTTGGTTTCGTTTCCTCTTAGCCTAAAAGCCATCGAGTATTTGAATGAAAAAGAAGTAGGCCTACCTGCTGGCCTGCATCCATGTCAGTGCACAGTTGCTATAAGCGGGAGTTAATCTAATAATAATTTCCTTTTTAACGCTATAGTGTAGGCCAACTTACTAGGCTTAAAAAGGATTACAATCCTAAAACCAAATTCCCCCCTAAAAATTGCAAAATTCCCCCCCTAGTGGGGAATTCCCCCCGGTTGGGAACCACTGGCTTAGGCCATCTTTTAATTTTTTTTTCAACGCAACTTGTTCAATAATCATGCTACGTGGAGGGAGACGTAGCGTGAAAAAAAAAACTGAAAGTGAAACTTTATGAAAGGAAGGCCCTGTATTTAAATATAGGCTACGTCTTTCAGTAATGCAAGCCTGTAGCCTGCTTCAAAAGATAGCATGCTGTTAATTGAGTCATGGAAATACTGTTAAAATGAAAAAAAAAAACATTTTGTAATGGTTTAGACTTTGATTGGAATTTTGAAAAACTGTCAAGTCGCCGTCAGGTAAGCTATTTTCAGTCTCACTCCACAGCCTGCTTGAAAAGAGACTCACCGAAAAAACTTGCTCCCTTGTCAGTGAGGAAGAGAAATTGCTTCTTTTTTTCACCGAACTTGTAAGGTTCATGGACGTACAACTGACTAAGATGATCTTCAGCGAAAGGTATTTCATTTGATAAATTTCTGGAAAAAATAAGTAGTCAAGCCTTGACGCTCTAAAAAACACAAACTTATTGTGCATCTAAGTCCATGAGCATCTGAGTTCTTCAAGATGTCAGAGGTGCAGATGAAATTAACTGAAAAACCGCAGCATTTGCATCAGACGCAGATTCAGCAAGAAGTCTAAGAGGGGAGGGAGGGGATTTCAACAAAACATTATGATGTGTACGGTAGGTTTACATTAACCCGGCCTTGCTAATACGCAATAAATAAAGTTCTTTTTTCGTGTTTTAAGGGGAGGGAGAGCAATCGGCCCTTTCCTGGTCTGCTACTGGTCTGCTACTGGTCTGAAGTAGGTACGGTATGTCAAACCGTCAGTATTTTATCAGATGGTGGTGCTTCCTGACACAAATTGCCTTTAGTCCTATTTATGAATGATACATAAGCAAATATTACAAATGCATGCCTTGGACGTGGGATGTCTTTCTAGTAAAACTAACACCAAAGGTGGCATTAGAATCACAACTAAGTTGGGCCTACTTCAATACATACTTAATTTGGCATGTTTTGATCAAAAGCAAAAGCTTAAAAGACAAATTATTAAAAAATATTTAACCACATTGTAAAACTTCAACACCTACAGTAACTGGCAATATCTCAATTGTAATAAATTTGTTGTTTGGGGAATTGCTAACACAGTGCGAAACAAATGACCACAGTCGCTTCATTTAGTTCGAAGATGAGTGAATTATTGTCAACAGTTATACCGTACCTTCCGCTCGATAACGAGAATGCGTTTACTGCAGCTGATGTACTGAAGGTGCTCCATGATTCATAGTTGTAGCTATAGATTACTATTGCTACGACAGTCAGTCCACACAAAGCATAAATGCCACTTTTCAAGTTCCCAACCATATGGGCGTGTAAGAATTAGCCTATATATTTTCTATAAAACAAATTCCACATGTTTATTTACTTATTGCTTTGTTCCAAAATCTAACATAACATAGCATTGCATAAACTGCTCTTTATGAGCGCTAAATTTGCATGACAGAAAGACATGATGAATTAGGTTAGGCCTATTGTAAAAGCCATGCATGTTGACTGAGCTACCACACCATTAATGAACAATTTTTTTATTGCGTTGAAAGGAGCGCAACACCAGCTACATAAAACCAAGGAACATAAAACTACCTTGTCTCACTCTCATTCCTACATTGACTTGTGCTACATAAACCTTTCTTCAAGTGCTACAAAGCGTCTATCTTGAACTCATCTATCTGCTTGCTTGGCACAACCGCACAACTAACCTATAGCACAGGGTTACTCAACTAATGTTAACAAAGGTCCAGTTTGACAAGCTGAATATTTTTAGCGGTCCGATGAATAAGTTATTTCACACGCAACCACGAAAATTAAACTATCTGTGCCAAACCACTTTCTTAGGTAAAATGTAACTCGACTTGGATTTTTGAGAAAGTGTTGGGGAGTCTGGGGGGCGAATCTCCCCCAGCAACTAGGATAATCACAATAGAAATTGCTTCCTCCCAGTAGAAATCTGTTTAAAGAAGCCCTGAAAGGTGGCAATGAGGTCATTCTTTCAAAAGCTCAAAGTCTACCATCAACATCCAGAAGGTCCGAATTCGGACCGCGGTCCACCAGTTGAGTAGCCCTGCTGCTATAGCATAACTGACAGGCATCCACTCGATGAAGAGAAAATTCGATTCGCGTTAGTGATTTTTCCAATTATTCCAGACAGATCGAAAACAGCATATACGATATTTCTGATTTTACTGTGTTCTGCCAAGTGCCAATCAAAATATGATAGATTGTGCAACACGGTTTTTAAATGCGATAGCAAGAAAATTTGCCTATGAATTCTTAAAAGATTTGCAGAACTATTGCTTTTAGCAGTTAAATATCAAACTTAATTGTAGGGGCATACCATTGAGTTTGATGCACATAAATATGTAAAAGAAATAAAAATGCAACCTCAAAAAGCTTTCGTTTATTTTAGAGCAAGTGATTCTTAAAGTTTTTGCTTTTTAACACCACTTTGAAGCCTTCGCAAAACCAGTTTTCGCACAATCGCATGTTTCGAAACAACACGAAATACGGTTAATGAGAGGTAAGACTCTTCAAAACGGAACGACTTAGGCTACTTCTCGAAATATTGCGGTGCACAATAAAACAAACCAAAATTCTTTGCGAAAAAAACAATTTCAAACTAAACGTGATAAAACATAGAATATTACTTTGAAGCAAAACGAACTGTTTCCAAATGTTTTTGCTTAACGTTTTATAAACGTAGAAAATATGATTATGTAAACAGGAAGTAGGCTACAGTAGGCCTACACGTAGGCTATAAGGCAGTGGTTCTCAACTGGGGGTCCGCGAAGCGATTTCAGGGGGTCCGTGAAAGCTTGCGAGTTTGCAACATGATTGATAAATTACGAAATGTAAAAATTGGTTGGTTGTGCTTTATTTGTGTATTAGGCTACCGTGATTTTCAAACTGTACTTCCCAACGAACCGGTGCGATGTCCTTTGAAAGTTCAAAGGTTTGGTTTCTAACTAAAAAAATATCATATAAATGAATTAATTTTTTTATAAGGCTATGTTCAACTTAATTTTTTTGAGACAGTAGTCTATTGGTCAATGCTTAACTTAGAAATACAAACGTTGGTCAGCAGTCTATCACCACTCACAGTTTTGCGATGACAAAGATTATAACGAATTAATATTGATTAGAAACGAAAAAAGGAAGAAATTGTTTGTAACGGTCGCAAAATTCTATTGGTTTTTGATAAAATTTATAGAAAAACATCAAATCAACATAATTATAGATTATATAGCCTACTGATTTTTGATGTGCCAACATAAAGCTCATAACATAATTTCTCTAATGTCATCAATAGTCATAAGTGTGTCGCGAGTTCACCAAATTCTTTTAAGTGTGTCGTTTCGAAACTCATAAAACATTTGATTCCATTATAGTTATAGAAAAATCGATATACCAAAATTTCAGATAAAATTTTTTTGGGGGTCCGCGACCGCTTCGAAGGTACCAAAAGGGGTCCTCCAAAACAAAAAGGTTGAGAACCACTGCTATAAGGGAAGCCGTCATCAAGTTTAAATTGAGAAGCGTTCAAAGCAGAACAGACCTTTCACAACGTAGAAACAGCGCAAACTGGAATCGTAGATCTAAGGTTATTTCAGGTCTGGTGGTAACGATGAAACAACGTTTACTCTTAGCCAGCAAACTATTTCTATTTGACATTTATAAAAGCAAGCCACCTAAAACCAAGTGAAAACAATTTAAGCCTGCCAGTAAATGAAACACGTCTGGGCTGCCTGTAATCTCATGATCTCTACAAATTAACCATTCCCTGCCCGTTGAGTCATAATCATGGTCGCAAGGTCTATCATTTCTGTAGTGCAGCCCAACAATTGCATATGGTGATCTTTGCTGAGTTATTTGCCTTATGAATATCTTGCAGCATCTAAGCTTAATATATAGAGAACTCATCTCAAAGTTGCCGATTAGATTTTCTGTCTAAAGTCGTTTTTTAAGATTGCTTCCATTTCTAACCTTGTATACGGCTTAGTAGATTCCTTTGTGTTCTTCATGTGATCACCAGCTGAGCGAATTATTAAATGCGATACAGCGCTCTGGTTATGATGGTCTTTGGGTCTATGCAGACTCAATAGTGAAGCAGGCCGAGTTGTTGCTGCGACAAAACAACACTTAAAAATACTTGTTAGCTAACTGAACTCTCTGTCATCATGAATTATGTGGCTGTAGTGTACAACGCTCATAAACACACACATATTTACTTTGGGCAAACAATAGACCCTGTTAATTTTTGATGGATCGTTTGGTTTGAGTATGCAATTTCACTTTGAAACAACGGCAAACATCTTTCCAATAAATTTCCTCCATAGCTTACACTCATTTTCAAATTCAGTCATGTCAATAGTCGGCGTTGAAATACAGAACATTTCTTCATCCGTATGACCTGCAACTTCGTGAACTAGTGAGTGCTCTAGTGCAGCGTTTCTCAACCTGGGGTCCGCGGACCCCAAGGGATCTACGAAGCCTTTTCTGGGGGTCCTTGAAAGTTTTCGAATTTGCAGCACCGGCGTCACACAAAAGTTTGATTTTTTAACTAATAACAGTTTTTGCAAAAGCCAAATCTTATAAGGCCATGTATGTTCAGCTGGATTTTTTTGAGGCAACAGATTGTTGACCAATGCTTAATTTAGACATACAAACGTGAGCCAGCATTCCAATAGCAGTTACAGTTTTGTCATGACTGATTATAAATGGTAAAAGTGAAAAAGTCATAAAAATTATATTACTTTTTCGACAAAACTTATATAATAGATTACTGATTTTTGATTCTGTGTGCAAATATTTAGCTCATAACTAGAACCAGTAAAAGTCATTAAAGTCCAATTTTAAAGTCGTATTTTTTGTAGTATAGAAAGTTGTGAAACTGAATAGTGAAGAAGCCACATTGTTATGAGCTGTATATATAAAGTTGAATTTTCTGTTTTAGATTATAAAATATGACTTTAAATTATTACTTTAAAATGTAAAGATTGAACCCTAGTATCTTTGCGGTTGTAGTTCAAACAACTGCTGCAGACATTGAAACTTAATAATTTGTGGACAGGGGTGTAGTCAAGGGGAAATGGGGGCAGTTGCCCAATCCAAAATATTTTTGTACATGCAGCCGACTGACAGACTTGTCAGCTATTAAAAAGCTGAAGAAAAGTTTGTCAATAGAAGACTTAGGCTAGCCTATATCTTTGAGAAAGATGAAAACTATAGCGAATGATCAAAAGCTGGCCAGTCAGTTTACAGAAATCAACCAATGCTACAGTGGTGGGCTGAAAAACTTAATTCATAAAAAGTTGTACACACGCCTACACAGTAGCCTAGGCTACAAGAGGCCTATTATGATATTAATTCCATTGATTTGGGAAACGACCCTGTGCAAGTATGAAAATACATGGGGAAACCATTAGAAAAAATTGATGTTAAAGCAATTGTAAAGCTGAGTAGACCAGATATTTCTCCAGCATTGCAATCAAAATTGCTAAAATACCAGGCTATACTTCAGCATAAGTTATGTGGAGCGATTATTTTCCCTTTTGAAATCAATGCTTCGTCCAAACAGAAATTTTGCAGACACAAACATTGTAGTACTTGAGCTTATTGATTCGATACACTAGACTAGACATTTGAATTCTTGTAATGATTATGAAGTGAAATAATTGTTTTGTTCGTTGTTCGGTTATGTCATTGTTCAAAATACATGTGAAAACTTACCGGTACATGCGAGTGTTAATTGACTGGCATAAATTACGTTGCGAGATTAGCATAAATTTGATGTTTAAAATATTACGTTATATACAGTATTGTCATATTTCAAAAAATAAAGTCATATTTTTCGATTTTAGGTCATAAAAACTTGCCCTACTCATACATAACTTCGTCAATGCCATCAATCTTCTTAAGTGCATCGCGAATTCAGCAAATTTTTTTAAATGTGCTGCTTCGAAACTTATGAAACATTTGTTTATACTAAAATAACTGCAGACAGTGCACACTGTTTCGGCCTTCCGACCTCCTCAGTGCAGCATTTATACTAAAATATAGCCTATATACTAAGACGCGATATACTAAAGCTTCAGATAATTTTTTTGTTAGAGGTTCGCGACCGCTTCGAGGGCACCAAACGGGGTTCACCAAGACAGAAAAAGTTGAGAACCACGGCGGCTCTAGCTATGAATAACGCTCCCTTCTTCACAATATCCTCCCCTGGCGCTTGTTGGCTCTTTTTTCCCACAATGATAAGAGTTAAACAGACTGGTAAAAGCGGCGGTCGAATACCCTTGTGGGATGAATTAGTGGTGCGATACTGACGATCCTACTGACAAGCCTCGTGGGCGAAACGAAAGTCGCTAGATCTATGGGGCATGTTTTGCTTGCTGGAGAGGGTATAAAAAAACAACCTCATGAAGCACCATGAGTGGTTGCTTCATGCGTTGAGTATGTGGAAACAGGATTTTGCGAAATTAAAAATCATTGCAAATCTCTGCAAACGCCCAAATATTAAAAGCATTCCACCTTCAAAAATCGATTGCTTTGCTAGTTTTTTAATAATACTGCCCAAACATCTGTAGTCCATTGATGAAGGAACAAACCGCTGACCACGTCAACTATTGTACCTTCTTCAAGCCACCTAACGGAGTGGAAGGTCTGCATGCGTGTCTAGGATGATGAAACCCAAACCTGGCTGCCCTCTAGCGAACATTGCAAATCTGGGGTGGAAACGATTAAAACCTCGGCCTCAGAGGCTCACACGACGACAAAGAGTGGAGAAAAATAGTTAGCCTAATATTTTCTGTTACACATACAGTGGCGTAGCCTACGTATGCAAAATGGCTCCCATCAGGGCCATGACAAACCCTCACGCTTAACACCAACAGCCATCCCAGTGTTCTCCCAACCCAGCCTCTATGCTGGCGATTTTAATTGCCACCACGTTGACTGGGGCTACAACACCACCAACACCGACGGAGAAAGCCTGGCCTCATGGTCAGCCAATAATAACCTCACCCTACTGCACGATCCCAAGGGTGCAGCGAGCTTCTTCTCCGGACGTTGAAACACTGTTACAAACCCCGATCTGGCTTTCGCAAGTGATGACCCCGATAATTGCCAACCGGACAGACGTGTGCTAGAGAAGTTCCCCAGGTCCCAACATCGACCCTCGATTATCACGGCTCCAACGCTTATAATGCCTGTCCCGAGCAAGCCTGTTAAGCGATGGAACTTCAGAATGGCTAACTGGGAGTACTATAGCCTCCTCACCAATGAAGCCACACAGTATCTCCCATTCCCTCACACCAACAACGTGGAAGAAGCCTACCAGGACTTTTGTGATGCAATAACATTAGCGGCAAAACAATCCATCCCCTGCGGCCGACGAAAGACCTACATACCGTGCTGGGATAAGGAGTGCGAAAGCCTCTACTCCGACTTCCTCCACGCCCCTCAGGGCAATGACACCAACAGCTCAGCCACAGCTCTGCTGGCAAGGCTGGACTTAAAGAGGGAGGAGCGCTGGACAGAAGCCGTTGAATCAATCGACTTCACGCACTCCAGCCGCATAGCATGGAGTACACTGAACAACCTAACTGGCAGATCACGTGCCTCTAGTCAACAATGTCCCGTTTCAGCAAATTCCATCGCCTCACAACTTGTGGAGAACGGGAAATACAAATCGAGAGACCGTAAATCAGATAGATCCGTCTTGCAAGAAATGACGGACCTCTGGAGGGTAACAACCCCAGACGGGGACAACATCTCGGGTGAGTTCACCCCGGAAGAATTTTCCGCCGCCCTCTAGCACATAAAGCCAGGTAAAGCCCCGGGCCCTGACCACCTATGCCCGGAGCTGATACTCCATGCTGCTGCCTCCTTAAATTCCTGGTTAAAAGACTTCCTTTCCTGCTGTTTGCGCCACCTGAGAATTCCCAGAATCTCGAGAAGAGCCCTTGTGGTTGCAGTCCCTAAGCCGAAAAAGCCCCCAGAGGACCCGAAGAGTTACCGTCCAATCTCACTGCTCTGCATCCCCTTCAAGATCCTCGAGAGACTCATCTACGCCCGTGTCGAACCAATAATAGATCCGCAGCTCCCCCGTGAACAAGCTGGTTTCCGACACGGACGATCAACCGTAGATCAGGTCACACTTACGACCCAAGACATTGAGGACAGCTTCTAGGTTAAGAAGAAGGCTGGCGCCGTGTTTGTTGATCTCACGGCTGCCTATGATACCGTATGGCATAGCAGCCTTACCTGCAAGTTACTCCGTCTGCTCCCTGACAGACACATGGTCCATATGATGATGGAACTTGTGCAAAACCGCAGTTTTACCCTTACAACCGGTAGCGGTCGTCGAAGCAGACTACGCCGACTTAAAAACGGCGTCCCACAGGGCTCAGTCTTGGCTCCTCTCCTGTTCAACATATACACCTACGACTTGCCCCCCACCATCTCCAGGAAATATGCTTACGCAGACGACCTGGCACTCTTGCACTCAGCAGGAAACTGGCAGTCAGTGGAGAGGAACCTCAGCCAAGACATGCAAACACTATCAGCATACCTCCAGAAATGGAAGCTACAGCTCAGCAAGTCAAAGACAGTGTCGGCGGCCTTCCACCTTAACAACCGGAAGGCACAGCGTGAGATAAACATCAAGATTGATGGGGAGCGCCTGCCCTACTGTGCCGAACCAACATACCTCGGCATAACCCTGGACAGGTCACTCACGTATCGCCGGCACTTGAAGTCACTGCGCAAAAAACTATCTACACGCGTCGCACTTTTGAGGCGATTGGCGGGTTTCGGCTGGGGAGCTGATGCTAAAACTCTTCGTACAGCTACCCTAGCCCTTGTTCATTCCAGTACTGCGCGCCGGTCTGGTGTCGTAGTTCTCACACCCACCAGATTGATACCGCCATCAACGACGCACTGCGTACTGTGACTGGATGCCTGCATCCCACTCCAACGGACTGCCTACCCATCCTAGCAGGCATCCAACCCGCTGAGCTACGCCGTAAAAGAGCCACGATTTCTCTCGCTCGCCGCGCTTTGGACCCGGACCATCTTCTCCATGCAACATTCAAGAGACCACCCCTATAAAGCAGCGGCTGAAATCAAGACGCCCCTTTGTACCTGCCGCACAACAACTCCTTAAGAACGCAGAAGAACTTGGTTTAAGTGCGGCACACTGGACGAACCACATGTGGAAAACACGGAGTGGCAAAATCACATCTCCATGCTCCGTGACTTCATACCCGACGCCGATCCCCGTCCACCAGGGATGTCCCTCGCAAGGCTTGCGTGGGTCAGGCTTAACTGCCTGCGAACTGGCGTCGGCTGCTTTCATTCGGACATGCACAAATGGGGCCTGGCTTCTTCATCGGAATGCGAGTGTGGTGCCACGGAACAGACCGCAGACCATGTCATCCACCACTGCCTAACCCACCGGCCTCCACACGGTGCGCATGGTTTGAGGGTCCTGGATGACGAGACTGCTGAGTGGCTGAAGATTTCCTGCCATCCAATCTAGCCTGGAAAGATCGCTCATACGCCATCATCATCATCACGAAGAAAACAAATGTGTTATTGCCGTTTTATTATGTTCAAAGGCAGTCACGTAAAATTGTTTCGTCGTGCAAGTTTTGTTCTCTCTGCGGAGCAAATCAATTTGATAAGAATGCTGTGCTTTGTGCCTTCTTTCCAAGTTATTTCCCACATAAAAACTAGCTAACGCGGCTTCCCATTTCTTTTTCATCTGACGCGGTGTAGCTTGTAGGCCTACTGTAGCCCACTACCAAGTGAATTATTGGACATAATTTTGTTATGACGTTCTAGTTACTACTGTTTGCTAATATCGTTGGTTTGTCGTATGTATCGTTAATGTCGATTGTTTGCTAGTGTCTCATACTGGTCTTGTTTTAAATACAGATTAGGCTCTACCGCTACAAACCAATAGTCCGGGGCTGGTGAGGTTGACCTGTACTGGAATACTGAGTGGAACTTTTTTGTAGAAATAGTTACAGGGGTCCTATAGGAACAATTTTAGAAATGTTGCCACCTTCCAAACCCTGGGCAACATCCCGATTTCGTTCGGTTTCTGAAGTCCGTAAAATCCGGAAAATTTGCCAAGGCAAAATTTGGAAAAAATCTCAATTGGTCCAAACATAGGCATGTTCACTAGCGTACGCAGGGGGGGGGGGGCATTGGGCCATGGCCCCCCCTTCCCCTTAAAAATGTTTTAGTAGTTAACGACGTAGATTAAGGCATTTAATATGTTTTGGATTGCACTGTCAGAGCAATTAACAATGTTGTTCTATAGACTAAGCTAATACGAAATACATAGCCCAATCCACCAACCCCAACCCAGGTATGCGAATGTAGCGTAGTGTTCTGTAAGCCTATTATAGTGAGAAAAAAATGGATAAAGTCTAAACTAAAACCATACTGGGATATCATGAAGATGTCTGGGATATCAATGGCCAGTGGCGTAGCCAGGGGGGTTTGGGGGTTACAACCCCCTCTTTGGCACGCGTGTGACATCACGATATTGAAAATCATGCATTCAGTCTCTTTATGCTTGGGAATGATGCTTTCAATCTAAAAAAAACTTGCCTAATTTTAAACAAAACTGCATTAAAAGAGCGAGTTTTGCCAATACCAAACATTCAAACATCTCAGCCAGGAATTAGCAACAAGAAAACATAGAGACTTAGCTTTATTTCCGAAAAATGCAGAAGAAAACATGATCTTATCCTTTTGCTATGCCACCTGACAGCACCATTTTACAGGAATATTTATACCCACATTTTTGTTGAAAATGCTCTCAGAATGCACCAAATTCAAAGTAATTTTCAAAATTTACTGGGGGAGGCCCCCCAGACCCCTCGCCGCTGGGTGTCCTCTCAGGCAAAAACGCTGTCGGGCTTCGCCCGCCGTTGTCAAACCCCTCCCTTTACAAATCCCTGGCTACGCAACTGTCAATAGCCCCCCCCCCTTGACAAAATCCTGCGTACGCCACTGGGCATGTTATATATTATTTTTAAAGGATTTTTTTGTCCAGATTAATAATATTGAGGTCTTAAGTTATTTACAAAAAACTCTGATCAGTTTATCACATTTTCTCCCATTAGTATTTGTTCATGTTGTTGGCAAATTGTGTAAAAATAGAACATGAATACATGGTATTGCATTGTGAAGTTCATTCTAAACTGCTATGGCATGTCTTCATTAACCTTGTTTGGAATATTTGCATTGAGTTTGTTTTCTCATTTTATTTCTTTTCGTTTTTTCAGAAAATAAAAAGTAAATTGTCTAAATATGCAGAGTATGGAATCCCTTTGTATGTTTCAAAGTATATTGGATTGTTCTGATACGCATAAGCTAGTGGAGGCACAATTGACAATGACACGTAAAGAAAAAGTAAAACAATGCAACGAAAGAAGAGGTGATCACTTTCATGAAACATTGGATTCAAGCAATGCCTTATATTACCATCAAAACTGTTATCTTACTTATACATCAAACAATCATATCGGGAGATATCTGAAAAGGAAGAACAAAAATCAAGAAACGTCATATGTGAAACGTATAGCAAACGATCTTCAAGTACATTTTTTGATTTCTAGAAAATTTGTCTAATATGTGGGGAAGCATGTGACATTGAGAAGGATAAAAGCATCCAGAAAGATAGGAAAAGAACAAAAGCTTCTTGTGCAGAACTGCTGATCATGGAAAGGGAAAGCTATCCTAAAGACGTAGCCTACTTCTTCAAGTATGGGTAATTGCATTTGAATTTTGTGTTGTCTGGAAAAAGTTTTGTCAAGTTACAAAACAAATCTTGCTTTATACAAAGTCAATGAACTCCGAGTGTACTTTTTTTAATTCTTTGGGATTTGGCCATGGTTCAATTAGAGATTAAAGAGTAGTATTTAGTGATTAGTATTAGATATTTGCATATTTAAAATTGGATAATATTTCTTTTAGTAATGTTTGGAACGTGGTGATGCAACTGGAGATTTAGTTAGAATCAGAATAGAAGGTGCATGTAGCGACTTGCATGCAGCAGAGGCGCGGTATCAGTGTTACTATTATTAATGAGTCATTATAGTTTTTGAAATATAGGGGTATCTACCAACGTACAGCATTTTTTTGGTAGGTAGCACAGTGATCTTCTCTGAACTTTGTTTTTGTCTGTGTGGTGCAATATTCCTTCTTTATAACATGAAGCAACTGCCTTTAATTGCCCATTGCTCTGTTTATTTAATTTATACAGGTATCATGAAAAATGTTTAAAGTTGTTCCAGAACCCCAAAGAGATCGCATCAGCAAAGCGTGATAATTCTATCAATTCACCAGAGATCTCTGCTTTCAAGTACGTTTCGAGGTCAATTAGAAACCTTCCAGACAAATCATGGTCATCTTTGGAGCTTCACGAGATGTATAGGGCCCAAGGAGGGATAGAAGAAAACCGATCAAGATTTATCACTAAATTGAAGGATCACAATAATGAAGAAATCTATGTATTTTCTTGTCCAGGAGTAGCAAGCATTATGATGTTGAAGCGAAAAGCGTCCCATTTGGTAAAGGCTGTTTCTGAAACCGACAACGATGACGCTGATTCGTCAATGAGTGTCCTTTCAAAAAAATAAAGGAAGAGATTCGTAAGCTGCCACATTCCAAGAATGAATACAGTTTTATTGAACCCGAAAATCTCATGGATGAATGCAGCGAGACTCTGATGACTTTCTTGTCAAATATATCTCCGACTTTCGAAAGAAGTTTACCTGCTGCTGTGATTAGACATATATATTGACCGCTGTGGTAACAAAACGTTTCACAAAATTACAATTGGCACTTTCACTTCTAGCAAATGACAGGAAATTGATTGAACACTTGCATGAGTACGGGATCACATCTACATAATCAAGAATTCCGAAGCTTCAAAATATCGGCAGCAGCATCAAGTGACAACAACGATAATGAAGTTAGGTCGAGAGATGGTCTTATCCAAATAATTGCAGACAACTTCGATGCACATATTCATTCCCAAAATGGCTTAAAACAAACGCACAATATGGCAACAATTGTTGCCCAACCAAACCAAAATCTGAACCGTCGAAGACACCCATTCCGAGACTGAAACAAGAGATCTTAAAAATTGTTGAACTGAAAGAAACTGAAATGAAGTATTTCAAGGGGCAAAAGAACCCCCTATGCCAGAATCATTTTGCTAATACCAAATACTGCCACTGAAGATATTGTGTCATCAAGCTTTGAGTTTGAATAGAAGTAGATGCGAGGATCTTTCATTTATTAAGAAGTATCATGCATCAGACCTATCTCCTGACTTCAATGGATATAATTGCAGGCAGCTGCGAGAATCTGGCATCTCGTTAAAACCAAAATCCAAGGTAACTTTCTTACCACTCATCGATAAAACATCATCTGATCCCTCAACAATTTTGACTGTGATGCATGAGGCTAAAAGAATCACTGTTCAATCAGGGCAAGGATTTACTGTTTTCACATTGGATCAGCAACTTTACAGAGGAGCTTTAGATGTTATCTGGTCTGATGCTTTACGATGGAACCACATAATTCCAAGACTTGGTGGTGTGCACTGGTTAATGAGTTTCATAGGATGTGTTGGAGTTCTAATGGAAAACAGTGGTCTTGTCCCTTGGTTACAATCTGCTTTTGCAAGTGTACCGAAAATGATGACTGGTAAAAAGTTCCCTATGAACATGCGCGCACTACGTTTTGCTGTCATGGAATTGCTTAAGAGTTTCATAGATGATGTATATTCCTTTGAAGATCTGGAGAAAAGAATGGAATTTTTAGCACAGAAGAGTATGATTACTGAGCATTGGGTTAACAATCTGATACGGTCAGTTCTGCTTATGATGTTGTTTGTACGAGCAGAACGAGAAGGAGAATTCCCCTACATCTTTATGCATGTCACCAAATGATTCCTTACTTCTTTGCTGCTGGACATATCAATTATGCAAGGTTTGGGTTATGTTATCTGCTGACAATGTCAAGGTTACCACCAACAATCCTCGACCAGTTTTTGAAGGGAGAACATATTCTGCGCCAAAGAGAAGGCATATGGAATGGTATTTGGTCTGACATGATGATTGAAACCTCCTACATGAAGTTCGGCCAAGGTCCTAATGGAATCATCGGAAAGACAACAAAGCCAAGAACCTTGCAAATCTGGGCTAAAAGTCAACACTCATGCAATGAAGTACTCCAATCTTTGGATGCCATCAGAGGGAATCAAGAATGTACAATGTCAACCCACAAGGAAGAAAAAGAAGAGGATGAAAGCAGATCTTACAGACAAGGTAAAGCTCCAAAACTTTCTTGAAACATGCCTCCATCCTCTCGATTTTTCAAACCATCCAAAAAGTGCTCTTTGCAACATTTATACTGGTCAGCTGTCTGGTACTAAAGTAAATGTCAATAAATCGGTAGAGATTGGTAAAAAACAAATGCCTTCATTCATTACCTGATGGTTTTCGATCGATAGTCACGTCACATGATACAGGAATTCATTGTTTTACCCTTCAGTTTGGCTGCTCCATCCATTTTTAGAAGAATGGATTGACAGCCATGTTTAGTTGTAAAAAGACAAGGATTATCACGACCATGAAAAACTCTAAGACAAACTCTTTTCTTTTTTCAGCTTCGAAATGTAACACAAAAGCATGTTCCTCTTCGAAATCGAAAATTGGCTGCACCGATTTTTGTATATGCAGCGATTGCGCAAATGAATGGAATGTTGGCAATAGTCCGAGTGAGAGTGACAGCGACGAAGAACTTTTATCTGCTAAAGAATGACTATGTATTTTGTTAAATAAAAAGAAGAGTTCAGCAGTTTTTCAAAATAATGCTTCTCCAAATCCCTCTTTTTCTTACGATTTTTTATAAAAAAAATTGTGAATTGTTAATTTAAATAACTTAAATTCAAAGTGATTAGAACTTTTAAGACCTCAATACTATTAATCTGGACAAAAAATCCTTTAAAATGATATGTAACATGCCTATGTTTGGATCAATTGAAATTTTTTCCAAATTTTGTCTTGGCAGATTTTCCCGATTTTACTGACTTTGGAAACCGAACGAAATCGGGATGTTGCCCAGGGTTTGGAAGGTGGCAACATTTCTAAAATTGTTCCTATAGGACCCCTGTAACTATTTCTACAAAAAAGTTCCACTCAGTATTCCAGTATAGGTTGACTTCAAAAACCCACTTTCAGCCCCGGACTACAACTAAAGCACGTCAATCTACTTGTCCCCACACAAAGGGTGGAAGCCTACTGTGGTTTAACCCTTGATTGACCGTGACCGCAATAAAATGTATTACGTTTAAACAACAAAATAAGCAAAACTTCTGAGCAAAGGAAATCATTGTATAAAATATTCACAAGGACCATAACATCTACAAATAGGCACATTATCATACGGTAGTAGTGGCCAGCCAAATTGACAATCTTACAAAAAAATCATACAACATATTGAAACGGCAAACGACAATTTCTTTGTAAATGAAACACAATTAGTTTGGAAGGTACCGTATGTTACATGAAATTATTTGTTGCATGTGGTATATTACGATAGTTACTGGCGCTCGAAAGACGCTGTTCCATTGAATTTTGTCAACATCATTAAATCCAGCTATTGTTTAAACAACACAACTTGCATGCTAATTAAAAAAAAACACTTTCCGTGCCTTTATCGAAGCAAATTTGTCCATGATTTCATCAAAGTCAGTGTTCGCTTTCTTCCTTTTCTATAACCTACTCATCAAAGCTAGATCACACAATCTGTCCTGACTCAATGATGCTCGGAAGTATGTCAGGATCAGTTTTAGTTTACTGAAAGGTCGCTCGCAGGTTGCAATAGATACTGCCATCGTCAGTATTATTTGCAAAGCAATTCGAAGATTTGGAAAGACGCATTCACCCCCTTATTCAACTATGAATGTCAGGAGGTCTTCAGCACGTGATAATTTGAAGCTGGCACGACTTGATACTGTAACGTTTCTGGGTTGGATGACTTGAAAGCAACACTAAATTTGAGAATTCAGGAAGTATATCTTGTATTACGCCACGTGTTGAAGCGATCAAGGCGGATTCAGAAACGTCACGTCATTCCATCAGAAGTGTGTTGATTGAAAAAGGAAGAAGATTACCACACCAGTCTGTTTTATAGGCGAAATCAGTCACCCTTGGCGAGTGCTGCCAGACGCAATGCTAAAAATATTAAAACTTGAAAGTAGACTAAACGATACAGAATTATGAGAACGTTGAACTGCACCGCAAAATACCGGCTGGTGACGAATATAAGACAGCAGTCGGTACAATACTAGCAATTTGCTGTCTAGAATGTATTCATAAAGCACAGCTTGTGAAGTTGTGAATAAACTTCAAAACGTCAGACTGCTAAGTGCTATAGGCAGCGCCAGCACAGCACGTAAAAATAAATCATACCTAGCCCAATTCTTGGTTTCAAAATTTCATATGGCTAATCACGCGTATAGGCTCAATAATACTTTAATGCTGATTTCTTCCTACAACAGACTGAGTGCTCTGGTCAGGCCAAATTGAAGTCATACAACAGATTATATTTATAAATTCTTATGAAAATGAATAAGTAGGCTAAGTTCTGGTAGGCTTACTACTTCTAAGCTTCAACTAAACGCTGCTTAGCGACTTTACTAAACTTCCAATTGTTGCTGACTGAAAGCAAAATGAACAAGGAGAGACACAATGTTGCTTTTGCAACGTCACAATTCCATTGTTTAACAAATTAACAATGGCTACAGTAAAAGAAAGACTCCTTTTTGATCTTTGCATTTTACTGTACGCTAATTAGATTTTGAAGAACGTGTAAGTCACACATTTTAACTTTTACCAAGCGATGTTTGCGCTCCTATCAATGTGGCTCGAGCCATGCCTACCATACGGTCCATAGCCTACCCTAGGTACGCTAGTGTACATATAGCCTAACCAGTATCGATGATGTTTCATTGTCTATCTACACTTAATGTCATTTTCATACAGTAAAGCACTATACAGGTTTAGGTATTTTGTTATATAGGCTACATATCACCGGATGTCATTAGTAAGGCTGTATCAGTTGTCTGTTTTCTACCAGAAACTTGCAAAGCACAGCTGTGTTAATGTGAAGGATGAAACTGACGTCTTGATTTCTATACAGTACCTAATAGGTCAAGTCTGGTTCGAAGTTAGTGGAAGACAAGCGTAAAATACCAAGTAGTCGCTCAGCTTTGATCTCAAGTGTCTCTTGTTCAAGTTCATAACCGAGAACGTCTGCTCACACAAATACTCTGTGCCAAAAGCTCATGATTTTCTAAGGAAACTTTTGCATCGCTGGAAATTTGTATTTATCTTGCTGCGGGTAAAAAGGCACGACAGAAAGATGTTGCTGTCGGCTTCGGCGTCGCAGAGAAGCTCAATTACCTGTAGGTGAGCTGGAGGAGCCTCATCAGGGTTCAAGCAGAATGAGGTGAATAGCAATAGACCTAAGCCCTTTACAAATGCGGCACAATCTCGAAAGCGGTCGTTGGAATTGCTAGCAAGAAAATGATTGACTGCTTAATCGTATCACTCTTTACTATACTCTTCAGCAGGCCCGTAGCCAGTCGGGGTCCAGGGGGGGCTTCGCCCCCCCTGAAAAAAATTTCTTCCCCCCTGGCAAAATTCCAACATTCTCGAGCAACAGCTACAATTATAATGATTTAATTTTTTCGCCTTCCCCTAAAAAAAGTTGGCCCCCCTAGCTCTGTGGTCTGGCTACGGCCCTGCTCTTCAGGCAATAATTGTTGATTTTGCAATTATGACGAAACAATGATTCTAACTTTTCTCGCCTGGCTTTTGTCTGTAAAAAGTACTGTATTGTCTTCTCCAATCTTCTTAAAAACGCACGTTGAATTGGCATGATTTCTGTGCGTCAGCATGCCAGAAATAACACTTTGTGTAACAACAGGCGTGGACCATACCAAAAAGGAATCGCGGGCGGATTTGGCCTGCTGGCCGGAGTTTTGACACCCTTGCTGTATACACTGTGTATACACTGCATGTCTTTTAGTTTAACTTCTAACACCGGACTGTAAGCTACGTAGCCTAATCCTGAGAAAAATACTAGCCTACTGTTAAATGTTCAACTCAAATTTACCTTTTAGTTCGTGGGCTTAGGCTACTTGTGATATATAGGCTACAATACAGGAATAACAAAATTTTCAGATGGAAGATGAAAGACATTTTTGAGATAAAATTGAAGATGGGATGGAAGAAAATCCCAGGATAAAAAATGGAGAAAAAGTCTTCCATTCCATTCCATCCCAAACTCTGCTCTCTTGCCCACACCATTACCGAAGCTGGATTTTGCTTCGTGAAATGAAGTTCGACGTTCAACAGGCAGTGAATCTTTAGATTTAATCCAAATTTCGATCATTTTGGCTGTTGCATATAGCTTGAACGGTAAATAATTTCTCATCAGTCCTTATAACTTGTGGCTGCGTGCCATCAAGAAGCTTATTTAAAAGAAGCTTTGTACTTTTAAACCTCTTCTTTGTGGCATCAGAAAGAAGTTGTCGTTTGGAAATTTGGTGGAGCTTGACCTTAAGATCTCTTATCAGCACCCTGTGGACTGTTGAGCGGCTAACTCATGCGTCTTTAGCAAGGTTTCTGGTGCTCCTTCCAAGATTCCGTTGCAACTTTTCTCTAATGTTCTGAATTTTTTGGTTCTTACGGAACTCTCTGGGGTGCTATTGACCTTTGCCGCTTCTACATTTTTTTAGACCTTTGCTATGCTGATGTGTATTGTTTTCGTTGGGATGGTCAAAAATAAAAACAACTGAACTCACTGGTTTGTGCCCGACTTATGATCAAGTGGCGCTGGTTCGGCTCTTGGGGTATACGCTTGAGCGCATTTCAAGACTGCTCTTTATTCAGCGGCACCAAGTGAATAGAATAATTCCCCGACAACAACTAACGGAAACTTCAGTCTCGGTAACAGTCTCTGTAAATCAATTAGTCAAATTTATTTTCGAAATAGCCTACTTAGCTCTACATTCAATTCAATGTACCATAGCAGAAAATGTAACATAAGCTATATCACACAAACCTCTACAAGTATGCGAAACTACCAGAATTACTCATCAGAGGCTTTGTCTGTCCGAAGATAAAGATTCAAAACCAACCAATCAAATCTCTTTAGGCTCGCCTACTTTTTGGAAAAAATGTGCATCGCTGATGGAAATATGTCACGATGGGTTTCAAAGCTAAGTTTGAAAGGTTGAACATCAAACGCAAGAACGTGACAAGATCATGGACAAATCACACGAACATAAAAACCAGTGCAGATGTTCAACCACCTTCCAAGAAGAGGATGTGTTAAATTTAAGTGCTGCCAGATGTTCTTACTCAAACTTTCCGGTGAAGTGTTACTTTGCAGTTACTGTACAAAAAAGGTAAAGGTATAGTCCCGTATTTAATCCAAGAATCGGCTGATGAAAAGATAAGGTTTGTAACATACTCGGCATAGGCGAGAGTGGGGGTGAGAGCCTTGGCCACCTTTTTTTCAGCAGCCATACGCCCACCCAATTGATTGCACTCTGCGCAGGTAGGCTACTCTACTCTGCACGATTGCACTCTGCACAGTTTTTCAAGAACTAGTTCAGCTGGGTGTCTAACCAGGATCGCATGATTGAAAAGAGAGCGCCTTATCCCCAACGCCAGCACCCACCACCAACGGTTTGGTTGGTTTTGAATTTTTATCCTCGGACTGACAAAGCCTTGGTAGGTTATTCCTGGTAGTTTCGCATACTAGTAGAGCCTCTTGACACAGGGCCGGTTACCGAGATTGGCAGAGTGAAATTTTCCGATTGTTGAAGTCATGTTGCCGGGTAATTATTCCATTCACTGCCGCTGAATGGAGAGCAGTCCTGAAATGCGTTGCTCAACTGCGCACACCCCGAGAGTCAAACCAGCGCCGCGTGATCTTGAGCCGGGCCCGTAACCACTGAGCTAACGGGGCGGAAAGTGGCAACCCATGGCTTATCCCATTGAAAACGATTCCAAAACTAGTTTACAGCAATTTTTTATCATCTTATTCAAACACATTAAAGTGCGATAATGTTTACAAACTTAAGTTACATAGAACTTACAACAAAAAAATTGCAAAATTTATCTTTTGATATACAGTATATTCAATCAGCATCTCCGCTTGAAGCAGATTGCGCATCAACAATTCAACATGGGTCATCTGTTTCCATGGGTATCGCCCTTGACGTATGAATGATGCTTTATATCTCCAAGGCGTAGTTTTCATTTTCAGAATTTTTTAGCTGCAAAGGCTGAGTTAAACATTTTTCAAACCTGTGGTCAGTGGCGCCGGCAGGGGGGGGGCAGGCGGGCAGCTGCCCCCCCAATGTTTTGGGCATCATCTTTTTAATTTTTTTTTTTTATTAATACATATTAATATTTTTTTTTAATATTTGGATCCCAACCTCAAGTAAGTCAACTCAAGTTGCAAGGGGGGGGGGGGGGGGGGGGGGGTAAAAGCTCTTTCTTTAAAAAAAGTATGGAAAATCTTGATGACTAAATTGTACAGTAGATTAAAAGATTTTCTACAGAAGCAAAGATGTAGACTTTTTAAAGTTTTAACTAACGTCACATTGATGTAGAAAAATAACAACCTGTTAAAATTTTGATCCCTCACACTCCCATGACTTCTTCCGCGCGCATTTTGGCATTGGTTGCTTGCAGTGATTCTTTCACTTAAACAAAACGTTTTGTTTCAGCAGTTTTGCGTTGTTCGATTCTTAAGTTGTAAAGGAGACTCAATTTCTCCAATATTTATCATTTATGTTTCTTCTTTAATCTCAGCAGAGTATAAAACTTGTAAAAGTTTTTCATCCATACGACGTCATGAATGAAATTATATCTCAAATCAGCGTAATGACGTGACATCATCTAAACATTTTACCGAATAATAAATTAACAAATTCGATCGTCAAAAGTGGTTTGGTGGTGGTAAATATTACGTAATGAAAAAAATGTGATAAGGTTGGAAGACATTACGTCATGTATTTTCAATACAAATACGAAGTTTAAAATTTATTCTTTTGTTCATAGTCGTAATCCACCTTCGAAGCGGTACTACAAAGAACAATTTTCGATAAGGGGGGCATCAAGAATAAGTCGACATGACTTTTAACCCTTAGAAGGTTGGGCTCCTGGAATCTTGCTCAGTTTGGGGGGGGGGCTGTCAATTCTTCTTATGCTTTAGGAGTGATATCTCTGTTATTTTGGCATGGTTTCAAAATTTGTGATTCACTTTGTAAAATTATTCACGCTGAGCATATCCGAAAATTAAAACTATGTGAATTTTAAAACTGCTCATATACGTTGAAATGTTGAGGTCACTTATGAGTGTAATTTGTAGCGTGAGTTTACACATTATTTTTTGGTAGAGTAATGAAGAACGTGCATAGTAATGTTGTGATTAATTTTTTTTACATTATTTTACATACAGCCAATGCCCTTCACGCTGTGAAACAGTTAGGATTAACGAGACATGGGCCAAATTAATTAGGCTACTTTCATCCAGCTGGTGGGAAAATGTTTCACAATAGAATATGAAATATTTCAGAGGATGTGCTGAGAAATGCCTTATATCTTTCAATTTATAACCTTTATTCGCTCAAAATTTCAGCTCAATAGAAGTGAATAAAAGTTAGGAAAAGTCAAGAAATTTCGTAGTTGCAGCCTCAGTGGTTTTAGAGATACAACTGTTGATACAAAAAAGTTGAATTGACAGCCCCCCCCCCCCCCAACCTTCAAAGGGTTTGCATTGAGTCAACAGATCTATGCCTGGTTTACGTCAGTTCCGGGGATCAATGAAATATAAGGTTGTCATCTTCAGTGCAACAAGACCATTGATTGATTGGTTTAGTGAGGATTCGTAGTCCCATTGCTTTCATTTTGAGTGATCATACTGATTTTCAATTTATTCCTACAAGACGTTACGTAATGAAAAAATATATAACTAAGGTTGGAAGACATTACGTCATGTCTTTTCAATTCAAAATGAAGTTTAAAATTTATTCTTTTGTTCATAGTCGTAATCCTCCTTCAAAGCGGTATTACAAAGAACAATTTTCGATAAGGGGGGCATCAAGAATATGTCGACATGACTTTTAAGGTTTACGTCAGCTCCGGAGATCAGTAAAATATAAGGTTCTCATTATCGTGATTGTAAACCGCGGGAAATTTTTTCTCTAAAAAACAGATTCCCGGGAAGTTAAACATTTTTTCCAGCTCTGGTAGAAAACAAGAGAAATTAAATAATATACCACTGTCTTGCATGTCTTGCACCAGTGGCGTAGCCAAGGGAAGGGGGTTCGGGGGTTTCAACCTTTCAAATTGAATTTACGGATGTTAATACATTGTTTACAAGAAAAGTTGTAGCCTATGATGTAGTTTCTCGTCAAACTGTGCAAGGATGCAAGCCATCTGCAACTGCTGAGATCGCTTGTTCGATCTAGATTAACATCTAAACAGCTATTCGTTATACAAAACTTGAATATATCAGAAATAGCCTAAAGTAACTTCATTGTCTCAAAGCTTTTTGTTTGACACTCATCAAGATGTATGACCTCTATGACGCTACATTTTCTAAACTTTGGGTTGACTTCAGAGCATAAAAGTTAGTGACTTACCGGAATAAGATCGTTTTTTGAATCAACCAAGGAGAAAATTGACCTACTAAAACTGTAATAATCTCGCAAAAAAAAGCAATCAACCTATGTCTCTAAAACAAAGTTTGCCTAATTTTAAACGAAACTGCATTAAAAGAGCGAGTTTTGCCAGTACCAAACATTCAAATATCTCAGTCTGGAATTAGCAACAAGAAAACATAGAGACTTAGCTTTATTTTCGAAAAATGCCGAAGAAAACATTATCTTATCCTTTTGCTATGCCACCGGACAGCACCATTTTACAGAAATATTCATACCCACAATTTTGTTGAAAATGCTCTCAGAATGCACCAAACTGAAAGAAATTTTTCAAAATTTTCTGGGGGAGACCCCCCAGACCCCCCGCCGCTACATGTCGCCTTCGGCGAACACGCCATCGGGCTTCGCCCGCAGGCTGTCAGCACCCCCCCTTTCAAAATTTTTGACTATGCTACTGTCTTGCACTGTCAATATTTTGCCCCCCCAATGTTGAAGGTCTGGCGGCGCCACTGCCTGTGGTTTCGTTTTAGAACGTAAAAGTTTAGGCTACAAATGCCATTGCAAGATAAGTTGATCACAAAACGTTATAAACCAATTTCATTTAATCCCAAGTTTTTGGCTAGTTTTGTATGGACAATGACCATCGTTTAAACTTCTCAAAGTATCATCTCTACTTCAAATTGAAAAAAAATGGCAACTTTTTTTAAACATCTTCTTGGAAGTCGACATTACCAAGTTGAATTCCCGTTCTTCTGAATTCCTTGTCAGAAGCTTGGGAATTTATTTTGATATTTGATACTGTTTTTTTTTAATTTGTTATCATCTTGGACAGCTTCACCGTTATTTATTTATTATTATTTCTTTGTCTCAATTATAATTATCATTGATGAGTTAAAGGGTGGCTGCTTGACTTGAAGACCTTGAACGGTCACTTCGCAGCCTCCCGCTGCTGTGATGCTATCATCATTTTTTTATTGTAATCTTTTCAACAGTTTTACTGTAGGCTACATTGTGTTTTAATTTATTGTACATCTTTTTCGCAGCGGCCAATAAACAACTATCTATCTATATCAGGGGTGACGAACCTTTTTGCGGTCGCGGGCCACTTTGTCGATTACACATGAGTTATTGATCCACACAACTTCTTAATCGTGGGAGCAAGTCTTTTAGGCGCAGACAGTTAGGAGCTGGTCAAATAGGCGCGCACACTGTGGTGTCTGGATATTTAGGTGCGGAGCACTGTGGCGCCCGTTCATTTAAAGGCATAAAACAAGCTTTGAGATGTCTTTAATGCATGAGCGATTGTCAGATTGTTTTGCGGGCCGCACAAAATTCTTTGACGGGCCGCATGCGGCCCGCAGGTTCGTCACCTCTGATCTATATTGTCACAACCAAATGATAAAATATCTGAAGCTTTCAAACAGTGATTTAAGATAGGATGTTATAAATTCTTTTTGTTTTAGGCTATATGCTTTAAAAGTTAAGCTAACTATCGGTTTTAATGAAAATATAGTTAACAAGCATTGAGTTTTTGAAACAATCTAATCCTTGTAGACCAGGGTTACTCAACTAATGTTAACAAAGGTCCAGTTTGACAAGTTGAATGTTTTTAGCGGTCCGGTGAACAAGTTATTTCACACGCAACCACGTAAGTAAAACTATCAGTGCTACTGAACCATTTTTTTAAGGTAAAATGTAACTCGAGTTGGATTTTTGACAGAAAGTTGGGTGGTCTGTGGGGCGAAGCTCCCCAGTTACTAGGATAATCACAGAAAAATAACTTTTTCCCACTAGAAATCTGTTTTTAAAAGAGGCCCTAAAACGTGACAATGAGTTTATTCTTCCATAAGCCTGAGGTCCACCATCAACACCCAGAAGGTCCAGACTTGGACCGCGGTCCGCCAGTTGAGTAGCCCTGTTGTAGACTACAATAAAAAACTTCATTGCTGCTACTGTGGCCAGGGCAGTTAAGATTATAATTTGGTATCAATGTGATCCTGGGGGCCCATATCAAAACACCTCCGAAAAAAAATGCACTATACGCTATGCAAAAAATTAAGCGGTGGTTTCTTCAAGTTGCCTGGCACTGTGGAAAGGTTAGGCCTACAGGCCTCTAAATTCAACTTGGGTTCAAACCCTTCTCAACGCTATTGGCTGCCTAACTTTTTTTTCTACTCGTTTTCTAATTTTGCATGCAAAAATTCTAAGGAATTTTACCGCAGTAGGCTAGGCCTATTAAAACCTCATCAAGCAGGCAATTATATGTCGTCAATTAAGGCAAAGTAATTATTTCAAAAGCAGAGTATTTTACCAAGACTTTTTTTTTAGTTTGATTCCATCGAGTAGGAGTGAACTCATTAGACAACAATAGATAAGAACTCATTATTACGAAACCGTAGCAATTGATTATGGTTTAACAATGACATGGCGTAATTATAATTCACTTTTCCAACACACAAATGAAGACTCAAAACATAAACAAATGAATAAAAACGAATGAAATTCCTATCGCTGGGTGAGTCGCGAGTCCAACAAACTTTTCCAAAAGCGTTGCAGCGAAAAAAGTTTGAGAGTCACTGACCTAGGTGTTGCATGATAAACGCTTGAATCCCTTTAGAATAAAATTGATTATGACACTAACTATTAATTATCAACTTCAGTGAATTTCTCGCCTACCACTTGGAGGACTTCCGCGTAGGCCTACCACAGTTGGGAACCACTGTCTTACAGCCTATACTTACAACTGTTACAAGTTAGCAATAGTAATGCATTTGACCTGCACTTGGACGTTGTAGATCTACAACATATTTATTTACGGCTTGACTAGGGCAATGCAATGCATTTATAAAACGTAGATGCATTTAAATGCTAACCGATTTTGTCCGGGAATCTTTGGCATACAAATTGTTTAAGGGCCGCATGACACCTATACGCTTGCCGCATGCTTTCGATAGAGCCACTTTTACTTCGACATTCAATTGAAACTCAGATTTGATTTCAAACGTTGCTAGTGCGCCATTATCTACACCAGCTACTACTAAAATCCACTGCCCCAAATAATGATTTCTTAGGGTCTTTAACAATATTAAATACAACTTAGGCCTATAGCCTACGCCTATCCATTTTGTTTACGCATTGTAGCCTATAGGCTACTGTTATACTGTCTCTGTAACTTGTCCATGTCTTTGTTCTAGAACGGCCACAAACATCCCAGACAGCAAAATTCGTCATTTTTACATTGAATCAACGTCTGCAGAGGTTAAATCAATGAAAAAACGATGCATTTTGCTGTCTGGGATTTGTAGTTGAAAGAGAGGCAATGGAAAAGCTCATCAAACAAGTTTGCGAGTTAAATTAAAATGTTAAAGTTTTATCATTGCATGTCACAGCTTAAGCATTTGATAAGCAAATTGACACGAATTAGTGTTTTTCAATTTTAAGCTTTATTGTCTTTCTTCGGCTTCATAGTTTCTTCAGGTGCAGATGCATTGTTTTTGTGACTGAGAGAATGCTGTCTTTTATTTTCACTATGACTCCGTTTAGACTTATTTAAATCGTGTAATTCATGATTTCTGTTGTTACGAGACTGATTGTCTTTCTTGGTTTGTATTTTTTGATCTCGTGTCCACTTTCTTGTTCGTTCAAGTTTACATTGCAACATTTCGGCTTCGTTCAAACCTTGGATAATTTGTCGAAGTAGTTCTTTTCGGCGTTTGATTTGTTTCATTTGACTGTTTTCGAGCTCCGGATTCTTGCTGTTTGGAGATGGTTTGCTTTGTTCTTTTGTACTGTGCTTATGCTGACGATTTCGTGTTTGCTGATTTTCTTTTGGTTTTTTTGGATTCTGTCGAGTAGGTTTTTGTGTTTCGCGATGTTTTCTTTGTTTTCTCCGACGCGGTTTGTGCTGCTTATCTTCTGATGAGGAGTCATTGTGATCTACTTTAGGCATGTCGACAGGAGTGAATGGGCGAATTTTGTATTGCTTTGGCTTTGGTGGACGTGTCGGCGGTTTGGATTTGACTTTTTCTTTGGGTTGTCGCTGGGGCGGCCTTGTTTCTAGACTATAAGCAGCGTTACTTTCCACTATTTGTTCTCTTCCAATAGCAGCTGCTTTCTCATTTTGCGTGTTTTGGTCTTTTTCTGAGTTTTCAAGTTTTGGCTTGTGCAAGGGATAAACTTCTACTGGCTTGTATTCCACACCAGAATTAGACGGAAATGTTGCAGGTGATGGTACAGAAGGAGTTTCAAAAAGTGATGAAGGAGCTTTAGGTGACTCTTCTTGCAATATCAATGCAGGGGGCGTTTCATATATTGGTACCTGCGGTCCGGAATATACATCTATCCGGTAGTGAGGTAGCGGCGATTTTTCCGTTTCGTTGAGTGTCAACGGTTTTTCCGTTTTATGGAGAGCCGGCGATTCTTCCGGCTGTGATTCACAAGTCGAAATCACAGAAATGATTTCTTCGGGTATTAGTTGAGCAGAATTCAATATAGATCTTGTTGAGTTAATATCTTTGTCATTTTCCTCTTTTACTGTATTTTCTTGCTCGTCTAGTTGTGAAAATGACGACGCGGAATCTACATGAAAACAAGTTCACTTAAATTAAACAAGTATGCTGGGCTAATCTATAGCCTTCATTGAAATGAGTTTGCTTTGTGTATTAACTCTTTCATTTTTTTGACTGTAACTCATTAGGTAAACACAAGTACTAAATAATATTTTTCCAATTAAGACGAAAATGTGCTGGCTTGTAATGTTATCAAATGCATGATCCTAAACTTCCTTAAATCGATTCTATACGGAATATAGCCTAAGAACTTTACATAGACTAGAGTGGTATAAGACAATTTTGTTCAAATCCAACAACCAATTTATTTATTTTTGATAATTTTAAAATTCGGTTTGCGCAAGACTTTTGAGAACAAGCTGAAAAAGATTGATTAGCGCTTTGCTTGGTGAACTGACACTGTAGAGTTTTGAAGAATGAGAACCCAACGCAGAGAGCAGCTAAAATTAAGAAAATAACATCTTTTAAATTAACACATGTGGTTTTGAAAGAATGGACATGTTATATTTCATACCATTTTCTTCTTGATAATCAACTTCGTGATCGTTCTGGTTAGTTGTAGAAATGTTGTTCTTTTCAATTGGAATTGGCTTCTCATCTTGTTGCTTTTCTCTCCTGCATTGTGTGTTGAACAAGGTAATGTGACCAATCGAACCACTAATCTTAGTTGTAGTTAGTCCCTAGTTGTAACGTAACGTGGAGAAAACACGGAGAAGCGTTTAATTATGTTGAACTGATAGAATCCAGTGGCGGACCCAAGGGGGCGAACCCCTCTACACCACAGAAAAGTAACTATATTCACAGTGTTTTTACAAGATTGGATTCATATGGACCTAGACATCATTGTGTTTTGTTGAAATTATCCCCTCTAAAACTAAGTTACTTGCTGGATGAAATCTGAAATCTTGCTATTGAAGTCATCTCCCATTGGTTAGAATTAAACAAAAAGTATACATTGTATCTTTGATTTGTTATGTTTTAAATATAATGTCAGCAGAAAGAACAAACATATTGCCTGATGCACATAGCTTATCCTATTTTCTTTAAATAAAAGATATTTTTTGAAAGTAGAGACCATAAGCATATAAAGTATTGATCAAGACTATCTAATGGGGTAAGATCAGCTGATCAAAGAATATGTCGAAAAACGTTATGATAATTGACTTACAAAATCTTGCAACACAAAAAAAGTTAACATGCAAAATAGTGCAGATGTAAACAAAGCCATAGTGATGCCTTTATGCGCTGTAAAGCCAAACACAAATGATTTGAGAATGTACCTAGAAGGATCAAACAGTTTAATTGACGCCAGGGCTTTTTGAAAACTGACATGTTTTTTTGCTGTTCTTGAAAGAAATACATTTAAAAAAGAAAATATAGTATCATCGACCTAGAAACTGTTTAAGCAAAAACTAGCAGGCCTATAGAATTTCAACCTGTTAACGCCTCTTGCGTCAATCGACGAACTAAAATCCTTGCTGATATTTTCTTGATAACGTATAACCTCACAATCACTACATTGGATCGAGATGAAGGCTATTTACCAATGGAACAATAAAATCAGGTCGTGGTCAATGAAGTGACAAGGTTTTGATAAAGGGCCATTTAAGTCTACTGTATGTAGGCTTATAAAAACGTTTTATTAGACGCGCTTTGTCGTTGCCTATTACTAAAGTGATCTAAAGTAATAATATTAATTTTAAGAACAAACACCAGCAAGATAGTGAGAAAAGATAAATAGTGTTGATAGAAGCCTACCTGTAAGAATGATAGTACTTGTTGCAATAAACCTGGATAACCATTCCCGGGATGCAGAAACAAAGAAGAATAAATAAAAGAACCAAGAAAATCCAAAGCCAATTGTCGGCAAAAAAGATCTGTATTAGAGTCCATGGAGTGAGTAAGACTACTGAAACCTCAGTAACATCAGAATCCCAACTGACTTGATGAACTCCTAACAGATCTACCAAAAAATACAATGATTGATCAATATAAAAATGCAGTTTAGTCTACAGTTTATTTAAGGCAAATAGAGAAGTGTAACTTTGCTTTCAGGTGTTAGGACTATAAATATGTTAATTAGCCTAATGATAGAATTATCGTACCGTAGTTTATATTATAATAGAGCTTTAAAGGGTTTTGCTTGCAAGTTGCAACTTAGATTTTTATTTGAATGAAATTCAGTTTTGTTGTTTTTTATGTAGGCTATAGCCTAATCCTCTCGATATTTGAAGCTGGTTTAGATTAAGTGGACGAAAGGCAAGAAAGTCAATCTTTGTGTCCACCTTCCAGCGTGCTATTCAGTGTCGTGCTAAAGACATTACCGCATACTCTTAAGCATATACTATACAGCAGTGGTTCTCAACCGGGGGTCCGCGGACTCCAAGGGGTCCGTGAAGCGATTTCAGGGGGTCCATGAAAGTTTCCGAGTTTTCAGCATGATTGATAAATTACAAAATTTAAAAATTGTTTTTGCTTTGTTTATGTAGGCCTATAAGCCTTCAGAAGTCGCAACGCACTGGCGCGTCGTTTGAAATTGCAAAGGACATGGCACAAAGGTTTGGTTTCTTAACTAAAATAACTTATCATATAAATGACTTTCTTTCTAAACCTTTCTAAGGCTATGTCGGCTAAGTTCAACTTAATTCTTTTGAGACAGCAGGTTGTTAATCAATCTTAGAAATGCAAACGTGAGTCAGCAGTCTATAACCACTCACAGTTTTGCAATGTGACTGCGATTATAACGAATAAATATTGATTACAAACGAAAAAAGGGAGAAATTCTTTATAACGGTCGCAAGTATTCTATTACCTTTTGATAAAATGTATAGAAAAACATCAAATGAGCATATAAATTACTGATGTTTGATCCTGTGTGCCAACATACACCTCATAAGTTAACTTATAACATAATTTCGTCAATCTCATCAAACGTCAAGTGCGTTGCGAATTCAGCAAATTCTTCTAAGTGTGTTGCTTCGAAACTTATGTAACATATGATTTCATAAGGAGACGCAATATACCAAAATTTCAAATAGAAATTTTTAGGGGTCTGCGACCGCTTCGAAAGCACCAAAAGGGGTCCACCAAGACAAAAAGGTTGAGAACCACTACTATACAGTATAGTAAACTTATAGCTATTGGCCTATGCACAAGTCTTGCCGTTATGCAAACAGTTAAAAGGCTAATAATGAATAAAAACTGACAAAATTTTGAATTTAAACTGTAGGCTAAATGTACTTTATAGCTCTTTAAAATAACTTAAAAGCTTTGAGAAAGTAAATTTCTAAAGCTTGAGTGTTAAATCTTAAATCAATACTAAATTCAAGGTTTTATTTGAAAATATAACAAATGTGTCCGTGTTTCAAATGTTACAAGATGCTCTTCAGATTTCTAGCTCTCTTCTTTCAGCACTGTCTCTTCTACAATTAATTACACAACATATTTAAAAAAAACAAAATTTTCGTTCCACTTTGCCCCACGGCTGGGATAAAGCGGAGCAAATTTTTTGTTTTGCTTTAAAGTTATTTGATTGTTTTGAAACATGCAAATAGATTGAGCTTGACTTTGCTGAAGCTTTGAAGTTAATCTATTCTTTAATTATACTTTATAGTTTTTGGTTTGATTTCTTGCTGGATTAGACCTATACCACTACACCAGGGTCTCCAAAAACGTTTTCATTCAATAGAAATAACAAATCAATTTGAGCTATTATTGGTAACTAAGAATAGTTGATAGCTGAGTGCGGCTGCAAATCTTAGGCCTGCCCGTTTTCTGAAACCGCGACTCGTCTTAAAGCCAATAAGCAAGCATTCTTTGTATTGTTACCTCAAACGAGACTTCTGTACCAAAATGATGAGACGTTTACGAAACGTTTTAGAGAGATTACGAGACTATTAAAATATAAAAATAACTTAACTTGAGTTTGAATTATTCCTTAAATGCAGCTCAAAATCAATCATAAACAGAATATCTTAGCTACAGGGTTGAAATATTTATATAGAGCTGCACTGAGCTCATCAAACAATCCAAACTCAGCAACCTAATCTTACAATTTTCCAAATTTAGACTTGAAATTGGCGGAATCAGCAGAAGCTCTCCAAACAATAATAGAAAAAGTGAACAATATTGGAAAGAAATATAACATGAAAATCAACACAAACAAGACGAAAACGATGATTATTACAAGAAAAGAAAATGTACCAAGTTTAAATATTACTATTGACGGAATGCTGGTCGAGCAAGTCAAAAGCTTTACCTATCTGGGACACACAATAACTGAAAATGGCAGATGCGATACGGAAATATTGAGACGAATAGAAATAGCAAGAAACAACTTCGTAAAAATGAAAAAGACAGTAACAACACGCAAAGTTAACATCAACACTCGAAAACGAATTGCGAAATGCTATATATGGACTACTCTACTCTACAATGCAGAAACATGGACACTGTCATCACAGATGGTTAAACGACTTGAGGCATTTGAAATGTGGATTTATAGAAGAATGCTTAAAATTTCATGGAAGGATAAAATCACAAACAAAGATGTACTATCCAGAATACACACCAACATGGAAGTTCTACAAACAATTAAATCAAGAAAATTGAAATATTTTGGCCACATGATTAGCAATAATTCTATTCAAAGGCAACTACTAGAAGGAAAAATGAACGGCAAACGAAATAGGGGCAGACCACCAAGAATTTGGACTAATGATATTGAACACTGGTCAGGACTTAACTACAAAACTGCGGTAGAAAAATCTTACAACAGAGAAACTTGGCGTCTCATTGCCTCCAACCCTCGACGAGAGGAAGGAACTTAATGATGATGATGAGACTTGAAAATCTATGGTATGACGATCTTTAACGTCGTTGAAAATGATGGTGCTGTTTCTTGCAATCCTTGAGAAATTCGAATATTGGTTTGCCACGTTGTGCTTTAGGCCTACCTCACTCTCCCTTATCAATTCACTCTTACTGGCAGTTAGCCTACATAACTTTCTTTAGCTTAGTTTTTTCGTAGGACCACATAGTACGATTTATTTTTTGTGGACTTGTATCGGCTTCAGCAATAAAAGTCTTTTACAGTTGGCTTTATATATATTTTGGAGCTCTTGCAATAACAACATATTATACACAATCGTGGTACGTTGTCCTATTGATAACTGATAAGACTGTTCAATCACAAACCTTCTTCTTGTGTTTCCTCTTTCACACGAATATCATCAAGAAAATTCCAAACGCTGCTTGTCTTTTTTTCATCATCTCCGTTTTGTCCAAAATCAATCAGATCTAAAAACGCAGGAAAGAATTTTATTGAAAGAATCGAAATTAAATTGCACAGAAGTATTTGGCTTAAGATTGCTGTAGGCCTATTTGCTTCAGCCTGCACTGTATTTTTTAGTGTGGTTGTAGCCTACTTTGCTCACTGTCCTGAAACAGAGCAAAATGGAGGTTTAGATATACAATCGATAAACAATCAACCCACTACCTATAAAGCTTTTGCAGCGTAACTAAGTTTCATCATTACCTTACGGAAAACAAAACGTGTGCGCAGACCTTAAAGCGATGGCCAGTTGTGAATGGCCAGAAAAAGGGACAGGATGGTAGCCTAGAAAGTACATTTGGTCAATTCGCTCAAACAAAAACCATAAAAAATGCACTTTTGTCTATTTTGGAAAAAAATTATAGCTCGCTGCACTCGGTCAATACTGCTTACTTTAATACACAAAATTACAACTGCTTTGTCTGTTTGTTATTTTTAATGCGGTATTATGAAATAATACTTTATTGTTTCCAAGCAGTGAATCTTAGCAACTTTAAACAATGCCAATTACGTCAGCTCACCTTTAACGCTATTTGTGGTTAAATCAGGTTTTAAAGTTTGCTTCGAATTTTCAACGAAAGTGTCCTTCTGACCAGGTGATGTAAAATATTTTGCAAATTTGTTGTCCATCAACCATACTGCTAATGTACTGGTATGTTGTTCTGTTGTTGTCACGGAAACAGTTGTGTATACTGGCCTATTTTCTACTAAATCATTGTCTTCTAATGGGTCTACTGCGGTTGTATAGTCGATTTCATCATAGTCTCCACCGTATGGCAATGTTGCTACTGGCGCCGCTATTACTTTGTATATCAGCGCACAGCTTATCAGCAAAATAAAAGTTTTTAATTCCATCAAATTAATTCTTCAATCAAACATGAATACATTGAGACTAAAACAGCTTTTTTACATTGAACTCATTGTTACCTATCAAGCCTGTAGTTACACTTTGAAAACTGAGCATTTTTGTCTCTACATTTTTTTATCCCTGCAATGAGATAGGCTTCATTTAACCAAGGGCACTTTTGGATTTCAGATGTTCGGAAATTTCAGGGCGCCATAGAGTTGAAAGAAAACATTGTGCAACTTATTACGTGAAGCTCAGTAGTAAAACAATGCGCTTGCATCTATTTAATGCATCTTTTTCTGACGTGTCTTTTTTGGGAAGGTGGTAGGCTACATATTGGCTCTGGGCCTAAATTATCCTCTCAACGGGCCCTGTTAATAGCAGATAAGTTATATTTAATATATTGAAACAGTAACAATGTAATCTTTGCTGTAACTCAATCTACCTAAGGTCCGCTAACTTAGGCTAGGCTTATAAGTCTGCGCAGTTTACTTCTTTTCAGGGACAGGCAAGTCAATGCATGGCATATTCCAAGATTTACCATGTAGACCTAGCTTATTACTCGAATTCCCATCTCGTACAAGAGTGTAAGCCTTCTCTACCATGTACCATTTAGGTTTAGGTTACCATTTAGGTAAACACGTTTTCACAAGGTGATGTTCATCGCTCCAGGCGACGCGTTCAACACTTCAGACCACTTTGTACTTTTGCTATGTATTACGTGCATTTGAGTTTATCATATCGTACCGGTTGGTCTGGTTTGACGATTTGAATAAAAAAAGAAAAAAATAAGTTTAGCTCACTTGTATTTACAAGCATGACAAGATATATCGTGGTCTATCCGAATAAAGTTTGCCGCATCCTTTTTCTGAAAAAGCGATTTAAAATATCATCTTAATTCCAGGCTTATAGGCTTGGTGATAATTAAGATGACTTCAACTGTTATAGTCTGCATATGTGCTTCAACTAAAAGTATTGAACCGTTTGTGTCACATTCTATATCTGTAACCATTAATTGACCGATCAATTTAATGTCACTTTTAAAATCAATGATCAAAACGTGATTTGTGTTTGTATTGTTAAAAGGAACAAAAAGCTCAGGTTCGTATCCAAGAGGAAGATCCGTTTTGAGAAAATCTTTGCTTGAGGGTGTTTCTCAGGCAATCTGAGATTACTGGCCTGCTTTGTCTTCACAGACAGCAATGAAAAGGTTTGAAAAAAACGGCGTTGTTCTGAGAAAAGATTGTTCTTTGCTACTTAAGCCTACGACCATAGAATTCAATTGTTTAATGCAGGGGTCACCAACTGGCGGCCCGCCATGCTGTTATGTGCGGCCCACGGAAGGTATCAGCGTACAAGTATAACTAAAAATACTTTTCCTCAGGAGTTAAAGTACATGAAGACAAAAAATACTTTCCGGAAAGCATATTTTCGCTTTGCATACGATTCCACCGACCGACTAATCAGATTGTAGTTCTAAGTGGGGGTCGCTTAAAGTTATTCCAATGGGATGTCCAGCCACACTGTCCCAGTGGTTGATTAAAACGCGTACAGAGTGGAATTGTTATGCTTCCGGTCAGTTGAAAAATATCTACCTCAGTACTGCAAAAATGTTGTTAATAATCAACAATTCTTGCCATGCTGATAAGCACCGCAAGTGACAGTTGTCTAATATAATCAAAGAAAGACGGTTTTGTAGACTCTCACAAAAACGATGAAAAACCCAGTCTCTCTCCTACGGTGTTGTTAGGCTGCGATTGGATTTGTTACATCTGAAAGACCTACTTCATGCTACTAACTATTCAAGTTATGGTGTGCAGCCTAAAATCTTGATAATGCAGCAGTTTCTGCTACGACACAAGTACATCCTTTACACGTAGGCCTGTAGGTGTAATTCTCTTACCGCCGTCACAATGCTTTTTCTCCACAATGTCGAGAAGTGGCTCTTCAAGCCACCTTTAGCCCATGCGTACTGCATGAGCTTTGTGGTGGTTGAAGTGGAGAAAGCCTTCCCCGACATAGCAAAAATGAACTCTTCTTCTATTGGCATTACCTTTCGGAGTGCAGCGACAAGCGCATGCAGCTCTTCAGGGAATGCCAAAGAAGCAGAGCCCAACGCCTCTGCAGTCTTGTGGTCGTGACTCTGCAAAAAGTATTGTTGTTGCAATAAGTGCTACATTTTGTAAGGTTTTACAACACTTATAGCAGGCTATATACTTGGCATCTGCACAACAAATACAAGAAATGTTTCAGTGTAACAAAGTGTACCCTTTAAAGAATTGAATAGTACACGAAAGGATTTTCTGAGCTTTGAGATGTTAAACAAAACAATGTATGTTATCGTTATACTTACTACGTGCATAAAGTCATTTGCCTTTCAAAAATATCGCAAAAGTGTTCCGTTTACTTTCACGACGTGGCATTTTCCTTGGTGCGAGGCGCGGTCGAAATCCTCCCACCGCAACTCCGCTATGGCCTTCGGCCGCTGCATGTTATGCAGCTGCAGCCTCAGCATCAAATGGCCTATGATATCTCTCCTGGAGTGGTCTGATGATGCTGAGGTCTGCGCCTCCCCACGCAACATCCTTTCGCAGGACATTGCGAATGGTGAACGAAGATACTTCGTTTTGTCCTTGGAATTTAGGAGGATCTCTGCAAAATAAGTTGTCGTTATGCTGCGTGCATTGCTGCAAATACGCTGTTGGCTGTATCCAGGCGCGGATTTATGGGGGGGGCCCAAGGGGCCCGGGCCCCCCCCGAAATTTTGTGAGAAATTGTTGAATGGTTTGATATGCTTCTAAACAGCTGATATTAGTCCCACAGCTGACTTACAACCCCCCCTTTGGCACGCGTGTGACGTCACGAGATTGAGAATGATGCTTTCAGTCTCCATGTCTCTAAAACAAAGTGTACGTAATTTTAAGCGAAACTGCATTACAAGAGCGAGTTTTGCCAATACCAAACATTCAAACATCTCAGCCAGGAATTAGCAACAAGAAAACATAGATGCTTAGCTTTACTACCGAAAAAATGCCGAAGAAAACATGATCTTATCCTTTTGCTATGCCACCGGACAGCACCATTTTACAGGAATATTTATACCCATATTTTTGTTGAAAATGCTCTCAGAATGCACCAAATTCAAAGTAATTTTTCAAAATTTTCTGGGGGAGGTCCCCCAGACCCCCCGCCGCTGGGTGTCGTCTTTGGCGAACACGCCGTCAAAACCCCCCAAATTCCTGGCTACGCCACTGATTGTTCATAGGCTATCTGTTTTATCTTTTTCTTACTTTTTAATTCATTTTCAAATTTTCTGGCCCCCCCCAAAAAAAACTTCTAGATCCGCGCCTGGCTGTATCCATGGCAGACATTCGTTGCTCTTAGCGGTTTACAAAGCACACAGTGTTAGTGCAGCCGTACAGTGGCACAGCCGAGTACCTTATTTTCCGGGATCCATTTAGCACCACTTTTGAAAGGTCTTTGGTATCATACGAACCGGTATCGAAAACTGGACATTATCGAACCCATGCCTACAGAATCAGATGCAGACACTGGAACCACTAAGCTATCAAGCCACCGTCAAAAAATTGAATAAATACGAGTACTATTTCAAATTTTTCCAGTTTGCAAGCCGCACGTTAACAGCGCTACCCGAAGCTTATGCTGCATTGTACGATAACATGTTGCAGTAGCAACACCCATGAACGTCGCCACATAGCGAGGTCCACGTAACAACAATTGACTGTTGCTTTTATTCACGCCAATTTGGCACACGACACGAGTTGCTAAACCGCATGTCTTCACAAATCAAACAGCATGAGCCATTACTATAAATATTTTACCTCATATGCAAAATATCAGATGAATAGAAAGGAAATATGTATAGTGTGCTTACCATGAGAGGAGGAGTTTATTAGCATGGACCGAGCTTCCGACTTTTTCTTGTAGGTTTTACCCCAATTTTTTATTGAAACCTGCAATTGAGCTAACTTGGGCAATTCCAACTCAAACATATCTTTGTTCTGTTAAGCAAATCTGCAACACATTGAGTGATTGTTTAATGATTACAGGAATCCTTATCCTCGCACTGACAAACCCTAATAGACTATTTCTGGATACTTGTAGAAGCTTTGAACTACTAAGGCAGGCCCGGTCACAAAATTTCACAGAGTGCACTTTTCGAGTGTTGTTGCCTGTGAATTGTTGCATTCACTTGGTGCCGCTGAATGGAGAGCAGTCCTTGGATAATATTGTCAAGTATTGAACCTTTTTTCAATGTGAAACTCTCCTATTTGTGGTGGGCCGAATTTTCGTACGCCTAACGCTTCAGCTAGTTCGGCTTTATGGATAATGCGGCACTGCAGAGTGCAGATGCCCTTATTGCAATATTTTTACTTACCGCACGAAGTGCTTCATGCTGTTGATGGTGTTGTATATAGTGTTGTCCGGCTTTGTACTATCAATGATGATGGACTCCAGGGGGGGACGTCGAATGTAACGCCGTTCGCATTAATGAAGGCATTGCGAACGTCGTTCATTACCTTCCTGATCGACGTGTGTTTGTTGCCGCTACCACTGGAACCCTCCATAAACACCTGCAAGTGTAAATATAAGTTGGTTTGTAGCATAAAGTTTTAACATAAATTTATATTTATACAAGAATGCTCAAAACTTCATGGAAGGATGAAATCACAAACAAACATGTATTGTATATACTATCTACAATACAAACCAACATGCAAATTCTACAAACAATTAAATCAAGAAAATTGCAATGTTTTGGCCACATGATTCGCAACAATTCTATTGAAAGACAACTACTAGAAGGAAAAATTAACGGCAAACGAAATAGGGCAGACCACCGAGAATTTGGACTAATGATTAAGACAATTGCTGCGCGGAAACAATCGGCCACCCCCACTAGTGGGGAACAAACCGACGATGGATTATGATGATGATTATGATGATGATATTGCAGGCTGGTCAGGACTTAATTACAAAACTACAGTAGAAAAATCTCAAAACAGAGAAACTTGGCACCTCATTGCCTCCAAGTCCAACCCTCGACGAGAGGAAGGAACTTAATGATGATGATGAACATAAAGTCCACCGATGGAGCAGTCAAGGTGTTGGTGAAGTTTAATGCGGTCCACAATAGTCAAATAATACATAGACCGCTTGTACTTTGTAGTGATACATTTCTTATTTTTTACAAGGAATGCATTCCCCAAAGTTCAGCAGTTTTAATGAAGCCTTAAGATGTCTCACTTTGAATTCGCCCAGGACACCTTGAAAGGATAGAAAAAAAAAATCTCTGTGCAGCAGCGGTATTCTGGGGAATCCTTCTGCAATGTTAATGGGAAAAGAAGTATTTTGTACTGCAGTAACGCCCTATTACTTCCGCTACTACACAAACTGTATGTTATGGACTATTTATATCTATAAAGCAGAGTGGGACAGTACAATTTGCTTGAAGCGTGGTAAACGTAAACGACTGAAATTTTGCGTGTGGAACTGAAAGACTGGTCAATGTCGCTTATGGCGAACTTTTTTGCAGCTCAAGCATGACATTAAAAACATTTTTTTTAATTGTAAAATCATAAAAGCAATGAAAAATATATGTTTTTATGTTTGCAACTAGTTTCTTGTTACTGTAAGTGTACACTCAATTCCTTTGTAAAGTGCCGCACTGCTTCCTTTGGTTAGGCATCAGTAGGCGGCATTTAAAACTACAAATAAATGTCGAAACATCGATTTCTTTATAGAAACGTTTTGAAGATATGAACATAGGGTGGAACTTTATAAGAATTGCGGTTTGGTACTCATGTTCGTGAATTCTTCGAGTTATAAGGCTACTTTTGTCCCATTGCTCCCTGATCTTCCCTATGCACTCACTATAGTAGGCTACATACAGCAGCATTACAGAACGTTGCGTAAAAAGCAATACTTTCTAACTGAAAGTTTAACTATCGTATTTTTTTCCATTTATTTATATATTTTTAGTGATTGCATTACATGTTTGCCTGCCTAATGACTGAACTAACAGGACTCTGACCGATTACATTTCATTAACATTTACAAGCAGATACAAGGTATACGATACATGCTGTAAGTGCATTGAACAATGCATATCAACTTACATCAAGTTTGTGGTATCTCTTTAAGTGTTGAGACACCCGTCCAACTAACTTGTTGCATAGGACACTGTCGTTTTCCTTTACTTTTTTCTTTTCCAAGCCTCGACAAAACGCAAAGGCGCCTCCTATCACTAGGGTCCACAATATGGTGTGCCTTCGTGAGATGCTGAGCAATGTTTGTTACAATCTGAACAAATTCAATCAGTGTTAGGAAAAACTAACACACCTCAATCAGTGAGACACTGTCAAGCATTGTCGGCTGAGTGATGAGAACGTCTGCATGACGTTCGAAAGGACGTAGGTTTGACACCGCTCCAGTGAACTCGGCTGTGCCTCGGCACAAGACACTTTGGCATGCCAAAACAAGGGGAGCAGCTGACATGTCCCTTCGCTGCTTCCTGTTGTATGGCAGTGCGCTGTATGTTGTTGCAATCGGCGCAAAATAATGCATGATTTTTGATTATTGTTAGGCTGCATGCATTTTTTATTGTAATAGTGATAGAACAAATAACAAAGAAAGGCAATTTTGCAACGTTAATTAATAATGAACAAGGTTGGTTACATACTGGAGAGTAGCATAGGCAGCAGCGAACATTTCCCTCATCTTTCAACTCGGGAAAGGTCGGTGGTCGTTTGCTGGGAGATTTTCCTGAAAAAAGAAAGCGGCATGTAGTAGCCTATATTTATGTGGAATTAATTAGTCAATCTCAGTGGCTTGTACAAACGACAACAGTCTGTAAAAATGTGTTTCCAAAAAATGTGCACAGTAATATTTCCAAAACCATTGCTCTTCATAATGAGCACCACGTCCTACTCTCGGAATCAACTTTATCCCGATGCCGTTTTGCTTTTTCTGTTACACAAAAAATGCATTGTTATTACCAGTTTTAGCCTTCGTTTTGAGGAAAAGCTTAGTTAGACGCCTCTTTTTTGGGGTAACCTCCTCCTCGCTGCTCTCCTCTTTTCCTGCAAAATTAATACGGTGTCCGACGTTTTTTTGTAAACAGTTGTTCGTAAAACAATTGTTCGTAAAATTAATTCTTCGTAACACAATTCTTCGTAAAGCATTTCTTCGTGCATGCAATTGACCGTAATACTAATTGTTCGTAAAACAGTTACAATTTTTTAAGAACTATTAATTAGGGTAGCGTATATGCTAGAGATGTGCTAGATGTGACATGCTGTAGAGTGTAGACGAGCAGACAGAGTGTAGAGTCCCTGATTCACAATGGCAGCGAAAAAGGAAAGCCAAAACTTTTGTATGGTGACCAGCTTTATTACAAAGTCGGTCGGCAGCCGTGGCCGAGTGGTTAGCGCGTTGGGCTCGCAGTCGAGAGCCTGCATGTTCGACTCCAGCCACCCGCACTTGCTGTTGTTTCTCTGGGCAAGAAACTTTACGATAATTGCCTCTACCCAGTGATCGATTTCGAGTAATGGGTAGTACCAAATTTAAGTCATAAGTAAAGTAGACAACCGGAAACAGACATTGCCGTCGGCTGCAGCGTGGGTCAGGTGTACGTCGGAAGGCGTACACCGATGCATAGCGCTCAAGTCCGCTTTCCCGCAATGCAGGATAAAGATAATAAAACAAAAAACAAAAAAACAAAGATTATTGTGCACTTAACGCACAAGGGCAAGAAACTACTTATTGGAAATTTGAGCATTTTCAAAGGAAATGTCCTGCACGAGTAACAACAGGGACGCCGAAACAATTTTTGACGGGGGGCAGGATTATTAGGCACCATTGCCCCCCTGTCGCTCCATGATGCCCCCCCTGCCCCTGAGTAACAACTGAAAAATTGTTCACAAACAATTGACCTATCACCTGTTTAGAAACAATTCACTATACGAACAATTGATGTACGGTATATGAATTGTTTTACGAAGAATTAGTTTTAGGAACAACTGTTTACGAACAATTCACCTATAACCACTAAATACCAGTTTTGTGGTCAGAGCTGCCCGGCGTTTCTGAAAGGCGAAAGCATTACAAAAACATACATTTTACAACTAAGTTTAATTGAGTACAGTACCGTAGTTGCTCTCAAACTAACGCACACCTTTTTGTTTAAGATTAATCAATGCTCAAATTGTCAATGTAACTTTTGAGCAGTAGTAATTTCAATTATTTTCATGAGAAAATAATTAATTATGTTTGGCAACCCTGGCAACTGTTGGACTGTGGACCGTTACACCGGCCAGCGAGGTCAAAATCAAACAAGAAATAATTTTATAAAGGTGTTCAAAATTAGGGTTGCCAGATTGGGCGCTTTTACGCCCAATTGGGCTACTTTTGATTTCTCCAGGCGCCAAAAATTCGCATTGGGCGCGCTTTTTTGGCTGGCGCCCAATTGGGCTACTTTTTTTTGAAAATATAATATAACTTTTTATGTAAAAATTGTATCATGTTTAAGATTTTTACCTAATTCGTAGTTATTTCATTGAGGAGCAGCGTTTTTGGAGGCCTCGGTCAGGCAGGGTTACCAATTTGGTACAAACATGCCAATTTTCAAAAATGTGCATGTTTAGGCTTTAATATCTGGCAATCCTGGCAACTTAAGCATTCAGGTTTTCATGAAAATGCAGTGGACATTAGTTCAGTTTGTTTTTATTTCTGACCATCACAACGAAAAACAATATATGTCAAACATAGCAGGAGTCTAGAAAAAGGTAGAAGCGACAAAACACGGACGCTATAACTTGCATGATGCCAAAGCAGGACAATCAGTTATGGCATTGTCGCAACACCTTAATAAAGTTTTTACAAATGTAGAAAAATGAGAAAAAAAGGCTAGTGATTTTTTTTTAACGATTTATATGAGTAAAAAAAAAAGATAGTTTATGACCAAAAATAAAATGATTGATTGATTGATTCTACGTTGATCGACCTTGGTGAGTTATCAAAACTGTTGATAGTCTTGAGGGGAACACTCTTGATGCGTTAGCACATCACAAAAAGCAATTAAACCATTTTTTGTGTTACGGTGCTTGGTGTGGTACCAGTAGGCCTACTTGTTTGTAGTTATTTTAACAAACAGTTGAGTGAATGCATGGTTGCCGATCTGTCTGAAGCATGTGAAAAACTGGAAAAACACTTATAATTTGGGACTGATGATCAAGCCCTCGGGAAGAATTTTGTATAATCGCCTACCTCTTTGCTTGGGCTCCATTTTAGAACCCCCAAAAAAATTGGGCTAGTTTTGGCTACTTTTTGCATAAGCTTGGGCTCTTTTTTATATTTACCTCTGGCAACCCTATTCAAAATGCTCCATTAGATAGAAGCTGTTGATAAGAGCGCAGTTTCACTTAATTTCATGAAATCGTGCACATTGGCATAGCTTAGGGCCCAGTGACGTTCGGTGGCTTAAACCATTGGGAAAGCAAATTGGAAATATGCTGCAGCAAGGTAGTAGGCACGAAGGGCGTAACCGTCGGGCGAAGCCCGAAGGTGTGTTGCCGAAGGCAACACTTCCAGCGGGGGGTCTGAGGGGCCTCCCCCAGAAAATTTTGAAAAACTCTTCCAATTTGGTGCGCTCTGAGAGCATTTCCAAAACAAAATCTTCGGACTTTCCCAGTCCGAAGATAAAGATTTAATCAATCAATCAAACTGGGAGTGGGACTAGTCTAGAATGTTGGCTGCGTTTTTAGACTGAGCACAAAAACTTATTGTCAATGTCATCTGTAAGCATTTAAGACATGCATTGGACTGATGCACTAGTAAAGAGCAAATAATTAGCCTATAAATTAAGCTAGTCCATTCTTGAAGAACACAAGTAAATTTGCTCTGAACTTGTGATGTCAGTCTATTGACCCAAAAGAATTTAAAAAACACTTGTGCTGTTTCAGTAGCCTACTGGTTGGTTAATGTACCCTTTGGAATTGCATGTTTTATTGTAGAATCTATGTTTTTTTTGGTAAGAGAACCAGCTTTATTTTCAGCGTACTCAGTAGCCTATAGTTACAAGCGCGCAAATCACTCATGCGTAGAGGTTGTATTCCTTTCGTCTGAAACCAAAAGCAGCCGCTATGAGATACGCATGACGTCACTGGGAAAGCACAACTAACCATACCATAACCATAACACATCTGATTGGCTAAGCAGCTGGTGACGTTTTGCAAAACGATTGAGGATTGGATAAAACGAAGGCGTTTTTTGACATTTTTGAACCTGGGAAAGCAACTTTGAAAGTTGATTTCCCTGGAGCTTCAGTGATGGTTTCTGACAAAAGCGTTTGCGTTAATTGGCATTTATAGGCAAGACATGCGGTTTGGTGAGGACTTAGACTACTCACAAGCGTTACGAGTAATTCTAGTCACGAACACAGTAATTTTCAAGTTAAAATAGACTTGATAAAAATAAGAAGAAGTTAAATCTAGAATTCAGTCATTATATTTTGCATAGTTTTCGCTCAGGTAAGCACTGCTTTCCTTGCTTTCCCTCACCGATCGTCACTGGTTTAGGCCTACATCAGTCGCCATACCGTGAACAACTGAACATACCTGAACCTAAGATGTAGTCTTTGTCAGTGCCGGGATCGGAATTCGGAACCAAACAGTGATGAACTTTTTTCGGAATTGTCTGATGATGCGTAAGTCTCCATACTGTCCATAATCAATATAGGCTACTGAGTGCAAAAGCAAGATCCAAAAATACTGATAGCCGATAACGAATCAGCATTAATGGACCGCATGGGTGCTAATTGCGTGACAATGACGATTGTTTGCTCACAAGCGGTACTGTAATTGCGCATTAAGTGGGCTCGTTTTTGAACTTTTTGTTTTTAATTCTCTCGGGGTAGTGGGGAAATGGTGCCAATGAGTGAGAAAAAACTCATGAGAAAGTTAGAGATTCGTAGCAAATTGTCTTCAGCATCCTCATGGGGGTCAAAAACGCAATTTTTCGAAAAATATATTTAGTTTGAGTAGATACAATATTGTTTACATATATCTAATTAACCAAAGAAAAAAAAAAATTGAAGTCGTTTAAACTATTCCTTCAGCTTCCTCACAGCTTCTGGAAGTTTCCATTTTACTGCGAAATTCGCATTTTTGTTTGTGGTTACATGACCACCAACTTCGTCAGTGACGTAAATTCAAATAGAAGACGTCACTTTTTCCTACCAAATTAACCCGATTTCATTAAAAAATGATGCAACAGCTCAGGGCAGGTCATAAAGAGAAATGCAATGACGTTTTATAGTTGGCAAAATGTCTAAAGCAATTATGTATTATGTAACCACCCACAAAAATGCGAAATTTTCAACAAAATGGAAATTTGTGGGGGCACCTTGTCTTAGATAACCAACTCATTGCTTTTTTAGAGGGAACGCTGTTCATGAGTTACGATAGAAACGTTTTTTCGGTGATTTCCACAAGCGTTCTTCTTGTTTACTGAAACTGTTAATAGCAAGATATCTTTTGTGAAGCGAAGTGACAACACCAATCTTGCTTGGCGATGAATATTCGCTCGCCTCGCTATAAGTGCGCAAAACAAGTGGCCTCGTTTATTAGGCATTGTTAAAGAAATCAAAAGTATTGTTAAAGGAGCTTGGAAGTCTTCACGAAAGAATATAAAAAATAAAGGAGCTTGGCCTGGCAGTAGCGCTGTTCGACTAATTTTGTTGCTGCGGTGTTCTAAGATAAATATTAACAACATGTAACGCTGGATAGGCTACTGGGTACGATGTAGATGGGGAAAATGCCTTCTTTTCTAGCATAAGAGTCAACCTACCTAAAATTGTAGGCTATTAGTGCGGCCCGCCACAGCTCTCCTTAGCGCCCAAAGTGGCCAGCATGCAAAAAAGGTTGGTGACCCCTGGTTTAATGGCATCACACAAAAAATTGCATATACAGTAGAATTCGCCTATAACGGCACCTGTAAGGGATTGCAAAAACTGATGTTATAGCCGAATTGACGTTATAGACGAACTACCGCAAACTATTCCAAAACTGTCTTTTGATTAAAGAAAGAGGTGTATAATCCAGTCAGGTTTACTGTGTACCACCAAACTGACAAAAGTCCCGCAGAAAATACAGTAAACAAAGAAATTGTTTTAAAAAAAAAACCTACAGCGAAAGGTACAGGTAATTTGCGCAATACGGCTCGTTATATACAGTAGTATATAACGAGATCTCTTTCGACAACTGTACTGTGTAACACTGCGGCTGCTAGTTTATACAGTACTGCACGTACAACTGTTGATTTGAGTTGTTTAAAGGTCAGCTGTGGAGCTGCTTTTTACACGTGATAGTTTTTCACGCGGGAAAAAAGTTAATTAAAGTCCCTGCTGCGAACGACGTAGCAAAATAAAGGGAAGACATTTTGTAAGCAGCAGCGCTAACTGGATTAAAAGACTGACCGTTCGTGGTGAAGGTGATGGCTTAAAGTGACGTTATAAACGGACAAATGACGTCTGGGGACCAATAAAGGGTGCTGTTACATGCGAATTGACGTTATAGGCGATGCTGTTGTAGCCGAACTACAATGTACGTAAAAGATAGGAATTCTGCCGGGACCAAGCGAAATGTGACGTTATAGGCGAATTGACGTTATAAACGAAGCCGTTATAGGGAACGTTCAAATATTACGTAACGCCTTCGAGGGGGAGGGGGGGTTTATGCAAAGCGTTACGTTAGCGTCACATCGGGGGGGAGGGGGTTCAAGCAAAACGTTACGTAACGCTTTACAGTACGGAATGGTAGTTTTTTTGTGCTGAATTCTTAGTGAAAAAGCGTTACATGGGGGAGGGGGGATTGAAAAAAGCGTTACGTTGGTGTTACATGGGGGAGGGGGGGGTCAAAAATTCGGAAAAAAAGCGTTACGTAATATTTGAACGTTCCCATAGGCAAATTCTACTGTAGGGATAATATCGATGGGCCCCTATACTTAAAGCATAAATAAAACCTAACTTATTTCAAAATGAAAATGTTTTAGCTCAAATTAATTGCAACTGGAAGATAGACACTTAAAAATACAAAATTTTGGTAAGACAAATGAATCATTGAACTAATCAGAAGTTAGTCTATCCTATAGGAACAGCGTTTCAACCAATCAGATAGTTACATTAGTTATATAGGTCTTAGTTATGAACTTATGAGCCTATAGTTATGTTTTTCTAGAAAACTGATCAGATTCATGTAAAGCTGTTAGTCGTGACCAAAAATTTAAGACCGCCATGCCAAAATTAGCCTAGTATTATTACTACTAAACTCAGCTATCGCATCTTAAAGCAGATTTATTGCCCTATCGCCTATAGCCCTATACAGTATTGCATCATTCTTCTGCTAGGCTTTGGCAGTCACTATCAAAGTGTCCATCAAGCAGAAAGACCTGTTTATGAGAGAACTTATCTTTGTTTTTAAATGTTTGAACCCTCTTAAAAATGGGTCAAAAATCTTTTCTTTCTGATGTTCATCGTGCTCAAGTTATGGCTCATCACAAGGAAGGTTATTCTAAATGTGCGATTAGTGAATGAGTAAGGTGTAACAACTAATAAGACTGCAATAGGGTAAGCTTACATAATGCAGTGGTAAAATTTGAGAAAACTGGGTCTTATTCGGATGCCAAAAGATCTGGGCACCGCAAAAAAATTATGCTTGAAGACAACTACATCGTAAAGAGGATAACAATTCGATTTCCAATGAGTTCTGAAAGCAAGAATCGGTCAGTGCTGCTTTCTAAAAGTGGATATAATTATGTTGCAGAACTATTAGTCGACGCTTGGTGGATGATTTTGAATTAAAGGCCCAAAGCCAGCAAAGAAAAACGACTTAGCCTACTCCAACCAAGAAAAGTATTGTAAGTATTTGGCCTTTTTCAAGAGACACAAAAAGTGGACAATTTAACAGTGACAAAAACTATGGTGCAGTAGTTCAGATACGCAAGCGCTGTGTCCGTAGACCGTTTAGAAAGTGATTTCACGAACGATAACCCACCAAACTATAAAACACTCGGCTAGTATAATAATTAATTTGGGAGGCATAGGCTATCAGTGAACGGAAAGGCTAGATTGTTTTCCTGCCATCAGGAACGAGCATGAATTGCCAGAAATACGTTGATTTGTTTAAAGTCATACCGTGGCCTACGATGGCCACGGTCATACTAAAGGAAAAACCTGACTTGGCGATTTTCCACGTTCTTTGTGTTTAACATGCTACCATAAAACAACTTGAAAAAAATTTGGGCCCATTGCGGTCTGACCACCATTGCGCGCGTGCGTTTGTCAGAGGTTTTAAAACCGGAATGGGCTTGAGCAGCGAAGCGTGCGATCATACAGTCTACGTCACAAGCGACTAGCAATCAGTTGATCGGGCAAGAGTTTTTACTGCGTGAGTTTCAAATAGCAGATCTTGTTATTCGATCTATGTTATTCAAACAGTAAATCAGCTTCTTTTACATAAATTCAATGTATTCAGGCCTTCAATCAATGCAAAATGAAAATGTAAAAAAACAAGTTTTTGAAGGCAACTCCACAAAGGCATGTGAAACAATTTCAGTTAGGCAATTCAGAAGGCGTGGAGTAATCAGCACTTTTTACATGAATTCAACGTTTCCAGGCCTTGAATCAATGTGAAAATTCTTGAAACGCAACACGTTTGAACTTTCCAACCCAACGCGGGAAAACACTTTTGATAATGCTGCTGGAGTCGCTTGTGACGTAATTCTCGAGCAGTTTTTCCACTTCTTGGTCATTTTGCAAAAAATAAATGAAACACTGGACTTTGCGCCTAGCCAGCGCCATTGAAAACAATTTTTTTTCAGTAATTTTATATGAAATGTATTCTTGAGTGTTCAGTTTACGCATTTTGATGCTTAATTTCCGTTTGAAAATTTCATTTAGTATGCCTTTAAAGACAAGTTGCAATACGGTCGTTCATAACTGCGCAATTGTCATGCACGCTAGAGCATCATACCATGATTGCTCCAAGATGGTTACTCAGATTTTAAAATCGAAGAGAATCCCAGTCTTGAACTGGCCAGTAAGCAGTCCAGATTTGAACCCAATAGGCTAAACAACTTGTGGGCTGTTATGATGAAGGACAAAATTTCAGAGAAAAAGCCAACTAGTGATAAAGCATTAGAAAAAGCATTCAAACAAATTTAGTACGTCACGTACGTGAATTATCAGCTGATACCGGTATCTTACTGCCAAAGTTTTGTGAAGAGCATAACAAAACATTTGGAATGTAATTAAATCTATTGGTGGACCAACAAAATAATGATATTTAGGAAAAGTTTGTAAAATGATTTGTTATTTCTGTAAACTATAATCTCTTCGTGGGAAAATTGTAACATAAAATTGCCGGATCCGTTCGTCTGTATGATGTAATGACAGAAAAGAAACACTCTTCTGAAACGTCTGTTCAAGAATTGTATTTCTGTAAAAAATAGCCCACTGGCCGTCGAAACTGAGATGCAACGCGATACACCACTAAACTTGTCACTACAAAACAAATTACTTGGATAAAGACGGAAATTCGTCCAGCTGGCAAGCACTAAGCAAACAGTTAAATATTCGACCACTCTTCAAGCAACAATTTTAAAAATGACGAGAATAAATTACGATATTTCAAACGCACGTAGGCAGTTACTGTGGCGTAATAATGATAAGCTATTCAAGCAGCTGTTCAAGTTTGGCTCACACCTGTTCAAGCCTGGCTCACACTTGCTCAAATTTGGCTTACACCTGTTCAAGTAATTAAAGATTTAACGATGATGTAATGTTATGCTGCAGCTGCAAACGGTTGTGCAATTCAAGATTTAACGATGATGTAATCTTTGCTATTTTTTAGCAACAGTTCATGACGTAAGACGTCAGGTTTAGTAGACAACGGTTCTATGTGAGGTTTGATATGAAAATTGTCCGTAACAATTTCTACGTAATACACCAAGTTCATGGTTTTATAACTTAATGAATATGGCATTTGCTGTCTGATTCAAAAATGTTTTGAGTGGTCCTAAACTTTTGGTTACGACTGTAGAACTACACGCATTGACAATTACAAAGACGTTTTCCTGCTTCATATTTAGCATACATATAGACAACTTGCTAGGCTAATGCGTGTCGTCCGGCCGTGCACTGAAAGTTGATGACTGGCCTATTGTGTAAAAACATGTTGGTCGAAAGGTCTGCCGGAAATTGTATGTTACAAATTTACTTTATATAATTGTAAAGCAGAATCTACTGTATAGCTGCCATTTGTATTGAAAGGTTCCGTATTTGTGCGTAAGCAGGCTAAGCTAAACTAACTTCCATTATTTCTTTTTATGGTTTTACAAAGATGCATTCTAAGGCTAAATTGTGGATGATATAGCAGTTTTATGGTATGTGGTGGCTTTGATCTTTAGTAGAAATAGGCTACTGTTACTTTTATGTAAGAGTTATAAATGAATAATTTTGTGACATCATTAAGTCGTTCAATTAGATTAAAACACATCTAACATGAACCCCCGCAGAGATAAAATAAAAATTTAGCTGTTACATTTATACGTTTCAATCAAGGGTAGCAAAAATTATAGGTTATCGATTTTCATTAGCTTAGAGGTCGACTAATAGGCTACCAGTAGAATAGCCGTGGTCATGTTTCTCTGATGATTCAAGGCGCAAAACTGTCCGAGCAGTATGGCCTGCTAACCCATGTTTGCAAAGCTGATTGTTGAAAAAGTAGCCTACATTGACCTAGTGCACTGCTGATGCTGCAAGGTCGAAACAATGTGCCACTATCTGCAATTATAGTCTACGACTCTACGTATAGGCTACAATAGGAGTGAGTTTGTAGAACCGTTGCAAGGGGCAGATAAGTTGAAAAGGTGTCCTCGTGTTACAAAGAAGAAAGAGAACATAGTAAAGTAGTTGAGCATGGCAGGCCAAAGCAAAATTTTCTTTATAAACTGAACGAACAAATCTTTGCAAGACTAAAAAAAGTTCTAAATTATGCACAAGCCAAAGTGTAGCTTAGCCTGCGGCTACTGTACAGAAAGATTTTCAAAGTTTAGGCTACTATTAGTAAGTAACCACACTATAGAGTACAGTACTATTAAAGTGTAGATAGACAATGAAACATCATCGATACTGGTTATGTGTAGGCTACAGTGCGTATCTAGGGTATGGCAGTCATGGCTCGAACCACGGACGCCACATTGATAGGGGCGCAAAAATCGGTTGGTAAAATTTAATTTGTGACTTACACGTTCTTCCAAATCTAATTAACGCTCAATAAAATGCAAAGATCTAAAAGGAGTTTCTACTTTCTTTTACTGTAGCCATTGTAAAGCAATGGAATTGTGACGTTGCAAAAGCAACATTGTGTTTCTCCTGACTCATTTTGCTTTCAATCAGCAACAATTGGAAGTTTAGTAAAGTCGCTAAGTAGCGATTAGTTGAAGCTTAGAAGTAGTACTAAGTTAGAACTTACATATGCATTTTTATAAAAATTTCTAAATCTAATCTGTTGTATGACTTCAATTTGGCCTGACCAGAGCACTCAGTCTGTTCTAGGAAGAAATTAGCATTAAAGTATTATTGAGCCTATTAGAATGATTAGCCTACAGTATATGAAATTTTGAGATCAAGAATTAGGCTTTATTTATACGTGCTGTGCTGGCGCTGCCTAGCACTTAGCAGTCTGAAGTTTTGAGGTTCATTCACAACTTCACAAGCTGTACTTTATGAATAGAATCTAGATGCCAGTTTAAAATTATGATGTCCTGAAGACCTCCTGACATTCATAGTTGAATATGGGGATGAATGCGTCTTTATAAATATTCGAATTGCTTTGCAAATAATGCTGACGATGACAGTATCTACAGCATTGCAAGCTGCGAGCGATCTTTCAGTAAACTAAAACTGACCCGGTCGTACCTCCGAGCCTCAATGAGTCAGGACAGATTGTGTGATCTAGCTTTGAGGAGTACAGAAAAGAAAGAAACAGAGAAAACTGACTTTGATAAAATCGTAGACGAATTTGCTTCGATAAAGGCACGGAAAGTGTACTTTTAATTAGCATGCCCACTAGCGTACGCAGGGGGGGGGGCCATTGGGCCATGCCCCCCCCCCCCCCCTTAAAAATGTTGTGTGACGTAACGATATTGAGAATGATGCTTTCAGTCTCTTTATGCTTGGGAATGATGCTTTCAGTCTAAAAAAAACTTGCCTAATTTTAAACAAAACTGCATTAAAAGAGCGAGTTTTGCCAATACCAAACATTCAAACATCTCAGCCAGGAATTTGCAACAAGAAAACGTAGAGACTTAGCTTTATTTCCGAAAAATGCCGAAGAACACATAATCTTATCCTTTTGCTATGCCACCTGACAGCACCATTTTGCAGGAATATTCATACCCACATTTTTGTTGAAAATGCTCTCAGAATGCACCAAATTCAAAGTAATTTTTCAAAATTTTCCGGGGGAGACCCCCCAGACCCCCCGCCGCTGGGTGTCGTCTTAGGCAAAAACGCCGTCCGGCTTGGCCCACCGGTCATCAAAAACCCTCCTTTCAAAATTACTGACTACGCTACCGTCAATGTCCCCCCCCTCCCCCCCTTGAGAAAATCCTGCGTACGCCACTGAGCATGCCTGTTGTGTTTTTTTAAACAGTAGCTGGATTTAATAATGTTGACAAAATTCAATGGGATAGTGTCTTTCGAGCGCCAGTAACTATCATGTTTCATTTACAAAGAAATTGTCGTTTGCAGTTTCAATATGTTGTAAGATTTTTTTTGTAAGATTGTCAATTTGGTTAGCCAATACTACCGTATGAATGCGCCTATTTCTAGACGTTATGGTCCTTCTGAATACTTTGTACAATGACTTTATTTGGTTAGAAGTTTTGCTTATTTTGTTGTTTAGGCTGAATACATTTTATTGTGGCCACGGTCAATCGAGGTTTAAACCACAATAGGCTTCGACCCTTCGTTTGGGGACAAGTAGATTGACGCGCTTTAGTTGGTTTGTAGCGGTAGGGCCTAATCTGTATTTAAAACAAGACCAGTATGAGACACTAGCAAATAATCGACATTAACGATGCATACGACAAATCAACGATATTAGCAAACAGAGTCACTAGAATTTCATAACAAAATTATGTCCAATATTTCACTTGGTAGTAGGCTACAGCATACACAGCGTCAGATGAAAAAGAAAGGGGAAGCCGCGTTAGCTAGTTTTTAAATGTGAAATAACTTGGCAAGAATTCGGCACAAAGCGCGGCATTCTTATCAAATTGATTAGCTCCGCAGAGAGAACAAAACTTGCACGACGAAACAATTTCACGTGACTGCCTTTGAACATAATAAAACGGCAATATCACATTTGTTTTCTTCGTGATTTGTTCATAAAAGGCTTGTATGCAATATTTAAATTGTTAAAAGGGGCGCACATTTAAACTTTGTCATGGAAGCCATTTTGCATAGGTACGCCACTGTATGTGTAACAGAAAGTATTAACTATTTTTCTCCACTCTTTGTCGTTGTGTGAGCTTCTGGAGCAGAGGGTTTAATCGTTTCCACCCCAGATTCACAATGTTTGCAAGAGGGCAGCCAGGTTTGGGTTTTATCATCTTAGACACGCATGCATACCTTCCACTCCGTTAGGTGGCTTGAAGAAGGTACAATAGTTGATGTGGTCGGCAGTTTGTTCCTTCATCAATGGCCTACAGATGTATGGGCAGTATTATTAAAAAACTAGCAAAGCAATCGATTTTTGAAGGTGGAATGCTTTTAATATTTGGGCGTTTGCAGAGATTTGCAATGATTTTTAATTTTGCAAAATCTTGTTTCCACCTACTCAGCGCATGAAGCAACTACTCATGGTGCTTCCTAAGCTTGTTTTTTTTTATACTCTCTCCAGCAAGCAAAACATGCCCCATAGATCTAGCGACGTTAAAACAAGATAGGGAGGTATGAAGCAACTATTGTTGAGTGGTTACTGGTTAGTCAGTTAAAATCTCAGATTGAGATCACGCGAAAGCATGAAAAACAAACCTTTTTCTAATTCAAGTGGTGTAGAAATTAAAAAACGGCAAACAAAACGAACAAAATGATATTAGTTTTGTTCGCTGACTTTTTACTTTCATACCCGATTTTCTTGTGTTGTTTAATTGTAAACATTGTGTGTTAACTAAGCGTTACTATAAGCGTTGTTAAAGTACCGGACAACCATCTTGGCATTTGCGTTCTAGGTATGCTTCTATACTTGCTAACTTGCAGTTTATAATTGCTGTTTTCGCCCTGAAATACTTAGCGTATTCTGCCTCTACGCTTCCTTATGAAGCGTGATTCAGTTACTACGTAGTGATGATGGATAGGCTATGATGTGCTTCTGCAGGAATGCAACAAATTGCATGATCAGATAGCTACAAAAGAACATGATCATGAAAATGAAACTAGTGAAGCACTGCTACGACCTAAACGTAAGCGCACTCTAAATACACGCCTTACTGATTTCCTGTTGGTGGAAGAGTTACCAGTTGCTGCAGGAATGGAGGAGGAAAGGGATCTGAGAAAGTTTCTGGTGAATGCTGTGATAGATAAAATAGTTTTGGATTTGAAACTCAGATTTGCAGACAATTCATGGTTTTACACATCTGTTCGTGCCCTTTCAAGAAAAAATGGACACTTCTTGGACCATGAATCGCTCATTCCACTATATACGCAACTGAAGATAGATATTCCATGAGAGGCGGAATTGCAAGTCGCAAAACGGTTCCTACATGATCTTGTGGAAGTTACAGAACACCAGGACTCCAATATAGTACTGAAGGAACTGTAGCCTGCAATCAACGACTGGCATTCCCGAATGTATATAAACTTGCCGCCACTGTGGCATCATTCGGGTCCAGTAGTGCGGTTTGTGAGAGTGGCTTTTCGGTCTTATCTCGGATGGTTGGTTGGTTTTGAATCTTTATCCTTGGACTGACAAATCCTTGATAGGTTATTCCTGGTAGTTTCGCATAGACCTACTTGTAGAGGCTTTTGACGCAGGGTCGGTTACCGAGATTGACAGAGTGAAATTTCCGACTGTTGAAGTGTTGCTGTTGAGTAATTATTTCATCCGTTAGGTGCCGCTGAATGGAGAGCAGTCCTTAGAATGCGTTGATCAAGCGCACACCACGAGATTCGAACCAGCGCCGCTTGATCATGAAGCTTCTTCGTTCACGAAGTCACGCGCTAACCAATTGAGCTATCGGGGCGGACAAGCCTAGCCTAGATAGACAAGCCTACACACAGGTCTATGTTCCAGACGAGACAGGCGAACTTGGTTCTGTTGGGGTTTGAAAAGCAAATGACCGAGAAAATAGACCTGGACGTTTTTGTTAATAGATTTAGTGAAGTCCATCCACGCCTTCTGTTAAGGTAGGATCTAACCTATCTATGGCGAGGATACATTTCAATAATGGCGTGAAATACATTCTCATTATTATCATTAAAGGATTGATCTTGAAGAGATGATTGTTGATTCTGCACTAGAGAATATGAGGTGCAATGTACACATTGTACAATTATTTACAAAACGATGAGTGACCGGTGTAGCGGCTGCAGCCCTATTTGATCATAGTTAAACGCCTATTTTCTATGTAGGCTATAGTATATATTGTGTGATATTATGCTGCGTATTAGAGGAAAATGTAAATATACGGTACTATAACGAACTCGAAGTCCATGAAAGGCAATGGATTAACTAACAAAAGAATCAACTACAAAATCATAAAATTCACTGCGGTTTTTATGCCAGTTTTATCACTAGATGATGGTCGGATGTTTCAAAAATGAATTTGCTTCTCAATTTCTATGCTGTCGTTATTATAACTCTTTAAGCTACAGCATGTAATTGACTGTAATGCCAGTTCACGCTGCTGATTCTATGATAACTATGCTAATGCAAATGCTGTAATACGATTAACGTTTTTGCGTACATATACCCTACCCACATTGTGTACAAATGTCGTTTTCGTACATGATAGGCTACGGGGGTAAAGTTGGCCCCCCTCTAGAAGACTTGTTGCCCCCCTGGTGCTCTAAGCTAGTTACGGGCCTTGCTGCTGCAAGATTTTCATAAGGCAAATAACAGCAAAAATCACCATATGCAATTGTCGGGCGGCACTACAGAAATGATAGACCTTTCGACCAAGCCCGCAACCAGGGGGGGGCATTGGGGGCATTTTGCCCCCCCCGAAATTTTTTGAAAATTTTTTAAGCGTTTTATGCAGTATGAAATGTAGGCCCTACTATACGTCGTACACGTACAGCCATACTGTAGGGTACCCGGACATTTTGTCGAAAGGACATTTTGCCGAAAGGACATTTTGCCGAAAGACATTTTGCCGAATAGACATTTTTTCGAAACTCATTTTGCCGAAAGGACTAAATGCCGATTAGACAAATTGGCGAAATTATAGAATTCGGTAATTAGTCCTGTCGGCAAAATGAGTTTCGGCAAAATGTCCTTTCGGCAAAATGTCTTTCGGCAAAATGTTTTTCGGCAAAATGTCCTTTCGGCAAAATGTCCCTGCACGTACTGTAGAGTGCAGACTAGAGATGCAGCGAACCCAAAATTTTTATCCGCTCACCGCACCGCAACTGACTCATCTATCCGCGCACCGCACCGCACACCGCAATTTATCTGGAACTTTGACACTGCACCGCACCGCACACCGCAAATTACAAAATTAAAAAAAAATATTTTAACGAGTTATTGTTTAGAAAGTCAATTGTAGGAAAAAGCATCCATGGCATATAACTGGTAACCTAGTACCAATACAGTTGTGCACTAATTGGCCAGGCTAACCAGATCATATTCTCTTATCAGCAATGCATCTAAGTTCTAAGACATAATACAAACTAAGACAAATAGAATGTTCCTGGATCCAGTATATGGACTTTTGAACACTTTTTGTAAGCAATAATGCAATTATAATGCCAGTGGCTATATGAACTACACACACAAGAGTAAAACTTATAGCCTGAACTCACTGGGCTAACTGATATAGTAAATAATGCGGTAGTTGCGCTAGGCCTATAGCCTGGTAACTGAGCTTATCAGCTAGGCTACTAACCAAAAACATTCGTACAGCTTCCCTGACAAGCAAGCCCTAAAACCCTGTCAACTGCAAGCCATTTGCAATTTGCATTTGCATAGCTTTCCATCTTAGGGTTTCCGAAGGGAAAAATAACTGATCCGTGTTTCCAATTTAAATTTGAAGTTTCATAGCTGATTCTTGAAAAGTTGAAAGTTTACGTTTACGAAAGTTTAATTTCTTGAAAGTTTACGTTTACGAAAAATTAATTTCTTGAAAGTTTACGCGGCAAGCGGCGCGGCGCGGCTTTGTCATTTCAACCTTCCACGCGGCGCGGCGCGGCACGCGGCGAAAAAGTCAAAAGCGGCCGCGTACGCGGCGCGGCGCGGCGCGGCTTGCATCACTAGTGCAGACTATCGAAACCGAAAGTAGGCTACGCTGGTTGGAAGCTATGCTAACAATTTTGTTCGATAAATTAGGCTGACATCCTCATTATCTGTTTCGTTAGCGTATACATAATGTCAGCATCCATCATCACCATAAAAAGCGTTTAAAAACAACTAAATAATTCGAGATCAAAAGCAGCTGCAATAGCGTGGTGAATAAGCTACTCAGTTGGGCTTAGGCATTTGTAAATCTGATTTTAAATGAATTCTTGAAAGTGAAAGGCCAGCAAGTGCGATTAATGCGGTGTCAGCAATAGAATCCCAAAAAGAGTTTTATCCAAACATTTACAAACTCTTGATAATTTTGGCTACACTTCTAGTCACAATTGCTTCTGCAGAAAGAACATTTCCCAGCTAGAAAGCTACGTATATTACACGTTGATTTTTGGTTGATTTTAGGTAGTATGGTATCTTAGGTAGAATTCAGGTGTTATTAAGGAGTTTGTGTACACCAACACAAATTCACTTGTTTAAAAAACATTTTTTTAGAGACATATTTTAGCTATCATTTAGTATGACTAGTTTGTAAATATGATTCTAGAAGTTTTATCAGGGATTATTTTTTGAATATAACGCTTGCAAAAATAACAGGTGTTTTCCACGTATATTACACGTGTTCAAAATCCTATGATTATTTGACTAATTTTTAAGGTATATAAGGTAAAATCACACCCAGAAGAGGGCATACAAAAGAGAAAAAATGTTTACCCGAGCAGAAGGTGTTTTACCGGGATTTTTTGTATTTTGATTATATGTTGTTTCCACGTGTATTGCACGTTTCCATCTGTTGAAAAGTAACACGTATTTTCCACGTATATTAAACGTGTTGAAGTTCTTTCGTTCATTTGGGCAATTTTTAATCTGTGTTAGGTAAAACTACCTCCCAAGGACGGTATAAACAGAAAGAATTCTCCACTCAAGTGGATTGGTGTCAACCACGCTCCTCCGCATTTTTTAGGATATAAGTTAGATTATGTGTTTTTGTAGGTGTCTTTACACGTTTTTATTACGTTATGTAAAAAGGAAACTTCATGACATTTTTTAGTCGCAAATTAATGTGATCTTTTAACGATAGTTCTTAGTGTAAATTTAAGTGGTCTCGCTTACTGATATTAAACAATTACTTACTAAGGTTTGGTACGGTAGCCACTTTAACAAGTCGAAATTCTGCCACTAAAAATGACTAGAATGAAACCGCCAACCAATCATAAGCCCGGTTTAAGTGACGTAACAATGACGAAAAGAAGATGATAGAAAGCAAATTAAGTGATGGATTTTTTGTCAGCTGGTTGGTTTAGGGGTTTTGTCAGCTGGTTGGCTTTCATTGACGCGGGTTCGATTCCCACCACTGCTATTGCTCTTTTTCTTCTCTAATTCCAAATAAAGTTCAAAACAAGCGTTAACTCTCCGAATGAGTGCTAGAAGGGTCACAATTGGACAGTAGCCTCTTATAACAATATGTGTTATACAAATGTGTTAAATAAATACAAATGTGTTAAATTGTTGATTTCAGATACGGTACGCGGAAATTAGGTAGAATGTGGGTGTAAAAACACGTAAAATCCACCACCAAATATACGTGTAATACACGTGAAATAGTGTCGACACTTATACGTGTATTATACGTGAAAATTAACGTATAATACACGACCCAAGGAACTTAGAATCTACGTGTCAGATACGAGGAAATTAGGTGTAATGCGGGTGTAAAACACGTAAAATCCACCACCAGATATACGTGTAATACACGTGAAATAGTGTCTACACATATGCGTGTAGTATACGTGAAAATTAACGTATAATACACGACCCAAGGTACATAGAATCTACGTGTCAGATACGAGGAAATTAGGTGTAATGCGGGTGTACAACACGTAAAATCCACCATCAAATATACGTGGAAAACACGTGTATTAGTGTTGTCAGATACGAGGAAATTAGGTGTAATGCGGGCGTAAAACACGTAAAATCCACCACCAAATATACGTGTAATGCACGTGAAATAGTGTCTACACATATGCGTGTATTATACGTGAAAATTAACGTATAATACACGACCCAAGGTACGTAGAATCTACGTGTCAGATACGAGGAAATTAGGTGTAATGCGGGTGTAAAACACGTAAAATCAACCACCAAATATACGTGGAAAACACGTGTATTAGTGTTGTCAGATACGAGGAAATTAGGTGTAATGCGGGCGTAAAACACGTAAAATCCACCACCAAATACACGTGTAATGCACGTGAAATAGTGTCTACACATATGCGTTTATTATACGTGAAAATTAACGTATAATACACGACCCAAGGTACGTAGAATCTACGTGTAATACACGTGAAATTTCTAGCTGGGTTAGCTGTCTACGACGCTTGAAAAGTTGCCTTAGAAGCACTATGGGGAAGGACAGGCTTTCTGGACTAGCTCTCATGCAAATCCATCGTACTCAAATTCCAAACGCGGAATTGGTGTTAAACGAACTTGCCAAATCAAGTAGAAAGTTAGACATTATGCTCTAAATTAAAATGTCATTTTGCATTTGCAAAGTCAACTTCTTTGGGCCTACAAACATAAAAACTTGTTGAGCCAACAAAATGTTTCAGGATTGTAATTTGTAATTACCGTGTTGAGTTTATTCATATGTATCTGTTTGTTTATGTTGATGTAAATATATGTTATTGATTAATTTATGACTCCAGTCGTGCCAATGCAGTTCGTAGCCTACAGATGTTGTATTTTATTTGTAACCGACTGAACACATTACTGTGATATCGTAATTTTCTTCCTTGGTTAGTCATAGCTAAATGAGAAAAGGTTACAAAGGCTAGTTTCCTTTAATGCTGTACTAAACAAAAACGTGATTGACATAAGTTATGACCACTGAACCGTAGCATGGTAGTGCCACACACTCTATCAATGGGCGTGGACATTAACATAAAAATGTCACAATGCATCATTTTAATGTTTGTTCTTTGATAAAAATTAAATGCCCCCCCCGAAAATATTTGCTGGTTGCGGGCCTGCTTTCGACCATGATTATTATGACTCAACGGGTAGGGAATGGTTATAATTTGTAGAGATCATGAGATTACAGGCAGCCCAGACGTGTTTCATTTACTGGCAGGAGTGGCAGGCTTAAATTGTTTTCACTTGTTTTTAGGTGGCTTGCTTTTATAAATGTCAAATAGAAATAATTTGCTGGCTAAGAGTAAACGTTGTTTCATCGTTACCACCAGACCTGAAATAACCTTAGATTTAGGATTCCAGTTTAGCCTACGCTGTTTCTACGTTGTGGAAGGGCTGTTCTGCTTGACCGCTTCGCAATTCAAACTTGATGACGGCTTCCTCTTCTACACGCACTTCCTGTTTACATAATCATATTTTCTACGTTCATAATAACGTTAAGCAAAAACATTTGGAAACAGTTCGTTTTGCTTCAAAGTAATAGGCCCATTCTTCTATGTTTTATCACGTTTTGTTCGAAATTTGTTTTTTTTGCAAAGAATTTTGGTTTGTTTCATTGTGCACCTCAAATTCTCAAAATTTTGAAAAGTAAGTTGTTCTGTTTTGAAAAGTCTTATCTCTCATTAACCTTATTTCGTGTTGTTTCGAAACATTCTGCTTGTTTCTGTGCGACCCGTAAAAACGAAGTGCTCGAAAATCTCTGACACTGTAAAACTGGTGGCTTTGTGCTGAGTTTTTACAAAACATAATAATTACTTAATAACTAGGTTCAAGAGTCAAGAGTGTTCAAAACAAAGGTATTACGTTTGTTATAAAACGGAACACAACTTGATTGAAAAATACTTTGGCCTGTCTGAAATGGCGGAAGAAACTTTGACGTTTTTAACTGTTTTTTCATCTGCAGTCTGGAGTGTAGGCCTACAGGTGATTATAACTTTATAATCATTCTGGACGGGGTGCGATCGTGCGAAAACTGGTTGTGCGAAGACTTCAAAGTGGTGTTAAAAAGCAGAAACTTTAAGAATCACTGCTCAAAAATAAACGAAAGCTTTTTGAGTTTGCGTTTTTGTTTCTTTTACATATTTATGTGGATCAAAATCAATGGTATGCCCCTAAAACTAAGTTTGATATTGAACTGCTAAAAGCAATAATTCTGCTAATCTTTAAAGAATTCATAGGCTCATTTTCTTGATACCGCATTTAAAAACCGTGTTGCACAATCTATCATATTTTGATTGGCAGAACACAGCAAAACCAGAAATATCGCATTCTGTTTTCGCTCTGTCTGGACTGATTGGCAAAATCACTGACGCGAATCGAATTTTCTCTTCATTGAGTGGAAGGTGATGCCTGTCAGAGTTATGCTTTAGGTTAGTTGTACGGTTGTGCCAAGCAAGCAGATAGACGAGTTCAAGATAGACGCTTTGCAGCACTTGAAGAAAGGTTTATGTAGCTCATGTCAATTTACGAATGAGAGTAAGACAAGGTAGTTTTCTGTTCCTTAGTTTTATGCAGCTGATGTTGCGCTCCTTTCAGCGTAATAAAAAAATTGTTTATCAATGGTGTGGTAGCTCAGTCAACATACATACATGGCTTTTAAAATAATCTAAATTCTAATTCATCATGTCTTTCTGTCCTGCAAATTTAGCGCTCAATAAAGAGCAGTTTGTGCGATACAATTCTAGATTTTAGAACAGAGCAACAAGTGGAATTTGTTTCATAGAAAATACTGTATATAATTCTTACACGCCCATATGTTTGAGAACTTTAAAAGTGGAATTTATGCTTTGTGTGGACTGACTGTCGTAGCAATAGCAACCTATAGCTGCAACTCTGAATCATGGAGCACCTTCAGTACATCAGCTGCAGTAAACGCATTCTCGTTATCGAGCGGAAGGTACGGTATGACTGTTGACAATAATTCACTCATCTTCGAACTAAATGAAGCGACTGTGGTCATTTGTTTCGCACTGTGTTAGCAATTCCCCAAACAACAAATTTATTACAATTGATATATTGCCAGTTACTGTAGGTGTTGAAGTTTTACAATGCGGTTGAATATTTTTTAATAATGGTCACAACGGTAAACCATAATCTCTTTGTGAGAAAATTGTAACATAAGATTCCCAGATCCGTTCGTCTGTATGCAATGACCGAAAAGAAACACTCTTCTGAAAACGTCTATTCAAGAATTGTATTTCTGTAAAATTAGCCTCAAGGCTGTCGAAATTGGGACGCAACACCGTACGCCACTAAAACTTGTCACTACACAACAAATTACTGAGATAAAGACGGAAATTTCGTCCAGCTGGCGAGCACTAAGCAAAACAGTTAAATATGCGACCAACTTTCAAGCAACAATTTTAAGAATGACGAGAATAGATTGCAATATTTCAAACGCACGTAGGCAGTTTCTGTGACGTAATGATGATATGCATTATGGAGCTATTCAAGCACCTGTTCAAGTTTGGCTTACACCTGTTCAAGTTTGGCTTACACCTGTCTCGTAATTCAAGATTTAACGATGATGTAATGTTTTACAGGTCTTGCAAACGATGGTGCAATCTGCTCATTTTTTAGAAATATTCCATTACGTAATACGCTAAGATTCAGTAGACCTGAACGGTTTTATATGACGTTTGATTTGGTGAACAATTGTCTGGAACAAATACAGTAATTTGTCTTGTAAGCTTTTGCTTTGGATCAAAACACGGCACAAAACACTTAGTCGTGATCATAGGCGCCGAGTTTTCAAAATAGCTGGGCGGGCGAACACATACTGTCACGTCATAAAGGTTATTTTGTGCGTTTTTTAAAAGGGCGATTTTGCTAGGTTGTTGGGCTAGCCTAGTTTTACATTTAAGTTTATGTCTCCTCTAACACGATTTGGAAACAAGTATATAATAAATATAATTTGTACGCAACAACGTCTGGTCCTCGTAATTCAGTTCCGCATATTTTTTGTGATTGGTATGTGCAGGTTGCGGGACGAAAACTGCAATACTGTACCGGTACTAGTTCCATAATTACATTACTATTGTTGATACAACACGATAACACACACACAATACATCGGTGGGTTCATACGATAAGTCGCTCCTAGCGGGCGCACAGATAAGAAACAAGATGCTGTAATGCAACGCAGAAGTGATTTTACGACAATTCAGCTCCCGAGAAGCCATCTAGCGATAAACTGCGCTATTGAACCGAGCTTACATTGAATCTACAATCAGAACAGTTATATAACGAAGGAGCTGAATTGCAACTAATACTAATGACAACCAACGATTTCATCCCGCCAAACCAACAGGTGTGCACAGTTTAATATCAGTGACGTAACAGACGCAACTGTGATGATTGGAGACGACAAAATAGAGCATTTTGGCAGCAGAGTTAATTGTTAACGTCGTTTGAGAGAAAATTACTCCTTTGAGGAACAATGCTACAGTTTTTAAACCGATTTAACATCTAGCGATGTTAAAACGATGTAAAAGCAGTGGAAATTGCGGTCAGACTTTTGCCGCGAATGAAGTTCCTCGCAGGTTTGCGCAATTTACTTGATTTATAGCACTGGGCAGAGTGGAGACAAACGGCGCGGCCGGACACTTTTGCTTGTTTAACGGCGAATCAACGTTGTTTAACGTTGCATGAATGTAACAATGGCAATAATTGACGAAAACTAATCGCTTAATTAGTAGGCCTATCATATGGCGCAAAAACCCTGCGAATAAGGTAAGTAGGCTAGTATTAGAAGGTGGCAGATGGTTACAGAAATTTTGGGACTTAAAATTGCATTAAATTTTTTTTTTTAATTCCTGAAATGTCCGGCGGGCGCGGCCCGCCCGGGACTCGGCGCCGGTGGTCGTGATTCAAATGCCACCTTTGGTGGTTTTACTAGAAAGACATTCCACATCCAAAGCATGCATTTGTAATATTTGCTTATGTTTCCTCCAAAAATAGGCCTAAAGGCAATTTGTCTCAGGAAGCAGCACCACCTGATAAAATACTGACCGTTTGACATAGCCTACCTACTTCAGACCCAGAATGAGGTGATGTTCTCCTCTCCCCTTAAAACACGAAAAAATATCTTTATTTACTGCTTAGCAAGGTCGGGTTAATGTAGACCTACATACAGGGGCGCCGGAAGCGGGGGGGCAGGGGGGGCGGATGCCCCCCCTGCCCTCAATTTTTCTGCAGATGGAGGGGCAGGGGGGGCAATGGTGCCCTTTTAAAGTCATGTAAGCTACTGCACATTTTGCAATATAACAATTTCTGCTATTCGCTTTTACCCTAATTATAATCTTTCATTTTGCCTTAAAATAATATTTACGTCACAGAATTTTGCAACACAGGTAACAGGCCTTAAAACTCGTTTTTTTTTTCGGCAGCCATTGTGGCCTACCGGGAGCTCCTTCTCGGCGGCCAAATCTGCGTGCTTGAAGGCTAAAATACAAAATAAAAATAACGATAGCACAAGTAAATAAAATTAAACTTGCAACAATGCTAAAATGATCACTTAGCGTTGTTGAAGTCTGGGCCTGGGCGACGTCCTACAATAGAATCGTTGCACCACGCAATAACTGCTTTATCGAGATTGTAATCCAGTAGCCTACAGCGGGACCATCTAACGACACTCGCACGAGTGTCTCCAATGTGGCTGATTTTAAAGAAGTTTGCCACTCCCCTAGAATTCTTTTTAGCAATGAAAAACAACGTTCGACATGTGTTGACGATGACGGCAAGGTAATAAAATAAGTATTTCAATGATGTGAAGGACATTACCGGTACTAAAAGAAGCATAATTTTTGCAAAATCTGATCAAAAAATGTTTTTCCCTCGGATGTCAACTAACCTAGTTCTCCTTTTTAACAACGATTCAATGTCCAACAACATCGAATCGACATAAAAACGACAATATTGCCAGCCGATGTAAATTAGCACTTCGGATTAAGACTTTGCTAAAATAAACGTCGAGAATTACAAACAAGACTTACAGCGCTGGTGATCGCAGATGGATGTATTCCATCAATAAACAATATTCCCGCACAATGCAACAGTGGCGATTATGACGCGCTGACCTAATTTTGCGTCACTCTGACACTAGATATTTTCGACAGTTAATCCACGATCATTCTTTTGCGAAATTAAATAATTGGCTAGAAGAGACCGGCGGCCAAACTTGGCCGATTGAGGAGGTAGCACCGGCAGTCATTCAAGCACTACTTAGTGGCCGCAGGCTGCTTTAAGGCTTGACAGTAGGTTACATCATTATAACATGGCATGATGCCTTCTTTGTATACCGGACACTTGTAGGCTATCATTACTCAATACATAGTGAGCTGATAGATTAGCATTATCGCTATATCTTATCTTAAAACTTGAAAAAAATTGGCCTTTTAGTAAACAAAAGTGCCCTTTTTTCGTAATCTTGCCCCCCCAGTCAAAAATCGTTCCGGCGCCCCTGCTGCTACACATCATAATGTTTTGTTGAAATCCCCTCCCTCCTCCCTTAGACTTCTTGCTGAATCTGCGTCTGATGCAAATGCTGCGGTTTTTCAGTTAATTTCATCTGCACTTCTGACATCTTGAAGAACTCAGGTGCTCTGTGCTCATGGACTTAAATGCACAATAAGTTTGTGTTTTTTAGGGCGTCAAGGCTTGACTACCGTACTTATTTTTTCCAGAAATTTATCAAATGAAATACCTTTCACTGAAGTTCATCTTAGTCAGTTGTACGTCCATGAACTTTACAAGTTCGATGAAAAAAATAAGCAATTTCTCTTCCTCACTGACAAAGGAGCAAGTTTTTTCGGTGAGTCTCTTTTCAAGCAGGCTGTGGAGTGAGACTGAAAATACCTGACGTCGACTTGACAGTTTTTCAAAATTCCAATCCAACTCTAGTCTAAACCACTACAATATGTTTTTTTTTCATTTTAACAGCAATTTCCATGACTCAATTAAGAGTAGGCTATCTTCTGAAGTAGGCTACAGGCTTGCATTACTGAGAGACGTAGTCTATATTTAAATACAGGGCCTTCCTTTCATAAAGTTTCGCTTTTAGTTTTTTGTCACGCCACGCCTCCCTCCACGTAGCATGATTATTGAACAGGTTGCGTTGACAAAAAAAAATTGAAAGATCGCCTCAGCAAAAAAGCCGACTTTTCTCAAATTTGTTCACAAAAGTTGATTGAGAAACAATAGGACCAGCGAATTAGTCCTGCAGACGCTGAATCAATGCAGATAAAGATTGCTTTTTACCGGCTGGAATATCGAATTCTGCGTTGCTCTTCAGTAGTGTTGCCAGATGCTGCTTAACTTAACATTAAGTTATAGTTTAAAGTTGTCTAATCTTGCATTTTTGAAATTATATAAACCTGATGTTTGTGAATTATTGTTACTCTTATGGTAGTTTCACATCTTACATCACATCTACAGTAATGCTTTTTTCAATATTATTTTAAAACAAAAATTAGTCCTATTTAACTGAATTGGCAACTTTAATATTGACCCTTCCCTGAACGAAGCTACTAGAGCTGATTCAGTTCGGGCACTGAAAATGAAACGTGACAAAGAGAAAAACGATCTTGAGAGAACGTCTGCTAAAATTCTCTCTATTGTGTATATTCTCTTGTAATTTATTCATTTGCATACAGTCAGGCTAATGAAAGTTTTTCGAACCAAAAACACGAGATTTATCAAAATTAAATCTTCAAAGTACTTTGAAAAAGTATTGAAACTGTATACAGTAGTTGGCAATTTTTTACTTCTTCAAACAAATTTATTGCGAGCTCGTGTCATTGTTGTCATTAAACTTATTTATTCTAAGGAAATTTTACAATATCCTTTAGCTTGTGAATTGTAAAAAGGAGTTTTGTTAACCTACTTTGTGCGAGATATACGTTTTTTACCAACTGACTCAAGGTTTGTTGATTCTGTTAAGTATTGAAATATGATTTCAGACACGCCTACATGCAGTGCCGGTCTTAGGATATTGCGGGCCCTGTGCGGAATATGCTTTGCGGGCTCCATGACAATGATCCAATTTGTTTTACAAAAATCGGTTTAATTTTACTTGGTTACATAAATATGCATAAAAAACATGAATAAAAAAATACATCAAAAACACAAAATTTCTGTGTTGGTCAGAATAAATAAGTCAACTTCGTATATAATTTATGTTGACGTGTGATAAAAAAATCATTCAATTTTGTTAACAATGCTGTTTTGTGATTTCTAAAAAAGTGTTTGCTTTTTTATTTGACATTTGCCTAACTATTATTTGAGCAAAAAACCAAAAGCAAGTTCAATCGTAATGAAATTTTTGAAACATGCTGAAAGTTTTTGCCCAAATTTTCAATTAACTGAAAAGTTTGGAGGTTGCGGTTATGTTCTCGGCACCCTTAGCTCCTACGACTATGTTTAAGGATATCGGTAGACGTAATTGCTAGCGAATTAAATCAAATTTGTTCCATTAGAAATGACAAAAATTAATGTATTTTCTAAGTAAATTGCGGACTCCCTAATTTGCGGGCCTTGTGCGATCGCACGGTTCGCACACCCCAAAGACCGGCACTGCCTACATGTCTTCATATTCGGCATGGTAATTGTTGTATCTTCAATAAAACTAGTCAGTGAGTTTCGCATTGATTTACAACTGTTGAACAAGCTTTTCGCATAATATTAGTAAAGTGTGTTTTTATATAGCACTACCTCCATCGCAGATATGTGATGCCTTGAAAGCAGTGGCGGATCCAGGAAGGGGGGGGGGGAGAGCGATTGGAGCGATCGTCCCCCTAAAAATACTTGCTGATGGATCCGCTCCTGATTGAAAGAAAAATTTCATTTGGACTGTGCTTCCATGTGTACTATCCTAGCTAGAAGAAAACATTCTTTTCCATTGGTTTAAAGTTTGCTGACGCAACGTCGGCATACATCAAATCAATGTTACAAAGAACTGATTTGCTGACTGAAAGTTCTCCCCATGAAGAAAAATATGCCTGTATTCAATGTTGTGTTATTGGTTAACGTATTTATGTCTTAATCTTCTTTGTTTCAAAACACCTTCTAAAACTTGCCGGGGTGTTGCACTATTTCCGTGCAACTCGATTTTTGTATCACTACAGTAAAATTACATTAATTGGTAATATTTTTGTCGTTTCATCAAGAATATGAGCGTTTCAAACAGTGCATTGGAACAATACCTTTGTTCTGCAGCACATTCAAAGTCCAACCATCAGCAATTGTGGTCAAAAGAACCATACCTGAGCAGGAGAAGAGAACTTCAAGATCGCTGCAGCCAACAAAAGCCCGAGCAGCTGATCGATCTGTCCCGATTTATCTATGACGACAAACATAAAGTTATAATGTGTGTCGTTCCTAAAGTAAGTTAAATTTAATTATTTAATATAAAATCGTATGTGTATAAGGGGCTCGTGGCTTCAATGGGCATGAACGAAAAAACGAAAAGAAAAAATTATGAGAAATAATCTCTCACGAGAACTAAATTTTCCTTAAGTGGTTCAGCTTCTCCCTCGTGGGAGAGCCCATGCTTATTTTCTCTGGCTACGAGCAGACCGAGTATGGGAGTGAAACGTACCTGTGTTACGGTCACGTGATGGAGACGTGGGGCTGCCCGGTTACCAAACTACTTTCGGTTCCAGCCACCCCACACGACGAGCCGATCGCATTGCAACTCAATATTCTAAATGCAGGCTAAGCAGTTAAGCACCAGTAAAATTTGGAAATGAAATCTAACTTATTAAAAAACTGCTTGGTAAAAAATTTGCTAACCCTTCTCCGATTCCTAGGCAGTTGTAAAGTAAACAAAACTAACAAAAAAAAGCTGGTGAATGCCCCAGACAGCAAAATCTGTAAATTTTACATTGATTGAACGTCTTAGGTATACAATGCAAATGTAACACATTTTAACATACAACATATTTTCAATGACAGAACTGAAGTTTGATAGAGGTGATCACATTAAACAAGAAATTTAAAATTATTAGTTAGTCAACCACTACAAATAATTTTCTGTTTTTGTAAAACTAAAAAAACTTGTGTTGTAAGTTATAAAACCAAAGTTAATCTGGGGAGCAAGATTAAATTTCAACTAGGTCTAGGTCCCTACTTGGCGCCTAGATCTTTGACCCTGTGGTCTTTTGCTGTTATCCTAATAACAGCTCCACATTCAAAGTATTTATTAATGTATCTGTGCGTTAACTGTTGTATGTGTACTGTAATACTAAACCAAATAACAAAGAATTTCAGACAACCACCTTACCTGGTCCAGATCGGGTGCGGATCTGATCAGATCTTGACCAAATCTGAACTAGATAAAGTGTCTGTCTATGATCTGTTATGAAATGTTACGAGTTTTGAAATGAATTGAAAAAAATTTTCCGAAAAGAAGCAATGTTACACTTTGGTGCAAAATTTTTTCTTTTGGTTTCGGTTTGTGTTAAGTTTCTTAGCGAAAAGTATCGTTTTGGTCAATTTGTTTAAAAAAAATTAACAGCTTAATTCACAGCTTAACAGCAACTTAATCATTTTTCAACAAAAACTAATCAAAGATTTGTATTTAACAAATATTGCAAAATGGTAGATAAGTGTGGTCCTGTTCATTTAGCCTCTGATCCCTTTGTGGTTAGGAAGGTCACACTATACGCTTGTGATAAAGAAAATGTTGGCTCGAATTAGCGTTGCCAAGACCATAATTTAAAATAGGCTGTCCCTCCGCTTTGAGGTGTGTTTGACGCCATGATAATTGCATCAGTTCTGAGTTGATAATATATTATATACTGTGGATATTATTATCAGTTTAATTATTTTGACGTAACACACAAATAAATAAATAATATAAATAATGCGTTTAATATAACATAGTACATTGCGACTTGTTGTAAATACAGTAGTGTGCTTGGTTGTTATTGATTCGGTCACCGTGACGTCACAAATGTTCACATCTCCACTGTTCGTAACTCCCTCCTCCTGGCTACAATATCACGTGCATGCAGCACTCCGTCTCCTGCGGCGGCCTACGGGTTGCATATACGTCTACGATTACGACTAATCGCGACGCAATGAATTGACTACCAGTATTATCTCCGTGACTTAAAAAGAAAAAGTCTTCAACAAATTGTTTATATTTTTATGCTGTTTTAATAATATTTACTATATCGTAGTTTGTTAGTCTTGCAAGACCTGGTGCGTTGCGTTCTGAAATGGCTTTGCCCGTGGTAGGATTTCTTTCAGGGGTTTTCTTTGCCTACCTTGCTTTACGACTTACGTGTTGAGCTAATGCATCAAGAGTGTTTCCCTCAAGACCATCAACACTTTTGATAACCCACCAGGTCGATCAACATAGCAACTGTCTTTTTGTCTTGTTTTTTTTACTCTTACAAATTGTTAAAAAAAATTCACTAACCTATTTATTTCTCTTTTTTCTAAATTTATAAAAAAATTATTGAGGTGTTGCGACCGTGCCATATTTTAAACTGATTGTCCGGCTTTGGTATCGTGTACGTTACAACGTCGGCGGTTTGTGGCTTCTACCTTTTTCTAGACTTCTGCTATGTTTGTCATATATTGTTTTTTTCGTTTTGATGGTCAGAAATAAAAACAAACTGAACTGGGCTACATTGCCGCTGCAAAAAATAAAATTGGCCAACGCTTTCAAAAAGTTGTGGAATAGTAGCCTAGTCCAGCGTTTTAAATCCATACAAGAAATTATATTTTTAATGTTGTTTGCAGGCGGCTTGTACAACGTGGAAAAAGTACATTTGGTACTTCAATGGAAAAGTTAATAAAACTGACATGGGAAAAGTAAACACTCGAAAGCTGGTTCTTAAAAGTGGACATTTGAGTATAATGTCAAGGTATGTTAAATATGCCAGGTCCAGATATACGTTTAAACAACCTAACTTGGCAATAAATAAACCCGACTGGTTTTATTGCAACGACGTTGACAGGATAGGACACTTGTAGTCGCATCACAAATCCACAATCACTTATATCAAAAGTTCATTAGGTCGTCCCGCAATATCAACACAAAATTCATTGTGTAAATTACTAAATTTACCATACGAGGTGCAAGATTACATTCATTGTGATCTACTTAATATATATTTTTCAATCTCTCGTCTCTGGCTACCGGAATACCGTAGGACAGAAACAATGATAAAATGTTATTGCTATGTGACACAATATGTTTACTTCAATACAGCTTGTCAAAGCCTGAAGTCTTCAAGCGGTTCTTGACATATACGTCATTCTTTGTCACAAGGCATCCATTCGAAAGGCTGGTATCCGCTCACAGCAGTAAATTTACTGAAAGGGCACAAGAAAATCACTATCGAAAAATACTTGGGAGAAAAGTCGCCTACCGTCAGGCGAAGGAAACTTTGAAAGGAATAAAATATAACTATACGAAGTAAGTTTGGCTGACTGTTTCACTCCTTTTGGAATCTGTAAAAGTAAGTATCTTATACAAATGAAAAATCTGTATTCTGCCATATAGTCATTACCTGATTTAGCCCTTTTCAGCAACGAACATGCAAATCTACTTGCTTATTCTGCAGTACTTTCTATCATCATCACGTGTCGTCTCCGATCCGAAGGTTGGCTGTCATTTGCTTCCACATGTCACGTTCTTCCGCCAGGATTTAACTGATGGGAGGCCCGGGGCACTTTTAGATTGGGGACCCCGTGCGAAAAACCACCTCTTCGTCTACAGTATCGGTAGCATTAATCTAGCACTGCACAGCATTTTGCAGAAACTTCAAAGGCTGAAAGAAAAAAAATAACACAAAATGAAATTTTTCCACATAGGGGGACCCTTTAAAAGTCGGGGGGGGGGGGCGGGGAACCTGCACCCTCTGCCCCTCCCCTAAATACGGGCCTGTCTTCCGCTACTATTTTTGCTTTTCCGATGCTTGACAAGTCAGCCCACTGTTTTACATCATCTCCCCAAGTTCGTATTCTTCTTCCCCTGTAGGCCTACCTCTTTCCTTCCAGAATAGGCTACCTTCAATTACTAATTGGTGTAGCTGTCCTGCCGATCCTCTCAAAATATGTCCCGTAAACTTCATCTTTGTTTTGCTATGTTGATTGCTCAAAATGCTCATCTATCTTGCACTCCAATTCTTTTTCTAATTGCTGCGTTTGTATTATGTTTTTTATATGACACTTTTAATATTCTTCTGTAGCACCAGGGTAAAAAAGCGTTAATTTTTTTTTGTGAATTTCTTTGCTGTAGGTCCAACTTTGCTATGACTGGTTTGATGTAACAAGATAGAAGTCTCAGTTTTAATTGTAAATTTATATTTCATCTTAAAAATTTCTTGCAGAACTGCTGCTGCTTAATATGTTTTTTTATAAGTCTTCTTTCTGAGAACGGGACATTAAATTTTTCGAGTAATTGTAGTAATTTGGTGTGTTTTATTATGTCAAATGATTTGCTGTAAGTGTAATCTATGTATGCAAAGTATGTGTATTTTCCTTTTTCTATTTTGCGTTTGCCAATTGTTTGTAGAAGGAAGATTGCATTCTTGTTCCGGATCCTGTTTTATATCACACTTGATTTTCATGAATTTGTTGCTGTATTATTGGGGTTATTATTTTTTTGATAATGTGTAGCAGAATTTTGCTGGCGTGTAATATCATACTTATAGTCCTGTGTTCTTCACATCTCATTGTTTTTGTTATTTTTGGTATTGGGATTAAGATACTCTTTGTGAAGTCATCCAGAATTTCACCACTGTTGTACATCTTATTTATCAGCTTCGTTATGTTCTGCAATCCCCTTTGTCCCAATTGTTTCTGCAGTTCCGTAGGAACTTCATCTACCCCACTTGATTTTTCTTCTGAGAGGCTTGCTATGACATCTCCAACTTCATCTTCCTTTGTTTCTGTAGCTTCAGATTTTGCTGGTGACATTTCTATATTGTCTCGTTCATCATCATATAGTTCTGACACATTATTCTTGCCATCTGTTGGTAATTCCTTCTTGAGTTTGGATTACTTGTCCATCTTTGTTGATCAGCTCCATCTTTGCGGCTGGAGGTTGACCTTTCATTTCTTTTAGTTTGGATAGCCTACAGTTTTGACGATCTCATGCCATCTAGAATGATGTTCCAACTCTTAGCACTTTTTTTTCCAGTAATCTTTTTTTGCTTTTTTACACATTTGTCGGATCTTCTTGTTTAGTTTTTTGTACAGGAGTGTGTTTTTTACAAGCAATGGTTCTTTCAGATTTCGCCTTTCTTTCATTTTATTCAGTATTTCTTCCGTCATCCACTGTTCCTTTTTTTCTAGCAATTTCCTCCCGCATATGTTTTCTGCAACTTATTTTTTACAATTTTTCATCTTATTCCAGTCTGTTTCTAAAGATTTCTTCGCAAGTTTACTGTCCAGTTCTCCTCTAAATTTTCCCCGTTGTTTGGGGTCCTCTAGCTTGTTGATGTTCCACAATGATGTTTCTTTGTCTTCTTTAATGCTTTCAATTTGTTCTTTTATTTTGCACATCACCACGTTATGATCAGAATCGCAGTCAGCACTTGTTCGTACCTTTGCATTGATCATCCCATTCCTGTGTCGTTTACTCATTAAAATGTAGTCTATTTGGTTTTTTGTAATTCCATCTGGCGATTTCATGTATGCCTTGAGTTTGCTTTTTAAACCATGCGTTTGCTATAAACAGGTCGTTTTTTTTCACAGCATACTATCAGTTTTTCGCCATTGTCGTTTTGTGTTCCAAGTCCAAATGGGCCCACAATTTTTTCATATGTCACATCACCAACTTTAGCGTTAAACTCTCCTAGTACGACCAGTTGATCAGTTGATTTTTTGTACTTTCGTATTGTTTCCTTCAAATTTTTGTAAAAAGTTTCCTGGTTTTCCACGCTTGCATCTTCATTTGAGGCATATACTTGTATTAGCAATGTGTTGAAAGGGTGTGTGTTTATTTTCATGCAAATAATTCTTTCACAAACTAGATCATAAAATATCAGGGATTTGCTATATTTTGTCTCATTATGAAGCCTACACCTTTCCTGCGCTTGATCCCTCCAGAGTGTATCACCTTGAAGTTTTCTGATTTTGTTGGTATATTAGTTGTGAATCTGCTTGTGACCAGAAAGTTTCGGAAATTCCTATTATTATCCAGGTCCAACTCTTTGCTTTCTTGTATCACATACGATAGCTACCCAGGTTCATTCAGCCTTCTTACATTCCAAGTCCCTAATTTCAAACAGCCACTGATTAATGATGAAGTCCTGTCTGTTTGTCCTCAAGTGCCCCACCGGGCTAAATTACAGTGATTCATGTGTATCATTTGCACTTCGTTTGCCAAGATTTAAATTATTCAAATTGTATTAATCATGACAATACAAAGGGGCTAGTGGGCTAAGGTATGTATCAGGCCCCCAGAACTAACTCACTTAACAGTAGGCCTACCATGTTTGGTTAAGAGCGCCAACCTTTGATCCTAATGGATTCATCCGCTTGCCGTCCTTTCCAGGCGCCGTTGACGTTGGTTCTTACCGACTCACATTCATCCTCTACTTTGAATACTGACACCCTGCTACCGTGCCAGACCGTTACCCAGATAGGGAGGCTATCAAGTGCTACACCTTGCCCAAGGGTGGCTGAAAGCCAAGACCTATGAGAGGAGGGTACGGAGGGTCTACCCAGGACTGTGATTGTTGGGGGGCCCGAAATTGTGATTTTATAGATTACGCGCAAAATTGTTTGGTTAAAACCATCTTAAATGACTAAATTCAAGCATAAAAGTTGTTATTCTGTAGTCCTAGGGGGCCTGTAATGTAGAAAAAGGGCCCGGAAAGGTAATTGAATTAATTGCGCACAAATTAGGGAGCCAAAGTGGTGATTTAATGCTTTACGTGCAAAAATGTTTTGTTATAAGCACCCTAAGTTAAATCATAAATGTTGGGTATTCTCTTGTCCGGGGAGGGGAGCATAGTGTAGCAAAAGCAGGGTTGAGAAAAACCTGGGCTTTTAAAAACCGCTTTTAAAAAACCCGGATATTTTTGGGCTTTTTTGTTTATTAAAAACTATTTGGAAACGGTAGTTTCACGCTAATTTCACTTCAAAATGAATTTTGGAGCAGGAGCTGGAGTGAATACTGTCGAAGCAGGAGCGCAGCCGGAGTAAAAAAAAATTGACTTCGTTCACCTCTGCTAGGCATATGGTGAATGCAAAAGTTAATGAAAAAAGTTTATTGGTCAGATGATTAATTTGATTATGTTTTAACAAGATTTTATGTTTGAGCTTTAGTAGAGAGCTTGACTTGTTGTAGCCTACCAGATACCGTACGCATAACACTCAGTAATGTTAACAGATTTAACATTTTTCTATTAAACACACAAAAAAAAGAAAAAACTACTAAATCTAACGTTTTCGACACCACATAGTGTCCTCATCAGGAATAACTATAGGCTACATCAAAGAGAAATAAACAAATGAATTTGAAAATTTTATATTAAAGCTGTACAAGCGACACCTGTCAACAGCACCATCAACAACTGACACACGAATTCAATGCAGGATACACAAATTGGCGAGGGACAGATCAGATCACATGATATGCACAACACAAAACACTAAATAATAGTTTTGTTGCAGCCTGATACTATTATTGCGCACAGATGTCCAATTCTGCAGTAAAATGTTGTATGGTGTGCAATATGCCTAAGCAAACATCACGTGTTTTTCCCAAGACAAGGAGGGTCCGAAGTGAGAGAGGGGCCCGGAATGACTCTTCGTATCCCCAGTAAACATTTCTCTCAGAGGCCCTGCTGAAAGCACACGACAGTTAAAAGATAGCTCCACTTTCCACAATTCAGAAAAACCTGTTTTTGGATGCAGTTTTATGTCATGCCCAGTACTTTATATGGTTGAAAATATTTTACTAGCACTGTAGCCTACATTGTACAATGTAACCAAAATACGATAAACTAAATTACCCCGGAAAAAATGTCCAATTAGATCTATCTACCCGTTTGGAAGTAATTACCTACAGATTAAAAACTACTAGCTTGAGCATTATTTTTGTAGTGTTAATAACATGTACTGTGCATTGTGCAATGTAAGTTTGTATGTGGACTGGCTCAAAACAAACACCACCGTTGATAAACTTTTAATTCTTTGCAACTTATTTTAATTCTCATATTGCCTAGTGCCTACGTTAAATCAATGTGACAAAACTGATTTTCATAACTGGGATATTTCAACTGAGTTAGAAAAACTTATCCTTGTGCTTGCGTATCATCGCAGAGGTGTTGGATTATCAATAATCCGAAACGAAGCGTTTTTGAAGCTTGATCAGACAGAGCAAGAGGCAGCCTTGCGATACATTGAAACCATCAAAAGAGGAAATATATCATTTCATCAGTTTTTAAAGTAAGATTGTTGAAATATGATAAGATTGCTTGTAAATGCTTTATTGCAGGGGTGTGCAACGTGCGGCCCGCGGGCCAAATGCGGCCCGCGAAGAAAAATTGTGCGGCCCGCGAAGATGTGCCAATTTTAAATTGTGTGCGGCCCGCGAAACGTGTTTATAATTTAGTTTAGTCTGGCACGTGTGAACAATTCATTGTGGAGTGGATTATTGTAGATTTTGCACCTTCTGTTAACCATTTTAGAAATCTCCGACCGGCCACCGCTAATCCATTGTATTTAATTATTTGGAACGTAAAAATGTATGGTCACATAAAAGACATTATGAATAACCTACGAGTTTGGAAAGCTCACGTATAGACAGGAAATCTTTTTCACTTTCCAACTTTAAGAAACTATGGAATGCATCCTGAGAAGAAAAATGAATTTTCAGACCAACTTGAAAAATTGTTGTATGAATTTTTGGCTCCTTTCAAGGACTTCAAATCTCATGAACATTTGTTTGATATATTCGTTGCGCCATTCAACACAGACATTGACAAAGCACCAGTAGATATAACTTGAACTGATTGATCTTCAAGAGAAAACGGATTTGAAAGCAAAGTATTTAGAAATGAATCTTGGCGATTTTTACCGAAAACATCTCAACTAAGATAACTTTCCACATTTCAAAAAATCCATTGCTTCAAAAATGGCTCTTTTTGGCTCAACGTATTTGTGCGAACAATTTTTTTTCTAAAATGGGCGTCATGAAATCTCCATATCGATCGGTTCTTACAAACGAACAATTGGCAAATGGACTTCGAATTGCGAGCACTTCCATTAAAGTAAATTTGGAAAAAGCCGTTGGGAAAAGAAGCCAGCTGCAAACTTCTCACTGAACTCGTTTAAAGACGGTTTGGTAATAAATTTGAATAGCAGTTTTCTTCAGAAATTTATGCGTCTTAACTTATTATTTCTGCAAGGAGATAACCCCTCATAATGCCATAAGAATAACACGAATAACAAAAAAAACTACTTTTTTGTGCCATCAACTACTAGAAATCATATGTTAAATAAACGTGCGGCCCGCGGTTTCAGCCAGTTATTTATATCTGGCCCTCTTGTAATAAAGGTTGCACACCCCTGCTTTATTGTATAAGGAAAGTCTTACGTGTTTTACTTATCATTGCGTAGCCTAAACTGTGCTCAACACACATTCCTAATTTCCAGCTAAACACGCCAAAACTATGTCCAGGTGCAAGATATTGCTTTCACGGCTATTATTGTAACAATTAAGACGCTGAGAAATCTTTCTACATAGCAACATATTCGGCCGTGTTGGCTACTGGCGTCATTGCATTTATTTGTAGTGTGTCATTGGCAGGGATGGAGGAACCACGTGGGCCTGGGCCCACCTACTTTATTTTCTGGGTGGGCCTGGCCCACCCACTTTTGAAAGCCAAATTTCATTAAAAAGGTAGAGAAAACGGCAAATCAGAGAGGGAGTTCCAAAAAAAGGTCTTCATTCATTTGATACACACTAGTTTGATTATATCTTTGATAGCTCAATGATGAAATCCAATCTTCAAACTTTTCTGTTGAGTCCATTATTGACTAATTGATGTGCAGCACGTGTGGGACTGTGGGTGTGGTTGCGTGTGACTGGTGGAGCAATCTATCAATCAATATAACTATTCTCTATGGTTAGAACAGTGATACCATTACATATGCAAGTACTGTATAATGCTACATATTATTACTCCCAGGTGGTATTATAACTGTGTGTGTATTGTTGCCTTTTTATTTGTGTGTACATCGCCACATTTTGTATAGCACTATAGAGCAATTCAACAGTTTTGTAAAAATTTTGACCACATCCGGCCCAAAAATGGAAAATATTGCCTGCTGGCACGAAAGGCAATTATGAAAACGCAATGTGTAAACCAGGGGTCGGAAACCTTTTTCTAACAGCGGGCCAAAGCCAAACTTTACATGGTCTTGGCGGGCCGTAGCCTATTAATACCAGTTTTGATAGATTCAGAGGCATGATTTCAAGGCGTTGACGTAGCTTAATGCTTTCAGAATATCGGCTAGTAATATCCTTGACGGGAATCAGCTGAACAAATTCTTCAACATAAAAATTTTTGTTTTCTGCACGCACATACAACAACTTTTTGCTAGATGTTACGTTCTCCGATATCTCTTCTTTTCGTCGAGTTACGATTCTTGTTGAAAGACTTAGGCCTATATCTGAAAAGCAGTTTTTTTTCTCTGGACATATGTTTTCAATAGCATCCATCTTACACCTTTTCCGAAATTCTCCATCACTATACGATTTCTTGTCTTTTTCTATTGATTGTGCTACCTTGTAGCTATAGCAAAAGAATTTTCTGATTCATTGGTTTTCCTTTCCTTAGCAACAGAGAAACTTGCTGTTTTAAAGCTATTTTTCACATGTTTTGTATCATAATGGCGCTTTATGTTGAGTTCTTTGTTCATACAAACAGAAACGCTGCAAATCAAAGACTTGGGCCTACTAAAATGATTAATGAAAAGTACTTGTTCTTCCATTCGATTATACTTGTTGAAGTTCCATTCGATTAGTTTCCATTCTTCCATTCGATTAGTTGTAATAAACCACTGGGGGCTGGCCACATATTATTATAATTTGTAAAGGAGCGGCGGGCCGGATGATTTTTCTTGGCGGCAGTAGGTTTTTGCCGACACCTGGTGTAAACGATTTTAAATATCAGGAATGCAACAATGTTATGGGGGGTCTGAAGGGCTTCGCCCCCCAGAAGTTGGGTTGATTTTGACTGCTGCACCTCTGGGCCCACCTACTTTTAAAATGGTTCCTCCATCCCTGGTCATTGGACTAGTTTCAGCTTGACCGATTTTCTCCAGGGAGAGATGTCTCACTTTTCGACTGGCATGCTACATGATAAAACCAGGATGCATAATATAGTTTACTTCCGACTTTTTTCTTCGCTATTTTATTTTGCTTTGTCTTTAATGTAGCCACAGCAGCCTAAGGGGTGTTAACATCAGGCGGTAAGCACTATAGCTTCAAAGGCGAAAACTAAAGTTTCCGAGTAGCCTAGTAGCGTGGTGTAGGCTAAAAAAAAAACAACGTTATTTCTGGTGATGAACTTCAAAAATTTTTCGGTGAACAAACGTAATTAGTAGCGGTACACTGGCCACAGTTTTGACGCAAAATACAAGTAAAAACGTCGACAAGGTTCTACAGTAGGGTGGATCAAAAAATCCAAAAATTTTATTTTTCTAAGCTAGTATGTCAAAAAGGTGCGAAATACCCATAATAACATACATGCAAATTTTTTTTTGGTTTTGACAATTTTTTGAGCGCCCCCCGCAAGGTTTTATTTTCCTAATATCGGGTTGGAGAAAGTCTCCCGCAAAATTGGTCTAAAGCATAAATACTGTGTGACTCACTTATGCGCTTTATGATGTCATAATAAGCGACTTGTGTTTAAACAGATAGGCTACAATTGACCGTTTTATCACCATTGCTAAAATACTTGGTTGGGTATCTCAACAATTAGCTGATGTAGCATTTGATTCTTCAAAAGAATTCTAGATATAAAAGAAGCTTTATAGTACAATTATTGGAATTTGATTGCACTGCAGGTTCCACAAAGTTTAATAAAAGTTATATGCGCTTCTTACAGATTAAAAGGCAGTTCACTTAGACTAGTACGGGTAACTCTTCTGGGCGATGGCCTAGTTTTATTATTACTTGGTACTCCCTTCATCAATCTTCACCATTCAGCGTACCAGTTTGACTGCACTGGTGAATGTAGCATTGATCTGGCGATGCGAAACCCAGGATACTTGAATCACGCAGTGACGCAGACACTCACGATGGCTGACTACAGCTAATTAAGAACCCTTAGATTATATGTCAGCAATAACAATCTGTATGAGAAACTGCAAGCATTGGTTACGTTCATTATCCGTGTTTATGCTCCAATGAGGCTCGCAAGAAAATCACACTCATCTTGCAAAAACGGAGCTAGACATATTCACCAAATGATAACCACATAACGATATCTTAGTCAGAAGCACAAGAAAATTATCGACCCAGTTATGCAGTGCACCGCAACTCATACTTTGCTCATCCGGAAAATATAATTTTGGCTATGATAACTTACTATCGACCACACATTTGAGAACTAGGCCTGCGTGGAGTGATGAAAGCTAGAGCTGCAAAACCCAGCGGAAAAATACAAAAATTTAAAGTTCCCTCAAAGCTTAATTTTGATGCAGTGAAATACTTCGAATTGATTAACTGGACAGATCTTCCTATCACGGAGCCTCCTGTAATTAAAACAATGACGGATGCTGAGCTCCTGCAATTCATCATGATAGATGTGACTCCCACTGTACTTTTTCCCGAATTTCCATGTCACACGCAGGCTGTTGAAAGGCTCGTTCAAGCTGGTTACCGATGCATCTAAAGCAGTTTGTGGACCGAAATATCGAAACGGCTTCATTCGTGCCTGAATTGCTTCTTGTCAGTTAATGCCAACATTTGAGTCTAAACGTGACTTTACTCACTTCAATTTGTAACTGTTTGTTATATTGCTTGCAGTCTTTGTATGCATGAGCGCATAAATTAATAGGAAGTGACTTTGCCAATGGGCCACCTGTCAACCCAGTCATATAAAGTTTAAGCTTGTGAGTCTATACTCGGCCATCTGATGGTGATGGTTAATAGGCGTTTACCTGTTGGAACCGCGGGTGATCCATCCGCCAAGTTACTTTAAAATTAATCTGCTGAAAGAGGGTGAAGTCAAAACTCTTAAGTACACACATTTTCATTGTATTTGGTGTTATATTAGAACCTTTTGCCATGTCTGCAAAGCGAGTTAAAATCGAGAAAAAAATTTGCCATGCAGTTCTTGTATGTATAAGTGCCTAAATTTGTATGTCGCGGGGGGAGATCAAAAACTTGTACAAACCTCTTCAATTTTTTACAATGTGTTATGGTGATATATTGGCAACTTTTGCCATATCTAGCTAATTAAAATTGAGAAAACAATTTTTTTTGCCATTTTTGATCCACCCTATTCTACAGCTTACTTGGCTACCATGCGGGGAATTTGCTTTCTTGTTAGATATGCTGTTACATAATAGCCTATTACTTTGGGATGGCGCAGCCGATTAGGCGTTGGCTTTCTAATTATGCAAACCTGGTTGGACTCCCGGCTCATGCTGGTTGTTGAAAAACACCGCTCATCTCTATCTAGGGTGTGACAAATTGGGTGGGCATAGTTGCTGAAAGAAAGGCGGTCGAGAGAGAGAACTAGCCTCCCTATACTCTTGTTAGTGCCGAAGGCAAAGTATAATGAAAACCTTATCTTCTCATTTCCCAAAGCTCAATAACTGAGTACGGGACCTTTACTTTGCAGATATGTGGTAAGAAGCAAGGATCGTTATGCGCTTGACGTACACTGGCGACCACAGACCAGTTTGTGCAATCCTTGTCTTGTCAATTATGATTTCACTGTGCAGTTTCAAGACCTCGCTCAGGATTCTAATGTCCTTTTGGAATATTTGCAACGCGAAAAACCAGACCATGAAAAAGTATTTTTTGATACCACTTCGCATGTTATCGATCGACAAAAGACATATCAAGCATTCCAGGGTATCGACAACAAAACCCTGATCGAACTAACACGGCTTTATTCAAACGATTTTAAAACCTTGGGCTATTCTTCATCGCTAAAAGACTATTTAAAGGACGAAAATAGATAACACAGAGTTGTATTACGCCTAGTCTTAACTTGAAAATTTGTTCTACTTACTACAATTACTAACGTTGGTAGATCTATAGCTTTGCAGCAAGAATAGGTCTATAGAGGGTAAAATTAACTGAAAATGAAATGAACCTTCACCCAACCCACATTTAATAAAATTCCTCCGTTTTTGCAATAAAATTAAAATGGAGCCCCAATGCCCCATGTCTTCTTTTTTTTATACATAAACTTTGCCTCCTGGCTTTTTGTAATTTCATCCCTACCTCATGCTATTCCACGAACGGATGCATGCAGGACCGTTGAGAGGTTAATTTGAACCCGGTACCAAAAGATTTTCTGGCCCCAAATCAAAACACTTTTAAGCTTTTGCAAGTTTCCGGGCCCCTTGGAAAGGTCACAGGCCCCTAAAATAAAGCCTGGCCCAGGTCCAAAAGTACCCCCTGTCAACGCCACTGAATACATGACATAGAAAAGTGTTTCAGAAAAGGAGGAGTTCATGATATGACATCGCAAAATATACTTAGTCCTAGTAATGTAACCTAAGATGAATGCATGTGTGGGGTAACACCAGGGTTTCCAGCGTCAGCAAACAATGACACTTTTGCACCCACTGATCACAATGTCTCATTCTACTACGGTACATTTAACTAAACTCACTGCTTAGCGATTTGCTTGTAAACTAGGCTACATTGTTACATACAGAATGAAAAATATGTAAACTAGCTACCGATGAGCAGGGATGTGAAAAGCAAGAAATACAATTAAAACAGGATAATGCAAATATTAATGCAAGTCTTCGACTCATGCATTTTTCAGTCCCAATCCGGCTCGAGTGTTGCCGTTTTTTGTTTTCAGAATTGCGATTTCGTATTATGAATAAAAAGAACTATTTTATCTAGTTTATAGCTAAAATTTCAAAATGAAGTTTAATTTTATCAACTAATATCCTCTCTTAAAGTTCAATCCAGTACTGCTGTCTTAGTTTGATTATTTTGATGTTAAACGGTCTTTCCAAGATAAAATAGTTTAGTTTCGACACACGTAATAAACATCTCTACAGCATCATTTGTGCAAGATGTAGTATTTTTAAGATAGAGCAAAAAATACGCAACCTAATTTTATTTTGCATTTGTTCATACCGTTGTAACAACATCTAGCACAATTGCATATATACAGTAGGCATACAGCAAAGAATTAAATGAAGCCTTGAGCTTTCTAAGAGATGGTAGGCTGCTGACCTACTGTTCATTACCTCGGGGTCCACCTCGGTCCAGGGCAGTGTTTCCCAACCCGAGTCCGCGGACTCAAGGCTCTGGGTGAGTCCGCAAGAAGACCTAGCCTAGAAGAAGACCAAGATTCAAGAAGACCTAGCCATAGTCTTCAATGAGGTTGTATCTGTGGTTAATTATATCAAATCCCGCCCTTTATGTACTCGCATATTGCGAGCGTTGTGTGACGAGATGGGTGCGGAGCACACTGGGCTTTTATTTCATTCGAACATCCGTTGGCTGTCACGAGGAAAAGTGTTAGAGAGAGTGGCTAGCTTACGCAATGAAATCGGTGCTTTTTTAAAAGAGCAGAATGATAAACTTGCCATGCGATTCAGCGACAACGAGTGGATTGCCAAATTGCTGTAGGCTATTTATTTGATTTTTTCAGCCATACCAGCTGAACACTACTATGTAGGGAAGAAATTTTTTTTTTTTTGATGTATCAGAAGACATTGTCGCATTTAAAGGTAAAATGAAACTGTGGATGCATCGAATGGAAAGTGGGAAAATAGCTGCTTTTCCTGCTTTAAACGCATTTTTGGAAGAAGAAGAATTTGATTTGAAGAGCATCGGTGGAATCTTTTTTGAGCATCTTACTTCATTTATGTTCGAGCTGGACAGATATATTCCTTCCCAAAATTTCAACAAAGAGTTTAAGTGGGTGCGAAATCTCTTCGAGGTTTCAGCACTACTGGTTCATCCGGGAATAGATTGCATTGGTGAACAGCTGGTTGTGCTGCAAAGTCGCCAGCTGTGGAAAGAGAAATACAAAAATGTTTCTCTGACTCAATTTTGGGCCAACTTCCAAGTAATGGAACCCAATCTATCTGAACTCTGTTTGCCGGCAACAAGAGCTCTTTTGCCCATTCTGACAACATATCTTTGTGAAGCTGGTTTTTCAGCACTAGCTATGATTAAAACCAAGTACCGCAACCAACTACAACCAGAAGACGACATCAGATGTGCCTTAACGACCATCAACCCCAATTTCCATGAACTGGTGAAGCAAGTTCAAGGACAAGGTTCCCATTGAAATATGTGAATGTGAGCAATAAACAAATTTCGCTAAAACAAGTTCGTTTGTGATTGCTGTAACATGAGTCCGCAAAAGTTTGGCCTATTGCAAAAATTGTCCGTAAATTGAAAAGGTTAGGAAACACTGGTCTAGGGCCATCGCAAATTTAGTTTGTGCAGCGTTTTTCGGCTTGTAATTTTATATGTATCATTAGATAGATGTTAATTGGTTGCTTCGAAAAAGATGTAAGATACATCAAAACACAATTATTGTAGAGTAAAGCTGTTAAAAAGATTACAATTAAAAAAAGAAAATGATAATAGCATCACAGCAGCGGGAGGGTCGAAGTGACCATACAATTAAGGTCTCCAAGGCAAGCAGCCACCCCTAAACTCATCAATGATATTTGGCTAATTGAGACAAATAGATATATAACAGTAAAGATGATAAGAAATTAAAAATTTAGGTAGGCCAACGTAGCCAGTGTTACAATCAGTGGCTCCGCCAGACCTTCAACATTGGGGGGCAAAATATTACTGCAAGACAGTGATATATTATTTAATTTCTCTTGTTTTCTACCGCAATATAGCCTATACCAGGGATCACCAACTGGCGGCCCGCCACGCTGTTATGTGCGGCCCGCAGAAGGTATCAGCGTACAAGTATAACCAAAAATACTTTTCTTCAGGATTTAAAGAGCATGAAGGCAAAAATACTTTCCGGGAAGCATATTTTCGCTTTGCATACGATTCCACCGGCCGATCAATCAGATTGTAGTTCTATGTGGGAGTCGCTTAAAGTTATTCCAATGCGATGTCTAGCCACACTGTCCCAGTGGTTGATTAAAACGTCTGTTTTCGAATTTCGAAATTGTCTGTGAGCATAGGGTTGCTTATTTTAAGTTTGCAAATGTCATGTAAACACTAGTGTGCGTTTCACCGTTATTGTGTTTCACGAGTAGTGTTCCCTTTTTATGCAAGTTTTTGTTGGCAAAATAGGTCGGTGTGCCAACTCAATTTATAATAAATTGGCAAAATATGATGTATAAATTTAAAGACTTTTTCTGGTTGTATTATGAAAATATTTAGCTTATTAGGCCTACTGCAAAATGTTGTTAATCAACAATTCTTGCCATGCTGATAAGCACCGCAAGTGACAGTTGTCTATATCAGGGGTGTGCAACCTTTATTACAGGAAGGCCAGATGTAAATAACTGGGTGAAACCGCGGGCCGCACGTTTATTTAACATATGATTGCTAGTAGTTGCAAGTACAAAAAAGTAGTTTTTTGTTATTCATGTTATTGTTATGGCATTATTAGAGATTATCTCCTTGCAGAAATAATAAGTTAAGACTCATAAATTTCTGAAGAAAATTACTATTCAAATTTATTGTCACACTGTCTTTAAACGAGTTCAGTGAGAAGTTTGCAGCTGGCTTCTTTTTCTGGCGGCTTTTTCCAAATTTACTTTAATGGAAGTGCTCGCAATTCGAAGTCCATTTTCCAAGTGTTCGTCTGTCAGAACCGATCGATAGGGAGATTTCATGACGCCCATTTTAGAAAAAAAATTGTTTGCACAAACAGGCTACGTTCAGCCAAAACGAGCCATTTTTGAAGCAATGGATTTTTTCAGATGTGAAAAGTCATATTGGTTGAGATGTTTTCGGTAAAAATCAACAAGATTCATTTCTAAATACTTTGCTTTCAAATCCGTTACCTCTTGAAGATCAATCAGTTCAAGTTGGATATCAGCTGGTGCTTTGTCACTGTCCGTGTTGAATGGCGAAGAGAATATACCAAACAAATATTCATGAGATTTGAAGTTCTCGAAACGAGCCAAAAGTTCATACAACAATTTTTCTATTTAGTTTTCTTCTCAGGATGCATTCCATGGTCTCTCAAAGTTGGAAAGTGGAAAAGATTTCCTATCTGTATGAGAGCTTTCCAAAGTTGTAATTTGTTCATAAAGCCTTTTATGTGACCATACATTTTACGTTCCAAATAATTAAACACAATGGTTTAGCGGTGGCCGGTGGGAGATTTCTAAAATGGTTAACAGAAGGTGCGAAATCTACAATAATCCACTCCACAATGAATTGTTCACACGTACCAGACTAAACTAAATTATAAACACGTTTCACGGGCCGCACACAATTCAAAATTAGCACATCTTTGTGGGCCGCACAATTTTTCTTCGCGGGCCGCATTTGGCCCGCGGGCCGCACGTTGCACACCCTTGGTCTATATGATCAAAGAAAGACGGTTTTATAAACTCTCACAAAAAGGATAAACAACCAACTCATTGCTTTTTTAGGGGGAACATTGTTCATGAATTACGATAGAAACATTCGGTGATTTCCACAAGCGTTTGTTTCATAGTGCCTGGTTTCTTTTTCCCTGTTATTGGAGCCTATTTTTCGCTGATATGTTTGCAGGTCACTATTGTTGCCTATATTGCGATGTGTCAAACATTTCCTTATTTACTGAAACTATTAATCGCAAGATATCCTTTGTGAAGCGAAGTGACAACACTACTCTTGCTTGGCGATGAATATTCTGATGAAACCTCTCGCCTCCGCTATAAGTGCGCAAAACAAGCGGCCTCGTTTATTAGGCATTGTTAAAAAAGTCAAAAGTGTTGAAAGGAGTTTGGCCTGGCAGTAGCGTTGTTCGACTAATTTTGTTGCTGCGGTATGTTAACATAAATATGAATAACATGTAACGCTGGATAGCCTACTGGGTACGAAATACGTTCTTTTCTAGCATAGGAGTCAACCTACCTAACATTTTATTAGTGCGGCCCACCACAGCTCTCCTTAGTGCCAAAGTGGCCGCCATGCAAAAAAGGTTGGTGACCCCTGGCCTATACCTAAAGTCCCACATTTTTAACATGTCTGATCTGTTAAAACAAAATAAATAGACTTGACTTGATGCTAGGTGCTTGTAACAGTTAAGTTCTCTTGTATGGGCTATGGCCTACCTAGTTTCAATCTAGCACTAAACTAAGTCAGCAGTATCGTGATTTACCTTGATCGTCAAAAGTAGAAATGTAAAATAATCAGTGATGTACGCGCATACAAAAATATTGACGCCGTCAGCGTAAACGCAAACGTTCGAAAAACCATACGCCGTATGCGTCAACGTAACTTGTAAAAAAAGTTGGCGGCGTCAGCGCATACACTAGCGTAAACTCATTTTGTTTGCTAGGTGCCAAACATTCACACGGTAAAAACCACTCGAAACAAACAAGTTTTATTTTGAATTTCCACGAAGAAACACAAGCATCTGAAAGTGTTCATCTGACGTTTTGCTGCGTTTTGGTTTCAATATGTCTTTGCCCATTGAAAACATTCTTTCAACTGCAGCGCTGGAAGGTATTGGCGTGTTGTAGCGAAAAAAAGACATTAAAAAGTTTGCGTTGACGCTATGCGCTAAAAAACCGCGAAAACTTTACGGCGTATAGCCTCAAGCGACAACTATCCAAAAAAATGTGGTCGTAAGCGTTAGCGCAAACAAAAAGTCTACGTGCGTAGAATTTGAGGCGTATACGTACATCTCTGAAAATAATTACCTAAATACCGGTACATAATGTAATTGTTTGCTCATTTTGTGTCTTAAACCTTCATTTAAGTCATTTAACATTGTGCATGAAATCTTCGTGGATAGGATGAAGAAATATTAAGAACAAAAAATCATTGAACACCGGTGGAGCAGTATTGCAGTTTAATAGAATGAACTTTAACTAATATCAACACTTGAAAACTCGACAAGGGAAGCAAAATGCGGCATCCTTAGCTTCTGAATACTCCAGCCAGAGATAGTCATTAAACCATTGTGTGCGAAATTTTCTACCTTTAACTTTAGGATAGTTGGCCTTGGCAGTTTTAATTCGTCCTTTACTAAGTAATAACATACGGCAGTGGCGTAGCCAGGGGGGGTTTGGGGGTTACAACCCCCCTTTGGCACGCGTGTGACGTCACGATATTAAGAATGATGCTTTCAGTCTAAAAAAAATGCCTAATTTTAAACAAAATTGCATTAAAAGAGCAAGTTTTGCCAATACCAAACATCTCAGCCAGGAATTAGCAACAAAAAAACATAGAGACTTAGCTTTATTTCCGAAAAATGCCGAAGAAAACATGATTTTATCCTTTTGCTATGCCACCAGACACCACCATTTTACAGGAATATTCGTAACCACATTTTTGTTGAAAATGCTCTCAGAATGCACCAAATTCAAAGTAATATTTCAAAATTTTCTGGGGGAGGCCTCCCAGACCCCCCGCCGCTGGGTCGTCAAAACCCCCCTTTCAAAATTCCTGGCTACGCTACTGACATACGGTAATTACTTGCTTCACGGCATTTTGGCAAAAGGAAGGCAGGATCAAATTTGTAATCTTTTAAGTCCATTGTAAAATTTTAATTGCCAGGATAAATATTAAGATTTACTGAATCACTGTTCTGAATAAAAACAAACGAATTTATTTTCATACGAGTCAGTTCAATCATAAACAGCTAAAAAGTTGCTAGATCATCTTCAGTTAACACCTGTCAGAACAGAAGATGTTTCATTATCTTGATTCTAAATAAAAAAAACGTTGATTACTTCGTAGAATAGCCTACAAAGCTAAAATTTAATTCTGAACGAACTTTACATTTAAAACTGGTTGATGTTCTTTCTGCTGTCAACAAAGCCAAACTTCCATTTTTTTCCGCATTACAAAGTATAGGCTACCCATTGGGCCATCAGTGTTGTATGCGTTAACAAAATAAATTGATGCTGGCAGCCTTAGCGCGAATTGCTTAAAAAGTTAACGCCGTTATCAGTGGCGCAAACAACACGAAAAAGTGACGCTGTTAGCTAAAGTAGCGCGAACAGATGCATATTTTCGTGTTGTGACTTTTCAGACCACTTAGCAATTTTACCGGGAACGTTAGAATATGCTTTGCAGGTAGCTAAGCACTTTTGACATTGAAAAAAATAGCTTCTCGCCTTCTGGAGAATCATGTTTAATCTTCATATACGCCATGTGTTTAATTCAAGCTCTTCCTTTTGGCCCAGCACCTTCCTACTTTAATTGCATTCCCTCTCTTTAAAGGGCGGGGAAACCCAAATTAACTTTTTCCGAGTTTTTTGTTTCAGCGTGATGTCATTGTGTACAACATGCGTTTTAGCAAAAAAATCCAAATTTTATTGCCCTCGTCTCGCTAAGGCCGCTTTTGTTTGATACCCGTTTGCGAGGTCTCGCGCGCATCAAGCTGTGATGCTGTTCGCTGTGACGTCACAAGGTACATATAGTTGTTGCCAAAAGTTTAAGACCAGACTTGATTTATGACCATTTTTGCATTACTTCAAAATACTGCATCATATATTGTTTCAGTTGCATCATCTTTATGCATCATCTTATATCTGATGCAGTATTTTGAAGTAATGCAAAAATTGTCATAAATCAAGTCTGGTCTTAAACTTTTGGCTACAACTATGTGTATCTTGTGACGTCACAGCGAACAGCATCACAGCTTGATGCGCAACGAGACCTCGCAAACGGGTATCAAACAAAAGCGGCTTTAGCGAGACGAGGGCAACAAAATTTGGATTTTTTTTATTGCTAAAACGCACGTTGTACACAATGACATCACGCTGAAACAAAAAACTCGCAAAGTTAATTTGGGTTTCCGCGCCCTTTAAACACTGTCATTCTCAGGGGCGCCGGAACGATTTTTGACTGGGGGGCAAGATTATGAAAAAAGGGCACTTTTGTTTACTAAAAGGCCAATTTTTTTTCAAGTTTTAAGATTAGATATAGCGACAATGCTCATCTATCAGCTCACTATTGAGTAATGATAGCCTACAAGTGTCCGGTATTCAAAGAAGGGCATCATGCCATATAATGATGTCACCTACTGTCAAGCCTTAAAGCAGCCTGCGGCCATGGCCGCTAAGTAGCGCTTGAATGACCGCCGGTGCTACCTCCTCAATCGGCCAAGTTTGGCCGCCGGTCTCTTCTAGCCAATTCTTTCATTTCGCAATAGAATAATCGTGGATTAACTGTCAAAAATATGTAGTATCAAAGAGTGACGCAAAATTAGGTCAGTGCGTCATAATCGCCACTGTTGCATTGTGCAGGAATATTTGTTATTGATGGAATATATCCATCTGCGATCACCAGCGCTGTAAGTCTTGTTTGTAATTCTCGACGTTTATTTTAACAAAGTCTTAATCCGAAGTGCTAATTTACATCGGCTGGCAATATTGTCGCTTTTATGTCGATTCGATGTTGTCGGACATTAAAAAGGAGAACTAGGTTAGTTAGAAAGGAGAACTAGGTTAGTTGACATCCGAGGGAAAAACATTTTTTGATCATATTTTGCAAAAATTATGCTTCTTTTAGTAATGTCCTTCACATCATTGAAATACTTATTTTATTACCTTGCCGTCATCGTCAACACATGTCGAACGTTATTTTTCGTTGCTAAAGAGAATTCTAGGGGAGTGGCGAACTTCTTTAAAATTAGCCACATTGGAGACACTCATGCGAGTGTCGTTAGATAGTCCCGCTGTATTGGATTACAATCCCGATAAAGCAGTTATTGCGTGGTGCAACGATTCTATTGTAGGACGTCGCCCAGGCCCAGATTTCAACAACGCTAAGTGATCATTTTTGCATTGTTTCAAGTTTAATTCTATTTACTTGTGCTATCGTAATTTTTATTTTAGCCTCCAAGCACGCAGATTTGGCCGCCGAGAAGGAGCTCCCGGTAGGCTACGATGGCTGCCGAAAAAAAACGAGTTTTAAGGCCTGTACTGTGTTGCAAAATTTTGTGCCGTATATATTATTTTGAGGCAAAAATGAATGATTATAATTAGGCTAAAAGCGAATAGCAGAAATTGTTATATTGCAAAATGTGCGGTGGCTTACACATGAATTTAAAAAGGCACCTTCGCCCCCCCTGCCCCTCCATCTGCAAAAAAATTGAGGGCAGGGGGGCGGCCGCCCCCTCGCTTTCCGGCGCCCCTGGTCATTCTCACTCATTTTTGATACCAAAAAACTTTTGCAGATTTTGTAACTTAGTTACAGTAATTAAACTTCTGCAACAGAAAACAGTGTAAAAACAAGTATCCCTTATGCGTTACGCAGCAACAAATTAAACTAAAGAATTATAACTGCTAGCATTATCAGTGACGTTCGGTGGCTTAAACCATTGGGAAAGCAACTTGGAAATATGCTGCAGCAAGGTAGTAGGCACGAGGGGCGTAACCGTCGGGCGAAGCCCGAAGGCGTGTTGCCGAAGGCAACACTTCCAGCGGGGGGTCTGGGGGGCCTCCCCCAGAAAATTTTGAAAAACACTTCCAATTTGGTGCGCTCTGAGAGCATTTCCAAAATAAAATCTTCGGACTTTCCCAGTCCGAGGATAAAGATTCAATCAATCAATCAAACTGGGACTAGTCTAGAATGTTGGCTGCTTTTTTAGACTGAGCACAAAAACTTATTGTCAATGTCATCTGTAAGCATTTACGACATGCATTGGACTGGTGCACTAGTAAAGAGCAAATAATTAGCCTATAAATTAAGCTAGTCCATTCTTGAAGAACACAAGTATGTTTGCTCTGAACTTGTGATGTCAGTCTATTGACCCAAAGAATTTAAAAAACACTTGTGCTGTTTCAGTACTGGTTGGTTAATGTACCCTTTGGAATTGCATGTTTTATTGTAGAATCTATGTTTTTTTTGGTAAGAGAACCAGCTTTATTTTCAGCGTAGGCTACTCAGTAGCCTATAGTTACAAGCCCGAAAATCACTCATGCGTAGAGGCTGTATTCCTTTCGCCTGAAACCAAAAGCAGCCGCTATGAGATACGCATTGACGTCACTGGGAAAGCAACTTTAACCATAACACCAGATAACACATCTGATTGGCTAAGCAGCTGGTGTCGTTTTGCAAAACGATTGAGGATTGGATAAAACGAAGGCGTTTTTCAATGTAGGGTAAGCATTTTTGAAAGTTGATTTCCCTGAAGCTTCAGTGATGGTTTCTGACAAAAGCGTTTGCGTTAATTGGCATTTATAGGCAAGACATGCGGTTTGGTGAGGACTTAGACTACTCACAAGCGTTACGAGTAATTCTAGTCACGAACACAGTAATTTTCAAGTTAAAATAGACTTGATAAAAATAATAAGTTAAACCTAGAATTCAGTCATTATATTTTGCATAGTTTTCGCTCAGGTAAGCACTGCTTTCCTTGCTTTCCCTCACCGATCGTCACTGATTATTATCCTAGCGGTAGGCTACTCATTAGCCTACTTTATTAGATTTCGTTGAGTTCAATCTACATTAAATCCTTATGGAAACATTGATTGACTCAATGCTGTATGCACTGTCACTACTCTACAAACTTAGAAACGCAATCTCTCACATGGCTATATATTTCCGGTCAATTCAACGACCTTGCTGGTGACGAAATAAATCCTAAAACAACACGTGAAAAACCCTTGTTGTACTCGCTGCTGTTACGTCAAAATTGTTAGCATTGTCTCGGGTTTTTCCACCATGAGGTAAAAAGATGATGAAATATTACACAACTAAAAATTAAATAACTAAGCAAGAACCAATCTGCTGGACTGCCTGTAACAATTGTTACGTAACAGGCAGCAGGAAAAGTACGTGACTAGAATCACAAAATCATAACAGCAGCAAGAAGAACAAATTTAAAATAAAGAAGAACGCTTTTACCGCCCCCCTCCCTTGCAACTTGAGTTGATTTCAGGTTGGGATCCAAATATTAAAAAATCATAATAATATAAAAAAATTGAAAAAGATGATGCAGAAAGCATTGCCTCCCCCCTCCTGCTGGTTCCAATTGCAAGTCTGATTAATAGGGCAAGTTTTTGCAAATTTTTACTGCAACTTTTGTTAAAATTAAGTGCAAATTTCTCATGATTTTAATGCAATAAAACCTTGTCCTACTGATTACTAATTTAGCATTTGCCTACTATGCTGTTGTAGGCTACATTTGTTTAATATGACTTCTTTCTATCTTTTTTTTCCTATCCAACTTTGCTTTTTCGGACATAAAGTTTTGAATTTGTCCATTAATCTTATAAATTTCCTTGGTTAAAACTCTGGTCCTTCTCCAACTGTTTTCCGAAGCCGCTACTGCATTGTCAGCATATTTATTATTTTTGTCTAAAATATCTTAAAGTTGTTTGGCCTATACTCTTTGTTGAATAGATAAATGTGAAATTTTTCCATATTATATTGAAAGAGTTTGCGACCATGATCTAACTAACGCTTACATTTATATGCACTTCATATGTAGCCTACTATAGTTTATGCACTCTCATTAATACATTTACATGTATCTTGTTGCGTAAAATAGTGAATTGTTGTGGCTGCGGTAACTTGTGAAATTAAACAAACAAAAACCCTAATGTAGTTCAGAAATATTTTGTGAAGCCATGGTAGAGGTGAAGAGTTATTGCATACTAAAATATATTTGAACGGCGACTTTGCCGAAACGAAATCATTCACCTTTAAACCTCTTCAAGAGGCCAATTCAGTAAATACCTGGTTTCAAAAAAGAAAGCAGCGATACAAGCCACGAATGTTCCAACTCTCGGCAACGAGCAACGCACTACAAGGCTAGCTTTCAATTTAGCAGCACTCAATGGAGAGAAAATCCCCCTGTCAGCAACTCACTGTCTTTCACTAATAGCAACAACTAGTAATAGCCTAACAACCATAACCGGGCGTGTTTCAGTGGTTTCAAGCTTGTAGAAGTGTACTTTTTACAAGTAGACTAAGACCCAGCGAACAAATCTATCACTTTTTACATTGATTCAACGCCTGCAGACGCTAAACGAATGTAAAAAAATAAATGATTTGCTCAAAAGGTATCGAAGACACATCAAAGACTCTTCCGAGGGTCTTTCTCAGTTTGATAATAATAAATACCTATCAACTGAAATGTAGCCACTGTACCATGTCAACTAAGTTTGCCATGCAAACTTTGGTGCAATACAGCAAGCGCATAAAGAAAGTTACTGGCGATCACAAATCGTGTCGTTGAATTTCAGTAGATGCGTTTTTTATGCATTGAGCAACTGATTCGGCTTTCGACCTCGTAATAAGCTGAACAAAGTTAAGTTTTTTTGGTTCTTGCAACGATTTGTAGTTTGAAGTAGGCCTTAGTAGATGATTGTCAACTGCCAGTTCAGACAAAACCATTTCAGGTAATTCCTCGTTGCTTATCGCCTCCACAGAACCATCAGCAGAAGAGATCACTGTATTAACGCCTTTGCCTTCGCTTCTTGATTCAAGTGAACGTTCCTCTTCTTCATATGAATTTTTTTCAGGATTTTGGGAAGTTTTAGATTTACCTTTCCTTTTCGTTTGTTTAGTTGCAGCTATTTGGAGAGCCTGAACTTTGTGAGAGCGTCTTTTTCTTCTTATAGCTTCCTTGTCAATGCCTAAAATTCAAACAAGCCAGTTTGAGAATTAACATATTTTAGCTTGAGAGCCATTTAGCGAAATAGGTCCCGTTAGCAGGTAGGCCTACACAAAGAATGGCTTTCACCAGCTGAAAAATACGACTTCTCATTGAGACAAACCGCCCGTGTTGTATTGTAGGCTATACGCCGAATTGCCGACATCACAAAAGTTTGATAGAAGACTACCTAAAAGCCATCTTTTTTCTTGTGACTATTTTATCCAGTCTCACCAGAAAAGTTACTTAGCCCAGTGCTTCTTAAACTTTTTTAGTTTTGTTCACCCCTAGCATCTATCTCCAGATTTCATTCACCCTTGTCTTATGATATGATAAAACTATCTCGTCTATATATAGCAGCACAAAATGAGTTAGGCTGTTTCGATTTTAGTTAAGATCAACTCAAGCTAAGTTTTACCATTGCAATCTACAATTTCTCGAGTCCAGAGATATAAAGCTACAAAACACAGTCACCAAATTTTTGTACTTATACACTCAGTGCAAAACAACTTCACTATTACAATAAGCAAAAAAAACAACAGTTCAGTTGTCGATTTACTGCAGAAAATTGTTTACTAGTGACTGGGATGCTCCTGAACTTTCGCAAATAGTTTTGCAAATCGCGGATGAATCGGTCCTTCTAATGCCACTCTCATCGATGAGTTCACACATTTCAGTGCATTTGTCTTTTTAGTTTTCAGTTAGTTTTTTGAAATTTATAAAAGAATCAAACAATAAAAAATATTGAAATTTATAAAAAACAATTAGTTTTGATTAAAAAATGAAAAACTTAGAATGGATTTTGTTTTTGGAAATTCTCACCTGTTCACTGAACAGGTGGAACACCCTGAATATCCACCTTGCTCGCAAGCTATCATCCATTTCTGACGGTTCACCCTTATTCACCCCTTTTGGTTGGTTCACCCCTGCAAACATTTTATTCACCCTGGGGTGAACCATTCACCTGTTTACGAAACACTGTACTTAAACATAATCTATTGAGCTGTTAGAAATTAAAATAACTTATTTCCAATCTTCGTAGCTACTCATTTCGGTACCAAATTCCGTCTACCATCGTTCCGAAAAATAGTCACCCTATTAGTGTAAATTTTCGTTCTGGCATCCATAATATTTCTTTCCGGGCTTAAAATGAAACTCAAAACGCGAAAACAAGGTAAAATCCTAAGTATGTGGTCCAACGTCATGCCTTCATCGAGTTATCCAATTATTTTCAGTTCAGTTGTTTTTATTTCTGACCATCACAGCAAAAAACAATACACGTCAACATAGCAAAGGTCGAGAAAAAGGTAGAAGCGACGAAACGCGAACGTTAAACCGTGCTTGTGACGGGAGTAAGTCATTAAGTTGAAAGAAATTTGGCACGGTCGCAACACCTTCAGAAAAATTTACGATAGAAAGGGAAATAAAAGAAATGCTACAAAAAAAATAAAAAAACAAAAACAACCGCCAATAATTTTATAGCTTTAGTTGATATTTTTAAGAATTGTATAAATAAACATTTGCTATGAAGATCGGCTATGGTGCGTTATCAAGAGTGCTGATAGTCGTGAGGGGAGCACATCTTGATGCGTTTAGCATTTTAGCTCATGGCAAAGAAGAGCAAGGCAGGCAAAGAAATTTATTTGGGCTTACAAGCATTCAAAACAAAATGCTTTAAGACGAAATTTCGTTTTGTCACCAAAGTTCTTTGTTTTGATATCGTTTTATTTCGAATGAAGTGTCTTAAAAGAATTACGTTTCATTTCAAAGTCATACAAACAATCGAATTTTATTTTGTTAGAACAAAAAAAAACGTTTTACTAGGGGATTGTTCACTGTAAATGAATGCCGACAACTGGAGGGCAGTGTTGTACGTTGACGGCGGCTGAGGCTAGCGCCGTCAATTTATTTTTTAGTTGACGGAAGTGATAGCGCCGTCAACTATTTTGCCGATTTTAAGTGTCAAGTGTCAATGCGTCATTTTTTGTTTCCATGAAAAATCTCGTTTCACAATGTATTCTGGCCAGCGCGACTTATCCGAATTACCGGCTTTCGCGTTGGTTGGAATGGCTACCTGGAATACAAACGGAAGAGGTTCGCCAAATGGTGATCACTCATACCGTGAACAGTATCGAGAACGAGGGATTAGAGAAAGCGAAAAATCAATGAATGTCGGAGGTTGAAGATACTTTATTTCAAGAGCTCTATGCCTCTGAAAAGAGCGATGTTGGTGCAATGGACCTCGTTAAAAGATATATAGGCCTACTGTATATGCTACACCATCACAGCACGCTTGGAACAATAGAACAGTGATACCTTACCGAGTAAACGTTTTCAAGGCTTGTTTTTGAAATACAACACACCAATACCATCCAGCGCAGCTGTGGAAGGCATGTTTTCACTAGAAAAGGACATTATGCGTCCCAAACGCAACAGATTGTCGGACAAACATTTTGAAATGCTTGTGTTTCTACAAGGCAATAACTAATAGGCTAAGCAGCCAATTACAATACAGTATCAAAACATAATACCTGCTCTTTATTTATAGCTATTGTTAGCCTAAACTTGGTTGAAATACTTCTGTTTTGTGAGACCCTGGCTAAAATAGCGCTAGAAATTAGCGCTGACGCCATCAATTTTGTTAAGAGCTGACGCAGTACTTTACGCCGTGAAGTTTTTAGGCAATTCGCGCTGACGCCGTCAATTTATTTCATTGACGCGTACAACACTGCTGGAGGGTCATGGTGTTATCGCTAAATTTGGTGCTATTATGAAATGAAGTTTACCTCTAGCCTATAATTATGTCGCCTGCTCATGTGAAGCCTATGCGACCAGTCCACGTACGTACAAAGTATGTGATGCTAGAAGAAATGTACGAAAATATATGACATATAATATGTTCATTTTTACCTGTAGCGCACCCAGCATGGGGCTAAGGGGGATTAAGACCCCTCCCCCAAAAAAAACCCGCCACCAAAAATGAAGTTTTTGTATGTTTTCCATTTATACCTTTTGCTTGATTCTGGTTAGATACCAATAAGTACGGGAGGAATAAGAACAATTGTGACATCATAGATATACAGTAGACTCTGTAGTCTGTGCGATCATAAGTGATGGTTCGCTCTACCTCGCAGTCAAACATTTAAATCAAATATTTTTTCAAGGAAGTTTGAACGCTCCGCTGGATTCTTGGCACAGGTATCGGCAACCGGTGGGTTGTGGGCCGTGAGTAGCCTACCTTTAGATATGAATCAAAGAGGAATAGGCATAAGCCAAGGGCGTATTCTTAATGGAAGCAAGGGAAGCATTGCTTCCACCGTCAAAATTGAAAAAAGAGAAGATCATATTTTTCAGTATAACGATTTCGTAATTTCTTTACCTGAATACAAATTAGAACAGTTTCTAACCCGTGTCCCCGTATGATTTCAGCTAGGTTTTAATTTTAAAAAAGTTGGAAGCTTACGGAAGCAGAGATTCGTACCGCACCCATTGCTTTCGTTTTTGCTATCCGAAGAAACAAATGAGAAGCAAAGGAAAAAAGCAGAGCAACGTTTACGCGTTTAACGTTAAGTGTTTCCAGAAACCACTATAATCCATTATTTGAGTGTAATTTTGCAAAAATTTCCCGGGGGGCATTCCCCCAGAACCCCCTTAGAGCAGTGATGTACGCGCATACAAAAAATATTGACGCCGTCAGCGCAAACGCAAACGTTCGAAAAACTATACGCCGCATGCGTCAACGCAACTTGTAAAAAAAGTTGGCGGCGTCAGCGTTAGCGCATACTCTAGCGCAAACTTATTTTGTTTGCTAGGTGCCAAACATTCACACGGTATAAACCACTCGAAACAACACACTTTTCAAGCCACTTTGCGATTTCTCGTTACAAGAAATTATCTTTTTGGCCGGAAGGCACATCTGGCATTGAAAATATAAGTTTTTGTCTTTCGAAAGAGCTTAAAATACTTTTCCATGTAGGGCCATGGATTTATATTATCATGCTCCATTTCACTTGGAGATTAGTATTACCGTAAGTTATTCCCTGAATACAATAGTGTAGTGTAAGAAACTGTAGCATATGCCTATCAAGAAAATTCTAGTATTATACTAACTGTCGCTCCTAGTAATATACTAACTGTCGCTCCCTAAAAATCCATTATAAAAAACACTCTTTTTAAAATAATTCCGTTTGAATAAGACTAATGTTGCTTTTAATGCCATAATTCTCTCAGTAAGCTCTATGCTTTTTTCTGATAAGATTTTTAAAAAGTGGGTTAATGGAAGACAAAACTGCCAGACACAAGCAAGTTTAGATTCTGAACTGCACAACTCTTTGTTATTAGCATTCAGGGATAGTTAGCATTACTAGTGTTATTAGCAGTAGGCTACTCAAAAGCCTCTCACAATTGGCCCTTGGATGCATGTTTTGCTAAACTGCTCATCAAGTTACAAAACATATATAATTACATACTTACGCAACAGAATGTATAAATTGTCAAGTAAAAATTACCTTAGCTTGATAGCCTACTGTATGTAGGCCTACACATTACTACGCAGTCTACGCTACATAGCCTACAACAAGAATAACCGGCAAAGTATTGTACTACATATAACATACAAAGTACAACATCATGCAAGCAATCACGGTCGGAGACCAAATATTTGAGTTTGTTTAGATACATAGGCTACACTGCTCATTGCCTGAGAAGTTTCTGATTTGCCCCAAAATGCAAGACTTAACTAATATAAATTAAAGTGCTCACAATTGCTTACAAACGCCTTCAACACTGCTTGACTAAAAAAACTTCACACTACGAAGCCAAGTCATTGTTTACATTTTACATGGAGCGGCATTACCAACCTACCTACTTGCTTGCTTACATTACATTCCTGTTCTGACCCGTAATTTACTAAGTAATTTCTCAGTAGGCCTAAGTTGTTTTAACTAATTCTTCCTTTTTTTCTGAAAGACTTCAGTCTCCACGTGGGACTCTAGCGTCAAAGGCAGTATAGTGCGATATACAAACAAACTCCAGCTGACTGAACAATAGATGACACTGTGACACAACACTAGAACAATGGGCAATTGCAAGACGTTAACATTTCGCAGTTTGACAAAAAAAATTGCAAACAACAACTAAGACATTAAAAAGTATGCGTTGACGCTATGCGCTAAAAAACCGCGAAAACTTTACGGCGCATCCTCAAGCGCAAACTATCCAAAAAAAATGTGGCCGCAAGCGTTAGCACAAACAAAAAGTCTACGCCGCATGTATGCGGCGTAGAATTTGCGGCGCATACGTACATCTCTGCCTTAGAGTACGCGTGCCTTCGGCACGCTCGTATCCTCACGAATTTTATTGCTTTCCTTGCTCAACTCACCAGGATACGCCACTGGCATAGGCCTATTGTCGCTGATCACTCGGCCGACAATTTTGAATTAGCCCCCTCCTAAATTTTTTTCTGGGTGCGCTACTGATTTTTACTATATTAATAATAATGAATGATATTATGATAATACAGCAGTTGACCTCTCGTCATATACCGGTAGGCCTAGTGCAGTGTTTTTCAACCTTTTTTGAGCCGTTACCCAAATAAACGTAGCGATTAGGCTAGTTTATAGCATACTACCCTTAATATTTCACTTCGTAAAAGAACTTAACCATTGATGCTCATAGTTACATCGTTTGATTCATTCCTCTTCAGTAAAATTTTAGAAACAATCACTGCAAAAAAATATCGTTTTTAGTCTGTTCTAGTCCAATTCCGCAGAAAAACCGCAGAACTGGCAACTCTGGTAACTAGCCTAGCAGAATACAATATGCCACAAAAATACAAAATGCAGCGCGATGTCACAAACAAAAGCCTTTGCAGCCTTTTGTATGACAGCTGCCACTGGTGGCAACCATTGTTTATCACTGCAGCTCGCACTTCAGGTGAAAAAAATTGCAGTGATCGCTTGTAATGGAGAACAACATTTAATTTTTAGCGTGATAGTGGTGCCGCGTTACCCCTCAAAGTATTGCATATTACCCTCCAGGGGTAATTTACCCCCAGGTTGGGAACCACTGGTCAAGTGGTAACCGGGTGGAGATTTCAGGCTACAATCCCATTGCATCACGGTAAATAGCACGGTTGACTTCTCGTCGTATTGGCCTAGTGGTAACTGCTGGGTGGAGATTTCAGGCTACAATCCGATTGCGTCACGGTGAAAAGCACAAAATTTCAAGCAAATTTATTTACGGTACTGAGAATACATTTAAAAAAAGGAAAAGAAATTTATTGTTTAAGTTATGCCAAATTTTACTTTTTGTGGTAACCTCCAGCTGTTCAAATTGTAAGAAAATGTAGCAAAGCAAGTCGCCACACGGTATTCCAGTGCCTCTAGTTTTGCACAGTCTTATCTTCACATGCACTGCAAAGGTTAACCTTTTGCCAAATACGTGGATGTAGACTTAAACCTGACAAAGCAAACTTACCTAATATCTGGCAAATTTGCAAGATTTGATTTTTTCGATTGACACTACTGGTAAGCACGTCCATGCACTGAGTGTATTCGTCTTCTGTCAAAGCTGGTTGATCTGCTTCGTTGTCAACTATAAAGTCTGCTAGGTTGTCAGGAAGTATCTTCGGTCCTTTTTTCGATTTGAAATAAGTATTTTTACTTTTGAACTTATCAGAAAAACTTCCCGTCAACTTGCATCCAAACGTTGGAATTAACAATTTCTCAAATTCTTTTTTGAGACTTCGTCGACTAGTTCTGTAGTTTTGTTTCTTATATTTTTTCGATTTTGGTTGGCAGTCCATACTGGGATATGAGTAGTCATTAATCTCATACTGAAACATCATTTTGCTCACTATTTCATAAACGCAGGATAGGATCGAGGGCAGCCCGATACAATATTAATAATTATATTTTTCACACACTATAGCCTCTTACCAATCAATTGACCAAAGATGTTTTGGGTTCAGAGTTTATTAATTCAACTTAGTCACCCTGCAAAAATTATAAACTTTTTATGACAGCAATCAAAATGAAAAGCCTGAAGTAGTCTAAAGCCTTCAGTATTTAATACTGGTACTCAAGTCTTGCATTCAGCATAAACTATAAATTTCGCAGAAAAAATCCGTTGTCATTCACTCCGTGTATTACCTATCAATGAAAAGCAGCTAGTATGTCGGTACTGTGCGAAAAAATAGACTATAAACTAATCTTTATCAAAGAGATCTATTATAGATAACTTTTTCGCATTGGTAAAAACGTTGTAAGATAGCCTGCCTAAGATTTGATAAAAAAGCAGGTACGATAACCTGAGTAGATGTTCATTGAAAACTAACAAGTTATTTGGGGTTACGGTACGTCAAAGAATAAGCCTATTCATATTGCCTGGAGTTTTGTTACCGTACCTCAGGCTTGCTAAACACATAAAAAGTTCAAATTAAAAAGTCATAGTCTAAAGGCCTACTAACATTAGACCTCCACCTCCCTATGATTCGCAGTAGACCATAGCCATCTGATTTTTCCTGATCAATCTGTTTTTGAGAAAATTTCCACCTTCGTCAACAGCTCTGCTTCGTTCAGAAGCTACCCTGCCACTGCCTCAAGTTTCACTGAAGGTCTGAATTGCTTACGCTTATTCAATATAGCACATTTGTGGCATGCTGAATTGGTAGGCTATCAACGTTGCCTCATTGCTTGGATTTAGTTGGCAATTTTATAATTAACTTATCTAATAGTAAAGCAGCGACGGACATTCACTTCCTTTACACAGAACTGTGTTTCAATCCTTTCCTTTGCAAAATAATTTTTGTGTAAAAGCAAATGTTATTTTACTAATTCAGTATAACTTTTTTGTTTTGTCACTATGTGCATTATGACATCACCAAGGAATCACATGCATTTTACCAATTCCTTGTAGAAAAACAATTTCATTGAGGATTCGTTACAGTTTAATGCTTTGTTTGGTAAAAACTAAAAAGAATAAGTTAGAGTTAACAAAAGAAAAATCATATTTATCAATCACGATCAGCAAAAATCGGCAAAAAAACATCATTAGAAGAAAATTCAAAATGCAGTTTAGCCTATGCCCTGCCTACGGTACCAAACATGATAAAAACAAGTAGGAGCAAAATGGTTGGAACGCCTGGTTAATCTAATCAAAAAATAAAGAGCCAAAATGTAGATACCAAACTCATGTTCAGCAAACAAACGTTTCGAAAACTATACTGTCTTCATCTTCAGTGTTAAAAATAATGCGAAACCATAATACGAAATAGATAATACGAAACCAAGGAACTATCTGAAATATTGGATAAAACTACCATTCAACGTTTTATAGGCAGAGAAAACTTTTTCTCGAACCGTAGAAAATTTCATTATCAGATTACCGCTTCAATGCGTGATGGAAATCTAGGCCTGCCTTAAAGCATGTAAACAGATTCATTTATCGACTAAGTTTCGTTAAAATAATGCTAGCTAAAAAAGCTTTTTTTCAGGAGAGAAAATGTTCACCAACGGTTGGAGGGTCCAATGCTACCAATATTGTAATGTTGTATGAGAAAAAATCCTAAAGACGTAGAATTTGGAAGACGATGGGCTCGTTAGAGGCGCTGTTTATTGCAAATCTTTTGTTTAATTTTAACACTGAAGATGAAGACAGTATAGTTTTCGAAACGTTTGTTTGCTAAACATGAGTTTGGTATCTACATTTTGGGCTCTTTATTTTTTGACAAGTATAGTTGTTTTAAATAGGCTACTTGCTGTGATGTTTCTGTATGTAATGTTTCCCATTGAGTTGGCATGGTACTGTGGTAGCGACAACGACGTAGCCACACGGCATTCAAACATTTTAATGAAAGCCGAATAGTGTACACTTATTTTAAAAATCATCGTAATGTCATCAGTAGGCTACCTTAGGCAGGGGGTTTAGAGAGTATTTTTGTGCTCGGCACGGAGGCATTTTAAGGCCCAGAAATCTTTTCAGAAGGGACGAGAAAGCAAAAACATTGCATAATCTTTGGATTCACATTGTTTTCTTTAAAAGTGTTGTTTTGGAGACCGGCTTCTCATCAAGATCAGACCCAAATTATTTTTTCAATGACGCTGGGTGCCATGTTTGTAGACACAGTGCTGACCAGTAGCGAATTTAGAAAACAATTTGAGGGGGCAGAGTTTCCGACCAATGAAATTTTTTCAGAGAGAAAATGCACTATTCAAAAGTTGAGGTACCGTTACGAAACAAGCAACAACTCACTCAGTAGGGGGTCTAAGCTCTGATGAGGGCCCGCTCCCAGAAAATTGTGACAAATTTTACCACGTTTTGGTATATTTTTGCATATTTTCTGGCCAAAGATTGATTTTATTTGACTATAATCATCAAAACTATCTTTCTAAAGAAATGGAAGTTAAAAATTTTGGTTCAACAAAGACGTCAAACTTATAATCATTTTTAATGACAACATAAGAATCGCAAAAATTATTTTTTTGAAGTTTTGAATAACGTTTTTGTTAACCAAAGAAAAGTAGCCTATGTATGGTTCGATCAAACTGAGTCGTCGTATACATGACATAGCCTATTTTTGAATAAGGCCATCTTTGAATAATCGCAACTGGGAATTTGCAAAAGATCGAAAACATAGCTGAAAACAGAAAATTTTGTGTTCGCTTTCATTTCATGTCATGTTTTGGATTATTTTTTTGGCTTGTGATAAACTTCGCTTTCTCTTATTGAGCTTGGTAGGATAATTAATTAATGTTACTTTTAAGCTTATTTTTTATCATAAGCTGAATTATTGTAACAGCATTAAACATTCTACTGTTTTTTCGTGTCTTGGTAGATCTGAAGAAAGTCATACAATATGTTTATGATGTAATAAAACACGTTTGGTTTTTCATAACGATTTACTTTTTATGTTCATTCTGTTGCCAAAACCCTGAAAGCAGTAAATGTAATTTTAAAATAATCTACTAATGAATTAAATATTTCTATGTTTCTAACCAGTAAGATGTAAATCAGTGACCACTAAGAATATGGTGGCAAGACCCAACATTTCTGTTTGGTCTTCAATGCTGTGAAGAACGGTATGAGTGACGAAGCATCACCAGGAAAAAGGCAAAATCCTGAAACACCAAGCAGGTCGACATCTTCAAATTCTGAATCGCAATTGTGGTGGAAAGTGCCGAGGTCATCGACAACAGCTTTTCATGAAATTCGTGGAACTTCTGTAAACTGCATTCAAGTAGCGGCTATGGCTTGCTATTCCTACACAGTGGCAATTAAAGCCATGTCCAAAGCTTTTGAGGCCAGAGAAAACGCCAATCGTTCAACACAACTTGCTCATAGATTGACAGAAGTGGCAAACATGCTGAGAAAACAAGTGCAAGACACAGCTAGCGTAGGTTTTCGGTTGGTAGCTTTCAGTGAAATGTCCAAATTATTTTGGTAGTTTGTTTGTTAGCTCAATAATATCCACAAACGTCGAAAAATATACCTAAATAAATTGAGATTAAAGTTGTAATACTAAATTGCTGTGGACTGCATTACTTTCTTCCCTTAAAACATTCCTTATGGAAATGCTTATTTTTATAGTTTTATTTATGAATCAGCAACTAGTCTATAAATAACAAAAATAATGGTTTAAAAATTTTCAATTTCAAGCTCGTTATAATTTTCTTGGCACATTAAACCAGTTAAAAAGCAAATAAAGGGTTTGGAGTAGGCTGTAGCTTATGATTTTTTGCAAGCTTAACTCAGCCAGCAATGAGAACTGGACCCCATCTGGGTAACAAACGGGCAATATGTAGAGCCTCAACTGGGTTTCAGTTAAATCTGTCCGCGGACTCAAGTTTTTACACAACTGGGCAGCCCAGTTTGAAAAAAAAAACGCTTCCAAGCGGTGTTGAACTGATGTTCTTTTCAATCTGGATCACAGACAGGTTGAACTTCACGCCAAAAGAATTCGAGTTTAGGAATAGTGAAAGCAACTTTTCGTTATGATTGAAGGGAAGGTGAAAGAGAAAGGTAGCCACTTATAGGCTACATGGCTATTCCCTGTAAGACTCCATGACACCGCCAACCGATCAGAACATGTTTAAATGATTACTGTCCAATTGTGACCTTTGAGTTGATCCGTGCTTTGAAGTTTGTTTTGTAATCACAGAAAAACAAAATATTATTTGTGTGAGAATCGAACACACGTCATCGAAATGAATACCATTGCCTTAAAACTCTACGCCAAGCTGTGGACGACGAAACGTTGACTTAATTTACTTTATATCAGAACTGTTTTTAATGTCTTCCCTACAAATTTTGATTGGTTGAAACTTTGTTCCTGTAAATTCTGATTGGTCCAATGATTCATTTGTCTTACAACACTTTTTATATTTAAGTGGCTACCAAGCAAGAAAATGCGTTAAAATGCTGTTAACATACATTTTTCATCACGTTGCCATTATAAGAGATGGTGCATTACTCTAAACTATTAATATTCTGAATTCTGAACTAATCTGGGTAATTCAACTCAAACTAAATTTTGAAAAATATTGTTGTGCGATTAGGCTGCTCAAACTGAACCCACACGAGATCCCACATTAACCCTTACAATAATTATTAGAAGTATAAAAACAATACTGACAAAGTTGTTTTCATACAGCCAATAAAAATGTTTTTGTTTTGTAAAAACATTTTTTTATTATTGAAAAACTCACCTACGATTCATGGTTGGATGATTTTGCAACTGGGCTACCCAGATCTAACCCTAACCTATTAGTGCTTATATTTTTTGCTTTCTTTTTCAAACTGAAATAAACTAATAAGAAGTTAAGAATGGATGAGGCTCAATTTGGGGCAATTAGGCTAATTAAACAAATATGAAAAATTAGACTTATGTTAACACATTTGCTGCCCATAAATAACCCACATGGTATGCCCACAACCCCAGGTGTCCACTTGAATTTTCACTGGGTTTCAGTTGGGCTTGCTGGCTGGGAAGCTAGCAATAGGTGAACTTCTTTATTCTTGCTTTATACCAATCAAGGCAAACAGTTTATTGCATTGCGGAAATAAAAACTTTACCTTTTTCTCTTTTCAAAAAGTCAAACAAATATTGTTCGTTCCAGGCAGTTTGTGGTGACAATCAAGCTTTGGCACAACTGTATGTTTCCGCTCACGATAAATCAATCAGTTTTTATAATTTCCTCGCCACGATTAAACCTTCAGAAGAAGAAACTTACTATGACAAGGTAAGCTCAGGTATGTTTGAGATATTTTTTTCTCAAATTTTTCTTGTTTAGGTTGATAAGTAGCCCATAGGTAGCCTATAATTTGCAAAATAGAGAAACCTTTAGAAGCAAAATGGTTGGACGCCTAGTTTATCAAATCAAAAAAATAAAGATCCCAAAATATATACTAAACTCATGTTTATCAAACGTTTCAAAAATTATACTATGTTTGTCTTCAGTGCTATAAATCAAGAGAATAAAATATTCTTCTGACAGGTGTCAAACCCACAACAATGTTTGGTATGAACGACTCGGTTACATGTCTTTTAATTCAAACGAATTTATTTTCACACGTCAGTTCAATCATAAATGTTTATGATTGAACTGACTTCTGTGAAAATAAATTCGTTTGCATCAGTGCTATAAATATGCCACAAACATTTATAACAGTTTTTATAACTAGGATACAAACATTAAAAGCACTAAAGATGAAGACAGCATAGTTTTCGAAACGTTTGCTGAACATCAGTTTAGCATCTACATGTTGGGCTCTTTATTTTGTGATAAAACAACTCTTGTTTAAAACGTATGTAGCCTACCTTAGCAATTCTACCCCAGACAACCACTTTATCTGATGAAGTGGTTGTTTGGATATGTAACCTACAATCTTGTCAAGGTAAGACATGCATAAAAAGTGATGTTGTCATAATTTCTGCAGGCTACTAACGTTTAGAGATGCTTTTACATCAGATATATTAATGCTAACTAGATTCTTGCATTCATTTTATCAATTTGAACTTAACCCTTTTCAGCTCAAGAAAATGAAAAAAGCCCACTTTAGATAGTTACAAACATAATAGTTTTTACAAACATTAGATAGGAGAAAAAGTAGCTTAAACTAGAAAAAGTTTAACTCAATAATGCACTTTCCTATAGGCTACAATTTTTTTTAAATTTTGCTTTAAATGATGCCATAAATTTTTCAAATCACTTTTCTTTTGTGTTCAGATTTCTTGAAATACACCACTTCTCTTGACACAACAGTGTCTTCTGACGGCTGTGATTCGTTATCCGTTCCGCAAATAAGAAAAGTCAAAAGCATTAGCGAGGTAAGAAAAAATTGTAGACTGGAACGCAAAAAGCATTACCCTTGGTTAGGAGTGAGGAGTCGACAACCTTTTCCCCAAGAGCGGCCAAGACTAGTCTCATCAAAGTTTCGGTGGGCCGTAGTCTAGGTCTATTAATTTTCAACTAATCCTACGTAGTTTCCTTCAGGATTAGTGATCTTGTTAAAACTTGCAAACTAATTAAATTTGGATCAAATTAACTGTTTACATGTCGCATCAAAAAAGCAATTAAAGTCCTGCTGGTGAATTTGTCCTCTTGGAATGTAATAAAAGCGAGTGTCCTAGATACGTAGGCTACTCTGCTTAGAAAAGTTGGTAAATTAACCATTCAATCCGTGAGACAATAAAGTTTGTACTTTTCACCACTGTGTCCAGGATGTTCTTTAAGGGCGTTACCTTTGCGTATGCTTTGTGGTGACTGAGACACTGTCACTTCACATTGTTGACTTGTTGTTATTGGTTTCATGTCTTCAATGCGTTTTTAAAGAAAAAACACAAGGCTGCGGGTAAATGATTTTGATCGGCACGCCGCAGGTGACCGACATCTGCAGTAGCCTATGTTAACGATTTCTAATTTTAACTCTTAAATCTATTTCTGAATTTGATACTGTGTGAATGCTCATATATAATTTAAAAATTTGCAAAGTTGATCTTGGTGAGTAGGCTACAGTGATTGAGAGTATTTTTTATGCTCCAAAAATGCCATATATTACGAGATATAAAATCATAAATTGAAATTGGAAACCTTTCTACCGAAAGTGAAGCTTGCTGCTGGCTGACTCCTCTGTAGAATAACAATGCACAGTTTCGTGTTAATTAATTCATAGTCTTTGTGGTGATATCGATGGCCTACTTGAACACTCGTTTGTGTAATGCAGTTGAACGATTTCTACGACAACATGATAGCGGTGTCGGATAAGATGCGGAACAGCAAAACCATCGGATCTTCAAGAGCTCCATCTCCGCTTTTGAGCAAAGAAGACGCCGAAAATATTCAGGTGCATTGAGTTTTTATGCTGAGAACTGATTGTATTTAAAAAAGAACTAATCTTTAATTTAATTGTAAAAAAATCAAAAAAATTTAGAAGCAGGTGAACAAGCACATTACACAAGTTAGACTTATAGATCAAACAATGAGACAGATAACTGCTGGGTTTGAAAAAAACAACGCCAGCCTTAAAGCAATCCTAGATGTTGTGAGTCAACTTTATTTGCAGTATAGCCTATGTTTTCCACGCTTAAACCCAGCCTACTGCTTGCTGAGCAGCAGGCCGAGAAGATGAACGTTCTGGAGATATCTTCTAAACCTGAAACGTTGTGTGTGTTTTTTTTAAGGAGATGGTGGTTGTAAACCTCTAGTCTAGACCAGAGGTCACCAAACTACGACCCGCGGGAAATAACAGCTGCACTACAACTGTTAAGGAAAAAAGTTACCAAACTTTTTGTAAAGAACTGACGTTGCTGTTGAGCTAACATCACATTGCACCTTTATCATTAGGCCACCACAAATGGGAACAGCCTAGGCCAAATTTGGAAAAATATAATGTTTTTTCAAGAGCACGATGCCCTGTAGTGTATCACAGCAGGGGATAACTTTTCCAACAACGTTTCGATTTTAATCACAACTTTGCTATTCCACCGCTGACTTTGTAATTTATTGTGCTCAATTCAAGTCAATGGAGATTCTAAATAGTTGTATATCCTTTCGCAATTTGCATCCGGCCCGCAGGTGTTAATCTCGCAGCAATCCGGCCCTCAGAGAATAAAGTTTGGTGACCCCTGGTGTAGAGTAACGTTTTCAAAGATTATTTGGATTTGTAGTGTTTCTCTCTACCTCAGAGCAATTTTTTTCTTCAAAACGTGATACCTTGTGGGTTTTTTCTTCCAAACCCCTGTTTACTGTGAGGAAACAGCTTTGGCATTTGCAGAAACTGGGAACGTGAAATGAAGTAAATTGTCCGCTCAGTGAAGTTGTTGATGCCACTTATCAAAAAATATTTATTTGCTGGACATACTTGTACGCAAATGACAAGCTGAAAAATAAAAATAAAAAAAAAGTGAAAGAAGCGCCTAATCAAAGCTGAATCCAGAACTATTAATTGCCCTACGCCAGTGATTCTCAAAATTTTTCTATTTGCGTACCATTTAGCAGTTTTATGCTGTGTTCGCGTGCCATGTGTATCCAGAAAAGGTCAAAAATATATAAGTTGATAAAAGGCAAGAAAGTTTAACGAATATCAGCACAAGGCTCCAAAACAAAAAGATTGTTAATATTGGACTAAATATAATTAACCTGTTTAGTTGTCGCATAACTAGAAGACCAATCAATAGGCTGCACTGCACTGCTACCAGCCTACCACAAGTAGCAACATTGAAAACTGAAAAGTTTTGGCGTTTCTGTTGAACAACCTATCAGAGGTTCCCAAACTGTGCGTCGCGACGCCCTGGTACGTGGTTTCGATTTTTCAAGGACATCGTACAATGATTCCGCTTCGTAGCCTATCTAGACTCAGATATCATTATCCTCTGACATGTGCAATTGTGCATGAGAACTCATTATTACGAAACCGTAGCAATCGATTATTTATTGTTTAATAATCACATAGCTTAATTCTAGTTCACTTCGCCGCGAGACAAGTGAAGGCTGGAGACATGACCAAATAAAAATTAACAAAATTCCTATCGCCGGGTGCGTCGCAAGTCCAACAAAATTTTCCAAAAGCTTCGCAACGAAAAAGGTTTGCGAACCTCTGACCTACAGTAGATGTTGCGTCATAAACGTTTGAGTCCCTCCAAATAAGATTAATTATGACACAATAATGCACAGTGTGTAATCTGAAGATTCGCGCAAATTCTATTATTTTATTTTAACTATTGTCAAATTAAGTGAGTTTCTCGCGTACCACCTGGAAGATTCCCTTGTATCTCCATTCCTCCAATGGAACGCGTATCACAGTTTGGGAACCACTGCCCTAAGCACTTGGGACAGTAGTGCCTCCAGATCAAAATATAAAATCCTGTCAAATTTGTGAACACCCCCGCAAAAAAATACCACATTTATTAGATCGTTCCTACCACGACTTTCATAGTGATGGAGTCTAATTTTGACTGGCGTTACTTTTGTGCTCACAAAAAGTAGTTTATCTGCTCGGTTATTTCAGCTCTTCATCAGGCCATCAAAACTTTTTCTTCAAAATTCGGAGCTAAACGTGTAATATCGCATGCGATAGTGAGTTAACGTCGCACAAATAAGACCAAAAGAAAGACCATCATTCTGGAACGCAAGCAACCAATATAGCCTGATAATGCAAGGTATTAGTAATATTTGCTTTTGCGATCAGTTCTAACAAAGCCTCTCGCTCAGCAGCAACTTATTGTTTAACCCGTTAACTCTCAGTACATTTTTTTACAGAAACTACCGTCTTCAAATTCAACCCAACCGAATGGTCGCTCTCACAAGTATGCGCTGAGAAAGAGCACCAGTAGCAACTCTTCAATTTCAGAATAGTTTGTTGAAAACAATGGCAATATGATGCCGAAGCTGCAGAGTCATCCCTAACTATTTTCGATAACAGCCGATTGGTTCAAAATTGCTTATAGTATGACATGGAACATTGTTGTTATAAGAACTCATTGCATGCCAAAATCTATTAGCAGTGCTTGTTCACCATGCGCAAATGATGTATTATTTTGGAGTTGGTTTCAAGCAACTTTGCCCATGTAAAACGAAGTACGTAGCTAACTAGCTATCAAGCATGAATTCAATTGTTTTCGTGTATTTTTATTTCTCTAACAACATAGAGAATGCAATAAAACCCACCCGCAAAAGTCAGTTTCGTGCAGTTAAGGTAGGCCTACCAATCCAGCAAATACATTACAGTACTATTTAAATTCAAAATTAAAAAAAGAACAATTGCTACAAAACGAATCAAAAATAACGATATGTAAATTTTTATTGACAAGACATAGTCCGATCGACCAACCGTCGGTTCATCCCTGTGGTGGTCAAATGGTTCTTTTCAAGACAGTGATTCTCAACTTTTTCCTATCTCTATCTGTATAATGTCTCTCGTTTCCCATGTTGCAAGGGTTGTACGATGCAGAACTTTCCGGACTCTTAATGTGAATCGTTTTGATTGAATTGTAGCTGTTTTTTTTATACAATACATGTATGGACCCCTCAAAACTTTACTTGCATCCCATGGTCATTGGATTTCAGGTTAAGAACCATTATTGAAGGCGTTCTAGCTTTTCGTTTAATGCTTAAAACCACGTTGTTCTTCAAGATAAACATCTGAACAGTGCACTTAAAAAATTTAATCTTGATGAAAAGAAGTAGGCTTATGTATCTAAACACTGTTTCATTCCAATCTGTGCTATGTATCTATGCTACAAGTGGGCAAAGCTGCCATGCTGAAACTTCAGTAGAAGTTTTTCTGTTCACAGACAACAAATAGTGTTTTAACAATTAAGTTCGAGGTTAAGTAATTAAGTTCGAGGAAAATATTAAGCAATAAACTGCAATAAAACAAGGCAGCAGTTTAAAATAGAGCAGCAACAAATATATACATGGCTAAAGTTAGACTTCAATCTTCAATGGCATTGCTTAATTTTTTGTCCTTTGTGCTATGTTTTGTGTCCACAAACAATAAAGTTCCAAGCATTCTCTACACAAACCCTCATTAAATAACCATTTGGCTTAATAGTTTGTGATATATAATTAATAACTTACAAAAAAAATACAATAACGTAGAGTACCATGAATTAAAAAGTTGTTACAAAACAAGATTTGAACCAAAAGCAAAAAGTCGGACGAGTGTGTTATTATCTTAACAAACAAATTCTGACAACCTGCGACTACCAACAAATATTGTTCAGGTCAAGTATTTTTCGATTCGGAAAAGAAATAAGGAATGTAACAAGGAACTGATTGAATGAGTTATCTGCCCTCTCATGATAAATTGTAAGACAAAACTTAGAGACATGATAGTGCATAATTTAGAAAAATAAATATTGTACGGTAAATGAAAAAAAATCAGGTTAAGACATTTCATAAAACGCAAAAGCTATCATAATAAATTTTCTACTCGTTTTTTTTTTTGTGATAGCAACATGTCATATAATAGAATGATACTTGTTTAACAAGCAAATGCTTTACCAAGTACGTGGCCGATTTGAATCAAGTAAAAATCTAAGAAGTAACACAATTTTGTTGTCCATATGCTTTGGTCATTATTGCTAAAGCGAGAAAAGACGAGCAAATTAACTGTTTGGCACATCAAGATAAGCTAGACAATACGATTCCTCGTCGTAAAACAACATCATCAACTGTAGTCATTTTTCTTGTCCCACAACTCCAACACAGGGGTCTTTTGAGTATGCTTTCCGAAACAACATCAACTTTCAAGGACAACTATAATTATGCTCCTACAGTGTCTCATCGTTCTTCTTGTCTTTCTCATGTGGAACAAGTCGATTCTTCTTCTTTGTTCAAAACCTGCTATGAAGCTGATTCGTGGCTGATTTAGCGCACTCAGAGGACTCTTGGAATGGTCAATGAGTGTAAATAGCAAGCTTAAAGTAACAGACCTTCAATGCCGGCGACAACTTCATCAGCGTCGATTTCTTCTCTGATCGTGCTCAACTTGTCGGCCGACAGGTCATCCTCTGGATGCTCTGTACTGCTTGGTTCATTCGCTAAAAGACGTCGGGCATCGGACTCGGGTGTATTTCCGTAGTTGTAAGCAGGTTGTTGGTTTTGTTGCCTTATTTGTCGTTCTAACCTTTGCTTGTAGTCGGTAGGATCTGAGTCAGCAGGGCTCAGTAAAAGGTTGGAAGCAGCAAAGTTGTCTTCGTATGATGGATCACCATTGTACGCCGGAGGATGGTCTTCGTAGTGCGTGGCAATGCCTTGGCTTCCGTATCCGGGATAGCCAGATTGATAAGCATCGGGATAAGATTGCTCTTGAGAATAATACTGTTGGGGATATCCTTGAGAGTTTTGATAGTTTGGATGCTGATTTCCACTGCTGGTGCTTGATAAATTGCTATGAATTTCTTCTGAAATTCCTCCATTGGGATCATAAACAACTCCTTGGAGATTGACATAAGCCTTCCCTCGTGATTGGCCTCCGTATGGAGTGGGTGATGCTGCGTTAAACGGAACAGGAGACTGCGCGTAGGAAACCTGAGGTATATGACCTTGGCTGGAATAAGCTGGACGGCGGTATCCGGCGTTTGTAGACGGCTGTCGACTGACATTGGAAGCGGCCAGTTGAGAATGCGCTGGACTTCCGGTGTCTGATCCTCCGGTGTCGTCACGGTATCCAGGCATGAGTCCACGTTGTGGAAGATTATCGAACTTGCTGCCAGGATCGTAGTAATATGGAGTGTTGGAAGGATTGTTCACGTATCTGTCACAGAACAAAACATCATTTTTGGTTAAAATGTTCAAGAGTTGCTGCTAAATCTTTTAAGTAAACCATGTGCCTGAAAATGCTGGCAACACACACTTTACTAAAAAGTAAAAAGCAAGCGCTTTAAACAGCATTGTAAACATAAAGATCTTAAGTTGGACGAAGAACTTCTAATCTGACAATAAAAAAGAAGGATTTTCATTACGATAATGGTCTTGACGTCGAACCCAATGCGTAGAAAAAAGAAACATGTAGTTTGAAGTTGTGATAAGTGATAAAAAATAGTTCAATGAGTTTCCAATGTAAACTGTTTATTTTACCTCATTTGCTCCACATGACGACTGTAGGAATTGGGTGTCATTGATCTTTTTTGGTAGTTTCCAGAATCTCCATCAAATTCTACAGGACAAACGACGACAAAGTTAAGATCACCTGAATTGCTCATGAACAAACATCGCTTAATATGTGTGCATTGGAGTCATTATGATAATGCAAGAAGAACACAGCACAAAGAGGAAAGACTAAACTATATTCACTTAAAAATACTTCAATTTTTCTTCTTTTGCAAAAAAAATGTACATTTTCAGTGAATTTATTTATTATCTTATGCTTGAAATACTTACCATCGATTTCTTTGAATGATCTCATTCGAGATGGGGGTCTTTGCAGGGAATCAGGCATCCAGCAGTCATCGCCATGTCCCTGTAACCGGCATTCGTTCGTACACTTCGAAGTAAAGACCATTTGCGGGTTTACTGGATAATGATGATTATTTTGTCGGCTCTCGTCGTCGGTACCTGCAATCACATATGTACAAACATTGTACAACTTATAAAATGCATTCGGAAGGTGCATGGTGAAACTTTATCGTTTTAAATTTTGTTTGGTGGGGAGGGTAAGGTTTACTGATGATAAAATATTAATCAGTTATCACCATTATTTAAGGCGTTCAAAAAAAGGATATCTGTAAACTTTATGTTCCAAAAACATTCTTAGCTTTTTTTTAAAATGTTTTCCTAACTGGAAAGCTTTGGATAGAACTACGACTTTCTCAGACATGAGTTTTGACTTGTTTCATACCACAGCCTACTTTTGTAGCACAATGAAAACGTTACAGTAAAATATGAAGATCCTTGTGCTTTGAAAGACGTTTTCCGCTTTTAGCTTTAAAATACATCCCCATCTACGCATATTGTGATGATCGTATTGCAAGCAGCAGTTGCAAAGCTACCATACAGAGACACTTTTGAAAACTGTTTTTTGCACATACGAACTAAAAGCTTCCAAACTTTTTTACATGTAAGCTATTGTAGGTCTGTATACTCTATTAGTCTATATCTATTTTATCACCACATCAATGCATAGCCAAATTCAACAAAAAATTTTAATTTTACGAAGTTTTATGAGTTTACTGATAAACCCCAGCACTACCTCAGAAAAAAAAATACAAATGAGAAACTGATGAAAAGGAAAAGATTAGAAGTGGTAGACAAGGTGATTGACCGTAAATAACTTGAGAGAATAAACAAAATGTCAGTACCTACTAAAGTATTTATGCAATAGGAGCGAGCATCGTGTCAAAACTATAAAACAATAGAGATGTATTTCGGCCTACAATTGCTCCAAAACATGATCTCATTGATAATAACTTAGTTGAAATGCCATGACGTGTACGGCTTTTCTAAATTGCGCTTTTTTTGGCCTCAGGCAAAGAACACTGAAACCATACAGCAGAAAACAGTCTAAATGACGAGACGAAATCTATGACGCCTGGTTTGACTATTGGTCTCTGTCGTTTACAGCATGAAAGTCTTGTTTAAGTTAAATGCGTTAAACACATCCGCGCTTGATCAACTCAGATTTTCTAATAAATTGTTTGCATGTTAAAGATACGACATATTATAAAACGTAAGGTAACAAACAGCTGATAGTGGTCTTATTTTTTATGTGCAAGAAAAAATGCATAACGAAGTAGAAAATATAAAAACAAAAACAAGTAAAATGACATGCTTCAAAAATCATAAAATATAAAAAATTACGTCGGCTCTAAATCATAAAAGATATGTTATTTTCAGACACATAAACTGCTAAAAAGGGAAGGCGTTGAAAGCCTGAAACTTTGTAATGTCTTATACTACCCATGCTCCACAATGGCTCGACGTAGCAGCTTCAAGTGTGATTGATTTGGATGCGCGCTCAGTTTTTATTTTTTTATGATTGGCGAAGCACTTTGAGTGCAGTTGCAAGTTTTGCTTGCTAGGTCGCACAACGTTAATGAGATATAAATTGTGCTGAACTGTTGGTTGGTTGTTTATTGTGCTGGCTTGTTGAGATACGCACCAATACAATACGTGGATCAAGGCCACTGTCGGGTGTATCATCAATCATTAACGCAAAATTAAAGCAAACATTTAAATCTCTTAAGCCAAGATTAGCAGCAGGATGTCAAGAAATAATAAGCGCTCGCCTTACCCAGTCATTATTTGATCTCCGCTTATATATTGCTTCACAAACTCAATGCAGAATATCATTATTTAATAGCTAGGTTTTCTTACAATCAACTGTATTTATCTGTGTTGTAGAAAACGAGCACATGTAAATTATCCTTTTAATTAACTTGTTGAACGTAGCGGTAATACAGGGTTGTCTAGTGCCGCTATGTGAACTGGCATGGTATATTTTCGATAAACACCATGAGAAAATTGCTTTCTGGCCACAAAAACGTGCAATTTCTTTGAAATTTGCTTGCGGTTATTTTATCTTGTAATGTAACAACCAGTTTATTGATAACGTGCTTGCTGAATTGCTTTGAGATTTCGTGCAGGTCTCGGTGAAAACGGAATAACATGTTTAAGAAAAAACTAGAGTTCGTTTACCATCCAAGTATGGAGGTTTGCCACGTTGTTACATCAGAGAAGCATGTTCGGTTTTTGATGATTCTCAAACAAATATTTAGGCAAGTGGAAGGGGACCCTTTCCTTTTCCAGAAAACAATATATTGGAAATATATTGCAAAAGCATCAAAAGAAGCGCGTTTTACATAACCAAACAATGCGACGTCTTCCATAGATTTTTAAGTCGACGAGGCACGCCTGAACTGGGTTTATTTTCTTTGGCTTAAATACCTCATTAGTTTTTGTCTCGGAAACATGCGGAGTTAAATACACTAATCAAACGTGACTAACCCAAGCAGAAATCAGTCATCCACAAAGATGATTCGCACAGGAACCCAAGACCTCAAAATCGATAGCTTAAAAACTAAGGTATAAAACTGTGTAGATTAGTTTTTAGAAAAAAAATCGCTTTTTTCACAATAGCCTAGTCCATGCCTAACCCTTTTCTATATCGAAAAACCAACTACAAAAACGCCCCAAGTTGACACAAAGGTACATAGCACAGTGGGCTCCACATAACGCAATCAGTTGAGTTGCTTTTGAGGAGAACGTAGCATTTTGCTTAAAATAATGTAAACGCAACCTTCCCAGCCAGCAAATCAGTTCTTGTTTACTTTGATTTAACGTCCGCAAGCGTTGAATCTATGAAAAAGGAATGACTTGCTGGCTGGCTCTAAACAACGGCAGAGTTCTTGTGGCATGTGATGTTTGTTCCCCCTCCGGCAATATGCGATCACCATCCCAGTCAGCAAATCATCTCTTTTTTTACATTGATTCAACGCCTGCAGACGTTGAAATCATAAAAAAGGGGACTGGTTTGTTAATAATCCAGTCAAATATGACTGGTTCGACGAGACGACGACTAATGTCATATTAAACAATAATTAAAGTGATAAAACTTTTGACAGCGACTTTTAAACGTTGTCGATTATTATGTAGCATGTATAATTGTATATACTGGATATATTTTTGTCAACAACAGCCATGAAATAAGCTTGGTAAATTAAATTATAGAAAAGATTCAGTAAGTTCACTAAGATGTTTCAAGGGTCCATGCATTGATTGCAAACAAACAGATCAATCTTCTTTTTGTGTGTTTTTTTGTGGTTGTTGTAAGTTTTAACTGCGCGATTTATTTCATTGACAACGTTGATTTTATATAAAAAAAAATATGTAAATGTAAAGTTTAAAACTTGATTTAAAGAAATCGAATCAGCAAATACAAATGAGTGTTAGTAAAATTTACAAATATTTTTTGCATTTTATTCAACAGCACTCTGTTGAGAATTTAGCGTTTAATCGATCGAAGTTAAGTTTGAGAAGTAGCATAAATAAAGATAATCATTTCATAAAAAAGTAACAAACACAATTTTTCGATCGATACACTTTAAATTTGATTAACGCATAATGGATTATATAGCCCTTTAATTCGAAGCGGTCTTGGATAGAGATAGATATAGCTGAACTAAACGTTTGAAATCAAAGCAGATCTTTACTTCAATAGGAGAAACCCTTCACAAATAGTTCATTGATTCTCATACTGACGTGTCTTCTCCGGCACGAGTTGTTTTTTTGAAGCTTTTAGCTTTAAAACCAGTAATGCAGATGCTTTGAAGAGAATTTTCAAGTTTACGATAATAATTTATTTCAAGATCTTTTGGAACTTACTAAAACCAATATTTTGATTTTTTATAAAGTGTCACAAGCCTCTTTAATTGATTATTATTACAAAAAAATAATCATTAGGAATTCGTAGAAGCAGCATCATCTCTACATCCAAAATACAAAAGCATTTTTATCCACACATAACCAGGAAAGACCACGTGCAAAGCATTCTTACTAAACAACCGAATCGCACTGGAAATGGAACGCGACTTGTAGAGAATGCTGTCATTGTAACGTAATTTCAACAATAGTCGACGTTAAAAATGGTTAAAAACTTCACAATTGTCAGAAATTGAAGATGACCAGCTCTTCCCGGATAAGTAGGTAAAGGAATTAGAGCTTGTGGCTTTGAAATGGTTGAAGGATACTTTTAACAAAAAGAAGATATTTTGAAGAGTTTGCAAACAGCGCTTCGACCGATGGCATGGTTTGGTTAATTGGAAAAATGTTTGTTAGTTCTTTGATGAGTGTCTTGTTGAACAAGTGTAGTAGGCCACTTCAATGAGCCTATAACAACTTTTAAATCGGTAACAGTTACTAAACTATCTCGTATCTACACATCACAACTTAACAATTGTAATAGTGCTCACATACATTCAACTCTCAAAAATCCTCTCATGTAGTCAACAAAATAAGTTTTTTCACTATTCAAAATAAGTTTTGTAAATTTTAACTGCATGGGACCAAAACCACAAACAAGTGAATAAGCAGCAGGGTCAAAGAAGCTCGTCAAACAAAAATGATTTATGTACGTACTTTTCCACTGTTTAGCGCTTTTGCTGATTGCTTCACAATCCGTTGTTGACACATCAAGCTATAGGCAAGGTTGTAGTGAGAATAAACTTTGAAACGACAAGCAACAATTCGCTTGAAGGAACTTAATCGTTGCCGTCAAGAAGTTTACAATGTTACAAACGCCAGGTAGAAATCAATTCCGAATCTACAGCAGGGAAAACTTTCTCGTCTATTTTTTTACGGAGTAAAACTTGAAAATTGTATCACATGAAGTCACACAACCACCAACGAAAACTGAAACCATTTAGCCAAAATTTTTACTGCAACGGACTTATGAACTCTTCTGAGCAGATAAAAAGCTACACATCAATGTTAAATGCTCTTGCATCATGTGTGACGTCATACGGCAGTGAAGTCGTTCAAAGTGCGGCCTGTCGTTTGCTGTCCGTTTAACAAATACGAACAGGCAAGAAAAATGTTGGAATTTGCAAAATTTCTATTGCTTACCGTTGAGCATAACACGAGGTTGAATCACGGGTTAAAATAGTTTACGGTTAACACACATGACTAAGTGAGCACGGGTGAAATTTTAAGCGAAATCCGTCATGATCTTTTTCATGGCGGCTTTCCTAGAGCTTTTCTTTTAAATTTTTGTGTTTAGGCTAATTTACGACACTTTATTACGCAATTTGACTCAACATAATTTAGATGAGAATATTTAACGAAGCAGCATTGGTGATTCATTTTAGATAGAGTCATACGCCGTAAATGTTTGGTGTAAAAACTATCTTGATGAAAAACAAAAAATAAATGCTTAGCAAGCTTTTTAATGAACGAACCAAAAAGGAAAAAATTTGGGTTTACGCTTTGATAAGTCTTCTAACTTAAGCTATGAAAACAAAATTTCTAACACACAGTAGTGCCGGATTTCAAAAATGAAAGGAGTGTAGTAAATGACACTTTGAAACGATACAAAATCCAAAACAAAAAGATAAAAATTTGAGTATGTGGAGCAATAAAACTTTTCAAAGATTTTCCAACTGTTATAACATGACAAGTAAATAAAATCAGCCACGTTTGGAAACTTTGTGTTTGTAGTAAGACTACAAAAAAGCGAGTCCAAAACTTAGAAACATTTCTAACCAGGCAGCCCTGTTTACATTGGCACGGCATCAGCAATCGTTGAATCGGTGTAAAATGGCTGTTTTGTTGGCTGGAACCCTTCCTGAATTCTTTACAAACATCAAGGGATCAAACTTGAAGAGGCTTTGTAGAAAACTATTGCCAAAAGTGTATGAAATATGACCAACGTTGGTCTAATAGGGGACCGCCAACATACGTCACTGTTTTGTTATGACGTGTTTCAGCGTGGAAACGAGCTAATCCAGTCATGAAAAGAATTAAGTAATACCACAAGCAGGACTGATATCTCATATCACCCAGAAATGCGGTCAGCCTTATCTATTCATTTCAATACAAAATATAGTTGAATGAAAAAAAAAATACAGCACGTATATTGTATCTATATCAATACGATTTAACGTATTTTTTTTTCTCGTTATCGCAAGGGTCGGATCTAATGGTTGAATATCTTTGTAGCCTAGCATTGTAAAGATTAAAAAACTTGTCTGAAATGAAACTATGTGCTAATGCAATACGTATGATCAACTTTTTCTGACGTCCATGTGGTTCAAAGAATCTGTTTTGCCGTGACAAATTACGCGTCCTGACATGACATCATTCATAGCTTCTGGCTGTGAATGTCATGCTGAGTTATTCACATAAAAAATTACTTTCATAACCTGGCTACGTCAGATTTAATTGCGTCACTGTGAGTTAGGATCGTATTTGTGAAAACACCATCAAAAATTTAACTCCCGCATATTTTCTTAAATCTGAAAAACCCAAGTCAAGGTTGCCACAAAAAGTAGAGAAGACTTTCGAATCTGTTGAAACGCTTCAGCCAGTTCCTTCATTACGTCATTATCGCTTCAGCGAACATCAGGTGGGCGAGTAAACCCAAAACATAAAAATGATGTCATCGTGATGAGGATACAGAAGTTGATAACATTTTCCTACATCATGACATAAACAACTTGCGTTAAGTACATTTTTTTGGTCTAAACTGAAACCATGAAGAGAAAACAAGAAATATTGTCTGGTCCAGTGATATATGAGGTTGAGGAGAAAATATGTTACATGGCTGTTAGTCGGAGAAGGACTGTTAAAAGTGCGTCGGTTTATGATACAAGCCTGACCGTGAAGCGCATCGGCCAAACATGTCCCAGCTTTCTTGTTTTAATTTTTCTTTTTTTTGGAATCCCAGCCAAAATCACCGAGAAAAAAGCTTAAAATATCTCTAATTCAGTTCGAGTAAATTAAATCACTATCATCAAAGTAACCTTTACAACCTGTCTCACCCTTTGCGGGATTGTCAAAAGGTTCTCATTAGATGGATTAAGATATAACGTAAAACAAGGCGACGATACTTTCAACACAGAATCGAAACTGTCTTCTTTAAATTTCAAATTGTATTGATAAAAGACAAAGACGTCCATTTTTAGTTTTATTTCTAGCTTTTCTGGTGTGATAACTGATAAGCGCTGATGAAAATAAACAGGTTTCAGCGAGTCACAACCACAATGAGCTTAATTTCACCAGGTTCTTGAGATCTGGATTGCTTCAAAGTCGATTTTGTAAGCTTTCTATCGCAAATGCAATAGATAAACCAGCGGCTGAGAAAACAAAAGTAATACCGTTCGCTTCAGATTGAATTTGATCCAGAAAACACCGTAAAAATCGCAAACCAATTAATTTTGTAAGACGATGAGGTTTATTTTAAGAAAAAAAAAAGATTAAAAACAAATTTTAGAAAAACTATGTAATAAACAAGTGCCACTTAGAAGTCAAGATATGTTGTCTCCCTGAACACAGTATTGAAAATAATGTAGCCATACCAAAATGGGTTCGGTTTATTGATGTCATGGTAATAAAAGTGTTTGTTTTACGTCAAGCTGTCCGTATGTTTTGAGGCCAATGAAACTTTATCACTTCATGCCGAGATATTTATGTAGGTCCAACTGAACAGTGTTTATAAAGCACAAAACTGAACTTCAATCTAGCCAAGTAAGTTTCTCAGAAAAATAGCGCATAGCTGTAATTAGCTGGATATCTCTCTCTCCATTTTGCTTCTGGAGAGAACGGTGAGAGAAGGATACGGATAATATTTAAACAAAAGAACGTGACTATAATAAGTCCGCTTAAGGTCAAAAGATATTTGTATTGATATCAAATTAAGAGTCTACCTGTAGGACCGTCTTGAGGTGGTAGATATACATGGCTAGGTTGGTTGTGAGGTTGACCATACTGCGGGATGTTGCGTGAATATACTTGGTTTGCGAACGATGGTCTGTAGGCAGCAGACCCAGCCACAGTGGTATGATAAACATCACTGGGCATGCTGTCCCCTTTACCACTGTCTCGTGCGCTGTTTTGAGATCGGACACTGCCTTCGGAGTATACTTCTTGCATCATCATGTCTCCTTTACCTTGCTGGAAATACATGAAAAACAAGGTTGTAAAATATACTAATAAAACCAAGCAAAATTCCAGTAAAAGTTATTATTTGTTTGACTTCATGACAGAACAGAAATAAGTTTTATATGTGAAACGATTGTGTACACATGAAAGTGTGACCTTCAGTCCTTGTCACAATATTAAAAACTTTTACCAACGCCTTCGTAAAACTTGATGGGCCTCTTCATGGTCAAACGAATTCCAATAAACACAGCAACCTTGCTGCGTAAATAAGTGAGCAAAAAATACAAAAGAGAACGGAAGACAACTACAAAGCGTAACCAAAGCGCGTTAAAGATCCACTTATTGAATCAGAAAACGGAGTGTCGCATGTGTAATTGAAGTGCTGCTGCACGGATTCACACGTCTATCACAACTCAAGCGGTTTTCTTTTGTGCTTAGACTAAGCACATTGACAAACTTTTCCTGAAGTCAGTCGACCGTCAAAAAGTGATCAGTTTTTCGAAGAAGTTGTAACCAAACTGCAACACAACGCGAACCACTGGCATCAACATACAGGGCAGGGTAACAGTTTGGACATCAATCGAATCGTTCTTTTTTTAACTAATGTTAACGTTATTTTGCATTATTTTGTCATACACACTTTTTATATCTTTTAAACTGTTTACTTTGCTGTTGTCTGGACATGCTGTATAAACAAACCGCTGTACGTTCACTCGCACAAGCACACACACTAAATTGTTGGATATTGGTTCGGCCGGCCATTCGCTTTTAGAACTACCCAGGCTGACAACTCATCATTACACTGCAAAAGTGAATTTTATCACATACCGGGGTTTATTTTTTGTTAACTTTAAGACGCATTAATTGCACAATAATTATGTTAATTTGGGCAAGTGTATCTGGTAAGGACTTTGAATGACTTATTGGCCCCAATGAAGGCTGCAATTAACAACTTGAACAAACTTGACCAACTTCAACAATTTTATTTGGGCGTCGTTGGAGAGTATTTCCAATTAAATATGATGTCGATGTTTACAGGAAAATGATATTCCAACATTATCCAAATTATGAGCTACAGTTGACTGGACTATTAGTTAAATATATTTAATTAGTAGAATAGGATAATCTGCTTATGAAACAGCGTGGATTATATATTGTAGGTCTGAAACCTTTTTGGAATGAAATAAGATACTTTTAACCGCTTTCACCTACTGGGTTTAAATTACAAAACGTAGTGAAAAGAAAACCTCACTGCCTATAGGTCAAAACTAAGAGGGCTTTAACTTATATGCCAAAGTAATTTTTTTGGTGTTAGAGGGATTGCTGGTGGTTAAATAATGTCCTTGGACCAAATCGAAGCGTTAAAATGGTTATGCTGTAGCAAACATCAGCTGACGAAAGATTTTACTGAAGCGTGCTCAAACCAAGCGAAATACTGGGCTTGTGTGCTATACATTTTGTATCAAAATGACTTGTGTAGAAAAGAGAAAACGATGGCTTACGCAAATGAAAACAACTTTTAAAAAATCCTTTATACGTTTTAATCATTAAAAGGATCCCAAACATAGACAATGTTTTACATATATACACATCATACAATTACAATGTTTCGATTTATTTTGATTATTTTTCAAAGCTTAAAAGGCTCCATTCTAATCCTTCGATGTTGGTGATAGATGAAATGTGTGGACAAGACTAGTCGGCTCCGGGTAAATATTTACCGAAGGGCCCATTTATTTTGCGCTTTTAGAACTACAGATCGTGGATATGGAAAGGGCACGCATTTTCAGCTAATACAATTACCGTTTATGTAACGTCTATTAACGTGAAAACGATGCGAAAGAACTTTTTTTAACTGGCTTGTGCACGTGAATCGCCATTTAACTTCCAATATAAAATAGATATTTGCACAAGGGCTCTCAGCAATTTGCCACACATTACATTAAAAGCAGTCCTTTCCGATTTGTAAAAAAATAATAATATTCGACAAGAAGTCGTGCAAAGCTCATGATTGTGATGATAAGTTCGGACGAAAATATCGACTTCAAATTTTGCTCTAATTAACGTCGTTAGGGAAAAACCGACATGTCATTAACAAAGCCAGTTTTGCAAACTTCCTTTCCCTAACGATTCATTTCGATCAAGCAGATTATTATTTGTGCGTCGCTTCCCTCATGCAAAAAGATGCAATCGAGCTAAACTGTACGGTTTTGCATGTTTTCAACGTCTTGCTACCGTTATATATTCACGGCCTGGCTTGGAATGATTTTCCATAACCAAGGTCCTCGCAATGACAGGCAAGAAAAAGACGATAAATCGTACATAGATAGCAAGAATACAGGTATTGAGCCCACTTTCACATTGCACAGATGTAAAATTGTAGTGCGACTGTTGTATTGATCTCCTGCTTAGAAGTACGGGCACAAGCAAACTTCTTCAAATACACGTTAATGATTAAACGCCAACAAACAAACGATGTTTCGAGGCATCGTTTCAACGCCGCTGTGCGTTGGAAAAACTGAAAATGCAGGTTTTCCTCTTTTATGCTGAATACGTAGATTGTACTCGCTGAGACAAAGGAATACCTGTGTCCGCTCAACCAGGGCTCAACCAAGCAAATTCACTAATCATTGATCAGCGCTGGCAGTGGGCAATAGCATCTGACAACATTTAGTCGACGTAAAGTAGAGAATTCTTTTGGTCATTGAACTAAGAAAATACCTGACAAGCAAGAAAGCAATTCGATCAATTTAAGGGTATTCCAAACCATGCTCCCCTTGCCCAAACTGTTGTTGTGATTTAAGGCTTTTAGAAAATTCTTGCTTTCTTCTGGGGACCACAAGCATAAACGCGACTGCAAAATGTTGCGTTACAAACGATATCATCAGTTTTATTTCTGACGTTCCGTACTTCAGCACGACCAACTGTATCAAGGGCTAAAGCGTACCCATTAACAGCAAACTAGCACTCCACAGAAACAAGAAATCAAATTAGTAGAACACATGGTTAAAAAAGCATTTTTTTCAAAATACCTCGCACCTAAAGCAATAATGGGAATGCAGGAGAAAGCTTCATAATTCGCTTGCAGTCACTGGTTTTGAATGCTTCGATCACCATTAACCTGTTAAGTGCGTATAACGACAATTGTCGTCCGAGACAGTCACTCTTGCTGTGCGTAAGACGACAATTGTCGTTTTCGTGATCGCAGCTATTCATGGCACTTTTAATTTCGCTTTCCTCTATTCGCTTTGTCTGGAAGGCGCAATTATGACGTGTGAAGAAACATAGATGCATTGTTTACACTACAATAACGATTGCAGCCTGATGGAATTCATTAATCCCTAAATCACTCTATTACAATATTAGGTAGCTTCTGCACTCACCTACAATGTAACCACAATTGCAAGAATAAGAAGATTTCGTCCTAAATGTTGTTTTTTTTCTGAAAGGGCTTCCTTCCAGTGTATAAAATTCGAACCACATCATGCGCGTTCAGTCAGTGTGAATTCATTTTGATTTAATGTTGCAAGCAGTTTCAGAAATATTTTGTTGTGTTCTAAAACATACTTTGTAACATATAGTCAACAAAACAATAGGGTTTTGTGTTGCTGCTAATGTTAGAACAAGCGTCAGAAAATGGTAAATATTTGAATATTTCCAAACTAAACTTAGACTACGTGTACTTTGTTTAGTAACTTATAAATGCTTAGAAATTATTCTGTTCTGTGAACTGATGTATTTTTTTCTTCATAATAAACAACTAGTTGAATAATTTCACGATGGTGAAAGGTATAATCACTTGAGAGTAATGCGATTACACCAGAAAACAATAGTCCAGCCGGAGACTTCTCCGCAATAGTCGATGAAAAAGTAAAGCAATGGACACAAAAGGAAATCGAACAAAAGCGTATTGTGCTGCGTCATGGGGGTTCCCCAATATCCTAGCAAGCAATACTGCGACGAAAAATACTGCGAGTGATCAAATTAAATACGCACAGTAAGGAGAGTTTCGAAAATTTAATTACGCACTTAACGGGTTAAGTACCTGGGGGAATTCGGTTGACATACCATGTTACCATGCTGTTTTGCATAAGTTTAACGTCTAAATTGGTTTTCAGTTACGCGGCGCGAAAGCGAAAAGTTTCTTGACGACTTTGATTGGTAGGTCTCCGGAGAATGGAAACTACAGCGATGTTTTCATGCAAATTGTAAAGCACAAGTTTATTTCTAGATACCAAAACAGCACCTCAATCAAATGAGAAAACTCATTTCGTGGCTCTACAGGTGACTGTCAGTGATCATCGTTCATGCAACAGATTGTTAACTACCGCATTCAAAGCATCAGAATGCGCTCGAATTGATGGAGGGAAACCAAAACACAAATCTATTAACAGAAGAGTAGACTTAGACTTCATGAAAACCTTGCCTTAAACGTCGATAGATCGTTGATGTATCAGACGGCGAACTTTTCGACATTTCAAACATAGTCTTTCTACAAACCTTTTGCGATTTTGCCAAGATTCTTAGACGACAAGATTATCACAACCATCTCAAGACAAAGAAAACAAATCAATAGTTTTTTTATCACTTGGCGAGGCTAACTTTCGACCATCTCAAGACATTTCGAGCATACACAGCAGGATGGGACATTTGATTGTGAAGATAAACTATCTTGAACACGCATCATTTACTATGACAAAGACACGCTGTGCAGCAAGGTTGATTCAGAAACTTAATCGAAACAAAAAGACACAAAGGCAAGATAGATGAAAAAAGAATCATATCAGCAAATAACAGGAAAAGCTTTTTCTGAAGTTGCCAGACGTTCAGGCGATGTAAAAATGACAGCAAACTTGGTTAACTTATGAGTCATGAAACACAACTGCGTCTTTGTGAATCGGACAAAAGCATGTTTTTTGTCTGTTTTACCACAGAACTTTTTAAGTTTACATTCTAAGTAAACCTCAAAAGCTAATTTACCCCCAACAGTGACGCAATTAATCTAACAAAACGTAAATTTTAATCAATAATAACGAATACTATTGCTTTGTTGAAAAAGCAGTGTGAAGCTAATAAGACCGCTAACATGACCGCTAATCAAATTTAGAAAAATCGAAAGAAGTATAAAACTGGTAATTAATCTAAAATCTCAAACAATATTTGATAGAATTTCATTCTTCTGGAAAACCATTTGAATTTAGGCCACCGCAGTTATTACATGTCCTCGTTATCGCGAATTATTATTATTTTCCCTTATTACTTGAAAATGGATTCAAGGAAAACATGACAGATTACAGAAACTTTAGAAAAGCGATTTTTATGGTTTCCAGGATAGTCAAATTAAAGGAAAATTAAGTTCTCAAATTGTTTATATTTTATGTCAGTCAAGAATTGGGTTTATCAACGTTTCAGGTGGTAAATCTATTTTATCGTTTTTTTTTCTCTCCCGCACAAACCCGCAGTGATACCACCGACGCAACACTTTGGAAACCAGGGATGATTGAGTAATTTTGAGAAACTTAAGCCAACGCAGTTAAGTGGCGATGAGCAAGTAAGTCAAGCCAGCAATTTATACAACACTACACCTCCGTTTCCACCCATTGGAACCAAACACGTGAGCCATAGGTTGATTCAACGTTATACAACGTAAGCTTAAAGATGGTGTTCTCCAATATATCATCTCAACACTTTCAGACAGTTGGCAAATACGAGAAAATGTACACAATTTACGTTTCGCTTTAATTGGTTCCCCAAAAGCAAAATCAGTGGAGAAATGACGTTGAATCAACGTAAAAATGAAGGATTTTACTGTCTGGTTCTTTGTGGGTCACATGTCGCCTTTCAATTGAATAGCATGAATGTTAGGTTAGCGTCACGCCAAAAAGCAAACAAAAATTTCTTGTTCCTTGTTGCCGTATCAACCTACAAAACACGATCAAAACGCAACGGGAAATCAATCATACGTTTACCTCTTTTATTTAATTAGAACGTTTTGTCATTATCAACAATTAAGCTCTTACTGCTCCCTGAAATAAATTCAAAGATATGAAATATAGGTAAATACTTTCAACTAGAATATTGGAGTGCAAAGTCATTGCTTTGGATTCCGGCGGTGTTACTGTTCACTGATCTAACAAGAACGGAATATCAAGACCATACTTTGGGAGTGTGGTAATTTACAGATCCTAAGCTCGGATACGGAGAAAACCGGAAATCAATATACTAAAAAGTTGATGCAAATATGACAAATGATGGCGAAAAAAAAGTTGAACCAGAAATGGAAAAATGATGAAGAAGAAAGAAAGAGAACTGTGTTTTAGACAAAATGAAACAGAAACTTGTGAACAAATGAATAGAACAAATGCAACATTGTCCTTGAATGAATATAAGAAAGGACTGATTTTCTCGTTGTCTATGCATAGTCTATCCATTTGACCAATCCGATCGCGAGAAAGCGGCATAAATGTAGGTAGAAAGATCTCAATGATAACAACCACATTCAGACATCGCTCTGAGTACCTTGTGCTTTGTGCATAGCAACTCCACGAACATTGCTTACAGGTAACCACAAAGATCAGAGAATAAAAGTAAAGTCCTAAGATAAATCATTAAAATTACATTGGGGCTTCGTACGACATTATAATCGTTCACTCACAAAAGAAAAACATGATTTTATAACGTTTTTACATGCTCTGTTAACGTAAAGCATGTACATCTGAGTAGGTTGGAGGATAGATTACAATGTGTTGATAAATAATGCAATGATACCATCTTGGTGTGGAGTGAAAGTAGCCAACTTTTCAACAAGTCAAAGCAAAATGGTGCTGCGGTTGCTGGGACAAGTTAGATTAAGAACGATGAAACACCAACGTCAAAACACATTGTTTTAAAACATTGCTATAAAGTTTTAACAGAGACTTTGAAACCGCACGCTAGCTCTTCGTCATTAACGATATTCGGCTGACAGTTTTCAAAACTGCGTATATCTGCTGACGATTATCGCAGTATCGATCTCAATAGACTGATGCAAAGGCCCACTAAATTATTTAACCTCCTGGTCGGTATATTAATAAAAAAACGACTTTTGCTTGCCTGAGGTGCACTGCTCAAAATTTGGTTTTGACTTTTAAAAGTTTGTTATTGTTTAAACTTTAAAATGACGCCTTAAAGTATTGAAGACGTTTTCAAATTGACGAAAAAGTGAATAGGCTACTGTGCATAAGTACAATTGCGCAACATCACTGCCCGATATGCAGGCTTATGCTGAGTGTTTATAACAAAAATCTTCCGAAAGCATGTCGTTTCGACATAAAATTTGTTGTGATTTAGTATTCTTTCAAATTAACATTTTTAAACAACTTCGTTTTATTTTGTTGTTATTTTAAAAAAAATTGTTTCGAGTCAAGCAATCTTATTATTTGCTTTAGCAGGAAAAGGCAACCAAAATTGCGCAGCAGTATTTTGCGCAGTGGCAATTTTGCGCATCATTACAACACCTAATCATGAGCTTAAATTGAAATGAGCAATTACTGAGTTGAAAGCGAAATGTTTCTGCAAAAATCAGCAGAATACTGTTGCAATGCCACTGCGGGAATGCAGTAACTCGACGCTGCACGATTTTCTTCAAAGCTGTTGACAATAGAAAATATATCGGCTTTCGAGGGCATTGTTCCTTGAGTCTCGGTTGTCGCTTACCCCAACTAGCAGAATTTTAATTGTTTTCAGACTTTATGAAAACTTATCCCAATTTATTTTCAAATAGTTTGCCAGGGTTCAGAAGTAAAAAGCCGTTTTGACTGAACAAATATGCTGAAAGCGATTACGCCGAAACAAGTTCATTGTTAAACAAAAAAAATAGAACATTGTGTTGAAAACAAGTTGACAAGCAAGTAAGTGTCAAATAGCGTCAGTTCGTGTGGTTGCCTTGCGTTGGTACAGGGGCGTCAAAAATAATCAGTGTTGGAGAAACTGCATGAGTTATTACCTGAAAAGCTAAACACCGCCCATGTTCTGCTCAGCCTAGCAGAATGATTTCGTGGCAAGTCCACAATAGAACTTGCGTGAGGGTTAGGCACAACCCATTAACATACTAAATCTAAGTACCAAAACAACAGGTTTATAGATTTGATAAAAAAAAAGGTCGTGTACAAGACGAATAAAGTTGCACTTTTAAATGAGTACTACTTAGATAGCCAACACACCACGCAGCAATACGTTTTTTGAACATATTGTGAAATTAAATATCATCGAAGTCGGATATAATGAAAGCTGCGTCAAGGACGAACGGTTTGCAATAAAAGCTTTTAACAGACCAGAACGGCTTTATTTTACGTGCTGACGAGCGAAAATCTAACCAAATCTAAATCAACTAGTTTTTAAAAGGTAATTTCATGCTAGGTGACGTTTAACAGACGCATCGAAACACATCAACGCGTTGGATAAATCAGGATACTTTTTGATACTGGAACACCTAACAACTTTCTAAAACTTGTGTCATTGGAAATGTAAATTCAAATCATTCTTACTGCAATAAGCATCGTGAAGTCATTCAAGCAATTACAATGCAGTTAGAAGAGTATTCTTGTTTTAACATGTCGGACACGGAAATGCGTGTTATCACAAGTACGGTAGGAAAAAATGTTCTTTCAAAAACTAATTCAAAAACATACTTTACGTCATATGTACTAACGTAAAAAATATAAATTTTTATCATGAATCTGCTGTCTGGGCTGAAACTAAAATCGACATGAAGTCCTAAAAATCTAAAAGAGTTGAAAGCATGGTCTCTCTGCAGTCAAAAGTTATAAAAGTACAAAGCTAAGATTCAAAGAAGCCGTGACTGAAGATATAGAGAGTGATTGACTGGAAAAAATATCGGATTTCAGCTTTGAAGTTAAGTATTGATTTTACTGCAGAAAGATTTAAGAGAATCAAGTTGTTAAGAGTAAGTTAACTGGGCCATTTAAAATACACATCAAAATACTGAATTATATATATCTCAATATCAAACAAAATATAATATGCAATATGGTCATGGTCAAATCAGTAGGGCTACAGCTGCAATGAAAAACCTTAAAATTAGGCAGTTTCAACGCTGCTTGTAAGCCAATACGATGTAATAGGCTACTGGTAAAGCCAGATCAAACATTCGAACCAAATTTTAAAGATCCGAACTCTGCGAAAAAGCAGCTGCACAGACACAAAGTCTTTGAAATAACTATATTCTCACTAGTTATGCAAACACAAAAACACTCATGGTTCTACAAACCCCAATCAATGAGCCTTTCCAGCCAAGAAACCAGTGCATTTTACATCGATTCAATGTCTGTAAACGTTGAAATGATCTAAAAAATAAGACTGATTTGCTAGCTTGGTTAAGCATATATTAACGCGTACTGTATAAAAACCGATAGTTCACCTGAGCCATTTGCATCTGAGAGGCCGTCCACTCGGAATAGAAGGAAGATCGGCTGTCAACAGTGCCATTTGGAACAACGTGGCGTAAAGGTCCTGCAAAACCACCAGTGTATGACATTAGTTTACACAACAAACTTGATGAACGTTAAAAGCAGCCTCAGACAGCAAAGCAGTCATTTTTACATTGATTCAACGTCTGCAGACGTTGAATTCATGTAAAAAATGACTGCTTTCTTGTCCGGGGCAGTATTGCAACTTAATGAAGCCGTACCTTTCTGTCTCTTGCCATTAATGGACGACCCCTGGGAGTAGCCTGCATCGTTGTACGGATCAGCGGCGTTTTTACAATTGTAAGTTCTGGATTTTTTGTCACAACATCGACATTTGAATTTTATCCATATAATCACCTGGAATTAACCAACAATCACCAATTTACAAACCAAAATAATTTGAAGTTTATGAACTGCATTGACGCAACTACGGTCAATATTCCGTCGGCAATATTAACAAATATATTAAATATTTAAAACCTTTCGGTCAGTACTTCAGTTATTTTTGCATGAAAATTGAATCAATGCAAAACTGTCTGATGTGCTGGCTTAATGAAGAAGTTAGAAACGCAAATACTTACAATGACAATTAACACCAGAAATACGAAGGCACCCACTCCAATTCCAATGATCAAGTACAAACTCAAGCCTGCTGCAGCCACAGAATGATCAGGTGGAACAAGGATGGTGGGATAAAAGGGGTTATTTTTGCAGCTCCTCAACGCATCGGTTTTGTTTATGGTCCCGGGGTTTGCGTCTGTGACGTATATGTTCACCTAAAAAAATAAATTAGAATCTTTAAGAAGGAATGAGGTATCATGGCTAATGAAACCTATATAAATTAATGCACCAAACTCATGAAAATCTAGGACCAAACATGTTCTGTTGCCACAGTGGCTTACACTTTCGCAGAGACAAACCCAGGAAGACAATCGGTCCTTTTACTGCTGCTGTTTGTTTAGAGAACATAACAATTGATTCCAATGAAATGTGCTTTGATTGAGATGCAGAGGCTTTGAACCACAGAGTTGGTTCCGTATAGAAAGAATAGGGCTACTTTTTTATATAGCATCACTTTTTATATAAGTTAGCATCACAAAAGGTATCATTTAATGTGGGCGCAAGCGTATAAATGCTTTCTTGGAAACTTTATTTGAAATTATTTGAAATCAGCGGCAGGTTTTGGTGTAAAAAAGTTTCTGAAAGTATTTTCTAACTCTGAGCTAAGTCGACACAATTCACTGGACTAAGAACCTTCTCACACAACGCAATTTACTTTACGTAAGTTAGTCTAGAAATGATGACGTTATCTTTTTCTTACCCATGCTGGAGACTGGAGACTCGGCTTTCCCAGATCGTTGACGTTAACTTTAATCACGTGACACCCTCTTTTCATGTCGCGCAGTGATTTTTCGTCTTTGATCCTCAAGGTTACATTTCCCGTGTGCATGTCTACTCTAAAATAGTCCTTCGTGTTTCCTTCAGCCATTGTAAAACGCACGCGTCCATTTTCACCTCCGTCGGGGTCCTTTGCTTTAATTTTAGTGATGAAAACCGGTAGGCTGTTTGGAGAACGTGTTTTTGTGGATGTTGAAGTCCCTATTTTCAAAGCATCTTTCAGAGTCGGTTTGTACACTTTTTTGATTTTGATCATGGGAAACGGATTTGCTGTGCTGTTTTCAATGTCTTCAATGCCTTCTAATATCTCATCGTCGTCATCATCATCATCAGTTGCTTGCGGAAGAACATATCGAGCGTCGGTCTTCGTGATTTTGGGTCGAATGTACAAGTAAGAAACGTCCCGAGTAACATTTGGAGAAATCACCTTTGGACTGTTGTCATTTACATCGATCAGATAAATCTCAACTGTGCAACGATCGGTCAACGGAGTATTGCCATGGTCAGCAGCAATCACGATTAGCTCATAAGGAAGAGATTTCCTGGCTTCTCTGTCCAGATCTTCTGGCACTCCATGGAAATAAATTTGACCTGATAAATGAAAACTTGATGTTAGGGATTTGATTTAACAAACGTCTACAAAGTAGAAATAGAGCTGGCCACAGGCCATACGGGCCCTTAACACCATCCCGGGCCTAAAAGTACTCCCTGTCAACGCCACTGACTATTCTGCTGGCCGTTTTGACATTTAAATTTCAAGTTATCAGACATACAAGTACAATAGCAACACACTGCGCGTGCATTTAAAATCACACGTTAAGTATGCTGCAATATGTAATACAGTATTTCAAATACATACAAGCATTTGTGATACTCCAGAGCACTTCAGAGTTCCAGACTATGAAAACAAATTCGGTCGTTCAATGAACTTATTACGCAACAAAAGTAATATGACAAATCCGTTAGCGACAAAGCTTGCAAATGGTATGAATCACCTGTTTCAGCTTTGATCGTAAATGCTGTGACGTCTCCTAAAAAGCTGTAAGTTATTTTTCCATTGGTAGATTTGTCCACATCCCGGTCAACCGCAGCTACCTGCCCAAGGTACTTCCCCATATTTTCATCTTCCTTGATGCGAAATACGTAGCTTCTTTCTTTGAATCTTGGCGGATTATCGTTTTCGTCCGCAATTAAGATCTGTTGAAAAAACAACTTAGTTATCTGATGGATTTAGACACAATTCTTGAAAGAAGCTTTAGAAACCCGACTTACTTCCTAATTTCCAGTTTTTCCAAACAGTAGCTCACTGACGGGATTCTTAACATTTACAGTAAAGCGAGAGAAGCCCTAATGTATGTCCACTTCACAAACCGTAGCTCAAAATATTCATAGTTTACCTCAAGGGTGGTGCTGGTATTTCGTTTTGGAACTCCATTGTCCGTGGCAATGACTGTAAGAAGAAAAGGCTCAGATCGATTTTCTGCATCAAGAACAAAGTCATCTTGTGTAAATGTGACGCGTCCAGTTTTAGGATTCATCACGAAAGGTACCACACTGCCTTTGAGTTTTGGTTTTGCTGAGTAAGTTATCTCCGCATTTACTCCATCGTCGATATCGTCTGCTTGGAGTACAACTACCTCCGCTCCCGGGTTAATGTTTTCGCTCACAGACAATTCATAGATGTCTTTTCCAAAACTTGGATCGTTATCATTTACATCAAGCAACTCCACAATGATGGTAGAGCTACTGGTGAGAGAAGGTTGACCGAAATCCCACGCTTCAATTTCTATACTATGAAAACGCTTTTCTTCACGATCAAGCTCCCTCTTCGTTTTGAGAAGATACCTGAAATAATATATACAGTGTTTCACTTCACAACATTGATGTAGAAATAACAGAAGTAACTAGCAAAGCATCGTTTTGAAAACTCGCGTTCTACTTCTTGGTATTCAAAACTAGTGACGTGGCTAGAAAGAAAATTGTAGCGGGACAAAAACAACTGTTCAGGGGGCAATTTTTTTACTGTTTGAGAGAAAAAGTCTGTTTAAAAACATAGGTACTGTATGCAACCGAAAGTTTGTGAAACATGTAATACAATGTCATTGAAACGTTGTAATTGTATTAAAAACATATTTTTTGAGCTGGTAAGATACAATTTTGAGACGGAGCGATTGCGGCCCTAAATTCCCCGTTGCTACGTCCCTGTTCAAAACGCGACTCCAAACCACACAGATACATGACCTTGAGTTATAAGAAAGAGATCAGTTGTGCTTGAGCTAACTCTTCTTCACAAAGGTTGTAACTGACAACAACTTACCTATTTTCATCTCGATCAAGAGCAGTCATTTCAAAACTTGTGCTTTCCTTCAATCGGCAGCTGACAGTGCCATTGATCCCGGTATCGCGATCAGTGATAGTCACAAAAGCTATGAAAGTGCCAACCTCCGTATTTTCTTGGATAGACACCTGCTTTGAAGTTCCATCAGCACCATCACCATTTTTCTCCGTCAAGTCCATGAAATTGACGTCTATGCGTGGAGCTTCATCATTCACGTCTTGGACTTTAATTGTCACTGTTGCATACGCTGAGGCCGGATCAGGACCCCGGTCTGTGGCTTTTATCGTCAGATGATGAATGGTTTTATTCTCGAAATCCAATCCAACATCGCTGACAGTCAAAACACCGGTATCTTCATCCAAAATAAATTTGCTTCTATCCTCTACGCTAACAATGCTGGAAAAACTGTACGCTATGCGAGCGTTTGGGCCTGAATCTAAATCAGTGGCCTCCAGTTGCATGACAAAGAAACCTGACTGAACGTTTTCGGGAACGTTTACAACGTAACTGTCTTGACGAAACGATGGCTGATTGTCATTGGCGTCAGTTACGGAAATCACAACAGTTGCTGTTCCGGTCAAGGGAGGGTTTCCGCCATCAATTGCAGATAGAATTATTTCATAGGAAGATGTTTTTTCACGATCTAACCTTTTTGAAAGTTTAAGCTGTGGGATTATTGTTCCATCGATGTTTTCAATGGTTTCTAGTTTGAAGTAAGGAACAGATATTCCGTTTTTATCCCTTCTGTTAGGTGGAGAACTCGATATTTCGTATTTTTGAATGGAATTTACACCGAGGTCAAAATCAACTGCACTATCCAAGCGAATGAAAGACCCAACCAAAGCACTTTCGGATATTTCCTTGTTTATGATATCGGAAGGAAAGCTGGGAGTGTTATCGTTCAAGTCTTTTAAAATCAATTGGACTTTGATTATTCGCACCGGCTCAGAAGAAAAGACTACTACCTCCGCATCAAGAACGCATTTTGGACGGCTATTTTGACACAACTGTTCTCTGTCAAGATTTGCAGAAGTGTGCATGTCACCAGATCCTGAATCAACTTTGACATATTCAGATCCGCTCAGGATCTTGAATTCTCTTGGTTTTTCACTTGAAGAAAGAGGAGGTAATTTATCATCTTGTGGTATATTTCCCACGTATGCATTCTGTCCGGTTTCTTCGTTAATGTTATACGTTAGTTTTGCACAAACAGAACATTTAAACAGCACAAGAAGTAGCAACAAATTGCTGCACAGAGCCATGAGTAAAAAAACCTGCAAAAAATGAAAATGAAGCATTTCTGTCATGGGAATTTACAAACAACATAATCAGCAATGAAGCAAAGATTGAATTGGTCTTACAAACTAAATGCAGGAAGTTGCAGATGAAAAAGTGCAATTCACACAAAATATCTATTTGCTGGGAACTTGTTCTGTCTTGCTGCTAAAATAACTTGGAGGTGGTAGCCATGCCCTTACAAAAAATAAACTGATTGCACTAAACCTCACAAAACTATGACAAAATTATTTCGAAAAACGTTTGTTATTTTTGCATCTCGAAAAACAATGCTATCGCTTAAAATAAATCGATTAAAATATTACAGCAAGTTAAAACGAAATTGCTAATGTCTAAATACAATTTAGCGATGGTTTCTTCTTTGGATTGATGTCGCATATTAACCAAGTGCTTCAACCTAACGTAATTCTTGCTGAACTCGCCTGCAGAGAAACAAAAAGTTTGAGCTTCGGAAAATTGTTGCTTTCCCTCAGATGTAGTTTTACTGCTACTATTTCAGTACAGATTACACAACCTCTTTTCCAACAAGCTTGAACAGCTAATTAGACAAGTGTAGAATTAATTTTACAAAATCAACTGGAATCTGATCTGAGGCAACGTCTGTTGCTAGCACAGTACAATCAACTAATGAAGAACGGTTCTTTTCAAGCAATGAAAGATTACCCTCTACCGTTTGTAATGAGCAAGTCTCTATTCTTTGTGCTTGTCAATGCTCTGATCAGCTTTATTGATTTTACCTCTTACTACAGAAATTGAAAAATCATTGCTGTGTTTAGGGGCGTGATGAAATAACAACGCGATTTAGAAACACAATTAAACTGGATAGTTTACGGAGCATCAGGTTAACAAAAAGCTTTGTGTAGTGAAAAACACAAAATACAATCCTAGTTTGGTGGTTTACATCAATGTACAAGACACGGTTGTTGCAATGATCAAAGTGCTCTGCTGTAGTAAACTAATCATCCACACAACCTTAGATTTGAAGTTTACTTACATAGAGTTATTTCACAAAAGTTGTTGCTATTATTTCAAATGGATATGTTGTAAATTGTGACGGATATGTTGTCTTTATTTTCAAATATTTGCTGAATTTTAGTGCACACATCCCGGCACACATTTACCGATAGTGTACTTTTTTCCATAGTTTCCATCGATAAATGAACTCAAGAAAAACATAGTCACAACTAAACACCGTTAAATCATAGATCAAGCCAAAGCGGAGTAATTATTTGTACGCTATGGTCTACCACTTTATAAGCGTTCAATGAAAATAGGGTCTCTTGGGGGAACAATTCGATTACAAAAATATCTAAAGTATGAGGCCGCTGAGGCAATAAGGAAAAGATTTCTAATCGATGCAAAAACATTCTCAACATCCAATGAATTTACAATGAAGTAAAAGAGATTTAGCGTGTAGCCTACCACATTTCGTTACTTTTGATTGCTTTGCTCAAAATCACGTTAAGCAGCCTATGGCAATCAAATTGTGCTGATGCATAGCAATGCATGACGCTTCGTGCATTGTGATTGACTACCGTTATTATCGACATGTTCAAAAGTCGAGTTGTTGAGCGATGTAGCCGCACTTAACCGATGAATAATTTAGTTTCAACTTAAATTAGCACTTCTTTTAAGCTTATTAATTTAAAAAGACTGCTTTGAAATGTCTGATAGACTGCAAACTCAGCAAACAAAGTAGCCTAACTGCCTTGCATGAATCTTATTTTGGTTGCTGCTGCTAAAAGCTGCTTTTTACAGTCTCTAAATATTTTTCAAATTGCCAACGTTGTTTCGCTGCACGATGCAAAAGACAACGTTGTTTTCACCATTTCGTTCAATCAAAATATTATTCTTGCTCCACGCGAACAATACGTTTAGTGTTGTTTCAGGCAATGATCTGACTAACTCGTTAAGTATCATCTCTCCAGCAGCTTTCTTTCACTCACCCGGATGCTTGGAATCATTGTTACTGTCAAAGTACACAACAATCTCTTCGTTTATCTGATCAGGCATGTACTCCAAACTCATATTTTAGATCTTTATTTCCGTTTTCGCTTCTAAATCTGGGATTTGAATATTGTATACTTTTTTCAGCACCAGCTCTTCCTACCTTTTGTTTTTCTCGGCTTTACAAACTTGAGAAACATCTTCCACTTGTAATATTTCTGAAAGCTTCACTGTTCACTGACGTAGCAATTATTCAAATCTCAAGTCAATTTAATTTCGTTAAAGTTTTTTAAAATAGCGAAACTCTTCTAACGGAGTTAGTGTTCTTTTGAGCGATCAGCCATTTACCAAACCAACATCGCCTCAGGGGTTAAAAACTAGCTTTTCTCCTGAAAGATTTCTTTGTTTAATGCGTAACTAGTGACAGAAAAAAGAAGTTTAGAAAAGCTCGCTATATTTCAATTCAATATGTGGCTTGCGCTCTTTTCACCATCCTCTATTTGCCAAGTGGGAGTATAGCAAACAGTTCATCACTTGTTTTTTCCGCATGAGTGAATTCAAAAACTGACACGATTTTTTTCAGTGAAATGTGCAAGCAACTTCAAACTAGTCGCAGTACAGTAGGCTATATAGATCGCTATAGCTGTAGCCTACTATACCAAGAGTCAATTTTCAATTCATTCTTAAGTGATGTCTCGAATATGAGTAGTTGAGTACACACACACACATTTATCACCAACAAAACTGTATAAAATTTAATGCGTTTAGATCTTTAGAATGAGCATTGGTCATTCATACCTACCACGCCAGTCGCCACTACTGAAGACCGAAGAAAGAATTATTGGTAAATAGCTCTGAGACTGTCGTCGTTTTACAAATTTCAAGCCCACATAAGATCGTGCACATTCCATTTGCAACCTAAAATAGTTTTTATTTTGTTGTAGCCTACTGGTAAAAACAGACTGAGAAATCAATATCAATTTATGACCTGAACAGCCACCTGTTTACAGTTAAAACTATTTTTTCAGTCAATGTTTGATTTGAACATTTTGGATATCGGAGAACCGTTTTCCAAATATCTCAGAAAAATTTCTTGGTTTATGGGATAATGAAAGTGTAACATTGACCCTGCTTTAACGTAGCCTATTTATGTTGTATTTATATTATTCAAAAAGTAACTCTTCTAAACTACAACGCAGCAAAAGCTAACCTGCGTTCACTACAAAAATATTTCATGGAAAATATGTCTTGTTGGAGATGAGTAAGACATGTTTCTTGAACAACACAGTGCCAGTGTTGCCAGATTTTTTGAAAAAAAAGAGCCCAAAAACGCGCCAAAGCAATTTAAAAGTAGCCCAATTTGCCGTCGCGACGAAGGAGCAAGCTTTCTAAGGGGTTTTGGGGCATGCCCCCAAGAGTCATGGACAAAGTAACATCTTTGTCCATCATGCTGATTGTGTAGATACAAAATGCATACATTAATACAATATACAAGAAGTACAATGTTCAATATTGAATCAAACATTGTTCAACAGAAAAAAAATTAGACGGGACAATGCTATACAGACTTCATACAAATTCCTATTTTCAAATTCAAGATACAAATGGTTCCATAGTAGATGCTAATGCATAGCATAGGCCCGTCAACTCAGATGAACTACCAAGAACCAAGCCCCGACAAAATTTTATCATCAACTGCTGGCGCTTCAGTTTCATAAACAGAGCTGTCATACTTCAGCATTGATGACCGGGGATCAAACAGCATTTTTCCAATTGTTGCAGCAAAGTTCTGATCCTCAAAATCGCTGACAAAACTTGAAGTCCCATACGATTTCACAGTTTGGTTTTGATTGCAGAAACTCTCGAAAAGGCTCGCTCAACCAATGCATTGCTTATTGGTATACATTGTAACCTAATTGAGCAACTTCTCTAAATTTATACTCACCTGCAAGGCTGCAGCATATCTAAACTCGTACACCTTGGTACAAAAAGTACAACAATCTATCATTGTTTTTTCATCATGCAAAGAAGACCAGTTTACATTCAGTAGCCTAAATTTTTGATTTCTCCACTGACATTCAATTTTTCCCACTTTAATTTATAGCTTAGACACCAATAAAAGCTTCAAAAATTATGGCACTAAACCAAGATCATAACTATAATTTCCGATATTTGATACAAGTGCAATTTCGCCACTTGCCAGTCAGTCCTTCCGTTTTGCCGAATGAAAATGAATACAGCATTGCTGTAACAACAGTCAAAGCTGCTAATGGTCAGCGGTAAAATCAATCCTCATGCTGAATCAAAAAAATAACGTCATTTTTTCCGTAATAAACCGAAACTTTACCAACATTTTTAAAGGCTCGTCGGATTCTACCAATGATTCAATTCTGCCAACTCAAAATTCACTGCCAAACAACTTAAAATTCTGCCAAATTTAAGCGTCTCGCGCCAAATAAGAGACTGAAAGTAGCCCAAAAAAGCGCAAGTCGCAAACCAACATTTTTTGGCGCCAAGCCCAACTAAAAGTAGCCCAATTGCAGATAAATCGCCCAATCTGACAACACTGCACAGTGCAATAGCTTACATTTGGAATAAAAAAAACATTGGCAATCTACAACCATTATCATGCAACTGCAACAACTTGCCTGACTTCTGACGCCCACTAACGAGGAATAGCCGATGTTTAATTTATTTATCGGACGCGAAACTGTTCTAACCCTTCCATGTTGCAGGATAGTTTATGAGCACGATGACAGAAGAGAGAGAAAATCGTTTTTCTTTACTTCTTTTAAACAAAATACCTACCTAAAAGATGAGTAGTCTAATCACTTTTAAGCTTGCGTCTGGCGGTTAGTGATTAAAAAATTGATTCTATTACCAGTAGCTCAACCTCGGCTTTTCTTGAGTGGGTGTTGTGCGACGAATGCAATGAAATCTGATGAAAGTTGAAGCTAACCTGAGGCACGGACTTCGAAATTTCACAAACAGAAAACAAGCACAGGTTTCTTATTCTTGTGAATATGAAGAGAATTTTATGAGCAAGCATTTTTTTTAAATAAAGATTTAAAAAAAAGGCGTTTGCAGTAAAATCATAAAGTTCCAAGTGCCCTACTCGGTTGGTTTTGGAGTTTATCTTCGTCTCTGACAAAGCCTCTGATGGGTTATTCCGTGTAGAGGCTTTTAATGCAGAGCCGGTTACCGAGATTGGCTGAGCGAAGTTTCCGATTGTTGCCTGAGATTGAGAATGATTCCATTTACAAGGTGTCGCCGAATGGAGAGCACCAGTCCTGAAATGCGTTGCTAAAGCGCACACGCCGAGAGCCGAACCAGTGCCGCGTGATCTTGCGTTAGACGCTTAACCACAGAGCTAACCAGACGGACAAACAGAAGAGAAGAATCTTTCACGACGTGATATACCGTGAGGTAAACACTTCACAACAAATATTATTACCGGTACACTAACTGAACTTAGCCTATATTGAGGGGGAGCAAATAAATGCAAGGGTAGCATATCATGTTTTTTAATGTAATATTGCACCATTGTATTTGGGTGGCTGCTGATGCCAATGCTTCTAAAGTCATAGTTTTATACCAAGAACTTCATTATATTTTAGCTTAAAAAACGCTTATTTGCCCACTTCTAGGCGATTCACCACTCACTTTCCAACACTAGCAGCTGTGCTCTTGATAAGTATTCAAGTCACGCAATACTTGGCGACAGTGGTTGATGGAATGCAGGAACCACACTCGAATCAGCGGCGCGTTCTAACTCGGAGGTTGCCTAAATTGGGCTTTTCGACATTTTTGTCGAAATGCAATTCCTCGCTTCTCCATGAAAAGTTTGGAAGCTGATACCTAATTTTAAGACTTTCAATATTCTTCTCATTTTGTAACTTTTTAAATCTTTGGTAACAATAGATGATCACGGGATAAGAATCTGTTAATCAAAATAATCGACGCAGCATCCCGCTCTACTACTGCACAGAATGTGGAAATTATACAGAAAATGCTCTTCCAAACACGATTGTCCTAACTTTAATTGACAAAACATCGGCTTTTTGGAACGGTATCTAGATTTCACAGCGAATTTATTATAAGTAGAACACATGCACGAACGCTGCACACTGCAATACAGTTGTAAAAACTAGTAATGGCAGGAGTACCACAGCCATTCAAAACCATGCATGCGATCCATTCCTTTCGACGCTTGGTCTTGTCGTGTTCAACCTTCACCAGGGGATCTGACGTCATCAATCTTGAGTATCATTCTGACCAATTGGGTCGCGAGGGAGATTTGCTGCTTCTTGCCAACCAGCGTCTCGATCACGTGCTGCAGCTTCATGTCTGCAAGAACGAAAAGGGAAAAAAATGACACAAACTGATCGAAGTCAGGCCAGCAGTACAACGCTTTACAGCCTTACAGCCAACGCAACCAATAATATGGACAATGGACATGCTGTGATAGTCTTGGGTTTACACTTAGCCAGCAAATCAGCCCTTTTCAACATAGATTTAACGATCGCAGACGTTTGCAAAAAACAAAAAGACTAACTTGGGTTACAATAAAACTCGTTGAGGCTTAGATACAACTGGAACCCGGTCTGCAAGTTCTGGTTCTCTGACTAGAATGTCTGCCTTGGTTCCAGCGGTTACCAAACGTGTTCCGATTTAATCATGTACTTTTGACTGATTGTGTTGTGATCCCAGTAAATAAACGTGGTCAGAACACTCAGGTCGGCGACCGACTGGTGATTCGAAAGTTATACAAACACTGCATTCAGTATTTAAGAATTGGAAACAATGAAAAATTCCTCACCAGAAGTTCCTTTCTGAAGACAGTCGATTCCAAGATGCGGATTATTGGAATTTACTTGCTGGGAACGGACATCAGACAAGGTTTGAATCGGATTCAAGCCGCTGTTTTCAGCCAAGGCCAACGGAACAGTTTCGAGAGCTTGTCCGAAAGCACGCATGGCGTACTGTTCCAGTGATGGATTCTGTAGTGTGCAGAAACACCGTAACATCCAGTCGGAGCTAAATTAGTTCACAACTAAGAGCTACAGCGATCAAAGCAGGGTGGTACGTTATCATCGCAAGCTTTAATAAGATCACCAAGCCATTACACAACACATTAGGAATAAATTTAAAAAAAATTATATTATTTAGTTATCTAATAAAATTATATCATTAAAATTGCCAACAAAACCGTGTACAGTAGAATCCATGGATAACCGTCCAGGTATCAAATTCAATTTGCCTCGGGATAAAAATTTTAACATGGAATCCATCGCTTATTCAGTACAAAATTGCTCAAGATCGAGTTGGATTATTTATTAAACGAGTTGTAGTGTATTTTCAAATTTGTTATTATTATTTTATGCAAGGTGCGCCACAATTTCAACTGTTTGGTGTCAAATTGTTGGCGTCTTAAGTCCTCAATGCGGCCATGTTCCGATCTTGAAACGCCCTCAGAGGTTCTTAATATACCCCAATTAGCTCAAAACTCACCATATCCGCCGCTTTATTGACAGCAATAGCGCATGCCACCTCGCACGCTCCCCCTCCGTACACAACTCTGCTGTCTCGAACTAGATTTCGAACGACGCACAGTGCGTCGTGTACTGAACGCTTTGCTTCTTCCACGATCTTCAAAGAAAAGCAATCAATTTAACATTGCTATGATGCGACAAGACGGCGTGTGCGGTAAGTTCAACATCAGCCGCATCATGCGATGGGTTCATCAATGCCACGTAATCAAGCGAGTGAAATTAAGAAGACTCAGCAACAGCATAGCCGGGTGAAAGAAAGGCGGTTGCTCTACATGTACAAATAACAGGAAATTACCACGCTTGGCAGAGGTGTAAACCGTAGCGATCTATGGAGTACACCACTCTCTGTACAGATCATACCCGAAAGGACGAAACGTTTAAAAGAGCTCGTGAGTCATTACAAAGCATGGACAGGAATATTCTCAATACTAAACATCCAATTTCAAACTACACCACAACAGCAATAGATTTCCAATGAGTTTTCAGTTATCGGAACCTATCCGAGTTCGAAACAATATACAACATGCAACAATTCTGTATTCTTCATCGTACCATCTTGTTTCCACCACGAAGGAAGATAGTGACCGCTTTGGTGTTCTTGCAGCCCTCTATCACCAGCATGCGGTCTTTGGTAGTTCCAAAGGTAAGCTCTCTTACGATGCCGGCATGACCAAGCTTGTCGGAAGAGAGTTCGGAAAATCTCGGAACTATTCGGCCTCCGGTTGCTATGGCAATTAGCTGCAAAACAATTTCCACCTAGTGTTGAAATTATTATTTCTTATAGTGGTATGTGAAGGGTGTAAGACAAAGCAACTTAAAAATCAAAAACAAAGATAAATGTGCTTGATTGTTGAAATAAATTGCATTGTTTCAAAAGTAAAATACAATTATCATAATCATAAACCCCTCTCTTGAGGAGGAGGGTGATTCAATTCGTCATTCTTCACGGTCATAAGCAATTCTGACAGCATTTTAAAATTCAATTTTATCCATTTCGTAATGCTTTCTATCTGAATCACTCTTGGCCTGCCTCTGCTTTTTTTGCCATCATCAGTCTTCGCTTCTATTATTATTAATGATCTTTACGATAAACTTTGCCGTACTGCGTGCTCGAAATTTTTTAATTTCTTCTCTTCACTATTGGTAGCAGAGTTTTGAAATTGAATTCGAACAATAATTCACCATCAGTGACCTTTTGCTTTTATGAGATTTTTAACAATCGTTGTCAGCCTGAAGATCAAACCGCATCGCTGTTGAGAGAGATGCTGTTGCATTGCCAACATTGCTTGGTTGGGTTGACCAAACACAACAGTGATGTACTGGTTCACTAAATTTAAACTCTGATTTGTCAAGGTAATTATTTACCAAAGTGTAGTCTTGCAACATTGTCTATCTACCATAGAATTGCGCACGGTAATCATATCTTCATGTTAAGTTATGAAATGTGCAAGATATAAACTTTTAGCTTACTGTTACTTAAAATACAAAAATAAAAGATTTGAGATTATAAAAACGATTGACGTGTGTGGAGCGTCAAACCTTCGTACTTCGATTTCAGGACCACCGACCCACCGCACAGCAGGGAGCTCATTTTGAAGGAGCAGATGATTCGCCTCATCGTCGAACCCCCACTGACATATTGCCAGGTTCGCACCGCAATCCTTCACCTTTAAAATAGTACACATGTCACATGAAGAAAAATTGCCACGAAAAGTGACTTTGCTGCTGCTAATCTTACAAAACGTCTCAGGTTATCGTGTGACAATTGCAAGCGAACCACTTTATCATTTCAACTTCTACATAACATTTGTTTGAGGTTGTTAAACATTGTGCTTACAGTGCAAATTTAGAAAAAATGTATCACAAATTCACAAAATGCTAAGCAATATTTCCGTGTGCACTGTGTGTGTGTATTTTCGTTGAAGACATCCGCATATGAAGCACTAAAGTGAGCAATAAAACAACGAAACCAAAACATCTAAAAAAAGATCTACAGTTTCGATATAACAAGGATAAAGTTACCTGCCGGACCATTTCCTGGAATTTTTCCTTTTCGTATGCTTGTAGCTTGTTATAGTCCTCAACAGATGTGACGTCAAGCTTATGCTTGGTCTTAGGTTTCGGCGGTTCAAACGGACAGGTTAGAATAGCCAGCTTCGCTTCTTTAATTTGCTGTAAAATTCGTCATAAGCACAAGGAGGTACAAACGTTTATCAGCTTCAGATCTATTGCTTTTCATCGCAAATCTCCATTGAAATCATTATTCGCAACGTGTTAAACGCAGGGCTGTGTCGGGTGAAAAATATATTGACTTTAATGTTGCCAGATTTTTTAAAATGTTGGTCCTTTTTCTTTTCTTTTTTCAAAATTTCATCATCATTATGTTCCTTCCTCTTGCCGAGGGTTAAAGGCAATGAAGCGTCAAGTTTCTTTGTTATGAGAATTCGTAATAGCACATGACTAGAGAACCGTGTTCTGCAAGCTAGTGCAAACAGCTGCTACCACAGAAAACTCGCAGCATCAGGCTAAAACAGGTCGTTAGTATCTACATTGTGAAGTAAGCAACAATCATGCTGCTAAAAGCGAAACTCAATCGATTTCAAAATTTTTATTGTTTATTGTTTTGTAGCACGCCGAAGTCGGCCTTTTTTTAACGACTCAGACTCCGGACATGTCAAAATCCTTTTGACTCCACTGCCCTGGTTAGTGGTTAAATGTCCTTGGCAACACTGTTTCAAGTTTCATAAAGCAGGAGCGACTTTGTAAAAATTGGCAGCCCCGTAGTCCACAAACAAAGCTCACACTTTTTGGTGCAGTTGTACTGTACATTTGTATCATTGCGTTGTACAATCATTGTCGTGTCATCTTCAGTTGTATTTTAGAATAAGCAATTATTCTTCTTGTCAGCGGATCACAATTAGCTATTGTTTCTGCATATTCCTATTTTTCAGATCAGTTCGAAAGTAGCTAAGTTCACTTAGCAACCGATTCAATGTGCAACAAGGTTGAAAAAAAGCAGCATCAAAACCCTAATTTCAAGAAGATTGAAAACCGATTGTTTTATGCAACAAAAACCAGAGTGTCAACTGTAAGAAGCAGAACATCTGCCAGGGGTGACTTACCTTTGGCATCTGTGGGTGGCTCATGTCTTTGTCGATTAAGACTCCTTTTATAAGTTGGCTATCCTCTAATTTTCCACCTTGTTTACCTTCCACTTTGATTAGTTCGAAATCCACGTCACGGCGTTCAAAGTCAGCAACAGACATAATGGAATCTACAGCGATCTTGGCAAATTGGCGATGGCATTTCGTAACGCTGCAAAATTGTGTTTCAGGTATTTTGAGCTCTCAGCAATCAGCAGCAGGTGGGCTGGTACGGATTTTAATTGTAAGTGTTTGCCATTAATTGCAATAGTACTAACAAAGACGGTAAAAGATTTGATATTGACCATGCTTAAGCAATTGAAAGAGTGTGTTTATGTGGACTTGGAAAAGATCACTGAACGCAAGGTGTATTGGCTTAAAAAGTTATAACACATCAAAAACAAAAAAAAACTTTTAAGTTACATTTTTGATCCCAGGGTTGTCATGGCTACTTGAATAAGACTTTCAGTATCGTTCACATTTATTGGGAAGTCGTCTGCGATTTCATCTAATTTTGACAAAGCGACACGCATGGCCGATTCATAGCCATCAGCTATCCGGATAGGGTGGATACCACGATCTATCAGCTCCTCGGCTTGTTCCAACAGAGCACCAGCTAACACTGCAAGAAAACAAAATAAAAACGTTTAGTTACTGCCGACAGTGATTATATTTTTAACTATGTTTGTACTATGATAATGTCATGATGGGATGATTGACATTCAATCGTTACAAGCTGTTCAAGGTTTAAATAATTACAAAATTATGATATTAAAAAACATAACCACAACATTGAGCATAATCACGTTGGGCTATTATTATGTGAATTATAAGTTTTTTAAAACCTTAAGATAATTTCCAACAAATATTATTAACAAGTAAAGTTATATATTCATTATGTTCTTAAGTTTGTAAGTGTAACAAACTGTATTAGAGGTGATTTAAATAATTTCTACACGATGCTAGATAAAAAAAACTTTTAAGAACCACTGTTTATTATTAATATGAATATATAAATAAAATAAACACACAAAAAATATATAATGAAGATGCGAGTTTATTTTATTAACAAACACAAATGATGATGTAAGTGCAGAAAGTCAGCTGTACCTACAACACCAGTTGTCCCATCACCAATTTCATCATCTTGGGATTTGGACAGTTCAACCATTAGCTTAGCAATCTGATGACTGACATCCATTTTATCAAGGATAGTTGCACCATCATTGGTCACAGTGACGTCACCATCTGGTGATACCATCATTTTGTCCAAACCTGAAAAGGACAGACAGCAAAAGTTTTGCTTATTCTTCAAAAGAATTGCTCGGCTGCGCTTCTTTGTGCTAGGCAGAATGCAACTGGAAAATTAAATCATTGTTTATTTTAACTGCTCTTTTTTGCATATTTTAATTTTTATGAGTTTGTGGAACCTCATGAAAGTGCAACAATGTGCTTTGTTCAATGTGTGTGACAACAGGTGATGTAGTTGTAGTATGCACCAAATACTAGTGATGTGGTGTCTCGAGACACTGTTTTCTGAGTTTCGGTTATAAATGTACATTGTACATTTGTACAAAGTCTTATCTTAATCTCGGCCCTCTACCGTGTCTATTTTTATATGAGGGTCTGCTACTATTCCGTTGAGTCCGATTCGGTGAGTTCCTAACCTCTAACCCTAAACTTAAAAACGGCAATGATAATTAGGCTACGGTACCCGATAATTAAAAAAAAAAAATTTGAAAAAATCCCCCGTTAAGGGATTGGACTCACCGAAACGGGCCATTCCGTTTATATGAAGGTGTCAAAATATAAAAGTCAAAACTGTTCTGAATAGGACAGAAGTTTTTGTTGAGAAATTTGTAATTACAACTACAGTACTACTACAGTATTACAAATTACAGCTACTCATTAAAAACAAACAATAAAACTGCTTGGTTGTGGAACCACTCCGCATTGGACAACTCAGCAAGTGCTAGACCCAGCAAGTACAGTATATTTCACTTATTTCAGCTACTGCCAAGTCAGCAAATGTGGTCGTTGGACTTGCTTGGTTATCGCTTGTCAAACTCGTTTTGCTGACTTGTGACATTCCAAGTTTCAGCTTGCTCAGTTTCATCATTTACCAATTTCAGCTACCTGCTGAAATGTTGCTAGCTCAGTTGTTGCTTGCTCAGTTCACACTTCACAACTGCTGACTTGTAGGAGACTTAACTGCTTTTACTTCATTACATTTTTTTATTAAGTTACAGTATGTAATACATATATATTCATATTTGAACTTAGCAACATTATTAAACATGCAGAGAAAAGTTTCATGTGTTTGTATGTATAAGTACCGGTAGTGATTTTAATATCCACTTACCATTAGGGCCAAGAGATGTTCTCACAGTATTTGCAACTGTTTTTGCTGCCAAGATGTGTGACTGCAACATAATCACAAAATACTTGATAACTGTCCAAATATTATAATATACAGTACAATGCAATACAAATGAATTGATTCAGATTTCTGTAGCAGCACATTCTGTCTGTTGACTAACTCTTAGCGTAATCTCTGTTTTACTCCTCAATTGATAAGTGAATGCTGTGTGCCCATCAAGAAAAGTCACGATTCGCATTAGCAATTGCAGCATAATTGGGCTACCTATAGTTACCAGAAGAATATAAAGTTTATAAACATCTTAAGATTAGATGTCTGATAAACAATCACATTCTATATTTAACCCTAGATATTAGAAATGATCCAATTTTCAGAAACTATGACAAAAAATGGACAAAATAGCATGCTCAAGTAATGCTACAATAATAGACATTAAGTATAACCTACACAAATGACAGAAAATAACATACTATCTAATACTGTAATAGTATTATTTTTGCAGTGACCACAAGCAACTATATCATACCTTAATTGCATCTAATCCGGATAAACGTGACTTTGTTTCTTGATCACGTAAAATTATAAATGGACGACCATATTCGTCAAATGCCACCGTACCAACAGATGACATTGTTGTTGAAGCTTGATATACTAATTTCTAAAACTTGGAACTTTTTGTGAATGTAAAATTATGTAACCCAGCTTTTGTAGTCGATGAAACTTAAAACTATCTGCAATTACAAGATTAATATTAAAAATATATATACATATAGAAAAATATTGTACATTGTAACAAAGAACACAAGAAGCAGATAATAATAATGTGTTTATATGGTGTCCGACGTTTTCTTCGTAAACAATTCTTCGTAAATCATTCTTTGTAAAATTAATTCTTTGCAAAACAATTCTTCTCAAAGCATTTCTTCGTGCATGCAATTGAGATTTGATGTATATGAAGAAATGCTTTACGAAGAATTGTTTTACAGATTTCATTTCACCAACAACTGTGTCACGATTTCTTTCTATCTCTTACCAGGAAAAAGACTTGGAAAGGTAAAGGTTCAATGACATAGTTTAATGGGTTATAACCGAAAAGCAGTCAATTAAATTCACGGATAGTTCTACTGGTGAGATGATATATATATAAAAACGCTTGAAGGACTCCAACGAATGGTTCACCACTTCCAACAATTAATCAAAGTAACAGTAAACAGCAATAGATTCCAATGCTTGCGAGTTGCGACTATTGATCAAGTTTAACGTAATCCACTCACAGCTTCTCATACGATTCTAATTTCAATAAGAAATTATATTAGCATCAACTTTGCTTTACTCGTATTCAATACTTCAACTTTTGATCAACAATAATCTTTGCTTCTATTACCAACTGCTACTATAACAGCAATGATCTCTCATAACCAACTTATCATAATAATCATTACGCAAATTACACCACTATTTATAGAAGGTTGTTTCGGTCTAGTAACATCGAGAAGGTTACGTAACGTTGCATCACACGAACTCATCGTTCGGTCACGTTGCACTGAGCGGCGTAAACAAGCAAGTTTAAAGAAGACTCTAGATCTGCACGTAGCAATTGAATGATCTAGAATACACGTTACATAATACAGATTTCGTAATCAGAGGTTACTTCAGGACAATGACCGATGATAACCTATAGCACAAGAATTTTACAATCAAAACAGCACACTCGATCGAGATACAAGCAGCCCGTCGCAAGACCTCGCACATTGATTGTGACAAAGTGTTTACAAAGAATTGTTTTACGAACAACTGTTTACGAAATATTGTTTTACGAACAACTGTTTACGAAGAATTTGCCTATAACCATTTATATATAATTTTGTATCAATCAACGATATACTTTGCTATCAAAGCAGACAGTGTTAGGCAAGTACATTATCAAAGGTGTAAACTCTGGGTTGTTTTTTTTCGGTCATTTATCGGTCATTGACCAATTTTTTAGCAAAATGTCCGAAAAAAATATAGTCAATTCAGTCAAAATGTCCGAAAAATATATAGTCAATTCGGTCAAAATGTCAGAAAAAATATGTACGCACGCACATCGATTTCAGTGATTGCAAAAAAGCTTCTTGCGCCACTCTACGATTTTTTGTCAATCGGAAATACAAGACGTAGACTTAGTGTTTGAACGTTGATCCAATGTCTTATTGTATGTGATAACGTAAATACAGAAGTAATATTTCCCAAACGTGACTGACGTGGTGCTTTCAAGTGTGACGCAATGTTGCGTTGCCTTGGAAAGGTCAAACCGCTTGGTAGAGATTGATCGGTCTGTTCTGTCAATCGGGACATTTTCTCAGCATGTTGCATATTTTATCAATTTTTGAGCTGGTGGTCAACCCTTTCGAAATGTTATTGACCAGACCTCGATAAACAACGAAGTATCCCTTTGTACGTTGATCCAATGTCTCATTGCTTGTGATAAATGCAAACATGAAAATAACACACTCATAGACTTCAACTTTCTAGAAATGCCACTGTGTTTTCAAATCTTTCCTTCGAGTCGTGGAAAAAATTGATCTGTCTGTCGGGAAATTATCCCAGCATATTGCATATTATGTTGTTAACTTTGGAGCTGGTGATAACCTCTGTGAAATGTTTGACTCCACATCGATAGATAATGATTTTGTGTGATAGTTTTTGCAACGTTGTACTCCATTGAGTAGACGCAAAAAGCCCTACAAAAATATAACTGTTTGTAACTTTTTAATGAGCAGGTGGGAAATCATTTCAATTTAGCTGGAATTTTTTAGTTTTCGGCAAGTATTGAGTAGCCTCAGGGGCGTATCCTCAATGGAAGCAAGGGAAGCCTCAAACCCTGTCAAAATTGAAAAAAGAGAAGATGATATTTTTCAGAAAAACGATTTCGTAATTTCTTAACCTGAATACGAATTAAAACAGCTTCCAACTCAGGCCTCGACACTGAAGGTGGCCATCGCGAACATGGCCACGATTAACCTACAAAACCGACATTTGTCCGCCAGGTCTCGCACTTCCGTCGGCCGCATTTGTCCGCCATGAAGTTCCGAGAAAATTTTACGCAAGCGGTCTTGTGAATAAAGTACTTTGCCACTTATAATCACAAAGGATTAGAAAGCAGTCAAAGCACCCGATAAATCACATTACACACTGTCTATGCTTGAATTGTTAACATTATTGATTGCGAACTAGGTGACAATTGGCGGAAAGTTTTAACAATAGCTACGAAGCGTGGCATAGATTGGCCAAGTTTGGCAGCTATTGCTAACGCTTTGCTGACGTTAATGCAAAGAACGCAACCGTACAACGTGGATTCAGTTTGCTTTCTCGGTTGCGAACTCCAACAAGAAATCGCTTGCGTTGTTCAACTGCAGATACAGACGAAATCGGTTAATCGAATCACCTATTTGCCAGACGTTTTGATACGATTATACGATTGATTCGTTTAACCAATTTACTAAAAAAAAGGTTTATTGTGAATGGGCGTAATTGTTGGGAAGATGTCTGTGCTGACTAGGCTGCAACGCACATTACAACTGATGCTTCCTACAACTGTTTACAATTCTGGTTAAACTTTAAAGAGTTTACTAGTTCTGTGTTACATAACACTATGCTGTATGTTCCAGCCAGCAAAACTGGTCCTTTTTACATTGATTTATCATCTGCAGACGTTGAAACAATGTAAAAAAGACCAGCTTTACTGACTTGGCTGAGCAGGTATGATCAAAGCATTTTTCTGCAAACTGCGGCAATCGGACTTCTTTTAATCTCACCGATCTCTGTGACGTCACAACGCGAACTTTGACGTTGACGTTTTTGATTCAAGCGTGCTATTTTTAGCTCTGTACCAGCTGTGTAGTTTTGAGTATGGAACGTGGCTTACGAAAATAGTGGTACCGTATGGTAGAAAAACACGGCTCACACACATTGTTTTGAAATTGCAAAGTTTTTTTTTTCAAGTCTTTGCGCTGTCTGGTAAAATAATTAAGTTGCAATGTTCTTCAACTGAACGAAACTGCACAAATGAAATTGTGCACTGCATTTCACAACAGTAGGCTACTTTTTTCAGCAATTAAAAAAAAATTCTCCAAAGTTTTCTGGTAAAAACTTTTGGACATGCTTTCCAACACTTCCCTCTTAAGCCGAAATAATTTGTCCATGTCCATGGGTCCACGTCTTTTAGGCGCAGACAGTTAGGCGCCCGTCAAATAGGCGCGCACACTGTGGCGTCTGGATATTTAGGTGCGGAGCACTGTGGCGCCCGTTCATTTAGGTGCTTTTCCTAGTAAAGTCTGCAGATTGTATCAGCTTGGCAGGTAGGGCAATGCTTTTTCACACAAAATGTTATATAAATATTGAACAGAAAAATATGTTGTTTTGTTAATGCGCGAATGGAGATGAGGTGCGAGACAACGCTCTACTACTCTTGATATTAGCACATCTCCACAGGACATTTGCTATGCATTCTGAACACAGGTTGCAGCAGGGGGTTGCAGCCAGATGGAACCTTACTTAATCTGTTATCTTTCGCAATTACTTCTACTCGGGATGGATTAGTCGTGTGGCGAGTACGTATGAGAAAACGCTCTACTACATGAATACATTTCTATAAGGCATATGAACCCTGGCTACAAGTTGCAAGCATAATGGTGCGACTTTGCTCGTTATTAAACCTAGTCGGGGTTTTGACGGAAAACTAAGTTAGTCTTCACTCAAGCCTACCACCCGCTTGACTATAGGCTACGGTATATCCGCTTGAATATAGGCTCAGTCATGTTCGGAAACTTGAAACCTGGACTAACAACAAATAAATGCCGTACTTGCACATTAAAATACAATATATTTTTCTGTTCAATATAACATTTTGTGTGAAAAGCATTGCCGGTTAAAGCAGCTTCACTCAAGGAAACCATGACATATTTTTCTGTTCAACACAACATTTTGTGTGAAAAAGCATTGCCCTACCTGCCAAGCTTATACAATCTGCAGACTTTACTAGGAATAGCACCTAAATGAACGGGCGCCACAGTGCTCCGCACCTAAATTTCCAGACGCCACAGTGTGCGCGCCTATTTGACCGACGCCTAACTGTCTGCGCCTAAAAGACTTGCTCCCATGTCCATTCCTTGGAAGGCCAGTCGCCAACGGATGACATCAAAGCATTTAAACTTCTTTAGTGTGATTATTCCTTTTGTGTGCTCTTCTGTTTTAATGAAGCCCAGCTGTGCGAAAGTTGGTTCTTTGTAGTGCGATGTCTAGATAAGATATGGCCTGGGATTACAGACACTTGTCTTTGTTTTGAGCCCATGCGTCTGTCTCACCTTTGCTTCATTTCGCCTTTGAACATTGCAGACAATAATGCGAAGCAAAAAAGAGACATTCTCTTTTCGCTAACCGGTATAATTATACGATTAAATGAATAAAGTATGCAAACTAGAAGCAAATCCTGATGCTGTTATCCGACTTATTCTTTTAAGCGGTATGCGCTTAACCGATGTTTTTACTTAACATCAGATTGGATTTGGTTTGGGATTTCAGGTTTTGATTCAAATAAACGATTGATACGTTTAAGCAGTATGCTATTAACCGATTTTGTCTGTACCAGTAAACTTATGCGTTTGAGGTTAAATGCTGCATCATACAAAACATTCAATTATGACGTGGCATACGCGCACTGGCACAGTAACGCGAAGCCAGCACGCTACAACGTGAGCGGTGAAATTGTTGAGGAGTTAATTCACTTTGTAATTGCGAACCATTAGAGCGTAACATGTTTTTTTTATTTGGTCATTCTTACTTGTTTTTATTCCTTTCCGTTGTACTGTATTTTTGTTTTGCGTTATTTTTAAACGTGTGTTAGTTTGCAATAAAATATGTCTGCGGCCGGGTGTTGCAAGCTTGAGTTTCGCAAGCTTGAGTTTCGCTGATGAACGTTGAAGAAACGTTTGTCTGTTTTAACTTTTCTCAGATAAAACACGACAACATTTCTCAGTGAAACTTAATGTTGCAGCTAGTCGGGAAATGCATTTTTTTTTGTATTAGCTACTTGAAAGGAAGTATATTCATCATTTAATAAAAATGACCGAAATAAATAAAAAATGACCGAATTTTTTCAAGTCATTTCGGACAAATGACCGAAAAGTCGCAGCGAAAAAAAAAACAGTGTAAACTATTTCACCCCCTAAACACTTTGTCCCCAAAAAAGATCGAGGTAGAAAATTGAGCAGCACTGAAGTAGCTGATCAAAATTTATGAATTTTTTTTTCTATTTTTTTGCTTTTTATGAACGAACAAGCTTGTATGATATCAATGTGTTTAGGCTGCTTTGTTGCAGTTTGTCTTGTCAAAAATTACAAACATCACATTTCATGAACAGCTCTCTATTCTGTGGGCTGTGGCAGTTTTAAATGTATATCTAAGCTACGTGTCTTTGAATTAACAATGCGTCAAATATTCAAAGCAAATTAGCATTTGACTGACTTCAATAGGGTACAGCTGAAGAGCAAAGCAATCATCCCATCAATCAATCATTAATTCTTAAAAATAACCAAACCAATAACAATATTTCAATGCAGTTTTAATGATATCCACTGTATCATTTTTGTGAAGTCTTGCAAGGCCTGCTACAGTGGTGAAATGCTTTTGCCCGTGGTAAGATTTCTTTTAGGGGTTTTCTTTGCCTACCTTGCTCTTTATGACGAGCTAATGCTACAAGAGTGTTTCCCGAAAAACTATTAGCACTTTTTATAACACATCAAGGTCAATCAACATTGCAGCTGTCTTTTTGTCTTTTTTTTTCTCATTTTTTAGTCATATAAATTGTTAAAAGAAATTTCACCTACTACCTTTTTTCCAAATTTTAAAAAACTCCAATAAACCAATATGGTGTTATAATAATAATGGTGTTGCAAGCACAGTGGTGCTTTTTCGCCTTCATGATAACTTACATAGCAATATTAAATAAAAATACGAAATAGACTACCAACAAGGAAGTCATAAATAAGAGAAAAAACACCAAGAAAAACGAGTCAACACGATACTACCTAGAGCATACTGGTATATACATTATATCTTATAAAGGCACAGCATAACACTAAAAATCAAACAAAAACACCTAGGGCTGGAGATACCATAAATAAGATAAAATATAACTGTCAGTAGAGATAGGTAATAGGTATACAATACATCATACATAGTGGGCTACATAATGTACCGTATATACTGTACAAGTTACAAGATGTAGTGAATATCAACGTTAGTGGAGGCGGCCAGTACTTGCAAAATAATTATGACTACCCAAGTGGGTCAAATTTAACTTCTCTATTTCTCCAGTGGTGATCCAGTCTTGCTTTGAAGCTGTTCAAACTAGGTGCTGTAACAATTTTCTAGGGTAACTTACCGTATTCCATTCATTAACAATCCGATTCGAAAAAAAATTTCTTTGCTTTGTTGTTTTGAAGGTACTGCTTTTTAATTTAAATTTGTGACCTCGAGTATTGTAGACACCTTCATGTAAGGAAAAAAGTTCTTTTTCATTAACATCATAAAAATTTTGAAGATACTTGAAAGTTTGAATCATGTCAATGTCATTTCAGAGTCTTCTAAATGTTAGTGTTGGTAGGTCTAGTCTTTTTAGTCTTTCATTGTAAGGTAGGTCATGGAGACATGAGACAATTTTTGTGGCTTCGTCCGCGTTTTGTCGCTTCTACCTTTTTCTAGACTTCTGTTTTGTTAAGCATATAGCGTTTTTCGTTGTGATGATCAGAAATAAAAACAAACTGAAACTGAACTGAATAAGCAAAATTAACAAAACAAACCGTTGATCCACGATGTCTGTTCATGCATGACGATCGAAGCTTCCATTCTTATTTTGAAATATTTTTTGAGAAAAAAAGTTTAACAATCTATCGGGAAATACTTTACTACCTTTTCTTTAATGTGGCGTCTGAACAGAAAAATTCATCGTTCAATTTCCAGGTTGTCAATATTCTTATAATGTCAGTGAAAAACTACTAAAATATCGGTTTTTGGCATTTTGCTAAGCACGCAGATTTTCGTTTCCATTTAATGAGAAAGATAATATAATTATTTTAATGATGACATCTGTTATCTGTTTCTCAGTTCTGCACTGGCAGGAAGAGAAGACTGTCACTTCTATTTCTGTGGGGTTAACTAAAAAATAACCAACTTGGAGTTGAAACAGTGGAGACGCACTCAAACCTATTTCAGTAGAATTGTGCCGCTTTTTGCTTTGACTAAAAAGGAAACCAAACTATATCCGGGGTCTACGAAATAAAAGTTTTCTCTCTATTTCGAAAACGAGAAATTAAAATTTCTTTCTTGTTGATTACTTGATTCTATGTTCATGTGTAAAATGGTTTACCCAATCAAACGTAAACTGTGTGATGCAATTCGCAAAGTTGCCAGTTTTACAGGTTCCCAACTAAATTACCGAAGTAGTTTAAAGTCTAATGCTTTTTTATTTCGGATTGTGGCCGTGGAATGGTTAATTCGTTTGGTTTCGCTAAACTTTGAACCGACTTTCATCTTGTTACAATTTTTACTTAGATACTATTGGTTACTTTTTTGTGTTGACACTGACAGATAGTTCCAAATAAAGGCAGGTAGTGGAAAGCCAAGTTAGTGAGGCATAGGAGCCAACACATTTTAAAACACTTGTCAGAAACTTAAAGCACTTAAACCAGGGTTGCCAGATTGGCCTTTTTACGGCCAAATTTCAGAAATTTGGCCTTTTTGAAAAGTGTTTGGCCGGACAATTTTTGTTTGGCCGCTTGGCCTTTTTTAGTTTCCCGATTGGCATTTGTTTGGCCTTTTTTATTTTTGGTTTTTTATAGTTCTTTTGGTTATTCCTAGCAACAGTGAAAAGTTTTGGTGTAGCGTTTTACATCATGCCCATTTCAAAGACCTTGCTAGCTATGCTTTAACATGTCTCTGCATCCCTGTCAGTAATGCAGTAGTAGAGAGGATTTTTTCATGACTTACTGCAGTGAAAACAAAACCACGAAACAAAATGCAGACTGAGCTTTTGGAAGCGATTTTGCGAATACGAACGGACATGCTGCCGAATGGAAAATGTTGCACAAACTTTGATGCCAGTGCCATAATGATAAGGCGTTTCACATCTGATATTGTTTATGGTGAAACTAGCAGTAACGAAATGGCAGAGGCGTTAGCATTCCTAGAATAAGGAGTGTTCATTGTGGAAGGATGTTGGACATAAATGCAACAGGATGATGCTTAGCTTAATGTTATATACAGTGATGTACGCGTATACAAAAAATATTGACGCCGTCAGAGTAAACGCAAACGTTCGAAAAACCATACGCCGTATGCGTCAACGTAACTTGTAAAAAAAGTTGGCGGCGTTCGGTTGAACGCATACACTAGCGTAAACTCATTTTGTTTGCTAGGTGCCAAACATTCACACGGTATAAACCACTCGAAACAAACAAGTTTTATTTTGAATTTCCACGAAGAAACACAAGCATCTGAAAGTGCTCATCTGACATTTTGCTGTGTTTTGGTTCCAATACGTCTTTGCCTATTGAAAACATTCTTTCAACTGCAGCGCTGGAAGGTATTGGCGTGTTGTAGCGAAAAAAAGACATTAAAAAGTATGGGTTGACGCTATGCGCTCAAAAACCGCGAAAACTTTACGGCGTAGCCTCAAGCGCAAGCTATCCAAAAAAATGTGGCCGTAAGCGCTAGCGCAAACAAAAAGTATACGCCGCAAGTATGCGGCGTAAAATTTGCGGCGTATAATATACGTACAGTCGTACATATATACATATTTCAGTTGTATTGTAATTGTTTCCACACCTATCTGTTTGTATTTTATGGATTGCATTTTTTCAGGAATTTTACTACGCAATATTCTTCTTTAACAGATAACATGTAGAACAATAGAAACTGGGTAAATATTTTCTAATTTGTTGTTGAAAATAAGTGCAAAAACACCACTGATTTCAACAAAGAGAACAGAACCTCAGGTTTGGCCTTTTTTTTATAATTTGGCCTTTTTTGGGGATGCATTTGGCCTTTTTTGTTTTATCAATCTGGCAACCCTGACTTAAACCCTAACTTAACAGGGTTGTTAGTATTTTACCCGACCCAAAAAAACCCGGGTGGGTTTTTTTAATAAAACCCACTCAAAAAAACCCAAAAAAAAACATAAAAAAAACCAGAGCATCATATTTGTCCAGTTTTTATTGGAAAATTAAAAAAATTTACAAAAACACTACAAGGCACTTACAACAAACTTTAAATTAGGACTTAAGGATGTGATTGTGAAGTAATTTCCAAGAATAAACTGAAAACGCAGTGGATATTGCACAGTACACAAAAATCAAGTAATGTCACGTTGTGTATACTACACTAAAACTCATTTATGCAAGAAGGCCTTATAGTTAAATTGATGAAAGTACTACTCTACTGTAGTCTGTAGCCTATATATGATGTGAAATGCAATTTAGGAGGCTATTTACCAATTACAGATTTTGGATTCTAACGCATGGCTGTTTCAGAGCATTTGCCTAATTGGCCACGCAATCGCTCAATTGCTCATCCATTACTATATGTATATAATATATATATAAATGATAAAAAATATTTAAACATGATGGCATAAATGCTCCTTGCCTTCAAATCTAAACAAATGATGCAATAATGTGATTTCTACGTAGGCCTATACCTTTTTTTTAAATTGTGATTATTTTTGTTTTTGTAATACTGTTACTGAAAATGTTTTTACTTGTAGCCTTGTAGGCTACTATTTATTTTATTGGCTTGAACTTTTCTTGGTTGCACTAAAATTTAAACGCCCTTGCTACAAGAGTTTATTGATTTCAAAAGTTTTTCCTATTTTTAGTCACCCGGAATAAAGTTTATATTTGAATAAAACCACAGGACTTCACTTGAGGATCGCAGCAGCACATGATTTCTTTTCTTTCAATAATATTACTGAACATCAGCCTATCTTGTTTCAACGTAATTTGCCGATGCTTGACATTTGTCACATTAAGAACCGGGAAGCAGCTGACTCGATGACTGATATAGTCTTTCGCTGCTTCCTGTCTGTTGTGGTATTTAGATAGCTATGGTACTATTTTATTCGTATTGTGTATAATTGTACCGTACTATTGTCGCAACAGGCAAAATAAAAGGTTTCTCTCTCTCTCTCTCTACCACAGTAGCATCAACTTGGTACATATAGAAATCAGTGGATGATGCAACATCCAACTTGATCTTGAAACTAATGGATGATGCAACATTCAAGCAACAACAGCCCTAGTGCATTATTTTGTTGAGTTATGCAAGCATGTACTGTGAGTGAAAGGCACTTCACTCGTAAAAAGTAGTTTTGAGGTGAAATAAGCATGAATCTACCTAGTAGTTTTGAGGTAAAAATTAGTTTTGAGGTGAAATAAGCATGGAATGTTTTCATTGCAATGCCTTTAGAAAAGTTTGCTTGACTGACGCGACACCCAGCGATAGGAATTTTAGTTTGAAAGCCTCTGGGAGAATTTATTATCACATGATATACACACATTGTGAGTGCTCTAAAAGAGTGTACTACCATTAGCATTCTTCTTCTGGCTTTATTCCCACCTTAAGTGGGGTTGCTGGTGTAGATTGCAGTCTTCCACATCACTTTGCCATTAGCATCTTCTTCCTTTGCTCCCACTATTTTCATATCTTCTTTCACACAATCTCTTCATCTTCGTTTTGGCCTTCCTCCCTTTCTTTTACCAACTTTCAATTGTCTTTATCTTCCGACATAATCTTCATCTCTCTCTACCACCTGACCTAGCATTTAAGGCACGTCTCTCTCAGCTTGTCTTCTAGCTCTCCGACTTGCATTCATTCTCTGATAATTTCATTTCTTACTCTGTCCTGTCCTTCAACCCCATAGAACATCGCAACATTTTCATTTCTGCCACTTGCATTTTTCCTTCAGTGTTTTTGTCAGGGTTACTGCCTGCATCCCATACAACATTGCTGGTCTGACTATCGTTTTATAAAATTTCCCCTTCAACTTTTCTGTCACACATACCTTCTGGTATTTTCTTCCACGCTCCCCATCCTGTCGCTTGTTTTGTTCTTGTGAACTGTCAAACCAAGATATTTGAATTTTGATACTATTCAATTGTGCAAGGTAAGCGATATTCAAAGACGCCCCCAATAAGCGACAAAAATTAAATACTAAAAAGCTCAAACTGTACATTGATCATTGATTTGCACACTGCACAGCCATCATACTTAATTGTAAACAGTAAAAATATACATCTAAGTGCACACAATGTTTGCAAGGCAAGCAAAGTAGGCACACTTGTGTTCATTTGGCAACCGTGGCTACAGGTTGATTAAAGCTATGTCAGCTATTAATTTATTGTGGGAACCTTTATAATATCCTCGAACTTGGAAAGCTTTTTGCGACCATTAATTTTGCCCCATTTGCATCGCCTACTTGTAGTGGCGTTGAGCCACTTATTCAGGCCCACTGGCCCAGTCATAGAGATTACCAGGGTGAAGTTCTCCCTTGTTAAAACATTGTCTGAATTCGTTCATGCTAGTTGTTCCTGAATGTAGAGCAGTTCTTAAAATGTGTTGCTCAAGCACACAACACACTCCGATAGTCGAAACTGCCCCTCTTTATCTTGCAGTTTCTTTGTGCACAAAGTCGCGAGCATGAGGTGAAATTCAAGAGGTGTCCATCAAAAGGTGACATCCAATGTGTAGTACAACAATATGTTTTGACTAAATTTTATGTTTTTTATCAAAGTTATAGTTTTTCACATTTATTAACAATGGAAGTGCAATCTGATGACCAGTTAATGGTACTGCAATGTGCAGGAAATTAATCATCAACCTGGCACCTGTCCTGTAAGCTAGAACAGGCATAGCCTATGCAATGTGCTTGCAGGTTTCTGAAGACAGCATCAGCATTTAACCATACATTCTAATTTATATTTTATCTTTTTTATTAGGAAGATCAATTTTGATTGGACCTAGGATAGTAAGCCTAGAAATTTATTGTGTTTATGATTCCCAAAGAATAATGTCAACATAAACTAATTTTCACTTTATTTGCTAATGAAAAGTTAAAAAATTTGGTCATAGAATGGAACAGGATGATCAAACAACCCAGAAGCGAGTTTTTAAAATTATTGTCATTGGAGATTCTGATGTTGGAAAAACATGCTTGACATTCAGGTTCATGAATATTTCATAGTAACTTTACTGTTTTGGTTTTATGTAGTAAGTTTGGTATTGTTGTAACATTGACAGAGTTGCAGATAGTTGTACAATGTTGATAGATAGTTTGCACAGTGCAATAGCTGCACAAATTTTGTGCAATGTTGCAGATATTACTTAGGACTATTGCAAGGACTCGTGTTGACAACCTCCGCGTGGTGAGTCCCGGTAACTGTAAAACATTCATATTCAAAGAATTTTATATGAAGCAGTAGCATAAACAATTAATCCTCAATAGTGCATGATGCATTTGTTTAGGTTCTGTGCTGGACAGTTCCCAGGGACAACAGAGGCTACCATTGGCGTCGATTTCAGAGAACGGATCATCGACATTGATGGCGAATTAGTCAAAGTTTGTACTGTTAGAATACCTTACGTTTTTTATATTTATAATCTATTACGATTTTTTGGGTTGCTTTGCTTTTGTAATCAAAATCAATGACACAGTGTGATTGTAGCAGCAATGCTTGTACAATAAACATGTCTAAATTGTGTGACTTATTTATTGGAGCTTCTTCTTGATTCTAAGTTACTTTGAAAGCCAAACCAGAATCATTGTGATACAGTATAACATTTTTTGGTCCCGCTGTAGTTGCTTTTGAAATACGCCTTTTTCTCATGCACCGTTTTAAACAAACTAGAATACACAAAACTGCACCGTATATCATGCTGTTTGATATATTTAGCTTCAGCTTTGGGACACTGCTGGTCAAGAACGCTTTAGAAAGTCAATGGTCCCTCATTACTATCGGAATGCTCATGCAGTTGTTTTTGTTTACGATGTTACAAACGTGAGTCCTGATTTAAGCAGTTGTGTTTCTAGGTTTGATAGGAGTTTTCAGGAAACTTTTAATGCATGAAAATATTGGTAAAATATCATCATCATCACTAAGTTCCTTCCTTTCGTCAAAGGATGGAGGCAATGAAGCGCCAAGTTTCTCTGTTGTGAGATTTTTTGCAGCTTTGTAATGAAGTCCTGACTAGGCTTTAATATCATTAGTCCAATTCTTGGTGGTCTGCCCCAGTTTGCTTAGTCCAAAGTCTTGGTGGTATGATGTACTTAGAAGATAACTTAAATCAAATATAGTTATTACTATCTGAATCTTTAACAGCCTGTTTCACCTTTAACGGATCATCAGAAGGGTTTATTGCGGAAGGTCTTATTCAAATAAAAGAAAACTTACATTTTCTAAGAACGAATGTCCTACCCCAATATTACAAAGTTTTAGTTACAGACTCAGAGGAAACTTTTTTTGTCGTCAGATGGAATCTTTCAGAAACCTTACCTCCTGGATAGAGGAATGTAATGAATACACTGGAAATTCTAATATTCCTCGAATTTTAGTTGGAAACAAATGTGATGTTAAAGAAAGGGTGCAGGTAGGGCGTTGTCGTTGTGCATTAACTTTCCATCGTATTCACCGTGCTGAGCTTTGAATAATCTACTGAGTTACCAGTTGATAATAGTAAAGTCAAATTAGTCAAAATTTTCAAGATGCAAAACATAGTCTTAAGGTATATGGCAGTAGTATTCTTGTTGTTAGTACCTTCAATTTTATTCTGTAGTGGTATTGAACTTCTAGTATCATATAAGTTGAGAAAAGACTTCAACTGTGTCATGTACAGAGTGATCGACAACAAATACTTTAAAATCAGAAATGCTTAAAAAGGTTGTGCTTTTGTTTGAGCCACCATTTGTTGAAAATGTAACAGTTTGAATTATCATCACTTGAAGTGCGTTTATAAGTCCCCTTTCTTTGATCAAGTTTAGTAGTATTGCGGTCATGCTGTCATAATGCTTTTTAAGGCATTTGAAGAACTATTCGAAGAGTTAGTGAACAGCAGCCGTCATTTTCAGGTGGAAACAAATTTAGCACAAAGGTTTTCAGACGCTCACTTGATGCCCCTCTTTGAAACGTCAGCCAAGAATGACAATGACTGTGAGAACGTGGAAGCGATTTTCCTGACGTTGGCACATAAGCTCAAATCACACAAGCCAATGATGACGCAAGATTACCCCAGTATGAAACGAGCGACTGTTTTGTCTGTGGACAAAGAGGTGGTGCGCACTGGTTCTGAGAGCACGTGTGGCTGCTAACAACCACTGAAAGCTAGAGATGACATATTATAATATACATATAATTGTGATTCAATCGTGCACCAGAAGCCAATCATTTGCTGTGAATGCTACAAGTACAGTGATGTATGCACTAGCAGGTCGTTGGTCAAATCTTCCTCTTATTTACATAGGTAACTTAATAAGTTTATATTTTTGTTGTTGGCTGTCACCTTTTCACATTGGTTATTTATTATATTTTTCTGTCCCTTTGTCGAAACCAAGGCTAGGGAATGTTTATTTTGAGGTAAAGATTTCCTGGAAATTGCATGTGATGAAACAAAAAGAATGTGGGACGAAGTGCAACATCGCTTTGGCATCGCAATTTTTGACTATATATTCCTTCTCCCGACTCGGAAATCAGTTGGTTCAACGTTTGTAGACGTTGACTCTTTGCTATTTCCTTGATCTTCGATTTCAAGAACAACAAAAATTGCTTAAATTGATCACGGGCTCGCCTCTCAACCAATAGAACTACACTTTTGACAAAAAGTAGTCAATGTTTGTTAGACCTACACAATTATCTGATGGCCCTTATTATTACCGTAATACAGTGAGTCCATACAGTTTGGCCAATGACGATAATTAGTTGCACTGCCCCGACGCCTTGTGTACATACGAAAAGACATGATACCGCCATTACAGTAAGGACGATACGGGATGGTTGTTTCAAAGTAATTCATGATTAATTGCGACGTAATAATAATAGCATAACAATAACATATTTTCCAAATAATTTAAACTTCAAAATATCAACGTTACGAAAGGAAATGCTAAACCTTATCTCCTAATCGTACTCCTTGCGTATGCCACTGATCGTGTACGAAATCAGCTGTCCAGTTTTCAAACGTTCAGTCGAGGCTACGACATTGGAGATGCTATTACGCTATGGTGACTTTCTAGAGTTTGTCTTATGCAAAGGCTACTGTCTACCAGTGTTGACACCAGGGCTTTGGAGCAGGCGTAAATGTACAGTAAGTTGCTCCACCTCCGGAGCTCTCTTTTATCATAAACTAGCTCCAGCTCCCGAGCTTATTGATGCCACTGCTCCGGCTCCGAAAAATGGCATCATATGAAATAGATCGGAGCCGGAGCTATTTTTCAAACAACTGGCTCCAGCTCCACTTGAATTTCACGTAGAGCTCCAGCTCCGTTGAAAATGCACGGCTTCGGCTCCAAAGCCTTGGTTGAAACGCACGCTAAAATTTTAAGGAAGGCAAATACCTTGGTGCAGAATATTATTCAGTCTTGTGTATGACGAACAAGAAATCTGGAACTAACTTGAGTTCTGCTCCAGTGGCTGCTCACTGCTCAGTCTTGATTATAGCAACGGTTAGGTTTGAGTACCTCCATCGTTGTTTACGTTATAATGTAGTTTCTATACATCCCACATGCTACCTCTTTGTCTTAAATACAAAATTATTGTCCTTGATAAAAATAAAAAAAATACTTCGTGTTATTGAGAAAGCATGCGTATTCAGGTAGACTTCTGTAAAATAACGCAGTGTATGATATGTGCAGATTTGCAGTCTTAAACGATGAATTAATAGTTTTTTCAATTGAGTCTGTTTCTGGTAATCATTGCTGCATTGCTTGTAAAAGCTAGTTGCTCAATTGATTGAATCTAGCTCGTTGCTCAATTGATCCGTTCTTGAAAAAATATTGAGCGTTCGTTGTAGCTCACTGGTGTTGTATGCGGTTGAGCCTTGCAGTAATATCATTTTGTGGGACGTAATGCAGGATTTTCGCTTCATTTGGGATAACGAATTAATTATGGAGACGTAGAAACCTTGATTTCAAATTACGACGAGCGTCCATTGAAAGACCTGTACGTTTAAGTTTGTCGTAATATTGCTGATTACGTCAAGCGGTGCACTGACTATGGAGCCAGAAAGCGAATATAGCTATCAACTATAAAAGTAGAACTCGGTTAATCCGGATTCGATTTGACCGGCGATTCCATCCGGATTAGGCGAAGATCCGGATTAACCGATGACGGTTCTATCAAACCTGACTCATTTGTACTTCCAGTTTCATCCGGATTAGGCGAAGATCCGGATTAACCGAATCCGGATTAACCGAGTTCTACTATTACTATAGGCTAAGTTTCTTTTGTTACAACTTTATTTTTGCGTGTCTCCATTACAGTAAACTTTTCCTCGTAAAGGATGACTTTCGTAATGGTACGTTTTTGTTCACAAGTGCTCTATTATGCTTTCTAATTTATATTTATATATACTTCCTAGTTATGACGTGCAAATGTTTTTACAGTTAATTCATGCGGTTACAGCATAACAATTAGCCAAATACATTTTAAAGATTGGTCACTCAGTCTTCTAAAAATTTTCGTATTGAAATACGAAACAGCCTATACCGCAAATCAACACTGATGCCGAAGTAGCGGAGAGACTTCCGCTTGTTTCTGGATAAATCTCCAGCGACTCGGTGGATATTTTCGTTCAGCTTTCAATGTTTCGAGAATCAGAAAGTTTTCGAGAAGCATAAAGGCCAATAACTTACAAAGGAATTTATTTTCACACGAGTGAGTTCAATCACAAACAGCTAAAAATCGATTTCGATCAGCTCAGTGGTTCCCAACCTGGGGTTCGCGGACCCCTTAGGGGTCCGTGAGAAAGCATTTGGGGGTCCGTGATTACCTTGATGAATTTTGGGGAAAAAAAAACTTTGTTCTATATGCACGGATGGAGCACCAGCTATGCTCAGGAACAAATTCGGATTTGTTGTTTAGTAAAAAACGAAGCTTCTCGCGTGGTTGTTACCCATTGCTTCTTGCACAGGTACGCCTTAGCATAAAAACTTTACTAGCAAGTCTCAAAGAAATTCTGACGAATTGCGTGAAAGTCGTTAATTTCATCAAAAGCAGAGCTGTAAACCACCGTACTTTTAAAGCGCTCTGTCAAGAAGTAGGGTCAGATTACGGAGTACTTTTGTATCATTCTGAGGTACGTTGGTTATCTAGAGAAGTTTTAAAACGACTGCAGCTAAAAAATGAGGCATCAACTCTTAAAGGCAAAAGGAAGTCCCCTCTGAAAATTGTTCGAGAGTAAAAGTTTTCTATACGGCATGACCTACTTAGCCGATATTTTCGGTCATATTAACAATGTTAATCGTGGCATTCAAGGACCAGGTGTGACAATAATTGATGCAACTGAAAAAGCGTTTTTGACCAAGTTGCCGGTTTGGAAACGCAGATTGGAAGCAGGTAATTAGCCTACGCTAACTTTCCAATGTTAGAAGATCTTATCTTGATGGATGAAACTCAAAGAGAATGCACTCTTTTGATCTCTATGAGAGAAAAATTTTGCGCACACTTGAAACCCTGCAAATCTCATTTCAACGTTATTTTAATTTAGATCACCTGCCGAACGAAGTTGAAACATGGATTCGAAATCCTTTTCTTTTTGACTTGAACAACATTAGCGATGACGATCTCAGTAAAGATGACCTAATTGATTTGAGATCAAAAGAGTTATTACGCATTGAGTTTCATTCAAAAACTGTGGAAGAATTTTGGTGCTCACAACTGCAAACCTACCCATTCTTAGCAAAGCAAGCGATTATTGTTTTGTTACCATTCATAACCACTTAACATTTGCGAGGTAGGATTCTCAGCTCTTGTTACAATAAAAACAACATCGAAATCGCCTGGACAGTGGACGTTCAAGATGACATGCGTGTTGCATTGTCAAAAACTCAACCGCAGTTCAGGAAAGGCAACAACAGCCCTCTCATTAAATTTGCTTACGTTGAAAGTTTCGGCATTGCACTTTGGGTCACCTTAATATTCAAATAGCCTACTGCTGACATTTCTTGAACAATCCATTCATTTTCTTATTTGAGCAACTGTTTAACCTGATATTTGCCGCAGGAGTCACAGCGGCAATGCAACATGACACCGTCGCCTACAGTAGTTGAGTAGCATATTACAATAGTCAATAGTACTGTGATTGAACTGACTCGCGTGAAAATAAATTTCTTTGCATTAGTCAATAGTAAGTTATGTTAATTGAGTTTCAGGCAAAATTTAGGTAGGGGTCCGCAGAATTAATAATTTGTCTAAAGGGGTCCGTGACAACAAAAAGGTTGGGAACCACTGAGCTAGATCATCTTCAGTTAAGCTGTCAAAGGATATTTTATTTTCTTGGTTGCATAAAAGCCATTTTTCTTTTAGTACCCAACAGACGTCTTCACTCACCAGTCGGCGATTCAGCCGTTACCAAAATCGCAGTTGGCAAACTCTAGTGTACAGCAAGCCTTAATACTCGTGTTTTTTTCCTGCAGCCATCGTGGCCTACCGAGAGCTCCTTCTCGGCGGCCAAATCTGTGTGCTTGGAGGCCAAAATACAAATAACGATAGCACAAGTAAATAGAATTAAACTTGCAACAAGGCCAAAATGAACACGTAGTGTTGTTGAAGTCTGGGCGACGTCCTGCTGTAGAATCGTTGCACCACGCAATAGGCTAACTGCTTTATCGGGATTGTAATCCGGTATAGCGGGACCATATAACGACACTAAATTGTTTCAACTGCTCGCTGCTCAGTAAGTTGTTTCAACTGCATTACCGAATACCGCCTTTCATAAAACCTGACCATTTATACCGTTATGATGTCACCATTGAGTGTGTGAAGTCACTAACCAACAGCGGAAACATTTCTCAACTCTGATGAAGACATGTGTTTTACTCTCGGATGTCAACTAACCCAGGGCTTCTCAAACTTTTTTGTTCTGCGACCCCATTTTGAAAAATATATTTCTATGCGACCCCATTATGGGGACATCCACGTTAATGACATTAAAACGGGGTTAGTTCTTTTGTCTCAATTTGTTTTTTGTTTTTTTGGCTTACTTTATAACTCTCTTACTAAAGTAGTAAAACAATATCGAAAGGAGCATGAAAACAACAGCAATGAAACATGAAAAAAAGCAACGAATGAAAACAAGAAATAACAAACGAATAATCCGACCCTAATTAAGACTATAACAAAACAATACAAATGCACCCAATTCACGAATCACAAAAAAATCCGCTAACATGATGAAAAGTAAACAAAAACAAATCATTTAATGGGATGGATGCGGTTGATGTTTCTTGCACAAGTGATCCATTCGTGGAATGATACAAGACAAAGCAGAGCGAAGAGCATCTTCAACAGTTTCCAGAGAGGGTCGGTTTTTACACTTGATGGTGGTGAGTTTTGAGATTGCCGCTTCACATAAATATGTTGTGCAAAAGAGCAAGAGTTTGTCAAGGGCTAGGTCAGAAAGGTTTGAGTATTCATTCCTTGTGCTTATCCAAAAACCACATAAAGTCTGTTTTGAATAAAGTCTGTTTATGACGCGAGCGGTAAGGTTACTTTTGTTCAGCACGTTACAGCAATGACAGCGTAACAATGCATCAATTGTTACGATTGGTTGTATTTTATCGTTCGACATTTCACACCGACGGTTGCGGTCAATTGACATCATGGCAAGGCTACAGCCTACAGGCACTAGACCAGGGGTGGGCAAAGTTGTTCAAAGAAAGAGCCGCTCGCGAATAAACCATAAACACCAGCGAGCCGCAAAATCAGTTGACATAACAGCAATAAAAACACAATGATTGTTTATCCACATGAGTTATGTACTTGACTCACTAATCTCTGAAAATTTGGACGATAAGTTGTTAATGCTGTGCGAATTAATTCTTCCATTTGTCAAAGTTGCACGATGTTTTGATTTTACAAAGTCATAAATTCTTGTAAAAATGAATAAGTAAGTTCTGGTACTACTTCTAAGCTTCAACTAATAGTGTGGTAATATTATTTATTATTATATTTAAGTATAAGTTTATAAGTTTAGTTGAATTTTACGGCTGTCTGACTACCTGATGAAATTTCTATCTATCTAATTTATCTAGTTTGGCTATCTGACTCCATGAACTGATTTCCACACAATTGTTATTCGAATTATAATTTTAAGTTATCAGAAGGTGTTCATATAATGTTGTAGGTCTTTAACACAATTTGAATTTAAACAGTACAGAATAATGAAATTACAGGATAGTGAAACATTATCACGAGTTATTACATTTTAATTAAACAATCAATTTAATGTTTTTCTGAGAGCTGAACTAGTCTAACTGAGCTCGTTTGATGTGAGCTGGTTTTGTGTGATAGAGCTGGTTTCGTGTGAGCTCGTTGTCTAATTGAGCTGGTTTGATATGTTAGAGCTATGGTCAAAGGACGAACAAACCATTTTATTTTGTGTTCCCTTTTTCTTATTTACTTCGGGAGCAGTTTAAATGGAAAATTACAGAAACTTTAGTAAAAGGCAGGAAAACTTATATGTTGAAATAATGAATCGCTACAGAGGCCCCCCCAAATTTGGGCTAAATTGGAACCAAGGGTACCAAGTTTAGCTCAAATTTAAGGAGTTAAAAACGCTAACACAATTTTAACAGACATAGTATGAAATAGGTATGTTTAGTGTTTATGGTAATAATGTGGTGTTATGTTTGTGATATCGTGTCGCGACGTGATCCTGCGTTGTTCCACCGCCTTCCGCAAAGGAATGTCTGAGTTTGTGCTGTGTTGAAGAGTCCACCTCGTAGAAACATTAATTGTTTTCTAAGCGCCGTTGAAAACCGTAGCAGGCATTCATTGTTTGTCTGACTTTTTCTGTTGCAAAGCAGACCATGCCGATTGACTTGATACAAATGTAGCCTTGTCTTGCTTTTTGCTTGCTAGAGATCATCGCAGTTGGAGATCATTGACGTAGTCGTAGCATTTAATTGTTGGCATTTGGCTTTTTGTATTCCTTGAGAGGCGCTAGAGAGTCGAGTGCAGGTGGCTCTGGAGCATTTTTTTTTCGTTTCAGGCGGCAGTACGCATAATCACGTCCTTCTGGTGTTCATGAATGTGATGTAAGATTTCTGAAAAAGGCAAAGCAAATTGATTACAAGTTCAACTTTAAAATATTGAGCGACTTGGTTTATAAGTCGACCTGTACAACATGTAAAGATACGATTTGAAAGGCGAACAAAACTAATTAAAACAAAAGAACATAGGCATCGACAGGTCTAACTACCATTCACAAAATCGTAAATGTTGATAAGTCTGAACAGTCGTTCAGCAACTGCAAACAAAACACAGAAATAAAAAAAAGATACAGTAGGCTACATGATTCAACACCATGCGGTTGTTTCATGCAGTATGTAAACTAATGTTTCGTGGGCATATGCATGCTTGCCCAACATAGGTTAAATAGGTTAGTAACATGCCATGCCAACCGTTAGATGCGCGCATTTGCATGCCACTCGCAGTCATATTCAACCATACACAATAAACAAAAACGCTTAGCAGACAACCTATAAAGAGAGAAAGGTTGAAATTGACAACCACTGGATCTGCATTGGAAAAGATGCAGACAGTGGAGAAAAAGACAACGATTTCGTATTAATGCAATATATGCATTTTTCTTGCGATGAAGCTATATAACCTACAGTGTATAGGCAAGAGCTTTTGAAAAGCAGGTTGGCCATCTTATATAGCCAGACATCGAAGAGCTGCCAAAGTGGCTGAGGTGCACCTCATTCCAAAGTACTTGAAATGGCTATACTGGAAGAAGCTGCAACTTTCCTGCAAGGAACTGCATGGTTGATTAAACAGTCACATGTATTTAGAACAAACAAAAATAACCTAATTCTGCGATTACTGCAGACTGTAAAATAAACAAATGGACGAATGTTGGAGTGGACAATCCTTACGACCATTCGTCTTAGCACAACAGCTTGGCGCTGTTAAAAAGACACAAAAAATACAGTATAAAGTTACATAATTACAATATTAAAATACAACGTAAACGCACGGTTTTGCAGCATGAGCTGCCACGATAGACATATGATATGTTAAACAACGGTAATTAAACGTTGCGGGCGGTTCACTGTTCGACCCGATTTCGACACAAATGGGAGAAATTCCACTGGTTGATGAGACTCTCTGATGGGGGACTCTTGGGCCGATGACGTCACTGATTGATGAGGTTGTTGTTTAGCTACATTTCCGGGGTTCGACGGTCCATCACTGTTGTTCACAGCGTGTGACATCATTTCAGGCGATAATAGTGCTGACTCTGTTTGTGCTTGCTTGATCGATTGCTCTACAAACGGTTTGAGACGATGAATAGAGACCGTGTCTGTTTTATCTCCACGTTGGATTAGGAAGTGATTAGAACGACGTTCAATCACTTGATATGGGCCATCATATCTTAGATCTAAAGGGCGTCTTTGTTCGGATTTAATTAAAACTTTGTGGACAGTCGCCAACAGGGGGTCAACGTAGGGCATGGAAGTGGGTTGTTGTCTAGTCTGTGTTGGAGACAAACTGTAAAAATGGTGTGCAAGTCTGGAAGCCAATTCAGTGGGATTAATGTCAGCACTTTGAAAAATAGCGGAAAATTCATTCGGTAAACGTGTGGTTTGTCCAAATAGCATATCGTTGGGGGTACAATCTAAATCTTCCTTTACAGTGTTTCTCAGTGAAAGTAACGTGATTGGCAAATTTTCTGACCACTTTTCTGGGTGGTTTTGCATACGCAATGAATCTTTTAGCACGCGGTGAAAACGCTCGACCAAACCGTTGCATTGTGGGCGATAAGAACACGTAGTTTGATGCTTGGTATTTAACATTGTCATAAGATCTCGCCACTTCTTAGATAAAAAGACGCTGCCTCTGTCAGAAAGCACTGAAACAGGGGATCCAAAATATTGGACCCAGCTATTCAAAAATGCATGGCAAACAGTCTCTGCAGTGACATTTGGCATGGGATAAGCAGTGAAATAACGTGTATATCGATCTATAACGGTGAACAAGTAGCGATTATGATCTGACTCAGGCAGTGGACCAACAATGTCTACAGATATGTTATGAAAGCGGTTTGTAGGAAGATCGAACTTTTGTGGTGCCGGATGAGAATGTCGCCATACCTTACCTTTCTGACATTGTGGGCAAGATTTGACCCATTCTTTAACTTGCTTCTTCATTCCTGGCCAAACAACTTTTTGTTGAAGTTGTTTGAGGGTAGACACTTTACCGCCATGTGATAATGAATGAAAATGGTTAAAAACAGTGTCACGAAATGACACAGGTACAATAGGGCGAATGGCGATTGTTGAAGTATCACACAGTATGGTTACGTTGGAATTATGTATCGGAAACTCTTCTATTTGAAGAGACGAGTCACTACTATTGAGCAACTTGATAATTTCAGCGTCGTGGCGCTGAGCATTTGCCATCTCAGCATAATCAAACCCTTGTACGTATTGTACATTATTGATGTCTATACGCGACAGGGTGTCTGCAACGCTGTTGTTTTTGCCGTCGATGTGCCGTAAGTCATTGGTAAACTCGCTGATGAAGGATAACTGACGTGCTCGGCGTGGGATGAGAGATTGATGCTGGGAATGAAAACGTGCAACAAGTGGCTTATGATCGGTGAAAATGGTGACGTCACGAAGTTCCAAATAATGCCTGAATTTTTTTACGGAATCGAATATAGCAAATAACTCTTTGTCAAAGGTGGGCTTTTTAGTTTGACACAAGTCGAATTTTTTTGAGTGGTAAGCAAGTGGTTGTAGCTCACCGTTGATGTCTTGAAAAAGACAACTCCCAATCGCAAAATCGCTCGCATCAGTTTGTAAAATCAGTCGTGCCCCCGCTTGAGGGAAATTGAGCTTGGTAGCATCAGCCGCGATGCGCTTGCTGTCTTGGAATGCTTTAATAGATACGGCATCCCATGAAATTTTTCTGATTTTACTGAACTGTTTCGTTAAAAATTTTGTCAATGGAGCAAGGCATTCTGCTAATTTGGGTATGTGGGCATGATAATAATTGATCAATCCTAAATAACCTCGAAGTTGTTTGATGGATTTCGGTAAGGGAAACTTGTTTATAGCATCAATTTTCTCACTCAGTGGATAAATGCCGCCTGGTGTTATTTTATGACCCAAAAATTGAATTTCAGACTCGCCTAGGACACATTTGCTTTGATTCAGGGTAACACCATACTTGCTCAGCCGAACGAAAAGTTCACGCAAATGATGAGCGTGTTCTTGTTTAGACTTCGAGAACACAATAATGTCGTCTAAATAGGCCATACAGTGGGGTAGAGGTTGAACAATGAAATCCATGAAACGTTGAAAAGTAGCCGAAGCATTTTTTAAACCCATGCACATCACTTTAAATTGATGCAACCCTAAAGGTGAAATCATGGCAGTGTACTTTTTACTTTCTTCGTCGAGTGGGATCTGCCAGTAACCCTTGGAAAAGTCTAATTTAGAAAAATAGTTTGAACCTCCAAGACGGTGAAGTAGATTTTCTATTTTTGGAATAGGGTAGCGATCGGGGACAGTTTGCCTGTTTAAATTGCGTAGATCACAGCATAATCTGTAAGGATCAGCGCTACCGGCTGGTTTAGCAACGAGGTGAAGTGCACTGCTATAGTTTGATTCACTTACCTCCAGTACTCCATCTGTAATCCATTTGTTGATTTCTGACTTCACCCAATTGTACTTTTCCGGCGGTAGCGGTCGACACTTCGCAAAGCATGGATATCCCGACGTCACAATTTTATGCTTCACCGGAACTCGTGCGGCATATTCAGCGGTTCGTGGTGCTGTCAGCTCGGGGAACTTGTCCAATATTGCTGAAAACTCGTTGTACTTTGTCAGTGATATAGGTGCGATACTAGCTTGTTTGCGTAAATGTTGCAGTGCGTGACGTTGTTTCGTGGTTTCATCAATAATGCATTTATTCTTCGGGTTAATTGACAAATTGAAATGCTGTAAAAAATCTAGACCAATAATATTTTGTTTTACATCGGCGATTATAAATGTCCAAGTCTTTATTTGATCGTACCCAATTTTGATCTCCATGGTACGTCTGCCGTAAGTCGGTATTTTAGTATTATTGGCTGCATACAAGATGTCGTTGGAAAATGAAATAGAATTTTTTTCTAATCGAGTAGGTTGCACGCAGCTCACAGCAGCACCGGTGTCGCAAAGAAATAGCTGTTGGGAATTTAGATCTTCAAGAAATAGCATGTTGTTATTGAAACCTGGCCCTAAGTGTGATATACCTACCTTAGGGCCGACACCTCGTTTTTTGGCTTCTGTCTGTTATTTTGCGTTGAATGGGGGTTGTTAGGCCGTGCTGTGTTCCATGAGCATGGCCATTGACACTTAAAGGCGGCGTGGCCAAACCTTTGATGATAAAAGCAAGTTGTTTGTTGTTTTTGGGGAACGTTGGGTCGGGGCGCCTGAAATGATGTGCGATGTCGGTTTGAGAAGGAGTTAACAGGTTGACGGCTTCGGTCAGACTGAAGATTAGACACACTTGCCGACAAGTGTTCCATTTGATGTTGTAAGCGATCAATCTGTTGCATTAGTTGGGCATTGGGATTTTGTTCTGTGGTATGCTGCACTGCGTTTACTGTGGCATGGGAAACGTTTGTTAGTTTTGACATTTGATCGGCAGCTTTTGCTAATTCGTTTAATGACATTTCGAGGTTGCCAGCCAAAACAAGTTTGATTTGATTCGGGAGTTTATTTACAAACAATTCCCGAATTAATTCCGTCGATGCGACATTTTGAGGAAGTTTTGCTCGCATCTCGGCCAGCACTTCGGAGGGCAGTCGATCGCCGATTTCAGACAGTGACATGACGTCAGCGATACGTTCGTTCAACGTCGGTTCGAAACGCTGAAGTAAGCGTTCCTTTAATTTATCATAGTCTGCCCCGGCGCTGATTAAGTCTTGTATGTTTACAATAATATCGTAAGGCAGACACGATACAAGTTTGTCTGTTTTCAGACGTTGGCAATCAATCTGATAAGTTATGAATCTATTTTCTAAGATGGTGAACCACAACCTGGGGGTATCTCGCCAAAAGGTGTCGCAAAACTTTTCGCCAGGAGAGATATTAATTTTAGTAGAGGGTTCGCGATATTCGCTTTCGGGTCGAGATTTTCTTGGGGCCATAATATTGATTATATAAGGTTAAAACTACAATTAAATTGTGAGATCTACAACAAGAGATATTGCTGCGATCGTAATACAAAAATAAGGAATACAAGTACTTACCAATACTCTGTTTTAAAACCTACTGACGTGCGGGGTCACCAATGTGGTAATATTATTTATTATTATATTTAAGTATAAGTTTATAAGTTTAGTTGAATTTTACGGCTGTCTGACTACCTGATGAAATTTCTATCTATCTAATTTATCTAGTTTGGCTATCTGACTCCATGAACTGATTTCCACACAATTGTTATTCGAATTATAATTTTAAGTTATCAGAAGGTGTTCATATAATGTTGTAGGTCTTTAACACAATTTGAATTTAAACAGTACAGAATAATGAAATTACAGGATAGTGAAACATTATCACGAGTTATTACATTTTAATTAAACAATCAATTTAATGTTTTTCTGAGAGCTGAACTAGTCTAACTGAGCTCGTTTGATGTGAGCTGGTTTTGTGTGATAGAGCTGGTTTCGTGTGAGCTCGTTGTCTAATTGAGCTGGTTTGATATGTTAGAGCTATGGTCAAAGGACGAACAAACCATTTTATTTTGTGTTTCCTTTTTCTTATTTACTTCGGGAGCAGTTTAAATGGAAAATTACAGAAACTTTAGTAAAAGGCAGGAAAACTTATATGTTGAAATAATGAATCGCTACAATAGCGACTTTACTAAACTTCCAATTGTTGCTGACTGAACTCAAAATGAGCCAGGAGAAGCACAATGTTGTTTTTGCAAAGTCACAATTTCATTGTTTAACAGTGGCTACAGTAAAAGAGAGACTCTTGTTTGATCTTTGTGTTGTATTGGCCGCAAATTAGATTTTGAAAACAGTGTAGGCTAAGTCACAAATTTTAATTGATACCAACCGATTTTTGCGCCCCTATCAATGTGGCGCCCATGGCTCGAGCCCTACCTGCTATACCCTATAGGTACGCCACTGCTTGTTTGACAGTCCGAGATACATTTATAAATTATAATCTTAATTTTTTTTGTAATATTACGATTCAATGCAAGAGCCACAAAATTTATGCTGAAGAGCCGCATGCGGCTCGCGAGCCGCAGTTTGCCCACCGTTGCACTAGACTAAATTAAACTATTTCATTACGACCCCAAAATTTCATTACGCGACCCCATTTGGGGTCGCGACCCATAGTTTGAGAAGCCCTGATTCTAACCTACCCAGACAACAATTATTCAGTTAATTAAAGTCCCTGCTCCGAACGACGTAGCAAAATAAAGGGAAGACATTTTGCAAGCAGCGCTAACTGGATTAAACGACTGACCGTTCGTGGTGAAGGTGATGGCTTAAAGTGACGTTATAAACGAACAAAAGACGTCTGGGGACCAATAAAGGGTGCTGTTACATGCGAATTGACGTTATAGGCGATGCTGTTGTAGCCGAACTACAATGTACGTAAAAGATAGGAATTCTGCCGGGACCGATCGAAATGTGACGTAATAGGCGAATTGACGTTATAAACGAAGCCGTTATAGGCGAATTCTACTGTAGCCTATTTGCTAAACATTGCCCAAATTATTTTGTGTATGAAATCCCGAATTGCAGCATACGATCGTCTTTAAATAATATTGTCGTTTCTGGCGGAATTAAACACCATGTCTAACTGAAACATTGAAGAGAGTGCAAAAACATTGCTTCACAATTATCCAGATGATCTAGATTCTACAAGAATCACTGCCTGGAGAGATGATTCATTTTTCTTCACTGCTAAAACAACACCATTTTAACAGCGAATGCAGGAAAGAAACTCAAATGTTTAGGTTTATCAATGAAAATGAGTTTATGTATGCATTTCCTAACGTATCTGTTGTAGCCTACTAAGAATGTATCTTTGTCTGATGATATCTAATTGTTCAGGTGAGCGCTTATTTTCAGTGCTTAAAAGAGTAAAGAATCAACTGCGTTCATCCATGGGCCAGAAAAGGTTGCATTCCTTAGCTCTACTCTGCATTGAAAACAAAATTTTGGAAAAAAATAGACACCCATGATGTTAATACCAGCTTTGTTTAAATCTGTAGGGACCCGAATGAATTTCCATTGTTTTTAGCTCTCTACAAAACGTAATTCTCACATAACATTTACGTTTCTTAAAAACTCACTGAACCCAACAGTGAGAATAAATAGGCTAGTTGCGTTTCTTAAGAAAACTCAGTTGTTGTGCACCGAGATAATATTGATGGATCATTTTTTACTCAAATAACCTACCACCCGCAGCTTTCTCAAGTGAGTCTGTTAAAATGGCCATTTATTGCTTATTCAGTATATCCGCGATTCACCTCTGCAATGGAATCTCACTAGCAGGAGTTCAACCTAGTTTGTAAACATTGTTGGAATTCGCCAATTTTAAATTACGAAACTGTTTCTTTTTCCTTTTTCCGAAAGTGCTTTATATAGCCTACCTCTGCACAAAACAATTTTGACTCATAATATAATATAAGATTTACTCATAAAATTTAATTTTAACAGAGACTCTTAATATTACTGGAAATTAACTGAGACTCACAATCTTAACAGAGACTCAAACAGAGACTCATAATATTACTGAAAATTAACAGAGAACTCGAACTCACGAATAAAAGAACTTGAGACTCATTGTGTTATCTCTACGCCATCGAAGCTTTGTTACGCCAGCAGCGGTTCTGCTGTTATCAGGGGTTATAAACATTTAATATAAAAAAAACCTAGAACCCCTGCATTTCATATAAATAAAACCTCGAACCCCTGCATTGGTGCCTTCCGAGTGTTGCCTTGGCAAGAAAGAATTAAGAAGAACAAGAAATTCAACCACAAAGGAGTATTAGTTTAAAGTCAACTTCAAGCCGAAGATCGACAATCAAAGACTTTACGCAATACAACAACGTTCCATTCCAACATTCCATCAAAGAAATCAACTAACGGCAAGTGCTTATTTTAATTTTGTTTTTAATTTACCAATCGCCTTTCATCAAAAACCCAATTTTCAAATGGAAGCGTTAATGTTTTATCTCTTATTGCTAAATATTTTCTCATTTACAACGCTATTAGACGTTGTAGAAACTGTGTTGATAATTAACTTGTACGCTTGTCTCTCATACATTCCTGCATACTGGATTTTAACTGCTAAGCAAAAAGCGCTTTTGCCTAATTCACAGAAACAACGTTATTTTACATCGATGATCGTTGATAGAGACAAATGCCTGTAATTCAAAAGGAACGCATAATTTTTGTTGACGACTTTAGATTTCGAATCACAATGCACTGGCAAAATGGCTTGTTGTTGTTGGAATGAATGAACGCGTAGTATTTTTGTTAACAGCCTTTTGGAAAGCATTATCAATTGCAAATTGGTACGCGTTAAATTCTCTCGTATTTTCTCTCATTTATCTTTATTCCCTGTTCTACAAAATTTCGGCATAGTTCTTACTATAAATAAATCTCTATTTTTTCTAAATATATACAAAATTGCGCTGGCGCATTTTGTTGATGAGAGACAAAATTTCTGACGTAATAACGCTTTTTTTGATAGCACTGATTTCTACAAGCTACTATGCTTGAACATTTTCGTTTATTGTCTGAGCAGCGTGGCTAATGGAGCAATCAAGCCCCCACGCAATCTTGTCTGAGCAGCGTGGCTAATGGAGCAATCAAGCCCCCACGCAATCTTGTCTGGGCAACGTGGCTAATGGAGTCCAAACTTGGCCCCCACGTACCCTTTCAAAGCATGTGGCTAATGGTACCTAAATGTGGTCCCCACATAGCTATTTTTTACTTTTTATCGAGGTCAACCTGGCATGTTGAAGGGCATGTTTTGACATAGCCTGAGAAATAGCACAGTCTATTCTCATTTGTAAAACAACATTGCTTAGGCCCTCAATCGCATCGCGATACTGCAAATAGCAGATTTTTTACAGCTCCAGCTAAATCGCTGGCTGCATTTTTGTTGAAGTTTTTTGCAACTTCATAAACGGAGTTCAACTTCAGCACAGTTGCTATCCTTCAGTTGTGGTCAGACATTTTGGTTCTCGTCAATCGATCGCGTTAGCCAAATGCGTGTGTGTTTTTTTCTCTCTTCGTTTCAATACTCTACCTCTACATTCTTTCAACGTTATCTTGCGACCTTTTATATGTTTCTTTACCTTTTTCTACATCCCAGACGGTATTTCTAAATTATCTCTAATTCGCCACCAATAATTAGACTGTTTTTTTTTCGGAATAAGAAGTCCTGTAGTGAGTGGCTGCTGTTATTGTTAATTGCTCTTGCGTGAATTAATTCGCTTTGCATTGTTTTGATGTCGTTTTTATATACTGTTTTAGCTACAACACACTATTTCTGCACCTTGTATTTTTATTCCTTTCAGGAGAAATCAACAGAGCATATTAACTGGCAGTGACGCACAAAGCCTGGTTCGATTCGGAAAGCTCGAAGTGAGAAACGCGAAGCCTAATCATATCGAACTCTGAAGTATAAAGACATTATCCGAATCAAGCCAGAGACTTAAAGACGAACACACGCCATGCTCGCATGATTTCTCTTTAAAACAAAAAATATATACATAAAAAAACATAGCAGGTCAAGGCTTGCTTGCGCCAGACTTTCATCCCATGAAACTTGCGATTATTTTTAACACGCTTCTATAATTTTGTGCCTTTGTTTGCTTATCATTTAACGCCATTTCTTCATGCTTTTTAAAAGGATTTTTTAATCCGATTTTTATGACCTGCATAACCACATTATTGCATCAATTATCGTGTTTATTTTTTTAATTTTACTTTCACCTTTTTGTTAATTTTAAGACGTGTGTTCTTCGATCCCACGGTCTTAAAATTTGCAGGGAGTGATTGTAGGGACCCGAATGAATTTCCATTGTTTTTAGCTCTCTACAAAACGTAATTCTCACATAACATTTACGTTTCTTAAAAACTCACTGAACCCAACAGTGAGAATAAATAGGCTAGTTGCGTTTCTTAAGAAAACTCAGTTGTTGTGCACCGAGATAATATTGATGGATCATTTTTTACTCAAATAACCTACCACCCGCAGCTTTCTCAAGTGAGTCTGTTAAAATGGCCATTTATTGCTTATTCAGTATATCCGCGATTCACCTCTGCAATGGAATCTCACTAGCAGGAGTTCAACCTAGTTTGTAAACATTGTTGGAATTCGCCAATTTTAAATTACGAAACTGTTTCTTTTTCCTTTTTCCGAAAGTGCTTTATATAGCCTACCTCTGCACAAAACAATTTTGACTCATAATATAATATAAGATTTACTCATAAAATTTAATTTTAACAGAGACTCTTAATATTACTGGAAATTAACTGAGACTCATAGTATAAGACTCAGACAGAGACTCATAATATTACTGAAAATTAACAGAGAACTCGAACTCACGAATAAAAGAACTTGAGACTCATTGTGTTATCTCTACGCCATCGAAGCTTTGTTACGCCAGCAGCGGTTCTGCTGTCAACAGGGGTTATAAACATTTAATATAAATAAAACCGAGAACCCCTGCAAATCCAGAAAACATGTCATTTGAATGTGTTCAATAAGTAAATACTGTAGTTCGGGTATAATTTTTGTTATTTCATTTTAATTGTGATTGGTACAATAAGGGGAATGAAATATAATATAGGCCTCAGATTACCATATAGCCCCAGGTCCATCAAAACCTTAATCCGGCCCTGTGTGTAATAGGCTAGCTATTTCTTTCGTTCCATTAGGACAACGTACACTGCGATTACAATGCAACACAACAAGAAACAGCGGACGTAGTTGTCGAGTCAGCTGCTTCTATTATGTCGTCAACTGTCTTGCCGAGACAGAGCAATTGTTTTCTGGAGCGGAGAGAGAGAAAACTTTTATTTCGTCTGTTGCAACAATATAGCACGGTGCAATTATACACAACATGAATAGAATAGCACCATAGCCATCTAGGTAACCACAACAGACAGAAAGCAGCGAAAGACTATATCTGTCATCGAGTCAGCTGCTTCCCTGTTCTTAATGTGACAAATGTCAAGCATCGGTAAATTGCGTTTTAGTTATTTTTCCAGTTTCCCTTTTGTTAGTTTGCCGTTCACTACGTGTTTGCGCCAACAATTAAAAATAAAATTGAAAAAAAATTAAAAAAATTACAAGTTTCCTGAACTTTTTACTTTGAGTCTTCATAGGCAAGTTAAAAAATGACTTGTGATGTTACAGAAGACCCCCGCAAGATAAAAAATTAAGGAAACCGGTTCAGCGTGACCGCACGACTTGTAGAAAAAAAACAAAGATACAATTGAGCGCAATAACATACAGGCCTAAGGTGATTAGTGAATAATAGCCTATCTGTAATTGATGTACAGTACTACTTTTTATTCAGACAAACTTTAATCATTTAATTTCAGTTTAAAACGGCGGTATTAAAACAAATGAATTAGGTTAAAATGCTACGCAATTAAACATACGCAGCTTTGAAAACAAAATGTGGTCTGTTGCAGTTAATGCATCAAGTAGCCTAATTAAGACATCAATTAGACCTACTGTAACATGGGGAAACAAAAATAGAAAAAAAAACAAGAGAAGGAACAGCTCGAAAGGTCAAATTTTCAAAAATATTATTGTTGCGTCATAAAATATGAAACTTATGCAAATACTGTATTATAAAATCAGTCAGATCATGGCCACCTAAAGATACGGCCTGATTTGTCACATTTTGCAGAAATTTCCAGGTTTTTCTAACTTTGGGCAAACGTTTAAATAAATTTTCTAAAAATTAGATTTTTACGCTTTCTTTATTCTTTTCCCCAGATGACACAATAGGATTTAACATCTTCACATGTTGAAAAACAAAGAAAATTTGATTTCGAAGATTTTAGTCAGACTGTTAATTTTCAATAACAGTCTGATTTTGCGTTTTTCAACTTAGTTTTTCTCATTTGCTACTGCTTCCCCAAGGCAACAAAAAAGTTTTATGTCATTAGGAAACCGCAAAAAGTAAAAACATCTCAAAAAATGTCAGTCAAGCACTAGCAGTAGCTGTAATCAAAATCTGCAAAATGTGACAAATCAGGGCGCATCTCCAGGTGGCCATGGTCAGACCAAGCTGATTACATTCCTCTAAATTCAAAATTGCGCAGAACTACAAACTATTGGCCAACAAAAGAAAATTAAACAAAAACGGGGTTGTAACATACAGTACAATGAACAGTCCAGATTCAATTCTTTAAAAATTTGATTTGGTAACCATAAACACCATTCTTTTGAGTCGATGATTGCAGCACCAAGCCTGGGTAGGGTTTGAACTTGGTTGAGTGAAAATGAAGGTTGGGTGGAATATAAAAAGGCCAAAAACATTTCTTGTGACTTCTCTTTACTTTGTCTTCAAAATTCAATAATAAAAGTGGCTATCTATGAGCGATCCAACTCAGAATATGCAAATAACAATGGCTGTCGAATTCACTGGTAGGCCTTTATACTGTAGCTACTAGCTAGGCTAAATCAAGGTTTCTTTGAATTGTCCCTTCTCCGCTAGATCTTTATCGATTTTGAAAGTTTTTCGACTAAAATGACCACAATTAATTTCTTTTCTCAATTTGTACAAATCTAGCTATTCTCCACTCTTCAGGCCTACATTTTTCTTGATTCCAACTTATATATTTAGACCTGGAGAGCAAAAACTTTGCTGTTCACTTTAAAAAAACGCGGGAAAAAGAAAAAAAAAGAGTCGAGACGTTTTCACAACGCAGTCGTTATACTGTATCAGCAAAACAAGAATCGTAATGGATTTATTTTGAATTGGCTAACCAGCACATAATAGTAATAAAACATGGCATAGCTCAAAAACTGACTGCTTAATGCAACCGTTGATGTCACAAAGTTTTATAGTGAAGTCACACCTTTTCGAAGTCATTCTCAAAAATCAATCGCCTACGACAATGCATCAAAGTTATTTAACAATTTCATTTATTTCTCTATGATTTCGTCCGCGTCTTCCCAGAAGATATATTGCAAGCCCAACTACAAATATCGCACCATACACCTTGCTCAGTAATGTCTTCAAGTAAACAAGACCACTCGACATCTCATTCCCATTTTCGCTGGATGATAAATCTGGAAAAAATAGTGCTCCTTTTAGTGGCAGAAAATGCGGTAAGCACATTAAATCAAGCATGGCTCGATGTGCAACTAAGAACTAGAAGGTGGTTGCTAAGATAAGCCATACGTTACAACAGCCACTCTGATATTGGCAGACGTTACTAACCGTTTTCATCCATCTGTTGGCCAAACTGTTTGTCAGACTCTTCGTGTGATTTTTGCTTATGCTGAACCTCTACAGTAAAATAGGAGACAAATTAAATCTTTCGTAAATTCTATTAACTTGTTAAAAAAACAAATTAAAGGTTTTTTTTCTACAGTCTAATCCTTCAAAACATTAGGCCCGGCTAACACTTACAACAGTACCGTATTTCAATAAAAGTTAAACTAAGTTATAATCAATCATATAACTGATTGAAATATTGTTGTGAGTGTTAGCTAAATGTTTTGAAGGTTTGGACTGTAGAATAAAACTAATGATTGCTTCTGTATTTGGTAGACTGCCCAATGCCCATTTGAGGAAGTGTCTTAGTACCCGATCGCCGTTTCCAGATAGTTTTTTACCACTTTTGATATACTAATTTGTTGCACTGTATACCGAGCAAACATAATTTTGAAATTTTTGAAGTTATTTTACATGGCATGAAAGCTTAAACTGAAAAACGTTATGTCTGCACACCATTTGTTTATAGAACATCACAAAATAAGGCAGTAACATTGTGCAAAATGTGATACAAAGTTCAATAATACAAGATAAACTGCACTAATCTTTTTTGCTTGTGTTATGAGAGAAGTAAATGATTCCAATGACAACCAATTTTCAGTAAAACTAATTTATATAATATAACTAATTTATATTATAACTTGTGCAACACTGTTATATCTTGACTATTTTCCAAAGACCACCTGCACGGTACTGAGAATAAACATGTATTTTTAGTAGGAGTTATTCTTTCAACATATTGTTGCTCACATGCAAGAATGTTTATAATATAATTATATATAAAACTTGAACATACATACCAGAATTATTTTCCCGCAACACATACTCCCCAGAAGAGAATCTATTCACATGTGAAGATCTACCAAAAATTTTCATATCATATTCAGTTCGTCTTTTTTTATTGTGCAGCACTTCATATGCCTTTCTGATCTAAACAATTGTAGAAAAGATAGCAAAATTAAAGCATTCATTCAATGTAAAAATGACGGATTTGTTGAGAAGCGACCCTGGCGCCAGCACTACCTCCGGACTACTCATTGTAGAACAGCGAGCATTGTGTTTCGCTAACCATACCGGACCGGTGTAGCCTCCACACTAGCCATTAACACTTTTCCAAAAACATGTGTTTCTCGGCATTCAAGTGTAGCAAGAATTGACAGCAATAGACACGTGTTTTGCCCATGAGGCTGGCCTCGTGTCTATTGCTGTCAAGTCTTGCTACACGCGACTGCCGAGAAACACATACGCATTTGGTCAGTTTTTATATTCACATTTGAGGCACAGTAACAATCAACAGAATTGTTAGCTACGAGCAAAGCCCTGAAAATGTTTCAAAGTAGTTTCTGTTGGCAGCATTTTTTAATAATGGTTTTTATGTACTGGTATTTCAATAGTTTAACCACAGACAGTCTGATAAGAGAAAATTGCTATGAAAAACTTTTCTCAACAGTTCCAACAATACCTGTAAAAAATCATTTATGTCATAATCTTTGTTCGGGTTGTGTGACTTGTCCGGATGGTGCAACTTGCTTAATTCAAGGAATGCTGATTTAATTTCCTCTTGAGAAGCAGACTGCTTTAATCCCAATATTTCATAGTGATTGTTATGCAAAGAAAAATTAGATATAAAGTTTTTACAAAAGTTCTGCGTTGAGTCAACTGCATGGACTGGTAGCAATACAGAAAAGGAAACATCACTTTTTAGAGTTCCCAAAGTCCTGTTGTTAGGTGGAAAATTGGAAAACAACACTGTGTGTGCATATTTCCAGTTACACTTATAGTGATGAAACGTTTTATGCAACATACTGTGATGAAATAATCCACACCTCATTTTCATAATTCCAGTACTAACGTAATTGGAGGTTAATTTAAGAACTACTCAATCAGAAAAATAGTTTACTAAACACTCTTAATCAAAAAGGACTAAATGATCATAGTTCATGTTAACCTGCAAAATTTGAGAGTTAACTCAACATCAATTATTGAACCCCATCTTTAAGTCTTCATGTTTACGAAGCAGCAATCCTGTTACACACCCTCTAATTGTCAAAATCATGTTTTATTTTGTACCCACTGTGACAACATACAGAACACTGTGCTCAACTGATCATAGTATGCAACTCCATAGCTCAGCATCAGCAAAGGAACATATACGGTATGCAGTCGCCAGTCTTTGGACCAGTTACTCCCCTTATTTTAGTATATACCGTACCATTATGTGTTGCAACCAAATAAAACATACCGTATAATAGACTACTTGTCATTACAACTTTATGAAAAAATAGCAACGGTGTAAAAATGAAGGAGGTGGCTATTTTTCCACACTTAATGCCATTGTTAAAATCAGGTGTTGCCAAAGTTAGGATTAAAGTTAGGAAGGGTTAAGGTACCGGTAAGGGTTAGAGTTAGGAATAAGGTTAGGGTTTAGATCTTTGCCCAAGACCAAAAAAAATTCCAAAATACAAGTTTTTGTTTTTAACAGCTTTCAACTTTTCTCAAATTAGGGCAGAATTTTTTATCTGGCAACGCTATTGAGGCTATTATCACACTAGTGTAAATATAGCCACAGCCAAAAATGAAATGGCACAACAAATTTCTTTGATATCCATACATAGTCGTTACTTGTTTAAATAGCTAATATATTGGTCAATCTAAGATGAAACCTACCCAATAAGAAGACATCTCAGTGAAATGGGACCTGATATCTTAGCACTGTTACTCTTTTCCACATTGACTGTCGGGTGTGCACTTAAGCAACGAGTACTACAATAAACATTTCTAGGACTACTCTCCATTCAGTGGCTACTGGTGGATGGAATAATTCACAGACAACAACACTTCAAACAATGGAAACTTCACGCTGTCAAACTCAATGACTAGCCTGTGGCAGTGGATCAAAGCCTATACAAGTATACAAAATGGGTGCCAGATGTTTCGTCCCTACAAGACATCGGCTACTTTGGTGGAAAGTGCGACATTGAGAGTGGCAAAACACCACCGAAAGATCTCAGGGACGAAACATCTGGCAAGCATGCAAGATTAAGAACTTGGCAAAACACCACGACCGAAAAAAAAGAAGTTTTATCGAAGTCAGCATAACCCGAATAATCGAATACACAATAACCCATAACCCTTATATACAATACAGCAGAGATGTACGTATACGCCGCAAATTTTACGCCGTAGACTTGCGGAGTAGACTTTTTGTTTACGCTAACGCTTACGGCCACATTTTTGGATAGTTGTCGCTTGAGGCTACGCCGTAAAGTTTTCGCGGTTTTTTAGCGCATAGCGTCAACGGCAACGCTCACTTTTTAATGTCTTTTTTTCGCTACAACACGCCAATGCCTTCCAGCGCTGCAGTTGAAAGAATGTTTTCAATGGGCAAAGACATATTGAAACCAAAACGCAGCAAAATGTCAGACGAACACTTTCAGATGCTTGTGTTTCTTCGTGGAAATTCAAAATAAAACTTGTTTGTTTCGAGTGGTTTATACTGTGTGAATGTTTGGCACCTAGCAAACAAAATGAGTTTACGCTAGTGTATGCGCTGACGCCGCCAACTTTTTTTACAAGTTACGTTGACGCATATGGCGTATGGTTTTTCAAACGTTTGCGTTTACACTGACGGCGTCAATATTTTTTGTATGCGCATACATTACTGCCATTGCATCATTCAACATAACAGCATTTGATTATATTTGTCAAAGGTGGATGAAGACATGACCTTTAATTTCAACTGTCTGATTGCGGAAACAAGCTAATAGCATAGATATCTTATATATAGATATGCAACTCAGTGGTGCGTAACGATGTTTGAAGGCTATATGCTGGCTGTATGCATTGACTTTAAACTTGGCACAGCAAAACAACTTTATTTTTAATATATTTTTTTGGTTTTTGTTTAAATAAAACTTTCTTCGTTTTCAAGTTGACGTATGGATTGCTTGTGATGACGTCACATTCTCGTTCCGCATGGACTGCTTTATGGAGATTCTGGCGATTGAAAACAAATGGCAGTGGCTATTTGACCGGCTCCGGTCTTTGAATCTGAAACACTATTTGACCGGTCATGACGTCACTACATAAGCACTTTTTTTTTTCTGTTTCAAAGCAAAAGACGATAAGCGCATTAAGTTTTAAATTCAACACATTTTCTTCAACTGAGTCCGTGGCGCATACGTAACGTCTCGGGCTGCGATTCTAGAGGGAAAGAGTTCGATACTATCCGGAAGCGTTCTTTTTTTTTTTTTTTTTTTATTTAACTAAATTTTGACCCAAAGTGCATTTTTGTCGTCAATTTTTAATTTGAGTAGCCTACAGCCTATTTTTTTAAATCTTTCCAAATGTGAGTAATAAAGTTAAGTTTTTTTAATTTGTGAATAAAACAATAACAGTTAACCTCTCAAGTACATGTAGCTCCACACAGAGTGAAAGTGAAATGCCTGTTGACTCCTTTTTATTTCTTTAAAAGTAATATCTAAAAAGACATTATTGACCCAAAAAGAATGTCTAAAAAGACATTATGAAAAGCAACTACGGACAAAGGCCAGTTTTTCGATCTCCCGACCTCTTCAGCGTAGCGTAGTAAAGTGAAAGTGGAAAGTTGTTTTGAAGGGTTGGTTGAGATGATGATTTGAAACTTGACTGATTGTTGTGCGACAATGAGACTGGATTTAATTTTTAACTTTGGACTTCAGCGAAACGTAATCTTACAGCCTATTAGAAGGAGTGATTTTTTCAGAGAATTTGTGCTAAGAAATGAAAGGAATTTGTTAAAAATAAAGACTAGAAAAAACTTTTTTAATTCGTTTTGAAACTTTTTTATTCACCTGTTGATTCATTCATATCAGTTTGTATCCTTTTGTAGTTAAAAAAAAAAAAAAAACGCTTCCGGATAGTATCGAACTTATTCCCTCTAGAATGGCAGCCCGAGACGTTACGTATGCGCCACGGACTCAGTTGAAGAAAACGTGTTGAATTTAAAACTTAAGGCGCTTATCGTCTTTTGCTTTGAAAGAAAAAAGTGCTTATGTAGTGACGTCATGGCCGGTCAAATAGTGTTTCAGATTCAAAGACCGGAGCCGGTCAAATAGCCACTGCCAAAACAAATCACAGTCACAGAGGGTACTAGTGATGCAAGCCGCGCCGCGCCGCGCCGCGTACGCGGCCGCTTTTGACTTTTTCGCCGCGTGCCGCGCCGCGCCGCGTGGAAGGTTGAAATGACAAAGCCGCGCCGCGCCGCTTGCCGCGTAAACTTTCAAGAAATTAATTTTTCGTAAACGTAAACTTTCAAGAAATTAAACTTTCGTAAACGTAAACTTTCAACTTTTCAAGAATCAGCTATGAAACTTCAAATTTAAATTGGAAACACGGATCAGTTATTTTTCCCTTCGGAAACCCTAAGATGGAAAGCTATGCAAATGCAAATTGCAAATGGCTTGCAGTTGACAGGGTTTTAGGGCTTGCTTGTCAGGGAAGCTGTACGAATGTTTTTGGTTAGTAGCCTAGCTGATAAGCTCAGTTACCAGGCTATAGGCCTAGCGCAACTACCGCATTATTTACTATATCAGTTAGCCCAGTGAGTTCAGGCTATAAGTTTTACTCTTGTGTGTGTAGTTCATATAGCCACTGGCATTATAATTGCATTATTGCTTACAAAAAGTGTTCAAAAGTCCTGATACTGGATCCAGGAACATTCTATTTGTCTTAGTTTGTATTATGTCTTAGAACTTAGATGCATTGCTGATAAGAGAATATGATCTGGTTAGCCTGGCCAATTAGTGCACAACTGTATTGGTACTAGGTTACCAGTTATATGCCATGGATGCTTTTTCCTACAATTGACTTTCTAAACAATAACTCGTTAAAATATTTTTTTTTAATTTTGTAATTTGCGGTGTGCGGTGCGGTGCAGTGTCAAAGTTCCAGATAAATTGCGGTGTGCGGTGCGGTGCGCGGATAGATGAGTCAGTTGCGGTGCGGTGTGCGGATAAAAATTTTGGGTTCGCTGCATCTCTAGAGGGTACCGGTACCTCTAAATACCCATTGTCAGGCATTGTCGGGCATTGTCGGATTTTTGGGGAGTTGTGAAGCATTTTCAGGGGTTGTCGAACATTTTCAGGGGTTTCAGGTATTGTAGAGTAGGCTAACTACTTTCAGGCATTGTTGGGAATTTCTAGGCATTGTGTAGGATTTCCAGGCATTGTCGATCAATATCAGTGTTTGACAGGTTTGGTAGTCATTATGGAACATTTTCAGGAATTGTCGAACATTTTCAGGGATTGTCGAGCATTTTCAGGGGTTGTCAGGCATTGTAGAGTAGCTACTTTCAGGCATTGTTGGGAATTTCCAGGCATTGTCTAGGATTTCCAGGCACTGTCGATCAATATCAGTGTTTGACAGGTTTGGTAGTCATTATGGAACATTTTCAGGAATTGTCGAACATATTCAGGGGTTGTCGAGCATTTTCAGGGGTTGTCAGGCATTGTAGAGTAGCTACTTTCAGACATTTGTTGGGTATTTCCAGGCATTGTCTAAGACTTCCAGGCATTGTCGATCAATATCAGTGTTTGACAGGTTTGGTAGTCATTATCATACGCGCCGACTTCCGGGGGGGCCGGGGGGCGGCGCCCCCCGTGAATTTATGATTGAGGGGCAACAAAAATCGCTATTACAAGTGGTGTTTCAAAGATAAAATACTATACGAAAGAGATTTTGATCATTTAATCGGACTTAAAGAATGCCGAAAGCGAAAAACAGCCTACGTTGCTCTCGCCCGCAAAACAGCAGCTGATCGCATGGCTTTCTCTGGAACGTGAATTACTACTGAGATGCGCACGGCATGCACGCTCACAGTCACACACTGCTTATCTTCCCGCGCGTGAGGAGCAACTTCAAAGTCAAAACGCGTGGTAGCGAAAAAGCAAATGCGAGGTTGCATGTTTATTCTTATTTCACGAGTTATCCAAACGTCCGTTGGATTTTTGGTGACTTCAAATATGAAATCGATTTTAGTAAACTTTATCGAGTTGAAACATCGACGCAACGAACAATTACGTGAATACAGCTTAAAGAAAAAATGCATTTTTCAAAACTGTCATCCGTGTTTTGCTTCAATAAACACTGTATTGATGTAAATATTGTGAAAATATATACATCTCATTCATTGCCATACACTCATCAATATACACTCCTGCGCTACCGTGTAGTAGCCTATAGTACTCGAGTATAGGTCGAACCCCTAGGCTACTTTTGAGCTGAAAATCGGTGATATTTCCTTCTCCAGTGTATAAGTCGAATAGCTTCCGACACTACCATTCGATGGTTCATCTAAGTATTGGCATTAACATACTTGGAGGACATTTCAAAGTAGATCTTAGAGTAACTTATGCTGCTGGAATAGTCACGTAACTATTCAGGGCAATATCAAGTAAACCAGCTAAATTAGACACGCTATTTTCAACGAGGTCTTCCCGCTGTGAGATCAATTATGATTTAACAGAACGCATTTTTTTGTTCACAATGTGTGAGAATTAAATCGAAAACCGATAAAAGAAAAGGTGTTTTATGGTCTTGGTCGCAGATATTGCCTGCATTAACGTCGTCTCTTACCGCTATTATCACCTAGCCAACCTGACATCATTGTTTTATGCGGTCGCTAAGGTTAGACATCGACTTCAACGATCATGGAATGTTACGTAATAAGAACAATTACTGTATATCCTACACGCAATAATATAAAAATTGATCTTTTCAAACAGCTCTTTCTGCTGTTTTGTCTCGTGAGCTTTGCATATATTGCTCAATGCTCAACATATGCATAAAGTTTAGAATTGACAAGAAATCATTGAATATGAAAATTAAGTTTGAACCACTGCCAATACAGGTATTCAAAACTTTTACTTCGGCCTTTTACTCCGTAATCTACGTCGGCAATGATTTTTCTGCAGCAAAAATGCGTTCATTTTGTAAACTGCAGAGCTGGAGACAACAGCTTGTCCGTGTATAAGTTGAACCAACCTGTCTTTGAGGTAAAAATCACTTGCTAACATCTCGAGTATATACGGTCATTCGATAAAAGACTAACTTATTAAGACTTTCGATAAAAAACAAAAGAGAAAACACTTCGCCGTTGTTAACGCTTTGAAGGTAAGTAATTAGCAAAACGAGCGAAACGAGGTAATAAAACTGATAGCGGGTTTCCACTCTGCTTGAGATTATGATTTTTTTGTGTTTTATTTCGATAGCTTCACTGTCTTGATCGTTATTCACTCGCACGAAAAGGAAATGAATCGGCTTGTTTTCCAACTGTTCCAATTATGAGTTAACAATATCAAAATTTTTACGCCTAGGCATACTGCATGCGTAAAAGTAAAACTAATCGTTTCAAGCAGCGATTCTAATAAATTCGGTTTGCGATCTAGGTGTCATAATAAACAAGACAGTAAGCTTAATCAAAGGCTATTTTAATTGAGTAAAATAGCGTTCTCGTTACGACGTCATCACCTTTCTCGCCCCCCAAGGTTTTTTGAAAAGTCGGCGCCTATGGTCATTATGGAACATTTTTAGGGATTGTCGAGCATTTTCAGGGGTTGTCAGGCATTGTAGAGTAGCTACTTTCAGGCATTGTTGGGAATTTCCAGGCATTGTTTAGGATTTCCAGGCATTGTTGATCATTATTAGTGGTTGACGGGTTTGTCAGGCATTGTCGAACATTTTCAGGGGTTGTCTAGCATTGACAATGCCTGGAAATCCTAGACAATGTCTTGAAATTACCGACAATGCCTGACAATCCCTGAAAATGCTCGACAACCCCTGAAAATGTTCGACAATCCCTGAAAATGTTCGACAATGCCTGAAAATGTTCCATACGGTAATGACTACCAAACCTGTCAACCACTGATATTGATCGACAATGCCTGGAAATCCTAGACAATGCCTGGAAATTCCCAACAATGCCTGAAAGTAGCTACTCCACAATGCCTGACAACCCCTGAAAATTCTCGACAACCCCTGAAAATGTTTGGCAATGCCTGAAAATGTTCTATAATGCCTAACAATTCCGTCAACCACTGATAATGTTCGACAATGCCTGGAAATCCTAGACAATGCCTGAAAGTAGCTACTCTACAATGCCTGACAACCCCTGAAAATTTCCGACAATGCCTAACAAAAAGGCTGTCAACCATTGATAAGTAAGTAAAGACCTTTTTTGGAGCTGTAGTTCCAGGACAAGCTGAAGTTTTATTCAATTAATCTACTGAGTGTTACCAAAATGAAAGTTACTGCTGGCTACCGAAAGCTGTGCTACAGCATTTGGTAGCCTAGTTATGGTGTGTACCAAACATTAAAATTGTCTTGGTTTGGCGGTTGGATCCGTGATGCTAATGAAGCTGTCTCAGCAGGGGGGAGGATGCCCCCTGCCCTCAAATTTTTTCTGGATGGGGGCAATGGTGCCCTTTTAAGGTCATGTAAGCTACTGCAAATAGCCAAATTATAGGGCCTATAGCCTACAGTAGGCCCACACAAATTATCCTGTGGACACATTTTATACTTTGCAGCAGATTGTGATGCTATGAATGTGAAATTTACCTTTCGTTTCTTGTTCAAGCTATTGCAATTATTCATCTGTCTCACATTTCGACTTTCATGGCTAATAGCGGGAAAACGAATGAGTTGCCCAGCATTATCGCTATATCTCATCCTAAAACTCTCGTCCTAAAATTGTTCCGGCGCCCCTCTATCTCAGGTTTGTAAACTGCCTACAACAAGCTTTAATGAGTCACTGGAAATAAGCTTAAATGAAAGTTCCAACGATCATGAAACAGAAGTTGCATAACCTACGTGAAGAAAGATTATTGTCTTGATTTTTCGTAGTAGGCTATTCTGTGAAAACTTGAAATGTACGCCAAACAAAATATTCCAAAGGAGCTCAAAAGCCACCACTCGCCAAGCCCAAACCGTACAATAATAGCCTACCATAGATACGCTAGCCAAGCTGGCAACCTTGATTGTTGATTGTGTCCATAAAGTCAGTCGAGCGTGACGATAATTCCACGATTGCTGAGTTGCATATCTATATGTAAGATATCTATGCTAATAGTAGGCTTATCTGAAAACAATTGTGATTAAAAAAGCTATAATTATCATGTCATATGAGTTGATAACCTCGCAAATATGCAGTCGTATCAACAGAAATACAGTACCGTAGTGCCTTAGACAAAGAAAATATTTATTGGTTTAGATTAGAAAAATGAACGCATGTTGTTTTTCGGTTATGTAGGCTACAAACGTATTGTATGAAACATTGTTTGAAGAAGTAGACTAAAACAGCTACAGTACATCATGCTTACTCGTTAGGGTGGTCCTCAAATGTATGGTAAAATTTTAAAGTTGGAAAAGTTTGGCCTAGAGATGTACCGATACCAATATTTTGGCCGATACCGATACCGATATCACTTTTTTAGGCCGATACCGGTACCGATACTGATACCGATATTTTGGCCGATACTTTGATGTTACAAAAAGAAGCAATTTTGGTATTTGCAAGGAATTATATCAAATGCTAAGTTTTACCTTATTTGCATAAAACTATTAAAAAAAGCTTTGAATTGGCATAATTTATTAAAGATTCAAGAATCCAATCTCAACCGCATTGTTGTGTCATAATAGTAGGTTTTAGTAATGAAAGGCCACCGTAATTGATGATTGGAGTATAAGGAAAGAAACATTACATCATAATTGGGGTTTCTGAAAAATTAATAAAGTGTTTGCGCAAACTCTCCAAATAGGCTATCATAATTAATAATAAGATGTAAAATGTAAACCAAGTGATTTGTGTAGTCGCACAAAAAACTATTCGACAAGTAATGTGCAACCTAAGGGCGCTTGTCGTTTGGTTGAAAAGCTTTTGCCAGGCCAAGACTACCCAGGTAGCAAAAATGCACAATTCTGCATCGCTCCCACCCCGCCAAATGTTCAAAAAACCCGTGCAACTCGGCTGCCCCCAGCAAGCCGGCTCCACCAGTCAGCGATTCAACTTCCACCCTTAGCCGCAATAAACTCACCAAGCCAAAACAATGTCACGGCAGAATAAGTAGGCCCAAACAGAAAGCAATGGGACCACAAATCCTCACCAAACCAATCAAAATGGTCTTGTTGCGCCCAAGATGACAATTTCATTGCGAAGAAAGGAGCGTCCCCCCCCCCCCCCCGGCCACCAGCACAAGGCTGAGCACTCACCAGCACAGTGAGCTGCCGCGACCCGCCAACCACAACGGTGCAGCTTCCACACTATCCATTTCAATTCTTGCTACAAAACGGCTGCCGAGAAACATATAGTTGATTGGATGGGCTAAATGGCTAGCGTGGAAGCTACACCGTTATGGCCAGAGAATCGCAACAGCCCGCCGCACCAGTGAGCGCCCAGCCCCGTGCCGACAGCAGGGAAGGACACTCCCCCCCCCCCCACAATGAGGCCGCCATCCCAGGCGCAACAAAACTACTTATTGATTAGTTCAGTGAGGATTTGCAGTCCCACCGCCCCACCCCGAGCCCACCTACTCCGCCACAACATTGTTCAAGCCTGGTGAGTTCACCACAACGAAAGGCGGAAACCAAATCACAAACTGACAGAACCAGCCCACCAAAAAACAACCAAGCCACACGGGTCCCTGAAACGTCCAGCAACGCAAAAACGATGCAAAACTACACATCCGCCACCTGGGTAGTCTTGGCCTGGTTTTATCCTCTGCTGAGAGTAAGAAAAAAAAACACAAATGATAAATATTGGAGAAATTGAGTCTCCTTCACAACATAAGAATCGAACAACGCAAAACTGCTGAAACAAAACGTTTTGTTTGAGTGAAAGAATCACTGTAAGCAAACAATGCCAAAAGGTGCGCGCATGATGGGAATCATGGGACTGTGAGGTATCAAAAATTTGAACAGGTTGTTATTTTTCTACTTTAATGTGATGTTAGTTACTACTTTAAAAAATCTATATCTTTGCTTCCGCAGGAAATCCGCAGCAAACGCCTTTTTTTACATGTTTAGTATCGGCCACAGTATCGGCCAAATTTTGCCGATACCGATGCCGATACCGATACTCAAAAAATGGCCGATATCACCGATACCGATGCCGATACCGATATATCGGTACATCTCTAGTTCTTACCCTCTCATTTGGTTCCTTTTTACTAAAAAACAGTTCACTAAAAGTTTGAAGTATTTTGATAAAGGTTTAGAGGTGCCACATGACCAGTGAAAATTGACAAAAATACGAAAAATTTGTCAAAATAGGTAAACCGCCTAAATGTATGTCTTAAAAACAAAACCTGAGCAATATACAATGCACTGCTGATACAAATCAAGAAAAATAGGCAACAATCTTGCCAAATCCGGCAGTAGCAACTACTCCAGTCTGTAGTGGGCTATAAAATATACTGTAATGATACGCTGAGTGAATATGTTTATAGGTTAGATCACACCCACCTAGAGTGGACACATTTACAGGTCTCGTATATCAAAATATAATTCAGTCTGTGGACTTTAAGTGGTTCTCAATATTCTTATTATTGCAATTTGGAAGATGACGCAGAATATACTGCATTTGATCTTCATCATTTGTCAGCAAATTGTTAAAATTTTGCATCAATGCAACACCTCTTACAGCAAAATCGTTGATCACATGAAGACCACTAACAATGCTTTTTTCTCTCTTATAACTTTCATCCAAATCCCATGCTACAACTTCCAGCTTTAGAAAGTCAGTATGGCAAATCCAAAATCTGGCACAATCGCATGGTGTTGGATGTGACAAAGTCTGATAAATCTTATGAAAAGACATTATCTGGCAATGAAGAAATATGATTCAATGGTGGACTACTCATTCCTTTATTGGTCAAGGCAAAAACCATAGCTTCTTTTTCAATACTTGAAACATCATCATCAAAAAATACAAGGCCAATGAGTTCTTCACTTATGTACCATAAATGCATTGAGAATTTTTTCATTGCTTCTTTGGCTACCGCTGAATCATGTAGCTGATATTCCTTTAGTCTTTTTAACAATTGCAGATCATTCCGTGGGTCGCACGTTGTTAGAAAAGCAGTAAACCAAGATTAGAAGTATCCATTGCAATGCGTATGCACATTGCAATGGATACTTTCAACACAAAAATGACAAATTTTTGAAACCACATTGCTCCTTATTGGTCAAATCAAACTGCATTCTGAACAGCCAAATCTTTAATGCATATATAGCAGTGGCCATCCATCTTGCCTGATGAAGGGCGCCGGGATAACGAAAGCGAATGCCATGTGGTGGTGCTCGATTAGGAATTATGATAGATAATTCAAGGAACTCTTGATAGTATCTCTTGATTGAGTTTTTTCCAACTATTCTTTGCAAAAACTAATGATTTCATCAGAAATCATCATTTTCTAGATTAGCAGAAGTCATCATTTTCTAAGGTGATATAACAATCTTTGTCAAAACTATCTCACTTTGCTTTAAATCCCTTGAAAACAAGAATATCCTGTCAGGATGATGACCCAAGACATGTTAAGAACGCTCTTTGCAACACAAGTTCTAAAATATGGTGACAGCAAGCCAAGTGGAGCAAGTCCTTGTTTAATTCTTTTGCAATTGAGATACAGGCACCGGACTTAACACCAGTGTTGCTGGATGTGGTCAAAACACATTGCTCTTACATTGTCAACAACACCCCAATCTTTAACACATACCATTACTCCATTAGCTTGTGCACTTCCTGATGAAGACTGCAACTTTGGCACTCCAAGCAATTTGTTAGTAGTCATTCCAGTGACAATTACTGGTAACCGTTCAACTTTTTTTGTTATTAGTTATATCAAGAAGGAGTTTTCCATCTCAGTGAACTGTGAATATAGACTATGGAGTCATCAACAAATTCATCTCTAACTTTTATGGAGATCCCTTGCCGATGAACGATTCTTGCCCTACGTACGGTATCATACTGATGAGCAATTGAATGCTATTTCATCAAGGTCACATCCCGACTGCTAGCTGTTGCAGCTAAAACAAATGTCGCTTACCGATCACTTAGGGCAGTCTGATCTAAAGCAGATGATAAAGCCTTGTTCACGATTTTCTGAGGCCTCTTTTTGGAGTTGATGCTTTTTCCGTATGAATAACATCATCGTTCATTTTTTCACAATCATAACTGTCTTCGGCACTACTGCTGAAAGCTTCAGCAGTCTTGACTTTCTTCCACAATAGCTGTTTTTCAACGTCTGATTTAGCTTTACGTTTAAGCTGTACCTTCTAGACTTTAATTGCATGCTTTTGTCGTGGCGCAATACAAAGTCTTTACTACCCATTTTACCTTATTGATCTGGCAAACTTTGCATCACCAAACACTGTTTATCTTCTTCATTGGTCATGATGGAAAGAGCATCTTCATGTGCAATGTCAAATAGTCCTAAAATTTCATGTTTAAATTTGTTTTCTTTTTCAATTTGTGGTTTGGATCTTTTTTAAAATCTTTTTGCAATGATTTCCATTTCTGAAACAGCCTTTCTAATTTCTACTGCCCATTGAACTTTGGTAACAAAAACACCAACTTTCTTAGCCAAATAGTGAACAAGTGCCACTGCTATGCCTTGTATTGATACTAAATAAAGTCATGGAAAGTTGAGGAGTAGAAGCCACATGGTTGTGTCATACTGTGATGGGAAGATTAACTCCGTTTATAGGAAACTACTTCTTTAATAGGTGCATTGGTGCAATTAAATAAATGAATACAATTACAGCCACCGGCAGACAGATACAGGCTGCCTGCAGTAAAGCAAAGATAATTCACTGAAGCAACATAGGGCGAAAAAGTTTGATTTTAACCCTATTTTCATTTTTTTTGCATTTTCTCCAAAATTAAAGCAGTTAGAGCATACTTTCCTCTTGAGTACAGATAGGAATGTGGTTGCGTTGCATCTTTTGACACCAAACACAGTTCTCTATCTCATTTGGTTCTGGAGTTACGTAAATTTGAGCAAAAATTCCCCGCGACCCCCCAGCTCGATTTTCAAGTTCATTGTGGCACCCCTAAACGTAGTCCAATGGGTCTCAATTTTTTATAGGTTTAGTTTTAAGTCATTTGGAGACTTTTCAAAGGGTAAGACATAGCAATTTCAGAAATTCGATTTTGGGGACCACCCTATTACTCGTCTTTCCATTGATCCTAAAGTTGGCCAGAACAATCAAGCAGCGACGATCGTTCCCTGCGGAGAAGCTAAATAGTGCAATCATTCGAAGCATCTGGCAAGCTAGGGCCGAAACGTTGGGGCAAAAGATCTCAGGGATGAAACATCTGGCAAGCGTTCAAAGTAGCCCCACCTTATGGTATGCTTAGTCGCTTACCTTTCTATTACTAATTTACTTCTATTTTGAACTTTTAACACTCACTAACGCCATTGGCTGTCATTTTTGTGCATTATGCATGTAAATGATCATATATTTATCATACTAGTGTTTTTTTGTGAATCTAGTGTTTTTTCAGTCAAATCTAGTAGCCTACTTTTCCCTAACAAGAGAGTTGCAACATTGGTTTGCCAGACAGAGGTGCTGCACAGTGCACAACCTCAAGTTCAGTTGAGGAGTTTTGAGAGTCTCTTACAAGTCAGCAGTTGTGAACTGAGCTAGCAACATTTCAGAAAAAGGCTGAAGCAATGATGAAACTCAACTCATGTTAAGGACTGCTCTCTATTCAGCGGCATCTAATGGATGGAATAATTTACCGGCAACAAGACTTCAACGATCGGAAACTTCACTCTGTCAATCTCGGTGACCGGGCCTGCGTCAGTGATTCAAAGCCTCTACAAGTATGCGAAACTGCCAGGATTAAGCTCTGCAAAAAGCTTTCCCAGTCCGAGGATAAAGATTCAATCAATCAATCAACAAATTCAGTTTAGCGCAGGATGACCAAGCAAGTAAATCTAATTTACTGACTTGGTTGGACAGTAAGTGAAATGCACTTGCTTGAAGTATTTACGAGCAGGAATCTTGGTTTTCGGCCGCAGTAATAATTTATTTCACACCAGTTGGGTTCAAAATAGTGTCAATAAAAAGTCTCTATAATAAATTGGCGAGTTTCAGCTAACTGTTGTTCTTCCTTGCTGTGCTTTGTAAGAGGTTGCCTTTTTAAAAGTAGTCATGGCAATTTCTGTTCTTGAACATCCCCTGTATTTTGGTCTGCAATTCGCACTGTCATTTTTTTATTTGCGGCAACCTTAGCATATGGATATGTAACTTTATGAATTGATGTACGCTAATAACTTTTATGTAACTTTTGAGAATATGTTAAGCAAACGCTAATAAATGCATAACATCGGCCAATTCTAATACACTTATATTGTAAATAATATATAATTATAAAATAACATATAACAATAGTATACAATAAACATAATAACATTTTAACATGATATAACAAAATAATAATTATTCTGTAAACAATAATACTACATAACAGTGCTTTTATAAAAGATTTTTGCAACTTTGCCGATTATAATACAGTAATAAAAAGGTGCACTGAATTTGTTTATGTTGCTATGGATGAAGAAGATATCTTTCGTAAACTTGGGTTTGGATTAAACTTTACCAAACAGAAGTCAAGAAAACATGATAATAGCTTGACTGTGAAAATGCAAATTTGCAATAAAGAACCTCTCATTGATATGCAAAATTCTGAAATGAGCAACTCAAAAAAATTGTCAAGAAAGCGTACGTCTTCTTTTCAAAGTGGAGTTGAGACTAACACAAAAAAGAACAAACCAACAGGCAAGAAACCTCACATTGATCAAAGAAGAACACATAAAATTGTTGCTCATGGATCAGATGTTCCAGAAATTGTTTTGACATTTCAGCAACTACAGAAAGTTTATAAACTTAATCCAACATGCATAAACAATGTCACACAAAAAATGGGATTTAATAATCTTACACCAATTCAAATGCAGGTTAGTCATTTCTACCAGAAGGACTTCTATTGGGCTTTATAAACAATGTATTTCATAAATAAATAATCACTTTTGTAAATTCAACTTTGAGCATTATTAAGGTAATTAGTAAACATTAAAAAATGGTTTTTTGTTGTTTGTTACAAAGAACATAAGCAAATCAGTTTAGTTCATTTTAGAATTGTTCTAAATTTATTTCAGAATTTATCTTCGTTTTTTAACTCTTGTTCTTGTATTCAGGCTATTCCAGCAATGATGCATCGAAGAGAAATACTTGCCTGTGCTCCGACCGGTTCAGGAAAAACTTTGTCATTTTTACTTCCAATTGTACATCATTTATTGCCTGATGCAAAAATGAGAAAAAAGCAAATGTTTAAAGCATTAATACTCTCACCAACAAGAGAGTTAGCTGAACAAACTTTCAGAGAATGCAAACTTCTGTTAGCTTCTGGAATCGAAGATGAAAAACCGTTGTTAAATGCAAAGGTTCTTAACAAAAAAGAAACCAAGATCTTCTCCAAATCTGGTGTTAAACACTCCAATAAAATGGATATTTTGATTACAACTCCTAACAGACTTGTGTTTTTACTTCAACACGACCCTCCATTAATCAAGTATTATCCGTTTTAATATACTTTATTTTTGTATTTCTGCATGTTCTTTGCTAAGTGACTTATCATAAGCAAGCTAGTATATTCACTTATATTTACTCTGCACTTGCATAGGTTGGACGGCGTGGAATGGCTTGTTGTTGATGAATCTGACAAGCTGTTTGAAGAAGGAAAAAAGGATTGCAGTTTTCGACAGCAACTGGGCACAATATATTCAGCTTGCACTAACCCCAGAATTTGCCGGGCAATGTTTAGTGCCACATTTGCTTTTGATGTGCAACAATGGTGTCTTCTAAATATGGATAATGTTATACAGGTATTTATTGACAAAATCACTCTACCATTATTCAATATTTTTGTTATAAACGAAATGGGTTAATCGCATATTAGGTGTACCTATTGCTTATACACGGATTTATTACATAAAATTCCTTAATTGTAAACCACAAAATAATCCATTAAATCGATTAAACGCGTAAAAAGCTTAGAAATTGCCTATGCTATTATCCGGTTTCAGTTTTATTTTTAAAATCAACTTTCAATTGCGTGACTACTGACTATTTATTCACTTTCAGGTGACAATTGGTGGACAGAATACTGCTGTGGAATCGGTAACCCAAGAGCTAAAATTTGTCGGAAACGAGCAAGGAAAATTATTAGCATTGCAGCAGATCATGCAGGCTGGGTTTACCCCCCCTGTACTTGTCTTTGTGCAGTCGAAAGAACGTGCAAAAGAACTGTTTGCTGAACTCATTTATGACGGTAAGCAGTGCATTTATTTTGATCTAGTTTCTTGTCTTTTCGAGTTTTTTAAAGCCGAACGAAACCAAATTGCAAAAGCTCTGGAACTGTTCTTGTTTTTATGCATTTGATAAATGCAGGTAAAAATGTTGATGCCATTCATGCTGACCGGACCCCCACCCAACGCGAAAATGCTGTTAAGTCTTTTCGAAAGGGAGACACGTGGATTCTCATATGTACAGAACTGATGGGAAGAGGAATCGATTTTAAGGTATTTTTTGCAGAACTACTTCACAATGTATATATTAACGACCTGTTTTAGCTTGATACTGCGTCTTTGCAGAAATAGTTGATATTTTCGTGTATAAAATAATATATAACTATGTGCTACTGTCTCGGTAATTTCTCAATTAGGCTACACCATAAATAGCTTTCTACGGTAATATGATGTCTACATGCAAACTACTCATCATCTTCATTTTGATGATACCAGCGCATCCAAAACCAACCAAGAAAGCCGCTTGTCTGTCTTTGTCACAATATACATTGCAATTGACTTATAGCCAGAAGCCAGTGTTCAAATGTTGAGAGCGATAAACTTTACTTCCAAATTTACTTTTATGGATAGCCGTCGGCTGCATAGCCGAGTGGTAGATCCCTGGAAACGGCACTCAAAACAGCGCCGATTCGACACATACAGTTGTGTCTTTGTCAGGACACTTAAAAGCATGCCTGAAGGTAGAAACGAAGATGGCTTCCTTGCCTTCCCGTCTACTTTATCTAAATCTTTAAATAACCACCTGGCGTGAGCCTGGATACGACAAAAAAAATTATGCAACGTTTATTCAAGTCTCTTGTCGTTATTTTCACCACTGTCGGTGTAACTGTGTTCATAAACCTTGATCTTTTATTTTGAAGTTCTATTGATGTAAAGTTATGGAAAAGAACGAAAGCTATCTCTCGTGTAGCTACTATCTAGCTAATCACCATCTCAATAAGACTCAGAGGATGAGCTAATCTTCCTAAATCCAGGGGGTCAACCTGGTGATAAACTACGACTTTCCTACCAGCGCCATCAACTACATCCATCGCATCGGCCGTACTGGTCGGGCCGGAAGGACCGGGAAGGCAATTACGTTTTTCACCGATGACGACAAACCCTTGCTGAGATCAATAGCAAACGTCATAAAGCAAGCTGGATGCGAAGTCCCGGAGTAAGAAGTGTTTATTCTATGTACTTTAATCAAATGGAATAGATCGTATTGCATGTCATTCGTCTTGCGCGCTTAGCTTCTGTATTCTTTTGCATGTTATTTCTTGAGAAATTGAAATAAAAGTATCTTCGTCCATACGAGCACACAAGGTGGGATGGCGTAGCGGATAAGGCGTTCGCTTTCCAAACATGCAATCCTGGTTCAACTCCCGGCTTAAGCTGATTGTTGAAGAACACCGCTTTCTTTTAGCTAGGGTGTAATAAATTATGTGGGCGCACCGTAGTTGTTGAAGAAAATGCGGCCGAGAAAAGGAACTGGCCGAAGGTTTAATGTAATGAGAGCCTTATCTTATTTCCCAATGCATGGGCCCAAGTATGGGACTCTCATCACCGCACACGACCTATTCAATATCACCTGCCCCCTAAGCCCTTCCTGTGACGACGACGAACTAAAAACAAGAAAACATTACAAACAATGAAACAAATACAGGCAATGCTCTTATTTGGCTCCGACACTGGCGTGACAAGCTATGAATGAATGAGAATTAACAAACTAATTTTAATTTAATTGGTTTGATGTTAATTTACTTCCCAACATTGTTGAATACCTCAATATCCTCTGAGACATTGTGCAAGCTTGCATTATCCCTGCATTACATGGTTTACTCCAGGGGTTTATTCCAAAACTTATTCCACCAAACTTTATTCTCAGAGCCGGATTTTTGCGAGATTAACACCTGCGGGCCGGATGCAAATTGCGAAAAGATATACAAGTATTTAGAATCTCCATTGACTTGAATTGAGCACAATAAATAACAAAGTCAGCGGTGGAATAGCAAAGTTGTGATGAAAATCGAAAGATTGCTGGAAAAGTTAGCCTATCCCCTGTTGTGATACACTACAAGACATCGTGCTCTTGAAAAAACATTAAGCTTACATCTTTCCAAATTTGGCCTAGGCTGTTCCCATTTGTGGTGGCTTAATGATAAACAGCGATGTCACTCCTTTACAAAAAGCTTGCTAACTTTTTTGCTTAATAGTTGTAGTGCAGCTGTTATTTCCGCAGCACGTGGCGGGCCGGATGAAATCAGTTCGCGGGCCGGTTTCGGCCCGCGGGCCGTAGTTTGGTGACCCCTTGACTCCAACGGTACCTAATTTTTCATGTGAGATGCACATAAAGAAAGTGATGTAGCAGCAGATTTTGAAAATGTTTCGTATTGTAACTCACTGTAACTAAGCCTAGCTCGGTTGCGCTAACAATCTTTGCTTTCGAAGGTATGTCCTCAAATTCAAGAAACCGGAAACTAAGCAACTGAGAAGGTTGGCACACAACGAGACGAAGCGTCGAACCATCCGAACTGCGCCACCTGACGTCTTGAAGAAACGGCAAAAAATGAAACAGCGCACCTAGCGGCGAAATCCATTATCATGAATAGTGACGAAAATTTGATTGTCTGCTTTCGGTCAGAAGACTGAGTTGTCCTTGGCCAGTTTTGTTGCGTGTTATCGCGTTTTGCGAAGTGCGATCACGGTCTACCAACTGGGTCGTGATTCGATTAAAGAATATGAATCGATGCTGGTTGCACTTCTCTTTAAAGCATAACTTGGGTGGAGAGGTTATTTTTTCATTCATAAACAGACATAGTGCAGCAACAATATGACATAAAAAATATAATAAAGCAAACGTTTTCGACTGTAGCCTACATATTGTTTTTTTAAGTCTTTTAAAAGAAAAATAATTATACATTGCATAAAAATTACAAGAGAATAATTACTAGCCAGTGGTTCCCAAACTATGGGTCGCGAAGGATCGAAAGATAGGTTGTGCTGGGACGATCCAAATCTGAAAAAAATGGGACTATTGCAAATTGGTTTATTAATAAACTTTGTTTTTTCTTTTTTCAAGTTGTTTTAATCCCAACGTAGGCTATTTATTTGGCTCATTTCAGTTGATTTTTATTTCTGGTCAAAATTACCCTAACTAAAAATAAACCAAAATCCTATAACCGGTTAACGGTATAAGTAATGAAATGGGCGTTGATGTCTCTTACTCTTTTCTCTGGTTCCTCGATGTTATCGAAGATGAAAAGTTATACAAAGATGGAAAGATCCTTCATTTAGGATACAACCAAACGATTAAACATAATAGCTAAGGCTAAGTAGGCCAAAAGAAAATCGGTCAAGTTATCGTTGTTCTGTCTACTGTATCGCAACCATAAATTGAAAAGTAGTAGAGTACTGAAATTGTCTGCAGGTTACATGTTGTCTGTGTCTTGGGTCACGAGATATTCACCAAACTCAAATTTGGGTCGCGCTCAAAAAAGTTTTGTAAGCAATGAAACACTAGCCTACCTATCCTGTTTACGGTACCCGGTCATTTGGTCGTTAAGTCGACGGAACGATTCATTTTAGGGTTAACTAACCCAGGGTTACCTAACCCAAATGTCCTGTCGACCAAACGACCGGCTACGTCTGTTTACATACGAAGTGACTACACAACAGGTCAAGTATTTGATAGAGAAATTCAGAGGAGAAGTATCCTGGCAGATTGTGCAAGATGCACTAAAGCATAACATAGCAACAATGAGTGAAGCATACACGTGAAAATTTAATCAAAGACGGTTAAGAAATGGGAGGCTCCGGCAACAAAAATTGTAAGTAAGATTTGGAAAGTGGAGAATTTGGTTAATTTAACTTTCGTTACTTCTTTGGCTTTTCTCAGCCTTTTGCTTTCTAACATTTTCAAAAAATTATCTGAGCCTTCCTTCAAATGGTTTTTTCAAGTTGTTTGTATTTTATGTTGGTTTGGCAAAGAAAGATTTTTATTGGCCTATAAAGAGCACTTTCGACCTTCCGTGGGTTTATTTACTTGACTCCCGTTTCCCAAACGACAACACTTGAGGTTTCGTTGGCTTCATTTGTGGTATTTTTTTAAACAAGAGCATGATTGAAGATTTCGTTGTTGGTGAGTCCAGCAAGTGGTAAGTAAATTCTCCCAGAACAGATCAGTTGTTTCGTATGACGCTATAAGTCCAAGTCCAAGCAGTTTTCATTTAGCCAATTAATGAGGACTTTGTGGCATTGGTGGGCGCTAAGGTATCCTTGAAGCTTGGTTACTGGACATTCTAATATGAAATAGTCTGCGAACTGATTTGGAGCGTTGCATTTTGAGCAGTTTGGTTAAGTTGTCATTCCCTATCGGCTAAGGGAGTCATTTGTTTTGTTCTTATGCGGTTTGCAGTGGTCCACAATTTTCTGATAGCCGTATCAAAGCCTAGGAGAGCTTTTATTGGATCCGTGATTAAGTCTCCACCAGGAAGGATTTTGTTATTACAAAAGTTCTGCCAGTCCGTTGTAACATTAATTGAAATGGGTCAGTTTTGTAGAAGGGGTGTCTTAATTTAAGTCGAATATGTTGCACATTTTTGCGACGTTTGATTTCGCTGCGGAGCAAAGTCAAAGTTTCCCAGACGTGAAGAAGAGTGTAGCATGGGACTGGGCTTACACGAAAACATGATATTTGTGTGGACATTCAGATTCCTGATGAGAGCTTAGGTTAAGCCGAAAACGTTCGACTGTTAAAACTATTTGTAGGCTAAATATGTAAAACATATTGTTATAATGCTCAACCCTGTTCTATTGCCGTGTCTTGCCTGTTTTTGGAACAAAAAAGCAAACTCACCCCCGAAACTATAGATGTCAATATCACATTGTTAGTGAAAATGGTATGGTCCACCCGCTCAGATTTAATGTCACGTGCTGCATTACGTTTCTGTAAAACTCTAACTATGTGGCACCGTATGCAAATTTAATACAGTATAAACAATTAAACATGCCAGTATCGAAAGGCGACCTTTTTCTCTTATCTAGCCAAAGTGGACGTAATTTCTATCACTTCAAACAGCGAGCTGTGGGAATCATTTAGCTAGGTGCGTCCTGCTGCGAATCGATTCTTGCAATCAAGCGCGTGACAACAAATTGACACTAATAGCCTACTGAAGATCTTTCATACGACAGTAGAAATTGCTACCTCAAAACCTTTTTCTGGCCAAATCAAACTTGTCAGTCACTTCGCTTGTGTTTAACCAATTGTAATAGCAGTCAGTTACGAGTAGCCTATTGCAAAAGCAACCTACTAAAAGCGGATTTCACAATATAAGTGCTCTGTGTACATGCTCGGAGGCACACAAACGTATAAAAGCAAATCACAAAAACACCTATACAAAAAAAACAGCATTTGATTGACTTGAACAGGAACACAATTGCAGATAACAACATTTTCACACAATTGCTGTTGATATTTACTAATAGCACAATAGTTCATTAACAGCAATTATATGGAAAGTATTGGAGACCGAAGATGATCAGATTAAAATATCAAATAGCTGTTCTGACATCTGTTGTCAATTTTTGCTTCAACAACGAGTACCGGTATCTCTGTGCACGCAGTTGAAGGATGACGCTGAGTTGACCGAACAGAAATTGCGAGAATATAAAATGTATGCTTAATAAAAAAATAAACTACGGTAGTTGCACCAAAACTTGAATGTCATATTACACGGTATTTTGAAAATCGAATTCCAAGCTATTTGGTTGTAAAGAAACTTATGAGGATAAGTTCCAAAGGTAATTGCAAAACAACCAGCTGGAATTGCAAAATACACCTTTGACCACTTAAAAAACGACGACGTCTAAAAAAAATGAATAAGAAAACATCTTTGCCCGTCGAAATATTTTTCTGAGTGGAAGAGTCAGCTCAAATATTTGTATTCTTTACGCTTGATTGATTCATAAATTACGCAGAAGCCAGCTGGTGGCGCTTCATGTGCAGAGCAAGATGATCGGATCGGGAGAAGGCGCGCTCACATTGGCAACAACGGAAAGGCTTATAGCCCGTGTGCTTGCGATAATGTCTCGTTAGTTCATCAGACCGGGCAAACTTCCAGGTGCAACCTTCCCATGTGCATTGGTATGGTTTTTCACCTGAAATAAAAGGTTTCAGTTAATTATGTGATATACATACGTATTGCATCATCTGATAATATGCTGTATCCATCGCTATCGGAAAATATGACCTGATTTGTTCATAATTTGCCACATTTTACAGACTGGCTATAAGTTTCGGAAAAAAAACATATTTTTTGCCTTTCCATCGCTTCCCCCAAAAACATGAGGTCATAACATGGCAGGCAGAAAAGGATAAAAAGGTGTGATTTTTAAAACAATTTTGATCACACTATTAGCAACAGTCTGTACAATGACACAAATCAAACTGTATCTCAAACATTCATGGTTACAGCAGTTTGCAAAGTACGCAAAAAGCTTCAAAAACGTTGTTTTGCAAGATCTTCTCAACCACTTTCAGAGTTGCGTCAGTCAATGTATGCAAAGTTTGACAACGCAATAGCAAATATAACAAAATTTGTCGCGGTTGGTTATGAAACATTGAACTCGATGATGGTCATTGCTTCAAATTAGATAGAAAGCAATGTGACAGAAGGCAAAAGGTATAATAGCGTGCCAGCGAGGGAAGAAGTGTTCACTAATACGCCATAAACCTTGTGTTAGTCATCCACCAAAACCAAATATATCCGCGTTTTATTCGCTTTCAGAGTGGTTATATCAACGTAAAAAGCAGGTTTTTCTACTCAAACCGGTTGATCTCCACGCCTGTGTTATAATCAATCGATAAGGGCGTTGCCTTCTCAGAGCTTGTAAATACAATAGGGGCGAGTCAAGGCAAGCACGCCCAAGGACGTGTTACACAATAAGCTTTTCTTTGTTCGGTCGGGCTTCCACCGCAGATTGTATGCATAAAGGAGTTTACCGATATTGCGCAAGAACGCAGAGCGTCCGATTAATATTTAACGCAATTGCAATGCATCTGCCAGAGACGATCGCACACTCTACCTTCATGATTATCATATTTACCAGAACTGTGTACCAAGCCGGGCTAAAGCAAACAAGTTTTTTGTATATGTGAAAAATATTGTGAAGATTCCGCCTTTTCACAGTAGGTGTGATGTGCAAAAGACTTTTTTCTCAAATCATACGTCATTTGTTTTGAACGTTGTTTTCAATTTCTCGTGAATTTTATGCTTGGCAATATTGCTCATTGGGTTTAGTTTGCCTTTGACTTTTTTAACCCTAACTCTGCTGCAAGTAACTCTGCCTGAGCTAAACCATAAATAAACAGTATTCTTTAAATCTTCGTACGTAGAGATATTAGCGGTTTAAACCACAAATTTTAACCTCTACGACTCAAAGTCAAAGTTAAGTGCTGACAATCGTAGGCTACGGTTCAAGAAACACTCTCAGCCGGTAAAGTTGCTATTTTAACATCTATTTATCGTCTATTGACGTCTAACAGACTCTAAGTGAAGTGAACATGCTGAAACTTTACTTTGACCCAGTGCATACGCCGTTCAAAGTCATACAGAAAACATGAACGCAAATACGATGTGCAACAGGACGTTAAAATCTGGCTGGCTTTCATATTCACATCCATAATGTGAAGTGTTTTGACGGTCACTTCATAATGGAATAACAAAGTTCAGCGGCCAGAAATTTTCCCTCGTGTCGATAAAGCCAGACGTGACGGAGATGGGAAATGTGAGACAAACGTATCACGACTGCCTTGGCATCACACAGCGGCAGACGCAGGTTTGGTTGAACCTCGGCTTTGAAAGTGTCAAAAGGCCAACACCTCACACCAAAGCAATAAAACTAAACCTGCTCAACTAAAGAATCAGAGATTTGGTAGGCTACGTCTAACGATGTAAAAGAATGAAAAAGCGGACAAGAGTCGCGACGTGGTGGTAGACCTCTAGTTTCAAAACTCAGATTGAAATCTCAAATGCGTGATGCATCGTATTTTGTTTTCAGTAAATGGGCTAGCCGCTAGTAGAACAAAATGTACTTTGTTTCGTCAAACTGATTAGTCGTACTTTTGTAACCCATCACACGGTCTTTCCAAAAGCAATGCTATCATAAACTCAGAGTGGGTGTTTGTTCAGTTTTGGTTTTACATTCCAGTAGAACGTGGGTGCAACAACTTATATGTAAATTAAAAAGATATGTGATGAACACAAAGAAGCTTTCTGGGTATGCATGGTTGGCTACTTGCAATCAACAATAAACAAATGTCCTTTCTTGTGCACTTTCAGGTATTTTGAGTTGAGGAAGGCTGCTCTTCAAACCGTATAAAGACACAGGAAACTGGATCGTGACGAGGCGCTCTACACGGGGGAATTTCCAGTCCAACCAATCAGTCATATGTAGGATTAAGCCGGGCTGGCTTTTAATCACTTTTCTTGGTATTACAACGTCACACTGCATCAGCTCAACAGACTAACAGAAGTTTTAATGCGGGTTAATGACACGACTCTTTTAAATGCAAACAAGTACGTTTTCACAAACAGGCCACTTCAAGTACTTTTTGGTTTCAAAAACTTGTTGTTTTCTTTGCCATTTTACAGAAACAATACATCATTAAAGTGTCAACCACGTTTGTTCAGAAATGCTGTATCTAAGCGAGCAACAACTAAAAGGTGATCTACTTTTCGCATTAACTCTGTCGCGCGGAAGTGATAGCGTTTTGGATATAAATATCTATCCAGGAAGTGTGACGTACAGATTAAGGGCTGACGAATAAATACCGAACAAAGGCGCAACTTCCTAAATTTCATGTTTTGGCTTCCAAGGGTTTCTACTACAAATGTAAGTAATCTTTGAAATAACAATCTTGATATTTCAAGCAATTAAAAAAAAAACTTCAAACGGTGTCGGGTGATGAAAACAAATTTACAATCATTTTCTGTAAAAAGAAATACAGTTTGGTGCCATTCATTTGTGTTAATATAACTTTTTTAAAACTTTATTATATACGCAGTCCACACACCTGTATGGGTCCTTCTGTGGGCTTTCAAATGCGAACTCTTTGTGTAAGCTTTTTTGCAGCCTTCGAAGTCACATAAATGAATCCGTCGTTTTTTAGATGAAGTGGTGAGATCTCCTTGACACATGTCCATCGCTGGCTCATCGAGAGAAGAGCTTTGTTCGAAAGAGGGGGTACTTGCAAGTGGACTAGGAGAAGAACCTAACACCGAAGCGTCGCGGTTGGTCACTTCCCTGCTCTTTTGATCAGCTTGAAAGTTATGGAAAACCTGTGAAGGTGGAGACCTTTCTTGGGCCACCATGAAACTCCGTATCATATTACAGTTTTCTCCAAAAGGAGAAGACCGCATTGGGCTCCCGGATTCTGGGCTGTGCAGCATCATCCCACACATCTGAAAAACAACAAACTGACATAAGTTTCGGTCTCGTGGGATGGTTTCCGACCAGGTTAATAGTCTCTGCAGAGCTGTGACAGTCTAGTTTCACAATAACACCAAGTGAAACCACTCAGCCTACGTATAATTACACTACTCACTGGTGGCATGTTGCTTCCGTAACGTTGTGGTGATTCCAGTAGCATCTCAGCAGAATTGAAGTGTCGTGGGCTAAGAATAACAACAACAGAAGTCTATTTACAGAGCATGATCACGACTAATGAAACAACGCCTACTCATGCCCGATAAAGCACATAATGAATTCAGCTAACTATGCATTACTTTGAACATAAAACTCCCCTCATCGATCAACCAAAATAAAAAAAGCTTTTCAATAATATCTTGGACTGAAATACAACTATTACAATAACTGAAAATTTCTTTTTTTTTCGTTTATGAATCGGGTACTTTTAATGTACAGCATAGTGTTGACAAAAGATATTTTAGAAAGACCTTTCGTCTGTGTTTAAAATAAAACGTAACGAATGATATTGCCTTTCAGAATAAAATCGTTTAAATCATGAACTGTCAGAACCAAATCTGAGCTCGTTTATTCCATGCGACAAAAAAATATAAAAAATGTGCCGATAACTGCAAGAAGTATCTATGATCTCTCTTATTCAAACCCAAATTTGTTCAACTATCCAGCTAACAATCAATTCTTCTTGCATTGTTTCAAAGTCTGCCGCCAACGAATGTAAAAAAGACTGATTCGCTGGCTAGATAGAATTTTTATAAGAATATATTGATCTGTAAGCGTATTTCAACACAATGACACGATGATTTTAAATCTAGTTATGAAACTCTCTTACGTCTCACAGTTTTGTCTCACCCAGCTTGCCAAAACCTTCTTACACTGGTTCAACGACTGAAGACATTAATACAATGTAAAATGGTAAAATGGAGTTTTTGACTGCTGAGTACTCGCTATTCTGAAAGCTTCTATTGTTTCCTGAACGCCATGCAAGTGTAACTGCATTAAAATGCATTTCATTTGACTTACTGTAAATTCTGATACAGTGGATCCAATTCACTGATTCTTCCGGACTGATTCGCAAAGAGCATATAGAGAGGATTCTGGACCGAGAGAGACGAGCTGATGTTTTCTGCGGGAGACCCGGGGGAGAATGGCTTTCCTCGGGCCAGTTTTTCGAGGGAGGAGCTGAGTCCCCTTCCGATATTTTCGTCAGGAGATGAACCTATGAAAATATTGTCATTAAATTAATGGCAAGGAAAATAGAATATAATTCTAATCAGTCGCTGATCCTGTTCAAGCTTTAAAAATATTGCAATACACCTTAGCATGTTGAATCGACAAAGGTGTCCCTCAATAACTTTGCATGAGATTTTAGCAACCGCTGACCTACCACATACAACAATTGTTTATTGAACTTTATTTTTAGATCCAGAAAAAACTTAAAAGGGCCAAGCTTAAAAAATCTATCATATACACAATTCAACCACTTGAAAACAGCCTGGGCGAATATCGATTCTGCACAAAACCTTCATTGTCTAAAAACAAACAAGTGAAATCAATGGTCTGTTTGCTTTAAGTCATGGCTTTAAATTTTGCTTTTCTGCTGACGAGTGAAGTTGAAGTTAGTTTGACAAGAAAACATGCAAGTAACAACACAATGTTTGACTTGTAGCCTACAGATGCACGTACCATATGCTGAGTCATTGTTGGACGAATAACGACCAGCACTCCAGGCAGCGGCTCTGTCCGTGAATGATGTCACGTTGAGATGGGAGTGGGGAGATGATGAGGGAGAAGAAAATGGGGATTGGGATGGAGACAATGCAGCTTGGCGATGAAGTTTGTGTGCAGACGAACGAGTTGGACTGAAAGTGTGAGCTTTTCCAGTGAGAAAACGGTTGGGAAGCGGAAGTACTTGAGGACGTTGAGGAAAATGCAATTTCCCATCTGCAAATTATGATCATAGGTCAAACACTGCGATCAACTATCGAGAAACACCACACGTAGCCTTTTATCGAAAAATTGAGATAACTTACCAACTTCAGGACTAGACGTTTTGTTTTCTCTGAATTCGCATCTCTTTTCAACTGGATTCGGCACAAAACACCTTGATTCTATTTGTTGATCCAAACTTCGGCCTTTGACCAAGGGCTTAGACTTGCTATCGGCCAACGAATTCAAACTGGCATGCTTATCAAACAAAGAGTCGAAAGAGTCAAAGGATGATTTGGATCTACATCCAAGTTCACGAATATGTGACATTTTGGGCGGAAACGATTTTAAATTTTCAGGAATCGACATGATATCTCGGACAAAGAAAGAAGAATGGCGGGATTGCTCCGTTGGGGTCAAGGTCTTCTCGTCAGTCTCATGAGGCTCATTTTTAACATGAACACGGTTTCTTGATTTCTCGAGCGAATGACTCGACAAGTCGAGGGCTTGGGAAGTTTCATCTTTGATGGCAGTGGGTACTTTGACATCTTTGAAGCTGCAAAGACGACGCGCTTTGCTGCTTTCATCAACGTAATGTTCTTTTAGCACCAATTTGTCATCACTGAATTGTAGGTGGCTTTTGGTGTCTTCACAATCGGGTATCGATGAATGCGGTGGTGTTGAAATGATGTAGTAGTCGCTCTGAATAATATAGAGAAAAGTGTAAGTCAATTTTTAAAGAAAATATTTTCGCCTGCCTTCTACATTTTTTATCATTAAAATATTTTATCGTATCAACCAAAGCTGATTGTTTTACAGTAGTTTTGCATTTGCTATGGCATTCTGTCACAACTCACCACTTTTTCTTTAGTTGCTGCAGCTTTCAGTAAAACTTTACCATCTTCACCAACCAACAACCAAGTGCACTTTCCGTTCGACGACTGTTCAATTTCGTCCGATTTTTCCTGTTTGCAAGCTCGTTTTAGTTTTGATACATCTTCAATCTTGGGATATTCAGCATAACTGGATGTCTCTTGTATTGAGCGTTTTCTTTTCGACATCGTCGTAGGGGCGGTTGATCCTCGGTTTGAAACTGCATCTGGATCTACAAAGGCTTTGAACGATTTGTTCGGGCTGGTTGACGTGAAAGACTGAAGAATTCTGTCTTTTTTGCTGAAAATCAACGGGGACTTCTCTCCGTTTCGACGCTTGCATGTTTTCGAAGCTTCGTGAGTTAGAGAAGGTGCCGAATACGAGTGAATCAGACTGCTCATTGTACAAACACTATTTCTTTCAGACAAATCTTCGCCAACGCCCTCTCGGTTATTGTGTTTATCCGACATGGAATTGTTTAAACTAGTATTGTTCATGGGCGTCATATCAATTCAACCAAAAAATTTCCTACAAGCTTTCTTTAAATAAAATACAAGCACAATGCTGAAAAACACAGTAGCCTATGCCAATCAAAATAGTTTTTGTATCATAAAATCACATGTAGACTTCACGCAATTGAACAAAATGAAGAAAATTGGCAGCTAACATAAAAGCTTATTTTGGTTACACTGAAACCCAAATATCTGGGAACACTGCATTGCGGCGTGACTGTTGTCAAGCCCCATTATAATACGTCACACCGACATGGCGGAAATCAACACCCACGCCCATTTCATCGAAGCAGAGCCTAAAATCCTTCAAAATCTTATTTCCTCCATCACGTTTACCAAACTATACAAGGATGCGACGTGACTAATGCTAGCGCCTTAATTATCCCATACTGTTTCTATTGCTGAAGTGATTGGGTGAACACTGAACAGTACACCAGCTTAAAAAATTTCAACAAATTAGATCTGCATTGTTTTATTGAACAGGTAAACTTGGAAACTGTCTTTTTGCGGCAGTTCTTCGATAGACGACTGTCAAAACGTGATCGGTTATCCTAAACATTTGCTTGAATACCGTTGGCAACTTAGCTTCTTTCTGACTTCTGTACTGAAATACCTCTTTCCTATGACATCGACATGTATGACAAGCCGATTGCTTAGCTCTAACTTGAATATACAACCACTAAAAAAATAAGTTTGCGTTAATCTAAGGTTGACTAACTTTGAATTTATGCAACATCGTCGAAAATGAAAGCTCACCGCGTTTTTTTCCCCGCACAGCCCTTGTTGAGTTTCCTGATAAAAATGTCCAATAAGCAAAAATCATGAATAGACTTACGCTTTGCCTGGTTCTGACTGCCAACCTAACAGACCTTCGCAAAATAGTGTTGCTTAATTTATTGACCATCCGCCTTAATCAGCGATTTCAACAAGCTATCACTGTTCTTGAGCGTTCCTTGACCTACTTGGCTTCTAGAGAAGTGCAGAATTGACTAAGCTACTTTTTCCAGGCTGCAAAGCATCAAGAATATTTGTAAAAAGAGATTGCCTTTTTCTCATTAACTAGGACGCGCCTTTTTTACACGCATGACTGACCTTCAATGGGCGAGTCTGTGTGATTTACGCCCTTTTTGCAAAGAACTAAAGTGACTGAAAATGGAGGATAAACAACAAGCACCTTCTTGGACACCTTTGTTCATCTATCGACTAATTTTGCTTGTATGTACCGACGTTAATACAGAACTTTAAAAATATTCCACTATTCATAGTGACAAAAAAACATCAATTCAAACATGCTTTTACGTATTTTTGACAACACAGTAAATAAAATCTACCGGGTTTGATAACTTCAATAAGTTTATAAAATAGCCTACACTACACAATTTCAAAAGCTATGATAGAGGGCTGTAGCCACGTTTTAAATGTTATTTTTTAGGTCTTCTGATAGTAGACTTGTTTCACAAAAGCATATGTTATAAAAAATTGTATTTTTATAAAATACTGTAGAAGCCACTTTCACAGTGGAAAATAAACTCCAATGAAATAGTTTATTAGTTAGTTTTAATATTAATTAGTTTTGATATTGCTTTAATAATTTTCAAATGATTACTGTTATTGTGCAATGAAACGAGACAAAGGTAAGGAATTTTGAAATACATTTTAAAATTTTGAAATAAATTTGTTTCAGTCAGACTATTTTGCACTTAAACCACAAAAAGGCATAAACACAAGATGAAGAAATCAAAGTTTGCTCAAAGACGCATATCAAATTCAAGCTGTAAAGACGAACGAGACTAGTCATCTTCACAAATCACTGCGCAAAATCAACATCAGATAAAAATAAAGAAAATTTGTCATTTTCACACCTTTTGAACGTCTGATGCTGCTGAAACAATGTAAAACTATATGCCTTTTGCAAGCTAGGACGAGAGGGCTCGGCTTACTTGGAAAAACAAATCTATCAGGTGCATGGAATGTATAAGTATAAAGAGGTCAATGCGGTCTATTGTTGATGCTTTTTAATGGCTCAACAGAAATATCTTACAACAGATTGTTGTCAGTTGGAAGATTAAATTTTTGCTCAAGAAAATTGGAAACCACCGGTGTTTTCGAACGAAAGCATCCAACCAACATCACTTGGCCTCATTTCATCTTGTTACATCGTGACACAGGTTAGCACGAATTAATAGATGACTCATAAATGAAGAATGGCCACCGAGTCGTGTATTGAAGACACTTGCCTTATAATTTATTACTCTTTCAAAATTAATAGAATTTGGAATAGTGAAATTTTACAATGCTATTAAAAAGGTTTGCTAAACAGTAAACACAGCATTTTCGAAGACTTTCAACTTCAAAATGGATGGTTGCTTCAGTGGATTTTTGTTTTTAAAAAACAAGGAAAGCTAGAAAAATAACACGTCACAAAGGATTTGCATTTGGAAACACTTTGCAATGATGAAATGTTCACATTTGGAACCGACTCTGTTTTAAGTGGTTTGCGTTGGAGATTGCACAACTTTTCTATCTTTAATTGATTGTACAGCAGGCATGCACAACTCAAAACAGTACACGGGCCGTTTTAGGAAAAAAATATTTTTCGCTGGCCGCGTGCTAACGTTGTTGTAACTAGCGTGTAGCCTATTTTATATAATGTGACCGATTAACCTTCGAATAAGAGATATCGTTGAGAGGATGGTTACTGTCAAGAGCTTGTAACTATGTTTCGACGGTTTTACAACAAAAGTAACCCCTCGACGGTGACAAACAATAACAAATCCAACGAAGTATAAATTCCTAACATTAACAAGAAATCTACATACAAGACTAATATCAAAAAATGAAATTTAATGAGAAACGTTACATCTTTTGTTCGCAACAAGCAACTCATAATTAGGCGAGATGCTGGAACTTGATATTTTTAAATAAGTATTTACTGTAAATAAGTATTTACTTGTCCATTCTGGGTTAAAGATTCTGCTCTCATTTTCAAACTTCCTTCTTTTGTTTTCAGTCATAACGCGATTACAGGGTACTGTATATTTCACAAAATGCTGACAACTCAACCAACAGTAAAATTTTGATGTACGCTGACACCTGTACGGTACCAGACACTACGTTTCGAAAATATTCATCCGCGCACTTTGTGCAGATACAAGCAACAAAGGTTGGATTGTTCTTGTAAAATTTTTCAGCAAAAATGAGCGAAATCACGGAATATCTCGTGGGCCGCATGAAATGGTTTCGCGGACCGCATACGGCCCGCGGGCTGTACGTTGTGCATGCCTGTTGTACAGTATATGGACGGGTGTCCGGTAATTTCATCGCAGTAATTTCATCGTGGTAATATCATCGTGGTAATTTCATCGCATGGTAATTACATCGCAGTATATCACATCGTCAGGTAATTACATCGTAGTATGAGAGCTGCGTAAGCTACCAGCTGCGGGCGACGAAAGCACCGCCGGCGAGGCGGCGCCCTGAAAGGGCCGGCTCCGGCAAGAGCACGGTCGTCCGGACCCGAAAGATGGTGAACTACGCCTGGGCAAGCCGAAGCCGGAGAAAACTCTGGTGGAGGGCCGTAGCGATTCTGACGTGCAAATCGATCGTCCGACCTGGGCGTAGGGGCGAAAGACTAATCGAACCGTCTAGTAGCTGGTTCTCTACGAAGTTAGGGTTAGGGTAGGTGGACGTTAGGGTTAGGGTGGACGTTGACGAAGACGATTAAATTACTGACGATGTGGTGTCTTGCGATGTAATTACTGCGATGAAAGTACCACGATGAAATTACCGCGATGAGATTACAGTGAACCATATGGACGTGATACACTGATGCACAACTGGTTCAAGTTAACTTTGTTCAAATTCCACAGTAAATTGACATATCTTCTTCAGTTAAAGTATTGCTTGCATTTGCAATCAGTTACGCAATTCCACTGAGTGAAACCTTATCACTTCGTAAACTATCAATGTGATCTCAACCATTGTACTGTATCTTGCAAGGGCCAATAAACACTAACTCACCACTTTCATATTTGTTTTTGGTATAAACTTAGCATTCAACTCTCAGCACAGTGTTGCAGTTTCTCTATTTGTTTAGCGTTTGCAAATCGGATTTGTGACTTTGCGTTGATTCTACGCCAGACGACAAGGAATCGCTACGAAAGAATACTTTTCTATCCTGGCCTAAAATCTTAAAACAGGATCGTTTCAAAGTTGGGCTATATCAACAATGGGGTTGAGTTGAAGGCTCTCTTACAAAACGAGAAAGTCGTCGTTTGAGCCTTCTGTACCGACGGTTTATGCATTTCCCAATCCAAGGCAAAGTTATTCTAACTTAACTGTCATAATGAGAAAGTAGCTAGCTTTTTTTCTCGTCGTCCAATGTTTCCGTTCTGTTTAGTGAACAAACTATACTACAGCCTCTTCCACCATGCACTTCTCAGAGCCACCCTTCCAGGAAGAGAATAATAACCACTCCTTATTAATACGTTGTTGGTGGGTCCGAATTCGACGCTGTGCGGATGCAATTGAGGCGTATACTTTACTCACCCACAAGTCACAACCCGTTCACTTTGCAAGCTGGGTGATACAGTGGTGTTGTTTTTGTTCTCTCAAAACCCCTAAAATGTTATTTTGGTAATGTTTACAAACTCAATAGGCCTATTACTCAGATTCTTCTTTACCACTGTATTTGTCGCAAGAAAGAGCACAATCAACACGATTTTTAACCTTTATAAGACGATACCCATCCGTGGAATCAAAAATTGCCCTGGTCATTACTATTAACCATTATTGGATCTGCATTGTATGAAATCGCCAAAATTCGCATTGTTACAGAAATTTCTTTTGAAAGGAAATGGTATGACGTTTTTCACAAAAGAAACTCGCAAGGACAATGTTGAAACAACGATTGATTCTTATAATATGTTTAAACACTGCGAGGTCATTAGTTTTACGCGTAACTTTGAAAGGCAACCTGCTCAAAAGCATACTCAGGTAAAGCTTTGAATCAATCTAATGTAAGCAAGGATTTGATTGATATGGAATTGCTGCACTGTGTATGCTGTTTTTTTTAACCAGGTTGCCTCTGTACAGTTCCAGATCTCCAAATCACTTGTTTCCTGAGTTGAATACAGAAGGTTTTCCGCATTGAGAAGTTGAGAACTTGTTGAGCCAAACCAGCTGAGACACGCCCTAGTTAAGGTGCTTCACTCCTTTGTTATCGAAACAGCAAACTTCTTTTCATTAATGTCCACTGCTCTTACTTCAACTGAAGTGGCATGTGGTGCTTCATTTGTCTTTGGCTATGGTGTGTTCAAATTTTTGTTTTTCACGTGGTCACTCCAAACATTAAAACTTACATTTTTCATATTGCTTGATCTCCTTTGAGTGATTTTTAAATACCCTTTTGGACTGTAGTGTGTAATCTTTTATACTGAAGTCTCAACAAATCGCTGTGTTGTTCATCCCAAGCCCTTATACCTGCTCAAAGAATATACAGTACAGTACACTTATACTGTGAGTGCTACTTTACCTTGCAAAACTTGTGGTTTCATATTCGTTTTTTTTTAGTGTTGCCCTACTCGACTGCAGAAGTCTCAACATGCAGCAGTGACACAAGGTAAGTTGAAAAAACATCAGGAAGACGTGTTTTGCATTTACCTTTTTCATTTGATATAGCCTACACCAAAACTAGTTCTTTGTGAACTGTAGGTGCAGCCGGCCATGATGCTCACCGCGATTATCATAATTAAACGTTACCAGAGAAATTGGGACGCAGCGTATTTTAATAGTGATTGCAATGAACAACATCACAGTTGCACATATGAGGAAGATATTTTGTTTGCTCTTTGTAAGCTACAGATATTTGTGTCTACTTGTTAGAGTACACTTACCATACAAGCAACAAAATTTATAAAACATCCATTATTCGTTTGTATTTTGTAAGCCACTGATACCTGCCATATCAGTCGATGATGTTGATGATCGGCTCAGTGGTGGGATTGAATCTAGTTCAGAATCTGTTCAATTCTGTTCTAGTTCAGTTCTGTTGGTCAGAAATAAAAACAACAGAACTGAACAGTAGGCAACCGGTTCGTTTTGACTAAAATTAGCCATATCTGGCCACTCACGTGGTGATTATGTTAGTTAGGTCCACTCGAAAAAGTTGGCCAAGAACCGGTTCTGCATACTTTTTTATTTTTAGGAAGCGGTTCGCTCGAACTGGTGCGAACTGGTCGAATCCCACTACTGGTTTGGCCTATAGTATTAGTAGAAAATGTAGTTACTAAGTGCAGAATATATCCACATATTGATAAGTTGTCGGATAACGGACCATTGCATATAGTTCCTCTTTTCAAAGTTGTTGAAATGTAAATCGAAAAATGTTTTTCCAAAGCATGACGTTATATTTTGCATAAATAAAACATTATAAATTATTTGTACCCTGCTTGAAAACGTTACGTATCTGTTATGTCACGGTGTCATTTTCTTTCGAATGGGACTTTTCGGTCGTTGAAATGGGTTTTTCCGACTCCCGCTGGAAATTTTCATCTACCCAACTTGTCACGTTTCCATATTTCCTCCCAGGAAATTCATGAAAAATTATTCAGTTCACTTCATGCACAAACGTAAACTTGGGATTTTTCATTATTAGAGTAGCTATCAACTTACCACACACAAGTTTTCTCGCCTTCAAATTTGATTGATGGCATTACACAAATCAGGTTAGTTCGTTCAAAGTATGACAGCTTTGTTGATTTCATGAAATAGGACGAAAACAGGACACCTAAAAGTAGTACTTGTACAAGGAGTTGGAAAATTGCTTGTAGAATACCTGAATCTGTGCGTGGCATGAATCTAAGGATAGATTCGTGCTGAGCCAATAATTGCAGAGGTGGAAACGACATGGCTGGTCAACGTGGCAGTAAAAGTCATCGACTGTTCAATTCAGTGTATTTTTATTTCTGATCATGAAAGCATGGTACTCATGGTACTGTAGCGATATTCCACAGAAACTGTTGTAGGACTGTGGCATTTGGCAATGGTCTATAACTACAATTTTGTTGCACTCGAGAAAAGGGAAGGACAATCAATTAATTGGAAACTTCAAGCAGCTTCCAATTAATTGCACAAATAGGCTAGTGACTAGCCGCTAGTCTCATTTAAAAACGTCGCTTGATTTACAAAAACAACGCTATTTATTGAGTTGTTGCACAAAATTTGCACTAACTTTGTAGCCTACTTGCTAATTGGGAGAAATACAACTTTATTATGGCTCACTTCTTGTGGCAAAAAATAGAACTTTTAAACTTGAATCTATTATGTCTTTGAATGAGTCGGTTGCTTTTATGCTTAAGACATTTCCGTGGTTGGATGGGCTTGAAAACAGAAGTTGCGCATTTCAAAGATCATATTGTATATTTCACTTTCCGTTTTTCGGGGATATTTTTGAACAAAAAATATTCCTGAGCACTGGAAGAAATAAGTATCGTGTTTATTTGGGACTTGTGGTGTCGATGTCATGCGAAGTTTTACTCCACAGGTACTTTTCTGAAGAGAATTAAAGAGAAATGTTTAAACTAAATTCCCTTTAAGTACCACACATGCAATGACGATATAAATCACCAAGGTACTGGTGCAAGAATGGGTTTAATATTCACTGGAACAAAACCTCACCAGACAAAATATTTTTCAGCTGTGCGAAATAGTCATCGAGAAAAACCTCACACTTTGCTGCAAACACCCCCAAAAAAAATCTCACCCATTCAGAAACGAGTTTATGCCTTCACTGGTTTCACGACCTGTTTGCATTTTCATTTGTTTGTGATTGAGCTGATTTAACAAATAAACAATAAACCGAAACGTTCTTTTGCTAAAAGTAAAAAACAGATGACGCGAGTAACAGAGGTCCTTGACCCAGAGTGACGTCACAATAGAGCCATGAGAAACCGACTTCGCAAATGACTGCTACAGTTGTTGACGTCATCTGTACTTGCGCGTGACCGCAGTTGCGTCACGCAAATAGCAACGGGATGTGCTAGGTATTTCAACGTCTTTTCAACATTACTTGGTGGTTGCGAATATGTTCGGACATGCAGTGTGAAAGATTTGATCAAAATTGCAATCTGTGATGTGTTTCAAAATGAAATCCTTTAACAAATTTTGTTCTTATGCAACGCCTAAGAACAAAAGTTGATTCCAAAATAGAACAAGTCAATAGCCCAAGAAATAATTAACTTTACTAAAAGTTATTTTTAAACTAATTTTGTGATTGACTATTATCTGAGGTTTGTGGTAAAAGATTGCTTCCTAATCGGTTTCAAACACGCCTTCGGAAATTACTCGAAAAGTCAATATTATGTAGTTGTTTGTGTAAAGCAGGGGTCACCAACCTTTTTTGCATGCGGGCCACTTTGGCACTAAGGAAAGCTGTGGCGGGCCGCACTAATAAAATGTTAGGTAGGTTGACTCTTACGCTAGACAAGAACGCATTTCGTACCCAGATTGGCTTCCTTGCCTTCCCGTCCGCTTAATCTAAATCTTCAACTAGGCCTACCAGGTGTAAACCTGGATACGACAAACAAAAAAATCAGCATATTCATCGCCAAGCAAGAGTGGAGTTGTCACTTCGCTTCACAAAAGATATCTTGCAATTAACAATTTCAGTAAACAAGGAAATGTTTGACACATCGCAATATAGGCAACAATAGTGACCTGCAAACATATCAGCGAAAAATGGGCTCCAATAACAGGGAAAAAGAAACTAGGCACCATGAAACAAACGCTTGTCGAAATCACCGAAAAATTGTAATTCTTGAACAGTCTTCCCTCTAAAAAAGCAATGAGCTGGTTTTCATCCTTTTTGTGAGAGTCTATAACACCGTCTTTCTTTGATTATTGTCAACTGTCACTTGCGGTGCTTATCAGCGTGTCAAGAATTGTTGATTAACAACATTTTGCAGGACTTGCTTCGGCAGTACATGCTTCGGCAATACTAAAATTGGAACGATACAGAGAAGATTAGCATGGCCCCTGCGCAAGGATGACACGCAAAATCGTGAAGCGTCCCATATTTCTTTAAAAAAAAAACATTTTGCAGTAGCCTACTAAGCTAAATATTTTCATAATACAATCAGAAAAAGTCCTTAAATTTATATATAATATTTTGCCAATTTATTATAGATTGAGTTGGCACACCGACCTAATTTTCCAACAAAAACTTGCATAAAGAGAACACTGCTCGTGAAACACAATAACGGTGAAACGCATGACATTTGCAAACATAAAATAAGCAACCCTATGCTCACAGACAATTTTGAAATTCGAAAACAGATGTTTTAATCAACCACTGGGACAGTGTGGCTGGACATCGCATTGGAATAACTTTAAGCAACCCCCACCTAGAACTATAATCTGATTAGTCGGTCGGTGGAATCGTATGCAAAGCGAAAATATGCTTCCCGAAAAGTATTTTTGCCTTCGTGCTCATTAACTCCTCAAGAAAAGTATTTTTGGTTATACTTGTACGCTGATACCTTCCGCGGGCCGCAGCGATACAGCGTGGCGGGCCGCCATTTGGTGACCCCTGGTGTAAAGCATTGTTTGGAGAAAGGCTATAAAGCTACCTATCACTTTGGCCTACATCCGTCACTTGAAGAAATACGGTTTGCTATGGATTCGGAAAGGGTAATCTAATTAAAACAATGATACTTGCAGATTTTTATACATCAAACATGGCAAAAATATTTTTAGAAATATTCTTATGAATTTAAAATTCCGTTTTTTTACGATTTTTCGGCAATGCTACTTTATGAAAGACATAAAGTTGTGCTCATGCTATTGGATATTTTTATCCAATCAAATGTATACAAAGAGGAAGAACCTGAATGCGAAGTTTTCACCAAACAATAACCACATAGCTTCTGACTTGTTTTGAAAAAAAAGATAAAAGCTCTGATTTTCAAACTATAAACTAGTTGGTAAAAAGCCGCATGCAGTTAGAAAAGGGAAAAGGAGTATTTTCATAAATTAACGACGCATCGTTGTAAAATGAACTAAATCTCGTCTTAAGGGAAAAGGCAGCTAAATTTTCATGGTAATCATCTTGTAAGGCTTTTGAAGTTATCAGGACACTTTGTTTGTGTCAGGCCCACACATAGTCCGACTCTAGCCTTGAGCTTTGTTTCCATGTATGGTTGTTGCTTACATTCAATTGTTACTCTGAAATTCTAAATTAAACAGGACTAAGTATCCACCGTAAACGGCAAACCAAAAGTTTGTGTTTTTCTTAAACGTTATTGCTGCTGAGCTTATATTTAAAATTCCTTTGATGAATGGAACGTGTCAGAAAGAGTTTCCATCATTTTTAAGACCAAATCTATTTTTGTGCATGTAAAGACTTGAAATAGCGCAGAAAGTATTTATAGAATGAGAACTGGAAATGTTTTTCGGTTAAACTAGTTCACAATTGCAATATGATGTCTGTTTGCTTTTCTTGTTGAAGGAGAAACTCATACCAACTCGCTGGAATGTTTACAAGGCACTGTGCTGTGGATGGATTTGAAAAGAGCTTGAAATGACGTTGCTGTCTGTAAATCACGTCACACCCATTTCCCTTTCGACATCTGATCCCATCCGTGACGAGTAGGTTGAGAGGCAAGCTGCCAAAGTTCTTGTTTGTTTCAATTATCATTCCATGATCTTCGATCTTCCAACAAGTTTAAAGTCACATCATTGACACATCAATTACATCAGCGTCTCTCAGGTGACATTTTTGTCTAGACTGATCGATGTACAAAGAGATAAGGAGTTTTAAAAAAGAATAAACAAACATTAAGCTTTCTGCACAAAGGACACAAAATTACGGATATCTCTGGATGCTTTTGTCTGGACTGCATGTAATCTTTTGTGTGTATAAGCTATGTGGTTTACGGTCAATCTTTTTTGCACAGGAGGCCACCGTACAAATTTGTTTACAAGTTAGAAGAAAAACGAATGTCACAATTACTTTATAGAGTAGACCAAACCCTAATCTAAATTTTACAAAAATAGCTAAGGTGTTTGTCACTGGCATTAAATGAAATCACGTTACATTTCTAGACTGCACTCTCATTGAGTGGATAGCCTTTATCTTGACGAGTATGGGATACCGCATAATACAAGCGCACCCGGCAACCCTTATGTGACAAATATCGTTGAACAACGGTCATGTAACTCATATTTGGTGTTAACTAACACAGCTCAGTTCGAGGTGTGATGTGCTTGTCAATCACCAGTGAATCAGTTCAACATTTACATAACCTTGTACAGAAATCCATTTCGCACTACTTGAACGTTGCGGAAATCTGTTCATTGAATCCATAGCAACAGCAGCAGCATCAAACTGCCACCATTTAGTGGCTGATGGCTGCCATGTTTAAACTTCTAATCCACCCAGCAAAAGTTCTTTGTTTACAGCAACGTTGAAAAGATGTAAAAATTGTAAAGTTGTGAGGTATGAGCCACCGCCCAGATTTCAGCTTGTTATAGCGTTCTTATCTCTATCCCGTTGGAAACTCCCCGACTAAACAAGTTTTACGATTTACGTGTCGCCATGAAAATACCGTCAACAGGCAGTGACCGCATCGGCTTTGTGAAACAACGCACACAGAAAACGGTGACTCATCGCTGCTTTTACCAAATGAGTTTAATTTTGCTGCTTCCTAGTTTTAATTCGTCACTGAGTTGCGCAAGCATCTGGATAACATGCTTTGATAAGTCGTAAAGAAAGAAAATATTTTGCCTTGAAACCGAACAATGGGAGAAATGTGACTGCGCCAGTAATTTGGTCGCATAAATAATAAAAAACAATCATTGCGTCACAGAGAAGACTCCCTTGCTACAAAAAAAATGTGTCATTCTGGACCAATTTTGATTTGGAAGTTTTTCAGCAAGGTTGTTTTAGTTATTTAGTATGTGTTGTATAACGCCGTGCTTATACGTCGAATGACGTAAGAATAGTCGTAAGAAAAGTTAGTTATGTTAAATAAAACTTATGTCTGAGTACTCTCTGAGTATTCTGAAAACTATGTATGTAAGCCACTTGCATGCAAATTTGTTAAAATTACTGGCATACAGTTAGTCATTTTTAGAATGGCATAGGGTTAGGCAATGGCACATTTGCAAGAACTCTGGGTTATTATTAACCACGCACAAGATAAGAAAAGCCTGAAATGATCTGATTAGATAACTCGGAACGCTAAATCACATTTTACCTCAGTTATGATGATAGGGTGTTTGAAAAAATAATCTGAATTTATTTTAACACTACATGTCCAGGATACTGTACTTTGACAGCAGCAATGTTTACAGTCTTTCCTAACATGGGTACATTGCTGTCGGATTACAATTACATTGTGATGTAAATGTATTTGATCTTTACATTGTGTTTGATTTGTCCAAATGCTTGCTATACCAACAAGCATAATTTGCCTTTTTAACATTATTTCAACGTCTTTAAACGTTGAAACAATCTAAAGGTAGAAGTTTCACCGGCTAAGATGCACGCTTGCAGCTAGTGAATCACCCCTTTTCTATCCGAATTTAACGTCTGCAGACAACCAGTTTAAAAACCATATTTTTTTTTGTGCTACTGTAAAAACTTTTGCCTGGCCTGTATTTAGTAGCGCAACTGTGGGTTGTTGCCAGTGGGGCTAAGTGAACAACTAATCGCATCTTGAAGAATATGCATTTATGTCGTAACATGCAAGCAAACGGCACCCAATTTTTACAGTTGGGTTTGTAGGGCAGTGGTTGATGCCCTGGTATTTATGCCCCTACCTGTACTTAACCACTTTCACTCTGTCAAAAACTTCCAAGTGTGCGAGTCGATACAATTATGACGTCTTCTTGTGTTGTTGATTTTTTGACACATCGCGATGACATGCACATTCAGCACATTCTTTGACACAAAAAGACAACGCCCGATTGTCCGCAAATTTTGCAATCGTACGATCACAAAACGACACGACTACGGTGCACAAGGTAGCTCTCCTTGTCATGCATAAATCTCTTAAGAACTTTTTACATTTTTAAAGTCTGCGAAGGTTTTAAATTGAGATTTTTTTTAAGAAAGTGTGAATCGACCAGTGAGCAGCATACCAAATGTTTGATGAATTACTTTTTCCCACAACCTTTGAAAAGCTGTTCTTTATACGATTCCGGTTAAAAGGTCATTTTCTGAGAGAACGTCTGTATTATGATGTTGTATTGTTATATGCAAAGTAATTATAGCGACTGATCCCCACTGTTCCTAGCATTCTGTTTAGTTCTAAATGCTGTATTCATTTAAAACAATAGCATCAAAAAACGAATTCAGACTGCTGCCAAACAACAAAAACATACATGAAATGTTTACCAACTTAATCTGGTGGTTTCTGATTCGTATCAATTTACACCTTCCAATGCTGGCTACATCCACCCAAAACGATAGACTTTAAAAATACTTAGGCCATGATTAGGCTAATCGTAGATATTGTGTGATAATGTTTTGGGTTTTGACGGCTGATGCTACCCTTTACGAAAAGGAAATCGTTGTTTGAAGTTGCGTATCTGTAAACTAAAATAAATTAAAAGATTTAAAAACTTTTGCAGACGACGCTTATTAGATGTCTCGAAAAGATGTTTGGGCTACTTTTACTGTGCACTTGTATTTATTTGGACAAATGACTTTAGTGGGTTGTAAAACATTAGTCCTGTATTCAATATTATTTCTTTGATCATACCCAGCTACCACAATGGTCGTGGCTGTTAAAATATACACTATACAATATAGTCTGACTGATATCACATTTTATAATATTCAATTTAAATTTAATCCAATCATATTTTCATATCTTTAAAAAAACAAGTTTTTAAAAACAATTATTTGGAAACTTGCATCACAGTGTGACGTAGGCTACTTGCAACAACGATTCAGTCTTGGGAAGACAAGAAACTTGATACTCATAATGTCAATTTAATTGTGAAGAGAGGTTTTTTCTGCACAATAAAATAAAAGTATCAGTGATAATGATCTAAACAGTGAGGTTTCCATTTAACACTTGCAAAGGCGAATCACGCTTTATCAAAAAGGGAATTTTCGCGCAGCCGTAATCCAACTAAACACAAACTTAGCGGTTTTCAGCCAGTTGCCAACAAAAAGATCCTGAGCTGCACACGGTCTGACCATTGCTACAGATCCGATTGATTTCAAATAAAATAGTGGATAAACTGTCATGCTTATTCCCAGCTGTTGTCATTTAAGGTCTGGCAACGTTGAAAAAGTATAAAAAATGGCGACTTATCCTGGTTGTGCAGAAGCCATCGATTCTTGAGGGCCCTTTACACGACGGAACGTGCACTACGGAGCTCTGTGACAGCTTGCAAGTTTGGTATGATGGAACACAAATAATTTTACTTCATTCACAGGTGTGCACTTGTGCAGTAAAACAAAATGCAACTAAATGCTACCCCCGACAGCAAAATCCGTCGTTTTTACACTGCTGTGTGGGATTGATTTAAACTGATAAAATAGAATATAAAGTTGTTTGTGTCCAGAATGTTTTTTTTAAGATTTTAGTTTTTTTTTTTCTTGCCTTCAACCTTACTGCAGTAGTGCAGTATATGACTTGGTAAATTTTATTTTGTGTGTTACTTTTTCGCTGTGAGGATGCGCATTGTCATGAAGCGCGAAACGCCAATGAAACAAGTATGTTTCTGCTTTTACTTTTGCATTCAGTGGCGTAGCCAAGGGGGGGTTTTGGGGGTTACAACCCCCCCCCTTTGGCAAGCGTGTAACGTCGCGATATTGAGAATGATGCTTTCAGTCTAAAAAAAATTGCCTAATTTTATACAAAACTGCATTAAAAGAGCGAGTTTTGCCAATACCAAACATTCAAACATCTCAGCCAGGAATTAGCAACAAGAAAACATAGAGACTTAGCTTTATTACCGAAAAAATGCCGAAAAAAACATGATCTTATCCTTTTGCTATGCCACCGGACAGCATCATTTTACAGGAATATTTATACCCACATTTTTGTTGAAAATGCTCTCAGAATGCACCAAATTCAAAGTAATTTTTCAAAATTTTCTGGGGGAGGCCCCCCAGACCCCCCGCCGCTGGGTTGTCAAAACCCCCCCTTTCCAAATTTCTGGCTACGCTACTGTTTGCATTCATCAGACAAACGTTGCAACCCCCTGCTAGAAATATTCTTGATGGACACCTAAACTTTTCAGCATGTTACTCCAAATAGTGAAACAATTTCTTGCTGCCATAAAAGCGACACACAAAGCTGTTAACTTAGATTAAAGTAAATTTCAGAATTTCAGCGGATTGAATTTTATAATAAAGAAAATTATCATTCTTCATTCATGAAGAAAATTTCCAAATACAAGAATTCAGTTTTTTATGTGTTTTGTACACAATAGTTTGTACGAAGTTGAAATTTTTGTTTATCGAACAACAATTTAAACTTGCAAAAGTTGGTCTCTATTGGTTACAAGGTGACACGTAAATAAAAATAATTCTCAAAGATTTTCAAAAAGCGCGTGGCTTGCCAAAGAAAAGCAGTTTAAAATTGATACCAGTTATGTCGGTGGCAATAAAATTCTCCATACAACTGAAGCAAAAAGATTCACAGTAAAAATTAGGATATCCGGATTTGCAGACTAGTGCTGATCTTGGGAAATCTGTCTTCCGGTATTTGCTTTTGAAGCTTGAATTGTAGTCCAAACAAAAACAGGAATACACTTCGACACCTACGCATTGCCATCACTTTCTTAACACTTTTTCCCCAAAAAAAGCTCAGTTGTCTGAACGCTTACTCATCCAAACAATAGCATGCTGTATCTTTTTAGAAATATTATTTACCGAAAGCTCATCAATGATGTAATAGCTCTTGAAAACTATCGCAGAAGCTATTGACAAAACTGGATAGAAAATATTGATCGTGCGATTCCAAACAAAAACAGGCGTTGTTTATACTGTAAGTTAGCCTCTTACACCTATTACATGCGGTGGGCTAACTGTCTTGGGATAAACTATTTGTTTAATTTTAGTAGAAGTTTGTGTCTGGATAGTACTTTAAATGTGCAGTTCTCATTTTAGTTTATAACTTATTTATTCAATGAACAAACACACGTGAAAGAAACGAAATAACGATAAAGAATTCATTATTACAAAGTATCCGAATACGAAGAATAAAGATTCGTCTTCCTTTGACGTATTTTATGAACAAAATTTGCCTCCTGCACTATTATAACCAATACATGCCATAACGCAGTGGGATATTTGCACCATGCACTGTAGCTGTATTTGCTATGCAAGAGGTCACAAAGCAATTGAAGTACTTTTATTATTTGTGCAGGTTAATTTTTTATTTAAAGAAAACAATTCGTCTAATAAAAGTAACAATTATTTTTAAATTACTTCCATATCAGCGAAAATAGAATATGTCATTTTCTAGTTTTAAAATGTTAAACCGCAAGTCATCTGCCAAGTTTCGCAAACGAAATTATCGCCTTTTGAAGCCAGTGTTTATCCGACTAATTGCTTGGCTCTTCATTGTACAGCACACGTGCCACAGTCTAAGCTGAAAATTAAATATAAATTCATTTGTGAACGTTAAGTTCACAGGGAAGGAAAGCAGCAATTAGCGGCTTGTAATGGATAACTGAACTATCCGTTCTTCATCACCTCCTGGCACAGGCCAAGTGTTTCATTGCTACCCAGCCCCTTCTTTGTTGCCACACCTTCTGAGCGGAATGGGCCTTATACTTTTTCAAAACACTTTCTTAAATATTCAGCCTGAACCATTTTGCCCAAACAACAAAATCCATCATGTTTACATTGATTCAACTTCTACAGACGTTGAATTAATGTAAAAATGACGGATTTTTCTGTCTTGGGTTTAACCTAAATAACAAAAAATTACCTGTCATGGTCGTTTGAAGGACGTGGTGTCATTGTTGACGTCATGCTACAAAATACGAGTCAACGCTATTGACGAATTGGTCACGTGGTTTCGTGTACTTTTTGGTGGAATCAATAGTCAATAAAAATTTCCAACTTGAAGAAACCTGTGATTACGAGCAAGTCAGCGATATCTCCGCGTCATGTCGCACTTGAAGGAGGGGCTTGTACACAAAAACTTTTCACTAATAACGCACTTTTCAATAGGAAAATATGACAATCGTTGTTTCGCTCGTTGAAGTTTTTCAAGCACAACCGCTTAATGTGCTTGGCTGAACCATGTGGGCTCTTGGTACCAAAATAGGCTTGAGCAATTAAAAACGCTTAAATGATTGTAACAAAGAGGCCGAAGCTGCAATTAATTTTTTAAGTGCAAGGTATTCCAAAACAAAGCATCAATTCAACGATGTAGAAATCGTTTCATTGTTTAGAGTTAGACGTTATTGCAATATGGTAGCAAAGTTTTGTTACCAATGTTTTTTTGTTTTTTGTCAAACAAGTACCCTAAAGTTTAATTATACAATAGATGTTGTAGCAGCAGGCTTAGCCTACCTGGACAAAACATTTTTTAAATATTTACGACTTTTCGCAAAAACTTCAGAAAATTTTAAGCAAAATATGTTACAAAATTTTGCATTTCATTTCGATGCTGGAAGCAAAAGTTTTTGTCTTGATTTTTTTTAAGCATTAATTCATTTCACTGTGAATTCAAAGCTAACAAACAAATTATTTATCGTGGCTTAGAAATGTTCACCACAAAAACGATTTAAAAATATTTCGAAAGCTTAAAGCAATTAGGTTTGTCACAAAGTTTGTTGTCTTTGTTTCAAGTTAAATACATTGCAAGAAGTTTTGTTTCTACTAAAAAAAAGTTTTTTTAAACAGTTTTTCAAAATACTGGCCTACATTCCCTTGATTCTTCAGGGAATTGAAGAATCATTGTTCAAACATTTTTTCACGATTTTAAATTAATGACGTAACGATAGAGAGAGAGAGTCGTTTTGAGAGAGGCAAGTTAATGGAAAAAGCAACGGTCCAAAACGATTATACTAGTTTTGAATTTACACCAAAAAAAAAATTTTCAAAATTATCGTGTTTTGAACATAATGTCTTAAAACCACAAAATGTTGATTTTTTTTTTGTTTTTCTTGTTTTTTATTGCCTAAGCAGCAATGGCAGAACGTGAGATGATGTAAGTGGAATAATTCAAAGCAAGAAATGAGGCGTTACGAAAAATTATTCAAGTAAGTGCAATGACTCAAAATGTCGCATTTCAAAAAACAACTAGGGTAAATAAACGTGATCTCTAAGTCTTGTATGGGCTACGACTATCCCCCATGCTAAACAATGACTTCCGGTCTATGAGTCTGTTGGTTGGTATTTTTCTTACCAATTACACACATTACACAAGTTACCAAATTCAGAAAGTAAAAACAACACTCCTCAAACATGACACACGCCCTTTCCATAATTCTAAAGCCTTGGGCCTGGTATCAAAACAAATCTAATTTGTGAAAAACGAAAATCAAATAAGAAAACAATTCTAATTACCGCTTCGTGTTAGAAGAACTGGTGGGCGAGCCTTCGAGTCATCATCAAAGCGGTTTCTTACGAATGTTCACGTTTGTTTGGCTTTGCTAATCCCAAATCAAAAATTAAGTTACAGAATTGTTCAAGATTAACTAACTTTAAATTGTTTTCGTAACAATCGTGACGAACTTCATAACATTTTATTAATTACGGAAAGAAACATAAATAGCTCGTGTTCGAAGGAAAAACTTGTTAATGCGTTATGTACATATGTTGGTCATATACACAAAACATAACAACGTCTAAACACATGCTTACTGCGTCTCATTTTTGATTTTTTTCGGAAGGAATGCGTGAAGCTCAATCGCTTAATTGCGAACTGGGGTGGGCCGTTTCAACAGCAACATGTTCCAATGGGGCCTCGCCGATTCACCATCTTGTGCGTGTGGCTCAGATTCTCAGACTGCACACCACATTATCTACCATTGTCCTGTATATCGACCCCAGGACAGATATGTGGACCTCACAACGCTCGATGAACACACAGTCCATTGACTACTGCGCCAGGATGTAACAACGTGATCTGTGGCGACCTCAAACGCAAGAAGATTTAGCAGCCGATCGTAACAAAAAGACCAAAAATCGTTTACCAAACATTTGCATTTTTTAAAATTGATTGTTCTTTTTATTTCGTGTAGGTCGTCTATTCAACAGGACTACTTTAGAGTCGATCGAGTATTTTTTTCTAAGGATGTTGAAATGCTTGATATATCCGAACAACGATTAGTTGTTTAGTTTGTGTGTCAGATGATCTTTCAGCATCTGCTTTTTTGCATGAGGAGTTGTGTTTCTAGACGACAAGGGCGCGGGAAGTAGGGGTGCTCAAGGGGCTGCAGCCCCCCCTAGAACAAACTCAGCCCCCCCTGGAATTTTCAATAATTGCTTCAGCCCCCCCTAGAAAATTCTGACAATTTAAGGTAGGCCTACATAACATATTTTCAGAAAATTTTTTGAACAATAATATTGCTACGATGAATCGAGTTCTTGTTACGTGTGGTCGCGCTCATCATTTGCAATAAAGAGTCGTCAATCATAGGGAGCTATATAGGCTACCTCGCAGTAGCGGTACTAGCCACCCTCCCTACTAACACGGCGGTCCATCGTTTATTGGACATCGTTCTGCAATATTTACATTTCATGCTGTAGGCTACTTCTGAACATTAGGCTACAATATAACATATGATTTTGCTTTGTCATATCTGACCGACATGACAGAAGATTGTGCAATGAGAGAAGACGCACATGCAAACATATTCGGCTTGGTAAAACAAGCACGCACTATGCGGCTTTATTTTGCGATTACCTGCAGCTGTGAAGTTTTTCAGCCTGCAGAAGCCGTCGCAAGACAGCTCCAAAACAAGAAGATCTCTGCTTCTTCAGCTTTGGAATCAATCACCATTCTCCGCGAACGGATCAGAAATCTCAGAAAAGATGAATTCGTTTCCAAGCTTATGGAAGCAGCGAACGTCTTTGCGTCTGCTAATAACCTAAAGACGCCAAAAGATCCCCGAGTGAGCAAAACTCCAGCAAGATTTCGAAACACAGAGGAATCGGATAGTTTGTCGTCTGCGGGAAAAGGAGCTTGGAAACGGCAATACATCGAAGCCCTTGATTTGGTTCAAGCTGAGCTTGATCGAAGATTCGACCAGGCGGATCTGCTTACAGCAGCCAACAGAGAAAAGGCCCTTTTGAGCTGTGTAAACGGTAAGGAAAGATCTGATACTGAGATCAGCTTACCCGATGCCATCGCCTAAAAACGAAACTTACTTTGCTCAGCGATGTTGTAAGTAAAAAAACCGCAAACTCCGTTCGAAAGGTTGCTGAGCTATTATCGCAACTAAACCCTCAAACACTAGATCTTTTCAAAGAAACGCGAAAATTCGTGCTCTGCCTTTACCTCTCGGTTTCAGCTGCATCATCACAACGTTCTCTTTCTGCTCTAATACGCCTGAAAACGGGGTTGAGAAGCTCAATGACACAAAAAAAGACTCACGGTAGGCTACTCATCTTGCGTTAATGCATGTCCACCAAAACATTTTGGAAACTGTCGATGTCAAAGAACTCATGACACAGTTCATAGACAAAACGACATCTGAGCGAAAATCAATCTTCGGAAGCGTGTGAGAGCTCATTTCCACAAAATGTCGATTTCATATAACTTTTTAATTTGTTCGATTTTAATGTGTGTGTTTTGGCGTCGTTTATCTTATACAGGAGGCGCCAGGATGGCCACTACCAGTTTTATAAATCTACTCGCACACAAGGGGGGGTCTGGGGGGCGAAGCCCCCCAGAAGCTGATAACACTACGACAGCTTCAGCCCCCCCTAGAGAAAAATAGTTCCCGCGCCACTGCTAGACGATGTTTCATTTGGGGTCAGATGTCCGGCATTCTTCTGGAAGCCACTTGATGGTAGAGTCGCCGGGCAGCTGTAAAAGTCTGAGTAAAAGTTTGCCAGCCGTAGAATATGTGGTCTGCGGTTTGTTCTTTGGCACCCCAGATGCTGATAGGCTTCATTTATGCGTTAAAGATCCGAAGCGCCCAATGCCTGTAAAAAGCGATTCAGCTCTACCCAGGCAGGTTGGCTGAGCCTTTCCTGGTGGCATATATCCAGCATCGAGGACAAAAGAGCAGGGTGTGGAGGTGTTGTGTATCCACTCCTCTTTCCAGGTGTTAGTGATCCAAGCAGCACAAAAACTACCTTTGTTAGGGCAACGGTTGTCCTAGCTGGAACAATGAGACGCAGAGACGAGGATTCGGAGCCTTTCCAAATCCTCTAGCTAAACATCAAAGGGCTCACAACCAGCAAGCTTGACATTGTCGAGCGATTTGCCTGTGAGCACAATGCGACCACTGTTCTCTAAGCTAATGAAGCCAAACGTTCATTTCATCATGCATATTGAAACAGGAACAGGTTGTAAGAAAAGCGTTTTAATTCATTCTGAGTGTGAAACATTTGATATGCAGACGTTGCAGATGCCCTCAAAAAAAGTTTGGACTCTTTGCTTGTCGAGAATAGCGTGGCAGTGTCTGAGTGTCTCTGCTTTTCATGTCTCTTTATTGCCCTTTAGTGTAAAACTTTAATTTCAAAGTGATTGACGAACCTCACCGCAAGAGGGTTTTGGCTTAGCCAAAACGTTGAATCAATGTAAAAATGGTGGATTTTACTTTCTGGGTAGCGCATGTTTATCAAGATATCTCATTTCAAGAAATGAAATCAGTTTTCTAAACACCAACTCACAATATTATTAGCGTATGCTTTATTCACCCGATAATAACAGTCACTATGTGATTACTGAAAAGTTTGGGTGTCCACTATACGTGTTATCACTCAGCATTTTTCAAATTTTGAATTTTTGGTGACAGCCTACTTTCAGTATAATAGTCCAAGAGTGTTTCCATGCATAATTATAGTTAAAAAATCCACTGATTATGTCACACAATCTTAGACCACAAGATGACGAGCGACATAATATGCAGTGGCATAGCTTTACAAAATATAGCACGATTTCTTTTTTAAATTTTTATTTTGTGACTTAGCAATTTTGAAACATATTCTATCAATAGAACCATTGATATATTTGTTTGCGGTTTGTTTTTTATTATTTGATAATATCGCAGAAGTTGCATTCTTGTTGTTATCACTTCTTTACGTATATCGGCTTACGATGTTCATGAACCAATCAATTTTGTACTTGCTTGATCATAAAACCTAATCAGCAACTTTCGGTGGACATCCAGACATAAGTTTTTTTTTAATAAGTCTCTTAGGAATTTCATGTCTGAATAGCTGACGACCTTTTGACTTCTGAGCAGCAATCTCTGACGGGTCGACCCAGTTCAAAACCCGTCCTTTTTTCTATTAAAGGGCGGGGAAACCCAAATTAACTTTGCGAGTTTTTTGTTTCAGCGTGATGTCATTGTGTACAACATGCGTTTTAGCAAAAAAAAAATCCAAATTTTGTTGCCCTCGTCTCGCTAAGGCCGCTTTTGTTTGATACCCGCTTGCGAGGTCTCGTTGCGCATCAAGCTGTGATCCTGTTCGCTGTGACGTCACAAGGTACATATAGTTGTAGCCAAAAGTTTAAGACCAGACTTGATTTATGATGATTTTTGCATTACTTCAAAATACTGCACCAGATATAAGATGATGCATAAAGATGATGCAACTGAAACAATATCTGATCCAGTATTTTGAAGTAATGCAAAAATGCTCATAAATCAAGTCTGGTCTTAAACTTTTGGCTACAACTATATGTACCTTGTGACGTCACAGCGAACAGGATCGCAGCTTGATGCGCAACGAGACCTCGCAAGCGGGTATCAAACAAAAGCGGCCTTAGCGAGACGAGGGCAACAAAATGTGAATTTTTTTTTTGCTAAAACGCATGTTGTACACAATGACATCACGCTGAAACAAAAAACTCGCAAAAAGTTAATTTGGGTTTCCCCGCCCTTTAATTCAACATTTTTAGACAAAGAATCAATGTAAGAAAGACAATGCCGGCTACGAGAAATTTTAAACTTCATCGTCAAATTAACGATGGTTTTACGCCGGTGGTAGGCGTACGTACCAGAACACCAATAGCATATTTTACAATCTCAGCATTGAACAGCGTTGCATAATGGTAGTTGCATGTTCGGTTTGGTGTTTTCGTTTTACTTTTGAACGATTTCCGTGAAGATTTATTTCAGAAATCTTGGGAGGTTTTGGGCGTCTCGTGTAGTAAATTCAGCCAACATATTCATTTTAGGTCTTTGATTTCATTGCAAAAAGCTGCATCAGTTGCCATGTAGCAGTATAGCCAGGTTACAATGTAAAAAAGAGCATAGTTTAATTTGTTTAATATGCTTGGTGCAGGTAAAGACGTTAAACTGCTTCGAGAGTGGTTTTTCCTGTGCAAGGTATTTTTCAAAATACTTCACTAATGCCTACAGCTGTTTTGAAAGAAAAAATATTTGGATAGAAACCATAATAAAAAATTTTACTTGTTTGAATTGAAGTGAGGGCAAAAAATTTTGGGTCGTAACAAAATGTTTTTGTTTAGAAATGTCTCATCAATAACCAGGCGAAAAAGCCGTTAGGAAATCATTTGTGATAATATCCTTTTTTAAGCAATGTAAACGCATAATTAACACTAAAATTAAAATATAAATAAGTTCGGTTCTGCATAGCCTAGCCCAGGGGTCACCAACTGGCGGCCCGCCACGCTGTATCGCTGCGGCCCGCAGAAGGTATCAGCGTACAAGTATAACCAAAAATACTTTTCTTGCGGAGTTAAAGAGCACGAAGGCAAAAAATACTTTCCGGGAAGCATATTTTCGCTTTGCATACGATTTAACCGACCGACCAATCAGATTATAGTTCTAGGTGGGTGTTGCTTAAAGCTATCCCAATGCGATGTCCAGTCACACTTTCTCGTTGGTTGATTAAAATGTCTGTTTTTGAATTTCGAAAATGTCTGTGACGGTGAGCATAGGGTTGCTTATTTTAAGTTTGCAAATGTCATGTAAACACTAGTGTGCATTTCATCGTTATTGTGTTTCACGAGCAGTGTTCTCTTTATGCAAGTTTTTGTTGGCAAAATAGGTCGGTGTGCCAACTCAATTTGTAATAAATTGGCAAAATATTACATATTAATTTTAAGACTTTTTCTGATTGTATTATGAAAATATTTAGCTTAGTACTGCAAAATGTATTTTTTTTTAAGAAATATGCAACGCTTCACGATTTTGCGTGTCATCCTTGCGCAAGGACCATGCTAATCTTCTCTGTATCGTTCCAATTTTAGTATTGCCGAAGCATGTACTGCCGAAGCAAGTATTGCAAAATGTTGTTAATCAGCAAATTCTTGCCACGCTGATGAGCATCGCAAGTGACAGTTGTCTATAAAAGAAAGACGATTTTACAGACTCTCACAAAAAGGATGAAAAACCAACTCATTGCTTTTTTAGAGGGAAGACTGTTCATGAATTACGATAGTATTACGATTTTTCGGTGATTTCCACAAACGTTTATTTCATGGTGCTTGATTTCTTTCTCCTTGTTATTGGAGCCTATTTTTCGCTGATATGCTTGCAGGTCACTATTGTTGCCTGTATTGCGATGAATGCGATGTGTCAAACATTTCCTTGTTTACTGAAATTGTTAATTGCAAGATATCTTTTGTGAAGCGAAGTGACAACACCACTCTTGCTTGGCGATGAATATTCTAATGAAACCGCTCGCCTGGCTATTAATGCGCAAAACAAGTGGCCTCGTTTATTAGGCAATGTTTTGTTTGTTTTTTTGTTTTATTATCTTTATCCTGCATTGCGGGAAAGCGGACTTGAGCGCTATGCATCGGTGTACGCCTTCCGACGTACACCTGACCCACGTTGCAGCCGACTGCAATGTCTGTTTCCGGTTGTTTACTCTACCTATGACTTAAATTTGGTACTACCCATTACTCGAAATCGATCACTGGGTAGAGGCAATTATCGTAAAGTTCCTTGCCCAGAGAAACAACAGCAAGAAAGAAGTCAAAAGTGTTGTAAAAGGAGCTTGGCCTGGCAGTAGCGTTGTTCGATTAATTTTGTTGCTGCAGTATTCTAACATAAATATGAACAACATGTAACGCTCGATATTAGGTACGAAATGCGTTCTTTTCTAGCATAAGAGTGAACCTACCTAAAATTTTATTAGTGCGGCCGCCACAGCTCTCCTTAGTGCCAAAGTGGTCCGCATGCAAAAAAGGTTGGTGACCCCTGGCCTAGCCTATAACATTTTCAAAAGAATATAGACCAGGGGTGGGCACAGTTGTTCAAAGAAAGAGCCGCTTGCGGATAAACCATAAACACCAGCGAGCCGCAAAATCAGTTGACACAAAATAACATAACAGCAATAAAAACACAATGATTGCTTATCCATATCAGTTTTGTACTTGACTCGCTAATCTCTGAAAATTTGAACGATAAGTTGTTAATGCTGTGCGAATTAATTCTTCCAAGTGTTCATTTGTAAATGTTGCACAATGTTTTGATTTTACAAAGTTCATTACAGAGAATAAAGATTCACAACCATAAGTTGTTAGAAAAACAGAAATGAGTCGTGCAGTGGTCTTTTTGTGTTCTGAATATTTATTCTCAGGAACCTGCAGATTTTTTCAAAAACTGATATTAATTAATTTAATTTGTAGCAGACATTTGTTGCCTGTCGGCGGGTTTTGTAACCGTTGGGTTGTATGCTAACTAGAGATTGAAAAATCGATGGCAAATCATTCCCAATATTGGTGTGTTCTACTACGAATTGAGTTCCTTTTATCCGTTTGATAACTTGGGGAAGTTAGGTAAAAGTACGGTACCGTTTATTCATAAAGCACAGCTTGTGAATGAACCTCAAAACTTCAGACTGCTAAGTTCTAAGCAGCGCCAGCACAGCACGTAAAAATAAATCATACCTAGCATAATTCTTGGTCTCAAAATTTCGTATAATCATGCTTATAGGCTCAATAATACTTTAATGCTAATTTCTTCCCAGAACAGACTGAGTGCTCTGGTCAGGCCAAGTTGAAGTCATACAAATACAACAGATTAGATTTATAAATTCTTACAAAAATGAATAGCCTAAGTAAGTTCTGGTGCTACTTCTAAGCTTCAACTAATCGCTACTTCGCGACTTTACTAAACTTCCAATTGTTGCTGACTGAGCGCAAAATGAGCCAGGAGAGGCACAATGTTGCTTTTGCAACGTCACAATTCCATTGTTTAACAGTGGCTACAGTAAAAGAGAGACTCCTTTTTGATCTTTGTATTGTATTGCCTATTGGGCGCAAATTAGATTTTGAAGAAAGTGTTAGTCACAAACTTTAATTTATAGCAACCGATTTTTGCGCCCCTATCAATGTGGCACCCACGACTCGAGCCATGCCTGCCATAACCTAGGTACGCCACTGCTTGGTTGACAGCGCGAGATAACATATTTAAAATAATCTTAATTTTTTTTGTAATATTACGATTCAATACAAGAGCCACAAAATGTATGTTGAAGAGCCGCATGCGGCTCGCGAGCCGCAGTTTGCCCACCGTTGAATAGATTATAGACTGACAAGCAGCCTGCTTTTTTTTTCTTGTCAGGACTGTTTTGTTTAGACTTGAGATTCGGTAAGCTACCAGTGACCTACAATGCAGGCATTTTGTGATGTACTGTAGTTTTGATAAAGCGCATTTTTCCTGTTCCGTTTTCTATATTTACAATCTGACACAAACATTGCGCATTTTTTGCCCATTTTCAAAGAGAAACCTAACCCTGCAACACAACAAAACTATTTTTCTGTTGCTATTTTTTTAAGCAAAACCATTTTTGTATGTACTGTTTATTTCTAGATCTGCCACCCTTTGTTTCACTTCAAAAGCATTTCTTGATGTAGTACCAACGTATGTAAGAAAACTTCAGATACGTCACAGTGTAGTAAAACTTTTTGTTTCCAGTCCAACCGTTTTGTTTCAGCGTACAGAAACTTGAACTAGCTCGTATTTCAAAAGCAAGTTATCCTAACTTTTGGTAAATTTGATGTTTAAAACCGTTAAACTAATGCAACTAAGACAGAGCTTGCTGCTTTTATCGTTGGCTTTAAACGTGTGCTTATTTTTGCTCCCTTGGCACACGAGGCGAATGATTCACTTCCTTTCACAAACTTGGCACTTTGGTTCTAAAACAGTTTTACTAAGGCTGAAAGTAACATGCAGGGTTCAGCAAACTTCCTTAAAAATTCATGTTTTTGCTCAAGCGTGGATGCAGGTAATCTATCTGGCAAGGTCGGGAATGAATTAAGACGCAAAACTGAAACCGATCAATTGCTACTGCCACTGGAAGGGAAAGAACAGGTGGTTATATTTTTCTTATGCAAGAGTTGTAGTAAATTTTGTCTCAGTCTGTGCAATAAAATGCCTACATGATGATTTTAGACGTAGACTATCTAGGCATAGTTTGGTACTGCCATTTTCCATTCATAAAATGCTGGCATTTGCACGACAAAATCTAACCTCTTGGCGTAGTTTTTTCAGAATTGATTTCGCTATAAGAATAGTATCTTCAGCTTCATCTTATTCAAATAGAATCATAGTTTGATTTGAAACAAGGTCTATTTTTGTTTCGAATTTTTCTCGCAGTGGACTATAAGATATTTCATCATTTAAAATCGGTTACAAACTAAAAGTTGCTCTTTTGGAAAATTTGTTTTGATAGGCTACAATCTCACTTTAATTTCAATAACGCTAAAGTAGGCTTAAATCTAAGGGTATAAGACGAGATTGTGGTCAGGCATGGCCACCTAGAGATACGGCCTGATTTGTCACATTTTGCAGAAATTTCCAAGTTTTTCTAACTTTGGGCAAACGTTTAAATAAATTTTTCTAAAAATTAGATTTTTACGCTTTCTTTATTGTTTTCCCGAGATGTCACAATAGGTTTTAACATCCTCACATGTTGAAAAACAAAGAAAATTTGATTTTGAAGATTTTAGTCAGACTGTAAATTTTCAATAAGAGTCTAATTTTGCGTTTTTCAACTTACTTTTTCTCATTTGCTATTGCTTCCCCAAGGCAACAAAAAAGTTTTATGTCATTAGGAAACCTCAAAAAGTAAAAATATCTCAAAAAATGTCAGTCAAGCACCAGCAGTAGCTGTAATCAAAATCTGCAAAATGTGACAAATCAGGCCGCATCTCCAGGTGGCCATGGGTCAGGTTATCTAAAATATACACAGAGGTTCGTTTTAATGGGCGACACTAAACAAGTCATTCTTTTGGGGTGCCTTTCCAGCTTTATCTACTGTTGATTATATGTCAGAAGCTATAAACTCTAGGCAGAAAGAATATTGTGTGTCAAACAATGCTGCAAAAATTCAGTTTCTAGTTCACAAACTACACTATTTTCAATTTCGAACTTAGTGATTCTCAATCAAATTCAACCGCGTGGTTATGGAAATGAAAACTCCCCAGATTGGCTTTGAAAGAGCTACCGGATCAATAAAATTATAAAGGCAATCTATCTTCCCAGCAATCTCAAGAGTTTAAAAGTTTTCGAGTTCAAAATGAGGGACTTTTATTTTGTGAGTCCAAGCTTTAGTTTAAGTATAAGCTTGCGTGTGTCAGTATAAGCGTCAGGAACGTCTGCAGACTTTGAATCAATGTAAAAATCGACTGATTTGCTGTCTGGGTCATGTCCTTGCCGTCAGAGTAAGTTTTTCTCTAAACCGTATACCTTGTCATAACAATTTTATGTTACAAAATCCCTTCAAAATTTTGCAAATGGTGATGGCGTATGTTTTTCTGCTTTTCGTATGCTATGCAAACAGCATCATATCTGTTACGTAATTTTCACCCAATCATTATATTGAAAACGAAAAAAAAAGTAGCTAAAGGCGGATATTGACAACAGCAAAACCATCTCAATTTCTTTTTTAAAATTACGTCTAAAAATTAAAAAATACGCGATTTGTAAAATACAAGCCTAAAAACAAGCAACCTGCAAATCTAAAAAAATACAAGCCCAGTTTGAGGAAAAATCGCATGGTTGACCGCACTGCGTTGCACAATTCCCTAAAAAAATCTTCCCTTTTCTAAAAGAAAAAAAGAAACTGACTAACGCTTGTTACATTATTATGCCTTGTCTTAATTGATGCTTCTTTTTTTACCATTAATAAATAGTTTGCACCGAAAAATTGGTCATTTTTTCTGAAATCTGGCGATGATTAATTCAAACATTTTTTAATTCGTAGTTTGTTTTGATAAGGTTGCGCACAGACACAGCAGGATGTAAAAAATATCGTTCAAACAGAATAAAAACCTCAGTTGGTTTGTGATTGAAATATTTTATAGCTGTTATTTTAAAAAAGTTTACTCCCCACACCATCTGGCAGTTTAGTGGCAAAAATTGATGATGGGCTGCTTTGCAAAATAAATATAGGCTATAAAGAACTGATTTTTTTAAATGCATATCTCAGCTTTTTAAGATGAAACCACTATGCAGACATACCTCACTGTTAAAACACAAGAAAACCATCGCAAACTCTTCTTTTGTTGAGCTGTCGGCAATATGCGATTTACTATTCAAGCTGGAATTTTGTGTGAAAGAAATAATTAAAAGTGTCAGGTATTTGACTTTGTACAGAGTTCCAGAAACTAGACCCAGCACAAAAGCAAAGCGTAAATCTGTCGCAGGTACATATTTGCCTAAATGAAACGATCGTGTATTTGTTATTTACAAAACAACCAGAAATACGATTTTGATTTGTCTTTTCAGTCGACAACATTGAAAGCAATGAAAGAGTGAAAGTAAGTACTGTAGAATGTAGATCACAGACTGAAACAGTGGAGTTTACTGTAAGAACCTGCGAAAGGTGAAGCTTTTAGCCCAGTCATATTGCAAGCAAAAAAGATTGACACTTAGTTTTGAAAACTGTAAGCTAATGATTAATTGGACAAACAATTTCTGAAGCCTTTTTAGCTAACAGTGCTTGCAAAAGCGTGAAAAACACAAAGTCGATATTACGTAGTAGTTTCCGCTATCAGTTTCATGTTCTCTTTCCGACCATCAAAGCAAAAATATACTTTCCGACCATCAAAGCAATACGACGAAGAAGAAAGCAAAAATTATTGCTTGCCATAGCATAGCAGAGGTCTGGAAAAAGGTAAAAGCGACAAAACACAAATGTTGTTGTGGTGTCGTTACTTACAAAAAGATATTAAAACAGTGTTCTGCTACGGTGTTAATCGTAGAAGACATCAGCAGTCATCAAAATTAATTGAAATAATTCAAGCTTTGCTGCTTTAAGCAACTGCCAACTAGGTTAGGCCTACCTGAAAGTTAGATCTACTTTGTTTTGAAAGTTTGTTTTTAAAACGTAGCCGTGGCTGAAAGATATGTATCTGTAAAACCAGGATCGGATCCAGGAGGGATGGGCGATTTTAACAAAACACAATGATGTGTAGGTCTTGAAAATACGCCTTGAATAAAGTTAGCGTACTTTTCTGTGTTTTTGGAGATGCGATTGCTCCATTCCTCTCCCCTCTCCTGGACCCGCCACTGCGTAAAACTGACCAAATGTTGAATACGGAACGATAAAACGTTCATTTACCAAGTTCGTGGAGCAGGTGGAAGTGGTTCGGAATTTTTCATCTCTCCCTTTGAGACGCATTTTTTGCCACTAATCATGAATCAATAATTATATCATTGATCTGATTGTCCGAACGTTATAGGGCTACATGTCTCATATAAAGGGAGCCTGATAGTGCTCACCATATTTCTTCTGGCTCTGTCCTTAAATCAGGATATCCGCTTCATTTTTTTTTTTTGGTAAAAGTTAATCCTGACTACGACCTGAAATAATATCCTCGAAGTCGAGTATTAACATTTAAAGGTTTATCTCAAGTAAGCAATTTTGTCTGGAGGTTATTGTTTTTTCAAGTTTTTAATCCAGACAAATCATGACAAAATCAATGTAGAAATGTGTCATATCATCATTGAAATAAAATAAGGCTCGAGCCTATCTCACAAAGCTTCTTTTGACAAAGACTAATGCCCTTTTGTATTTGTGCATGGATAAACAAAAATATTTTATCACTTTTTTGTACAGTAAAGTCAAACGGTAATCAACTTAACGTATTCGTTCGGTGGCGCTGCTGTCGCCAGTTTTGAGAAAGCGGTTTATAATTATCATCTATAAAGGATCCAAAATATTGAATTTTTATAAGAGCTAATGGTAATTTTATAAAATACAGATTTTTTTCTGATGTCACTATTCACCATTAAATACCTGCAAATTATATGCAAATATCTTGTTCTTGCTGCTGCCACCGGTTGAGTCTGTGAATTGAGGGTGTCTATTTTATACTAACTTTATTGAGATATGCCTTATTTATACTAATTCTTCAGCCGATATATTGCACATAGGCTTTCATTTACCAAGTAAGTGAGTATAGTAAGTAGAGATTCTATTTATAAGACGTGTACTGTACACCGTACAGCATTTGGAGGTGCACAGCATTTGAGGACAAAGCGACACCACGATTCGTCAACTTCAACAGAATCTCAATATCTGGCAGAATAAAGCAGTACAGGAGGCACATGCAATCAATAAAAATCAAAGTTTGTGCCAGACAAACTATAAAAAGCTTGCAGATTTTCACTTTCTTGCACCATAATAGCAACTCAGCACAAGCAAATCACAAAATAAAAGCTGCCAAATCAACCAAGTTCTACGGAAAGGTTAAAGTAATCCAACCAAAAAATTAAATGTGCGAAAGGGACAAACTCTCAAATTCCTATCTGTTTTATAACTTGCTCTGATGATTAGAGACATCTCTATGTCAAATACTGTCACTAAATCAACGATCATGAAGAAAATCACTTATGTTGAAAGCTTGGACAAGTCAACTTTTCAAGAACGAAAAGATGAGGTCTTTTCGAAAGATATTGAGGTAATTGCCAATTGTTTTCAACATTTTGTATTCAAGGTAGTTTGTTTTCAACACCTTTACCATAAATTCCATCGTTGGCTCTTAATTGTCCTTAAGCCAGTGTTCAAAAATATTTCCGGTTTGGTAAACTGTGTTGCAACCACCAGGTAGTGCAGTCCACGGATAGTCTGAAAACAAACGATCAACAGTTTGCCGTTTTTTTTCCCAAGGCAAACTGTTGATCATTTGATTTTAAACCAGGGGCGGGCCCGATATGAAAAAATAAAGTACTTGGCGGGCCGGATTCCTGTATCGATACATCAATCGAGTATTTATCCACCTATGCGAGGAATAAATCGTATTTAATGCAAACATTAAAGCATACAGATCAAAAGCAGTAATTATGTAATTTATTAACGTAATGTACTCCAATAGTTGATAAAGTCAATGAGACATCTGTGGTCGATTAAAGTCGTAGACAAGTTTTTTGAACTTTAGCTGCATGTCGGTCGTAGAAATCCTCAGTAAAGACTGCACGTGAACATCAGTTAGATTAGGACGCAGCTTTATATTGTTAATGTTCATGGCCGAAAATCTTTGCTCGCAAATGTATGTAGACCCAAACAGAATAAGTAGATTTAAGGCCAAACTTGGTAACCTGAAAACGATGGTCATTCCGTGACGCATAAAATTTGTCAATGCTTTCAGACTGGAATTTCTCTTCAGGGTAAAGTCACACTGTAAATCAATCACTTCTAGCTGTAGAGCATCCTGGATCTTTTTAAAGTAAGTTGTAAAGGGTGATGACAAGATATCAAAATCAGCAGAAAATTTCTAGAAGTCCACAAAACGACGACCGCATTCATTGTCTAGTGCAGATATCATGTTGATGTACTTCTCAGTTGCCATCATCTGGAAAGCCATAGTTTCGAGTGTTGAAAAGTGCTGTGCTGTGATATGTTGACTGAGCTGCCGAGAAAACTCTTTTAGCTTTACCTTGAAGGGGGGATTGTGGCAGAGTGTGGCAGCGGGCCACATTATCATGTAAAACCGAGAACTGTCTGCGGACCGCTCAAAATCCCGTCGCAGCCGGATCCGGCCCGCGGCCGTATGTTGCCCGCCTTTGTTTTCAACTGTCCTTCCATGGTCTGCACTAACTGGTGGTTGCAACACAGTTTACCAATGCGGAAATACACTTAAAATCTGACTCAAACACAAGTAACGTGTGAAAGTACCATGCGAAACTAGTAATGCAACGGTATCTTATTGTTCAATGCAGACTTCCGGTGTTCATGAACCTTTATCTGACAGTTGCTTATCTGAAACGTTGTATGGCTCTCACGTAAACTATGCTTCCCATAGTCTATCCTCAGTTGAAGCAATGAAATGTCATCAAAATTAGGTTAAAACCCATCACAAAACTTTAAAGTACAGATTACAAACCTTTGGCTTTGTTTTTTTATATGTTAGGATCCAATGGAAAAATTTACCGAAAATATCAACATAAGTGAAAAAACGTTGCTTTTTGGAACACGCGCCCCACAAACAAAGAATGAAAACTTAGAGGAAGGAAAACGTGAAACAATTCAGGACTCCAAGCAATCATCGAAAGAATTGAGCTCTCCGTTTCTTCCAGAAACCTCTCAAGTCGATGATGTTCGTTTAAGCTTTTTGCAAAAACAAACAAACTTTTCTGTCGCAGTAGAAAAAAATCATATTTCCGGTCCTCTTCCTTTCTACGTATCCAAAGTAGAAAAGCCCATGGAAAGAGGTAAGATAACGTGTGCTTTCAAAATAATAAATCAGATAGCCTACAACAAGGGTCTCAACCACGAGGCCCAATGTTCTGAAACACTCGAAATCGTCTCTCTAAAGTAGGTTATATAGAATATTTTTCTCAATTTTTCTGAAGAGACGCTTGAGCAAGTGTTCCTTTCCGATTTACTATTGGGCTCGTTTAGTCCAAACTATTTTCCAGTAAAAAGTAAAGTTTTATTTTGTAATACGGTACTGGTATCTTCACAGTGCTCAAGCGCTCCCTTTACTGTGACGTATGTGGCCTCTACGTCAATTCCGAAAATCAAATGAAGCAACATATCAGCAGCTTACGTCACAAAAACGTTCTGCAAGGGATTCCGATACCACCCAAACCAGACCGTGAGGACAAAACTAAACTACGAGCGGTAAGCTACAGTTTGTGTTTCAAAATTATCTGCATGACGTCATGCTTCCACTGACCAATTAATTAAGTGGAAAATTGTAGCGTTTTTGCTGCAACAAGAAAGGTGTAACAAGTTTTCCCCAGTTCGAAGTTAATAGAAACCCGAAAGTATCAGCAAGTATTCAAGTAATTTTTTATACAAGCGATAGAAATGCAAATTTTAATAGATCAGTTTACTTACGTTTTTATTTCTGACCACCACAACGAAAATAATACAATCCAAACGTAGCAGAGGTATAGAAAAAGGTAGAAGCATGGGTAGAAGCGACAAAATCCAAACGTGAAATGCGATTGGTGATCATCTTCGTTTGGTCTCAATCAATTTAAACACTTTTTAAAGCAAAGCCTGATTCTAACTTGTAGTCTGCTGTGACTGTAAGTTACATTCAATGCCAATTAATTTATTCTGTTTACAGCAACAGTATCACTGCAGCATATGCAAGTTGACGCTTAATTCCGAAATCCAACTTTCTCAGGTAACTAAGTTAAGTGAATGTTTGCAATGTGTATATCAGAACAAATGGATTAATTTAATTTGTTTTTACGTTTTGGTTCGATAAAAGCATGGACTTCTAAAGAGTAGCATCTGGACTGGAAACGCAGTGACCAACAAAAGGCCAAACAGTTGGTACAACAGTTGGCCAACAGTGGGCCAACAGCCAAGTAACTAACCCTGTTGGCCCACTGTTGGCCAACTGTTGTTAGGTGCATCATCTGCCCTTTTTCGTTCAAATTTTGTTCTGCAGTTGTCAGAAGTGTTCCTTTTGTCAAAGTAAACAAACTTGTGAAGTTTTATGCGAAATGATTTGGATCTAGGGGTACCACATCGCGAATGAATTTTTGATATATAGACGTCGAGCGAAAAATGCGAAAACCCTAGTTTCAGATGGCATGTCTGTGGTACACATATATGTACCGTTAGTCCAAAAGCGTTAAATCACTCTTAGGGTTTTTCTCTCTAAACTGCACACCTTTTGATCATTTTATTGCAAAAAAAATATTCGCTGAACTTTATCTAAACTTTAACATTCACTGTTTTGGTCACAAAACACCAATAAATGCACATTGTTTTGCCGAATTTGCAAAATTCTGTATTTTCCGAATTAAATTAACACAGTTTGAAAAGGCACAGTTTCCTGTTCAACTAAATATGCAGTATCCATTGAACATTGTTGTTTATTTCCTTCTTCCGTAAATTCGGCACTGCTGATAGTTGCCTTCAACAGTCTGCAGAACAGTTTGAAATCTCTGTTCAGACTTTGCCGATGAAAGATAGTCGCATCCAAGCTTGACACCCCGTTCAGCTGCATCATTCATTACTCTTAGCTGCCTTACAACTGTGCAGCAAGCTCCATATGAAGGACATCTGTCTCACTGAAGAACATCTTCGTCCATGAAACTTGTACAATGGCCAAGCTTTAGTGCTGCAAAAAGGAACCAGGAATCTTCATTGATTAGATCAGCCAACTTGGTTGCTGGCAACACTGGAATCAACCCTGGCTTTCCAAAACCTTCTCCAAATCTTTTTAATGGCTGTCTGAAACTTTTCATTTTCTTTAGTATTGCTCTTGCTAGTATTGCTGCTTTCTCAGCTGGCAGTGTCTTGATGCTGAAAAGGGCAAAGGGAGCAAGTTCCCCAGACAAGTACCATGTGTGTAGCATGAAATGCTTGAGCGCTACTTCTGCTACTAGCTTGTCTTCTTCTTTGTATTGGTGTAGGACTTCAATAAAGCGCAAGTCGTTTGTTGGTGCATTGACTTGGCAGTTTGGCACGGTGCTAAAAACCAGTATCAGCCATAGCACGACAAGATAAATTTGACAAGACGTTTAAACTTTGCAATTTGAAGGTAATACACCATTTGTACGTCATGAACCATTATGTCTGATAGAAAGCAAAGGGATAAGTGTTCAACCATGTCGGAGTCGGTGTTTTTGTAATAGCAAAGCACTAGATGCTTAGTTGCTTGGGCGTGTGTCCAGTGAAAGCCCTGAATTTCATTTTGCACATGAAAGGAATAATTCTATGAAAAGTTTATTGCAATCAAAACTTCACCTTCTTGCAAATTTTCTTTTCTGGATTGTAATATTTTGATTGTGCTTTGGACATATAACTATGTGGAAGAAGTTAGACCAGCTTCTCAATCAAGCTTTCTATGCAATCTGAAACCCTCGTGATCATCGTAACAATTTCTGCTCTATCAACTGTCATCCATGTCATGTCATGATAGCATTTTTGCCCACAGACACTTTATCCTTTTGACCTAGCAGTAACCTACTAAATTCATCATCTTCATGGAACTTCAACACAGAATCAATAATCTCTTGAGGGAAAGCTCTTTGTTGACGTGATTGAGATTTTGGTGACACTAAATGAGTTGCATCAGGAGTTTAAAAAAGACAACCAGATATGAAGATTGGTTTGTCAAAATCTTGCACATTAAAGCCAAAATGGTGCGTTTTGGGAGAAGCTTCCTGAACCCATTCAGTTTGTGTTTGTCTAATTCATGAGAATTCCAATTAACATTGTAACCGTTGTATAAGACGTTGTAACCGGTCATGGAATTGGTTTTACCGTCTCCCCTCAGTCAGTTGTTTAAACTATGCTACCTATCCTTCCTTCACTTTAAAAAATACATGGTACACTTACTACAGCAAACTACCTCATTTTTACTTAAATATCCCACTTCATCTTTGGAAGCTAGAAAGCCAAGAAAATTACCTTTCATTTAAGCCAAGTTGCAGAAAAATCCAAGCAGAGTGTTATTTGCTATAGGCGATCAAAGTTTCGTCATGCATGACTGATCACAAATAGGCATGTGTGAAACTAGCCACTTGGTGGCCTATAGTGATATAAAAACAAACAAACAATATATCTTTTCGGAATCTCCTTACTTTGGATAACTCATATGCATTGGAATTTTCAAGTTACCATTTGAAACACCTTCATAATAGGTCAAACAAAATTTGCAGTTAAATTTTACGCATGAGCGATCACGAAAAGGGCCAATTTTCAATCGCCGATATCTCAAAAAGTAGTGGGCCGATTTTGATAAAATTGGTATTACTTTTCTTAGAATTTTATGGAGATTCTACATATGAAATTTCATGAAAAATCTCCGGCATATGGTTCAACAACTGTACCAGTAGCCATGGAATTACCCCAAAATAACAAAAAATGACATAATTTAATCCAATTGTGGTACCCCTAGATGTTAATGGATTCTTCTGAAAAGTTGCACATCTTCAACAATCATAAAAAGGAACATTTTAATCCACTGCAGAAAACCAAACAAAAAAATGAGGGGCAGATGATGCACCCTACTGTTGTACCAACTGTTTGGCCTTTTGTTGGTCACTGCGTTTCCAGTCCAGATGCTACTATTTAGAAGTCCATGGATAAAAGTTTAGAAATTTATTTGAGAAAACAGCCAACCAGCTAAAATTTTATTCGAGAGACATCAATATTTTATTTAAATCGTTGGGAAGTTACGTGATTTCATTTGTTTATAACGGATCCGTATTAAAACCAAACTATCCCTTCCAGCACTTGCTGAGTCAAAAACACAAAAATATGCTGGAAGGAAAGCCCCCAAAACCAAGGTGGTCTCCATATGAGAGAATAGGACAAGCTCGAATGAAAACCACACCAAGAACAGTAAGTGGCTGCTATAAACACTTCCAATCAAAAGTTGCAATAAATCGAATGCATTTACTTCTCAAAGACGAAAAAGACCGTCTTCCTGTCTATCTTCAAGTATGGGCGAGCTTGCGTGCACTCTCACCGTTTCGCCGCGCAGCAGACAATTTGATTGATCGATTGATTTATGTCCACTGACTGGCGCTAGTGAGAAAGAGTGTAATTTTCATCAAAATTCTACAGTATAGTTGTCATCATGAGCTTCAAACTTTGATTGCATTGCTAAACTTGTGATAACTGCTGATACAGCAAATACACTTCCTGATAAAAAACTAGAAGTTAATAAATTTAAAATCAAGGACTGGGTGCCAGCTCTTGTTGAAATCCAGCTTTGGTTGTAACTGGTTTAAAACTTTTGTATTCCAGGCTACCAGACGGTAATTTAAGCTACATTGACCTTTCTTTGTTTTAATTGCAGCTATCCCCTTACAATGTGATCTCAAACCAATCATTTCCAGAGCCTTTGCTTCTTTCTGCTGCAACCAACCACTTGGCCAACACAAACGCTATCCCTGGAACGAATGCTTTTCTTTCTGTACCAAGACATTTACCACTAGGTTTAAATTACACACCCGGGACAGGTCATTTAAAGCCAGCTGCTTTTGTGCTTCAAGATGCAAGTCTGACACATACGGGTGAAATTATATTCTTTAGTGTTCCACCATTACATACCATGCCTGCGGGAGCCACCTATTGTTCTTCCAGGTCATTTCTTCAAGGACTGCCGAATAGCCAACAGCCATTAAGCTGTGCCAAATCGCTCCAGCCCATTCTTAAAATGTAGCCTAAATTTGATAGCAACAGCAAGAACTTTCGTAGGCTAGTTGTAGGAGGAGCAAACCAACTCTTCCTGCAAGCAAAATGTGAATGTACTTCGCGTTAAAAATAATAAATACAAAGAAAATGCAAAAATGTATTTGCATCATAAATAAAGCATGACATGATGGTAGCCTACATGTGCGCACTGATTTTTCGAATATTTCAAGTATGAAGCCAAAACTAATCGGGCAATTGTTGGAAGAACTGCGTGGCGGCTTTGATTCGTAGGCTACCTACATACAGGATTAGCTGTGTAAACAATTCAATAAGCTGTTTTCTCTTGGGATCAGTGAATAAACAGGCAATCTCCGATGAACCAATATGCAAAATACAGTGATATTAGAAGCTTCAATATTATTTTGTAGCCCCGCTGTTTCTCCATCAGTAGCACGTTGCTTTTTAACATACGTCATTTACCATAGCGAAGGTGTGGTGCAAAAAGACTTATGTGTTTGTAATATTTTGCTTGCAGTATCAAAAATGTCTACTACAACTGCATCCCGCCCATGTCCCATTGGGTATATTCAAATTTGTATTTCTGCCAAGATGGGAAAAATGCGTATTACTGTACTTGCCGTGTTTTAAACAGAAACAAGTCTATTGCTCGTACAATGCCACACAATGTAATAAAACAGCTGTCGATCTCTGCTATTTCATGCATGTTAGGTTATACAAGAATAGCTTGGTCTGTCTTATAGTCAAAGTTATTCATTTTACAATAAGTAGTTTACAGGACTGTGGTACCACACCAAGGGCCGTTGGGACAATATTTTGAGCCCCGTACCAATGAGGTCTTTGAGCCCCAAATCAAGATATTTCGTAAGAAAAACCCACAAAATTCAAAGAGTACGCTGTGGTTTCTTCATTTTTCCAGGTCCCTAAAAACTTTCTGGGCCCCTAAAATTACTTCCAGCCGTGGTCCAAAAGTACCCTGCCCCCTCCCCCTGTCAACGCTAGTACGCTACTGATCACACCCACACACAAAAGTGTTAAAACAAATATAAAATCTGGAAGCTAGCCTATACAGATAGTGGTAATAATAAACTTTGTTCGAAAAGACCTGTTCTTTGTTTGTTGTGAAGTTGGACTCATTACATCATGTTCATTAATCACGACAATGTTTACGTACATATGTAAAATATCGATGAGATGTGCTTTGACGCTGACTGGCTCAACATTATTGCCAAAAGGTTAGTTGTTTGTCAGCCTGTTGTGGCAATGAAGTTCAAAACATCAAACTCTCGACTCAGCTATTTACATCAAGCAGAACGCTATGGCGTTGGATGACTGGGCTTATTGCATTATACTGTACACACAAAGGTGAGATGGTAGCCTATCTAGGCAACTTGTCCTTAAAAAATGGCTTGGTGGCTTAGTTATTAAAGCGTCCGCCACTCTTCCTCTGAATCGATCTACATTGGTTCGCTGTTATGATGGATCATACCAAAAACTTAAAAAGTAATATTGAATTTTATTCCTACTTTACACTCAGCAAAGGAGTGAATTCAGGTAAATAATGTCACTCAGCTAGCGCAGTAGTCACTCAGCTGCGCATCTTTCAAAAACTTTACCAACAGAACTACTTGAGATTAGAACTTTTACAAATACGCAACCGAAAAAATGTGATTTCTTGAAGAGCTCAAATCATGATTTGTTCTCGAAAAGTACAAGTGATAAATCACTGTGTTCGTTAGAGTTAGACTACCACAGCACTGTAAGGTAAATAAAGATAGAAAGTACCACTCCAGTAACCATGCTGCAAGCTGCAGCGGCTCAGTTGCAATACCGCGCTAACCGCATTGTTACAAGTTTTCCATTTACCAAATCAGTCCTTTTTACATTAATTCAACGTCTTCCGACGTTTGATCAAAGTAAAAAGAAAAAAATGCTAGCTAGGTAGGATTCAACTCAAAGAAAAACAACACAAGCTATCGTCTATCTATCAAATGCTAAAAGAAACCTCTGACATAAATTTGTTTTATTGCTTTTAGATTTTTGTAAATAATGGCGTAATACATACGGGAGTTTGGAGTCAACCTTCAAGCGGACGTAGCTACGGGGGGAGGGCTTGGGGGAGCAAACACCTACAAAAATGTTTTAATACTATTGTTACGTTTTATCATTTCATTGTTTTAAAAAAGAGATAAAAGCCCTAATTTTACAAAGCTATGGAGAATCGTAAATTGTATGTCATGGAAATCTAATCGCTGAGTATTTCTTGTAGCCTAAATTTGTGTAAACGTTATCTGAAAAAAATGTTTGTTTTTCTTTTGGTATGTATTTTAAAGCGAGAAAACATTGTATTTTTCTGTTACATGTTTTTTGTGCCTAAAGTGACAAAATCATTATTTCTGCAAGGTGGAAATTGACTAGTAAACCATATGGTCGTTTCGTTGTCTCCCTGTCAGTATGGGAACTTGTGCCACTTTTGCAGTGTTTAGGCTATGCTATACAACTTGCATATTTCGACCATATACTGTTCCTGTTTTTGGCAAATAAACCATTAATTGATTGATAGATTGAATACCGGTGTAATTCATGATGAATGACGTTTTCCTTGCAACAGATGCCTATTCCCCCTGAAAAATTTCTTTCTAACTACGTCACTGCTTTCAAAAACTTAGATAAGAAAATTTTTTTGCATTTTAACACTTTCGCTTTTGCGATGACCTGGATTGTCCTTGGATGGCATTGCAAATCTTTTCAATCAAGCTGAGAAAATCTTTCGGATTCATGTAGAAATAGACGTAATAATAGGCTACTGTAGGTATGGTTCAAATTGTTCATTGGCCTGCACTCGCTTAATAAGTTAATAAGATAATTACACAGAAATAACATAACAAATCAAAGCTTCCACAATCTTCTTATTTCAGTCGTGGCCACTCCTCTCTCGTCAATTTTATATGTTTATCTTAAACTGCGCTTATCTTAAACTTTTCAGGAATGGATGTCGTGTCTCCACTGAGAAAATTTTAATCTTAAAATCTTGATTTTTTATGAATTTATAGACAAAATGTAAATGAAAGTTTTTATAAGGTTTGGTCCAAGGTGAAAATTAGAATGCTATGTCAGGGGGCAGGTGCGGATCTAGGAGTTTTCTTTGGGGGGGGCCAGAAAATTTGAAAATGAATTAAAAAGTAAGAAAAAGAAAAAACAGATATGAACAACCAGTGGGGTAGCCAGGAATTTGGGGGGTTTGACGGCCGGCGGGCGAAGCCGGACGGCGTGTTCGCCGAAGGCGACACCCAGCGACGGGGGGTCTGGGGGGCCTCCCCCAGAAAATTTTGAAAAATTACTTTGAATTTGGTGCATTCTGAGAGCGTTTTCAACAAAAATATGGGTATAAATATTCCTGTGAAATGGTGCTGTCCGGTGGCATAGCAAAAGGATAAGATCATGCTTTCTTCGGCATTTTTTCGGTAATAAAGCTAAGTCTCTATGTTTTCTTGTTGGTAATTCTTGGCTGAGATGTTTGAATGTTTGGTATTGGCAAAACTCGCTCTTTTAATGCAGTTTCGTTTAAAATTAGGCAAACTTTGTTTTAGAGACATGAAGACTGAAAGCATCATTCTCAATATCGTGACGTCACACGCGTGCCAAAGGGGGGTTGTAAGTCCGCTGTGGGACTAATATCAGCTGTTTAGAAGCATATCAAACCATTTAACAATTTCTCATAAAATTTCGGGGGAGGCCCGGGCCCCTTGGGCCCCCCCATAGATCCGCGCCTGTCAGGGGGCTATATCTATTTACACGGAACAATAGAAAAAAAAGAAAATAAGGGGATCAATCAAAAAAGTGATATTTTGTGTCAGCAACATGATTTTTGGAAGGGAGGGGCAGGAAATTTAGGTGGCTTCCGCCATTGTTTCCGCTCTGGCTACTTCATTGAATAAGTGTTTAACATTGTGCAATTTACCTGATCTAATAAAATAAACTTCCAGCTTATTCAATCAAGTAACCAGAGCGGAAACAATGGCTGATGCCGCCTAAATTTTTTACTCCTCCCTTGCAAAATCATGTTGCTGACACAAAATACCATTTTTTCGATTTATCCCCTTATTTTCTTTTTTTTTCTATTGTTCCTTGTAAATAGAGAGACCCCTGACATAGCATTGTAATTCTCACCTTGGACAGTTGGACACTTCCAAAATGTGGAAACTTTACTCTGTCAATCTCTGTAACTGGGTCTGCGTCAGTGCTTTAAGCTTCAAAATGAGCTTCAGACAGAGGATGAAAATTATCTCATACATTTTTCCATTATTAAACAAATAAAAAAATTCTCAGTATAATCATTCTTCAAATGGCGTAACTTCAAATGGGAAAAATTATTTCAAAAAAATACTTACATTTGCCACTTTACTACTTACAAGAAAACGCATGTTTAGGGTTTATACTTTTTGTTCAAGATGTTCAAAAACTTATGTTAAATCATTGCCAATAATTTGATCTAGCAAAGAATTTGAAATGTCCCAGACAGCAAAATCCGTCATTTTTTTACATTGATTCAACATCTCTTGCGCATTGTCTGAGGCGTTAAATCAAAGTAAAAAAAATGACGGATTTTGTTATCTGGGATAGCCCATATTTTCACATTGACATACATATTTACCCAGCAAGCAAATCTGTTCCTTTTCACAATGATCCATCGTCTGCAGATGTTGAATTAATGTGAAAAAGAACAAGTTTATTTGCTTGTGCTGCACCTTTCTTCCTCTTTTTTTTACCTTGCCAGTTACGGGTGTAGTCAGGGAACCTATCAAACACAGTTTGGCCATTTTTTCGTTCAATTGAGAAGGACAAGTTGGAACAGCCTTGGTTTGTGTTTTTATATGTAAGTTCATTTAACTTTTTTGTAGGTTGTCGTGTTACTGTGTGCTTCTCAATGGTCGTTGTGCATTCACACACCACTGCAACTTAAGTTGTTTACTGCACGGTGCAAAGCTTGAAGTGATTTTATGGCAATTAAAACAGAAGTTAATCTGGGTTCATGTGGATTACAAACTTTCAGCAAATTCCTCTATGCGGCTTGTATAGAAATGGCAAAAACATTTAGAACCATTAAATAGTGTTTTTCTAGTTTCATTTAACTAAACAATGAAATAAGTATTATAGAAAAAGAAAATTAGCCAAACTTAACCATGACGTGGGAAAGCCTGTTCTGGCTCGTAAGCTACAGCTATAATCTCATTGTTAATTATTATTGGTCAATATTCAAAATTTGGTAGTTTCTGGTGGAACAAGTCCTTATAAATATTCTATTTTTATTTGACTTTTCTGATACGAATGATTTTGTTTGTAAAACCATCAATGAAGCCTAAAAGAAGTTCAAACATTTGTACAGCTGCTGTCCAAATCGCATCTCTTGATGTGCTTGTATTAAAAAGCTTACAATAAAAAGCAGTAACACAGCTATGTGTAGGCTACTTGCAATTCTATCCGTTAGGAAAGTATTTTGTTCAGCACTTTGACTCACTTCATTTACACGTAAACAACTCAATACAGTCTACAGCGATTGATTTTGAAAGCACATTAAATTTATATCTGAAATGAATGATACAGCAGTACATAGAAACGGTCTTTTTTCACTAAATCAAAGTTTTAAGTTGCGTGTAGATCTGTGTGGGATATTAATTCATTGACTTTATGTTTGGCTTGAGAATCGAAATTGTATTTAAGTGCTTGCTAGACAAGAAGTGCAAGTTTTCACTACCGAGATTGAAAACTGAGCACATCGGCATTGGAATTCCTTGAAAAATGCACAGTTTAGGCTACACGCATTCAGTGGTGTAGCGTCACTATTTTTTGGGTATTTACTTTTTTCAGCATATTTTACTCTTCTTGTATTTAAAAAAGGGTGCAGTTCAACCGAGTTAGCTCCACTGTTTTTTTTTAAATAGAAGTAGACTACAGTATAAATAGTATATGCTTAAAGTTTACTGAAACAGTGAACATCTAAAAATGGTCACACTCCATCCCTCATTGACGCTATAAAAGATGATTCAACTCTTATTAGAAATACCAAAAACACGCTGCTATATCATCATGCTTCTTATGCTCTTACATGCGCAGGAAATTAATTTAAAAAAACAAAGCTTTTTAACCATTTTATCTTGATAATGAGCTGCCATATTACGTATTTGTTCTGCAATCTATAGGCTACTTAATATCGTTGCTGCAAACACTTTATTTCTGTATGAAATCTGTAAATAGTCCTTGTTTTGATAGTCCGTTACGTAATTTCAATATGTGTGTGTAACTGTGTATATTAGTTTGTTTTTGTGATGTTGGGTTCAGTCGTGTTCTCATTGCTTTAAGAATTGGCGCTCCAGTTGTTCCAGGAACGAGGAGGCGACTGATTCTTAACTAATTCATCAACTTATTTTAAAGTATCAGGTTTGGTGGCCGTGCTTAACTATATTTATTGATGCATACCGCAATATTAGATCCATTCATGCACGTCTTAAACCATTAAGGTTTTGCCACCTTTTCCTTTTGTCAGTTTTGTTACTGTATTTCTTTTTCACAATATAATTTCTTTTGCATTCTGACAAAGAAAAATAAATTGAATTGAATTGAATTGAACGTTACACCTCTAAAAGCATTGCCTTGTTGAACAACTTATTTTGGCTACTGTTTGCGACATTTTGCATTCTGTTTCACTAAGGTGACACAAATTACGTTTTGAATGTATTGACACAAACCTGGCAGCATAAGTAGGCTAGGTTTTTATTGTGTACGATAAACCTGTGTTCTTCTTCTTCTTCTTCGTTTGAACCTTCTTCGCCACTCCAAGGGTCGAGGGGCTCTACCTTTTACCACCCTTGGGCAGTGGCGGCGACGCGGTCTAGATGTTTGGGCAGGTGTCGAGCAGCCCAAACCTGTGTTGACTCAATGAGAATTAAATTCAAAATATAAATTTACCACGCTCAATTAAACAGAACATTAAAAGTGCTGGATCAGTAGCACTCGAAGTTTCACTTATGACAACAACCGGCGTTTTATCCAAAGTTTTTTAATCCAATTAAGCCGGTTGGACGGAAGAATAAAATTTGAGTAGGTTACGCTATTGCTAAGTTTTCTAAAGTGAACTGTACCCTTTTGACACCACTATCTTAAGCAGGGATTACTTGACTTTTCAAGATTATCACCTTTAACAACAATCTGTGAAGCACTTGTTATTAAGTAAACAGCTTGCAAGTTTTTACCTTTTTTGAGTCCACAGCTTCAACTGTAACGTCATAACTACGTTTTTCAACCCTTTTTAATGACAGACCCCTACAAAGAAATATCTAACATGACCATTGTCCAGTCTTAACGTCTATTCGTGATCTTGAGTGGAAGTTTTGCAAAGTTATTTGTAAATGAAATTACTTTTAGCGCTTAAATTGGAGTAGGCCTATTGAGTAGTGTTGACAGGGAAGTTCTGGGGGTATTTTTAGGCCCGGACCAAGGATGATTTTAGGGTCCGTAGTCCTAATAATTCCAAGGGATCAAGAACTTGAAAAACATCTCGCATTTGTTGGATATAATGCGTTTTTCTTGGAAGTGTCTTGATTTAGTGCATGAGAATCTTATTGGTAGGCTACCGAGCTCAAATTATCCTCTCAACAACCTTGGGTCTACTTCATCCTAATACAAATGCACTCGTGAAGATTTGTAGATTTCCGGTTGGGAAACATTGGCTCATGCAGTAGAGAAATTATATGATTATTGTTTGATCTCCTCTCAAATTTACGTTCGATAGCCTCTGCATGGATGTTTCTTTGCAAGGGCCGTGACGTGACCACAAACAAATTTGAGACTCTGCTTTATTAGCGCTAATCCGTACTTCGTTTTCAAACCTGAAAACCCCTCGAGAGAGCTTAGGTCAGCTCTTACTGCAGAAGTGCAGCCATAACCTTCAGAACTCTCCCTTTGCATTATTTATGATGGGAATTGTGAGCATAAATAACCTATAATGAAAAGAGTGAAGGAGCACCTTTTTGGTTGACATATATTTTCCCATTAGATGGCAATCAAATCTTTGAGAATTATGCCTTTATCTGTGTTGTTATTGTTGTGTAATAATTATAAAAAATAAAAAAAATGAAATATTTTGAAATACTTTAGTTTTGAACAGCCCTAAAATCTCATACAACTCCACCACTTTGCTTCCATTGTGAAGCTACGAGATGTCATCAGTTTCATGCCTTGATAAAGGAGGAGCATAGATAGCAGAGTAGCCTGTTGTAAAAAAATATTGTCACACAAATTTAGATTTATTAGCGTACTTGGGCTACCATTAGTATCAGCTAGTAGAAATTATTTTTTTCGTTTAGCTTTTATACCCTACTGACTTTAATTTAGTGATTTTTTTACTTTTGTTTAATGCAACAACCCACGCCTAATCGTGCTTATATGCTTATCTTACGCAAACGATTATCCAAAAAACAGCAACTTCAAAATTAAATATTATGGATTAAACCTTAAACCTCATTCATCAAAGTCTTGATCTACATTATCTTACGGATTAATAAATAAAAAAAGAAACAGGAAGAAATTATTGTGGTGAAGCATCATCTTGATACTTTCTTGTAGAGGCAATCACTCTTGCGTTATAGGTTTAATTTAGCGTCAGCATTGAAGGTAAGCTTTTCAAGAACTACGTTTGACTACAAATGCTGGCGCTCAACTGCATGGGGCATGTAGTTTTTGGTCTGGTATGATCTACTTAATGGTTCGACTCTATTGCAAGTTCAAGTTATTTGAACGGAGTCATAAGCTACTTAGAAAGCAATGCCTGCAAGGTGAAAAAGCCTGAAACGTGAAAGAAAAACAAGTCGGTAAATTCTTGAAGCTATTTGCATTCTTTGCAAGCAATCTGCCTAATTAGCTATAAAGGCGCGTATTGGACTATCTTGAATGTTTTGGTTTCTAGCAAGTTTCTAGGCAGATCTCTGACAGAAGTTGTGCTTACGTTTTCAGCTTGGCTGGCAATCTTTGATGCTTGCCTTTGAAAGAGTATTTAAACGTTGTAAAAGCAACAGTAGCTGACATTTTATTTTCAACATCATTTCAGATACCGAAAATATACTCTTTTACCAATGACAGAGTTACCGTGATTAAGCTGAATGTGAAGTCTTACCAGTCAAATGCCTGTTTGCATTGAATGTAGAAAACGCTTCTTGATCGCATTTGGAGAAAGTTTGCAGGTGTGAAGCCATTTTGTACTTGAGACAAAGTACTCGAAACTTTCTTTTAAAAACTATGTTTAAAACATAAAAAGACAGCAAACATCGTGAATGTGAGTTGTTTTAGATACCATTTGTGATGTGGCATATATGTCGTCACTCTGATGATTTAACAATTCAAGATTGCAATGAAAGAAAAGCAATGGCGTAGCCAGACCAAAATTTGAGGAGGTCCAAGATTTTTGATTAAATGTTTTGCCTATTTCAACAAAAATTACTGAATTGGCAAACCGACTCATTTGAAAGATAAGTAGCTAGCTTTTATCAATATAAAATTCACTTTTTCATACCTTTTTTTAACTAAAACATAATAAATATTTATAATATTATTATTAGCAAATACCACCACAATTAAAAGTCCATTCATCGCTTCCCGCCAACTAGGCCAGTAGCCTAACAACTCGATTTATCTTTTCATTTATCATTTACGATGGCAATGAAGCACAACTGCACATACTAGTCTGAGAGGAGATCAGACGTCATCGCTGAGCTGTGTTTTGATTCGGTTTCTTGCACCAAAACGATCTCTCAGCCTCAACAGTTGTTGCGGTTAGCTAACGCCACGGTGACATATTATGTCAAGTAGGCTACACGAGTAGTAAAACTATAATAGGTGGTGTGCAATGTAGGCTAACACGGTATAGAACAAGCGTAATAAAGACCGGCTTAATGACCGACCTTCTGCTAAAAAAAAAACTAGAAATACAATTAATGACAATTACAATTTTAGAAATTTTGGGGGGCATAGCCGCTTTGGCTCCCCCAGGCTACGCCTATGGTTTCAATCGGAAATGAGAATGAAATTGCTGGGATTGAATTTGACAAAATGAAACGACTTTGTCAAATCAATTGGTTATTGAAGCACCCAGTGATTATGACTTGTGAGTTTTATTATCGCTAAGCAAAAAGGTAAAGTCGAAGATATCTTGTTGGTGACGACAAGTCTGAAGTTATTTGAAACTTCATTGAAAGTGAGGCACCAAAAACCAAGTGTGCGTTTCTAGACCTCATTCTATATTATGGTCCAACAAACATTTGTTTTAGACTCATAAGTCGACTTGCTTTGTAAGATACCAATATCGGGAAATCCCACATTTTTGGCTCCGAAAATGCTTTTTTGGACTTACACTAAAAGTTTGAGACGTAGAACCTTTTCACCATAGTGCTCAATCAAAAGTAAATTTTTGCATAAATTTAAAATCTTTGATTTCAAATAATCAAATTTAAAGTTTAAAAACATTTCTTTAATGACAACTGAATAGGTTACCGATATTTCAGAGTAATCGGTAAAAATCTACAGGGGAAATATCCCGACTGGAACATATCTAGGCGGAAGATATTTTGACTAAAACATACCCATTAAAAAAAAAAATGTTGACTGGAAAATACCTACTCGAAAAATATCCCCTTTCTCAACAATAAGAATATTTGCCATTCCGGATATTTTTCGTATGGATAATTTCTAAATAGATATTTTTCATATGGATTACTAACGTCCTACATTCGTATTTCAGTTCTGGAAAGTTGGCGACAGTTCATACGCAAGAAGACTTCAAGCAATTTTTTCTCCATTTGATAACTTTATGTAACGGAATAAGAATATTTACAAATAAAAATACTGTAGCACTAGTTTTTAGTTTTTGAAGAGCTTGTGATCAAAGTTTTTCTTATTTTTATCTTTACTGATGTAAAACACGTGTGTCTTGATGCTGTGAATTAGGCTAACGAAGTGTCATTGAGCGAGCATAGCGAGCGAAAATTTTTTGAAAAATTGAAAAAATATTGCATTTTTTTTCTTGGGTTTAGGAGGGTACGTGACCAAGTCTTCCCTTAGATCTGCAGATTGTCCAACTCCAACTTGCATGTATTCGTTGGTTGATGATGATTGATGTTTAAAGAAGAAAATACTTCATTAACAATCAGCACAAAAGCCTTGAAAAAAATAGCATATTTCTAGGAGGGAAAAGATTGCGGTAGTTTAAAACTTGCATGGTTTCCAGAAGAAGTTGTAAGATTATGACGGCTTTAGTGCTGCGTTTGCGGTGGGGAAAAATAGCAAAAAGCTGACGAATTCTGTCTCAACAAAGCCCATGACTCCAGTCTCAAGGTTAAATTACGCTTAAAACAAGTTATTATATTTTTTTGTATATTTTGAGTATTCCAAGTCCGGGAAAATAAAATCTCACTGCTTTAGTGACCCAGTGTCACTGCGCATTGCACAGTTGCGCAACTCAGAGGAAACACTGATGCAGAGCACACGACCGGTGTATTAACTGGTTCGATACAGCACGATATGACGCATTGATGAAGGTACAAAGTAATCACAACAAATCATTCAGCTAAATAAATTTCGCTTAATCAGACAACCGAGTATTCAAAATCGCACAATAAAAAATCCACAGCTTCACTGTATGCAATCGCCAGGTTTACGTGGTTGTGTTCGTATTTTCGTATTTGGGAAACTTGTGGTAGTTTTGATTTTGCGAGTTGGTCAATATTGTATCCATCCCACAAACAGGAAACGGATGCACACTGCACACTCTTTTTAGTGGCTTTTGATTACCTTAGTATTTCTTTTTTGTTTTTTAGAGTTAAAGTTAGATTACTGTATTTAATACGCTTATTTTTTGCTTTGTGTTCGAAAGTATTGAATATCGACAAGTCTCTGCATAAGCTTATTACTTAAAAGAAGTTAAAACTGTACGTGAAGAGAAAACAAGCCGAATATTTCTCACCAGTAACATTCTTATGCGCATACCTTTCAGAAAAGCTAAACAATATCCGGAAATATTTTTGTCATTTTTGCGTTTAATCTTTTATTCAAGATAACATTTTTTATACGTGCAGGAAATAGACATCGATAAACTCTAGTCTAAAGGCTTGTTTTCTTTTTCAGTTTCTATGAAAGAAGAAAAACGTAATAAATCTTATGCGTGGGTCCACTTTGCTTTGCTTGATTTGATGTGATTTTCTAGAATTACCAAAATGCAAAAAATTTCTTTCCGCACGCTGTTTTTGGAAAAAGTAACATTTCTTTAAATGAAGTAGATTTTAGGCTAAACAACTTAGAAAGATTACAAATTGATGTTATTGGAAATACATCTGTAGAACTAAGTTTGAACAAACAAATTTATATGAACTCTAATCAGTATGCTTATTGCTTATATTGGCAAGAAAAACCTTGTGAGAAATATTTTGATTTAAAATGTAGATTTGGTCGCCACATTGTTTGAAAAAGTAATTTATATCCAAAAACAAAATCTACAAAGTGAATTTCTTCTCTTCGATAGAAGTTTTCATGTAAGCAGTTTTGTTCAATTTGTACAAGACATTGTGAGCTTGAAAAGGCTTTGAATACTTTGTCCATTATTGTTTACTCTTGCAGGCGCAGTTGGCATTGATTTAGATTAGATAAAACGTTGTTTAGCGTAATTCACCGGTTGTCTAAATGAACGACCCAAGTTCTTTCAAAGGAAGTCCTCCATTCATGCCAAGTGAGGTTGCAGGAGATAATCCTCTAAAAGCGCCTGCCGGTAAACTCCCCAGAATATGCCTCCATGCCAAAGTGTGCCGCCGAACGTTGGGTAAGTTTGGTCCTGAAGAGACGGCTGGTCTTGATGCAGTTCTGGCCAGTGTAAACCAGTTGATCAAACGTCTCGACATTGAGTTTGGTGATGATTGTTGCAAGCCAGATCACGGCGTTGCCATGGAAACAAAACAAGGACCAGATACAAAAAGCCTTAACGTCATAAAGGAATCACCGACGCTGACAAGCGCATCCTTTGGCGAGGAAGATAATAAGACAGGTGCAAGTAAACAGCAGAATTCTACCTGCGGTGATGGCACTCAACGAGGGCTAGGTAGCGCAGCAGCCAATCAAAGCGATATTAATAAAGCAAAAAAGCTGGCAGAAGAAAACGAAGAGTTTATTAAAAGTGGTGCGACATCTGAAAAAGAAAACAATTCCAATTTTATTGCGAAAGAAGTGAGAAAAAAGTTTGAAACAAACAATTCGAAAAAAAATTACGATACGAAGCCACGAGAGTCGTTATCAAAACAAATGACGTCAACGCCTTCAGAATTAAATAGTCATCAAGCCAGCCATAAAAAGCTTTCATTACCAATAGTCGAATCATTTCAATTAACGCAGCACTTGAGTGAAGAAAGAATCCATGAGACTTTCGATGAAGCAGTTTATTTAGCTGAAGCAAATCAAAGACAAAATAGTTCTAAAAACAGCAAAAACGAATGTTGTGAGATTAAAACTAACGATCATCAAACAATATTTAAGGTCGACACAACAGAATATCCGCAAAGTGCATTTGTATCTGCTCCTCCAGGTAACAGCTTTTGCAACAGCGAAACATTTTCGCCACAGCTTCCTTTTGCAAAAGTGCAAAACGAGTTTTCTCCAAACAAAGAAAAGAAAAAGCAAATAACACAATTTTTTTCCAAAGTTACTTCTTATAAAGAAACCAACACATCACCACTCAAGGTAGTTTTGCCAAAAAAAAAGATAAGCAAAGGTAAAGAAGTGGACGACTTAAAGCAAATTAACAGAAACGATTCCAGCGACTTTTCATTGCACAAATGTGAAAGCCGAAATACGAATTTCCCATCAGAGCTGACATCGTCGAATTCAGCAAGTATTTATAGCGGTAACTTTCCTCAGCGAGACCGCAAATCTTTGCCAAAGCAAAAGGCACATTTGATAAAGCAGAAGAAATTTGGCCTAAAGTTTCGCCGATCACAAAGTCTAGAAGCAAAGCCTTTGCTGCAGTGTGAAAGCGAACGCCCCTGGAGAGAAAATCTAATCAAGTTGAAAATAAAACCAAACTTTGTGGTTCCAGCTCCCTCTACTGCACCCGTGCGGACTGAAACTACAACATATTCAGAGCGAGATCCCACTCAATTTTTCACGAACACACCGTCTCCTTCGGACCAAGAAGAAGCAAATAACTTTGAGATTTGCAGCGATTTTCACGTTTCCATGAACACTGAAATTAAAGATAAGACAAATCCGATTCAAGAGAGTAAACCGAAAGATTTTCATAACAAAATGGACAGGCAAAAAAGAGCTTCTGGTGTCATTACCAACCGATCAGGTATGACAATCTCAAGTAGCCTAACTTATATCGTCATTCAGGCGGCCTTTAATTAACTTTAAAATACCGATAAATGAATTTAAGTTCGATAAGGTGCGAATTTTGAAATACAGTAGTTTGACTTTTTTAATAAGTTTTGTCAACTGAATCAAGTTGTAATTATTTATTTCTGTTAACAAGCCGATTAAAGTGGAATAGCTTCTAAGGCAAAAAATAAGCTGCAATGTTGCCTTGGGCTTTAAACGTGCTTTGGTTACATGCTATCAATTGATTGAAAAGTGTTGATGACTGGTGAATCGGAAAAAAAGTTTGTGAACATGTAAATAAGGGGGCTGCTTGTAGGGTAACAGCAAGACAAACTGTCCCCTAGATAAGCTGTGTCAAAAAACTGGGCCTATGTTTCTTTTTTTAGTAACATAAACTAATAGCTGGAGTGCCTGGATGGAATAACGTAACTGCTATCACCTCATACGCAAGAGAAAGAAGTCCAAAATAACCGTTTAAATTAACAAATATGACCATTAGCCATATGTACCTATTGTTTTCCTTCGGCACAAACCTCTGTCTATGCCATTGCATGTAAACATAAATGATGTACAATTTTTTAGGATCAAAACCAAACCGATCTTCCTTGATGCACAGCAGCCACCCCTCAATCGAGTATCTGTCAGTGTCTCAATCGCGACACGAAGCGGTTGAACCACCGAACTTTCAATCACGAGAGCCGTATTCGTCCGTCCACGTCTGGACACCGCTTGATTCTGATGGTTCCTTGAGGAGTTCACAAGACAGTTTGGAGGAGCACAACTGCTCGCCAAGATTTAACCACGATTCTCGCCGGAGCAACTTGGGAAGGCAATGCGAAAACTTCAACGAACAAAACGGCCTGGAATCCGTTGCGAAGTTGGCAAACAAGATTGGAAAGAAAAAAAAGTAAGTTGTTGTTTGGATCTTTATTATTAAACTGACCAGGTGTTCGTACTTAATTCTTCAAAATACGTAACGTTTGTTATTTCACTTGATATGCTCATAAACCGATCAATCAAACACTCAAAATCAAGCCTGTATTGCGTAAAAGGAAATAAGCAATGATTAACGCATATTCGTAATATTTTATAAAGCTTATTTATTGGTCAAGAATAGACACACTGCTATCTGGTTTACTGATTATGTATTGTTTAAGTGTATTTCTAGTGTAACATGAAATGCAATATTATCAATTGCATTTGATGATGCATCACGTTCTTCACTGCGTCACCAAGCGCGAGGATATTATTTAACGTGGCAACGAGAAAGAGCATTTTTTGCTTCTGTCAAGATCTTCCGTGTTACGTACACTACTCCAAGCATAACTTAGCATGTCTCTTTGAAATGAACACAACAAAATTTTCCAAAAAAGTGCTTCAAAAACAATCCCAAATCTCAGCAATAAACATAGTTTGGCAGATTAAATGGTTTCATGCTGTCTCTACAAGCGCCAACTTCTGTACCACCTATGTTGATACTGCAGAAGATCTCCCATGCTAAATGATGCTGTTGGATCGGTACCTACAATAGGCTACAAGTAAAGTCATTTTCTTGTGAAAGACTGTGTTTTGGATAATTCATGACTGTTTTCTAGACGAGACAAGTACTGAGAAATTTAATAAACGTAGGTTGATTTAAATATAGACTTAAAGAGCGAAGTTGCATATCTGTGATATTAAAACCTCTGGAAAATAAATTATTTGCCTTACTTTAATGTTTTTGTTTTCAAATACAGCGAACTATAATAATTTGTTTGGTTTCATAGGAGGATTTGGATGAGTCACCCTTTATGACTTCACTTATAAGTTATTATAATTTTGATGAAAAATTTTTCGTCTAAGTTGAAATTTCGATTGCAATGTCATTCGACAGGCCTCCTTAAAAATGTGCAGCGTTTACTGAGTTTATCTGAAAATTCAGATGTTGTTGATCGATTGAAAATCTCCTGAGTTGTTGTTGTTGCTTATGTGAGCATTAATGAAAGTCTCTGCATTCTGACGGTTCAATTCTAGACTGTCATAATGAGATTTCATTTAATACTTGACGAATTAGTCATAGAAACAAACAGCAATAACACAACAAACATAGCTACTTATCTGTGTAAGAATCACGCGAAAAGTAGCAAAAAGTTGGTTTATGCTTGTAGCTACTGAAAGCGAAAAATCCCATTATGAAAACGTCATCGCTAACAGTGCATTACTTTAGAAAACTGTTGTACAAAGTAATGTTTTTGCCTCTGTCACTTGCTAACCAAGCCACATTTCAACACAAATTTGCTTTCTCTATGAATTCCAATGGGTCGGAGTGCGTCATCGAACAGTATTGGTTTATGATTGGACAGCTTTCAAAATACACGTTGGTCAGTTAAGACCAATATGTCACTTCTACGTCTGGATAAAGTTGTTGTTTCAAGTGATTTGCTTTTTCACTTTTGAAAACAAGTTAAATTTAAGCGAAAATAAGCTTTTCAATTGAGGTTGGCCAATGTGCTGTGATCTTAATTAAACAGTTACTGCATTAATGATAGACTGCAGTATAATCTCTTCAAATCGTGTCATATTCTGTTTACAAAATGGTCTAGAATTACGTTGTAGTCGGTGCACTGCATCATTGTATGACTTATCTGCATTAGATGCCACATCAAAATTGCATCAAATAATGCATTTTGAACCAAATTGCCTTATTTTAGATGAAAAGCAGTGGTTCATAATTATATTTGGAGTTTATTCTGACATTTTCACAAATCCTTCAATGGTTGTACGTGACTGCAATGCTTGTTATTTGTCACATTTCGAGTTTGATTGCTTTTTTATAGATATTAGACGCTGTGCTAAGCTTAGACCACGGAGGTTTTGTTTGTCGTTACTTAGCTAGGAGGAGCTTCTATTTTGACCCTGCTATGTGGTATACAATCATGCAAATAATCGTCCACCCAGATAGATCAGTTGAAGCGTCGATTTTATGCACGAAGAAACCCTAAGATTGACAAGCAACGCTAAGTTGTCTCTCGGGGTGTGCTTTCAAGCAACGTTCAAGGACAGCTTTCTATTCAACGGCACCTACTGGATGGAATAAGTTGAAGACAACATTGCAACAACAAGCGGAAACTTCACTCTTTCAATCTCGGTGACCGGTCCTGCGTCAGTGGTTCAAAGCCTCTACAAGTATGCGAAACTGCCAGGATTAAGCTCTCACAGAAGTTGTTTCAGTCCGAGGATAAAGATTCCCACAATCAATCAAAGTGTTAAGCATAAATTGACTGATCATGGAGGTTTGCTTGGTTTTAGATTTTGTTAAAACAATTCAATCACAAGAATAAATAAGAAAAGGTTAATTAGTTTCATTATTTTTGTCACCAGTCTAACCGGATCAGTCCAGAAGCAGAGCGGTTTTTGTCTTCACCTCTGCTTCTAGCAGGGTTCTTGTTCGATTCCAAGTCGATTAGTAAAGCTCACTTCACCCAGTGGCGTAGCTAGGGAATGTGCCGCCCGGGGCGGATTCAGATTTTGCCCCCCCTTCAAGAAAAAGCAAGTGAAAATGAAATGCGTTTTTTTATCAGATTACAATCAAAATCAAAAATCGTAGTTTGAAAGTGCCGCCCCCAGACGTGCCGCCCGGGGCGGTCCGCCCCCCCCCCCCCCGCCGCCCCCTAGCTACGCCACTGACTGCACCACAGCACCGATTGTGTTCTTTCTCGTATAACGCAATGATGACAAAACCGCAGTTTTCAAAAACTTTAGCGGTTGCAATGCTACAATCAATAAACCATGTCATTATTATTAGGCTATAAACTTGTTGACTTGTTAGCTATTACCGAATAGCACCGCACAGCACTCGAAGGACAGGGGCTTTTTATTTTAGTTTGCCTTTAACTCACACAAACTGTTAATTTAGTTTAATTGCTAGTTTGGTTATTTTTGTAACAGGTATGATAATTTGAGAACTGCTTGGTGTTCTAAGATTTCTGTATTTGCGCAAAGCAAAGTTTACACTTGCAAAGCAGCCCTATGGTTGTTGAAGTGGTTGGTCTGGGTCCGGGTTTCTAGTTTTAGTGCAGTAGGCTCATATTCCCAACTCCAGCTTAAAACAAAATCCAATCAAAAATTTTAAACGGTTCATACCTACAGGCGTTTTTATGTGATGTCTGCATTAGCAGAACAGGCAGATTAAAGTGAGAATTGTTTGAATAAGTATGGCAACACTTACCTGCTTGCAGATTTCTTGTCACTTGTAATTCTGTAATTTTGCCATTGAAACTAAGAGTATAATCTAGCGTGCTAACAGAAATAGTCTGTCATCTGTAAGCAATGCAAGAAGTTGGACAGGAATCGTGTTGTCAGCTTGCGCCAGAAGTTTCTAACCACAGGTAAATAAAGTGAATTTAAACATTTGTCTAATTCAATCATTGAAGAGAAATGCTCAGCCATCAAAAGTAGTTTTTTTGCGTCGTTTCAACGTCTAACGATGTTATGGTAGAGGTTGGCTGATGTATGCAGCCTTTACATGTACGGTACTTACTTGTCAAAGAATAATTTTTTGCTACGTCAGAACACGTTGAAATGCAAATGATGTTTGTGTAAACATCGTGAAAACATGTACTGACGTAATTTAAGCTGAAAAAAAAGGAAAAAATGCTAAACTTGTCCTTCGCGCCGTAGACTTGTTAAAAACAATTTTGTGTTTTTTTCCAAAAAATTAAATTGTAAAAACAATGTTAGATGCTTTATTTTAATAATCTCAAAGTGCGTTAAGACGCTTTTACTTACGTGGCAATAATCTTAGACAGAGTTTGGCTAAATTTTAGACCATTAGCTACATCACGTATTTTACCAATATCCTCCTGATTATCCCATAATATTTAATTGCAGCTGAAGTGCTGCTGAAAATGGCTGTTTTAGGGATCTTTTGCTCGTGGGCTCGTGGCTATTAAATTTATGTGCATTCCCATACTTGTTTTCTTAGCACGACACTTCAGATTCGCATGGCAGTTTTATTAAATATCACGTTTGCTCAAAGTAGAAATAAAACTTTTATCATGCGTTCACGTTTTCGAATTGTTTTTGTGTCGCAATGCTTGAACGTTCAAAATTTGAAGAATAAATCCCCGGACGTTTTGCTGAGAGTTGAAAACTGAAAAGCATATAACCTAACGTGCTGTGTATACAAAAATACCCACAAGGCGGTGTGAGGCATTGTTCTTGTACGGGACGTATCGCGGCTTTGTGGCACCACTTGGTTTCTCAGCACGAGTGAGTTTCTTGCACACCAATTGAATTTCATTAACTGACGGACAGTATATCACGTTTATGCGTCGCCCCTTGAATTGTAAATGCAATCACGCTTTGGCAATTACGTGCATTGCATTGAAGTCACGTGACGTCTACTACTATTTTGTTCTGAAAACGTCAAATAACGTCACAAAAACGTCAACGCAATAAAGCCATCCTTTCTCCGGAGATGGACAGAGGCTTTTTTTAGTCAATAGAACAGTTTGTTGTGGCAGCCAAGGAGCGAGCAACAGGCTTGTCGGAAGTAATGAGCAAATGTACTTGCGTATCAGTGATAGAAGCTGCGTGGTTGAGTTTCTTGGGTCTGCAGAAAGTAGAGAAAGAGGACCTCGCTTGAACTGAGTGATGCATGGCTTAAAGAAAACTTGCAGCACCGACGAAATTTCCAAGTTATGTTATGCTACAGTACTTTTCAGCAAAATATGGTGCAGTGTCGTACACTAAAAGGTGATATTTTTACTGATATTATTACGATCTGATCTGTTTACTCGACAAAACTGCGGTGACTTTGCGCATTATTGGCGAGTTCTAGTGGTTGATCAAGAAAATAATATTTTTGTTTCTCTAAATTAGTTTCTCCGTAAAGTTCGTTTTGACGTGGACATTACAAGAAAGATTTAATGATGACGTCAAGAGCGATTTTTTTAAACGTAAGCTCGTTTTAAACAAAACGAAATAGAAAGGGTATTTTGCGTGTCTTCAAAAAAAAAATGGTAGGCCTAGTCAAGAAACAAGCCAAAGTTGTCCAATAACACCGATTGCGTCGATGCACACACACATCAACAATTTAATTCAATTCCATCTAGAAACTCGTCATTGGTAAAAATTTCTGTTTTTTCTCATTTTTGATGAACTAAAATTGACTCTGTTTGACAAGTTCGTTGTAAAGATGCTGTTATTGTCTTACTCACAGTCTAGCGCAGGCGTCTTAAAAATTTAGAGTTTAATTATAATTACTCAGTGATGCGTTTTCATAGAGCAAAGCTGTACTGTGTATGTAGAGTTTTATATTTTACGATTGACTTGGTATCCAGAATTTTTTTACTGATGCAAAGATCTCAATAGTTTTTGTGATTTATTTATGACAGCTAATTTGCCAATGACAGTTTACTACAAGAGTTCACTACTATAAAACCAGTTTGCAATAAAGAAAAAAAATTTATGAAAGCAATTCGAGTAGCTTTTCAATTTTTTGATATAAACTCTCATTTGATCAAATTTATAATGTCTTCTTCACATTTGAATACATTTATTTAATGATTTACTTGAGACTTTAATTCAAGAAGGCTTTGTATGGTGTATCAATCGTTTTTGCCTTTTCGTGTCCTGCTTGTGACAGACTGACAATGTATACGTGCAGTGATACCATGCATTTATGTCTCTTGTTGACTTTTTTAAACTTTGGTTGCGAAACGAAAAAGCAATAAGGAATAAGTTTTATCGAACTAAATTTAATTATTTTCCTACAACAAAATTCCTAATTAGCGCTCAAGCGAAACAATTCAGATTTTTTTTGTTCATTAACGTTGCAACTGCTTTTAAAAATGTAGCCCACAGTTTCAATTTTTGTTAAAAAACTAAGAAAATACTCGACTTCAAACAGCTGTAGTTGATGACTTTAATAATCACGTTCAACGCTATCCAGGTGTCACATGAATTCAAGCAAAACAGGCAATTAAAACTAGATTCCCAAGTAACAGTCCGTCGTCTCCACTACTATGTTCTCATAGCAGTGAACAATCGAATATCTTCATTTTTAGTGGCAGTCTGTAGTCTATACGTGTGTTTAGTAAGCGTCTGCATTTACTGCACTTTACTTGTATTTTTATGTTAGTTATATTAGGTTAGTGTCTGCGTACGTTTATTGAATTAACAAGTAGACAGGCCTATACTTTTTTGGTAACATCGCGTTAGTTTTCACCATTATTCACACTGAATTAGAAAGGCAAGTTTTGGATGTTATTATTTTTTTGAAAGAACTAATTGGTTGTTGATGGAAATACTAGGCCTATCAATACGGAAAACTGCATAACTGCCTTTCACAAAAAAAAAGGAAAGTTAATCGTCCATCAGTTTTCCTAGTTTTTTGATGAAATCAATCAGCTTGCGCTTAGATTGTAAGAACATACGTCGGACTGGTAATCTGTCGGTCTTCGTCTTCCAACAATAATCTGTCGGTCTTCGTCTTCCAACAATAATGTTGTTGCTGTGACCAAGACCCAGTCAGAAAGTCAGCCCTTTTTTGCATCGATTCAAGACCATGTTTGTCTCACAGCTACTTTGATAAAACGTATTCAACAAAAACTTATTTGACTTTGTTGCAGGTTGCGAAAAACTCTCAAGAAAGCGAGGACCGTTCCAATTTATGGCACTGATGAGATGGCAGAAAGAACGTGGTCGCCAATGGTGGGTTTCTTTGTCGGTAGTCACGTCAGCCTACTGTGCACTTTTGTTGCAGCCTTTGCAGGCTAATGGTAAAAAGCAGTTAATTTATTAACAGCTTTAGGATAGATTGATGTTTCCTTGAAGGATCACATTGGCTATTTATCACCGTTAGAATATCAAGCTTACTTTGTACTTAACTGCCTTTACTCAGTATCGAAAATAAAGGCAATTTAATTATCATGATGTATAGCTTTCTTAAAACTTTGGATGAAAACGCTGAAAAATTTTTCACCATAAAAGTTATAGTGCATCTCATTTGTAACTGACGAAAGCTGATGTGATTGGTCGTGCTGGCATCGATGAAACATAAATCAAGAAAATTAAAAGTTAATTTGTTACACTAAACAGATGAACTGAAAAAAAATTTATTAATTTAATTCAAAGCAGCTAACTTACATTATTCAAAAAAGCATTATTTTCATCAGGAAATTTCCTTGAAGTCATTATTTACATTTTAGAGACAAACATTTGAGAAGAATGATAGGGTACACATAGCCTAATCAAAAGATGTCTAAATAAATCTCACGTTTATTGTGATATCTTTAGTTTTGTAACTGGAAAAGAGTAGACAGTAATTGCCTTGCTTGAATATGATTTTATTGCTTAGCTGTTGTTTAGTTAATCTACTTATATCATTAAGCATTTTTGTCGTGTTGTAAGTTGCAAAGAAAATCATGTAACCATTTTTGATAGTCGGATTTCACGTGGGCTACGATGCAGCATGACGGATGCAAATGTAACTAATTGCCACGTGCTTTGGCAAACAGCCTACTGTCAATTAAATCACTTAGCAAAATTTACAAGCTTCTGTCAAGTTTTTGGTTATTTAAATAATTGACCTCAAAAAAATAGAGAGCAGTTCAAACTCAAAAGTTTTAACATAAAACCAGTCTACGTCACCGCAAGCCCACTGCAACGGTGGGCTTCAACCAGGTTTAGAAAACGAAATTCTCTTCTCGATTTTCTGCTGTAAACGTAGATCACAGTCAGCCATGAATGTTTTATCAAGTAGTTGTACGCACGTGCCACCCTGGAAAACACTGCAAACGTAAAACTGCATTTTAAACATAAAATATAAACAAAAAAAATTGAGTTTTTACATGTTAGCTGGTTGGGTATTGGGCCATCTAGTTTTAACTCTATCAGTTACGATTCTGGCTACACTGCAGGAAATCAACATTGACAAAGCTGAGGCACTTTCATCTGTAAATGTGCTACAATTTTAAATGTGGCATAATAAAAATCATATACCAATACGAGTTACCTAACAATTACGACTTATTTAAATATATTGATCCTAGACTCACTACAGATTAGCATTTGGAGCGGGTTGCTCGCTTCGTGACGGTCGTATGCTGACAGACATCTGTATAAGCAACTAAATCATAGCCTGTTGAAAAGGAGCGATCTTCCTGGCGTCAGCACTACTTGACTACTCACTATAGAACAGCGAGCATTGTGTTTCGCTAACCATACCGGCGTAGCCTCCACACTAGCCATCAAGACTTTTCCAAAAACATGTGTTTCTCGGCAGTCGAGTGTAGCAGGAACTCAGCGATAGACACGTGTTTCTATTGCAGTTTTCTTCGCAGTGCACCATTTCAAAATGGACTACTACTGGAACACTAGTTAGCTACCAGTCAAAAGGTTTTATCTGCTTTTTTTCAGACAAAAATACATTTACTCAAATAACTGCTGTAGCTTAAAAATTCCGGAAAGATTGCAGCACTTGCAATAAGTGTAACATCCCAAACAGCAAAATCCGTCATTTTTGCTGTTTTTCATCATCGATACAAAAATGATGGATTTTGCTATCTGTGATAAAAAAAAATGTTTCGGTCACAAAATCTGAATCGGTACCAAGATACTCTACGTTTCGGTTGAGAGTAAGACCTGCACATCTTTGAAAATAATTTAGCTTTATTTATGTTCTGCAGGGAAATGGCACATGGAGCAATTTGAATGGAAAGAGTGTGGAGTTAGATAGCATCAGATTACAAAGTTTGTCTGAGCTTGAAAGTGATGCCATACAAAAAGTTGCTCTTAATCGTCTACATGAAGCGGACATCAGCGTTTCCATAGTTCTGCCCAAAGGTAAAATTTTATTACAAATATGAAAATTATTTGGAATGTATACAAGAAATATTTTTTAGATTTTAATTTTTTTTAATTGCCTTTTTGTTTTCCTACATGAAAATGAATTTTACGGAAGTAAATGAATTATTTTGTTGAATTGCAAGTTAAAAGGTATTTTGTAAAATAAATTCCAGATGAGTCTAAGACTTCCCACCGCAAGCTTTCAATAAAGAAGAAATACGGAGTTCATCTTTCATCGAAAGACAAGAACAAAGACAAAAGTAAGTTATAATAATCCCCTACCTTAAATCCTTGGAAAGGTATTGGAACCGAGGTTTATAACACTAACAAGGCCATTGCCAATAGTGAAAAGTGTAACTTAACTAAAATTTGTCACAAATGGCAAGCGCAGGTAAAGGTGTTCATTGGCCACCAGTCTGTTAAATAGTTAGTTTGGGTTTAAATAGTAATATACTGCATTATCATAATAATGTCGGCTGCATAGCCAAGTGGTGAGAGCCCTGGTACAACGTTCGAATGGATGCTGGTTTGACCACACACGGCTGTGACTTGGCAGAAAACTTAAAACAGCCTGAATACGACAAAAACAGCTTAATAATGTATGCAACATGATATTTTACAGACCGATCAGATCACGTATTTGGCATTCCACTTGTAAACGTCGTCGAAAACGACCAACTTCTGCGTCTTCAAAAGTCCGCATCATTTTCCACGTCTTCGGAGCTCCATTCATCTGAAGTTGCTAATGGAGCAGTTATCACTCCAAACAATGGAGAAAGGGGGTCCAATCTATCGAGCTCCAGCGACAGTGGAACTGGAAGTTCTTCAAGCATTCACAACCAGCTCAGTTCTCCATACAATTATCCTGACGACGAAGAAGACGCTTCTCCCGAGAGATTAATTTCAAAGTGGGTTACTGTTTGATGATGCTTTTGTTTTTAATTATGGGTTTGGGAAAGCTACTATCTTTCCTGTAAAGCCATTACAAAGTTGCATCAAGCTTCAACTGAAATCCATTTTTGTTACTTTGCGTTTTAAACCAACTTGTTTGGAGTGATAGCTCATTGTGGATTTTTTGTACCGCCTGCGGCTAATTAAGCATCACTACATGTTAGCGCAGTCTGGTGGCCAAAAATTATTAGTAAAAGTGGCTACTAGGTCAGCGGTAAAAATTACTTTGCTGATTTCATTATCTTCAATGTTATTTATACTTTTGCGTCATAAATATTTTTATTATTATTTTTCACTAATTTGCCAATTTACTGCGTCTCGAAACGGCCGCACTAATCCTGTCTGCTTTGTAAAGCGCTGTGGAGCAACTCATATCTACGGTGTACACAACCTTACCGTATATAACACACATTGTTTTTATTATTGTGTTGCAATATTATAGTCGTAAACTGAATTATTGCTCATGTGTATGGTTTACAAAAATTGCAGGCAATCTTCTTCGGACAATCTAAGTTCAGATTGCGAAGTGTTCAGCAACACCAATGGCACTGAAAACTTCAACCAAAATCATCCACAAACTCCTACATCGGCTAAACAAAGCCCATGTACAGCTTCTCAGCCTCTGCGGCGCCGAGTAAGAACGTTTCGATATTTACCTTGTGTTTTAAAGTTTCTATCTATATCAGGATTTGCATTGAGTTGAAAGTGCATTGATTAAACTATACTTTTTAGTACCATTTTAGTAAAATGTTAGATATAAATGTTAGATATAACTATAAACATAAACAAGCATTTAATCAATTGTGTTTGGTTGGTCGTTGTAGCTACAGCTGCTTTTTACAGTTAGCTCTTCCGGTTTGCTTTTAAAACATTACCGAACTTATCGTTCTTCAGCCAAAGCTAATCTATTACTTCATGAACATTTGTTTGTACTTAATTAGTACCGAGGCACTTTTTGAAACCTGTACATTACAGGGCGCGATTGCAGCTGATTCAATAAACGAAATCGATCCTTATCAGTCCCAGCTTTTGGAAGCGCTGTCGTTGACAGTATCAGGGACAACAACCAATCAGAGAAAAGAGAAAAAGCGCTCTTTACTGCCACCAACTATGCCTTCTGTGCCTTATGTTGTTCAGAAATGCTGTGATCACATCAAGAAATATGGTAAGACAGCTCAGCGTGCATCTATGAATACAGCGAAATGAAAGGGCTATGTTTTAGTGTTTGCTTACTGCATTTTTTGCAGATTGTTTTGCATTCACCTTTTATTTTCTTTTTAGGCCTTGATGTAACTGGAATCTTTCGCATTGCTGGTTCTAAAAAGCGAGTCAAGCAGGTAGGCAAAGTTTTGTAGGTCTTTCTACAGCATTTAACCCATTGAAACAGTGTTGTGTAAGTTTTGATAACAAATTTTTTCATGTGGGCAAAGCGTATAGTTCAGAGGTGCAAGCAAAGTCTTTTACTATGTCATAGTCACATGGTCATGTTGCCTTACGTTTTTATGTTTTGTTTACTTGTAGCTGCGTGAAGAGTTTGACAGAGGAATGGACGTGACAATTGATGAAGACTACAACCCGCACGATGTCGCCGCTTTGCTCAAAGAGTTTTTCCGGGATCTACCGGAAGCTCTGTTCACACGAGAACTTTACCCAGCTTTTATACAAACTGCCAGTAAGTAGGACAAAACCAGTTAAATGTCAATACAAAGGATCACAGGTGCTTATGCATAATATTTAAATCGCATCCATTGCGCATGTATCTACATCTTAGCCTGTAGGCTACTGTATTTACAAGATAATCTATCATGTTCTTATTGATATTCTTTCTTTTTATAGCGTATGTGTATAATTATATGGCCTGTTGCTATATAATTGCAGCCCAGTCATAAGTTACCGTAGATTTATGGTTTAGTCCACTCAAAAAAGGTTTAAATATAGCTCACTGAATTTAATGGCCACTACTTGGCCTAAGGAATGTTTATTACATAAAAACGTGTAAATTAACCAGTGTTTTTCAATGTATAGAACTTTCGAAACAAGAACGACTTTCCTGTCTTCGGTATCTCTTGTGGCTCCTTCCCCAAGCTAACAGAGACACTCTGTACACGTTGCTCAACTTCCTTGCTATTGTTGCCACCCATTCCGAAACCAGCGTTGACCGAGCGGGAAATAAAGTAGGCGATTAATTTTAACTGTTCTGAAACACTTTGCATCGAAGGGAAAGTCTTTATTTTGAAATACCTTTGTTTAAAATATCCTTTCTTGACATTTGACTTTAAATGTTTGTGAAGTGCTTTAATGGCAATGCCGACAATCAGCTTTTTGAATAGGCTTAATTAGTGCCTAACCTTGCCAAATGTGACTATGCAGCTACTGCGTTGACATCCGGCCGTGATTGTAAGTAATATATTTTCAGTTCTTAAATTTCTCATAAATCAACCTGCCTTATGAAGACGAACTTTAAAATGTCAAGTCTAAAAATAACTTCAAATATGGTAAACAAGTTGTTTAAAAAGGTCACACAAGTTTTTTCTTTTAGGTTCAAGGAAATAAAATGAATGGCGCAAACTTAGCGACAATATTTGGTCCAAATATTATGCACCGATACAAAAAGTCTTCTCAGTCCGGGAATGATAATAATCATTACCAGGTAATTAATGTTGCATTTTGTAGACCTAAAATGCTGAAATAATAGATACTATACCCTAACAGAATTAGAAGATTTTGTAATCCTTTTTCATTCGCATGACCAGATAACCGTGACATGAAGGCCTAGCGCCGTAGAGTATCCTGGTCTTCTTTCAAAAGAAGCAAGCTGATCTTATTATTCAATCCGTATTAACCCATTTTATTTTGCTGTATGCAGGTGCAAAATTTGGAAAAACCTGAAGAAAGTACAGCCGTGATTAAAATCGTCACTGATTTAATAGCAGATCAAGTCCAGCTTTTTCAGGCAAGGTTTAATTCAGGCCCGTAGTTGCCGGGGGGGCTTGGGGGGCAATGCCCCCCCAAGCTCAAAGCTTTTAGTTATTTCCTTGTAGAAACATAAGCATTTTAAAACGTTTGTCTGACAATCTGCTGCGTTTGGGACGCATAATGTCCTTTCCAAGTGAAAACATGCATTCCACAGCCGCGCTGGATGGTATTGGTGTGTTGTATTTCAAAAACATGCCTTGAAAACGTTTACTCTGAAAGGTATCACTATTCTAAGCGTGCTGTGATGGTTTAGCATATATAGCCTAAATCTTTTAGTGAGGTCCACTGCACCTACATCGCTCTTTTCAGGGGCACAGAGCTCTTGCAATAAAGTATCTTCAACCTCCGTGATGACATTCATTAATTTTTCGCTTTCTCTCTCTGATCCGTCGTGCTCGATACTGATCCCTCGTGCTCTTTGTTTCAAAGTTCTAAAAATCCACATTTTTAACTGCTTAAAATTTTTATTCTTTGTCCTGAAAACACCAGGAATGGCATTTTAGAGCATATAAAAGAGCAAAATTTTCTGGGGGGGCATGCCCCCAGACCCCCTAGGACGCTCGCGCCTTCGGCGCTTGTCCGTTCCTGTCACTTTATGACGTCATATTTAACATCACCATTTACAGCACCCCCATGACCAAAAGTCACGAGCCGCCACTGGTGCATATATAGTCTTTTACTTCGCAACAGCATTTGAGCCCCCCCCCCAAGCTAAAATGTATAACTACGGCCTGGTTTAATTGCATGATAAACTAACATTTTTAAAATAGTTTACCCCATTTTTTCAACTGACGTGTTCCGAATCTAAACACAAATTACCCCAACAGTAAAAGTTCTGTATGTTGTAAAAGCTTGTGGCACAACCGCACAACCCAATTGCAGTGATTTTCAACCGGTGTTCCGTGAAGGATCGTCAGGTGTTTCGCAATAAATTTATTTGTTTGACTCGTGTTCCATGGAACACGAGTCAAAAATCACATGTCTTTTTGCAATTCCTACCCGAATATCAACTTTGTGCTCATCCAAACAGGCCTAGAAGTTGTACTGAAAAAAACTGAAAGCAAATAAATTGTTGTTGTGTTGTTTGTTTTATTGCATCATTATAAAATTTCGTTTGGTATCTCGCTAGATTATTTTAACACATAAGTGTTTCGGGCTCAAAAAAGATTGAAAAATACTGGCATAGTGTATAGGCGATGGAACAACAACACAAGTAGGCATAGGCCTACTTTATTTTATTTTCAGGTACCTACCATGTTTAATGTTTGGTCCGGACTGGATCTTAACAAGCTGATTTTACAGTTGGACTAGTTTTTGTTTATATAATTATGAATCGAAAATACGGCATTGCATAAAAATGTTGCGTTTGTCCTTAACATAATTTAGTGACGTAGTGATTATGACAAGGGTTTTTTCTATATTAGGTACCAAAGGAAGAGCATGACGACATACTTCGCGTTTTGAAAGAAACCGACCCCGAAGCTGTTGACTTTTTACTTCGTAGAAAAGCAGCTAATTACATGAGGTTCACATCGATGTGAGTGCTTGAGTAATTAAGTGTTATGATATTACTGTCAATGACCTACTAGTTCAAGACCTTTGATGAAAAAAATGCGTTAAACTTTACCCCAAATGCCAGCTATAAGAAATTGCACTTTGTCGTTATATTAGTGATTAAGAGACATTAGATGTCGATGTATTAGTGATGAAGAGACAAATGCGGAAAGTAACTTATTTTATCAGTTCTTTCTGTTGTTTCTTTTCAGGGAAAAGACCCGTTTACCCAGTAGTCCAACTTCCTTGAGCTCTCCCAAAGAACGACACAGTCATCTTAACGAAAGAATCGACAGTGTGCCAAAATTCCAAGAGTCTGTTATTGAGAGCAAAATAGATGAAGAGTCACAAATGAGCAACGATTACATGATCAACAGCGGACCACAATCAGGCCTTTATTCAGGCGTACGATCAAGTTATAGGCTGGCTACTTGTCGCAGTGATACGACGGTCAAAAGCGCCAGTTATAATGCAAATACAAAGCTTAAGTTCAAAAGGTAAGTTATTCAATTTATAGCCAACGTAAAATAAATTAAGGCAGTGGTATAAATTATGCAGCAACAAGTTACATGTACGCATTTTATTGCCAAGGAACTTTTATCATTAATACTCACCCAAAGTTACTCGAAGTTAGCTGCTAAAGTTGGTTTTGTTTTCCATGGTCACAAACAACAGTTGCAATGCCACAGCGTTAGCTCAATAACTAAACTAAGCTTTTTCTTTATTCTAATATGCGCTCCTTCGGGAAAGTTATTTTTCCTCTTGCTACATAAATATTTTCACTTAGACCCACTTTCGAAAACACGCAAGATCATTTTCTGACTGATGAGGACTCACGCACTTACAAAAGTCAAACTGACAACAATGGTGGATGGGAAGAGCCAGTTGATGACGTTACCAACGTCATGGAAGAGAGCAAACTTGTAAGAATGAATAAAAATCATTTTAGTGTTGCTTGCAATAGTTTTAGCTCCTACTGTGCTAACATGATAGGCTAATAGCAGAACCCTACAACATTCATTTGCATCAAAAATCTATTAGTCTGCCGACAAGGTTTTCCGTATCATAAAAAACAGGTTAGAGAGCAAACACTTGTTGGTTGTTGCTGAAACTAAATTTGTAATATATTTTGCTTGTTATATAACGTAGGTTTATTTAAGCTAAATTACATTATTAATCAGTGCGTTTTTTTGTTTTAAAGGTTGATGGAAGTGCTCAGAGTAGTTTTGAATCAACAGCATCACTTTCAGTGATCACACAAGACCAATCATTGACATTCAGTGACGATGATATTCTACAAATAATCGGTCATAAAAACGAAGAAGAGGAAATGCTGAGTAGATCAGTTGTGCCCATGATCCAGGAATTCCGCTGCACTGACGAATGCTGCGATAACACGAAGAAACAAGTGACTTTCCAACAAGCAACTGAGGTTGTTGAGCCGTTTGAATGTGCGCAGTGTGAAACAAATAAACTTTATTTCATGAAAAGTAGATTAGCGAAACCAGGAAACTCACCGGATTCTGGTATTTTGGCCGATTACACGAGTAACAACGTTTTCTCGCCAAGTATGTCAAATTACCATGACCACTTCTGCTTTCAGCATCAAAGTGATCAGATCCTTGAAACTAGAACAAGTGATTTTACTTCACCATCAAATGTAGATGAAAAGCCGGATTGGCATTGCAACGAGAGCCAAAACGACTTGATTTTGGAAGAGTTGGTTGCCAACCATAAAGAAGTACCCATTTCGGATTATCCAATAAAGAAAAATGAATACAATGTATCATCCAATCATCTTGCTAAAAGAGCTAATAAAGAACTAACTGATGAATGTAACAGCAGGTGCTCATCTGAAAAACACACGCAAATTGAAAACTCCAATGTAAGCCACATCAGTGACAATAATATCAATCTTGACTGGCAGGAAGATGTCAGCAATCAAGTATTGCAACTTCATCCTTCAACAGTGTCTGCTATCAACGCCGTGTTGAGTCCAAGCGAAGAACAAAATCCTCATTCTGTGCAAAGACCACGACCGTCAGTTAGAAGACAAGTTGCGGTGTCAGATAAAAAAACATCTTCTGCAGAATTTCGACCAACACCTTTACCCCGAAGGAGGCTGCAACAAAACTTAAATCAACAACCTACGCCGAGTCAGGCTGGCCAATCTGAAATCTCACACACAAAGCAAAGGATAAATCCTGAAAGAAAGGAATCTCAAGAGGAAACTGAGGTCTTCTCTCCAGAACTAGTCCAAACTCAACAAGCAAGCAACAAAAATGTTATGTTTTCAAAACCCACTGTCTATATTAAAGGAAATAAATCTCATTCAGTAACCAAAAGTCCCCAACAAGCAAGTCACAAAGTAGCCGCTCTTGCTCGTCGTTTCAGTAAAGAAGACTTAGCTCTTCCTGCACCCAAGAAAGTGACGCCCGGCTCCGGTTGGACATCCGCAGGTCTGATTGGAAATAGCGGTACCAACCTAAACCACTGTGGATTTAGGCAGAACAGTCGCCGAATCTGTTCCACAAAAGAACATAAACTTGTGACCTCTACCACTAGCAGTGGTCACTTATCGTGGCATTTAGCCGGGAGAGACAACACACTTTCTCAAGAAACACTGGTTTAGACAGTTGCACATCACTGTACGAATCGTCCCTTGCATAACGCATACAGTACAGCTTTCTTTGTCTATATTGAAAATAGTGACTGAATTTGTCTGCTTGTAAATTGTTTTCTGACTGCAACTAGCCTACAATGCTACTTGAATCACTGCAACAGTGAAGCAAGTTTATGATGTGGTCCTAGCTTTTCAAGATTGCAAGTAGCATTTGTTGCTTAGTGGAAATATTGAAGAACTCTCTACCTACAAGTCCACAACATAGGTGCTTCCATTAAAATGGCGTTTCTGCGATGGTTTTGACTTTTGTCTTTGACAAAATAGGCTACAAGCGACAAAAAATGTGCTATTTTGTCGCTGATAAAGAAAATTTTAAATGTGATAGTTTTGCGGACTTGAAAGGACCGATAGGCCAAGCTCTGTTTGTGTTTATTGAGACAGGCCACATTTTAGGCCTATGTGGGGTTACTAACAATGACAAGATGGACCAACTTGATTTTATGCGAGTTACACTCTACCTACTATAGCCAACTACTGTAGCCTACACGCCGAAAAACAAAGCACGTAAGCTAAATTGAATGTGCTGTGAGCATAAACACTTGCATTTCTTGTTCTGAGTTATCTTTTTTAGAAACAAAGTAGTAAAAATGAATGATTTGGTTCAAATACAATCCACGGTAATAAATCAGTAGAACCTTGTTGATTGATTAATTATTATAGTTGTAGACTGCAGAAGTTGGGCAATGATCTTTTACCAAGAACAAAGCAACTTTTCAAATAGCCTACTTTATGCTGTATTGAAAGCTGCTGATCGACGTAAACCGATGTTGTCGTTGCTTTATTTATTTTCACTGATTATCGCCATTATGTAGTATTTTGTGCAAAAATATAGCCATTTCGTGCAAAAGTGTGAAAACTAATCGAAATTTAGGCAACATTTAATCAGAATGAGAAGCAAGCTTGGTCAGGATTATTGCGTTTTGAGTGTATGAAGTTATATCTTAACAACTTGACAAAGCATAAATTAATGTTTGAGATGTAGGCTAAGCACAGACTGTTTAGCCGTCAATGCAATTCTCAAAAGTGGAAATTTCAAACCGCCAATCTTCCAGTTTAAGTATGAAAATTTCCACTTGCAATCATTCATTAGGTTACCATAACTATTAACTGGCAAGAAACTTATGAACTACGTAACACAAAAATATAAATTCTAGATCGCCTAATTCGTAATTTTCAGATTTGGTTCATATTCGAGTGATATTCACAGCATTGCTGGTTTACTTTATTGCGGATAAATCATTAATGTAATATTTCAAACGCAGAAAGGGTGATTTTTAAATTAAATTATGTTTGCAACCCCCCCTGCAGAAACACATCAGATGAAGTGTGAGGCGCGCAACTGCTTTGAGAAAAGGCGGGAAATGTATAGCCAAAGTATTTTTGTTAATGAGATGTTCATTTTAAATCGAATAGTCCAGATAGAATGATTATGAATAAAAAAAAGTATAGAAAGCTTTCCCAAGTAACAATCTAAACCAGGGGTCACCAACTGGCGGCCCGCCACGCTGTATCGCTGCGGCCCGCGGAATGTATCAGCGTACAAGTATAACCAAAAATACTTTTCTTGAGGAGTTAAAGAGCACGAAGGCAAAAAATACTTTCCGGGAAGCATATTTTTGCTATACATACGATTCCACCGACCGACCAATCAGATTATAGTTCTAGGTGGGGGTTGCTTTAAGTTATTCCAATGCGAAGGCAAGAAGATTGCTCTTCTTGGTCACTATTGCTATTGCCTGTATATTGCGATGTGTCAAGCATTTTCTTGTATATTGAAATTGTTAATTGCAAGATATCTTTTGTGAAGCGAGGTGACAACACCACTTTTGCTTGGCGATGAATGTTCTGATGAAACCGCTCGCCTCGCTCTAACTGCGCAAAACAAGTGGCCTCGTTTATTAGGCATTGTTAAAAAAGTCAAAAGTGTAAAAGGAGCTTGGCCTGGCAGTGGCGTTGCTCGATTAATTTTGTTGCTGCGGTATTCTAACATAAATATTAACAACATGTAACGCTAGATAGGCTACTGGGTACGAAATGCGTTCTTTTCTAGCATAAGAGTCAACCTACCTAAAATTTTATTAGTGCAGCCCGCCACAGCTCTTCTTAGTGCCAAAGTGGCCCGCATGCAAAAATGGTTGGTGACCCCTGATCTAAACTAATGATTCCGTTTTGGAAATATTTTATTAATAAAGTGACGTCACAAAATTAGCGTATATTGGCTGTTGCTTAAAGTGAAAACCATATGCAAGTAAAGCCAAGAGAAAGTGTCACAGTTAGCAAATAACCTCAATGAGCCAAGTAGGCCTACCGCCAGAGATGGGCGTGATCTTGATCTTCAAGATCATTTTTTTTTGGTGATCTTGATCTAAGATCACTTTTTTTTGTGTGATCTTGAAGAACAATAAGATCAAGATCACTTTAAAATTGAATTTTACTTCCTAGATGGAGGCATTTTTTTAGAACTCGTACTGTACAAAGAAGTTAGTGGCAACTACTAACATTAAGCCACTGTTAATATGATATGTGCCCAACAAAAGACGATTTAAAGTCTCCATCTAATCTGGTCAGTGTTGCCATTTCAAAATTGAAAAAGTTTTTTGTGTTGGTCATAATAAAGAAGTCAACTTCCGTGTACTTTATGTTGACGCATAATAAAAAATGATTTAATTTTGTTAACAATTTCCAAGTGCGAATTTTAAAGAAATGTTTGCTTTCTTTGACCCAATTTTAGATGTTTCAAAAGTCTAGAATGGCGGTGTTAAAAAATCTGGATTCTAGCAAACTTTGGTCATGTAAAGTGATTTATTGCAGCAAATCAACCAGACCAAGACTTGTTTAGGGTCTGAGTATGGAGCGGTTTGTCGGACCGCAAACCTCTGAACTTTTTTGATAGCAGACAACAGTATCAATGTTGCCAGATGGGTAAATGGTGCCATAAACATTGACATAATACAGTAAAAGTTAAAACTACTTAGTAACACGAATAAAAACTCCCACATGAACCAGACAAAAATTTGGTAAAAAAGATGCTGTTCAAAGTTTATTTTTATTTATTTATTGTAAATAAAAAAGTATAAAACTAATTGCAAATTTTGCGACTTTTTCAAAACTACTGTAATTAACCTCGGCTTTGGGTGTGACGTTGCGATTCTACGTCAACAATTGATAGGCCTAATAGCAACAGTCACTAACTTATTACAATTCTTAGGCTAGCGATCGAGTAGTTAAAAGTAAAAGTTAGCAATACCAACTATATACCTTTACCCAGGTTGCTCATAGTAATTAATTTTTGCAACATCATTGATCAAAAACTTCATTTTTTTTTTCAAGTAACCTACACAAAAAGTGATCTTGATCTTCAAGATCACATAGTTTGGTGATCTTGATCTTCAAGATCACCTATTCTTGGTGATCTTCAAGATCACCAATACTGGTGATCTTGCCCATCTCTGCCTACCGCAACCCTCAACAGAAGTTACGCTGATGTTATGAGCAAATAATATTCGCATTTGAAGCATGTTCACATAGTCCCTTACTTCGCCGAGCCGTCACGTTTTTTAATCCCTCTTGAGGTGACAAATCTTACAGTATAATAGGCTACCGGTACGTAACATTCAGATCTACGAGTTAGCGGATTTTACGACTTTACGCACACATAAGTTATTTTATTCTGTTCTGCAAGTCGTTTCTGACAGATAAAAAAATGTCTAATGAAATCTTAGCCATGCTACTTGCAAAGTGCAGGGATAGTGTTTTCTGGTCTGACGAAAAAAAGCCTTCTGCTGTAAAACTCCACTACTGTAACTTACCCTACGGACGAGTGATTTTAAGAGAGTTTGGATTTTGCAAACGGAAGAGTATCACAAACGAAGCTTGCTAAATTAAACGACAGCTGGAGGAGAGCTAAAGTTAAAAAATAACATGGTAGCTTATCGTTTACTTGCAAATACAAAGCATTCATCAATCTTGGTAAAGAATACAGCTCATATATTTACGAAGTTCAAACATCAAATGAATTTCATTTCTACTTCGCATTATATACTGCAAAATACAGTTAAGCATCTAAGTAGTGGGTTTGTCCTAGACTATAATAACTTTCTTTGTTGCAAGTATTGAAAACGAACTACGACGCGACTATAATTATGCTTTGGAAACACGTGGTAGGGTGCGAGTTGTAACGTGAATTTCCAGGTAACCAAAATCTAGTAATGCAAAAATTGATAGAACTTGAAACACAAACCACAACAATGTAGACAAGATATATTAAACAATTACGATTTAGTTAGAGAATCATGGAAGCGAGGCTATCTAGCATGTTAATAACAAAAAACGATAAAGCCGTGAAATCTGCATCCAAGCCAGCAAACCAGTCTTTTCTAGATTGAATGAGCATACGAAAACGTTGAATTAAAGTAAATAAGGACTGATATGTTATTTGAGAATGAACTTGGTTGAAAGCTTGGCAAGAACGTTCCAGATTTTTTTTCACAGCACCAGTACAACTTTTGAAAGCCACATAACCGTAATTACATCATGCGTACAGTTTACTGTAGATAGTCCATAACAGAGAGTAGATGTTGAAAACTTTGCAAACGACTTAACAAGCTCAATTAAGTTAGAATAATTATTGAAGGTCTTACATTCCCAGACAGAAAAACCGGTCATTCTTACATTGATTCAACGTCTGCAGACGTTGAGTTTTACTGTCTGGAAATCTACCTTAAAAACGCTAAATCGTTGACACAAGCCCGGTCATTAAAGTTAACAGTGTAAAGCTTTAACTTGTTTTTACACATTGGTCTTGAATTGAAACAGCGACTTTGAGAATATTGGTATGGAATTAAAATAACTCTTTAAAATTATATATAGGCTATGTAAATTATTCAGTGAATTTATAAGAGATATAGATCAGGCATGTTAAATATACACGCAACAAAAGGCCATCTAATTCAAACACTTATGAGATCTTCACAACCAACGCATTTGAAGACCGAAGAATCAATTGAAAGTAGTCATTTTCCAAAACATACCAATCTTTCTGAGGAACAGAGTGAATGAGGATATTCATCAATATTCTCTACTAGGAAAGATTTTGGCCATGCTTCTCTATATAAAAAAATGGGGCTCTTCATTTGCATGTGCTAATGAGGCAAAGGGGTTGATGGGCAGATTAGGTAGACATCGAAACGATAAACTGCTTTCTATTATGAAAGCGACTTTGATGACTCAGTGAAACTGGTTGTCTGATTATTACGAAAATTGTAAACAATGTGAACCATGAAAATAAATAAATAACCAGTTACCATACAGCGAGGAAGTGTATCAACTCTATGCATGAACATGCGACTGTTGATACTCTATGTATCAACAGTCACACACAAGAAGAGTTGTGAAATGAAAATGCTCCGGTAACGATGTGTGAGTCCGTCACACACCACATGTTAAGATTACTTGGTCAACTCAACTTAAGTCGTTTTTGGCATTGAGAACAAAAAAAAGGATTAAAATTTAACCCCAGTAATAGTAGTACTTTCGCATGGCATTTTCACACTTAAAGCTCGTTGTCTGTTTACCAATCCTGAAATGATATCTGTGACTCACAGGCATTAACACTTTGACCTTCCTGGTGGTAGTGATATGTAACATACTCAGAAGCTATCCCCAGCTGGTAAAACATAAAATCAAAATCAACAACCTTTACTTTTAGAGTGTTGAAGACAGCATTTAATACTTAGGTCATACATTGATAAGCACACAAAAGTTTTCAAGCGATTTTTTGTAAAAACTCAACAGATACTTTTCCATTCCTTCGTGTTTAAATTATAGATGTGATACATGAAGGCAGACAATTAAAAATTTGTAACACATTGCATCAAAAAACTAAGCTACTTAAACTGAGACAGTCTACAACAGAGTCTCTAACAAATCTGAATGGCAATTTTACAAAACAATAAACATTGTATAGAACTAAAAATAAACAAATACATGTAACCCAATAACCACATGCATGCAGGTTGGACCTCTACATTGTACAACATACGAAGCTTCAAAAAAGCAAAATATGACAAATAGATTTGAGTTTGAAACAAAAAAAAATTGAGTATAATTGAACAACTTTGAACACAAGAAGTTGTGATATCACTTTCATCAACATTGCAATGAAACTCAATCTTAGACAAACTGCAAATTGACGGAGCAAATTACCTTAACATTTTTTTCGAATTAGAAAATTTGGAAGATCACACCCCGGTCTGCTACTATTGGGAGAATCTGTTTCGGTAAATCCGATTCGGAGAAATCCCTATTCAGAGACAGCCTTTTTCGGAGAATTGTAAAATCACAGCGACACATGTATAATTGTATATTGAAAGGAATCAATTGATTTTTGTGGCACGGAAAGTTATTTACATTTTCTAAGAATTTGTTGGTAGAGTCGAGCATATATTTATTAGGAATTTTTTTGGACTCGATAATTAAACCTTATATTCCTAATAAATATATGCTCGACTCTACCAACAAATTCTTTGAAAGGAATCAGCTTACCATACAGAAATGAATGATAATGAATGATCACCCGATTTAAAAGTTAGTTTTAACAATCTTGCTTTCTGTTGCTTAATATTAAGATTAAGGTGTTTTTATAGCCTACCTGATAATAGCATACGATACGGTACCGTACTGTCATAAAGGAAACTGCTTGTAATTATGCAAACAAGTAACTTTTGTGTAAAATTTTACCTAAAAACTGAAATAAGACAATAGTATATTTTAAACTCATGTAGATGTGGGGATAAAAAAAGAGAGCTGAAGAACATATCACGGTACTTAAAAATCTCCGAAAAAGGCGGTCTCCGAATCGGGATTTCTCCGAATCGGATTCTCCGAATCGGATTCTCCGAAACAGGCCATTCCGATCACACCCTGTCATCAATGATAACATATATATAATTATATATGATTAATTTTTATAGAAGATGCCATGATTTGGCATACACATAATTTCAAAAACATTAAACCTATCTATATTTGTCCATTTTAAATTGTAAACCAAACAAATATATTCAGACTGATGGCTTGCTTTGAACTCTTTCAAGCAAAGTTGGCTTTAAAAGTATGTACATTGTACAACAAACAAAAACAATAATAAAGGATGTGAAGAAACTTACTGTTAGACAAATGTTAAGTCATGTATATGATAGAAGCACTGAATTGGCAGCAAGTTCACAAAATTCCTTTCACATGCCCAAACTGTAGTCTTTTGCAGAACATTTAAAAAATAAAAAATTAATTTGTTGTTGGTGGTAAATCAGGAAGATTTTTTGATGCTGTTGCTCTCTCTGTTAAAAATGCACTGAACTCATCGGTGACTGCAACTTCATTTGTTGCAGGTGGACGTTGAATGCCGATGGCAGGTCCATCAGTGGCCAACCACTGCTCTATTTCTTCTTGAGATGCTCCCAGTTGCTCTACCTCTTGTGGAGGCTTGTCAAATGATGCTAGTTGTTCACTTAGCATGGGATGAGAAGCGGTGTTGGTCGATGAAGGGCTTCTACTACTCAAATTTATGTCTCCAAGTTCTTTTGATAAGGACAACATACCGGAAGATTGCTGGACAACCGGTTCCTTGACACTTGGTGTCTCTGCGCCAAAGTCAATCAGGTCATTAACTTCAGGGGTCGGCTGAACAGTGTCAGAATAACTAGGAGGAGGTTCATGGTGAGTTTCATTAATTGCAGAATGTGATGCAGATCCCACTGATGCTACAGGATTAGGTGGAGTGATGCCATCTTCCGAAGATTTTTTTACTGCTTCTTTATTATTTCGATATCTTTCAAATCGATCATGCCTCAAAAATACATTGTTTAAGTCATCATTGAATTGAAGCAATTCAATGGTTATTTCCTCATTAGCAACTTGTCCAAGAAGTTCCATAATTCGTTTCTGCATGGAACGGCAAGTTCGATTTAACTCTTGTAGTAACTCATAATCACTTGGATCACATTGGAGAGGATTGAGCTCTGTGAGCATTTCGGACAGAACTTTAATGTTCCCTTGAACTACTGCAAGATCTTTACGAAGCTTTGCAACTTGCTCAGCATTCAAATTGACCACTTGACCAGGAGGTACAAATGCGGATGCACCTGGTTGCTGGCTATGCATATTACGAGATTGTGGTTGGTTGCTACCACCTCTAGAGCTTGTGCGATTGCCTGATCTAGGCTCACTTTTTCCAATTATACCTTCTAATGACTCGGTCTTTGGAAACTCATAACCTCTTTCATTCAATTCTTCATATGCATGCCGTGCACCTGACATAACTGGATTGGATCCAAATGTTTCAGCCAATTGTTTTATCAATCCTAACACTCTCTGTTGCAAAACTACAGGAGGATTATGTTTTGGTTGAATGACTTTCATGAGGGAATCCAAGCAAAACTCTTTCGTTGTTACAAGCACATGAAATTGACCTCCACAATTTTTGATACATGATTCTAGCAGAGATAAAGTCAACGTAACTTGAGTAAAGTTTTTATTACTGGAAAATCTCTTTTTAATAGCTTTTACAGCATCTTTAGCACCATCAGAATAGCTGTTGATTGTATCACACACTTGAATATTCAATCCCCAATCTTCCATTGCCAGAGATGAAGCAGTAGCCTTTTCAACCAGCTCACCAGCTGGTGTAGCAAAAGCATTGCTGAACATTGAATGTACCCGATCCATTCTTAGCAAACTTCAATGTTATCAGTAGATTTTTAGAAGAAACAACAAATTTAGTCAGTATTCAGCTGGTCACTTAGCAAATTTATAAAATAAAGTTATGAAAAGTGTCAGTATCAGGGTTTTTTCATTGAAGGAGGATTACCATATATAAGAAAGTTAAGGAAAAACAAATGTCAGAAGACACTTCATTTTCTTGAAGGAAAAACAAATTAATGTTAATTTTATTATCGCGAAAATAAGATTTATATATATAATTATAAATATTGAATACGTAGAAATAGATACCACTGTTACAAAATGTTTAGTATGTATATATCAGTCAGACATGGTATCGCACCATGTCTACTGATTGAGATTGAGACACTTGTTTAACCACTGTAACATCAAAAAAATTGAAAATGCAATTAGCTTAACTGGTTTCATTCACTTTGTTATCCAGAAGTAAAAAAGCAATTTATACTAAATATGTTTTACATTAAAATATATACAGCCTAAAGTCTATAACTGCAGACAGTGCACAAAATTTCAGCCTTCCGGCCTCCTCAGTGCAGTAGGTACACTGGTAATGGCCACGGAGATATATCTCTCCATATGACATTTTCCCATTTGTGGAACCCAAGCTCCAAAAAATACAAACTGCCAACCTTGCCAAAAAAAAATTTAACAGTTTATTTTACCATAATGTTATCGCAACTTGTGTAAATTTTATCTTCTTATACTAACTATGTGACTTGTGTTTTGATTTTTAAATTATGTTTTTAGAAAGACTCTTGTTTTTTTATAAAAAAAAATTAAAAAAGCATCCTGACCTTTAAGCGGCATAAAAATAAATATGTAAATATATATGGCATAAATATGTAAACAAGAAGTGCTTTTATCAAGGTCCACATATTGTTGCTGTCATCGCATTATTTACCGTGTGTTTTATAAAGAATTGTTTTATTAGACGGATCGCGCAGAATTGTTCTGCCAGAAAACGAGTGGTTTTTGTAAGCATTTTAGAATTAAAACAGCAATCACAAAATGCGCTTTTGTGATTTTAATACATCTTCTTCTGGCTTATGAGGCAGCAATTCAGGCAACATCTCCCAATTGTTGCATAAAAAGCTTGTCCCAAATGTCTTCACTCTTCATACTAATACATATAACGATACCACCATATTATTACATGCTTTAGAGTATAAAATATCTTCGTAATTGTTTACAATGAAAAAAAATGTTCTCAATGTTAACAACAGCCAAGACAAAACTTCAACAATTTTTTAATTGATACAAAGCCTAATTTTTTAATTGATACGAAGCCTAATGCTCAAATAATACAAAAACACATTAAAAACATTATCTAATTTAAATTTTAACATTTATGTTGGGGAGCTTCCTGCCTTTATTTTTTTAACGCCTTGGTCATACAATATTTGGCATGTGTAGTTGTGTACCATTATCTTCACTGCAATGATGAAAAATAAAAACAAGTCAGAGGGTGTAGTTTCTCCATATAGACCAGGGGTTCCCAACCTTTTTATGTTCTCGTACCACTTAGCCACCACGGATTGTCAACATGTACCACTATTTTCAAAACAACTAATTTGATCCAATATTAAATTATTTGCAAGATGATGAATCTGGATGTAAAGTCAGCGAAAGCAGCAAAATTACCAACAAAACATCACAGAGTCCATTACACCACACAGCACAGAACGCATCAGAATAACAACGAAAAAGACACAACTAAACACAAACACGATACAACTAAATTTAATGAGATTTTTGTTTATCTTTCACCAGTTGATCGATGCGTGACATAACTTTGCTAATAGCACATCTGAAGTCATGTCCAGGGGCACTTAGTCGGTTTCGATTTTATGATTTGATGTTCATAAGAATAGAAAATCCCTGCTCGCATTCCCAAGTAGAAGGAAAAATCAGTAGTTGTGGAACAGCGTGGGAAGCTAGCGTTCGGTATGAAGAAGCTATACTAAGCCAGAAGTTTATTGCAGAACATTCTTTGCGTTGTTTTTTTGCTGTCTGATCCTCCTGCATGTCTATCAGTTCTTCTTGTTTCCATGTACCGACAGGTAGGTCGGCTGGGTCCACTGAGAAAGGATCTGTGATGTTTGGGCAGCTTGTGGTATCTGAAAAGTAATGCTGCAATTCAGCAGTTAGCAGCGAGAGGTGCTGGGTAATTTCTCTGGAAAAGTCATCACTGATTTCCATTTCAAGGGCTGACAGAAATTTAAACATACCATAGCGCTTGTTTTCCACATTTTTCCTCCATAAGTCCACGTTTTGGATAAAAGCTGCCAGTTTTGAAACAAAGTCTACGACAGTGCAGTTTTTCCCTTGAAATGACAGATTTAAATGATTGAAAGCTTCAAATATATCTGACAAATAAGCCAATCTTGCAATGAATTCCTCGTCCTCCAGATCGTTTTGAAATTCATGGTCTTTCTGTTGGAAAAATAAAAATAATTCATTCCTCATTTCAAAAACACGCTTAGTTGTATTTCCTCGATAGAGTCAGCGCACTTCTGTGTGATAGAGGAGACAAGTGTGGTCTGAGCCGAGATCTTCACAAAGAACCTTAAACAATCGAGTATTTAAAGCTGATGTTTTAACAAAATTTACGATTTTGACTACCCTGTTCAAGCACATTAACAACTTTGCAGGAAGAACCTTTGTGCAAAGAGCAAACCTATGTATGAAACAGTGAACACTTATGACGCGAGGTGACACAGCTTTAACATGGGCTTGAAATCCAGACTTTCTACCGAGCATAGAGGGAGCCCCATCTGTCGTACATCCGACAGGATTTCCCCAATCCAGTTCATTTTCCTTGAAAAAAATTATCCAAAGAGTTGAAAATATTTTTTCCTTTTGATGTAGTGGACACCTCATGATTCAACAATAATTCCGTTTTTACAGCCTGTTCTGTGTAAAGCGGACGTAGACAAGCAGTTGGCAGCAGTTTGTGACATCTGTGGATTCATCAAGTTGTAAGGCAAATCCAAACTTCGAATCTCTTACTCCTGCAATAACTTGGTCAGTGATATCAACTGACACTTCCTCGATGCGTCGTTTCACAGTATTGTTAGAAAGCGACACACTATCCAACTTTGCCACTGAATCTTCTCCAATCAAATTTATGACTAATATCTTTGCTGCTGGCAAAACAAGTGACTCCGCAATGACATGAGCTTTTTTGTTTTGGGTCACGAGAAGAGATACTTCATATGATGCCTTCACAATTCCGGCACTATTTTGGTAAAACTGGCCTGTGTGATCCATGCGCTGTCGCTTCACGTTCTCCCCAAGTCGCTCAAAATAACTCTTATGTCGATTCATCTTATCTGAATGATTGGACTCAAGATGCCGCTTAAGCAAACTTGGTTTCAAAGCTGCATTTAAAAGGGTTTTCATACAGATCACGCACTGAGGTAAGCTATCTCCACGATGTTGAATAGCAATGAAGCCATACTTAATATAATCTGCGCTATACTTTCGCTTCGACATTTTCAAATATTTAGACAAAAATGTAATGCTGTTCAGGATTCAGCCACTACACGTCGGAACACCAACATCAGAATAAACGCAATTCTGCAATTGCACAGGCCACATTGCACACGTAATAGTTTTGTCACAGACACCATTCACATTGCACACATAATAGCTTCGTCACAGACACCATTAAGTTCGCATAGCAGCATTGTATTAATAACAATGACAGCAGGGAGCAAGATCGAAAAAAGTAGCTTACTGACTGCAGAGAATTTAGTACGGAAAGAAATAAAAGTGTTGTTCGCATATTTTATAAACTCAAAATTAAATAATTGTTGCAATAGGCCTACTTTATTTGACAATACCACTACTTATCGCATGCAACGGAGAGCTGCTCGCGTACCACCTGAAAGGCTCCCGCGTACCCAGGGTTGCGATTTTTGCCTTTTTCGGTGACGAGGTCACTCGACACGCGCCATCACTATTCGACAAACGCCGTGCCTTACGGAAAAAAAAAAAAAAAAAAAAACAACAAAAAATAAAAAGGAAAAAAAAACTGAGAGGGGACTAAACGTGGTCAGGTCGAGGAACAATCGGGGGGGGGGGGGGGGCATCACGTGATGCAATCATAAAAGTGCTGACTTACGTAAACTTTCTTGCGCCAGGTACTTCAAAGCAAGGTCTAAAAGCGACGCTTCACACGAGAAACTCCCAAAGCGTCAGCGCCGCCATTTTGAACATTGCGGGAGAATGGTTTGATCGAAGTTCCAACGCCCGGCATCAAACATTTCGCAACCACACTTTTCGTGCTATTTGACACAACGAGTTTCTTTTATAGATGAAATAACCTAGGCTACGTTGAGTTGTCAACGTCTATGCCAGTTTGTATTTCGCCGTTTGAGCCAATTAACAATATTGCTCTGGTAAAATGACTGTTGGATACTTGCTATGAAAGTTTTTCACACGTAGAAAACAGCCTAGTTTCCGATCAGATGTTCAGAAATACAGATGAAAAAAGCCGCTATTTTTATGGAAAGGAGTTCTCTTCCAGAACATTTTGAACACTGCGGGAAAATGCTTTGTTCGAAGTTCTAACGCCTGCCATCAAACATTTCGCCGCACACGTTTCGTGCTATTCGACACAACGGGTTTCTTTTATAGATAAAATAACCGAAGTAGGCTACTTTTAGTTGTCAACGTGTTTGCAAGTTTGTATTTATGTCTGACTTATGCACTCGTTGTTCCAAGATTGCAGAAATGTTTTGCAATGTGAATAAAGAATAGTAGACAGATTAACACGGTTGCAACTCGACTTCCTTCCACTAAAAGAGTTTCTGTGATTACGTAATGGGCGATTTTGCACATTTACAAAAGCACACAACCCAGCTAGCAAAACCCGTCGTTTTTACATTGTAGCCATTACATTGTAGCCAGTATGTAGCCAATCACAATGCATGACAAGTATAAACAAGTTTGCTGGCTGCGAAGTCTGGACATCTGCAGGAAATTTGCCTCGCACCAGGCGAGATGTCATTCTTTGAAAGATTTAACAATGATGGATTTATGCAGCCAGTGCATAATGACGAAAACAAATTTAAGATTTCCTTTCCGTTATATAACTTAAAGCAGGTGATTGATACAGGAGAAAATAATCGCAGAAGCACACAATAAAAGACAACAACAAAGCCTACTTATTACGCAAGTTTTTTACATCAAGAAAACAGCCTAGTTTCCGACCAGATGTTCAGAATCAGAAACACAGATAAGAAAGGTCGCTATATATTATAGTTCGCTTCTAGAAGAATAGTAGGTAGTCACTGGGAGTGGACAAGGCAAGGTTAGAGCTCGACCGATATATCGGTCAGCCGATATATATCGGCCGATATCAGGTGTAGCCGATATATTGTATCGGCTATTTTTCGCCGATAAACATCGGCCAGCAAAAGCAAACTCAAAACCAGCCATACATGCCTTTAGAAGAAACACAAGTTGCTCAAACGTGCTTGCATAGCACGAACAATTGTTGCGAGAATGTGATTTCTCGCCCATTCTAGTGTGCGCATCTAGAAAATGTTAATACTGTATCCCTTAGCTTCCATTCAAGCAGGAAAACGTTCGATTTTTACGTTGCTTCAACGATTGGTGACATTGCATCAGCGTAACAAAGGTGAACTCTTCGCTAAGAATCGATGGGAGTACCGGTGCACTTCTACACTAACCACGCGCAACTTATTTCAAGTCTTACGTCACAATGTTTGGCTTTGATCTCCGAGTGATATTGATAAGGCAAGATTCGTTACAACATTAGATCATACGAGTAGGCTATCACAGCAAGATGCAGCAAAGTTTGTCAAGTTTTGGTATTACAGTAAGAAAGAAAAGGCCCAGGGAAAATTAACTTTCGCTCATATGATATGCAAAAATAAACCCAAAGAAAAAATCCTAATGAAACTTTGCACAGAAGAAAATAGTAGCGTCATTGTAGAAGTTGCAAAAATAAACCCCAAAAAAAGCCTAGTGAAACTTTGCACAGAAGAAAATAGTAGCGTCATTGTAGAAGTTTTCCGACTCGTGCCCGGAGCATTGTGACGCAAGAAGCCACACGACCTCGTTCGGTGGAAGTTAATCAGTTATGCAGCGTATTGCAGCTACACGGCGCTTTGACTCTCACGTCGTCGTTAGTCTGATGAAAGCCTTCGCTGAAATTTTAAAAAGCCTTACAAACCGTAGCCATACCTCTTAAATGGCTAACAGTTCAAACCGGACACGTTTGTCCGCCGTCAGCAAAAACGAATTTCGAGGCCTGGGTTGTTTCTTTTTTGTTCGGTGTTTTTTTGTGATTAGTGTTAAGAATGATTTTTCCATTACAGCAACTAATGCATAAACTTTCTTGGACTGGTTTGTTGCTTAATAACTTTGCTGGTAACAAACTTTTCGTAGCTGATATATATCGGCCGATATATATCGGTATCGGCCTAAAAATTTCATAAATATCGGTATCGGCCTGAAAAAGTGATATCGGTCGAGCTCTAGGCAAGGTAACAGGCAAGTTGTAAAAACAGCATAGCTTTGCCCAACTACAGATAGGATAGTCTTCAGTTAGTCAGTATCCTATAATGACTAAAAAACGAAAGAATCCTCCGACAACACGGATACCGTAGCAAAAACTTCTGTTGGTCTTAGAGAAACGGTTAAGTTTCAGCAAACAGCGAGTGAAGTGCGGGATCTGTTCGAAGGAGCTATCGAGAGAAGCATAGCCACGTCACTTTGGAACTTATCATTCAGATAAACTTCCGGCTAATAGCGTTTAGTAGCCTAACGTCGCAAAGCATTCTCAATTTTGAACATGTTTAATTTAATAGTGGTATAAGCAAAAGCATGCTTAGTAAAATGCGCCTACTACGTTTTCACTTTTCAACAATAAAATTTTGTAAATAAACCCGTTCAAGTGCATTAAGGAACAACGCATCGATAGCCTACATTCTTTTCTCGACGAGATAGTGATGACGTTTCTGAGTTTGCCCAAGCACAACCAACAAGCAGTTCAAGTTCGGTCGGTGAGCTACCATCTGCAAATATAAGGTCAGGCCCTGGCGATAGCACGGCTTCACTAGACGTTCAAACTCATCAGGAAGTTGAAACGACCTCTCATGTTGAAGTGCCACCAACAATCGAAAGATCTGGGTTTCAGTCTGAAGTTGCAATGTTGTACGAAGGGGCTTGTTTGCCATCTCGGCACACCTTAAACGCTGTAACATTACGCCGTTGTTTCGTATTATCGTAGTATTGTTCCGTTTTCTTTTATCTGCAGTTCATTTTTCGCTATATATATCTTCGCTGTGTTTCTTGGTAACTTGCATATTTCGCTCCTAACTGTGTTTGCGTGCGGGTACGTGCCTAAATAGGCTACTAAGCGAGACTAAAGAGATGCCAAACGAAAAATTTTCACAGTAGGCTATGCTAGGTGTATAGCCTAAGGGAGTTTTTCTTTTGCGATCCTCAGTTTCGCGTTTACAACAGTTCTCTTCATGGAGCAAAACAAATAATATACATGTCCGGTAGGTAAATAACTTAGCGCTTGATACTCCTTTGCAATCACTCAACCACCGTGCGATTAAAACTTAAGTGACCCTGATACCACACAACTTGTGCGGTAATTCGCGGCCAAACGCTTATAATCTGACTCTTATGACGTCATATTACTATTCGACAAACAAACGCAGAATTTTTGGTCGTTCGACAAGAAAGAAAAAATCGCAGCCCTGCGCGTACCACTAGTGGTACGCGTACCACTGGTTGGGAACCCCTGATATAGACCTACCAGTTCCATCCTTTGATTGGCTTGTGCATTGCCAGAAGTTTTTGGGAAAGTTTGTAAAATGATGAAAACTATGAAGCAGGTAAAATGTCCATAATATGCCATGTGTTGTATTTTACCAGAGTTGTATTTAATGAAAGTGTCACGATTTCTTTCTATCTCTTACCAGAAAAGAGACTTGGAAAGGTTCAATGACGTAGTTTAATGGGTTATAACCGAAATGCAGTCAATTAAATTCACGGATAGTTCTACTAGTGAAATGATATATGAACACGCTTCAAGGACTCCAACGAATGGTTTACCACTTCCAGCAATTAATCAAAGTAACAGTAACAGTAAACAGCAATAGATTCCAATACTTGCGACTATTGATCGAGTTTAACGTAATCCACTCACAGCTTCTCATTCAATCCTAATTTCAATCAGAAATTATATTAGCATCAACTTTGCTTTACTCGTATTTAATAACTTCGACTCTCGATCAACAATAATCTTTGCATCTACTACCAACTGCCACCACTACAACAATGATCTCTCACAATCAACTCATAATAATAATGATTACGCAAATTACACCACTGAGTAGAAGGTTTGTTCGGTCTAGTAACTTCAAGAAGGTTACGTAATGATACATCATAGGACTCATTGCTCTATCAAATTGCATTAAATCGTAAACAACAGACGTCTCTAGATTGTCACGTAGGGAAAACGATTCTAGAAAATACATTGCATAATAATGATTTCGCAATCAGTGATCCATTGGTAAACAACCTTGTGACTTGTGACATCATGACAAACAATATTTGGTGTTTGAGAAAAACAACTGAATGTTCCAGATTTGCATCTTACAGAATGATCTAGAACTACGTTACATAACAACGATTTCACAATCAAAGGTTACTAGTGGTCATTAACCGATAATAACATACCACTCAAGAATTCCATAATTAAAACAGCACGTTCTGTCAAGATACAAAGCAGCCCGTCGCGAAACCTCACGCATTGATTGTGACAGAAAGACAGAATAAAGCAAAACAGGCAAAATAAATCAAAGTGATATATTGTAGTCGATTGCAGTACCGTGGTAGAATCACCTAAAATGATATCAAACGCCAAGCAATTTATACTGAGAAAAAAATGCAAGAATGTAATTGAGGGTAAAAGTACAAAGATGCTGATTTGATTGGAACGCCAAGCAAGTAATCAAATCAGACGTTTGTATGCTGTAAACAAAAACGTTATGTTTAACTGGATGCAACCTATTTCATACCTGAACACTTCATACCCCATTTCGTACCTTAAAAAGATCCAGAGAAAAATAAAAGAAAGCCGAAGTCGCTAATTGGAGTTCCTGCAAACAAAGTGTTCAGGGTACGAAATAGGTTGCACCACGTTTAACTGACAAAAGACCATAACACTAATACCATGTATTGTAGCTTAAATTGCTATCACGGTTAAATTACCTAAATGGTGGAAGTTCAATCAATGGTTCATTAGCCAAAAAGAGGAACAGTGCATGGTCGAAATATACAAGTTGTATAGCCTATCCACTGTAAAAATGGCACAAATTCCCAAACTGACAGGGAGACAACAAAATGACGATACGGTTTATTAGGTACAAAAAAAAACCTAATAGAAAAATAGAGTGTTCCGTGCTTTAAGATACACAACAAAAGGAAAACAAATATTTCTTTTAGATAATGTTTACACAAAATTACAAGAAATAAGCAGAGCTTATATTTCCATAACATGTCATACAATTACGATTTACCATATAGCTTTGTAAAATTAGAGCTTTCATCTCTTCTTTAAAATAATGAAATAAGTTTTTCAAATGATGAAGTTAAATAATTAACTGCACCTTAAATATGCTAGTATTGCATTTTTTCGCAATAAAAATCAGTGCAGTCACAGAACAAAATGTCTGGCGAGTGACTGAGTGGTGAACTGGTGAAGCACAATTCAGTGTTGCCAGATTTAAAAAAAAAAAAGAGCCCAAAAATGCGCCAAAGCAATTTAAAAGTAGCCCAATTTGCCGTCGCGACGTTGACGGTTGAGCGACAAAGGCGCAAACTTTCTAAGAGGGTTTTGGGGCATGCCCCCAGGAGTCATGGACAAAGCAACATTTTTGTCCATCATGCTGATTGTGTAGATACAAAATGCATACACTGTTACAACATACAAGAAGTAGAATGTTCAATATTGAATCAAGCATTGTTCAATAGAAAAAAACTTAGACGGGACAATGCTATACAGACTTCATACAAATTCCTATTTTCAAATTCAAGATACAAATAGTTCCATAGTAGATGCTAACGCATAGCATAAGCCTGTCAACTCAGATGAACTACCGTACCCAGGGTTGGAAGTAATGACTAGTTGTCACTATTCGATAGTGTTATTCGTTGCTTTCTGAATATCGAATGCTTATACCCATTCCTTTTAAAAATAAATATCGAATGCACGTTATTCACTGCTTTTTTATGCAAGCAACGAAATCATTATTCGTTTTTCACTAATCGGTATTTAGGAGAACTGTTGAATCATTTTTTGTTGTTCACTTACTTCATCGTCAAAACGAATTTACGAGATTTAGTTTTCGGATTACTATCCAACCTAGTTCCCTTCCGGTTTTCGAACTTTAATTGATTAAGGAAAATTTTGCGGCAACACAGTTCAGAAAAACCATGCCAGTGAGAGTCTGTGACAGTGTTGCCAACCTTGCGGTTTTCCGGCAAGTTTGGGCTTGTTTTTTTTCAAGTTTGCGTATTTTTTTGAGTTTGCCGGTTGCTTGTTTTTTGGCCAGACAATTTTTAGTAATTGCTATTCATTGCTTTTTTGGACACTATCGAATAGTGAAATAGTCATTCCTTTTTGACTAACGACTTCCAACCCTGACCGTACCGCACCAAGACCCGACAAAATTCTATCATCAACTGCTGAAGCTTCATATTCATAAATAAAGCTTCATACTTCAGCATTGATGACCGATGATCATATGACCAACAGCATTTTTCCAATTGTTGCAGCAAAGTTCTGATCCACAAAATCGCTGACAAAAGCTGAGGTCCCATACGATTTCGCAGTTTGGTTTTCATTGCAGAAACTCTCGAAAAAGGCTCGCTCAACCAATGCATTGCTGATTGGTATACATTGCTAGTGCTTGCTAGTAATTGAGCAACTTCTCTAAATTTATACTCCCCTGCAGCATTTCTAAACTCGTACACCTTGGTACAAAAAGTACAACAATCTATCTATTATTTTTCATCATACAAGGAAGACCAGTTTACATTCAGTAAATTTCTCCACTGACATTCAATTTTTTCCACTTTAATTTATAGCTTAGACACCAATAAATGCTTCAAAAATTATGGCACCAACCAAGATCATAACTACAATTTCCGATATTCGATACAAGTGCAACTTCGCTTTCGCCAGTCAGTCCTTCCGTTTTCCCGGATGAAAATGAATACAGCGTTGCTGTAACAGTCAAAGCTGTTAATGGTCAACGGTAAAATCAATCCTCATGCCGAATCAAAAAAATAACGTCATTTTTTCCGTAATAAACCGAAACTTTACCAACATTTTCAAAGGCTCATCGGATTCTACCAATTATTCAATTCTGCCAACTCAAAATTCACTGCCAAACAATTTAGAATTCTGCCAAATTTAAGCGCCGTATCGTGCCAAATAAGAGACTGAAAGTAGCCCAAAAAAGCGCAAGTCGCAAACCAACATTTTTTGGCGCCAAGCCCAACTAAAAGTAGCCCAATTGCAGATAAATCGCCCAATCTGACAACACTGGCACAATTCAGATCTGTTCGTTTCCAGTTTCTAGTAAAAACTTTAACAAGTGTTGCCAGATACAGACGGTTGAATTTCCAACAATCTCAGCACGAAATCTCCAGGAAAGATTTTTCTGTCTGCTGTCACAATGCCTCATAAGGCGTTTTCTTCAAAGCCATGAAAAAGAGTTTTAAATTTATGTAAATTTTACTTTTTGTGGAACTACATGTGCTTGAGATATTTCTGATCTTTTAGTAATAATAATAACATATGAGATGTTGTAAAGCAGAGTGCTCATTCATATTTCAATTATATACAGTAAACAAACTAATATTAGACAAGAAACATTATTGAAGTTAACAGTTGGTATCAACAGTGTTGCACACGCAAAAGTAAACAGCTATGTAATATCGGTGGGGGTAGGTAGAAAAACACACAAAAACCATACCAAAAATTATGTTATCGAGGTGAAGCAATATTGGTAGGCCTATGCATCAATTAGGCAATGACTGCTGGTTTGGGCAATGCTGTAATTGCACACTAGTGCTGGTACTAATAAGTACTAATTGAACACAACACTAGTGGTAGGCTACTATAGTAGTTATATAGTATATTAGTAGCATATAGTAGTAGTATTGGTTTTAATCAGAGGTGGGCAGTAACTAGTTACAAAAGTAACTAGTTACTGTAACTAGTTACTTTTTGAATAACTGTAACGGTAACCTCGTTACTATTTTCCAAAAGTAACGAAACGCGGTACTAGTTCCTATTTTAGCACTTTTTCAACAGTTACAAGTTACTTTTGTATTGAAATTTGTGTTTCAAATTGCCGTCCATTTCTCTGCACATGTTTGTGTCATGCTTTATGCGTGTTTGCTGCGCGTTGCGCAAAATGCATTCTTCTCGCAGCTGTATCGGAGCAGCACTGCCCATGCGAGGCGCTCTTGTTTTGTGATCTTATGGAGCAGGATTGCCATATTGGCGAATTCATCGCCAAAATCCAGAAATCTGGCGATTTTTTAAGACGTTTGGCTTCATATGATATTTATGGTTTGGCAATTTGGCTCTTTTTGAGAACTAATTTGGCTAAATTAATTGCTTTTGGTGATTGATCAATATGTGACTTTCTATGCAATGTTTAGCAAAAGTGTTTGGTAACACTTGATAGCTCAGTTCATGCTTGTCGTATAGCTGCCAGAGGTGTAGGCTACAGGAGCCGTAGTTTTGGAGTATTTAGGACCCGGAGTCTCGGTGTTCCGTTCACTGTTCGCAACCTTTTTACATCATTGTTTTCTCGATTCAAAATCGGAAGTCGATGTCTAAGTAACTTCAAGTCATAGCAGGGAAAACAAATTATTTCCTTTGTTTCGAGCATTTAAAGAGAATATAGTTTCGGGAGAGAATTTGCTTGTTTGTACCAAAGACAGGCAAAACACAACAATACCACAGGGTTGAGCATTACAACAATATATTTTACATATTTACAAGTAGTTTAACAGTCAAACGTTTTCGGCTTAACTTAAACCCTCATCAGGAATCTGAAAATATGTATTAATTGCCATAAATTTAAACTTTTGGAAAGTAACTATAACTAACTGACTATAAGCATCAAGAAACACGCAACGATTATAAGCAATAGTGTGGAAAACAGACAAACGGAAAACAATTTAGGTTACATTAGGAAAAGGCAATTCAATTCAATTTATTTTTTTTTGCTGGCGCGAACATGTAGAGAACGATAAAGTAATCACACGAATTTTACACCAACAAAAGAAGATGACAAAACCAAAAGGTTTAAAATATGCATCAATAAAACTAACTGTTTGAAAAACATAATCTTAAAAATGCACAGCCACCAAACCTAGAAAAGAAAGCGAAAAAAGAAAACTTTTATTTCGTCGATAATAAGATAGACCTACAACACTTGCTAGAGTAGCAAGGGCGATTTAACACAAAAGAAATTCAACTGCGTAACTAGAAAACTGCATAACTACCGGTAGCGTACTGGCAACTGGCACCGTGGCAACTGCGTAACTAGAAAAGAATTTGCACTACAGGGTGCGTGATACATCTAATAAATGTTGAGGAGAATGGATGCGCCTCCCGCAAATAATTGTTTGTTTAAATTTGGATTACAGCGTTTATGTTGAGATTTATGAGTAACTGAAAGTAACTAGTAGCCTAACTGTAACTAGTTACATTTTTGAAATCGGTAACTGTAACGGTAACTCAGTTACTATTTTGGCCAAGTAACTGTAACGGTAACTCAGTTACTTTTGAAAGTAACTTTGCCCACCTCTGGTTTTAATTAAATACTAGTGTTAGTAATTTTCGTACTGATGATTTTTGGATAGAATTTTTTTTGTAAATTAATTCTAAGCAGTGCTGCCAAGTGAAGAATTTTTTTCTGTAAATTAATTCTAAGCAGTGCTGCCAACACTCTTAGTTCAGTTCAGTTCAGTTGTTTTTATTTCTGACCATCATATCAAAAACAATACACGTCAACATAGCAAAGGTCGAGAAAAAGGTAGAAGCGACAAAACGCGAACGTTAAAACGTGCTTGTGACCAAAGTAAGTTATTGAGTTGAAAAAAATTTGGCACGGTCGCAACACCTTCAGAAAAATTTAATTTGTAAAGGGAAAATAAAAGAATAAAATGTTACAAAAAAATAAAATAAAAAACATAAATTTAGGCTATAGCTTTATTAGCCCACATAGCTTTAGCTGATATATTTAAGATTTGTATGGACAGTTGCTATGAAGATCGGCCATGGTGCGTTATCAAGAGTGCTGATGGTCGTAAGGGGAACACGTCTTGATGCGTTTAGCTCATAGCAAATAAGAGCAAGGCAGGCAAAGAAAACCCCACAAAGAAATCCTACCACGGGCAAAGCCATTTCAAGCGCAACGCACCATAGGTCTTGCACGACTCACAAAATAGATCGGCTATAGCTTGACGACATTGAAAACAATGACAAAAACAAATAAAACAAACTAGCAAGAACAAGAACAAGATAAAACAAACTTGAAGATATCAAGCGTGCTTTGTTACAAAGTTGCGTTGATAAAGCGATAATTTTAGACCCCAGTCAGCTAAACTCGTCACCTCCACACCGATCCAACGTTAGCAAACGTTGAATTAATGCAAAAATGACAGGCATCGCTAGCTGGGATGTAGTAGTGGCATGTCACAGTAATATGAGAAATTTGGGTTAGGCCTACCGTATGCTTTACACGTTAAACCAAAATAAAAGTAAAAAAAAATCCAATTCGGCATATTACGTAGAAAAAATTGCAGAAAAACAGATAATAGCATGACGATCCAGTCCAAGACATTAATATAAAAGAAAACAACTGGTTGGAGCACATGGTTGGAGCGCTTCACCGAAAGATGGCGATTGGTCGAAGAGGATGGAAAAACTTCTGCAGACTCTGTAGAACTTCTGTGGACAATAAACACAAGAACAAGAAAGCCAGTAGGAGTACCTACAACCTTACTATTTTGCTAATAAATCTACACACATTGGCCTATCATTGCTGGGCAAAGAAATATTAGTATGTTTGGTGTATGTAATACTTAGATAGGATTATTTCAAGGAAGATTTAGCTTGTTCATTTTTGATTTAAAGCCTTTTACAGTTTTACATTCATTTCTTATGGTAGTTGGAAGCTTGTTCCAAACTGTTGGCCCCATGTACCATATTGATTGTTTGCAGGTGTCAATTCTGCAATATATAGGAATATATGGAGAGTTACTTCTTGTTGTTAGGCTACTTGATTGTTTACACATAATTATATCATTGAATGTTGTGGGAAGTAGCTTTTTTAAATATTTAAACATGAAAGTTGCAATCTCTGTATTTTTCATGTGGTAAATTGATTTTAAATTATTGAGTTCCATTACACCTTTTATGCTTTTTCTGCGGTCAATGTCAAATAAACAGTACGAAGAAAGTTATTGCATGTACGTTGTAGCTTTTGCAATGTAGTTTTGTTTCCATGACACCATGTTGAGATACAATATAATATCTGACTCTCAACTAGAGAATGGTAAATGGAGAGAAGTGCTTGTTTGTTTAGGAAAGGTTTAACTTTTTTTGTCACGCAGAGTGTTGATCTTATTTTTTGAAGCAAGACTTCCATATGAGATTTCCATGACCAATGCTCGTTTACAATTATTCCCAGAAACTTTATTGAGGCAACTTGTTCTATGTAGTTTTTTCGAATATTCAAGGGTGGGTTGCATGATAGTGACTTGCTACCTTGACTTGAAAATAATATATGTTTGGTTTTGGTGACATTTATAGACAATCGATTTGTTGATAGCCATTGATCTATGCACACAAGCTCTTGGTTTGCCAGATCATATACAGTAGAAATGGTTTTATTTTTATATATAATGGTGGTGTCATCTGCAAACATAATTGCAGTTCCGTGTTGAAGGCATTTACGAAAGTCATTTACATAAATCAGAAATAAAAGAGGGCCTAAGATAGACCCTTGTGGGACACCCAAAGATATGTTGTTAACATTAGAAGATAGTGTGCCATTGAAAACAACTCTTTGTTTTCTATTACTCAGGTAACTCATGAACCAATCATAGGCCACGCCTCTTATTCCGAAATGATATAATTTAGCTAGCAATATTTTATGGTCAATGGTGTCAAATGCTTTAGATAAATCAAGAAAGATTCCTAATGCAAGATGGTTGTCATTGAGTATAGGCTACTGGTGATACTTTCTATTAGCATTGAAGCAGCATGGCTTGTGGAATGATTTTTTCTGAAACCAAATTGATTGTTATAGAAAAAATTGTGTCTAATTAAAAACGAGTATAATCTGTTGTACATGATTCTTTCTAATATCTTTGAAAAAACAGGTAGTAGGCTGACTGGTCTGTAGTTGTTTGAATCTTTGCAGCTACCCTTTTTAAAGATAGGTATCACCTTCCCCAACTTAAATGAATTTATGAATTTTCCACTTGTTAAAGATAAGTTAAATATATGAGTTAAAGCATGCAGTATATTGTTTGGGGTTGACTTTACAACTATGGATGGTATTTCATCGATGCCACTGCTAGTTTTTGCTGGCATAGCATGAATAATATTGTTTATTTCATTTAAAGTAGTTTGATAAATATAAATTGTCTCAGAGCATGGAGAATCAAGATATGTTGAAAATATTGTATTTGATTTGGGAATTTTTTTTGCAAGGGAATGGGCAGCACAGGAAAAGTGATCATTGAAGTGGTTTGCAATAGTTAATCTGTCAGTGACTGTACTATCATTTATTTTGATGCCATGGTTAGTCTTAGACTGAGATTTACCTAATAGATTGTTGATTGTTTGCCAAGTAGCTTTCATATTAAATTTTTGCTTTTCAAATTTAGATTTATAAAATTCCTTCTTTTTTGTTGAACTGTATGAAAGTATAAGTTTCTTGCAGAGGTGTAGTTCTGTTTGGAGTGAATAGTTTTATTGGATATATATGTACTTTTTAAACAAACGCTCTTTTCTTCGTAATAGATGTAGTAGTTCTTCATCAAACCAAGAATTATTCTTTTTTAAAGGTGTTTTTTGTAAAGGAAAATGCTTATTAAATTGACTAGTATATTCTCCTATGAATGACTCATAAGCTTCATCAGCATCAGTTTGATTTAAGCAACAAGTGATGTCCACATTTTCCAGAGCATTTGAGAAATTTTGTATGTTTGAGAGATTAAATGATCTGGTATATTGATGACATGTAACTGAGGGTTTTCCAATGTTTGTACAATGCATAACTGGGAAGTGGTCTGAGATTGCATTAATTAGAATTCCACACCGACTTTCATTACCTGTTTGCACATTGGACCATATTTGATCTAAGACTGTTGCACTGGTGTCAGTAATTCTGGTAGGTTTATTAATTAGTGGGTAAAAAGAATTTGAAAACATTAAGTCTGTAAAATTGCCTACATTGATGTTTTCATAATCCAATAAATTATAATTAAAATCTCCCATTATGTAGCATTGTTTTGATGTACCTATGTTGTTAATGCACTCACTAAGAAGATCAAGAAATTCCAAATTTGACTTAGCATCCAATGCAGGTGCTCGATAAATGCTACCACAGGTCACTTGTTTGCCACCAATAAAAATATCAACAAATAGAGATTCGAATACTTTTTCTTTCATAATGGTTATGTCATCACGCTTGGTATACATAATGTCACTTTTTAAGTATATTCCTACCCCTCCAACGCGACTGTTTATCTGAGCATTTGATATGAATGTATAGCCTGGTAGGTTTAAGTAAGGACCTTTTGAATTAGGCTGAATCCATGTTTCGACAACAGAAATTAGATCAGGACTAATGGGTATAGACATCAGCAAGGCCTCAAGTTTGGTGAAATTATTTACATTGACTATGGACCGAGCATTGATACATAATGAAGAGAAGACTGGCCCCAGTGAGCAGTCCATTTTTAGTTTGTTGACAGTTGTTGAGTCTAAATATGTTTCAGATATGTTAGGCATAAAAAGGTCATCTATGTCATTGTTGTTTGTGTGAGATATACTAGCAAAGATATCATTCAGATAGTCAGGCTTGAAGGTAAGATTTGATACACTGTGGCTTCCAACCAGTGTAGCTAATTCTGTATTGGATAGATGTACAAAAGGGGGATTCCAGTCACTGCACAATGTACATGTCCATTTTTTTGTGTCCTGGTAATTTGTGCTTTTTTTACAACATTTGACATGAGCTTCAATGGGACAAGTTAAGCAGTTAATAAACTTTTGATTTTTTCTGATTGTTTTTATGCAATAGTTACATTTTGGTTTTGTATTCATGTATAAAATAAAAAGGTATGAAGTAGGGTTGGTTCAAAAGCTAAGCTTTTCAAAGGTTCTAGGGAATGCACCAAGTAAAAGGTTCCTGAGTTTGGTTTTACAGTCATTTATAATAATATGTCATATGGTTTGTTTAGCTTCAAAATAGTTGAAAATCAGCATAATGTTATTAACAAAATAGTTTAAGATGACTTATGGTTAAAGATTTTAGGAATGTCTGAAAAATCATCTATGACTTGCCTTGGTCAAGGACTCTGTGATTGACAGTTTAGGACCATCATCAGTTTTCAATTTACTTTTGCAATAAAAAATTTCATCCCTTGTCATCCTTCTAACAAATTTAATAATTATTGGTTTATTTTTATTTTTTGATGGCAAGGGGTGGCATGCATCTATGTCTCTCACTGTAAGACAGTTTGTTGGTTTAATAATTTTATTTAACTTTTTTACTACATATTCAGAATAATCAATGTTACTTCCCTTGTTTGGTGTATCATTGCATCCATGCAGTATGAGGCAATTGCTGCGCCCATACTGCTCCAAGTCATCCAGCTTGCGATCCGTCCTGTATGCAGACTGTTGGAGGTGCCAAACTTGCTCTTGGAGAGCATAGACCTGTTTGGATAGCTCCGACAGCTCCACTTGTTGAGCCTGCTGCAGCCCATCTGCAAAAGATGAAGACACAGCAACACTGCAACAGCAGGGGGTGCAGCAATGGTTAGGTCATTATTGTATTTTTGTTCATACCTTTTTTGTCTTTTCAAAATCTCTTCCATGCCTGTCAGTATCTGATCCATCTTTGCCTTGCTGTCCTCAGAATTCATGTTGCAGTTTGATATTATTTTTGGGTTATTTAATACGATATTATTAGTGAAAGGTACAGGAACCTATACAACTCTCTGCTACTCCAGCATTCCCTGAAACTTATTCAAATAGAATAGTCTTAACAATCTACGCATTCTGTGCAATCAGTAATGATACACACATTTAAAAGTATGAATAGGTTTACTTGCTATGTAGTGAAATACTTTTTAATAGAGTTTCAGAAGTAAATTAAGTCAGATCCAGGTCTGAGATGTCAAAAGATTGTCAGATCAGATCTTACAAAGCAAAGTAGGATCAGATTAGAATTCCTAAAACCTTTGATCCGTAGTTTGTACATACACCTCTGATTTAGAGGTACTGGAACTGGACCCTCTTGGGCTAGGCTATGTGTGTTTTGCCTAATCTATGTCCTACATGTTGTGGATTAAAACATTCTTAAGAGTTGAATCAAATGATCCTTAAACACCATACCGTAGGTTTCATTATAGCCAGCTCTATTCTAGCACTGGGCCACCACCATTATTTTGTAACTAATCTGATTGGTAATTGCCATAACAATTTTGAGTGCAATGTTTTGAAATTGTCTGGTATTAACTGGACTTGGCTGTTTGGCTTGGCCTATGTATGTACTAAAATGGACAACCATTATTTCATGTTATGTTTACAGTTTTATACCACAGTCTATAGCTTAACTTACTATAGAACTGTTGCAACATCCATGGTTGTCTTTTGTGTCATGTAATCTGATTATAGTTTTTGGCTAGATTTTGTCACAAAAACCTACCATACCTTTCATGTGAATCAAGTGAGCAGTTTTTCAAATGGAGAGCAATAAAGGAGATGCACAGAAATGTGTGAGAATAGCACAAAAAGCGCACTCTGATGGTGATGACAAAAAAGCAGTTCGTTTTTTACTTAAATCTATGAAACTTTACCCATCAGAAGAAGCTAAAAGTAAGTTCTGTATGTACTGTGTGATTTTCCCAAGCATCATACTTTGACAACATCACTGTAGTTGTCAAATTATTTTTTATATTTTTTTATGTTTCATTTTTGTAATTTTTTTTGTTTGCAAGTTTTTAATTGTTTCATGTTTTGTTTTCAGTTTTGAAACTTTTATGCCAATTATATACCGTATATATACAATATACATTCATACATGATTCTTAATTCATAGTATATGATTCATACATATTTGAAGCTCATTAATCTTTTTGTATATGCACAGTCACCAGGTTTGGTAGATAGTTTTGTATAAGTTTGTAAAATTATGATTTCGAAAAGGGGTTTTCTGTTATTTGACTGTTTTTAATGAAGATAGTGCATGGTTTTTCAAACTTGTTCACTATTTTGTCTTCAGTTAATTAGTGACTGGTTAAAGTTTTGCTCTTATAAATCTGGATTATTTCCATCAAGATATTGGCAATGTTTATTTTTATAATTTATTTAATTCTATTTGAATAAGTTCTCTCCGATGATCCTATTAAGGAGAAGCAGGCTGTTAAGGTTTTTAGTAAACTAGTAACTAATTTTGATGTAATTCACTCTGCATGACTTTTTACATGGCATTGAACACTTTTTGTAGTACGGTATTAATAGCATTTATTGTTTATCCTTATTCATGTTTTTTATTTTATAGATCTACTTGAAAGGTTGCAGCCTTCCAGGTCCAATGTTCCACAATCAGCAGCAAATGGATCGTCTCCATGTGAATCTCAATCGATGCCTGATTTATCACATTTACACGGTTCCTGTAAACCTACAAGGCTGCCATACACGACGATACAGAAAGATTTAGCTCATCGGTGCTGTACTAAAATGCACAGTAAAATTAGATAAATAACAAAAAATCCACGTTATTGTAGTGTGCAGTCTACTGCTGTATCTTTTCGATTTTGAGTTTATCAATATATTGCTCACTGCATGTTTTTTTGCTTGTCAGTGACTCACATGTGCATTTAATAGATGACCACACATAGCTTGAAAAAGTCTTTCAAATGGCAGTATATGTCAACCCTTTTTACTATTCCAATTCTGCTTGGTTTATTTCAAAATATTAAAGTTTTTTTTGAAATGGTAGCTCAAAGAAATGTTTCTTCACTTGTTTTTGTGGTAACATACAGTTTCATGTCACTATTTCAAGAAAGTAATTTATTGTTGGTATAAATTTTTAGTTTGTTATTGACCCCTGTTCAAAAAATAGAATTCATGCTTTACCTCTGGTTAGGAAAATTGTTAAAGTAAAGAATGAGGCAATTATTATGTTTTAATTGTAACAAAACGTAATTACTTTAATATGGTCCATATCACTATCATTTATTTCTGGTTGCAGAATAAACCAATGCTCAGACTATTATGAAATTTTGGGTGTTGACAAAATGGCATCAGAAGTTGATGTCAAAAAAGCTTACAGAAAAATGGCGTTGCAGCTTCACCCGGACAAAAATATGGCCCCTGGTTCTACAGAAGCCTTTAAAGGTAAATCACACAACATTATTCCAAATGATCTCAACTGGCATTTGTTGTTATGCTATAATTTGCATTCAAAAATAGATTTTTTATTGGATGACGTAATTATGGAGAAGTCATTTTTTGTACCATAAACAGATGATCAACTATAATGTAAAATTGGGTTAAATAACCTTTTTCAAGCGGTAAATAGCTAGAAAAAATTCAAACGTTTTTGCTTCTTGGAGAAACAAATGACTACAATTAGTTAATTACGTTATTAGATGGAAAAAGTAACAAGAGACGTTACAATAATTTGGTTTTATTCTTTAGTTACAAATTTGATGTTATCTCTTGATATCTATTGTGCATCCACGTTTTAGCAAATAGTCCTGAAAGGTTTCATGCAGGCTTTACTTCTTTTGTCACTCATGATGGCAAGTGTGGGGTTTAAATATGATGTCTCTTTATCATTTTTCATCGTTGTTATTACTACTTTAACTTTTTTATTGATATAATTTGGTCATTTTTCTGACTGGTGCTCAGTGCAGCGTTCAAAACATTTGTATTTGTTTGTGTTGTTGGTTGATTTCTTTGTACAACATATCTTGAAGAACGTTATTTAACCCAAGTACTTTGTTATTCATAAACTATTTTTGTTGATCAAGAAACCGAACGCAAAATGCAGTTACGACTATAGTAAATTTGGTTGATTCTTCTTCTTCAATTGCCTTGCCTGAACCAGGCATTGACGGCCTCAGATAAATAATTAGACCAAATTTTCCTATTATGTATAATACGTTGCATAGATGATTGTTTCTGTCTTGTCGTTAAATATCGTTTGAATGATTATGCACCCTAAGGTGATTTGTTCATATTTAGTGACAGAAATTGAAATGTAATCACTTTATGCATTTAATATATTTATATTTTAAGCTGTTGGAAAGGCTTTTTCCGTTTTGAGTGACTCGGATAAGAGGCGAGACTATGATATGTACGGATCCGATACTGTCCATTCCGCAAGGCGGCGGCGACACAGTAGCAGCAGCAGTAGCAATTTCGATGATGAAGAGAATGACACTTTTGACCCACAGGATCTATTTAATATGTTTTTTGGTGGTGCTTTTCCGTCCGGTGAGTTTTACTTAATCGTTGTGTGTTTGCCTTGTCACTCGATATGTTGGTGGTTTTAGCTTCAATGTAACAAAGCCATGGGATCCGCATGATAACTTTATAGCGACAATTGTAGCAAGTTTAGTTTCCCAGAATCGGTACTTGCGGGGACGACCACGTGGAGGTACTTGCTTTCGTCCCCTAGCCATGTCGTCCCATTTCGTCCTTTTCCCTTTCGTCCCCTACCCATGGGATCGAAATTGAGGGACTGGTAACCAACTAGTAATAACACGCATGTATGTGACTTGAAACTTTCTTTAACAAATGTTGTTACATTGATATCATGCGCTGTTCTGCAGTTTGTAGTGACATGTGTTTTTCGAAAAAGAAAATCTGTGCTGTATTTTAGTCCCTTGTCTACAAGTTGCTTTATTTCATGTCCACATTTGATGTCGTAGTCATCAATTGCTGTTATGGCTACTGTTCTTCACCTTCATATACCAACAATCCAACATATTTAGCTTCTTAGATTTGATTTTTGTTTTATATAGATTAGAAGTTTACTTTTAGAAAACGTACGAGTATTTCATCGTGGCGATTCCTATTACTATGATCAAGCACCGACTGGACCGGCGAATCCCCGCCATCAGGTACAGAGGGTTGTTTCCTTTTTAAACTCCTACGAAAACCAATAAACAAGTGTACCTGTAATTTAAGGGATGAACAAGAAGGATTCCACGTTCTTTTAAGCATCAAGGAAATACAGCAAAGTTTCATGTTTCAGTTTCAACGTGTTCTTACGGTGTTACGGTGCCGTTATTATTTTTTCTGTTTTTTTGTTGTTGTTTTTTTCAGCAAAAGCAGCATAATCCGTGGATCCATTTTTTCCCTCTTGTTGTTGTTATTTTGGTGACGCTTTTGGGAAACATTTTCTCCTCGTCTCCTGCTTACAGCCTCATCAAACGCGGGTGGGTAATGTTGACAGTGCCTTAAAATATATTTCAATTGTTTGTTGGCGTTTTGTGCACTTAAGTCATGGAGTAATTAATTCTTCGATTGTGATTTCTTTGTGTGAAGAAAATGGAGCATACAATGCATGTATATTGTATATCCTTGAAACGATGCAAATTTGGCAGCTTGTTTATGGATAGCTACCTTATCGCGTGTAGCCTACGAAGCAAGAAAAATATTTATAAACTTTCACTTTAGGGAGTACACGAATCACAGAGAAACGGCCGATTTTAGAGTTACTTACTATGTCAAGTCGGACTTTAACGAATATTATAAAAAACAATCACCATCATGGCGAAAAATAGAAGAAATGGTGGAATCGGAATATATCACCAGCTTGAGAAATATTTGCTACCAGGAAAGGATACAAAGTAAGTATTTTTGTCTTATATTGTTTCTTAAATTCGTCTTTTGACTGCTCTCTAGTAGGCTACGGGAAACATCGTCAAACTGGGGTGGTGAAAACATTGATCTTTGATACCAGAAGTTCAAACGAAAAGGGTTAAAATTGCCCAGTTAATCAAAACTAATTTTCCTATAAAAAGTTTTCTTCTCAAATGATTATGCTTTTACCTTTAAGAACAGTAAAATACAATAAGGGACTGATTCAGTAGGCTAGTGTTGTTTGGAAGGTGGTCATCTTCATTTTTGCATTGAAATCATGCTACACGTTGTACGGTTGTACTTTTGCTTGGTCCGTAATGTAACACGGTGTGCTGTTTTCATTGCGGTGTTGTATTTATTGGTATACATTTCACAGAAGAGACACTTCGACGCAAAGGAATAGTTTTTGGGGACGAAGATATGCGGCGAAAGTCTGAGAAAATGCGGACACCATCTTGCGATAAACTGGAGCAAATGTTTGGTCGATTGCACTACTAAACAATGCTCATTTCTCGTTTTCGTCTCCTGTTTATTTTCTATCAGGCGAAATTACTATTGGAGCATGTTCGGATGTCTAATTGTCTAATGGCTATGCATTTCTCTGGCATTGGTAACTCAATCACAGTAGCTAAATAAGCTGCACGAATTAAAGCAAAGGTTGAAAGTTTAATATTTTTTATCGCAATTTTATTTGATAGAAGTATGATAAGTCGTGTTGAAAGTAGTAAATAATACTTTTACATCACTAATAATACTTGTAAAACTTGCTTGCGTCGACAGTGTTGATGTAAGGTTGCCTGTAACGTCATTTTTGAGAGTTTGTGAAACAAATTCCAGAAGATCATGACTTACAGAAAAACTACACAAGTTGTTGTTGTTGAAGTTTAAAAAGATTTTGTGTTTAAGAATAATGCACTGCATTCTGTCTGACCAAGGAAGAGCTTCAGGACAAAACGAATGTGCAATTCAGCAATTGTGTGGTAATACCTTAGGCAGCTGTAACTACGTATTCTATGTGAAGCGATAGTCTACTGACTCTACTCTTTTTGGAATTGAACTCAAGAAAGCGATTTTGTTATGTGGCCAACTTGTACTTTTCCATAAGCATTTTTTTGTTTTTTGCATTTTTCGTGGTTTTTCATGTTTTTAAGTTTTATAAAACTATTACAACTTGTCGTTTTCTGTTGTTAAAGTGTTGCACCTGCAGTTAGTCTGTTGGGTTTGGCCTACGTTTTAAACTATGCTAACTATTAACCTGTTTCTACATTGTTGACTGTTTACGGCTTTGGCACAATGCAGAGATGTGTGCAAAGTAAAATCAGCTTTTCTGTTGAAAAAATGTAAAAGTAATTTGTGCATCACTGTTCAACATAAAATATGTTGCTGAATAATATTTGATGTTTTGTTCCAAATCTTATTATTTATTTGTGTTTGTAAAATAAAGTGTTTTGCCGGTCATCGAGACGCAGTTTGTTGTTTTGGTTCGTAGGAAACCCCTATTTTCTTGCTCGTAAATAAGCAATACTACTGTAGATGAACACTTTTCAATTTGTAAGCTAAGATGATCACTTTCAATATGTTAACCGCAATAACTTGTGATGGCTTTGAAGGTTTATGAAATTTTTAGCACACGTCACAGTCAATTTTTAGCATACGTCACAGTCAATTTTTAGCACACGTCACAGTCAATTTTTAGCACACATCACAGTCACACGCACCTTTAAAATGGGTTATAGGTAGGTCAGTTGTTCCCAACCTTTTCAGGCTTACGGCACCTTTCCACAGATGAAAATATTTTGTGGCAGACCATCGATCTTTTACCGCGAATGCAGAAGGTTGTTGGAACAAACCTTAAACGTTTAATATCAAACAATTTAGAACAATGATTTTCAACCGTGTTCCATGAAAAATCGTTGCGTGTTCAGCATTAGTTTGACTAGTGTTGCATGGCACACAGGTCGAAAATCGCAAGAACTTTGAGTTTGTCTTTCTGCAATTCATGCCCGAATATCAACTTATGCTCATTCAAACCGACCCAGATAGCCTATTGCACTGAGAAAAATTGAAAGTAAATAAATTGTTGTTGTTCTTTTATTACATTATTATAAAATTTCGTTTTGTGTTCCCCAAGGTTATTTTGATAAATAAATGCTCCATGGCTCAAAAAAAAAAGAAAAACACTGCTTTAAAAATGGTATTTATAGCTTCCCTGCTTGACTTTCAGCTGTAATGTAATGCAACTTAGAGAAAGATCGGCAAGTTGGATTGTTGTGCCCTTGGGATAATAAAATCTTCAGAAATCAACATAATAATAGTAACACTTCTAATTTTCTGAGAAATTGAATGCCTATTTGAAACGACATCATCATCATCCATTTTGTTGCAAAAAAGCCTGGTCTTTATCCCGAAACATCAGGGTCAACATTTTGATGAAACAAAATAAAGTTTTCTTAGTGTGAAACCATGGTGAAACTTATATTGCTCTTCTCTTAGCAGACAAAAATGGCAAAAACCTTTCTATGCACAGCATTTTCCTATTGAACGACAATCAGCGCAACTTGTAGGCTACAGACATTGACAACACCAGGCGCGGATTTATGGGGGGGGCCCAAGGGGCCCGGGCCCCCCCCGAAATTTTGTGAGAAATTGTTGAATGGTTTGATATGCTTCTAAACAGCTGATATTAGTCCCACAGCGGACTTACAACCCCCCCTTTGGCACGCGTGTGACGTCACGATATTGAGAATGATGCTTTCAGTCTCTATGTCTCTAAAACAAAGTTTGCCTAATTTTAAGCAAAACTGCATTGAAAGAGCAAGTTTTGCCAATACCAAACATCTCAGCCAGGAATTAGCAACAAGAAAACATAGAGACTTAGCTTTATTACCGAAAAAATGCGGAAGAAAACATGATCTTATCCTTTTGCTATGCCACCGGACAGCACCATTTTACAGGAATATTTATACCCATATTTTTGTTGAAAATGCTCTCAGAATGCACCAAATTCAAAATAATTTTTCAAAATTTTCTGGGGGACGCCCCCCAGACCCCCGCCGCTGGGTGTCGCCTTTGGCGAACACGCCGTCGGGCTTCGCCCGCCGGCCGTCAAAACCCCCCAAATTCCTGGCTACGCCACTGATTGTTCATATCTGTTTTATCTTTATTACTTTTTAATTCATTTTCAAATTTTCTGGCCCCCCCCCAAAAAAACTCCTAGATCCGCGCGTGGACAACACTATAGCCTAAGAGTGACACACTGAGAATTTGTGACCACGAAACATCATTTCCGCATACGGTATGACAAAAATTGTCATTTTCATAATGATGTAAGTTAATAAAAACAATCGTGCGAAAAAAAAGTATTTCTGCAACAATGATCCTAGCTAACTATGTGAAGACAGATATGAGAAACAGCTCGCGGCACTCCAGAGTAAGTTATTGTTTTTTATGACAGAACAAAAGACCTATACCTTTTTTAATTGTAATTATTTTTGTACTAAGTTACTGTACGGTACTGAAAATGTTTTTGCTTGTAGGCTACTATTTATTGGCTTGAACTCTTTCTTTGTAGCCTACTGAAATTTAAACGCCCTTGCTAAACACCAGAAATAACGTTTATATTTGAATAAAACCACTGGACTTCACTTGAGGATCGCAGCAGCACATAACTTCTTTTTTTTCCCATTTTTACTGAATATCAACCGATATTGTTTTAGCGTAATTTGCTGATGCTTGACATTTGTCACATTAAGAACAGGGAAGCAGCTGACTCGATGACTGATCATATCTAGTCATTCGCTGCTTCCTGTCTGTTGTGATATCTAGATTGCCATGGTACGTATTATTTTATGCGTTTTTGGACAATTGTACCGTACTATTCTCGCAACAGACAAAATAAATTGTTTTTCCCCCCTCGCTCTCCCTCTCTTTCTCATTGGGCTAGGCTAACCATGACCAGTTGGTGGCACTAAGAACTCGTATCTAAACACATTATTATAAGAATAGACCTTTTGAATGCAACGTTTTTTCGAACATATAAAAAACTCTTTTGATCGATTAGAGTTAGACAACATGTCGCCATCGATGACAGATTTTCTCAGGTAACTTGTTTCAGGCAAACGGTTTATGCACGATTAAAGAAAAGCAGACATGTCGATATCAGCATAGTGAATGCAGTAGGCTACTAACTTATTTTGGAATCTAGGCTAAGTTGTTGTTTGTTTAGTCAGATCAACGAGTCAGATCGCTAGTCATTGCACAAGGCGCACATTTTGATAGTTAAAAGACAAATGACATTTATCGGGCATGTCTACCGCAAACGCGGAATTGAACACTCGACAATGATGGGGCGACTTCCTGGTCAGAGGCACCGGGGGCGTCCACGTTTGGAAATCTTCAAAAATCTTACAACATAGACAAACCAAAATTTTGAAAACCTAATTAGAACTATGGACAATCGATCGTTGTGGAGACTCACGGTAGCCGACGTCTTATTCAGGCATGGCCGATGATGATGATGATGATATTTCCAGCGGGTTGATTTGAAATGAATTAAGGCTTTTCTTTCCAGGGAGGAAAACTTTCATAAAAGTAATTCTGTGTTTTTAAAAACAGTTTTATGACATTGCAACTTGCATAAAATTTTCAAAATCTTTTTAGATCAATGATGGTAACTTGTTTCATTCGAAAAAAAATGCATATCAAAGGTTGCAAGACGTTTTTCTGAAGCCTGGGAAAAATGTATGCGTTGTGGGAATACTCAATCAAGGACAAAGAAAGCCTATTTGGCAGCTTCGAAGCTTAATCCTGGCAGTTTAGGATGCTCGTAGTGATTTTAATCTAGGCTACTGATATAGCGTGAAGGGCTGCATGCGTGGTCAAAGAAGAAGGCAAAGCGAAGTTTCCACGGAGTGTTGAAATCTGTTAAATGTCGGAAGCAACTAAAGCGAAATCGAAGAAATTTTTAGACATCATAGCTTTGTTAACCAGACATTGGTCAATCTTATCAACCTGGCTTTCCTCTGCTGGAGAAATTCGATTTTTTTTTTTTGCAGAAATCTGTTGAAATGTGCTGGTTGTCATCTGGCAACATCGCTAAAAATCAAACATGAAATGATTGTGAGTGAAGACAAAGCTTGCTGGCCTGTGAGCCCATGGCGCGAATTTGCTGCTGTTAGTATAAACGTACTTCAAATCTCGAAAAAGTAAATAATTTAAGACAACTTTTCGATTGAATAGATGTGTTAAAACAGCAAAATTCTCGTAAATTGGACTCATGCAGTAACGTATTTGTTTTGCACCAGTTTGTAGCATAGTGCAGTAGGCTACCCTATTCCTTAGGCTACGGTGTATCGTAATTCCACACTTTGTGTAAACTTGTCTAATAGCTCAAACCTAGAGAACCGAGCAATTGCAACCAGGTGTACATTTAATGAAATATCAAAACCTGGAACTACTTTTGCCAAAGTTAATTTTGGATCAGAATTGTCAGACTGTACCAGTAGGCTAGGCCCAGTCTCATATAATAATAAATATTTGATGTTGTAAGCACCGAGGTGCTTTTTCATCATTCTGATATACACAACGCATTTTCTGTTAATTAGGTTAACAGCTAGTTTCATAAGTAATAACTCTAACCATCAATAACATCTGATAACAATAACATATATCATAGGGTATAAACTTTTAGAAGACATATTAGTGGGAGCAGAAAATGAAAAAATACGGTCATATACACATGAAAAATACATACACAATAATACTGTCATGCAAGGGCTCAAACTCAAATTGTTCTGGGGGCCAAATTAAAACTTAGAATTAATGTGGCACAAAGCAGGTAAATTTGTTATTGGGATTTTGCTCTACTTCTGTTGAGCAATGCATGGCTTGCATGTAAAGCAAAATTAGGAATCATCGGCCAACTGGTGTGAAGACTAGTCACCTTCTCCTGCAATGGTGACCTTGTATGTTCAGAATAATGCAGGATTGCAGGGCCCTCTATCTTTGCATCTCTCGGGCAAACCCAGCCCTCTGACACTGGTAGAGGTTATGTGGCATGAAGCAGCTAAATCTGTTAGCAGAATTTTGCTCTACTTGGGTACCACAAACCTAAGTTGTTCTGACAGAGCACAATGTCAACTTGTCGTTTCTTAGCAATCCAGCATCAAGAGCTACAACATCGACCAACAGGTGTGAGGACTGGTTACCCTCCCCCACATTAGCATGGATGCAACCTAATTCGTACCATGAATAATTCGTACCGTCAGTTCATAGCTTGAAAAGATCGGGCGAAAAAATTAAAAAAAGCCGAAGTTGCTGATCGCAGTTTCTGCAAACATTTTAAAAGGGTTAGGGTATCCAGGCCTCGAAATTCGTTTTTATTGACGGTAGACAAACGTGTCCGGTCTGAGCAGCTATCTCGGCGGACAAATTAAGTCTCACGGCGGACACCAGTTTTAGCATCGATCGTCATGCTTAATCACTTTATCTTGATAATTCTTCGCCATTTGTTATCTATATCCGTTTATATTATATCGTTATATATGTTATCAGATGTTATTGACAGTTAGAGTTATTAGTTATTAAACTAGCTGTTAACCTAATTAACAGCAAATGCGTTATGTATATCAGAATGATGAAAAAGCACCTCAGTGCTTACAACATCACATATTTATTATTATTATTATATATATATATATTATTTGAGAACTATAGCTACGGTTTAGAAGGCTTTTTAAAATTTCAGTGAAGTCACTCTGAAAGGCTTTCATCAGACCAACGACGTGCGGTTGAAGAGTCAAAGCGCCGTGTAGCTGCTTAATACGCCGCATAACTGATTAACTTCCACCGAATGAGGTCGTGTTGCTTGTTGCGTCACAATGCTCTGGGCACGAGTCGGAAAACTTCTACAATAATGCTACTATTTTCTGATGTGCAAAGTTTCACTAAAATTTTTTCTTTAGGTTTATTTTTGCGTGTCATGTGAGCGAAAGTGAATTTTCCCTGGGCCTTTTCTTTCTTACTGTAATACTAAAACTTAACAAATTTTTCTGCATCTTGCTGTGATAGCCTACTTGTATAATCATTAGGGCGATTTTTTTGTAACCTAAAAAATTCAAAAAAGTGGCTTTATTTTTGCAAAAAAGTAACCAAAAAGTAACTTTATTTAACGAAAACAAGAAAGCGAAAGAAGTAGCAGCAATTCGACATAAAAAAAACATTTAAATTAGCTTCAATTTGGGCTCAAATTATAGTTGCACATTCAAATTACGCATATGTAATTATGTAATGTTTACATTCTCTGGCAGAAAGTTTCTGTCAATCAAACACTTTAGCTGTTACAGGGAAAACAAGTGGTTCAATATAGTTAACACAATTTGTTTCATCGAAAAAATTACTTTACGAGTTTTCGGGAATACACGCAATATGAACAAGCATGGGCTCGTGCAAACCTAAAATCCGTACCATACAAGAAGATATATTAAAAGTCTTGGCATTAGGCCTACATAGAATGTAAATTCATCTCTACAGTAGTGATGAAAGATAAATAAATAAGGGAATTAGGCAAAAAAATTATGCAAAATAAAGTGAACTAACAAATGAAAAGTAACCTAAAAACACAAAAAGTGACTTTTGGTAACTTTATAACTTCTTAAATATTGATCCCACAACCATAAAATTTTGGTTCTACATTTCTTTTGTTAATTGGCGCAACCAAAAAAAAGTAACTTTAGTAACAAAAAATCGCCCTAATAATCATATTTTGTAACCAACCTTGCCTTATCAATATTACTCGAAGATCAAAGCCAGACATTGTGACGTAAGACTTGAACTAAGTTGCGTGTAATTAGTGTAGAAGTACTGGTGCTCCCATCGATTCTTAGCGAAGAATTCCCCTCAGTTATGCTGATTCAATGTCATCAGTCGTTGAAACAACATAAAAATCGAAAGTGTTCTTGCTTGAATGGAAGCTAAGGGATACAGTATTCACATTTTCTAGATGCGCGCTAGAATGCGCGGGAAATTATATTCTTACAACAAATTGTTCGTGCTATGACGATTTGTACCGTATTGCTAGTTCCTGTTTAACTTCTCGGCGGACAAATATGACCGATCTAGATAGTACTTCCTGCGGACATCACATGCTCTGACGGCGGACATGTCCGCCGTGAATTTTGAGGCCTGGGTATCGGAGTATCGGTTAGGTATCGGTATCCGCAAACAAACAAACTGAAAAGATCAAGAAAAAAAAATAGAACGAAGACAAAGCCGAAGTCGCTGTTTCCGTTTTTCCGCAGTTTCCACAAACATTTAAAAATTTCCGGTAATGATCCTAAGAGTATGCCGAAGTCGCTGATCGCAGTTTCCGCAAACATTTTAAAAGGGTTAGGGTTGATCGGAGTTTCCGCAAACATTTTAAAAGGGTTAGGGTTTAGAGTTATGGTGTTTCCGCAAACAAACAAACTGAAAAGATCGAGAGAAAAAAATAGAACAAAGCCGAAGTCGCTGATCGCAGTTTCCATTTTTCCGCAATTTCCGCAAACATTTTAAAATTTCCGGTAATGATCCTAAGAGTTTGCCAAAGTCGCTGATCGCAGTTTCCGCAAACATTTTAAAAGGGTTAGGGTTGATCAGAGTTCTGCAAACATTTTAAAAGGGTTAAGGTTGATCAGAGTTTCTGCAAACGTTTTAAAATTTCTGGTAATGATCCTAAGAGTTTTTGTTAGCGGAAAATTTTAAAATGTTTGCGGAAACTGCGATCAGCGACTTCGGCTTTTTTTAATTTTTTTTTTCGAAAAAAAAGTTAGCCTCAATGGCATTTTTGCTGCAACTGTAATCCAGTGATTATTATGATTTTTACTTTGGATGAGGTTCTTTTCATGCTGAGGGAAGTAGGCTAATTTCAGCTTAACACAAACATGCAACGCAATATTTGCTAAAAAATATTATGGGGCCCATTTTTCGTATTGTTTCCTGACCAGTGCTGACTTCTCTCGGAGGTCCTGCATAGGGTTGCCAGATGTTCACTATTTTAGTGAACAAATTACTATTTTAAGAAAATGTTCACTGTAAACTATTTTGCTAATAGTGATAGTGAACATGTTCACTATTTTGACAATTAATTTTAGTCTACAATTCTGTCAATATATTTTAGCCAATAGCCATCGATTAACCAGTGACTATACACTTCTGCTGCTTAGAGAGTAAAAGCATATGAGTCTGGTGCTTTGAAGAAAAACCCCTAATATGCTACAGTACCCCAGTGTAATTTCGCCAAAGCCAGGCTTGGCCAGCACAAAGTCCAACCGTGGAGTGTACACTGTAGTGTACAGCCTAGGTAGCTGACAAACTGAAAGCCACTAGCCTGAGCAACTAACAGCCTAGAAGTTTCGCCATTTAACTGTTTGTTTATAGACTGTGTAGTGTGTAGGCCAGCTACTCAATCATGTGTGCTTAAGACCATCGCTGGAAAAGTGGACTAACTTCTTTCAGAAAGAAACTGCACCTAAATTGTTAAAATTTGTCCAGTAGCCTATGCAATGTCTATCCCTGTATCTAATGCCAATGTTGAGAGAATTTTCAGTGTTATGGGCAGGGCCGGATTAAGGGTACTGTAGGCCTAAGGCTTTTTACTGGAGAAGGGCCTAATTTTGCAAACCAAGCTTCAAAAAGTAATAAAAATACATACATGAAAAATTGAAATTATTTAGGGGGATTTGGGGGTTACAACCCCCCCCCCCCCCCTTTGTCACGCGTGTGACGTCATGTAGGCCTACCATATTTTCATCGCCTAAAAAGAGGACACGTTTCGCCAGCAAGTAGAATTTTATGCTTGAAGAATCTTTTACATGTTTTTAGATCATTACTGTATAGGCCTACGCAGCAAAAGTTACCAAAAAAAAACAAGAGAACAGATTGACTGAACGTTAACTTATTTTTTCACATTTGTAGTGCTTCCAAGACAACAAATGATTTTATATTTTTAAGAGTCAGCAAAAAGTGAAAAAAGGCCTAATTTTTAGACGGTTTCAGTCAGAGTCAGACAGCAATGATCGCAAAAATCTGCAAAATGTGACAAATCAAGCACGACCTCCAGGTCAAGCCTTAACTTTTTTCAACAAGGAAAGGTCAGCCTTAAAGAAATTGTTAAATTATTTGCAAGAAATATGACTAAAACAGTAGGCTGCATATTACCGTTAAGATGCTAAAAACGGCATGAACTAAAAAGCTGTTCCTTTCCTTGCAAAGCTGTAGGCCTATCCATGCAACGATTTCCTTTGGTGTAGGTTAGGTGTTATATTATACACTTCACATTGCACTTTTAGACATTCGTTTCGATTTGTTCAAGTAGGCTACCAAACGAACCAAACTGAGTTGGTAATCAACAAGATAACGTATGTAGGTAAAAGAATAATTTTTTGTGAAAGTGTGAGCATGGCCTTTGAAATGTCATTTAATATCTTACAGTGAACCAGGCAATGAAAGTTCAACAACAGTTCCATAAAATGCGCCAATTTCTTGTAGAATTTATAAATCAAAATGCTATTGCTACATTGGTACGCCTATAAAAAATGTTTAGAAAACAAATAGCCTACAAGCTGTCGCTGAAACGTCATCAAGCAATATAATCACGTTGAAAATATAAGCATGGAAAACCCAAACTGTCAAAAAAGAGGACATTTGAGCATTTTTTAGTAGTGAAAAAAAGAGGACAAATCCTCTTAAAAGAGGACATATAGTAGCCCTACGTCATGATATTGAGAATGATGCTTTCAGTCTCTATGCCTCAAAACAAAGTTTGCCTAATTTTAAACGAAACTGCATTAAAAGAACGAGTTTTGCCAATACCAAACATTCAAATATCTCAGCTGGGAATTAGCAACAAGAAAACATAGAGACATAGCTTTATTACCGAAAAATGCCCAAGAAAACATGATCTTATCCTTTTGATATGCCACCGGACAGCACCATTTTACAGGAATATTTATACCCATATTTTTTGTTGAAAATGCTCTCAGAATGCACCAAATTCAAAGTAATTTTTCAAAATTTTCTGGGGGAGGCCCCCCAATACCCCCCGCCACTGGGTGTCGCCTTTGGCGAAGACACCGTCGGGTTTTGCCCGCCGGCCGTCAACCCCCCCCCCCCCTTTCACAATTCCTGGCTACGTCACTGCTTTGAGAATTTTGAGGATGCAGTCGCGCGCTTTCAAAATGTTCACTATTTTGAGGAAAAAAATCTGGCAACCCTAGTCCTGCATGTAAGCATGGCTTCGATTTTTTCTTTCTTGTCGAACGACCAAAAATTGTGCGTTTGTTTGTCGAATAGCAATATGACATCACAAGAGTCAGATAAGCGCTTGGCTGCGAATTTCCGTGCAAGTTGTGTGGATCTACGTCAGAGTCACTTTCTTAAGTTTTTAATCGCACGCTGGTTGAGTGATTACAAAGGAGTATCAAGCGCTAAGTTGTGTACCTACCGGATGTGTATATTTGTTTTGCTCCAGGAAGAGAACTGTTGTAAACGCGAAACTGAGGATTGCAAAAGAAAAAAGGCCTTAGGCTAAACTGCTACCATAACCTACTGCACGATGGAGATTTTTTCCTTTGCCATCTCTTTAGTCTCGCTTAGTACGTAAATGGTTATGCACGTACCCGCACACAAATACAGTTAGGAACGATATATGCAAGTTGCCAAGAAATACAGCGAAGATAAAGTGAAAAATGAACTACAGATAAAAGAAAACGGAACAATACTACGATAATACGAAACAATGGCGTAATCCTACAGCGTTTAAGGTGTGCCGAGATGGCAAACCAGCCTCTTCATACAATATTGCAACAAACTAAATGCAATCACGTAAAGTACCGTAACACAAGAACGAATTAATTAATGACAGTGAAAGGAATGAACATTAGTAACAAGACAAACATTAATGCCAGGGCAATGAGGGCATGCTTGCTGCTAGATCTTGATTTTGCTGCCTCTGTATGACTTCAGACCGGAGGTTTCTAGTGCTTTTTTTTGAAGATAGAAATGCCAATCATTTAGGAACAGGCACTCAGGCAGTCAAGTGCTTTTTGCAACATTGGTCAGACAACGGCTTTACTTGCAAGTCGTGCAGTGCTTAGCTGGAGCAGAAAAACTCGACGATACATTTGTTGCAACAGCATGCCAGGTAGGCTACTTCAAGAAGAAGTGCATGAGCTCACTCAAATCCTGGTAAAAAATTTTCTTTGTGAGGACGTTGTACCACAAACTTTCAATCGAAGGAAACGGCTCTTGGGATGCTAGGCGCTGATGAAGCATGTGGTGCAGCAAAATGAGGCGTTCCCGGTTAACATCCGCACCCGCGGACTCTGGAAGATGGCGAAAAACCAGAGAGCTCATCACTTCTAGGGTTGAAGAGCGTGCTGCTGTTGCAAGCGAGGTATCTGCTACGAAACGCTATTAGCCGGAAGTTTACCTGAATGATAAGTTCCGAGGTGATTTGGCAATACTTTTCTCGATAGCTCTTTCAAACAGATCCCGCACTTTACTTGCTCTTTGCAGAACCTTAACCACTTCTTGGTAAGACCGACCGAAGTTTTTACCATCCGTGTTGGCGGAGGATTCTTTCGTTTTTTGATCATTATAGGAGATTGACCAACTGAAGACTATCCTATCTGTAGTCGGGCAGAGCTATGCTGTTCTTACAACTTGCTTATTACCTTGCCTTGTCCACGCCCAGTGACTTCCTACTGTTCTTCTGGAAGCGAACTCATATATATAGCAGCCTTTCTCATCTGTATCACTGATTCTCAACATCTGGTCAGAAACTAGGCTATTTTCTAGATGTAAAAAGCTTGCGTGATAAGTATCCCACAGCTGGGTTTTTTTTTTTCGCTCATTTATCGGTCATTGACCGATTTTTTAGCAGAATGTCCGAAAAAAATATAGTCAATTCGGTCAAAATGTCCGAAAAAATATATAGTCAATTGACTATATATGACCAAAACTGACTAAAAATGATCGAAATAAATAAAATTGACCGAATTTTTTCAAGTCATTTCGGACAAATGACCGAAAAGTCTCAGCGAAAAAAAAAACCCAGTCCCACAGAGTCAATTTTGGTAATTCATTCATCTGTGCAACCTAGTTCATACGGCGAAATACAAACTGGCATAGACGTTGACAACTAAAAGTAGCCTACTTCGGTTATTTTATCTATAAAAGAAACCCGTTGTCAGGGGTCGATCTTAACTTTTTTTTTCACTAGCCCACCGGACTAGTTGCTCCCCGTTTTCACTAGCCCGCACGATTTTTCACTAGTCCGACCAGTTTACTGACTTTTCACTTGTCTGATGACGTATTAAGATAAGTGTTTTAGCTTAGACTGAAACTAACTAAAGTAAAGGCTTTCAGATTTCAGTACGCACAAGAGAGCAACAATACGCGCAAAAACACCTTCCCGTACTACAGACGCAAACAATGCAATTTTAAAACATAAAAAAATAAATGTGGCATGCTGTGTGCTTAATATTTATTTATGTTTTAACTTTTAATATTACATTGTGTGCATCCGCCAGGGTGGTACAATACATAATATTCGTTCACTGTCAAAAGAAGTGGATTATTGGATGGATTGCGTTTGGTTAGGCCTCTACTGTTAGATCGCCAATCGCCATTTTGTAAACCAAAACTTTTCACCGGCGAATATTTTCACTAACCAATCGGACTAGTACTGCAACATTTCTACTAGTCCGCGCAAATTTTCATTAGCCATTGGCTAGTGGACTGGCGTTAAGATCGAACTCTGGTTGTGTCGAATGGCATGAAACGTGTGTGGCGAAATGTTTGATGCCACGTGTTAGAACTTCAATCAAAGCATTTTCCCGCAGTGTTTAAAATGGCGGCGCAGATACCTTGAGAATTTCTCTTGTGAAGCGTCGCTTTTAGGCCTTGCCTTGAAGTATCTGTCACAAGAAAATTTACTTAAGTCGGCACTCTTATGATTGCATCACGTGATGATCACACCCGTTTGTTCCTCGACCTGACTTGACGTCCTCTCTCAGTTTTTTTTGTTAGGCACGGCACCTGTCAAGAGGCATTGCCGCCGAAAAAGACAAGAATCGCAGCCCTGTTGGTGCGTCATGGAAATGAAAGATTGTGCTTTCGATTTTAAAAATTTGTGAAATAATATTATGTTAGGATTGTATTCATAGGCGCCGGGTTTTGAAAATCGCCGGGGGGGCAAACTTTCTAGCCGACTGATTGCTTACATTCAAAATGCTGATGTTTGTTTGTCAGCATTGATGTTTTTTGTGTCTATATGCCATTATATTGCCAAGCTTTATAATGTAGGCTCAGGCCTCGAAATTCACGGCGGACGTCGGACATGTCCGCCGTCACCACATGTGATGTCCACGGGAAGTACCATCTAGATCGGTCATATTTGTTCGCCGAGAAATAACACAGGAAGTAGCGATACAAATCGCTATTGCATAGCACGAACAATTGTTGCGATAATATAATTTCCAGCGCATTCTAGCGCGCAGCTAGAAAATGTAAATACTGTATCCCTTAGCTTCCATTCAAGGAAGAAAACTTTCGATTTTTACTTTGCTTCAACGATTGATGACATTGAATCAGCGTAACAAAGGTGAATTCTTCGCTAAGAATCCATAGGAGTACAGGTACTTCTACACCAGGGGTCACCAAACTTTTTTTCTCTGAGGGCCGGATTGCTGCGAGATTAGGCTACAGCTGCGGGCCGGATGCAAATTGCGAAAAGATATACAACTATTTAGAATCTCCATTGACTTAAATTGTCCAAATCCTTCTGCTTATGATGTCTAGTCTAGCTGGTATGATTTGCCTAAACAGAGATATCGCACTGATCAAACATTGGTGTTTTGAACAACAAAGTTTGTGATGTCATAAGAAGAAACAATATGGAAAAATCATTATTTAGCACTTAGCAGGACAAGCGAGTTGCGTGTAGCTCAACAGCAACGTCAGTCCTTTACAAAAAGTTTGGCAACTTTTTTCCTTAACAGTTGTAGTGCAGCTGTTATTTCCGCAGTTCCGGCCTGCGGGCCGTAGTTTGGTGACCCCTGTTCTACACTAATCACGCGCAATTTAGTTCAAGTTTTACGTCACAATGTCTGGCTTTGATCTCCGAGTAATAATGATACGGCAAGGTTGGTTACTAAATTAGATTATACGAGTAGGCTATTACAGCAAGATGCAACAAACTTTGTTAAATTTTGGTATTACAGTAAGAAAGAAAAGACCCAAGGAAAACTCACTTTTGCTCACATGACACGCAAAAATAAACTTAAAGAAAAAAGCGTGTGAAACTTTGCACAGCAGAAAATAGTAGCGTTGGTGTAGAAATTTTCCGACTCCTGCTCAAAGCATTGTGACGCAATAAGCCACACGACCTCGTTCGGTGGAAGTTAATCAGTTATGTGACGTATTGACCAGTTACACGGCGCTTTGACTCTTCAAGCGCAAGTCGTTGGTCTGATGAAAGCCTTTCAGAGTGACTTTACTGAATTTTTAAAAAGCCTTCTAAAACCGTAGTTATAGTTCTGAAATTGGCGAAGAATTATTATCAAGATAAAGTGATTAAGCATGACAATCGACGACTAAAACTGGTGTGTCAGCCGTGAGACTTAATTTGTCCGCCGAGATAGCTGCTCAGACTGGACACGTTTGTCCACCGTCAACAAAAACGAATTTCGAGGCCTGTAGGCTACTTCGAATTATATGCTGGTCACTTTGAACTTTAGCTCTTAATATGCGTAGATACTAAACTAAGCAAACCGCACCTTGTTATTGACACTCCCAAGAAAAAACAAAGCAGAAGAAATCAAGAAAAACGTTTTTCAATCATTGTTACTATGCTTCAACTGCACCATGCTGGCGTTTATCGGCTACCGTACTTCTGTTTCTTTTGTTATCTTAGGAGCAGCGCTGTTGTTGCAACAAGTAGATCTTTTAATTGAGATCGATCCGCAATGAAGGTCAAACTAACACAAATCTGAACCTAAAAACATTTGATTTAGGATTTTTTTAAATAATTTGCGGGGGGGCAGCCACCCCGAGCTAAATTTACAGGGGGCCCCGCCCCCGCCCCCTGGAGTCGGCGCCTATGATTGTATTTTTCTCTACGTTCTTTGTGCTTTCATGAATATAGAATGTTAAGCTTTGTTGTTTTTTAATATGAATGTGCCATTGTGCCTACTTTAACCATTATTAAACTTTTCACAGTTTAGTGTCTAAATTTTTGCTGCTAATGTGTTTCAGGTTATACGTTTACCCTGTAATATATTCTATATTTATGACTTGTAACTGATTTTGTGTGGTCAACTAAAGCATTACTAATTCAAATCAATTATCCACTTCATCTTTTAACATGAATCAAAGTCAAGTAATTCCAGTAAAGCTTGAAGTACTTGAAGATTGTGAACCATATGGAATCTATAACCAAGAACAAGTGGTGAAATTGAAAATTCATGAGAGAAGTCACACTGGTGAAAAGCCATATAAGTGTGATTTATGTGAAAAATCATTTCCACAACGTAGTAGTTTAAATCGGCATAAGATAATTCACACTGGTGAAAAGCCATATAAATGTGACGTTTGTAAAAAATCGTTTGCACACGTCAGTATCCTGGATCGTCATATGCCAATTCACACCGGTGAAAAGCCATATAAATGTGACGTGTGTAAGAAATCGTTTGCACACGTCGGTACCCTGAATCGTCATATGCCAATTCACACTGGTGAAAGGCCATATAAATGTGACGTGTGTGAGAAATCGTTTGCACGAGTCGGTAACCTGAAACGTCATATGCGAATTCACACTGGTGAAAAGCCATATAACTGTGACGTGTGTGAGAAATCGTTTGCACTGGTCGATAACCTGAAAGGTCATATGCTAATTCACACTGGTGAAAAGCCATATAAATGTGATGGTTGTGAGAAATTGTTTGCACGGGTCAGTAACCTGAAACGTCATATGCGAATTCATACTGGTGAAAAGCCATATAAATGTGATGTATGTGAAAAAGCGTTTTCACTTGTTGCCTATTTGAAACGTCATAAGATAATTCACTGTAGGGTAAAATCATAAAGTGCAATTTGTTTGTTATTTTGTGATTTCCACTGTTCTTGGTGAATGATTATTAAAAGATGTTTTTATTTGGTGCATCCTTTTTTTCACTATGAAATTTCGACTGTTCATTTGTTAGTTTTGAATTTCTTTTCCTTTGAATGTTCCTTTTTTATTGCTTTTAATAACTCTTCATCATTTGTTTTTCAGGACAGGAGTTGTTCATAGTTGTGATATTATCTAAAGTTGAGAACACGTTTTAACCTCACAATAATTATTCTTTGATTGAAATTCAAACTATATCAAATCCTTTAATATGAATCAACATATATCAATTCCTGTTAAGCTTGAAGTTAGTGAAGCTTATAAAATCAATAACCAAGATTATTGTTTGTTGGATTATTTAAATTGTTGTTCAGATTTCAATAAATGTGATACTGGGCAATTCCAAATGTGACTAACGGGACATTTTGACTGCTTTTGGATGTAATTAAGAAATATGAGATGATGTAGTAGTAGTAGTCCAGTTTTAATCTGGTGATGTCCCTGTTACCGAGGGTGGCCGGATTCACCTCCAAATACCGCAATTGCCTTCACACCCTGCCTCCACATCGATCTGTCTAACGCGTCCTCTCTTGTTAAGCCCACCTTGCTGCTTTCTTCCTCAACTTGCCTTTTCCACGTTTTCTTGGGTCTTGTTGTCTACGACCCTCCACTCGCAACTCCAGCGCTCTTCTCAAAACATCATCTTCATCCCTTCTCAAAACATGCCCATACCACCTCACTCCATTCGCTTTTGCCAACTTATCAACACTCTCATTCAACCCAAGCAAGCTCATAAGTTCTTCGGTATTCCTTTTGTCCATCAGCTTTACACCACACATTGCTCTCACCATCGCTCTCTCAGTTCTTCTTAAAATCACCAATTCGTTTTCCCGTAAGCACCATGTCTCACTTCCGTACAGCATTGCAGATCTCACACAACTAGTATAAATTCTTCCTCTCATTTTCAATGGAAATCTTCTACCACATAACAACTCTCGACACTCTCTGAATTTCACCCAACCAAACCTTACTCTTGCAGTCACTGCCGCTTCACAACCACCACTTGCATTCAATCTATCTCCTAGATAGCAAAAGGCATTCACGGATTTAACTTCGTCATTCAGCTTTTCAACAGGACCAACCATTCCTTCTTCAATCATCCTGCATCTTTCACATTCAAAACCATCTCCAGATCTGCATGTCACTCTCTTCATCTTTGCACATCTCCCATGCACCCACTTCCTGCATTTTGTACACTTAACGGAATTTGCCATCACTCTTCTTCCACATACACCACATGGGTCAATTTTGCTCATTGTGATTTCCCCTTCCGTTCCACTGATTACGACCTTTGTCTGTTTGATGTTCACACATATACCTTTACATTGAAGCGACTCCTTCCACATCTCAAATTTCTCTTTCAGGTCTTTCATTGTGTCACTCAACAAAACCAAATCATCTGCGTATAGTATCTCCATCAATGAATCTTCTCGTACACATTCGGTAATCACATCAATCACATTGGCAAAAATTAGAAATCACAAATGTAAAAACATGAAACCTACCGTATTTATCCATGTATAAGTCGCACAATTTGCACCAAATCTTGCCCAAAAAGGTTGGGGTGCGACTTATACACGAGGGTGCGACTTATACACAAGGTTCCGAACTTCTGACTAAACGAATGCTACAGATCGCGCGTTAGCGCTGCTATTAAGCGTTTGTATTTTGCGTGCGAGGATTGCGAGCAACGCATTAACATGCTCATTGCACAGCATGCATGTGAATGATAATGCGAACATCTCGCATGTGCGTGTGCGGCACACTTGATTGCAATGAAAAAAAGGCACGTCTCGGCAAGCAAACACGTGGCGACATGAAAGTACGGTATTTTTTTTTATTTCAAAACAATTGTTTTTGCGAATTGATGCGGTATTTTTATTATTTTGTTTGAAAAGTATTGCGCAATGCCTCGACAGCGTGCATCATACACCGCTAAGTTCAAACTCAAAATTTTGATTGTTGTTTTTCAATAAAATTTGCTAAAAAAAATTTGTACCAATATTTGAGCCAAATTTTGGGGTGCGACTTATTCACGAATGCAACTTATACACGGATAAATACGGTATGAGATTAGTTATCAGTGACTTGGACCTAAACTTTGCACTATTTGAGAAATTCATGAACTTTTTACTTTTTTCAAAAATCTAAAAGTTTGTTGTGAGTAATGGGACAAGGGACAAATCTTAAAAATTGGTGCTGTGAATGCAAATTCAAAAGTCTGCTCATTGACAGCACGAATTCTATTGAAATGCCAGTATTGTGTAGTGTAAATATCAAGGAAATGTCAGCATGGTTTAGTTTGGAAATATCTTAAAGTGTACGGTATGTTAGTAGTTGCATCATAAATGAAGTGTGTCATTGTGACTAACGGGACATAGCCTTTGTGACTAACGGGGGTCTGCTACTATTCGGCGAGTCCGATTCGGCTAGTCCGATTCGGCTAGTCCGATTCGGCGAGTGCCCTATTCGGCAAGAGCCCTTTTCGGTGAGTTCCCTATTCGGCGATTTTTCGAAATTTTTTTTAAAATTATCGGGTACCATAGCCTAATTATCATTGCCGCTTTTACATCGTTTTAACGTCGCTAAACATTCAAATAAACCCTTAACCCCCTAATTCTTAACCCCCTAACCCTTAACCCCCTAACTCTTAACCCCCTAACCCTTAACCCCCTAACCCTTAACCCCCTAACTCTTAACCCCTAACCCTTAAACCCTTAACTCCCTAACCTTTAACCCTTAACCCCCTAACCCTTAACCCTCTAACTCTTAACCCCCTAACTCTTAACCCCCTAACCCTTAACCCCCTAACTCTTAACCCCCTAACCCTTAAACCTTTAACTCCCTAACCTTTAACCCCCTAACCCTTAACCCCTAACTCTTAACCCCTTAACCCCCTAACCCTTAACCCCCTAACTCTTAACCCCCTATCTCTTAACCCCCTAACCCTTAACCCCCTAACTCTTAACCCCCTAACCCTTAAACCCTTAACTCCCTAACCTTTAACCCTTAACCCCCTAACTCCAACCCTAACCTCTAACCCCAACCCCTAAAACGGCAATGATAATTAGGCTACGGTACCCGATAATTAAAAAAAAAAATCGCCAAATAGGGCACTCGCCGAATTGGACTCGCCGAAACGGGCCATTCCGGACTAACGGGACATCCATGTTATTTTCATTATTTTTTTGTTGTTTTCTTGTATTAATCAGTGAACTGAGTAACAATTTTGTAAAACTGAAATGAGTCTTGCACCCCAGGTGAATCACAGAAACATTTCAATGGGTGCCAGTACTTTGGGGCACCACTGCTAAGCTACTTGAACTTCAATGAAATAATGTACAATATAAATGATCACTAAGCATGAACCACAACACAATGTTGACAGTTTTTTCACAATTGATAACCTTTATACCATCGAAACTGGCAAATTCATGTTTAAACTGAAACATAATCAACTGCCTAAAAACTTTAACTCATTATTTCAACTTAACAGCAACTTGCATCACATATCAACCAGAAGTAGCAATCGATTTTTTATAGAGCTATAGCTAAATGATATAGCTATAGCTATATACAAATACAGCTATATTATTATACATAGCTATATTAGAGCTATATACAAACCAAATGCATGATCCCATTAAAACAATTCAAATACAAACCATTTTATGTGAAGAAACTTGGGTCAAAATAGTCTAACAAAACAATTGAAATTGAAAAAACAAAAGAACAAGAAAAAACGAAAAATCTAACATCAGTATAGGAATGGAAGTGTTAAGGCCATTTCATAAATGGAACAACTCTACCACATTTGTTTATGCAATGATAGCACAACATCATAAAACAGCTTAACATCAATCAAGAAATGAAGCAACATACATTACAAACTGTTCATAGTTCTGGAGAAACAGCTTGAAATTGAGGCTCCATTATTTGTCTTCATCAGAAAAAGTGTATCTACCTCTGTGATCAATTTTTGCAGCAACCAGTTTGAGTTCATTCAATGGTCTTAAATCAAAATCATGCTCTTTCAACACATATTTTCCAAAGTATTAAATTTTCATTTCATCTCCAAATGATGATCTGATTACAACTGCATAGAATCCTTCAAAAAGACCGGTTACAATTTTAACATAGTCTCCATTCTTGATTGGAATCATTTCCACAGAACTGAAAATTTGGTTGTTATCATCATCTCCATTGCTCCTTGTAACAGTAGTGTATGGCCTCATGAGAACCTTATTTACACTGTCAGCAGAAACAAATAGGTGATGAGATTTTTTTATACCAGTCATTTCTTTAGCATTTTTAAGATATTATCAAGGTTCTCTGAGGCAAAGCTAGCAGTTTCATTCACATCAACATAATAAACAAAAACTGATGAAGACAATTGGTTAGCACACTCAAAGAAACTCTTAGCATCTTTAACAATAGCTCGTCTTTGTCTAACCCGGTCAGATACTTGTCGCTTGATTGTTCCGCCAATTCCATCAACACAACCTTTTCCATGTGACGTTGCAAAATAATTCCAGTCTATTTGGACAACATGCCTTCGGCTTAGCCACGGTAGAGAAGAAGCAATATATTTATTTTTAAATTGGCTTGAAGGCCCATCACTCCAGATATGTAGCTGCTTCACATCACTATCTACAAGTGTTGGAATCAACCGATCAAGAAACACGATGATAGAATCTTTGGTGTGCATCAGGTCATTTGACACCACTACACTGCTTTGCATAGTCCCTTTTCAATATGCTGTAGTAAAAACTGTTATCTGATTTTTCTGCCAATGGGCAGATTGAATTTCATCTTGCCGTTGTGTTGTATAATTCTCTAAAAATCGATTTGAAGCATTGCATGATCCTTTTCAAACTCCAAGGATGCTTTTGAGTCATTGAAGGATTTTGCCTGTTGGGTCATTCCAGCCCAACTCAACCAGTGCTTCCATGGGTACCGTCTCAGATTTTGCTCAAAATTGCACCAAATGTACCCCTATGGGAGCAATGAAAAATCCCCAAGTTTCAGATGAAAATTCCAAGCAGCTTAGATTTTACGGCCGTTTAAACTTTAAGGGCCTCATCCCTTTTTCGTAACAGTGGACCGCCGCGTTCATTTTCAATGGTTTTTGAAGGCACATATCATCATTTCTATGCATGCAATATGCCTGAAAATTGGTATTATGGGTATTTCTGGGCTGCTCTTTCAGAATCTGCTGTTATAATTGGACTAGGATGTGTTGATAAAAAGTTACAGGCATCTCAAAACTAGATTTTTGTTGGTCAAAATGTAAATTTTTCACATTTTGACCATCAGCTGTGAGTCCCCCTCTTGGCCAACATCACCAAATTTGTGTAATTTAGGCAATAAGCATTGTGTAGAAGCAATAGAAGCAAAATGTCTTGATACAAACATGAAATAATGGTTTTAAAGGCTACTGAAAATGGTCACCACTTAAAAAATACCCCTCGGGGCCCCCTTTCCGGGGGGGTAGATAACCATGTAGATGGTACCCCAGAGTGATGAAACTTTCACTACTTAAAGATACATGTCTTGGCTATGCCTGATATAAATTAGAAGATCTCAACTCAACTCCTTCTTATATTACTCAGCTATTGAAAAGAAGCAGTTTTCCTGTACTCGGCCTGTACATTTTTAGGGTCATTCCATATCAAAATAGCCAATATGAAGATATCTTGTATATGGTACCTCTCAGATTTTGCTGAAAAGTTGTCATACTATGCTTTAGGCTACCAAATGAAAGAATCCTAAGTTTTAGATCAATTTGAATTTCGGGCGCTACCCTCATTTTTGACTTGGGGGGGGGGTAGCAAATAGCAATTTCAGCCATTTTCAGAGCCCCATAACTTTTATTGTAATTGTGGTAGAAGACTAAAAATTGCTGTGCTAGTTCATTATAAACTACACTACACAATTAAATAGTAGAAAACAACATCTCTTGATGCATAAGTGTTAGGTGGGTCATCAAAATCCTGCTTTTTTGCCTTGTTTAAGTGCTTTTTTCAATTTTCAAATGCTTGTGCTACCCAAACCAATCAAAATATTTCTCTAAAACCTAATTATTTGTAATATTAGGAAACTTTTCTTCTGCCAACTTGAATTTGGGAGTTGTGGTGCCATTAACAGAGATGTTATGGGGGTTTGAAAACCCTATCAGGCAGAAATAGCCCTTTTTTACCCCTATGTTTAGAGCCCCAAATGACCACGTGGGCATTTTATGGTCATGCTGAAAGTCATACCAGACAAACACATACATTTATTCTTTCATTTCATGAAATAAAATCTTTGGTTATCAAACTCCTTCACTATAAATTTTATGTCTTTAAAATGTAACATTTTGGTAATTTTTGGCAAATAATCTCAAGTCCGTAATGTAGGTCAGAGAAAATTCAACAATAATTTATCATGAAGACAGTGAAAATAATTAGGTACTGTGCTTTTACTGATCATAAACATTGGAATGCTGACACTGTTTACCATTAATATATATATGTTCAAAACGATGCTTTTTTATCTAAATTTTATCTCCACATCATAGTTTACTGATAGCAGGTGGGTACTTTTTCATGGGTGAGAAGGGGTGAAAGCATCATTTTGAACATAATTTAATGGTAAACAATGTCAGCATTCCTAACTCTTAACCCCCTAACCCTTAACCCCCTAACTCTTAACCCCCTAACTCTTAACCCCCTAACCCTTAACTCCCTAACCCTTAACCCCCTAACCCTTAACCCCCTAACCCTTAACCCCCTAACCCTTAACCCCCTAACTCCAACCCTAACCCTAACACGGCAATGATAATTAGGCTACGGTACCCGATAATTTAAAAAAAAATTCAAAAAATCGCCGAATAGGGAACTCGCCGAAATGGGCTCTCACCGACGGAATGGCCCGTTTTAGCGAATCCGATTCGGCTAGTCCGATTCGGCAAGTCCGATTCGGAGAGTCCAATTCGGAGAGTTTCCCTATTTGGAGACAGCCTTTTTCGGAGAGTTCCCTATTCGGAGATTTTTTGAAATTTTTTTTGAAAATTGTCGGGTACCGTAGCCTAATTATCATTGCCGTTTTTACATCGTTTTAACGTCGCTAAACGTTGAAATCGTGCAGAAAAAATAGAAATAAAATGTTTGAAGAATTAAATGAAAATTCGTCATGTCAGTTCAGTTGAATTGTTTTTATTTTTGACCATCATATCAAAAACAATACACGTCAACATAGCAAAGGAATTTGGAGTTGAGGCTAATTGTTCTGCAGAGTGAGCATTCTGTTGCTCCGGTTTTCTTTGGTAAAGTTATGAATATAGAACGTACCATATCACTAGGGATCTTTCCGGTGTCATAAATATGATTTAAGATCTCAGTGGTTAGGTCTAAACCCCACTCATCTAAAGCTTCGATAATAATCGATAATTTCAACTGTAAAAGAAACGATATTGTGGAATATCCTAGTATGCATATCCTAGTCAGCAAAAGTTCTCTTTTCTACACGATTTCAACGTTTAGCGACGTTAAAACGATGTAGAAACGGCAATTTCTGCTGGTTGGGGATAACTAGGCTACGGTATTTCAACGTTTAGCGACGTTAAAACGATAGGCCACACATTTGGTTATCTGTTACTACCATAGCCGTACGAGACCAAACCATTTTGGGGGGGCAGAACGTAAACTTGCCCAAATGTGCACGCTTTTATAGAAATTGCCCAAATATAGCCTAATGTAGCCTATGCGGTGCATGATAACAGTGAAAAACTAACATAACAAGATCACCAGCAGTGGCGTAGCCAGGAATTTTGAAAGGGGGAGTTTTGACGGCGTATTATGCTTATGGCGACACCCAGCGGCGGGGGTCTGGGGTGGCCTCCCCCAAAAAATTTTGAAAAATTACTTTGAATTTGGTGCATTCTGAGAGTATTTTCAACAAAAATGTGGATATAAATATTCCTGTAAAATGGTGCTGTCCGGTAGCATAGCAAAAGGATAAGATCATGTTTTCTTCAGCATTTTTCGGAAATAAAGCTACAAGTCTCTATGTTTTCTTGTTGCTAAGTCCAGGCTGAGATATTTGAATGTTTGATAATGGCAAAACTCGCTCTTTGCATGTTTCATTTAAAATTAGGCAAACATTGTTTTAGAGGCATAGACTGAAAGCATCATTCTCAATATCGTGACGTCACACGCATGCCAAAGGGGGGGAGGGGGGTGCAACCCCCCCCCCCTTTGGCTACACCATTGATCACCAGCTAGCTAGAATTTCTTACCAAAGTAATCAAGATAGAACAACTGAATTCATCTTTGAAGATACCTTGCTTGTGCATTGCTCGATGCTTCTGCACTTTGGCATGATAGGTAGGAGTAACAAATTAAATATTGTTTTACACACCACAAATAAAAAACCACCCCACTTAAATATTCAGCTGTGATGTCATAAAAGACTCAAACAAAAAATAAACATTGCAGGAAGCCGGCTGAGGGTGACCATGCGGATTCAGAAAAAAAGTACATAACAATAGAGAAATTATAGTTAAATGTAATAAAACACAGACATACTACTTCTGTTCAGATAAACTTTGTTCAATCAATTAAAGTAGTTTTGATAATTCGAATTTTGGTACAAAAAATAAAAAGGTTTGGCAGCACTACTTCTAAAAATATAGTTAGGCTAGGTAATTTGATGACAAAAATAACTAATATAATATTTTCTAAGTTTGCATACAGACGGTGACGTAGGATTCAAAGAACCCAATTAGCCTAACAGTTTGTATTTACATTGATTCAATGTCTGAGTATTGAATAATATTCAATCGTTGGATTTTCAAAAAATCGCCGAATAGGGAACTCGCTGAAAAAGGCTCTCGCCGAATAGTAGCAGACCCTTTTATAAAAGTAACCAAACAAAGCTAAGCAACACCTTAACATTACTTTTAACAGGTATAACATTGTTTTGTTAAATGTTGTGGTGTTGCTTAGCTATGTCTGTTTATGGTTGAAAAAGTACTGTAACCTCTCCACCCGAATTGTTTTATAAAAGTATTCACCAGATTTATATAAATTCATATTTTGTAGTTGCCCAAATCAAGATGATGCATTTATGGATATTATGAAAAAAATTAAAGACTTTGTAAATTTTAATGCCAAGGCAACTGCATCATGCCAATTTGGGCAATTTTATATTATAGATTATGATCAGATAATTTCATATTTTTTTGTTGCCCAAATCTAAACAGTACAGTTATGTAAATGGAAAAAATTAATGAATTTGTTCATTTTGGAGAAACTGCCTCATGCTAATTTGGGCAGTTGCATAAACAGACTAATCAGTTTCATCAAATAATTTCATGTTTTCAGCTGCCCAAATCAACACGATGCATTTGTGAAAATTAATAAAATTGGCTACAGTATATAGCAAATTTTGCGTTTTGATTTGGGCAGTTTCACAAAAGTATTAGAGACATATTTTAGTGGCTGCCCAAATTGGCATGATGCAGTTGGTTAAATGCATTTCGTACTACAGTTTGATCACCATGCAATACAATACATCAATACGGGTGTGCCAAATGAAAATTTTGCGGCACATTTTTTGTGCAAATAAGAGGCTGTAGTTAGTTTGATAGGTAAAAGATATTAATTTATAGTTTTTCTTAATTCATGCAATTTTGTCGCTTTTCATATAGCAATTTTTTCCCTAATAATTGCAAGATATTACTCGAATTTGCGACGTTTTGAAACAACAGGGGGGCGGCTGCCCCCCCCTGGTTTGTACGGCTATGGTTACTACAATGTAAAAATGAACTGTTAGACTAACTTGGTTCTTGGAACAAATTTTTGCTGGTCGGGATAACTAGGCTACGGTACCGGATAATTTCCTTTCAATCCAACCTGTAGGCCACACATTTGTTGATCCAAACTACCGGTAATCAGTTTAACTATTCAAAAGTACTAACTTATAGACATAAACATGCTTTTTTTTGTAACATTTTTTTTTATTTTCCATGACATATCTTAAATTTTTCTGAAGGTGTTGCAACCTTGCCAAATTTCTTTCAACTCAATAACATACTTCGGTCACAAGCACGTTTCAACGTTCGTGTTTTGTCGCTTCTACTTTTTTCTCAACCTTTGCTATGTTGACGTGTATTGTTTTTGATATGATGGTCACAAATAAAAACAACTCAACTGAACTGACGAATTCAAGCACGTTTTAACGTTCGCGTTTTGTCGCTTCTACCTTTGCTATGTTGACGTGTATTGTTTTTGATATAATGGTCACAAATAAAAACAATTCAACTGAACTGACATGACGAATTTTCATTTAATTGTTCAAACATTTTATTTCTATTTTTTCTGCACGATATCAACGTTTAGCGACGTTAAAACGATGTAAAAACGGCAATGATAATTAGGCTACGGGGTACCCGATAATTTTTAAAAAAATTTAAAAAAATCTCCGAATAGGGAACTCTCCGAAAAAGGCTGTCTCTGAATAGGGAACTCTCCGAATCGGACTCGCCGAATAGGAGCAGACCCCTCGCTGAATAGGGCACTCGCCGAATCGGACTAGCCGAATTGGACTCGCTGAAGCGGGTCATTCTGTTCAAGCTCTACCAGTGCATGATTAATTATCTAGCACACTCCCCAAGCCCTTAAAAGGTGTATTGTTGGTAGTATCTATTTAAAATGCTACCCACAATGCCTCTCTTTATGAGCATGTGGTAGACTTGAGGGAAATCAAGCATTAGAGGATGAAATAGTGTGTCTGTTTGCCACTTGGACAGCCAGAGCAATTACAATTCAATTGTATACACATTATATATACAAGTAATTTAGTATTATCTGTATAAACAAGCTATGTATACATTCGTTTTTGTTTTGTTAAAGGACTAGCATCAACCATAACTTGCACTTCATATTACATATCTTCCTTAAATCAAAAAAAGAATTGATAGTACCAATTTGGTACCATTGGACCAGCACCCGCTAAATTCCATATACAGTAGGTAAGCAGCCCTATGTTTCATAACCATACAGAAAATGAGATAAAACATCAACATTGTCATGAAATAAAAGTGTCTTTCAACATCATATAAATATATACCCAAATTGTATTAAAATAGATACTTTCTTATGGCATGAGATTTTATGACTAACGGGACAGCGTGATTAACGGGACAAAACGTTTTTTACTAAAATAGTTAATTTTCTTTAAATTGTGAAAGATGTCTGTACAGTACTGTTGGAGTCTTTAATTAACCTGGAGTATGGCATTTGAGGGATTAGACAATTTGGTAAGAAAAAATGTTTTGTGAAAATATGTGACTAACGGGACATTGTCCTCCAGTCTGCTTTAAATTGTCAAAAATAAACCATAAAACTATTTTTACATAACTTCACATAATGTTAATCTTTAGAAGAACATTAATTTTGTTCAGAAAACTAATCAGATCACAAATATATGTTGTTCTATGCCAATTGGGGGTTATTTGAAAATTTACTTAAAATATAAACTTTTTTTGTTTCTTCAAGGTACCTCAGTAGATGCACCACAAACACATATTTTCCAAGGTTAAAACTTGTAAAAACTTTTTTTCATGAAACTTCAAGGTGTCCACTACAAGTTAAAACCTTTCAGTGATTCTATTTTTTTATTTTTTTACCACTGGAGTACATGTGGAATTGCCCTACTGCTATTTTGCATTCATCAAATGCTGGCATTTGTACAACAATCCAGGGTTAATCGGTTTAAACCGGGGCGGTTTAAACCGCCCGGTTAAACCTGGTTTAAACCGGGCAGTTTTGACCACCTATTGCTGGTCAAAACCCCTTTAGTGTATGAATCAAGTTGCTTTTCAATTGAATTAAAAGTATTACCCTTCATGTTATTAGTAATGATGTCCAACTATATTTTGTTTTGATCAACAATAACCTAAATGCTGGATTTGGAACAAAAAATATTCAACTTCTCTGTTTGTTTTTGATATTTCAATCGGTTGGTTATTTTAATTATTGAGAAAATTCAAATTCTAAAAATAAGTTTCTGATGAACCAAAAAATGCTTGGTAGAACGATGAACAATTTGCACAGCCAACTGAAGTACAAGAATTTATTCCAACAATTTTTTTTATGAAAAACATTTGCCATCAAATTTTATCATGTTAAAATAAAACAATGCGAATGCATATTCTAAGATGCTTTAAAAATTAAAGACAGGATAGTTTATGATTCGTTCTTTGAAGCAAAGTACACGTCAAGCCAAGAAAGGATTATCGGACAAGGAACAAGTTGTGATGCCTTATGCCTATCTACTTTATGCAAGTTAGAACACCTCAATTGAACAATTGGAATTAACAAGTCTCTCCAGTATATTCAAATGCTTCATTCACCAGTCAATTTCATCTTTTCCTTCTCCCTTACCTTCTCCCTCCTCCCTCACCTTCTACCATCTCTCTCACGTTTTCAGTGATTTTCTGGCGAACACGATCAAGCAACTCATTACGGGGTTTTGACCAGTCAGGTCAGGGTTTTGACCAGTTTTGAACGGTTTAAACCTAGTTTTGACCGGTTAAAACCAGGTTTAAACCGCTTAGTGGTCAAAACCCAGTTTTGACCACTTAGAGATCAACCCTGCAACAATCTAACCTCTTCGTGTGATTTATTAAGAATCGATTTCGCTATAGTAATAGCATCTTTAGGTAGCACATGTAAAAAAGAAAATTTGAAAAATGAGTAAAATGAACAAATAAAGCAAAGTCCGATATTATCAACATGCAGAAAAATTCAATTTTAAATGGATGGTTACCCAATATTAAAATTAAAAGCTGCAAGCCTAAATCTTAAACTGGTATTCTGCCACAATTTCCTACAATATACTGGTACAAAATTCAAGAAATACATGAACATATATCATCCATCAAGTAAATTATAACAGTTCAACAAGACGAATACAAAGAAAAACGCAATTTAGTTTACAGTCCATTGTCATAAGCTCAATAAATCCGATATAGAAAAAAAAAACAGATGCTAATATTAGTTTTTGTTCCAAGGATATTGAAACAAATTGTTTGCAAAGAACAGCCAATAAACACTTGCCGGAAATTCCAGAGCATTGTATTGGAGAAGCTCGTCTCAAATCTGACAAATATGCTTGTTATTACTAAAACTATCGAGGAAAATGTGATAAATAGCCTCATTTTAGCTACTAATTACACAATGTTTTGTTTCCATGGATGTTTAACATCCAAACCCAACCACCAACCCTTGCACACACACAGCCCCATATGCCTATGCACAGAATTTTTTCTGCTGTCTTTCGTCTTCATCGCTGGTGGCGAATGATGCTTATCCTGGAATGCCATTTCGCTTCTGCACTTGTGGCTCAGCCAACTCCTCCGCCAATGTGCGTATAAAGTCTCTGCGAGAAATGTTGTCATTGGTAGCCTAATCTCATTGTAGAGAACCCAGGCTTTGATAGCAGCGAAATCGAATGTGTTTTGGAAACTGTTTATTGGCCACCTTCATGTGTTGGTTCTGGAAGTGTATTTCTTTGCAATCTGGTCTACTATATCGACTCCGTACTTTGTTTCATTGTAGGAAGCAACTGTTTCCAGTGTTTTTTTTGCATTTTCAGCTATTGTAATGTCCTTGTGCATTGTACTAAGTATTAACACATGTTTTTTCACCTTTCCCTGGTACACGGTTAGGGTAATATCTCCAGATTTATAAAGCTTGCAAAAATGAAGTTCTTCTTTCGTCTTTTTCAAAGATAATGGCGCTTCTCTCCTGATTTTGTTTACTGTTCCCAAAAGACTCGTCTGCTTTTCTTTCAGTTGAGTGGTTAATTTCACAGATGTAAAATAATTATCAGTTGTTACATTTCTTTATTCAGATAAGGGCCCAACATGATCAGAAAAGCGGTCATTTGCAGTTCGTGTTTAGTCCTTTCCGACATAAGGAAGTCGTTTATCAAATATTTGCTTTCCTTGTCTACAGTTAACCAACGTTTTTACCCAAACTTGTCTGGCTTTGATGCCATAAATTGGATGAAAAGGCATCTGGCTTTGCTAGGGAAAAGCTACTCGTCCACTGTGATAAAAGCTCCAGGTTTATAAGACGTTTGGCAGTTATCTACAAATCGGTTCCAGACTTTTCAAAATAGAGCAAATTTGTCGGTCTGTAGCCTTTGTGAACGATTTAATCTTATATTAAAACCAAGGAACCAGAGAAATTCACAGAATCGGTTTCTGGACATAGCACTTTTGCGCAATGGCACATTGGCACACCCCATCTTTCAGTCCAAAGATCATGCAAAGGTAGATCACTTTTTCCTGCAACACCCCGTGCATACATGATAGCGATGAAAGCTTCCAATTCTTCATCAGTAAGAGCAAACGTCTGACTTTCTAATTGGCGATGCACGTCTGCAACGGTGCATTTTGTAACGTGTTTGCAAATAAAGTTATCGACAAGAAGACGCCATGCACTTGCAGGGCTGCCAGCTAACACATTTTTTCTTTGCTTAATATGAAGGCCCTTCTGGGCCACCCAGAAGCTTTTCTCAATATGTTCTGCTGTGAACGCCTTCCTCCAGAATAATCATTAATCACTAGGAGTTATTTGATTCCACTCCGTTCTATCTGGAGCTGTCAGTACTATGCCTCTATTCTCAGCAGCCGGAATGGCCCGTTTCGGCTAGTTTGATTCGGCTATTACCCTTTTCGGCTACAGCCCGATTCGGCTAGCCCGATTCGGCTAGTCCGATTTGGCTAGTCCGATTCGGCTGGTTCCCTATTTGGCTGCAGTCTTTATCGGTTAGTTCGTATTCAGCAATTTTTTGAAAATTAAACGATAATCCTTCTGTAATCCAACAAAATCCTTCTGTAAATCCAATGACGTCTTTTGTTTATTTAGAGAATTTTGTATTTACAAGAAAAACAAATTGAAATGAAATTTAGCAAAAAATGGTTGAACTATTAAATTGAACTGTTTGCTCAATTTATTTTTGAACTGTTAATGTTTGATCAGATAAAATTGACATGCATCCTGCGTCGCCGTCTGCATGTAAACTTTGATAATCCTCAACTATTACAAAATTCTAAACCCAACGACGCCTTTTGTTTATTTAGAGATTTTGTATTTTATACCACAATTTATCGTTTCTTTTGCCTTTGAGTGCCTTCCCAGACAGCAAAATCCGTCATTTTTACAACGATTCAACGTCTGCAGACGTTAAATCAATGTACAAATGGCGGATCTTACTGTCTGGGTGAACCGTGCGATAAATTAAAGCCTTTGGTTGCGTCATAATGAATTGCGTAATTACCACTCCTAATTACGCGCCGGTATTTAAAAGAGAATGGAGGAGAAAAAAGTGGAAAATTGTTTACCACAGAAATGCATGTCACCGCACAGTAACGAAATTCTGGAAAACCTTTTCGAATGCGTTGATTAATGCTTTTAATTGGGAAAGAAAGCCAGAAAGTAGACATTTTTTTGTTCAGGTTAAAGTGAAACCACTCTACGTTGGACTAAAGCGCAAAGTAACTATCAAGTTGCCTTGCAAAGCGGAAGATCAAAGTTCGCAATACCGGTCGTAAAGTTGATTTTTTCCCAAAAGTTAGGTCGTTGAAATCAATGCTCAATTACTCGTAACTTTCACGTGATATAGGCCTAATTTTTTTTGTAGTCAGAGTGTAAAGATGGAGGTTTGATATTATCGAATTGAATCGTCGGTTAATACTTACCGCCGGTTAGTACTCTAAATTGATGGACCGCGTATTATCATAAAAAACTGTCGTCGGCTCATAAGCCCGTTTGACTATACTATTATGATAATATATGACTTTGTTTTAGAGCATCAAATTTATGCTATCTCGTAATTAATAACTCGTATGTAAGTTTTTACATGTATTTTGAACAACAACACACTCGAACAACTAACAAAACACTTCTATTTATATATCTCATTAACCTCTATTGTTAGTAATGAAAAATGTTGTTTTGATGTAAAAAACATATTTTGAACTAACCCAGACAACAAAATTCGTCATTTTTAATTTTTAAAAATGACGGATTTTGCTGTCTGGGAAGGCACTCAAAGGTAAACACTGGATAAAATGCAAGAATGCATAAGAAACGATATTGTAGAATAAAATACAAAATTCTCTAAATACACAGAAGAATCGGACATACTCTGTTATCATTTTTAATGTAAAAATTCCTTTTGTGGTCCCTTTGTTTTGAACAAATCCAAACTGTGCTGTTGAAATTTCCGATTTTAGTTTTGGTCTCAATCTCATCATCATGATTCGGAGTAAGATCTTTGTTAAATGATTCACAAGGCTACTTGTTCTGTGGAGTGAGCATTCTGTTGCTCTGGTTTTCTTTGGTAAAGTTATGAATATGGAACGTACCATATCACTAGAGATGTTTCCGGTGTCATAAATATGATTTAAGATCTCAGTGGTTAGGTCTAAACCCCACTCATCTAAAGCTTCGATAACTTCAACTATAAAAGAGACGATATTGTGGAATAAAATACAACATTCTCTAAATAAACAGAAGGCATCGTTGTCGATTTTATGTGAGCAAACAGTTCAATTTAATAGTTCAAACATTTTTCGCTAAATTTCATTTCAATTTGTTTTTCTTTGTCGGAATGCAAAAGAAACCATATTGTGGAATAAAATACAAAATTCTCTAAATAAACAGAAGGCGTCGTTGGATTTACAGAAGGATTTTGTTGGATTACAGAAGGATTATCGTTTGATTTTCAAAAAATTGCCGAATAGGAAACTAACCGATAAAGACTGTAGCCAAATAGGGAACTAGCCCAATCGGACTAGCCAAATCGGACTAGCCGAATCGGGCTGTACTCGAAAAGGGAAATAGCCGAATCGGACTAGCCCAATCGGACTAGCCGAATAGTAGCAGACCCCTCAGCAGCATTATCAACATCTGGAGAAGGAAGTTCACTTTGTGAAGTGTCAGGTGCCAACTCAATATTCTGATCTATTTCCTCTTCATTGTGACTTACATTTACTGCAGAATCAGTATCGTCTATCACCTGAAGAGCTCCGGTTGCTTCAGGTTGATTTTGAATCCGGCATCGTTTAGGAGGGCGAACAGGTAAATGAGGGCCAGAATTGAAACTACATGATGATCCCTGCTCAGATTCGTCACTGGAAGTATAATCTAAATGTAGCTCAGGAATATATGAGTTGTCAAATTCAGATCCACTGTCTTCACACTCAGATACGTCATCAGGAATATTACTCAAATATTCAAGAGCTTTATCTCTTCTAAAACGTTTTCTTCTCGACATAACTGTATTGTACTAGACTAGACTGTGTCTACTGATGCTGGTTAGGAAAGTACAGAATGAATGAAAAAGCGATAACTAGTACTTTGGGTTATAAACAGAAAAACTGAGCAGTCGAATAGAGAAAAAAATCTGGTGATAATGGCTACTGCCACAAAACCTTAGCAGGCAGTCAAAATGACTACATTGGGCATTGAAAAAAAGGTCATATGGCCCTCAAACAAAGAAATTTTAACGTGTTCATTCGAAGCCCAATTAAATTCATCGATTGATGAAAAATCACTTCTGGACAGTGACCTGGAAATAACAGCAAAAAAGATGTGCAAACTTTAACATCTTCAAGTAGTCATTTTGGCTACCGTAGGCATTCTAGTGTTAAAGGCCTACGTCTACTGCGATAATTTTCAGATAGGTAATAATTTACTACGATAGGTCTCCTCGGTGCTAGGCTTTTTTACGACGCCATCTCCAGACTACAAAGCAAGTATAGCCGTGACTAAATGTTTTTGATGCTGGTTTCAAGGCAGTGTTAAATATTTCTTAGGCGGGAACAGTATTTTGCTTTGATTGTTGTCAACGTTGAAAACACTGACCCGTACAGATACGGCGATACAAACGGCAGGAGTGCGGTTACTGCTGAGTCAGATAATGATGGACATTCCGCTCTAACAGCAAAAAAGGTGTGAAGCTTTATTCCAGAAACTTCAAGCCGCAACTTACAATCAGAAATTACATCCAAGAGCTGGGGGGGTTTTTTCGGTCATTGACCGATTTTTTAGAAAAATGTCCGAAAAAAATATAGGCAATTTGGTCAAAATGTCCGAAAAAATATATATATAGTCAATTTGGTCAAAATGTCAGAAAAAATATGTACGCGCGCAAATCGATTTCAGTGATTGCAAAGAAGCTTTTTGCGAATGCACCACTCTATGATTTTTGTCAATCGGATATACAAGGCGTAGACTTAGTGTTTGAACGTTGATCCAATGTCTTATTGTATGTGATAACGCAAATACAGAAGTAACATTTCCCAAACGTGACTGGTGTTTCCCAAACGAGCCTGATGGAGCCCTCAGAAAATCACCTACGATGAAACATTTAGATGAACTCATCGATGAAAAAAAAAAGTCTTGTCACCATTTCGTACACTAAAATTGTCACCATACCGTAAAAAAATTTGAATTTGAAGTAATGTGTAATTGCGAACCAGGTGACAATTGGCGGAAAGTTTTAACAATAGCTGCGAAGCGTGGCATAGATTGGCCAAGTTTAGCAGCTATTGCTAATGCTTTGCTGACTTTTTATGCAGAGAACGCAACCGTAGAACGTGGATTCAGTTTTCTTTCTCGGTTGCGAACTCCAACAAGAAATCACTTGCGTTGTTCAACTGCAGATAAACTTATGCGTTTGAGGTTAAATGCTGCATCATACAAAACATTTAATTATGACCCGGCATACGCGCACAGGCACAGTAACGCGAAGCGAAAACGCTACAACGTGAGTGGTGAAATTGTTGAGGAGTTGCATCACTTTGTAATTTCGAACCATTAGAGCGTAACGTGTTTTTTTTATTTGGTCATTCTTACTTGTTTTATTCCTTTCCGTTGTACTGTATTTTTGTTTTGCGCTATTTTTGAACGTGTGTTAGTGTGCAATAAAAGATGTCTGCGGCCGGGTGTTGCAAGGTTGAGTTTCGCTGGTGAACATTGAAGAAACGTTTGTCTGTTCTAACTTTTCTCAGATAAAACACGACAACGTTTCTCAGCGAAACTTAATGTTGTAGCTAGTCAGGAAGAGCAAATTTTGGTTTGTATCAGCTACTTGAAAGGAACTATTTTCATCAGAAAAAATGACCGAATTTTTTCAAGTCATTTTGGACAAATGACCAAAAAGTCTTAGCGAAAAAAAAAACAGTCCAAGAGCAAGGTCTTCCTGAGAGTTAGGAAAGAGGTGTTTGGAAGTCTGCTTTGTTTTAGCATTGCAAATGGGTTTTGAATGCAATCTAATTTGGCATTTTCCAATTCTGGAAGAAAAGACTACCGGTACTGAAACTATTTCAACAGATTTGACAAAAGGTCGATAAACAGAGACTTAGTAATGTTTGATTTCACATCATTGTTAGCAAAAAAAAACACATTTGTGTGATGTATATGTCGTAAATCATTTCTACATTATTTTAAGTTGAGTTGTCATTCTTGTGAAAAAGCCTTTGTCTGTGATGTGTGTAAAATCTTTTCTTAAGTGAAATATTTGAAGCGCCATCAGCTAGTTCAATTATGTTTTGTATTAGTTTGTGTAACATGGAAATAAAAGACTCTGCTTTTGTTAAAAGTTTGTGTAATATGATTGATTATTACTTTTCAAGACTTCACATTTGTGCGCATTGTTTGTGCTTTTATGAATATAGAATTTAACTTGCGATATATTTGAGATCAGTATTCGACTATTCGTACTGTTCACCAATGTTGAATTTTTCACAGTTTGTTACCTATGTTTCAGGTTATAGGCTGTTTATCCAGCAATATTTTTCATATATAATTATATATATACTTTGTAAATTAACTGATTGGTTTGGTCAACTATCGCTAATGCATCACTAATTCAAATCAATTATTCACTTCACCTTTTAACGTGAATCAAAGTGAAGTAATTCCAGTAAAGCTTGAAGTACTTGAAGATTGTGAACCATATGCAATCAGCAACCAAAAACAAGTTGTGAAATTGAAAATTTATGAGAGAAGTCACACTGGTGAAAAGCCATACTTTGTGTGATTTATGTGAAAAATCATTTCCACAAATGATGTAAGTCAGAGGGTGTAGAGTAGGGTGGCTCATTTTCCTTGATGTTCTTTAAAATTTTTGTCAGTTGGAATAATATTCCATTTTGCTCACTGATATTTGCAAACGAAAAATTTTTGTTGGGTTTTGACCTTTGACCCTGGTTCACCCAAGAAGAAATTCTGAATTTTTCTGAAAAATTAGTAAATTTCGAAGTGGTTTAGCAGTATCTGAAGAGGGCATTTCTCAAAATTTGACCACGTAATTTTGACGTCACTTTCTCTGTTAACTTCCACGTGGAACATCTTCACCCTACTCCAAATCTGAGAGTCACTAATAGTGCATGCTTTTAGTGTCATTTTAGTTGATTTTACAGCCTTTTCGCAGTCAGTGAATCTATAACATATAGACCAACAAACATTTTTGGCACAAAAGATGAGAGTCATTTTAGAGTATTTCAGTGCCCCTGATTCCGAAAATGCACTTAGTTTTTTCGAATTGGCTCTATGTTTCGAGATATTCGACAATGAAACCATTTTTGAAATCGTTACTCAAAAGCTTTCAATTAGCAAATTACTTATTTTCAGCCCTGTTTACCATTATGATGTCATAATTGCACTTGTCTAGTTCAATTGGTTCATATTGCACGAAAGTTCAAAACGCAAGCAAAGGTTGAAATGAACTGTGTTTAACGTAAGGGAGACATAAATATTCAATGAAAACAGTTGTGAATCAGTAGGCCTACATCACAAGAAAAATATCCAGAAAGTCATGTGTTTATGAATGCAGCTTTATATTGAAAATCTCTTTTTACAGCTTTTATATTGAAAAGGTAGGCCTACTGAAATGGATACTGTACAAATGAAATTTTATTTTAAGCCTTTGCTAAGACCAAGTCTTTGCTGCAAGAAGTTTTTTTCTGGTCTATAGGTGTCACGATTTCTTTCTATCTCTTACCAGGAAAAAGACTTGGAAAGGTTCAATGACGTAGTTTAATGGGTTGTAACCGAAAAGCAGTCAATTAAATTCACGGATAGTTCTACTGGTGAGATGATATATAAAAACGCTTGAAGGACTCCAACGAATGGTTCACCACTTCCAACAATTAATCAAAGTAACAGTAAACAGCAATAGATTCCAATGCTTGCGACTATTGATCAAGTTTAACGTAATCCACTCACAGCTTCTCATACGATTCTAATTTCAATCAGAAGTTATATTAGCATCAACTTTGCTTTACTCGTATTCAATACTTCAACTTTTGATCAACAATAATCTTTGCTTCTACAGTATTACCAACTGCTACTATTACAGCAATGATCTCTCATAACCAACTCATCATAATAATCAGCTCATCATAATACAACTCCCATCATAATCATTACGCAAATTACACCACTACTTATAGAAGGTTGTTTCGGTCTAGTAACATCGAGAAGGTTACGTAATGTCACATTGTTCTGTCAAGTTGTAATAAATGTCAACAAGCCGAAGCTTAAAGAAGTCTAAAGAAGGTCACGTAGGGTAGAAGACTCTTACATAATAACGATTTCGCAATCAGAGATCCATTGGTAAACATCCTTGTGACATCATGACAAACGATATTTGGTGATTGAGAAAACAACAGAATGTTCGAGGTTCGCATCAAAGGTTACTTCAGGTCATAACCGATAATAACACATCGCACCAGAATTTTACAATCAAAACAGCACGCTCGTTGAAGACACAAAGCAGTCCATCGCGAGGCCTTGCACATTGATTGTGACAATAGGCTAAATAAATGGCATATAGGCTAATAAAATATGCCTTTGACAAGTAGGATGCTGTACAAACAACCCAGATATATTTTACTGCATGAGGCAACGCAGAGGACCAACGCATTCTGCGATAGATACAGCGCTATGTAAAAACAAGCATTATTATTATTATTACTTTGACATGAAGCTGGGTGATCAAGATAAGTCCTAGGTTCCTCCTAAAGTATGCAAACATTGCACTCAAACCCGTTTCTGAGCTCAAGGCTAAGAAGTTCAGAGTGCCATGGCATAAAGAGAGCCGTGGAATCACCATGAAAATCGATACTTCTGTACGGCGAGCATGTTCGAAGGAAGTTGGAACACCATGTTTACATGGAGTGTGCAAGGCAGTCATTGCGTGGACGTTGCTATTTCTGTTTTTTGCTTGCCCTCTCTTGTTTCAAGTGGTGATTTGCTTGAAACAATAGGAAAACGGGCATGACTGAGAGTAACATCAATACCTTCAGTAATGTTTTGGAGCAAGGTCAAGCTCAAAACCATTTCTACCACCTACTGTAGTAGTTAAAGATTTAGTTATCAAAAGTGGTAGCTGGAATGTTGGCTAACTCAAAAACTAGAGCCAATTCGAGGAAACTTAGTGCATTTTCAGAATCAGGGGCCTTGAAATACCTTAAATTGACTCTCACATGTCCTGCTTTTATATAAAAAATTTTTTTGTTGGCCTGTGAAAATCGATAAACATCGTCAAATGATTCAAGAAACTGAAAGCAGTAGGTATTTACTACGGTGAACGGTGCACAAAGAAAGTCATGTCTGAAATGTGGTAGAATTCTACATTTTGAGATTAATACACGTGTCAGTGTTCATAGAGTTGCTAATTAAACCACTTTGCTTGCTACAAGTTTGTGTTACTGCCTCTTATTGTGTCCATTAAGATGCTAGAGTGCATTAGAAGATAGCGAGTGAGCAGTTTCAGGGATAAGCGAAAATTCAATATTTTGAAAAAATTCACACCAGGTGAGCCAGGGTCAAACGTTAATATTTTTTTGTGAAATTTGGTATAGGAGATACATTTACCAAAAGGAACAATATTACGAACTGACGAAAATTTTAAAAGAAAAAAAAAATTTTTCGAGATTTTGAGCCAGCCTAGTGTAGAGCTCTTGTACCTTTCTTTTAAAGTTCTTTGCCCTTTCAAACACACTATGTGCTGTCTTAACAGAGATTGATTAGTCAATTTGTTAAATAATTTATGGTTGTTTTTAAGATTAAAATGGATTCTAATAAAGTGCTTGTTCTTATTGATATGGATGGAGTTCTGTCAGATTTTGATGCAGGGTTCTTGCAAAAATTTGTGAAAAAATATCCAAATAAACCTTCCATTCCCTTGAATGAACTGAAAACATTTTATATCGAAGAACAATATGAAGATATGTTTGGAATTGGAGTGGATGCACAGAGCATTATAGAAGAAAAAGAATTTTTTTTAGATTTACCACCAATTGATGGAGCAATTGAAGGATTTAAAGCCTTAACAAGTCGTGATGATGTCGAATACTTTATTTGCACAAGTCCCGTGAGACAATTTGATCATTGTGTATCTGAAAAATACCAATGGGTTGCAGATCATTTCGGATACAAGTGTACAGAAAAGATTATTTTAACCAGAGATAAAACTGTTCTCAATGCACATTTTTTAATTGACGACAAGCCAAAAATAAGCGGTTTACAAAAGCCATCCTGGTGTCAAGTTTTATTTGAAACACATCACAACCGCCATGTTCTTCCAACAAACGGTCAAGTGAAGTTGTTTGGTTGGAAAGACTCGAAAACTTTGCACAGTATGATTTCAAAAAAGTTTAAAGAAATCAACTCATGAAAAACCTGCAGTGTTTTTATGCCATGCTCATTATGGTACTATGATTTGATGGAATCAAATAATGGCACTAACAACCTAAGCTATAAAAACTTTTGAGTTTTGACGTATTATAAAGCTTCTCAATATGCAGTTGAAAATGCAATTTTTTTTCGTAATTGTTACCAATAGCCTACCGTATTTATATTTATTGTTGTCGGACCACTCGGCATGCGACAACTCAGCAAGTGCTTCAGCTCAGCAAGTTCATTTCAGCTGCTGCCAAGTCACCAAATGAGATTTATGTGTTCACATTGGACTTCTTGGTCATCGCTTGTCAAACTCATTGTGCTGACTTGTGACATTCCAAGTTTGGGCTTGCTCAGTTTCATCATTTACCACTTCAGCCACTTGGTTAACTTTATTTGCTTTATGTGCCTTTTGCTTTAATAGAGATTATATACTTCATAATGAAAAACAATAAAAACTATTAATACTACAAAAAGTGCTCAATGCTAAGCAAAAAAGCAAAGCAGAGCGAATTAAATCAAATATAGTTATTACTATCTGAATCCTTAACAGCCTGTTTCACCTTAACGGATCATCAGAAGGGTCTTATTCAAATAGAATCAAAATTCTTTGCTTTGAAGCTTTATAATGCAGTTCAAATGATGTCAGTCTGAATAACGCAAGAGTTGGTACGGTATTTACATCTGATAAAGAAATATACAGGGTGGTCCACAAAAATGTGACACATTTTGTTTGTTCATAATTTCTACAAATCTGAAGATTTTTCAAAATCCTTTCAGCCGGAGATGGGTCATAGCTATAAGTTTTTGCCCTCAAAAGCACTGTTGAAAAAACGAACCGGTTTCTGTGTTATTTCAATATTTTATAATATGTTTGATCCATGCTCCTCGCTGCTTAATCATCGCTGCCACTCTCACATTGAAATTGTCCATTACTCTCCCTAACATGTCCCTTGGAATTCTTCTAATTTCTCTTCTAATGTTTTTCCTTCAGTCTGTCAATGGTATCAGGATTGTCCTGGTAGACTCAGATATCCCCGGAGGAAGTAGTCAGGAGGGTTAAGATCAGGTGAATATGGCGGCCAGGGGTTGTTGGTCCTCCTTGAAATCAATCGATCCCCAGGAAAGTACTGATGTAGATACTCAAAGGTACGATTGGAACAATGCGGTGGGGCACCGTCTTGCTGGAATACAGCTGTATTCAAGTCGGTCCCCCTTCTCCTCCTTACTGCTGGAATGAATTATCGTCTGAGCAATTTGATGTAACGTTCAGTGTTAACAGTCACCTGGCATCCCTCGTCGTCCTCAAAAAAGTAGGGACCAAAAGTGCCATTACGTCCTATTGCACACCAAACTGTGACTTTTGTTACACTCAAGGGTGCTTGCACATGCGCATGAGGTTGTGCTTCTGCCCAAAATCTCATATTTTGTTTGTTCACATGGCCACTCAAATGGAAGTGGGCCTCGTCGCTAAAGAGAAGCACATCCAAAAGACCGGGATTGTTTTCAATCCGTTCACTGATTTGCTGACCAAATTCAAATCGTTCATCCTTGTTGGCTTGACTTTGAGTATGAAGAAGCTGAATTTTGTATGGGAAAAGTTGCAAGTCAGCATGAATAATTCTATTGACAGAAGATCTTGAAATCCCCACTTCCTGAGAAAGTCTTCTAGTGGATTTCCGTGGAGACTTCTCCGCACGAGTTCGAACATCGTGAACTTTTTCGGGGGTTCTTGCGGTGGAAGGTGGACCACTATGGTTCTTATTGTTGTTACTCACACTGCCAGTGTCTCTAAACTTCTCCAACAAGCGTTTGATAGTATTCCGAGACGGTGTTTTTCTTCCAGGAAAGTCATGACGAAAATGTCTCTGGGTCAAGATTACAGATTTTGTCGAAAAGTAATGTTCAATGATTTTTGTCCGCTCAGCCACTGAAAATTGATATCCCGGCTCCATACTGCTACACATAAAACTTATAGCTGTACTCTATAACTAACCTGAAAATCAAGAGGTAGAATTAATTTTTATGGAAATGACAGATAAATAAAATATGTCACATTTTTGTGGACCACCCTGTATACGACAAGTAAATATTAAATTTATCAAATAAAGTGTTATAAAACAAACAAAAACAAACTTATTACAACAAAATTAAACAAAAACAAAATTATAATTTTCTATTCCTAACGAGGACACTGAGGTGTCAAAAACGTTTGATATATATAAACTTTGTTTTGATGATGTTTTTTTTATGAGTGTTGAAAAATAATTAGGCCATGTTAAATTTGGCTATTTTACTCAGCTTTGTGTATTTATGGTGCAACAAGACAAACTCTTTACCAAAGCTCTAATGTTCATCACTTTTAAACAAAAATATCTGCATTCTGTACAATGCAAGATATGCTCAATGGATGAAGTAGAGTTCACACCAAACAGTGTTGTTTTAAAATGGCATTCATGTGTGGTGGAATGCAAATTACATATTTTTTTATGTCATTCCGTGAACCTTGTCGATACATTTATTTATACTTGAGAGAATTTAATCATTAGGTCTTCATAAAAACTGCAACAATGGTGCTGTGGAATCTTTAATTGAATGATATAAATTTAATATAATAACTTTGTGAAGCTAAATTATTATTTTGTTTATCATAGAATGTCAAAACTGTTATTTATTTTAAAATGAGAATGCCAACTGACAGGGTATTTAGAATTCAAGTCTAGAATAAAAGTGGCCATCGTTAGTAATTTTATAGTCGTACACATTTGACTGAAAATAGAAGTGAAATATTCAGTAGCAACAAACTCAAAAAGTCATCAGTCTTAATTTTTGAAATGCAAAGTGTAGGTGCATAACTGTAGTGTTGGATATTCAGGTGCTATTCAGAGTAACGTACATTTTTTTAGTGCTGGGTCAGTGGTTGCAATGCCACTGTATATTTTAGGTCTAATAACAAGTATATTATGATCAAAACTTTTGTCATAAATTTTCTGTTAATCCGCGTGACAGGTTAGACAATGCTTTAGTTTGTATATAAAAATGAATGCTGGATACATGCTGCCAACGAAGTGTGAGGCCCAAGGTGCAATACTGTCCTATCAGAAAGATAAACATTCCAGTTGGTACAAAAGCTTTTTGTGTATATGCATTTAAATTTGATATGTGAAAGGTTTGCTTTTATCCCAATGACCAGCTTGGTTTTTTGCCCCTTTTACTCTATTTTACATATATGCATTTCAAATACATTTACCATCTAGTGCAATTTGACCAAATTGTTCCATTGTTGATGTGTGTCACCACTCTGTGTAACTTCATTTGTTGATGCTGGTTATTAAATATTTAGTGGCAGATGTTCCTTTTTTTTTGCTTTTGCAGAAAAGTAGCTATTTGGCTATTTTTAGTTTGGATTGTAAGTATATAAAGGTTTCAAAGTTTGTGAGTCAAAATGGCAGATGTTGAAGATAACAGTCCCAGCAATTCCAACCATTCTGGAAGTGAGGTGAGCTGATTGGCTTGTTGGAAGTGAATTAGGACTTTACATCATTTTTTCTGATGTTTTTAATGGTGTATGAATTCTGTTAAGTATATCACATATATTTTATGGTCTTTTGTAATTTATGGTAATATATTATGACAGATTTCATCATCATCATAATCCATCGTCGGTTTGTTCCCCACTAGTGGGGGTGGCCGATTGTTTCCGCGCAGCAATTGTTTTACAAAAGTGTTGCCATATGCACGATAATATCAATAATGGATTAGACCACCGGGAATTTAGAAAGTTTCTTCGTAGGCAATTAGGCATACCCTGTGGTTGACCACTGTGCTACATAAAAATTAGATTCACGTTGCCAATACGATCTTGTACGGTATTTATATATATATCATTTTAGACATTATGTTTTAGCCTACTTTTTCCTCCATTAAATTTTTGACTATGTAGAACTATTTATAGGGTACTTCAAACTTATCGTACTTAAACTTACCACCAATAAGATTGTTTTATTTGTTTTGTTTTCATAAGCTGGTTAGCAGACAATTGCTGTTGTTAGGTATTTTATGCCTGTTTGATTATATTCATGTGATTGTGGTATCAAGTTTTTATTTCTTATCATTATCAATATATATGACTGCAAATCCTCTCTAGTGAATAGCAGTTTGAAGGATCTTTGTACTTCTGATATACAATGATCGAAGCTTTCAAAACATTCTGAACAAAATTTGAACTGTTTGCATTTAATAATAGGATGAAGAACAAGCAGCACCTCCCCCTGCAAAAGAAACCCCTGGATATGTTGAAAAAATGGTATTGCCTATGTTTTTGTTAAATAATGATACCGTACCTGATTTCTGTTTTCACAGGAATTTTGTCATTGATTGCATGTAATAATTGTTTAATTTGCACTAATTCGATCATACTTTTGAAAAGTTATGATATCAGTGTAACCACAACGTGTCAAATATGTATTTATGTATCAACAATTAATGTATAACACTTTTTTTTAACAATTACAGTAGGTGGACTACAAAATTGAATCTTACCCAAACAATAGGCTAGTGTTTAGTTTCAAGGGATTAATGACCTTGAAACGTCCATTTTCGGTACACAACTAAATGCTGCAGTCTGACTGCCGCGAACACGAATGACGCGATCCCTATGCTGCAAGACACGAAAGACAGTTTACAAAGAAAAATCCAAGTCTTGCGGCATTCGGACTTCGAGATAAGGACTTGCTCCGTCCATTGGATTGGCCCATGATACCCTTTAATTTTGATAATTTCTAACCTATTTTTTTAAATCTCTCCATATCTGATTAACAGGAGCAGGATCATGGGAAGCGATTTGAGTTCCTCTTAAAGCAAACCGAGATTTTTGCTCATTTCATGAATCCAACGGTGAAAGGCAAGTCCCCATCCAGTCCATTAAAGATGAGAGGACGTCCGCGATTACACTCGAAAGAAGAACCTGTTGGAATAAGTGCAACTGAGTACGTTTGCCAGACATTCAGTGAATTACGTGACATGACAATACTTTTAGTGTCTTAACTCTTAGTAAAGATATTTTTTGGTTATTTTAGCAATTTTTAATGTACTTTTTTTTAATACTGTATAACATACAGTGTATGTTTAATATATTATGGTAGAATATTGTTCTTTCTTTATCAACAATATTCTAAAAGTAATGTAGAGCTGTTGTTTTCTAAATGTGTCCAATTTCTTGTTGTGCAGTCACAGACACAGAAGAGCGGAGCAAGATGAAGATGAGGAGCTACTGTCGGATGCCAGAAAGAGTCAAGGTGTCATCACCCGGTTTGAAAAGTCACCTTTCTACGTTAAAAACGGCGAAATGCGTGACTACCAGGTGGGTGGACGTAATCGTGGTAACCATAGGATTTTCTTTATCAATAAATCTACAGAAGAGCAGTCAGTGATTTGGACTGTGAGATAGAGTTATAGAAGGCCTTGAAGATAATAATGCATAACTTGGAAGAACTTTTGTGAAAGTTTTATCTATGTTCTTTCTAGATCCGAGGTTTGAACTGGATGATATCTTTGTACGAGAACGGAATTAGTGGAATCCTTGCTGACGAGATGGTATTTTAATATTTTCAACTGATTTTGAGTTAATGGTGAATTTGTTAAGTTCTGTAAAACTTAAGATTGCAAACATTGACAAATTTTCAAAACAGTTAAATTTTGTAACAAATGGGAGACAGATGGTCATGAAAGACTAGAGGGCTGCGATCTATAAACGAACCTTAATCCTGAGCAATCACAGTCTTGTTATAGTGGAATTATCCAACTCCATTCACTTCTCAAGCCATTCGTGGTTTAATTTCCACTTCCACGTTTCAGGGACTCGGCAAGACTTTGCAAACGATCTCCCTTCTGGGCTATCTGAAACACTTCCGCAGCATCCCTGGCCCACATATGGTCATCGTGCCAAAGTCCACCATCTGCAACTGGATGAACGAATTCGAACGGTGGTGCCCGTCTGTGCGAACCGTCTCCTTGATTGGAAACAAAGACCAAAGAGTCAGTATATAACTATACACATAACCAGTGGTATACACCAGATTTTGTAACAAGGGGGCATTTTATTCAATTTGTCATTTTTTGACAAAGAGTAACATTTTAATGTCTTATAGCCTGCGTATTAATTTTTAGAAACTTTGGATAGGGGTGGGGGCATGACCCAATGTCCTCTGCTCTGTGTACGTCACTGCACATAACTGAAAAGAAAATCTTTTTTTAGCTGTAGTTGCAGCGTTCATCCGATGAATGCGAAAGTAAAAGCAGAGACATATGAGGCGCTTTATTGCTTTGCTGGTGTTTTGTGCATCCCCAAATCGAATAATGTGCAAGGTAAAATTTCAAAATTACATGCTGTAGTGGGGTAAAAGCAGAGAAATAGTTCAAACAAAATAATTTAGAATGGTAAAACAAAAGGTGCGAAAACGATTGCTTTATACATCGAGTAACATAAAAGTTGCAAACAATTTATTTCATCGGAATCGATTGAGACAAACAAAATATTCGAGACATAGGCTACTGAAATTAGGAGGACGTTTCAAACTGTACCAAAATAACTCGTCAAGAATGAAACAAGTCCTTTGTTTCCATTTCTTCTTTTGCATTCATCAGATGAAAGTTGCATCTATTGCTATAAAAGGTGATGATACTGATGAACACCCAAACTGTTTAGTATTCAAAAAACTATTGCACAGATATTTTGGTGGCGGTGAACTAGTGGTATTGTACTCATTGTAGCGTTTGCGTTCATGGTATGCAGCGTTTTTTTTTTTGCTCGATCAGTTTTTTCAAAAGGTATTACCATATATCAGTTTTTCATTGTACATGAATTGCAATCACTTCAAAATTACTTTTTGTGTCTTAACTGATTAATTTATTTGATGTTTGTTATGGAAATTTCCACATGCACTCTGTTGCGCCTCCACACCGCAGCAATGACACTGTCTGCTTTGTAAAGCGCTGAGAACAACGCATTCTAGACGATAGATGCAACGCTACATAAAAAGGCGTGATTATTGGTTTATGTCTTGTGCGACCAAGCGGTAGTTGTTCCAGTATTAATTTAGCTATTTTTGTCAGTGTCCTTGTTTAATTATGGTTGTGTTAAGTAACATTACTTTGATCTCAGAGTGCAATCATCCATGACACGATGATGCCTGGTGAATGGGACGTGTGCGTGACGTCATATGAAGTCGTCATCATCGAGAAAGCATGCTTTAAGAAATTCAACTGGAGATACGTCGTAATCGATGAAGCTCACAGAATCAAAAATGAAAAGTCCAAGGTACAATAAACATCTACAATTCTACATAATATAAGCTCTAGCCTATTCAAAACTATATAAGTCAGTTTTAAGATCTATTTCTTGTAAAAAAAGCGGTTTGAATATATTGTTAAAAAAATATGAGTGTGTTTTTCCAAGATTTGATCACTTTCTGTAACGTGCTTACTAGGGTGGCTCTTATTTGGCAAAAAAATGAAAAAATTTTGAATTTTGTGTGGGACACCCTTTTAAAAGGTGAGGTTGTCAGAAAAAATAACTCTTGCAAAAAGTTTTTGAATTTGAAATTGATTTAGAGGTGGCCCTCCCCCCCTAAAGTTTTGCGCCCTCCTCCAAAATACCAAATCTGCATATCTCAAAAACTGCTTTAGCTAGAGATACGGTTTTTGTGTCAACAGGTGCAGAAAGCATGATTTCCTATCTGCTTTCTGAACAGTGATTGCGTCTATCTTGAGTAGAAAAGCAGTTATTTAGAAAAAACCTGTTTTCGGTATTCTAGCACAAAACAGTGCTAAACAAGTATTGTGGCCCAAGCTATTCAATAAACAAGATTCATAAACTAACCTGTAAAACTGGTAAAGCAATAAACGAAATAAGTATTCCTAAACTTTTATGCATTCATACATAGCTAAAATGCCCGTTTTTTGTCATATTCCTTGGAGAAACTCCTGAGTGTGGAATCTGCTTTCAAGCTTCAGGTGCTATGCATCGCACTTGTTGGATGCGAAGGCGATTTATGCAAAAAGCTTGGTCTGCATTTATGGTATCTGTCCGAAGAAAAGGTTGGACTAGCCTTGTTTGACTCTCGATTGTCTGTGGAAAGTAAAAAGCTAATGGTGGCAACCATGTTAGATGAAACAAGAGAACGTCCACCAAGGAGACCAAGCATCAAAGTAAATGCGTTTCTTAGCAATAAGGGTCTAGAACAGTATTGCACCTCTAATTCAAAATGGCTTCAGTTGTTGGGTGAAGATGAAGCAATAATAATATTATACTTTCAAAGGATCCTGCTCATTGGACTGAAGATGGTGCATTTATTCAAGCTTTACACATGGCGAAGGGACTTTCAGTAGTCAATGACAGAGCAAAAAGAGGAGTTGCTCTAAGTCTAATCCAGGATTTTAACAAACTCTTAACTGAAGATGAGTACCAACTTTAGTTTCTTTTGCAAGTTGTTACTGAACACAGGAAACTGTTTCCAAATTCCAACAAGAACAATATTGTCGATTCTTCTTCGTTGAAACCTTCTTTGTTACTCCAGGGGTCAAGACGTCTGTCTTTTACCACCCTTGGGCAGTGGCGATGCGGTTTAGATGCTTGAGCAGGTGTCGAGCAGCAATTGCATTGATTCGTCATCCAGTTCAAGCAGACCACGCATACCATTTGGCGCAGTTACAGATGGTGTGGTCTGTTCCTCTTTGCCACACTCACAGATTGCGGATGGAGCCATCCCTCATTTGTGCATGTTGGAGCGGAATAGTCTGACTCCAGTACGCAGGCGGTTGAGCCGCACCCAGGCCTTCCTTGGCAAATTATGCATTCCGGTTGGATGGGGGCTGGTGTCGGAGATAAAACTTTAGAATCTTGAGGAGTTCTTCTTCCACTCCGAGCTCCATTTGTTGAGAGCAAGTCTTTTAGGCGCAGACAGTTAGGCGCCGGTGAAATAGGCACGCACACTGTGGCGTCAGGATATTTAGGTGCAGAGCACTGTGGCGCCTGTTCATTTAGGTGCTATTCCTAGTATAGTCTGCAGATTGTATCAGCTTGGCAGGCAGGGCAATGCTGTTCACTAGGGTGTTTCATTTTTTCACCATTTTTGAAATTTAAAATGCCTGGGGTCCTATCTGGTGGTATTTGGGGAAAAAATTTTACACTCCAAATTTTTTTCAATTATGACGTCATATTAAGGTGGTCCACAAGGTTTGAAATTTTTGGGCCTCAAAATCTCGAAATTTGGCCGTATCTCCGGAACCGCTCATCATAGATCGACAAAATTAGTATCAAAATGCGCAGAAGGGTCGGTTTCCTATACCTGATGTAGAGAACATTAAGGTCTATCTGCTTCAGAAAAAAAGTTATTTCAAAAAATCTGATTTTCGGTCTATTTTCTCCTGATTAACAGAGATCAGGTGATCAAGATGAAAGTTTTTCTGTATTTTTCTACTCTTGGAAGCTGTTATTGCGTAAGAATAGTTGGTGTTAAGGTTTCAGTACTGGGCTTGTCTAGGCCTGCTATCTGGTTAAGCAAAGCCCCGTCTTGCATTGCTCCGGGACTCTTCTTGGCGCCGTCCACAAAAGAAATGACATGAGAAAGATATATTTCGTTTATGTGGAACATGCATTAAAGGGTATGAATATCATGACCAACTTTATCATTAAAATAATTGACCAGTCGAGTATTGACTCCGGACTTTTTTCCTGTGTTGAGAGCAGTCGTATCAGCCATGACTGAATATACTTGGGATAGGTGAACTCTGCAAGCCTCGTGGATGATGGTGCCAAAAATCAGTTCTGCAGTGACCGACACACTTTTGGGAAAAGATTTAACAGCAAGCACACTTTCGTGCTTCATGCCATTATCATCAACAAGTTGGCTCAAGAAAACGTATCGATCTATTTTATCGACAACGCCCCCATCGTAACATAACTGCATGGCAGAAGCTGAGTTGAGAAGGTTCTCACTTTCCATCAGAGATTTTTCTCTCGTTTTTTGTCGTTGGCGGTATACTTAGGTGATGCAGCATTGCAGCATGGAAGGTGGTGCAGCATTGCAGCCACTTGATCTTTTCCAAGAACCGACCTCATAAGATCTGACTGCTGGCGTACCAAAGTCATCCTACGATCAGCAAGTACATAGCTTCTATCATTTATTGAAAAAGAATGTACTTTCTTGTACACTTTTTCCTAACAGCTGGTTTCAGAGGCTCGTATTCCTTATCATGTTCCCAATTCATATCACCATCAGAGTCGCTTTCGCTACTGTGTAGACATCTAACTACTTCATTTCTCTTTCTCTGTTTCAAACATAGTAGTGCCGATGCTTTGGCAGATTGTATGCCAGAAGTGCTAGGTTTTTCTGTTTGCTAAGCACTGGAAGACCAGCTTTGTTCCACATGCCAGCTACATCTTTCAGCAGTTCATCTTTCAAATCTTTGAAATGGGGTATTTTCTTCAAAAACTTAGGATTAGCTTCGGCTACTTTCTTCCTCAAGTAAAAATAGTGACTGACTATATCTGAATTAAGGGGAAGCACATTTCTCCAATTCCTTGAAGTTTGGCATCGACTTACTAATACCTGACCTTAATGCCATAATGACACTTAATCTAAAGCAGGTGAGCACTGAGCAGCATACCTCTTCCTCAACGGTTACATTAACTTATAATAGTAATACCTTCAAATTACCATTTCATCTCTTGCAAAACGAACAAGGACTATTATTACGCAATAGCAGCTTCTAAGGTGGAAAAATACAGCAAAACTTCTTATCTTGATCACCTGATCTCTGTTCATCAGGAGAAAATAGACCGAAAATCAGATTTTTTGAAGTAACTTTTTTTCTGAAGCACATAGACCTTAATATTCGCTACATCAGGTATAGAAAATCGACCCTTCTGCGCATTTTGATACTAGTTTTGTCGATCTATGATGAGTGGTTTCGGAGATACAGCCAAATTTCGAGATTTTGAGGCCTAAAAATTTCAAACCTCGTGGACCACCTCAATATGACGTCATAATTGAAAAATATTTGGGGTGTAAACTTTTTACCCCAAATACCACCAGATGGGACCCCAGGCATTTTGAATTTCAAAAATGGTGAAAAAATGAAACACCCTACTGTTCACACAAAATGTTATATTGAACAAAAAAATATGTTGTATTGTTAATGCGCGTGCATTTATTTGTTGTTAGTGTTGGCTTCAGTGAGTGAAGCTGCTATATCCGGCAATGCTTTTCACACAAAATGTTATATTGAACAAAAAGATATATTGTTTTTTTTAATGCACGTGCTCGGCATGTACTTGTTGTTAGTCCAAGTTTGCGTCGGCGACAGCTTTATCAATAAATTATTCAAGTTTCCGAACATGACTGAGATCACTTTTAGTTAAGTCAAATAATAACTACACTAAACAGTAAACATCAGTAAAAAATATACCGTAGCCTATATTTAAGCGGGTGGTAGGCTTGAGTGAAGACTGAAGAGTAACTTAGTTTTCCGTCAAAACCCCGACTAGGTTTTTCCAAAGCTGAGCTGATACTATCTGCAGACTTTACTAGGAATAGCACCTAAATGAACGGGCGCCACAGTGCTCCGCACCTAAATATCTTGACGCCACAGTGTGCGCGCCTATTGGACCGGCGCCTAACTGTCTGCGCCTAAAAGACGTGGACCCCATTTGTTGTCCTCCCAGGTAGCCGCGCTGATGGATTGGTCTTCAGCGGTTTTCAGCAGGAGTTGTGCGTCACATACAAATGGGTGTCTCGATTTCAGTTGCCGAGGATGCTCGATTGCTCGCTCACAGACTCGTAGAGACTTGAGTGGAGCAAGTGGTTGGGGTTCGTAGTGCGGCGAGAAAGAGACAGGATGGCTTCTTCGCAATGAAATTCAGGTGGTTGGTTGCCTGCAAGGACAGGGAATTGTCTGATGGTGTAGGTCGCAGACATCCTGTCACGATAGGCAAGGCAATATGTAAAATATTGTCGATAATATCGCTTCTTGCAGTACTGACCAGAATTATATTTTGAAATGAATATAGTTACCAGTGTTCCCTCTAAGGTGCAAAAATTAAGAAAAAAAACGAAATTTTGTAGACGGTTTCGTGGTCACAAAAAAGGTTGTAAAATCAAGATTTGGTCAAATGCGTTTTTTCTAAATAACTGCTTTTCTACTCAAGATAGATGCATTCAATGTTCAGAAAGCAGATAGAAAACCATGTTTTTGCATCTTTTAACACAAAAACCGTATCTCTAGCTCAAGTGGTTTTCGAGATACGCAGATTTGGTATCTCAAGGGAGGGCACAGAACTTTAGGGGGGGAGGGCCACCCTTAAATCAACTTCAAATTAAAAAAAAATTTGCAAGAGTTATTTTTTCTGACAACCTCACCATTTGAACGGATGTCCCAAGCAAAATTCAAAAACTCAATTTTAAGAGCCACCCCAGTGCTTTCTGGTTATACTTTGTTGCAGCCTTTGTAGAGAACGTTTTTTATCGTATGTTAATGTTGATAATAATGCATGTTCGCTAACACTGTCTAAGTGTCTATCAGTCATATAATGGTCCAGTGCGAATTGTCTTATTAAATGTTCTGCCTTCTTCCAGCTTTCGACCATCGTTCGACAATTCCGGAGCACGAATCGGTTGCTATTGACTGGCACCCCCCTCCAAAACAACCTCCATGAATTGTGGGCCCTTTTAAATTTTCTCTTACCAGATGTCTTCAATTCATCTGACGTGAGTGCTTGTTTGTTGTTGCGAGGCAGCAAAGATCAAGCCACATGACCAGGTTCAAGGTCTGCGGACGTTGATTTAATGTAAAAAACGACTGATTTTTTAACTAAGTGGCTTGTCACGGTATATTTCACTAGTCCCCTTGCACTACTCATTATTCGACTATAATGGGCTTTGATAGAAACAACCGATTAGGTATAATACTGGCTGGCTATTGCGCGTACATGAGAAACGTCGTAAAAGAAACATGCATTTTACTGCATGACTTGGATCAACAATCTATTATCTGGGGCATATACTTGGAATAAAACCAAATCAAGATTTAGTCTTTCAAGAGCAATATGTAATAGACTCTTAAATATAAAATTGTTTGTTTAACATCTATAAGCATTGTGTGGGCTGCATAGCTGAGTAGTGAGGACCCTGGTTTGACGCCGCTGAAGAGCATGTGGCTATGTCTCTGGGAAGACACTTAAAGGCATTTCTAAAGGTGGACACGAAGATTGGCTTTCTTACCTTCCCGTTCACTTTATCTAAATCTTCAATTACCGAGCGTGAGCCCTGATGCGACAAAAACAATATATCACTGAACTGATAACAGGTTGTTTGCATTTGGCATTCAATCGTTTGACTAAACTAAAGGCTTTTTTTTTCGATTGTGTCAGGTTATCAGCCAACCATAAGAAACGCATGGTTGAAAGTTAAGGCTTTGAATTAAATTTAATTAATAATGTTTTAGCGTTAACGCTAACAAGTCTCATGTCACAACATATTGAGATTTGGATTTTACTGGTTACAAGATTTGCTTTGTGCAGAATCCGCAGATTAAAAACAATTTTCTTTCAGGATTTTGACTCTTGGTTCAATGCAAATAATTTGGAAGACCAGAAGCTTGTCAACAGGCTGCATTCTGTGAGTAGTGTCTTGAACATAACTTGGTTTTTCAGACAACACTTAAGTTCTCAATCAGACTCATAAGTTCTCAATCAGACCCTTATTATCCACAGTAATCCCTTCCAGAGGCGGAAAAAGCTTCGTAGAAAACATCGTTTCATTCTGATGGCCGAATTTGCGTTTTCAAGAATATTAGTTTTGAATGAACCCGCGTCAGAAAATTTGTTTGTGTGCATCAAAAGCAACAGATGTGCATTGACGTTACATGCTGGAAGAACTCTGATGTTGAGAGGCAAGGAAAGACATGCCTCTCTCTGCATGCTATTACTGAGCTTCGCTACAGTTCGTGTTTATGGACGACTTGTTATTCAATTTTTCATAATGCCTTCCAGGTACTGAGGCCATTTTTATTACGACGATTGAAGAGCGATGTGGAAAAAAGTTTACTGCCTAAAAAAGAAACAAAAATTTACACTGGACTGAGCAAAATGCAAAGAGAATGGTAAGACCACCTATCCGGGACGCGAAATTTTTTTCCCACGACATTTCTGTCTCATTGATTCTAGTCACTCTAAAAGTAAGATTTTCCGAAAGTGTTTTGAGAGATTGGTTGGTTCAGATTGCGAAATAACTATTTGCCAATGAAATTCTGCAATGATAATAAAATATAAGCTTTCCCTAACCCTACTTTTTTTTGAAAAGCTCTTGTGCACCGCAAAAATTAATTTAAAGAAAAAAAAAAAGTTTGACTTCGACGGGCGTCGAACCCTCGTTCTCACGATCACCAGGCGGAGGATGAAACCACTCAACCAACCGTGCCAACGAGAAACCGTCGCATTCCACACGGTTTTAATACAAACTTTTACCAAAATGTGTAAATGAGACAGAAATGTCGTGGGAAAAAATTTCGCATCCGGGACAGCTAATGACAGATATTGTGACTTTTAGATTTTTTCTTATGATGTTTTGTGTGCCAATTGAAAAAGTATGTGCCAATGTGGACCACTAATAAACTAAATTAAGCTTTAACGTTTAGCAACTTAACTGAGGTTGTTCTGCATAAAGAAAAACAAACATTTGTACACATGCAGTATCGAAGAAATTGGTTTCGTTGTTCTATCTTTAACCATTTTGTTCATAGTTGATAGTTAGAATATCTTTTTTTGCTTCAAGTGTACTCAAAAGCTCAGCTAACAGTTATAACTCGGCTTCACCTTGGTAGAATCTCTTTCTTCGTCGTCCTTCTATTCGCTTTGACAAACTTTCCAAAACCGTCGTCTTGTCAAAAAATTTTCTTCCAAACTTCAACATCTTCCCAATCAAAGGTACACCAAGATACTGGTCAAAGACATTGACATCATTAATGCCGCTGGGAAGACAGATCGTGTCCGGCTTCTCAACATCCTCATGCAGCTGAGGAAGTGCTGCAACCATCCCTACCTCTTCGATGGTGCAGAGCCCGGACCCCCGTACACCACTAACGAGCACTTGGTCATCAACAGCGGGAAGCTAAATGTGCTTGATAAACTTTTGCCCAAACTCCAACAGCAAGGTACACGTTATACTGAGATGATTGCCTTTTCAATATGCTGTATTGTATTTCAAAATCCGTCATTTTTACATCGATTCAACGTCTGCAGACGTTTAATCGATGTAAAAATGACGGATTTTGCTATCTGGTTTGGCACGTCCTATTTTTATCTTGCAATGTTTTAGTTACCTCAACTGCTGTGTTGTCTTTTTCAGGCGACCGAGTTTTAATATTCAGTCAGATGACAAGACTGCTTGACATCTTGGAGGACTACTGTATGTGGCGAGGCTACAACTATTGCCGGTTAGATGGACAAACTGCTCACGAAGATCGACAGCGACAGATCAACGAATACAATGCTCCAGGTAACTGTGTTGATGTGCCTGCCACTGCAAAAACGGTCTAAAAATACGTTTCCAGCAATTGGAGTATCACAACCCACATGATAATGGACTAAAAGTTAGAAAAAAACATGTAGTTTGACAGTTTCTAGTTTGTTGTTGAAACTAGTTAGAACCGGTTTGATCCTGTTTTTTTTTTATCCTTCAGACAGCAAAAAGTTTATCTTCATGCTTTCAACGCGAGCTGGTGGGCTCGGCATTAATCTGATGACAGCCAATGTCGTCATTCTCTACGACAGCGATTGGAACCCCCAAGTGGACATGCAGGCGATGGTAAGTGTTCGAATTCTTAATTTGTTGTTGCTTCATGACACCTTTAGACACTTTCGGATGCAATTTTTACAATACTTAGACGTTTAGACGACTTGCAACTGTTTTTTTATCCTTATTATTGCATTGCGCTCTTTAAACGTCATTGTATGAAAAAACAAACTTAAACTTTGAACTTGCTCCAGGATCGAGCGCATCGCATCGGGCAGAAGAAGCAGGTCATGGTCTTCCGGATGATCACTGAGAACACGGTGGAGGAAAGGATCATGGAGAGAGCGCAGATGAAGCTGCATCTCGACAACATCGTCATACAGCAAGGTTCCTATTGCCGCTCGCACTGGCTCTGCTTACGTTTTTGTTTAGGAAACATTATGTCATTATGTATCTCACTATTTCGGTTATGAAACATGCCACGCTTTATAGAAATCGCAGCTGAAAACCCACTTTTAATAATCTTGCCTCTAAAATGATAATTTTACTTCGGAGTGAAGCTTTAACCGCTGAAAACAGCATGTTTAAAGAGGTTGCTTTGTTAAATATCCCTTTGTGGCGCGTTTCAGTGGCAATACCTTATATTGCAAGTAGCCCATTTGCAATCACAGCACCACACCTCCAGTCACTCCGTAGTGCATCTGACAAAACAATTATCTTTTAAAGCTTAAATGAAACTTTTTAATTTAAAAACTGAATTTTAACATTTTTTAGCCCAAAGATGATGCTACAATTTTATACTATCTGGATCGTGGCATCATTTTATGCTCAAAGTCGGGCATCATGATTAGCATATCCCTCAGCATGTGTGATAGCAGCCCTCGTTTGACTTCCAGGCCGGCTTGTCGACCAAGGCCAGAAACTTGGTAAGGACGAGATGCTGAACATGATCCGTCATGGGGCCAATCACGTCTTTGCATCGAAAGAGAGCGAGATCACAGACGAGGACATTGATGCCATCATTGCTCAGGGAGAGGCCAGAGTAAGTAGTGATGGTTCTAATATTCTCCAATGATCAGGGGAGTGCAACGTTTTTTATATGAGGGGTCAACGCACTTGGTCGTATTAAGCCGTGAGACACACTTTCATTTAACGTATAAGTAGTGGTTCAGTGGCAAGCATAAAATTCATTAGATTGGACCTTGCTTTAATGCTGAGCATACAAATGTGATATGTAATGGTCTAATGCTGAAAATAAGACTTTCCAAAAAAATTTATGAATAATTCTCAAAGTCTAATAGGCTAGGGTAGTCTAAGTTTGACAGCATCGAGATGTAATATGACGTCAAAAATACCAATGTCCAATGAGCACTTTAAAACAAGAGTATGCCTGCAATCACAGTGCAAAGAATCGATTCGTTGTGTTTCTTTTAGTAATGCAGGGGAGGCGCTCGAATATATTACACTCCCTGTTCTAGAACACTTAGGTTGTCGATAATTTTTCAAACTATTGTGGTAACTTGTTTTGGTTTTTAAGTTGGCATGTGAAAACTTCACTTTTTGCTGTTCCTTGAGGCACTGATATACTGTAAGTTATCGCATACTGTAGCCAGTGCTCTGTCGTCTTTCATGCCCTTGGCACAAAAAAACAAACAAATAATTCACGTGATAACACTCTGACATGTTACGTTTTGAATATTAAAATGACATTGTTGATCAGTGCATTTCTAACGTAACGGGAAATGTCGATAATTATGATTGGATGTGTGGCTTTGTGTGCCGCAGACATCTGAAATGGAGGCCCGTTTGAACAAGCTTGGCGAAGGAGCACTGCGTAAATTCACTCTCGACGAAGGGGAAGGCCCTTACTCTGTTTACAAGTTCGAAGGCCAAGACTGGAAGGGGAAACAAACAGAAGTGAGAAACATCTACACAACCAAATCAGTGGTTATCACACACGATTCAACGTCTGCACTGCAGCCGTTGAATCAATGTAAAAAAGAAAAGGACCGAAAATGAGTTTTTGCTTCCATAGAAAAATATGATTGTAGTTTCCGCTAAATCAACATACACCGCCATAATCAAGTTGGATATTTTAATTTGGCTATAATGAGAATGCACTGAACAAGCTCTCAGCCCATCTCACTTAGTTTGAAAAGTAGTTATTTGCATTACTTCTGCATTCGAATAGCGTCGTTATTAATAAAGAAAGTTACCTAGCATTGAAACATGTTTTTGACGAATTTCCACTCTAACTTGTTATCACCAAGGGAGGCCTGCTGCCGTGGATTGAACCCCCGAAACGTGAAAGGAAGGCGAATTACGCGGTCGATCAGTATTTCAGAGAGGCCCTGCGTGTCAGTGAGCCCAAGGCCCCCAAGGTAAGTTTGAATAATACTCGAGATTATAAAATATGTAGAACATAATTCGTATTTATGGAATTTCATTTAAATCTTTTGATGAAAACGAGCTTTCGTTGGTCTGCTTTGATTTTGAAAAAATGTTGCAATGAGGAGAGTGTTTTATTAAAAGGGTTCTTTTTTGTTGCATTACAGGCCCCGAGACCCCCCAAACAGCCAAGTGTACAGGACTTCCAATTTTTTCCACCAAGATTGTTCGAGCTGCTTGAAAAAGAAATTTTGTTTTTCCGTAAAAGCGTCGGCTACAAGGTAAGACTCTTCCTTCACCACGTAAGGATGCTGAATGGAAGAACATCCGATCATCCCTCATCCGCTATGCGAGGATCACAATCATTAATATTTTTATCTTTCGATTTTGCAACCGATGTTTGCGATTCTTTCTACCGATTTTCTGCAATTTGTGTCTCTTCAGTAAAGCTTCACGCTGGAAAAGTTTCTTTTTTGTGGTTCTCTACAACTTTTTGCGAGTGAAAATGTTCGTTTTTGCAAATAAATTTAAACCTTCTCTTTTAATCTTGATTGACACACTGCTTCGGAACAGTGGATTCTTCTTCTGACTTATTTCTTCATGTTGGTGCAGATTCCGCGCGACACTGACGCAGATGCACAACAAACTCAGCAAAAGCTCATCGATGAGGCGGAAGCTCTCGCTGAGGAGGAGCTGAGTGAGAAGGAGCAACTCCTGATGCAAGGATTTACCGGGTGGAACAAACGGGACTTCAACCAGTTTATAAAAGCCAACGAGAAATTCGGGCGAGATGACATCGAAAGTATTTCAAAGGAGGTGGGTTGGGTTGAGTTTTGGCTAACCCAAGGGGTGAAGCGTAACGTTTATAGGCCCCAAGTACAAAACTTTACCCAATCATGTCAATGAAAGTTTTTGGAGGTATTAAAGGTGAACTCCGCGGTAGACCATGCAAGAAGATAGTAAACTTTTGACAAATATAACTCAAAGACATTTTAAATTTATAATGATGGGTATGATGGTCTTAACTCAAGTGGCCGTTTGCTTGGAACACATGCTCATAGAAGACAACGAACAACTTTTTTTTATCAAATTCTGACAAATCAATTGGGCTAGCATGGACACTGGACAGTGAACACTGCACGAACACTGTGTAGATTTACGAGCTCAGAATGTGGCTAAAACCGCATCGGTTATGATATTGCACAGTGTACTTACGACGGATATGTGTTGGACATGAAGCAAATTAAGAAATACTCATTTTTTAACCTTTTTATTTTTGCTTTAATTTACAGATTTTCGAAAACGTGCTTGGACTTAAAAGTGCTGAATCAGCTTTTTTGCGACAAGCCATTATTATTAACTTTCCTTCAATTCTCTTCAGGTTGAAGGGAAATCTCCCGCTGAAGTGATAGAATACTCCGCTGTGTTCTGGGAACGTTGCAATGAACTCCAGGACATCGAGAGGATCATGGCTCAGATCGAACGCGGTGAAGCGAGAATACAACGCAAGATCAGCATAAAGAAGGCGCTCGATGCCAAGGTACGACAGCAGGGGTGTCACGGAAAAGATTGCTTATGGAACGATGACAGTAAATACCGAAAAAATGAGAAAATCACGCGCCATTTCGCAGTTACTGTTTTTATGATTCAACTTGAGATATTACAAAGAGAATAATTATTAATTATATTTGAATAAGCTGAAGATTTTAGCAATGTGGAGAAATAGATTCTGCAGCAAAACGTATGTTGATTAGATTGTTGAGAAAATACCTGCATTTCCAGGTTTCCAACTATAGTGATGAATGTAAATTAACCCACCTCAAGTAGTTTAATGAAGAAAATCCTTTTGTAATGATGATAGTCACATGTTAATGTTCTAACTCTAACGCCACACCCCTGACAGCAAATTAGTCGTTTTTACATTGATTCAACGTCTGCAGACTTTGAATCAATGTAAAAATCGACTGAATTGCTGTCTGGAACGTTAACACAATGATAAAATTCCTTTTTCGCAGATCGCAAGGTACCGAGCCCCGTTCCACCAGTTGCGCATCCAATACGGTACCAACAAAGGGAAGAACTACACCGAGGAAGAGGACAGGTTCCTCATCTGCATGCTGCACAAGCTGGGCTTGGAGCGGGAAACCTCATACGACGAATTGCGCTCAGCCGTCCGCCAAGCCCCGCAGTTTCGCTTTGATTGGTTCATTAAGTCAAGGACATCAATGGTGAGCAGCTTTGATCAGTTTCAGAATGATAGCATTGCTGAACGAATCTTTAACATTTTTGACCAGAAATACAAGTGAACTTTCTTACTGTAGATGACTTTTCTGCGTTGATTTCAAATCTGCGCTCAATTTTTCTGTTTTGGAAATATTTGCGCGTTTACAATATTTATCTAGCGTATTTAGTAATATTTATGAGTGAATAAAATTTATGAGTGATGCAAGACTTTGTTTTACTTAACTCTTGCAAAGTACTTTATAAATTCTCTTTTCATAGCTTCACAGTACTTACTACTTATGTACTGTAGCATTGTCGTTACTGTTGACCAGTGTAGTGTGTGTTTGTACTTGGTGCTGGATTCGCCGCCGATATTTGTTGCTCTCGGCGTTTTACAAGGTGGTTAGTTTGAACACAGCTGAGTAGGTTTTGAACTAAAATCATCCATTTCATTCCGAACTCATTAAAAAACCCATTTACTTATCTGTGAGTGCCAGCCGGTACGAAGTTAAGCGGGCATTGAAGTCTTTGGTACGATACGACAGGATATCGAACACACATCTTCGTAGCGTATTTCATTATTGTTTTCTTTTGGTGACTTCAATGAAATTTTTTTTTCTTTTTTGATGTGCAGGAATTGCAGAGGAGATGCAACACCCTCATCACTTTAATCGAGAGGGAAAATCAGGAGTTGGAAGAGCGAGAGAAGCACCAGGTTGGAGGAAGCAAGAAAAGGACTGGAAAAGTCCAGAGTGCCGCTGCATCCTCTCCTCTTCCTGGATCGCTGAGCAGCCAGAAGCGCAAACTCGACGAACTGTCGATGAACGGAAAGAAAAAGAAGAAAGACTGAAGGTGCTCTCTAGCATCCATCATCGGCATTGACGTTCTCCGATACTCCCATAAGAAGTCAGAGATACACTGTTTTATCTTTTTTTACTGAGAAACTTTCCACATGATTTCACTGCCAACTTCCTCTCAAATTTTACAATCAGGGAAGACCTTATCGGAGTATTAAACCATCTATTACTCTTCCTGGTATTTTTTTGCGATCAATTCCCGGTATTGCATAGTCTGCGATCAGTTCCCGATTGTATTGAAAATCAACCTTTGATTTTACCTGTGTCGAAATGACTAAATTGCGCACAGAGTGGTCGCTTTGCGCAAGCAGAATTTAAAATCTGTGCTATAGTAGAAGATATGTTGCGCTGTAGTCGTCAATTTTCATTACAACCTTTGTACATTAACAGCTGAGTTTCTGCTTTGCGTGTTACCACCAGTAGCAGATGTATTGGGAAGCGCTTCGTCACGTGCCGAGAAAAAACGCAATTCCAGTGGTAACAAAGAGGTGAGCTGTGGCGCGAAGTAATTTGAAGTTGGGCCGAAAAATTGTTGATCACAAGATATTCCACAGTTAATGTAGCAGAACAAGGTTAGGTTACAGGTTGGCCGCAATTATCATTTCAGCAAACAAATGAGTGTATTTTAGACCGCAGTGGAAATGGCTGGATATACACTTCATAAGGGAGTGTAGAGGACCCTCGTACAGATTTTCGCTTTGAACCATGGACTCCTTAAGTAAATGACTGGAATGTTGCGATCTCGGGGGTTTGTAACTTGAGTCTGAAGGATAACTTGAGTTCTGGACTGAAATGACTTTTAGAGAAGCTAGAAACACAATTTTGGACTTCCTATTAGGGTTTTTGAGGATGGCGAGTTCAATAGTGTTACTTTCAAAACCATCTGTGGTCATTTTTAAGGTCAAAATATTATATTTTAAGGTCAAATTACAGAATTTTGGTCATTTTTGCGTCTAATTCGTAAAGCAAAACTGTTTCAAAGAAGTCTGTGACGAAATATGCTATTGCATAAAGATCATATGTATTTCTCAACACTATGGCTATTATCTAAACCTAAAGGAGTCTATGATTACAATATAATACACAAATTGACAATACATAACAAGATGACACCATAATAGACAATGTCTATCACTAGTTGGAAAGCTTTTCTTGCCTCCTGAGGCATCCCAAAGACTTTTCTTTGTCACTTACATTGAGGACATAAGCTTTCAATAGAATGTTAGCTCAAGTAGTACAAGCAGCATTATTACTAGCTAAAGGTGCATTTACAAATGATAACAACTCAGCAAAATGAAACCGGCAACCAGTAGCGGCGCCACGGGGGGGACTGGGGTGGACATGTCCACCCCACTTCTATTTATGGTCAATTTTGTAATTTGTCGAGATCCGATGAGAAAACTTGGGGGGTGTATGCAGGGGGTTAGGGGGGCCTAGTGACTGCGTCATAAATTAATTTCAACTTCTTACTTATGAATTACTGTTGCAGCATTGACATACGAAGAAATAAAGAATCTTCATGGTTATCGCTCTATTGTATTGATTGATTGTAGTCTAATTTTACCATTTTGAGGTGATGGCTTTTATCACAGCTGAGACACAAGCTTTGTAAGACCTAATAGGCAAAGGTTTTGATGGGGCCGCCAACATGTCAGGCAAGGATGAAGGTGCACAGCAACACCTAATTGCAGCGGGTGCCAAACTGTCGGTATATTTTCATTGTTTTGCACACCGACTAAATCTTGCGCTTGGGCACAGTGTTGAAAACGTAGCGACAGTCAAAACAATTGGTAACATCTACAACTTTATGGACTGTTCTCCCAAGATACATTTTTTTGTATAAAGAGCATTTTAAAAAAGATGGAATCACGTCTGGAAAAATTGCATTGCACTCGTTATCTGATAGGCTACTAGATGGTCTCATTTGTCTGCACGTTCAGATGATCTGGATGTTGTTATTAATGTAGCCTATATCCAGCACTGCTGTCAATGTTCCAACAAATGTCAAACGAAGGTAATGGTGTATCTACTGAATGTTTGTTCCGCATCAAGCAAACTGAATTTGTTACTGCTAGTCTAATTCTTCATAAATGCTTTTCGTTAAGTAAACAGGCTTCAGATTATTTAAAAAGTGAAGAAATGGATCTCACCACTGGGGTTGCTGCTATCAACGACTTGACAAGAGTATTTGACTCACTGCGTTCAGAGGAAGATTTTACCAAATTGGTTTTCAACACATCGCTGTTTGCGGATAGAAATCAAATTACCAGTGAAACCACTACGCCGGCTAAGCGATGCCGCTACCCACCAAGCCATTTCCGAGATGGTCAGATATTATTGATAGGTTGCAACAGTCTTCCGTGGAGTGAATCTGAATCCATTACAGAATAGTTAAGACGAGATTTTTCTTTATCCTTTGACAGAATGCTGAATGAACTTAAAAAGCGTTAGGCTACTCGGATCAAACATGTGAATTAATGTCAAATGCAGCTGCATTTTATTACACGCACATGTCTCCATCAAATTTGCCTAAAGTTGAATATTTAGTCAAATTCTATAATTTCCATGAAAATCAGGTTGGGCAGCAATAGGATCTTCTTTTTTGGGGTCAGCTAATTGTCACAAGTGGAAACTAGAAATTGAAAAGCACCAAAGTGGACCGTGTGGTTGTGTCTGCCTTCACTTTTGAAATTGTGTGGACAAAACGATCTTAAATCATTTGTACAGCGATTTGTTTCAAATTATTGCTACTGTTGCTACTTTGCCCATGACTGTGGCATCTTGTGAGTTGTGAACGTATCCACAGCAAAATAAGACAATAAACTATTATCTGCGACCTGCCATCATTACAAAGACTTGAACATCTGGTGCAGATCAGCAGTAAGCGAGACATTGCCGACAACACTGGTCCTCAAAAATGGTGAAAGCTTTTCAACTGACCTGCGAGCGCAAAATAAAACTTTAGTGCAGTGATTCTTAACCAGTAATGTACGCGCATACAAAAAATATTGACGCCGTCAGCGTTAACGCAAACGTTTGAAAAACCATGCGCCGTATGCGTCAACGTAACTTGTAAAAAAAGTTGGCAGCGTCAGCGCATACATTAGCGTAAACTAATTTTGTTTGCTAGGTGCCAAACATTCACACGGTATAAACCACTCGAAACAAACAAGTTTTATTTTGAATTTCCACGAAGAAACACAAGCATCTGAAAGTGTTCATCAGACATTTTGCTGTGTTTTGGTTCCAATATGTCTTTGCCCATTGAAAACGTTCTTTCAACTGCAGCGCTGGAAGGTATTGGCGTGTTGTAGCGAAAAAAAGACATTAAAAAGTAGCCTATGCGTTGACGCTATGCGCTAAAAAACCGCGAAAACTTTACGGCGTAGCCTCAAGCGCAAACTATCCAAAAAAATGTGGCCGCAAGCGTTAGCGTAAAAAAAAAGTCTATGCCGCATACTTGCGGCGTAGAATTTGCGGCGTATACCTAGGCTACATCTCTGTTCTTAACCTATGGCAATGGGTATTATTAGGTACCGGTAATAGCCAGGTTTTTTAAAATTCTGTTTAAGGGGCCACCCAATAAATTTTTATGAGGCCGCCTATCATTGCAGCAGCTCCATGACATAAAATAACGACAAGCTTGCTAACATAAAGATCGTAGTTGGCAATTCTATGGACCGCAGAGGAAATGTATGGGAGCGTTTGGCCCCATTCTATTCTTTTGTTCATATTACCTCAAAATATTTTTGTCCACCCCACTCATTTTTGGCAGGCGCCGCCCCTGCCGGCAACGCATTTCAGTCTTGTCATGCAAATTACAGCTATGATTTCAGTAAATTGTTACGTCACAAAAGCTTGGAACCGCAATGTTTTGCAAGGACACGTGAAATCACCAAAATAAATAAAAAGAACTTACGCAGTGTAGAGAAAATATCTTACACAGTAGATGCAGTAGGTGCACAATATCATATTTCGTCACAGACTTCTTTCAAACAGTTTTGCTTTACGATTTAGACGCAAAAATGACCAAAATTCTGTAATTTGACCTTAAAATATAATATTTTGATCTTGAAAATGACCTCAGATGGTGTTGAAAGTAACACTATTGAACTAGCCATCCTCAAAAACCCTAATATGGAATCCAAGATTGTGTTTCTAGTTTCTCTAGAAGTCATTTTAGCCAGGACTCAAGTAAATCATTCAGACTCAAGTTACAAACCCCGAGCATGGGAGGTTCCAGTCCTTTACTTAAGGAGTCTATGCTTTGAACACAAAATGAACGTTACAAAACTATTATTGGGTCGTCCAGCGATATCTAAGGGGTCGTCGTGAGAGCCTCTGGTCTATAGGCTACTTCGATGTTTCCGGACCTACACTGAAAGGCTGCTTAAGAGCAGCCAGTCTAGTTTCATCATCCAAGACGCGCAGACCTTCTATTGGGTCGCAAAACGAGTTAAATTTGTCAAATTTTTTTGGGGGTCAAGCCCCCGGATTCTTCAACTGAAGTCGTTTCTTTTTGGGACCTCAACTCACTGCCTTGTTAAATTTTTTGCAGGAACTTTTGTGTTCCAATTTTTTTTCCTAGACCGCTACAAAAATTTCTCGATAAGCATTCATTCTACGATTTTGACTTTGGCAAAAAGGAAATTCTTTAACAGTGAATTCACAAACATTGCGAACTTTGAAGTCGCTGACTATTGAAAACAAACATTGGCTATACAAGAAGCAAAATGGCGCGAAAATAAACCTGCCAGCGTTGAATGAAGATTAAATGGGTCTATTTTACGATGTGGCTCATCGCTATTGTTTTGTGAACATCTTTAAATCGTGCTGGTAAGTTTAGTTTACAAACAAAACAAATGTGTCACGCTTCAGCGATTAAGCGTTTTCAAGAAGCGTAATCCAACACTTTTGAAAAGAAATCGAAGTTTACTTCCTTTACTGTGTATTGAGTGCCGAACAACACGGCGCACTGCTTAGTGCATCAACTTAACAGCAACACCGTCGCTTAGTGAATAGAACTGGCGATCCACCTCGCATTTGACTGAGAGTCAAAACATTTCATGGAAACAAGAGGTTTTGACAGCGAGACCATGACACAAACACGCTCAGCTTACAGTTACTTTTACTCACGAATGTCTACAGATTTACAACAACTCGACAACAAATACCTTTCGTAACACTAAAACAATAACTTCAGCCAATTAATTTCAACTGTGCAACAACCATGTACAGCAAGTTGGTTATCTCGGAAACAATATTCTTCCATAGGCCCACTTGTGCACAAAACATCTATACAAAACGTCCACACCAATTGATATGTTTTTATAACAAAGATCTCGTGCACGACCATTACAACCGTCAGCATAAAGTGACAAAACATGCACAATTTATTAGTACTCTTAAAAAAAACGATACGTAAGTATACCTAGAGTCTAAATAAAAAATCAACTGATTTAACTTCTCAGATGTTGGCACCGCTATTTAAGAAAGTTCGTCAGATTTAAAGGGTAATTTGACATAATCAAAATGCAGTGCGATTACATTTACTTTAAAGAGTACATTTTCAGAATTTTTAACTTCCACTGTAGCTGTTTGCGTCAAGAATTCGTAGAACACCTTTTTGAAATAGACCGTCATTATGTGTGTGGGGTAGCTTCAATAGTTCAACAACAACACTTTTCTTGTAACGTTGTAAGTTGTAACGATGTGGGAGAAAACAGGAGTGGCAATCAGCACTGAATATTGCACCAAAAAATTACAACAAATCTGCATACAACATGCAAAGAAAATACAAAGGTAGAATACCGCAGCTGAAATTATAAACCAAAAGAGGATAGGCTGTTAGCACCACTTGTATGCACAGGTTACCATTGCTGTAGGCTGCAAAAAGCGCATATATGAATCCATGCAGTCTGACGACGTTTTAGAAATACTGTAGGAAACAGGCCATAGAAAGAATGCGGTTGCGAAAAAGCTCAGTAAAAATGTTAAGATACAGAGATTTTGAACCCCAAAAGCAAGGTTAGGTAAATACATTAATGAACACTTCCCGGCCAGGACATAATCGTCAGCACTGTTGACCCAGGGGAGGATTTAAGAGCTTGGACAACAGAGAAATGAGTCATCGTCGCTGATTCGCGCCCGTTTATGGCCATGATTTCATCGCCACACCTGATCCCGCCTTGTAACGCGGCCGGACCGTTAGGGACAACGTACCTGAGAACAGAGACATTGATTCAACCACCACATCGAGTTACCTCGTCAATTTGCAACGTCGCATCTGCATTTCAAGGCAATAAAAAAGACGTCGGCAATGCCTTGGACTTACCGAGCTGGTGAGTAATCATGACTGCGGTTACAATGTCGCCAAGGCTTCACAACAAACAAAAGTTGTGTTCATGTTACCAAGGTCAATTTATGGGGGTGCTTAGATGTTAACAGATGTAATTGGTATAAAACAGCTTGTAAAACAACATCTAGTGGTTTGTGAGGTACTAAAATAGCGACAAACCCAAGTTTGTGAACCTTGGCGCAAGTAAATATTAATATTAGCTGGCGCGCAGACTTCAAGTCCTGGCAGCGCACCGAATAAATTGGCATTTAAATAAATTACCAGAACTGGCTAATAATAAACGGTCAAAGTAAATTACTCGAAAAGTGTAGCGCGATATGTATAGTGCAACCTGTCATATAGTTGCCGTATTACAAGAAGTTGTTTGACAAATGTTTTCAGAAATGTCTCAGTAACTTTCTACAAATAAATATGATTCAAAAAGAACTTGTTATCTGACCCTGCGACAACAAAACTCAAGTGCTTTGCACTGCCCAATCAATATTCAATCAAGAATATACTTAACATTTTTTGGCAGTTTGCTTCTATAGCCTCTACCTTACCAAATATAAGCGACTTAGTTATACTACGCAGGGTGACATGTTTCAACGAAACGTCAACAAAGAGATGGGTTTAAAGTCTTTCGTGCTGTAAAGAGATCAAGAATATAGGGCGGTGTTTTGGTAGAGTGTTCTTTTCTTTCTAAAAAGTGAAGCACGATTTTCTTTAAAAAAAAAACTTACTTGATGAATGTGGGTAAGTTGACTCTTTCTTTCTCTGACCGTCCTCCGACTATGCTGAAGCCAAGTCCGCATCGAATGCTCCTCTTGATGACAACATCCCGAGGGCATCGAAAGAGCGGAGGAACCGCAAGCCACATCTTCCACGATGGAGTCCAGGAGGACCAACAACTTCCTTCTTTCTGGGATCCTCGACGGCTCCGTTGATGGTGTACTCCACTCAGCTCCTCCCACAAGGCAAAGTCCTCATCCTTCCCGTTATAATCCAGTTCAATAGCTACAAAAAGACAACTCATCAAGAATTGGTCAAAGCTTAAATTTAAAAGCTTGGCCAACTAGCTTAGGTTTGATGAATGACAAGTCAAAATATTTGAGAGCAGCTGCCTCGATAACCATACGTCCCTTCGCTGCTTACAACTGTCTGTTATGTTGCGTTGTGATTCGTAGTGCGCTGTATGTTGTCGCAATCGAGGCAAAATGAAACACTTATTACCACAACAGCAAAAGTAAATCCAAAAACATACCGACGAGTCCAACTTCTTTGCAGTGTTGCGCCGTGTCTTTCAACACTGCGATAGCTTGGCTGTTGCTCAACCCATTCAGTTGGACTCCGTTGACTTGGACGAGCAAGTCACCACGCTGCAACCGTCTGTCTTTACCCAGGACACCGAGAGGTTGCACATCCTGCACGAAGACAGGAAGATCGCCACGAAGTCCGGTCGTTCCTCCAGCGACAATGATCCCAAGACTTTCGTTGGAGGATTTCTTCACCGAAATCACCTGGATGAGGTGGAAGGCATCGTGTGAAAGATAGGGAGGGTGTCGGGCAGTTTTTTTATTGTTTTTAGATATATTCAATGTAAAGTCGGCTACATAACAGAACTTGGTGAGAGCATTGGTACGACAATCGAAGGGGCGTCGGTTCGACACCGCTCAAGAGCATGCGGTTGTGTCTTTGGCAAAACAGTGAAAGGCATGCCTGAAGGTGGACATGCAGATTAGCTACCTTGTCTTCTCGTCCACTTAATCTAAGTCTTAAACCACCAAGCATAAGCCCAGATACGACAAAAAAATGTAAAGTTACGTAAGATTCATGTCGAACGAAATTGCTTTGCTTTTACATTCACACTTCGCTGCAGTATTGATGACGACATGAATAATTTATCAGACGCTTCGTTTTCACAACGAACCTTCTCCTTGTAGGTTGCCTTGATCGGGAAGCTTTCCGGCACGGGGATGCTGATTGGTGCCGCCGTGTGTTTATTTTCAGGTTGGACCTGCGGAAATGACGTAAGTATGACGGCTTAACCACTCAAGCGCGACTTTTTTTTACCACCAAATTTGTAAACAACAAAATGGAAGACGTAATCTGAGGCATTTTGAAATCAACATTTCACTTACAATTTCAATTACATTAATCATTTTTTGCTTATTACAATATTAAATAACATTTGATTCTCAGCAATAGAACAAACGTCAGAATGAAAAGTCTCAAGTATACAAAACCAAGCAGCACAAGCGGTGGATTCGTAGGTCTTACCTGCTTGCTCTTGGCTGCGCGAGGGAGGGTCTTATCTGTAGCCCATGGGTTCATGATGGTGGACGGCCCTGATAACACTGGCCTGCTTACCACAATGTCAACACGCTCGCCAGAATTCTGTAAGACAATTGCTCAATGAGTTTGTATCGCGGCATTGTAACAATACACTTTCTGGGTGACTACAAGTTTGATACGATGTAACATTGATACGTTTACAAGCTGATAGACACCGCTTTTTATCTGAGAAAGTAATTAACTATACATTTTTGTAGAGCGTTACAATGTTTCTTTCAATGAAATATTTTCTTTCTTGTCACCATTAGCAATAAAGATTAAAAACAAATACTTCCCTATACAATATATCAATTAGTTAGCCTACCATTGGATATACAAATAGCATTGTGACCTTTAAGTTTTACATAATAGCCATCAGCAAACAATTCTCACTTGAATAATCCGTGCAGCCACCTCAGGGTTGCCATTCCACAGATCAATGTGGGAAATCTCCAGAATTCTGTCGCCAACTCGAAGCTGACCGTTCGCATGGGCAACTCTGCCTGCCACCAGGTCTAGTATGTATATGCCAGGTGACCCATCATCGCTGGTGGTGATCTACCAAGAACAGATGGTATGCGTCAACAGCGCAGGGATTCTACTTGCGCATGGTCAACACAAAGAGATTTTTTTTAAAACAAAAAGATAACGACGACAGTTGTGACCTCAAATGGAAACTAATAAACAGTGTTTTTTCGGTGGTCATCATAACTTACAAAAAGTCAGTGATGGTTGTTAATTATAGCTCAGCGACTGCAGCAGAAAGCAACATTTTTAAGTCAATTCGGTCGCTGTATTTCTTAACCAAAGACGAATCTGACAAGAAAATATTCTTTAGAAAAAGCCAAATCCTAAAACTAGACTCCAGTGTGCCTGCATTGTGCGTGAAATACGGCACTTGCATCAAAATGAGCAGACCAGACTCTTGACAACTACGGTTGATCTTGCCGTGACTCGTAGCACACTCGTCTGGTGACGTCACAACTTTGAATCTATTAAGCTATGCTGCATACCAAGTGCAGAATAGACAGCGAATTTCAGGTGAGTAAAATGTTATTTCACTGTCAATAGCGCTTATTGCATCCGACTAATCATGTAAATAACAACGCCCTGTACCACAGGGCAGCAGTCTTTGCACAGGGAGTGGGCAACCTAATCAATTTTAATGAAAGCCATTTTGCGCTGACATGTCAGCAGGGAGTTACCAGAAACAACCAGAAGTAAGCAAGAATATAGCTAAGATGAAGCAGCACTTGAAAAAAAAAAGCTTCGACCTTTGCAAGAAGATAAACTGGCAATTCAGGTCATTCATCCCACAGCATCTGAATGCGATGAACAAACAAAAAAAACTTTAATTGCCACAATCCTAATGCACAAACTAGCAAAGGTCGGATTAATGGAATGAGTCATACTCGTTGGAATGCACTGCTGACGGCTATAACTGTTCTTGCTAGATGGTTAACGCAATAAACTAGTTTCTTCACAATCTGCAAATCAGCCGTGATTTACAGTGTTTCAACGTCTGCAAATGGATATTGAAAAAAGCGCAATACTGCAACGAATCACTGCAAATAAGGAATAAATGCTGGTAAGGCTCGTGTGTTAAAGGTTATTTGTTTTACGTAGCGTTTCTACGCTAAACAAAGATGCTACGATCTGTAATATGAAACCGCAATATACAGACAAGAGCCAGATACAAGTAAATTACACTGTTGAGTGAAAACGCTGTTGATTGGAATGAGGGCCTTGCGACGTTTCACTGACAAAGCAGTGTTGCTTTAGCTTTAATTTTTAGAGCCACAGTTTTTTACCTACACAAAACATATTTTGTGTTCAAAATTTGCAAAGAATATAGATAAAAGCAATCATTTAAGTCTTGACTCTGACCCAAAACTATATTGGCATAACAACGATCATTAGGTGGCATCTCAGTTTGGTGACCTTTTGGTCTTTCGCTGCCATCCTTGTGGTGCGAATCATTTGCCATTTGTTTTTGTTGTGTTTATACAATTTTGTTTTTACGCCAACAACACAAATAAACTGAACTGAACTTATGTTCTAAGTATAGAAGCAACACCGCGGCATAAAATAACGTTCAGTCGAAAATTTTCCAATGGGTATAAATTTTGCCAAAAGTTTGTTTCCAACATTGGACCTGCCTACACATTAAATTATTCATGATACAGTGGTGGCACTTGTAAACATCTCCCTTTTGAACAATTCACACGAGGCACTATTGAACTTCACAGCTACCGCTGGATCTCCGGTCACGCGCTTTTAACGCTGCACACCGCAAAATGTAAGACTAGACGCCATCTGATTTGGCAATCAATGACTTCAAATGGATATTATATACAGTGTAAGGCAAGCCATATGCTATGGAAGCCAATTACGAGCCATGCAAAGTGACATCACACAATGTACCTCAAATTTCAACTTAGGCATATGAATCTTTTAGACTTTTACAATAATTGGTAACACGGGCAGTGGTTGTGTCCAGAGGCAAGCGTAGTGGGAATGGCAGCAGGTCAACAATAGACTACAGCGAAAACGGATAGCTAAGAAAATCGCTCATTTCTATCAAAATTCTGAGTAACTAGAAACTAAGCCCTAATTTTGTAAGAACAGACGATACACTAACATCACATTATACACAGAAGAAAAAAAAAACGCGAAACTAAATAGCTAAAGTGTAAACAAACAAGCTTGCACATTGCTTGTAAACATAACCACCTTAATTCCTAACTGGTCCGAAGGCGGCTTCAGCAATGACACAGCGATTCTCTCCGAGTATGCTTCATCTCCGTCAGCTGTGAAGCTCTCCACAGGCTCTGCGACCTTTTCCCTCAACAAGGTGAAGCGCATTAGATGAGCTGACCGACTCAGCAACGTCCGGGCTTCCACGTGACTGACGTTGTGCAAATCTTCACCGTTTAGCTGACGAAAAAGTTTTCACAAAGTGAATTTTCTGCATAGCCCACACAGCAACATCTGTCGTTTTTCTACCCGGGGAACTGCATCTCCGTTGACCCGTCAAGTAACCACAGTCAGGGGTGGACACGTAACAACACACAGGCTAGATGTAGCCGTCTAAAAGCTTATATGAATTTTGAAGTTTTTTTACTCAGATACTTAGAGACAAAAATTAATTTACAAAACAATAAAACTTATATGTTATGTTAACAAATAGTTTTGAGAAATATTAAATAAGCATTTCCGAAGCACAACAACTTACCATGTACAGCAAAAAACTTAAACTCTTAACAAGAAAATAGTAATGATAGCAGATGCCAATGCATGCCGTTGCATAGTGAATTGCCCCATAGATACTCATTTTTATAAAAATTTATAACACAAAGTCATTTATCAGTTCAGCAGTCATGTACTGGTGCCGGGATGTTCATAAAGTAAGTAAACTTGTTTTAGACAAAAAAATTTGAAATGCTGTATATAAATATTTTTTTATTGTTTAAAGTGTTCAGACACAACTGGACACAACACATAAAATTTACTAAGGAACGAAAAGACGGAACCCTTTACTGAATACATTGATCGCCCCTGGCAAATGCAATCAAGAGATAATGTGTCGTGACGTCACAAAGAGGATTACGCACCACAGGTTCTCAAAGGCAATAGAGAGGAGTGACGCGTTCATCATCTAACACTCACATTCATAGCCAGCCAGTAGCCAAGTGAACAGTAATACAACAACTCAAGGGCGTTACCCTTTACAAAATAATAACAATAAAAGCCAACACTAAAGAAACAGCTCTAAGTGTTGCCATTATAACCACTTCAATATTTATCATCTTAACAAAAAAAACTTTTTTCACTCTTACATTGATGATAATGTCTCCAACTCGAATCCTTCCATCTTGAGCCGCAAGACTCCCAGGGATAATGCCCTGAATGATGATGTTCCTCAGTGGAGTATCATTGCCTCCGACCACAGACAATCCCAACTCAGCCATGCCTTCGGGTCGAAATAACTCGACAACCTGTTTTGTACAATCTGGGTAGATGCTGTCCACTGCATTCCCTGAAGAAACAAAACTACAAAGTTGACATAGTTTTATTTGTATTATTTTGATGTGTGTACAATGTACATTTTAATTAACTTTGAACAAGCTTTCAATGCAACCATCACAGTCATAGTGATCGATTCAAAAGATTCTATTATTGTGATAATCCCAGCACATAGAACGAAAATCATAGTATAGGACAGAGGTCAGCACTCAGCAGCCTATGGCCCGTCAAGTAAAATCATTTAGCTCGCAGCCATTTTTACAAATTATTGTATATAGCTATTTGGCCAAGCTTTTAGTGACACATTTTTATGGTTCTAAATCTACAGTATTTTACCAACGTGAATCACCTAAAACTAGGCTCACTAAGCACTGATGAAGCACCACCAATGGCTGGGAAATATAAAAAGCAGGGTATCTTTACTTCAAAAATATGTGGAAAACTGCAAAATTGTGACAAAGCAGTGTGCACCACTAAAAAATCAAACATTGCAAGCAAAGGTATCCAGCTTATCGGCGCCATGGTGAAGATTGCAACCTTTCCTTTTGTCTCTAGACTAGAACAATTTGAGAATTTGGCAACTCGTTTTACAAATATAGCATCGGTACGGTATGTAAAAAAAATGGTATCAATATTTGACAGCATTTAAAAGTCCACGCAACTATCTTTGTCAATCAAACTCGCCAAGACCAACTTGAAAATAAAACTTAATGACTAGTCGCGAGATTTATGTTTACTTTTCTCACCCAACTTACTTCAGAAACTTCAAAAGCAAAGATAACATCAAACATGGCACTAATCTTGTACTAAGTTTATAGGTTAAACTTTAATCTGATAAAAAAAAAGTTACAAATTAAGATGTTTCAACATCATTAACAGATGAGGAACGAAATTATTATGGCGCCTAAACCTTGCAAAATTCGACTTTGGCGGCGCTTGGAAAAAGGTTGCCGACCCCTGGTATAGCACTTTTTATATATATTAAAAAAAATTATACATACTATCACACTAGATTATTATATTTATTATATATATATACAATATATCTTTGTGGTTCATGTTTAAGCCATGAATTACGATTTCAACACATGAGAACAAACGTATCAAAGTAACAAAAAAGGGAAACGCCTTTAAGCATTCTTTCACCTTGTAAATGTTGAAATTTACACACTTTAAGATGGTCATCCTCTTCGTTTCTTGGACCCTTGTATGTGCAACCATACATAGCTTTGGTACAGCGCAGCAATGTACCAGGACACCTGAACACAAACAAGGTATGCACAAATGTTTAATATTTGTAACATTACACACAAAATTTGTGAGATCTTTTTATCGACAGTGTATATATTTAAAAGGTTAGGCGGTACCTTCATGTTAAACGTTGAACTCAACACTACTTGAAGATACTGAAGTGTACTACAAATGAACAACTGTAAGAGAAAGGGACCACTTCTACATGAAACGTGTTTGTCTATAATGAGCCAGACAACCACAAATATGAAGAGAAATTGAAAACAAATTGCTTGTTGCTAGGATTGCGAGTCACCATCAATATGTAACCTACCTTTCTTTGAGATGTGCCACCAAATCTGATCTAGGTAGTGTGAGCGTACAATAAGCGCTGTTTGGGCAATGTACCTTCAACTTGTTCACAAGTTTCCTTAAAACCAAACTTGATTGCCAGCAATCAGATGAACTAAACAACACATTTTAGTTAATTATCATCACATACAATAATACACATAATTTACATATGACTCTCTTCAGGAACTTGTCGTCAGAATAAAAATCCTGAAGAGAGTCAGACGAAAAGAACTGCAACTTCGAGCTATGAAAACTCATCTCGCAGTATTCAGTTCTGTAACACAAATCAACTTTTCAAGCAAGGAAACACTGTAGTTACAGCCATGACAAAATTTTAGATTGCATTGTCAAACAGGGCTATGATCCCTAATTTGCTAGTCCCTACATATGAAGACAACTTAACCACTATCAGCCTACATGAAAAATGACAAATACGGTAGCATACCTAAATATTTATATAAATCAAACACGAATATTTACATCAAAATGGTGATAGTAAAATGAATTCCCTCAAAAATGAAAAATGTTTCTCAACTATATATATATATATATGTAAGTAAAACAATGAAAACTATTAATACTACAAAAAGTGCTCAATGCCAAGCAAAAAGGCAAAGCAGAGCGAATTAAATCAAATGTAGTTATTACTATCTGAAGCCTTTACAAATTGTTTCACCTAAAGGATCATCAGAAGGTCTTATTCTTAAGACCTTCTGATGATCCGTTAGGTGAAACAATTTGTAAAGGCTTCAGATAGTAATAACTACATTTGATATATATGTAAGTAAATGCCCAAACACAAATAAAATTAAATGCAGATAACTTTTAGTAGCCTATGTTTGAAAAAAACTTTTGTGTATTTTGTGAAAGAACTATTCAGCATTTTTCAATACTTCTACATTCTACAATGTAGATATTGTATGTACGGTATTTCTACAATGCACAAACATTAATGTAAAAAGATTATGTAAAGTACATATGTTAATGTCTTTAATAAAAGAAAATGTAATATAATGCGATTAAGCCTTCACTTTATAGATTCCCTGAGTGATTTGATGCAGTACAACATGTAATTCTAGTTGTTAACTTCTGCTACAACACAGGCACGTCCGGATTACAATGGAAATGTAATTGAATCCTACTACATAATTACAATAATACATTTTGAAGTTTAAAGCAATTATAATCATAATAATTGATCTGTTATATTGCTATTTGATTCCCAATGTCTGCTACTGCGTGAGGGAAAGTACTGTATGTACAATGTATTGTGTGTGGCATACCAGCACAATAAAAGACTAAACTAGACATAATTCACAAAACTATTTATTTTCGCCAACAGTCAAACACCATAAATCTTCTAACCCAGGGGTTGTTAACCGGGTCTGCTACTATTCGGTGAGTCCGATTCGGTGAGTTCCTAACCTCTAACCCCTAACCCTAAAACGGCAATGATAATTAGGCTACGGTACCCGATAATTTAAAAAAAAAAAAATTGAAAAAATCCCCGTTAAGGGATCGGACTCACCGAATCGAACTCACCGAAACGGGCCATTCCGTTGTTAACCAGTGGTGCACACACCACTAAGGGGTGCGAGACCTGTGCCTAGGTGGTGCGGAGATGCTGAATTGTCAAGGTTTGCTATAATATGACGTAAGAAGCAAAGTTGTTTTACCAGGTTTCAACAAAAATTTCGAACTGTAGGCAACTATTACTTTTCAGCCAATTCTAGGAGGGGGTGCGAGAACTGGTTGGTAATTTCAAGGTGGTGCCGACAAGGCAAAAGGTTAAGAAGCACTGCTCTAACCTGAAGTTTAAATCTTTTCGATCCACTGGACACATCTTCTTCAGCCTAACATAATTTTTTAAACAAGTGCAACAGAAGGTGTGACCACACTTGGTGTCGTATGGGTCAACAAATGGCTGCAAACAAATGTCACATTGAAGATCATCGTCCACTTCCTGCAAATGAGAATAAACATTCGTTTGTCTATTCATGAACCTTTAGAAGCTTTGTGTCGAAACTTAGACTAAAACAGCGGTCAGCAATAGCTGTGAATATATTTCGAAAATCTAGTGAAGAATAAATTGAACTCACTGAATTTACCGAGATACCGTATTTGATTAAGTGAATCCTCACCAATACCAATAGCTGTTTGGCTTATGACATGAAATAAACATATTTTGATAATATTGGCAATGGGATGTTTTTTCATCAAAATTAGGCAACTTCTAAAGTTTCATAGTTAGCGGGATTTGTACATTTGAACCTTTCGAGCCTCAACAAAGGCCGAATAACAAGACAAAGTTGACAACAACTCAATTACAAATAACAGAGTTTTGAAATAAATTCTCCAATGGAAACGTAGGCCAATTGTTCAGTCACACAGTTTATCAACAGCTGAACAGTACAATTTGATTATTCTGACATAGAAACAAAGAATGGCTCACAGTCACAACTTATTACACATAAAAAGCACAGTGATATAACTAATTGTGTAAGACACAATTACATGACTTTACACTAAAGCCTACATAAAAAAACACAATTTTTGTCTACAAAATTTTTAAATATTATTAATATCCTTACAGCTTAGGAAAAACTACATATTGATTTATCAATGTATTTCGTACACATGTGAGAATTGTATATGCAGTTGACCAAGCCTAATAACTGTTTAGTTAAACCACCAACTGTCCAACATAAACACTGAAAATTGGCATATAAAATTAAAAAACAATCACAAATTGATCAATTACCTCAACGTAATCATATTCATGATTTTCAGTCAGCCTGTGTCTTTGGCCGCAATCCTTGCACATAGGATAAGCATGGACATATGAATTTGACTTCTTTACATTGGAATCATTTGAAGATTGATTAACTGAAACATCTTGCGGACTTGTGCGTTCTGTTGGTGATTCTGTTGCTTCGGAAATGTTTACTTTTCTACTTCTTTTGTTAGAATGTCTGCTACTACCTGTTGAAATTTTTAAATCATTAATACTATGGATATACAATATTCAATAACACATAGCAAAAATATAACAACAGCCATGCATTTCATCAAGAATCCCAGTTAAGCCTAAAAATTGACAAACAATCCAAAATTTCTAGCTTACAATAACCTTTAAGAATCAAGTAAATAGCAATATATATCAATAACATGGTATTATAGGTCTACTGCTCTTCCCTGAGCAGACAAAATGAGCAAAAAACTTTCCATGCATAGCATTCAACAGCTGAACTACAATCAACAATCAGCGGCACTTGCACAGACATTGACTGTATCATTACAAAGCCACAACAATAGAAGGATGCCACACTAAGAATTTGTGACGACAAAACATCATACACAGTATTACCAAAAACTGTCCTCAATGATGTAACAAAAACAATCGTGTATGCAAATTTTGTCAGCAACAATAATCTAACATTCCAACTAACCATTTGAAGACAGACAAAAAATGAATACATATGGGAAATAACTTGCGGCACCTTGGTTGGGAACTACTGTGAATACTTAGATCAATCAACAAATATTAAGTCAACAAGCAATCGATAATATTGACAATTTTGACAACAGAATACTGTAATTTCTAAGTTAGTTTGACTAAATACAATATCATTACCTGATCTGGATGATGATTCATTTGTGTTTACCATTGCTTTTATTCTGTTCAAATTTTTCACTTTTTTGTTTGTTGTGATTTCTTTGTTATTTGGTGAAGAATAGCATCCATGTGTTGTCAGGTCACTTGTGTTAGATGTTCTTCTCAAGCAAGTACCAGTATCACAGTCACCTCTTTCTATATTTAGAAGAGGTTCTGAATGATATCTTAGATGAGAAGGTTGAATAACGCTGTTTGACATCATATTCTTCTCAGTTTCAAAATTAGCAGCTGATTTACTGGACAACATAGAATATCCAAAATCAAGATTGTGTGTGATTTCTTCTTTTATAGGGTTATTTGAGTTCATTGAATAATCCAACTCATTAAATTCACATTGACGTGGATTATGAAAAGAGTGATTTGGATATTGGACTAACCTCCCAACAGCAACAAACCCGACACCTCCATGCACATTTGTAACTTCCACAATGTCACTGCTGAGTTTTGAAACTGCCTGGTTACTTGTACAATCATCTTCTGTTGAAAGACAGTCCTTGTTGCTTCTGCTGAGTATGAGTTTGTTGGAACATTGCTGGTGACTATCCATTTCTTGTGCAATATTGAAAAAAATTTCAATGATTTAATAGGCTACGATATCCTAAGGTAGGATACTCACAATCTCACATGAGATGAATAAGTAATGACCAGTTAAATGGGTCAAGTCTTCCACAATTTCAAGAATTTTTCATAAAAGTTCTCAAATCTAAACCACTTTCAGAATACACTCACTTGACTTCATAGATTTTTGAACCAGTGCAGAGATAGAACTAAACCATGAAGTGACCAAACCAAACCAGAAGACACCAAATCTGTTTTTCTCACTTTTTTATATCAATTGAAATAATTTGCTCTCGAGCGCTCTCTCGTGGTAGATAACGAATCAACCTTCTGAGTTTGGTTTCAACATGGTTTCAAATTCAAGCAGTCAACGCGAAATTGAATAAATCAGTCAAAAGCTGATTTTGTCGTAACATTTTGTAGCAATTATTGTTTCTCAAACGGAAGTGATTATTCCTGGATGAATACACAGTTATGCTTTAAGCTAATTGACAGGCATAGGCCTATAACTTGTTGAGAAGAAGCGATCTTCCTGGCCTGACTACCGTACTCACTATAGAACAACGAGCATTGTGTTTCGCTAACCACACCGGTGTGGCCTCCACTATAGCTATCAAGACTTTTCCAAAAACATGTATTTTTCGGCAGTAACGAGAATTGACAGCAATATAAGCAGTGGTTGAGAACTATGACTGATAAAAGCAGTGGTTGAGAACTATGTGGCAAGAATTAGTGGTGAGATACTAATGAACCCAGACTCATGGGCGAAACACGTGTCTATCGCTGTCAATTCTTGCTGCACTTGACTGCCGAGAAACAGACATATAAACTTGGTGACCTCGTAAGGTCTTTCGCTTTCTTTCCTTTTGTTTCGTTATGTAATGTACCAGTGTGTTGTCGTGATATTTTGAGAGAAAAACAAACCAGCGATTGATTGATAGTGGCTCTGAAAAGACATTATAGAGATACAGTAAAAACCATAAAACAGCCGGAAAACGTCACTGCAGCATAGGCATAATAATTGGAAAAAAATTGATACAACGATTGCAATAATTACCACTAAATATTTTAAAAACATAAATTAAATTTTAAAAACATTTGTCGTATATTATAATCATAAGACTTGATTAAAATCAAGTTTATCAGATCAGCTGACTCGATGACTGATATAGTCTTTCGCTTCTTCCTGTCTGTTGTGGTATTTAGATAGCTATGGTACTATTTTATTCGTATTGTGTATAATTGTACCGTACTATTGTCGCAACAGACAAAATAAAAGGTTTCTCTCTCTATCAGGTTTGAACAGCTCAGTAAATTAAAGATTTCAAAAACCGGCAACTCTGGCCCTGACAACCTCAGATAAAAACGGAGCATAAATGAAGTTTGCAATAAGGATTTGTAATTGTGGAAATTGATTGTGACGACTGGCAAGACAGATAAAGTATCCCAGGTAGAATTACAGTGTCATTTAAACCTACCAGAACACTAGTTTTTGTGAAAATAATTTAATTGCTGTTTGGAAAGCCGCCTGATAGCTCAGTTGGTTAGCGCGTGACTTCTGGAACAAAGAAGCTTCAAGATCAAGCGGCGCTGGTTCAACTCTCGAGGTGTGCGCTTGAGCAACTTACGTTAAGAACTGCTCTCCATTTAGCGGCATGTAATGGATGGAATAATTTCCTGGAAACAAAACTTCAACAGTCGGAAACTTGGTTTGGTTGATGAAATAATTTTCTGGCAACAAGACTTCAACAGTCGGAAACTTCCCTCTCTCAATCTCGGTGACCGGGTTTGCGTCATTGATTCAAAGCTTCTACAAGTATGCGAAACTGCCAGGATTAAGCTCTGCAAGAAACTTTTCTAGTCCGAGGCTAAAAATTCAACCAATACAGTCAATTAAGATATTGTAACAAAAAGTGACTGGCAGTATGATATGTTGCATTGTTGCTGTAGTTTAGAATAAACTATAACTACTCATAGTTCTGAAAAAAGTTAGGTTTAGAGGTAAGATCCAACATGGTGGTATTAAAAATAGAGCAATGTTGTTACACATGTTCAAAGAGTTACATGTACTCGCTAACTGCAAGTTGGCCATTCCTGCTAGTGCTATGTGATACATTTTTATGGAATATGTTTGTTAATTACATACGTATTACTATTACAATATATAATCCATTTGCAACTATATTTTTCAAGGATTTCTGAAAATCGTATTTTTATTAACTTAAACAGTTGCTCTTATTTTAATTACAAAGATATTTTTATACTCTTGCGTGTAATGATATGGTGGTAGGCCTACTGTTGTGTGCATTAAAATTATAATGGCGCGTGTTATGGCTATTTTAATATCAAAATGCTTTCAAACACCACTGTCATTCTGGCAGAATAATTCCATGCGATCCGTCCAATAAAACGATCTATAAAAACAGCGCTAAATCATGCGATGACCACAACAACACACAGTACGGTACTTATTCTTATGCGATGACCACAACAACACACAGAGTATTTTACTACTATTTTTTAAACAAAAAACAAGTCACATAGTTGGCATAAAAAAATAAAACTTTCACAAGTTGTGATAACATTATTATATATTGATAAATAAACTGTTAAATTTTTTTCTGTCTAATTCTTTTCAATTGCAAAATATTTGTGAAGTGGACTCAGTTACGTCAATGGTCGCAAATTGGCATGTTGACCTTATACCATACACAGTACACTGTACACACATATGTGCATGATTTATCTGCAGATTAATCTTAGGCTAAACATGTGATTCTTGATTAAATAAGCTTTTTCTGTATAGAAGTTCTTGATAAACTTGGTTGACCTTTTAATCCCACTAATCAAAATAAAATCTTTATACTACGGTGACATTTTTTCAGTTAAGAAATATAATGTGTCAGATCTGTTTTCTTTAACTGTGATAGACGACAAAATAAACACTGGAAATATGGATAGCATTGACTCACCAAGCACATCTGCCATGGTCACTGGCCAATATCAAGATGTGGTAAGAAAAGTTGCCATTGTTATCTCAAACCAGATCTGGTGTACAAATTTGCCCATAAATGCTATGACATGATATATGTCAGTCATTAGAATCGACCCAGACATATAGGCAGGGTTGCAAGTCGATATTGAAAAAAGTAGGGGATAAATCGATATCAATAGACAAACAAAAAAGTAGAGAAATATCGGATTTCGATAGCCTCCCAAAAAAGTAGAGAATAAAAAGTAGGCTAATCGATATTAAACGCAATTAAAAAAATACCAATCAAGTATCTGATTTTATACTGCCTACCAGTGTTCCCTTTCTGCTCAATCATGCATAACTTCAAACAAAATGCTTATTCTTTCAACTCCGCTTGATTAGTATTGTTCAATTATTGTTTTTCTCGCATGAGCGTCAAAATATGCTATGATATCTTTGTCCGTCGAATGTTATTAAGTAGAATTAAAAGCTTGAAAAAAGTCTCAAAACAATCGAATAAAGAATATCAATTCAGTCAAAAAAAGTAAAGAAAGAACCATAAACAATATTGGCGGAAAAAAAGACTTGGACGTAATCGATATTGAAAAAGTAGAGAATAGCGATTTGGAACCGATACTTGCAACCCTGCATATAGGGTGAAGTGTACGACATGTACAGTAAAGCAACGATAAAGTAATAGATTGAGTTTCGCTTTTAGCAGCATGATCGTTACTTACTTCACACTGTGTATATACAATACATATTAATAATGCAATTCGCTATTTCCACCGCGAACTCGCAGCATCTGGCTAAAACAGGTCATTAATGTTTACATCAAGGAAGAAAGGCAAAGTAGTTTCTGGTCGATTCTAATGTACATGACATAGTATTTTAAACAAGGCCAAGACTTGTACACCACCTCCCTCAATATAAAGAACTGACAGGCATGTTTGGAATGAATCCATAGGCCTATCCATCAATTGCCGATGTATGATATATCATTTGTGTCATGCTTGATATCCATTACTGGAACTATTAAATAAGATTTTGTATATGCTCAGCAATTTTCATGCATTATACTTCATTAATTGTAGGAATCTTTATCCTCACACTGAGAAAAAGCTTAATTTAATCTTTTGAGAGCTTAATCCCGTTAGTTTTGCATACTTGTAAATCACGACTTTTCAACATAAGTTTCAACCCCTGTGAGGGTCGCAACTCGCTTTCAGATCCAGCGTATCATTTTCAATGCTTTTTGCCAGAAAAATTAAAACTGTGTTTTTCACAATCAACCATTCCTCGACGTGACATTGACATTATTATTCTATGGTTTAAGCTTTCACACTTTTGAAGGCTTTAATAGAAAAACATATTCGATATTTATAGGGACAATCCCTTGATATTTTTTACCTAGATATAGCATCGTAAAAGGACAGCAAAACGAGACATAACTAGATGTGATGGTGAATCAATTTTGCGTTAAATATGCTTTTGTTAAATATTTTTATAGGGATTGTGAGGCTACTTTAATTGCTCTGAAGGGGCCGCGGTACAAAAATGATTAAAAACCCCTGCTGTAAAGGCTTTGAACCACTGACACAGGCGCGGCTACCCAGTTTTGACAGAATGCGTTCTTTGATTGTTAAAGTGTTGTTGTCCGTGAATTATTCTATTCACTAGATGTCGCTGAATGAAGAGCAGAGTAGTCTTTGAAAATATGTTGCTCAAGAGCACACCATGAGAGTTGAACTAGTGCTGCTTAATCTTGCAGTTTTTTTGTTTATAAAGTGGGGCCCTTAACCAATTGAGCTATCAGGGCAGACAAACTTTTTTTCGGAAGTCATCTATAAACAGTTAAAGATGGTAGATGGTATAAAATACTATGAATTATTATTAAAAGTTTTTTTTATGCATTACCAGTTTGTAGTTGTAATGAAAATTTTAATTAACTCCAATGTGTAGGATCTTCAACCATCCTTCACAGAGGGATTGAATGAAAATGATATTGATGAGCTGCTGAAAGGAATTTGTATGGACGGTGGAGTTGAAAATATGTTTGGTAGCATGGAGATGTCTGGAAGATACCAGCCCATTCAAGTAGACATAGGTTTGCAAAGCAATTTCGATTTTGAAACAGATTGTTTTTTGATAGACCAACAAAACTTTATAGTACGTAACCAATTTTATAATCTAAGTTTTTTTTCAATGTACAATCTACATACGGTACCTTATTCATTTGACGCCAGACTGTTTTCTATTATAGGATGTTTTCTAAAGTGTAAATATTTTTTGTTGACTGCTGTTTAAAATTTACCTAGGTCATATTTCTTAAGCAAAGTTAACCTATTTAACAACTTAATGGTTACTGCACTGACCCTAGGATGTGGCTGGTGCCCCGACCTTTCCTGTTTCACCTTGACCTTTACGTGGTATTGTCTTTTGGTATGCACAATGCATTTACAAAGTTTTATCCATTTTCAACTACGTTTACCTCCACCGCCGAGGCCATTTTGAGGCCCACTTTTTGAAATTTTTTATGTTTTTGCCACTAGAGTACAGTGTATAATTTTTTCAATAATGGGGGGTATATTTAAAAGATGCCCTATGATGTTCTGAATTGTTAAAAATAAAAATTGGAGAAATGGGATAAGTATATCCAAAAATATTCAAGTTTTGTCACTAAATTTTTGCACAATACTGCCCCTAGTGGTGAAAAGAAAAATTAAAATATCTTAAAAACTACTCATCATATTGTTATGGAACTTGCATGCACCCCCCTATTTTTGTGGGTAAGGAATTTAATTTTAGCAATATTTTTTCAAAATATTACCACTAGAGGGCGGCAATTCTAATTTTGAACTATTTTTCTGTAAAAAGGTGATATTGTTGCATTTCTTGAGCTGTGCTATCTGAAGAATACAATTTCATGACTTATGCACAACAAATTTTATTCATTGTAAAGAAACTGCATGCATGCATGTTGGGGTGTGGCTGGTGCCCCGACCTTTCCTGTTTCACTTTTTCCTTTGCGTGGTATTGTCTTTTGGTATGCACAATGCATTTACAAAGTTTTATCCATTTTCAACTACGTTTACCTATGTCAGCCACTGGCTGAATATTTCAAAATCAGCCTTAATTTATAGAAAATATGTATTTGTTGCTCTGACTACCCCATAGCTAATCACTTTGTTAAACTCTGATCACATCAAATACAATTCAAGAACAGTCAGGATTAAAGAACTAAATAAGAATGGTAACCCAAGTAAACAATTAAGAAGCTATATGTATATCACATAAACTTATGGTTGTTGTTGTTGAAAAAACAAATAACAAAGTTTTATTATAAGCCGCTTTTCTTATCGAAAATGCCTCATCACTTCATAGGCAATTCATTGTGTTTGCATTCATCCTTCTGCTGGTCACAAACAAACTGGGTTAAGCTAAGAACACGGATAGGCCTACTCTGAATCGGAAGAACAAATATCCTGTTTTGAAGCAAATTGTTCAGCCTGTACAGTACACACAAACCCATTTTTTTAAGTTGTTTTTGCCAAGATTGCAGAATTTGCAATTCGGTTTTGTTGCACTAGAATATTGTTGCGAAAATGCCCCAATCAGTATAAACTTCAATAATCCATTAACATTAAAATTCAACTTCAGTTTAAGTGAAGAAACCATGCTTGCAAGTTTTTTCTTCGGCTTCGCTGATCAGGTATTCTAGCTCTATCCTTTTCCACGACTTGTAAAACGTCTTGATATTTTTCCTCATCTTTAGCTGCTGAAAGAAAGTCATATGATAGCTTGACACTTCTTTCAGCGCTATCATTGACAACCATAATGCTCTTCACTTTTTCACATGCTTGCTCAAAAGCAGAGCATGCTTCCCACTCTTCAACTGGACATTTCAAAAATTGAGTATCATTAAAATTTTAAAGAAGTTCCACGATGATGGACCAATAAATGAAGCCAAGGAAGAATCAGAGTAGCACTGTGGCAATATAGGCTTGCCAAAGCCGTTCTCAAATCTTTTATCAAAATGAAACTTTCTTGTGCATGAAAATAGTTTTTCAAGCATTTTATATTTTTCCCTGCTGCAAACACTCTTGCTAAAGAGTGAGAGAAGAACCAACTCTTCAGTAAGATACCAAGTGTGGTTGGCAAATGCTTTGAGGGCTGATTTGGATATGGTATCACTGTCAAAATTATGCATGCTTTTGAATAACAGTAGATCATTGTGTGGAGCATCTTCAGCAAAGGCAGCTGTGTACTACCACGGCACATATACAAACACAATATATTCAACAAATTGACAGATTTTTTGATGTTGATTTACTCCAAAAACTGCCCTTTTGGAAGCTTTTCGGTTATTCGCTCGTGGAGCATAACAAGCTTCAAGGAGTAAATCAACTTGGCCATCCATCGACATTTATCAACGGCTCCAGGATGCCGAAGATCATATACATACCGTACTGGCCTTTATTCAAATACATAATTACTGTACCAGTTGAAGCAACTCTGCATAATCTTCTCTCATGGAAGATTCACCATCCAAAATTCTATGACAGAAATCTATAATGTAACTTGTGTTTCGTGGTCCAGAATAAAAACAGTAATCGTTGTAGGAAGTGTTTTCCATCACTGTAGAAAAGTTATCACGAAGTCTAACAATACAGTAATGTCAGGCCCTTTAGAAGCACAGATATTCAAATCGTTCCAAACTTACGTTAAAATAATTTCACCAACATGATGGCGACAAACGCACCATAATAGCTGCTTGTTGAGCTTTTCCTGAAGGCAAATGCAAGCTGCGGTCAAATGTCCTGTATCGCAACTGGTTGTGTCAAAAAACTTGTGTCGTAAAATTCGTAAAAACTTTCAAAGTAACCTCATTCTTATCGATTGTGGTAGTCTGAATGTGACAAAACAATGATTTATTGTGTCTAGAAAAACTTCACAGCTGTTTCAGAGACAATGCATCAGTGACATAACAATCATAAATTATAATTACGGGAAACAGCAAATAGCACTACGCTGTGTTGAAATATAGCCTATCTCTCGTTAAGAAAGAAATTTTCAAAAGCTAAGTGGGCAAGCTAAACCTGCATTGAGTTTGTTAAAAATTGGCAGGAAGGTTTTTTGTACCAAAAGACAATGCCACAAAAAGGTCAAGCTGTTTTGGATAAATTTTGAGGGGCACCAGCCACACCCTAACTGACCCATAAAAGTTTTTTATTGCTAACTGACCTTGTTAATCGTGATGTATTGATACATAGTGGACAGCCATTGGATTGGCCAGTGGAACCAGTTTTGTCAGCTATCTTCTACAACAACAAACAATGCCGTGAGAAGTCAGATGGATCGTTACAGTCGAGAATTTACTGCCATTCTTGAGTTTCGAGCACAATTCTGTAATGCCATTGAGAGAAAATGTTGGTAAGAGACGTGATTATATTTTATGTGAACTTTGTTCTTCTGTGACAATCAAGTTTCATCATGTGGTTCTGTAGATTTTAAGCTGCCATCATCTCAAACGCAGCCTTTTTATTATGCTGTGACACTGACAGGATAAAAACCTAGAACCTACAAGTTCTATATGGTTTTAAATATTTATGAGATAATCTCGATATGTGTGGAGCAAAAATGGAAAGAGAGCTTCGTGAGCCACCATTCGACGACCATAACTTATCGTAATTAGTTTGTTTGTAACTAGCATTTCAACTACTTTGTGAATAGTTTTTTTTTTTGTCATAATACTTGAGCATTTGTTTGTTTTGAGCAGTAATGTCTATACATCACGTACAGCAAGTTTTACAAACTTTTTTGGGTCACAGAGCAGTATTTGTGAATCTGTTTCTTGCAAAATCCGATCATACTTCACGTCAATTCGTTTGCCCAATGAACTTGACAGGATTATCCAAAACAAATAACAATGAAGAAGGTGGCATGCGAACATGGGTTTCAGCTTAGGTTTACAAGTTACAGTAAAACAAAAAAATTTGATCACATTTATTAACAAGGCTGCAGTCCTCGAAATTAGCGGCGGCAAACGCAATTGCCGTGGTAAATGCTGCCGCAAACGTCATAATCGCCATTCTGCAACGGCAATAAAAATGCCGTCGCAAAATGAGCACTCAATTAGGACAAAAATTGTTCAAAATTCCTTCCTGTGTTATTTACTCTCAGCGGAGTTTAATCAGCAGAAACATCGCACCAAGACCTCACCTCGGACTATTTTACTTGCTGTGAACACTCATGCAGTCTTCGAAATTAGAATATTTTTACTTGGCAAAAACGTTGCTGATGCCAAACGGCAAAGTTGAAATTGCCTCAGCAATTGCTGTGAACGTTTATAACGACAAAATTGTATTAAAACATGTAAAACGAGAAGCGAAAAATATAGTCTATCACGACCGCACTGTGATTTGTTGTGATGCATTGATGCAATAATAGTAAATACCAAAAGTAGCGATAAAGCGAGCAACGCGATGCGCACGCTGTTGCGTTAATTCACGTTAAATAACTCACGGGGGAAAAGTAAGTTAATTTTGGGTTTGTTCAACGTTCGAGTCAGCACAAAGCGATTTAATTTTCCCGGCGGGTTATATTGTGTACCCAGACATCAAAAACCATCATTTTTACAATGATTCAACGTCTACAGACGTGGAATCAACGCAAAAATGAATTTTGCTGCCTAGGTAACAACAATGCACAAGAAGAAATTTACGTTTGTTTTGCATTAATTCGACATCTAGCGATGTTGAATTATCATAAAATAACGTTAATTGCTCAACCAGATACCGGTTACAAATTAATAGCTCTCTGCGAGAAGATTGTCTCGATTTACGTTTACACTAACATAATTTCGGCACAATTGGGATACTGCGAGCAACACAAAGTCTGACTCTGTTGGATAAAGAACTAGTCAGAATCGGAATCATCCTATGCTGTATCGGAGGATGAAGTTGTCGCGTCGTCACTGGAATACTTGAAGACGCAAAACTGTCCGTTCATGAACGCGCCATGCCATATGATCGGAAGCATTACTTTACTGCCGAAGAACCATTTATCCAATTTTGTACTACTTTTTTAACTTGACCCGTAGCTTTTCTAATTCCGATTTGTTTCCGTCATCAAACTCTTTACAAATTTTGCAAAGTACCACACTAACTTTTCCTTCTGTTCCCTCTGTTTGATAACCAATAGCAGATAAATTCCACTTTTCAACTGTATCTTCCTTCACCATGATTTACGTTCGCAACGACACCGGTAAACAATAAGCATTCGATGAAAGAATAGCTTTTGCGTAACTATTAAGCCAGTATTTATAAGATTGCAAACTTTTTACAGTTCACAAGAGCATTGTCAGCGCATAAAATAGCTTGCGTGATGCTCTGGGCTACCGCCGTGTGACACACGATAAAGCGCATAAAATTTCGTTTGATTAAAATTAAAGCATACGGCAATTGCCGCCGCAATCCAAGGTTTGTTGATTTGGCGACGGCAATGTTTTTGCTGTCGTAGATGGAAGCTAATTTCGAGGGCTGAGGCTGACAACATTAATGGGACATTGTTTTGTAGTAATCTTTGTTCTTTTTTTTATGTTTTTCCTATTTGCCATTATTTTATACATTTTTGAAGTGACAAGGTCACCCACCCTGCTATTGTGGGGATCGGAACAGTTTTAGATGATGATGAAGGTATTGATCACTTTCATAGGGACCTCATTGATCCAATCAATTACCAAGTGGGGGATGACAACATGAACCGGGCCAAGGCGATTGTGTTTAACCTGCAAGAAGAGATTAATGTGTTTTTATCTGATCCAAACAATAACATGACATTTGAGTTGGGTTCTCGACTCCAGCAGTGGCAGAGAGAACTACAGGTACCATAACTACATTACTTTCCCAGCTAGCAAAATCCGTTTTTTTAGATTGATGAATTAATATATTGATCTACAGACGTTGAATCAATGTAAAAGAACGGATTTTCCTGGCTGGGTTGTTTTGTTTGATGTTCTTGTTCATCCAACATAAAAAGCAATGTTGTTTGGTTTTTAGCAGCACTTTTTAGCATCGTTTCTTCAGTACAAACAACACGCGTTCACAATGTGCAAACAATCTCCACTTCTTAATACAGATTCCTCAGACACTTCGTTTGCATATTATTCGTGCTTCGGAAATTTTTTCGTGGTTGCTGTGTCATGTATAATTGTACAAATGTTAAACTGCATGTGTATATGCTAATATATTCACTTCCGTAAACGTTTCCAACGCTCCAAACGATGTGCTATGCCTGATCTATACCGGTATGCTTTCAGTTTTCATGGGCCTTTCTTAAACGTTTTACGGGTGTAAAAGTTTTGAATATCGATTTGGAAACATAAAACCGTCTTAGAATAAAATTGTCACATGTATTAGTGCTAAATTCTAACTTGTTAATAATTCTTCGCTTAACTTTCACACTATAAAAACAACTAAAATGACTGGAATTATAGGTATGAATGATGACAAATAAGTCAGATACAATAACGACCTCATGCGCTCATTAGAAGTGACAAAAGTTAATTACAAAAGTTTTTCAAAAGATATCCGTTGCAGTATAAGAAAACAGCACAAATCAATGCTGATTTATAAACTCCTGTTATATAACTATTTTTTTAACAAAGTTATTCAATATTGAATGTTAAACGTTAATCAATCCTTTCTTGTGATTCTTATGCCATGTACTTCAATCCCAGATGTGAAGTGTATCCCAGTCTCAAAAGGTTGCTAATTCGTAGTTGGCACAGTTCTAATGCAGTTACTCTTTCGCAATTATCACATCACTGAGCAAACAACAGAGTTCCCAGGAACCAAACATTGTCACAAGTTCTTAGAACCCAGATGTTTGTCGCACAATCCTTTACAGTTTATTTTATTGATTTACTTTTATACTCGGGTTCCTTACACTTTGTGTGTTCTTAGAAGTTCATCTTAATTACTTTCTATTGGAGCAGCAAACACATTCCCAGACTTATTGGTTTAATTTGTGTGGTTAAAAATCTTGTTTTGTGACAATGTGGCCTTTATTTCTGCGCTGTTCGCTGTATGGCTCGCCTTTGACTTTACGATAGAGCATAAACCGGTACAAACCAGTGTGATACAGTACAACTTCAGTTTTTTTGTGGCTGTGATAAAACATTGGCCACTGGACGTTTTTCTACATTGTATCTCCTACTCCTAATATATTTTGCTCATACCAAAGACTTTTTAAAAGTGGTGCTGAATCTTACCTGCTTGGCACCCAGGAAAGGAATGGATACAGGATAATAATAATAATGCTCTTATCTGTTCATTTGCATGACTGCGCTGACATGCCTGCTTTGTAAAATCACCGAGGGCAACGGATATCTGCGTTGGATACAACCTTATATAAAAACAAACATTATTATTCTTGTTATGCTCAGGAACGCTATTCTGATCAGCCTATGGAGTTGGTCCAGCTAGTGATGAAGATGCTCAAGAAAGAACGTTCCATATTAGAATTTGCTGCAAATGTAAGATTTTTGTCTGCTAATGTTGGTAAATGGTAATAATTTTTTACAGTCACAACTTCTGTCGCTGGCCTTACACAGTTCATTGCTTGTACAAGGATTTGTTTGCTGTTTTTCGACATTGGTGTTTTTTCATCAAACTAAACTATATTAAACTAAAGATGCGACTAATAAGGTTCACGAAATAACTTAAATATTGTTTTGCTAGCATAACGTCAACTTGTCATTAACTCCTCAGTATCGGGAAATCAATACATTAGAAAAATAGTAATAATAATAATCATGTTTTTATTTGCGCCCATTGCGATAGCATACAGTAGGCTACACTGCGATCATAGATCCGACACAACAGACGACAGGCAGCAGCGAAGTGACATAAAGTCTTCGAGTCAGCTACTCCCCTTATTTTGGCTTGCCATTAAGAGGCTTTTGCCGAGGCACAGCCACATGCTCTGAAGCGGTGTCGATTCCACGTTCTTTCAAACGTCGCGCAGACGTTCTCACAACTAGGCTACGCAGCCGAAAAACCTTTATGCTAAATTTGGACTTGCTTACAATTGAAAACAAAGACACTGGACATTTCTCTCTCATAACGATAAGGATAGAAAAACAAGTTATGAAACTGAAAAATCGTGACGTTTTGGGAATCCCCTTTTCCAAAAGGCTGAACTCATTGCTTCACATTATATTCAAATCTAACAAGTGCATCAGGTCGATCTCAAAAAAGAGAGTCATGCTTTGAACTCTTTGTGGTCATTGCTTTTCCAACTATCACTATCCGTCTTTTTACGTTAAGTCACTGTTTGCTCACGTTGAATTAATGTAAAAAATGGATTTGGCCAGGTGAGTTATTTATGTTCACAATGGATGGTCGTCATTCCTGCTGTTTTCACTTAGCATGCGACAAGCACCATTAACCAGGGAGGGTTTCTATCAGACGGAAGGTCCTCGGTACAAGGAGCCACAGGAGAGTCTCAACTAGAAAGAATACAACTGATTATGAATGTAAGCAACTATATGCATATATATTGTGTTGAAGTTTTGTGTTCATAGCACTTAGCCAAAACTGTTTGAAAAATGTTACGGAAAGCAGTTAACGGCTTCGTCGAAACGTTAATTTCAGATTTATTTCGCTCTGCATCGAACTGTTAAAACTTGTCTCGGGGTTTTTGTTTGTCACTTTCTCACAGGGTTGTCGGTATTTTACCCGACCCAAAAAAACCCGGGTGGGTTTTTTAAAAAAAAAACAAAAAAAAAACCGAGAGCATCATATTTGTTCAATTTTTATCAGAAAATTAAAAAAATGAACCAAAGTACTACAAGGTACTTAAAACAAACTTCAAATTAGGACTTAAGGATGTGATTGTGAAGGAAATTTTCAAGGATAAATTGAAAACACAGTGGATATTTCTGTACACAAAAATCAAGTAATGCCACTTTGTACTACACTAAAACTCATTTCTGCAAGAAGGCCTCATAGTTAAACAGCCCTAGTGCATTACTTTATAGAATTATGCCAGCATGTACTGTGAGTGAGAGGCACTTCATTGGTAAAAAGTAGTATTTGAGGTGAAATAAGCATGACTCTACCTTTTTTGCATCTTTTTTAAATAAAACCCAAAAAAACCCGAGTTTTTTTAAAAAACACCATGCGGGTTGGGCTTTTTTAAAAAAAAAACCCGGGTTTTTCTCAACCCTGCTTTCTCAGGCTACAAATCAGCCTTTTTACATTGATTTAACGTCTGCATGCGTTTAATCTGCTTTGAACAATGTAAAAATGTAAAAAATAATCATTATAAAAAGGCTGATTGGCTGGCTGGGGTTTGGCTGGCTTTGTATGTTCATTTGCAACCTTGCACTTAAACGATTGTAATGACGTATCTATTGCTTTTCAGCAAATCAGTGAGCTTGAGATGCACAGCAGGGAAGTCACAGTTCGTTTGGATAAAATGACGTCGGAGTACCAACAGTTACAACTTTGCACGCAAGGAAATGGTAACGACCGCTGTTCGATTTTCTTGGTCTATTTTCTTTCAATCGAGTGGCGTCTTCGTGTGATCTTTCTGTTTCATAGCTGATGTTACAAAAAGAAAGTTGGTAGTTCGTAGTTGTTGAAAGAAAGGCGGCCGAGAGAAAGGAATTGGCCACCCTACTCTCGTTAGTGCCGAAGGCTTAGTATAATGAGAACCTTATCTTCTCTTCCCCCCGATGCTTGGATTCATGTATGGGACTCGCCTTTACCTTTTTACCACCACTATTCGCTTCGCATGTTTTATGTTAGTTTGAACGATTTACTTAATCATACTCTCAAGAACGATATTTAATGTCACTTTGATGACAAATAATAAGTGAAACTTACTTTTCTACGATATGTTGAAAGATCTATATTCAATTAGACCCCAACTATTTTAGACTAGGCTGGGACTGCAAAATGTCTATGAAGATGAAATGGAATCAAAAACCACTATTCTATTATAAAACACGTTGTTCTTTTTGTAATCAACATTGCTACTGGTTTGCCCAATTTCAAAAAAAAAAAACTCATTGCTTCCAGTGCGAGCTCTTGCAAACCCACAGAACTTTGCGAACCGCAAGGACCAGAACGCTTGGAGGCCTCTTCTTAAACTCCACGAATCCTTGATCCAGAACAAACAGGTGGATGAAACATTTTGTACTGGTTGTTTTCGCTCGTAAGATCGTGTAGAAACTACATGTACATGTTTTTGTATTTTTTGTGAAAATCTTAGAATTATTTTTTGGTTGTCAAATCTCAAACAGCAAATCGGTCGATTTTTACATTTAAAAAACGACTGGTTTGCTGTCTGGAAAGTAACACCTAAATGTTTCTCATGCTATTCATTTTACCACCATGCCTTGTGGAGTTGCTTTTGTTGTGTCATATTGGCAAGGTCTCGATATCGACATTTATCACTTTTCTCCTTGACTTGAACCTTGTGGAAGACACGTTTACAGAATACTGTTTTCAAAGTAAAACAATTAAATGCAACGTTAAACTACACAGTTTTAACGTTGGTTTACGGTTTTCTGTTTCAGTGTTTGATCGCTCAATATCACCAAGAGAGATTTTCCGGCCAGCTTCCTGCTCTGGTGATGAACGTGAAGCAGGAGATCGCTGTGTGGCAGCGAGGACAGGCCTGTTTCAACAATGGAAAAAACGTATCTGATTATTGCGATATTGATCAGCTTGAAGACTGGTAAGCATGCTCGTCACCTCTTTGTTTTATAATTGCGGGGTGGCCGAGAGGGTTAGACTCTTGACCTCTAACCAGAAGAATCGGGTTTGAAACCCGGCTACGATAGATGTTAAAAAAACTTGTTTACTTCTACCAAAATTGAAATAAAATTGTTGTGTATGTAGATGTAGATCAGTTCTGTAATTTTAGTTATGAAGAACATCAGTCAGTTGGTTACTTGATAAGGGCTAACATGAGTACGGCCGAAAATGTTTGTAATTTTTAGTTTATTATGTTATTATGTTAATGCCCTTTGGTTGTTAGGTTATATTTGTCTATGAAATAAAGTAGTTAAGCGTTTCAGTTACTGAAGATAAGGCGCCTGGTAGAAAGGTACTCCCCACCCTACTCTGATTAGCGCGGTAGTTCCAGTTAAGCACAATAAAAAAATTTAGCATTTCGCATCTAAACTTGGTTCTTCTCTAGCATCGGAACACATTTTCCTCGGTTGCATTTAGAAGAAATGTTTTGACCAGTACCCCGATATCTTTGGTTAAATAGTTATCAGTTGTTTACTTAGCTCCTGCCCAAACAAAAAAATCAGGCGTTTTTTTACATTGATTCAACGTCTGCAGACGTTGAATCAATGTAAAAAACGCCTGATTTGTTTCTGGATGTGTGCTGAATTTATTTTCCGGTTCCTAATCAACTCGATCCGTTTGTGTCTTCAGCTGCAAGCCAATCGCGCAACTTCTTAACACAAGTTTGGAACAGATCGTCAAGCTGCGTTACATTGACGTTGACTCGCCAGCGGAACAGCAGAATCTCAATGGATTGCAGCAACATTACGAAGCAACAGTGAAGGACCTTGTTGAAAAGTAAACCTTTTATTTAGAACGAGCGAAATTTTTTCTCTGGTCTGTTTATCAATCCAATATATCTTCCTATTGTTGATTTTCATCTTACAGGTCTGACCGCAAAGTTGTTTTGTTATGTAATGCTCTTCAACCATAGCGACATTTGGGGTCAGGCTTCTAAATTCAGTGATCACACTTTCACAATTGGATCATAGAAGATGTAATGCACATATTTAGTCTAGAGTTCAAAGTCGAAATTATATCTGCCTTCAGTCATGATTGTAGGTTTGCAGTTTGCACGTTGGCAAGGTCTGTGTATGCAGGTCGCTATGCTTTCAACGATAATTCTATGTTGCTCTCACTGCTGCAAACAGTTTCAACACAATCAAGTATTCTGTAACCTTGTCATATTTTGCTTGTCTATTCTGTAACCGAAGTTTACTTTTTCAACATCTGCAAAAATTGGATCATTGTAGAAAAGCTTTTGCAAAAAAATACCTTTCAGTCTGCAACTCAGCCTTTTTTGCACTGATTCAACGTTTGCAGACGTTGATTTTATGTAAAAAACGGATGTCTTACGTTTTCAATATTTCCAGCTCACTGGTTGTTGAAAAGCAGCCGCCTCAGGTTCTGATGAAAGACAAAAAGTTTGTTTGTCAACTTCGTCACTTGCTTGGCAACAGACTGAGCAGCCATCAGGTAAATGAACATTTCAAGTTTTACGATTTCGCCAGTACTGTCAAAACACGTCAAATACGCGTGAATCTAAGCGTCTTTTACCATTTTCTTACAGTTTCGCTTCGACACAAAGGTTTGGCTCATTAACACCGAGTCTGCTTCCGCCATATTGGAAGGAGGACACAATGTTGAAATGTAAGTCAGTTGAAATGTATTCCAGCTGGCAACAAAACGGTCTTTTTTGCGTTCAACGTCTGTAGACGTTGTACCAATGTAAAAAAGCAATCTTACTAGTTGAAATTTCATCGTGTTGCATTGCACCTACTCAACAGACAACCTTCCGGTGAGATTCTCAACAACTCTGCCAAAGCTGATTTTGTTGATCAGACCAAGCAGTTGCTGGTTCACATGAGAAACATGGTGAGCATGGCTACTTAAATTTTGCTACTGTGTGTTTCAAGCATCTGCTATAATCCGTATTTTTGCTGAACCGAGACAGTGGCTGGAAATTTTACCCCTCGTTTAGGCTGCAATGCTGGACACATATAATGATGTAACAACCAATAATTATTGAAGAACGAATATTGCAACAAGAATGTTCGCAATTTTTGAAACTAACATTATAGTGCACGAATTGTATTTAGGGTGCGCTCTGCACAATTAACAATGTACCCCAGCCTCATGGGCGAAACACGTGTCTGTCGCTGTCAATTCTTGCTACAAATCGGCTGCCGAGAAACATATTGTTGATTGGAAAGTCTGAAAGGCTAGCGTGGAAGCTACACCGTTATGGTTGGCGAATCGCAGTTGCTCGCTGTACTAGTGAGTGCTCAGCCTTGTGCTGATAGCCGGGAAGAACGCCCCTTTCTTCACAATGTACCCGAATTTTAAACTTTTTTTTTTTTAATTCTGACCCCGGGATTAATTTGATCAAAATCCCGACATTTGCCAGAATGTATTTATAACGCAACGCCTATGCAATAGGATTTGGATACAATTTACGTACTGTTGGGTTATAAGTTACAACGGCATCATAGGCCTGCTGTGTTGTGGATTTGGTATGTACGAGTACTGTTAGCAATTTACCTAATCTCAAAAAATCGCGGGATTGTAGAAAAAAAATCCTGATCCTGGGATTTTTAGGTTGGTCCCGAAATCCCACTAGTCCACAACTCCACATACTGTGCAGCATATCAATTTGTTGCCAGAACTACATTTTAGATATGCTAAAATATATCATCTTTAGGTCAGTACGATGATATAGTCATTCAACTATATCATCTTTGACAATCGTAAAGAGTTTTTTGAGTTTATTTTACATGAGCAAATCATTTACCTTTTTCATGTTGTCAATGTCAAACCCTCGCTCTCCCAATTTACATTGTTCTTCCACTTTAACACGAGTCAACGTCTGCAGGCGTTGTAATGTGAACAGGAAAGATTTTCTTAGCTGAGCTCTTTGCATACAGAGTCTGCGGATGCGGCAAAGAGGAGACAGAGGACGCGCGGACTGTGTGGCCGAAGAAAAGTTCTGCATGATCTTCAGATCAAATCTCTCCTTACGATTTCCTTCCAACACTGAATGCAATGTTGTAGCTCAGGTTCGTGGACCACATTTTCTTAATGCTCCAGACGGCAGACCAGTCGTTTTTTTGCATTGATTCAACGTCTACAGACATTGAATCAATGCAAAAAACGCCTGATTTGCTATCTGGATTGCTGTTTTAGTCTTCGTCATGGACGTTTGCGGTCAGAGACGTGAAGGAAAGTACCAGCTACAGATTTAGTGTAAAACTACGTTTGGCTGCGCCTCAGTAATGCGCTGATAGCGTTTCAAACATACGCATAAACACATCCTTGCCAACGTGCCAATCTATAGTAATGACTAGAGGCCGGTGTAATTTTAATTTTGAACTTTAAGCTAAATGTACTTTATATCTTATTGAAATGACAGTTTTGAGAATCCAAATTTCCAAAGTGTGATCACTGAATCTCCAATCACTACAAAAGTTCTACTTTTACTTTGAAAAATGACAAACGTTTTACCAGTGTTGCCAGATGTTCTTCAGATTTTCAACACAAGTGCCAGAATGGAGCCTCTTTTTGTATGACAAAAATAGCACAAAAGCAGCCTAACACACACAAAACATACACACAGCCTATAATTATTATCAGCTACTACTCATATTATCAACTTATATTATCCCTTCTGACTGTTATCTGGCGTAGCAGATCAGCCTCCAGCCAAATTTGAAGCTGGCACTTTGACATGGCCTGTGTATACAGGTCTTGATTTAGAAAATACATGAGTTTGAGCGACAAGGTGCATATTGGCGCGGCTGCAAAAATGTATCAATGCAGTTAGTCGAGTTTATGTGAACTAATTAAGTTCAAAAGGTGAAAGTCATTTTGTTGTTTTCAGACCATGTCACTGCCGGTTGTCGTCATCTCACACGGAAAGCAAGAACCAGACGCCCAGGCCACCATATTCTGGGACAACGCCTTTGCTGACAACGTAAGTTCTTGCTATGTGTAGATATCTGCGACGCAAGACTCGATGACTCGATGCTTTACATCGAGTCTTGACGTAAGGCTCGATGCGTCATAAGATTCGATGCGTTACGGCGACGCAAGACTCGATGCTTCACAAAATATGCGTTTTCAGCTTCGGAGACGTCCTTTCGAAGTGCCCGATTCTGTCCTGTGGAGTGTGATGCTGGATGAATTAGATTGCATTTGGAAGAAGACATGCCAGGGAAGCGGCGGCGGAGGAGGAATACAAGAAGAAGGACGCGGATTAGACGAAGATGCAAAGCGATATCTTACGATGAAGTTGTGGGGTGATCATATTGTCTTATAAATCGCTGGCATGATCGCAATGTGACAGTGTAGAAAAACAAAGCAAAAATTTGAAATGTGTAGAAAAGCATAATTCATTTAATTTTTTTTGGACATGCAATTGTTTTCTTGCATAAGTTGTAACTTCTATTTTTTCGCAACCACTTACTGTACAGAATATATTTTGGAGTTATGATATTTAAGCTGCCTAAATTTAACGATAAAATTCGGTGTGTATGGAAAGAAGCTCTCGCTATACCGCAGTGCAACGTCAGAAAAATATTTCAGTTATCATCATTATTGTTCTGCATAACTGTTATTAGAAATAGGCGAAAGTGGATATTATTGTTATAGATAAACTTTTTTGCATTGCATTTTTGATGTTTTGGATTTTTTAGGAATCTTACCCAATGAACCTAAATATTTGCCAATGGTGTAGATTAATTCGTCTGATAATTTTCCTCCTCCCCCAGCTACACCAACCTACCTTTAAAGTTTGCTTGATTAGACGTTCTATTGTCAAATTCTTGATTCATGTCACAGGAAGGGATGATCGTAATGTCACGGTGAACTGGCGCCAATTCAACCGTGACAGCCTTCCCGGGCAGACCTTCACGTTCTGGACTTGGCTCTTCAAATTAATGGAACTTGTTTCAAGTCCGTACGTCAAGATCCATTGGAATGCGGGGTAAAATGTTTGTTCTTCAAGGCAATGTTGGTTTTAAAAAAGTTTCTAATATTCATAAAATTGCCTATTTTCCACCATAAAATTACCTGTCTTCTACCAGGCGCATTAAAGGATTCATCAGCAAAGCAGACTGCCAGAGGATCTTGATGCAACGTCCGCTCGGGACTTTTTTGTTCCGCTTCAGTGATTCTACGTTGGGCGCCGTGTCGATATCCTGCTTCACGTTGAGCAAGTTCTCAGGTTCGAAAACTTCAACCAGTTAGGAATAATGTAAAAAGGACTCTTTATTGCAATGTAAAAAGGACCAACTTTGCCAGCTGGCACGCAATAAATATCTCATCTGAAGCATAACACGCGCGTGCTGCATATGTCTTGCTTTGCAACAATGATCGGTTTAAGACTATCTGCTATGTTGATAAATAAAAGATTGAAATACCTCGACCTCATCTAGACTAAAGTATTCACCTCTCATAAAAATAATCTCGCGAGCACATTTTGTGACATTCAATTTGTACAATGTTTTTTGTGCAGGCGCAAACGAAGTCGGTCATCTGGAACCAGACACTATTGCCAAGTTTAAGGCACGGAGTTTACCAGACATAGTGAAAGACATCAATTTTCTTCTGTATCTTTATCCGGACCTCCCGAAAGACACCGCTTTCGGCCAGTTTTACAAGAAAAGTAACCAAACCATTATTTTAAAAATGTTTTCATGTCAACAATCAATCCTGCAAATCAGCTTTTTTCACATTGTTTCAACATCTACAGACTGCACGTTTTAGTTGAAGCAGACAAGTTTGTGTCCAGGGGCGGATCCAACAAGTAGCCTTAAGGGAGAGAGAGTACTATCAACAAAACACAATGAAGTATAGGTCTACAACTCTGCATGAATCCGACTTTGCAAATACACCGTGAATGTAGTAATTTTTATGTATTTTAAAGAGGGATTGCCTCCCTCCTGGTCGGCCACTAACTACTAAAATTGATGTAAAAAGGTGTGGTTTGCTGGCTGGGAAAGAAAACACTCTCTGTCTAAACTGTCTTCAATTGGTTTTCAATTGTCACCATTTAATAACAATGCAAATTTTGCGTTGTGGAGATGATCATTTCAGTCATTGTTTTATTACCAGTCAAAGTACCGGACCCGCGCAGCGATTACTGGCCGAAGGAGCTGCATGATCACGTGGTGTCCAACAATGACAGATCGGAAAGCAACTTGATTGACAGGTCTCCAGGCACTCCTCTTTCTCCCGGATCATCTTTCCATTCTCCACAAATCCAGATGACAGCTCTATCATCCACGGGAGGATTTTCTCCTCCACCCAGTGAGTATATCACTATATCCAGGCAGCAAATTCGGCCCTTTTTTACATTGATTCAACGTTTGCAGACGTTGAATTAATGTGAAAAGGGCCGGATAAGAGTTCGACTCTACTTTTTGTTGTGAAAGGATTGGAATGAAGTTGTTGGTGTCAAAAAATCTTGACTGTCCTTGTTTAGTGCATTTGATCCTACTCCATGACCCTGTGATAAATTCAATGCTTATGGATGAATAAGCATAGCATAACATTGTGACCGTGGTTCCTGGTTTGATTTATGTTGAAAAAAATATACGAAATATACAGGTTGGCATACCAATTTTTCTTCGGTCATATCGCCTTGATCTGAAATATGGTTTGTTGATTTTTGAACATGTTTGTGCTGTTACATTTGCATGCACAAACGTTGAATCAATACAAAACGGAAGAATTTTACTAACTGGTTATGTTTTTAATTTTCAGGTTCACGTTTCTCTCCGGCACCAAGCCATGGCACTTTTTCGCCAAAACGCGAAATTGACATGGAATAATGTGGCGTGTGGGGTGTCGCTGCAGGGTCAGTGTAGCGAGACAATATCAAGAAGTCCACTTTGAGCGTCATACAAATTTTTCGATGCGTACTGTTATAAATCGCAATGTAATTATTTCAGCCCGCAAGTCGCTATTTTTTATCGTTTGGACTTGTTGAAACGATGTAAAAATAGCAACTTTTGCTGGCTGGGTTTATTTAATTAAGACTGTGCTTGCTTTTTGTGTCAACAACCCCCGTACTAATTATAACTTTATTGTACTTCTGTTGTTTTGTTTATTTTGAATTTTACTGCCTTCATAATCCGAGGACTTCTGCCATAATTTTGTTCAAGCAAGCTAGTGTGCGTTGTTACAAGCTATCAGCTTATGCCTTATGCATTGGACAGTGGACACCCATTCCTTTTCTGGCACTTACAATGCTTTTACAGTTACTTTTATTGTACTACAATTAAATCATGCTTGTTTCTGATTGTGCCTTTTGTACATTTACAAATGTGTCAACATTTGCTTCGTCGACCTTTATTTAACAAGTGAATTTGCCAAAACTAACTTCTTGCACTGACAACAAATGTGATTACATCGTATTTCCATTTAGCAATGTAAGCGGAATGTATTTTGTGGAATGTGGAGTTTCTCAAACGTTGTAATGTTTTTATTCCATTTCTTGTTACCACTTTTGTTCAGCACTTGTGTAACAGGAAGAATTACTGTAGTTGAGTGACGGTGCAATGATGAAATGATGCGATGCAGTTTTTAGTAACCCGTAGCCTATTCTGACGACAACATCAAGCTTTTCAATATTCAGTTGTACACAGTGCCGGATTTACCAGTCAAAGAAACGTCCGATCCTGTTGACGTCTCGGTTTTTGATGCTCCATAATCCGGCCTTTTATGCGCCACCAACCTACGCGTAAAGTAAAGCCTTCATTTGTTACTGCTGTTGCAATCGATCTATTTCAATGTGTTTTTTTCGTTTTGCATTGCGAATCGAGATTTTTCAATGGCTGCTTTGTATGTATTAGCTTACATGGATGGCATGATAGCCAACTATGTAGTTATTGAAATGAAAAAAAAGTTTCCAAAAGGATTCTTTCACTTGTTTTTACATTATTTCGCATAAAAAATGTTCAGTGCCTATTCATTTAACTAAACGTTAATTTGTTGTGCCAAACTTACAATAGTTTCCTTGATTGAGCAGTACATCGTTCGTAGTGCAGTACATTTGGCATTGGCACAATATTGAATTAAATATTAGATAGCAGTATTTTGTCTCTCAGTGCCCTATGAATGTTTTAACGATGGCTATATAGAGTCCAACATATTCATTAGCGTTTTTTCAGTACCGGTAGCCTAAATTAAAAGACAAGAATCGCGTAGTCCTCGTTATCGACGTGCCCGAATCACCTCCATGTCGACCAGCTCAAAGCGTCCACCCTGGTCAAACCGACCTTGCTTCTTTCTTCCTTAACTTGCCTTATCCATTTTCTTGGGGTCGACCACCCAGTCCCAACACCTACGCATCTTCATCCCTCCTCAAAACATGCCCATTCCCCTCACTTCATTCACTTTCTTCAACTCTTTATAGCCTACTTCCTCATGCAACCCACGCAAGTTGACTGCTTGCTTGTGGGAATCTTTATTCTCGGACTGAGAAAGCTTCTTTGAGAGCTTAGTAGGCTAATCCTGACAGTTTTGCATACTTTAGACTAGAGGGTTAGTTGAAGCAGGCCCGACCACCGAGTTTGACTGAGTCAGGCGCTTAGCCAATTGAGCTATCGTCAAAAAGTGTAAATACTAAATAGTTCTCAGACTTTTTTAATGTTGTAGTAGACCACAATTAATCAAGTAGTTACCTACACTCACAGTTTGCTAAACATTGTAGGCTAGTTGGACTCCCTTTGTTTCGTGAAGGAACGAGGATACCAGACTTCCTTGTTCAACAGTGACCTGAATCAAAAGGCTTTTCTTCGTAGAACGAAGCTATGTCTGTGCGTTATCTCCAAAGATTTTTCTGCGGTGACAATCACCTAAATATGAAGCTGTTGCAGGCCCGTAGTTGCCGGGGGGCAACGCCCCCCCCCCCCCCCAAGCTCAAAGCTTTTAGTTATTTCCTTGTAGAAACATAAGCATTTTAAAACGTTTGTCTGACAATCTGCTGCGTTTGGGACGCAAAATGTCCTTTCCAAGCGAAAAAATGCGTTCCACAGCCGCGCTGGATGGTATTGGTGTGTTGTATTTCAAAAACATGCCTTGAAAACGTTTACTCTGAAAGGTATCACTATTCTAAGCGTGCTGTGATGGTTTAGTATATTTAGCTTAAATCTTTTAGTGAGGTCCACTGCACCAACATCGCTCTTTTCAGGGGCACAGAGCTCTTGAATTAAAGTATCTTCAACCTCCGTGATGACATTCATTAATTTTTCGCTTTCTCTCTCTGATCCCTCGTGCTCTTTGTTTCAAAGTTCTAAAAATCCACATTTTCAACTGCTTAAAATTGTTATTTTTTGTCCTGAAAACACCAGGAATGGCATTTTAGAGCATATAAAAGTGCAAAATTTTCTGGGGCGGGCATGCCCCCAGACCCCCTAGGAGGCTCGCGCCTTCGGCGCTCGTCCGTTCCTGTCACTTTATGACGTCATATTTAACATCACTATTTATAGCACCCCCATGGCCAAAAGTCACGAGCCGCCACTGGTTCATAGCCTTTTACTTCGCAACAGCTTTTGAGCCCCCCCAAGCTAAAATGTATAACTACGGGCCTGAGCTGTTGGCTATAGCTACCGTACGCAACGAAAGCGTTAAAGCAACCAAAGCTTTCGTTGTTCTTTTGCATACCACATAACAGGCTTATAGCTTACCACTGCAGTTGAGAAGATAATCTGGGTCCGGCACGAATACAATCCCAAAACTAAGACACTTCTAAGCATAGTCGTAGGAGATGGGGGCGGTTGCTCTCTCGCTGAAAAAAAAACGTCGCGAATTTGGGCAAAAATGTCCAGTTATGTGGGCCAGTCAATCTTTCCATGATGTTTTGACATCTAACCAGTTTACAAACTTTACATATATTGTTAGGCTATAATTTATGAAATAAGTTGATATTTTCCAGTAAATGTAGGCTATAATGTATCATCATCGATTCGGAAATTACTGCATGTGGTGTCGCAATTTGGGCAAAATAATAAGTTTCGATTCAGCATTTGGAAAAAAGTAAGTGTAAAAAGCTTGCTGGGTAATAGGCTAGTAACCTTGTGAGTTGTTTTTATTTTGCTTTTTTCTCTGTTCTGCATCAACAAATTAATCATATTTGATCAGCTGTGGCCTTCCCAATGAACTCCTCTTCGTGATGCATCTGGCTTACAGATAATTTTATCTTAACTTTTCATTACAATTTAAAGCTGAAAATACGCTCAGAATGCACCAAATTAAATGCATTTTCTCAGACCCTCCGCTGTTTTTCTCATCTGTAGTAAACACATGGCCCCACTTCTATAACTCATCACCTGCTATTACGTGTTAGTTGTAGCCTATTAAGCGTTAAAGCATTAGGCTATATGATTCTGCAGGGGGTTTAAGTTTGGTTTGTTTAAGGTTTATTATCCCAATGCAGGGGTTCTAGGTTCTTTTATTTAAATGTTTATAATCTCCTGATGATAACAGAACCGCTGATGGCGTGACTAGTCCTTCGATTGCACAGAGGTAACAAAAATGAGTCTCAAAGAATTTCTTTATTTATAAGTTTGAATTGCAGATTTTCAGCCAACTGTCGTGGTTTTTCCAGGCTCTGCTCTATAAGGCATCGAACCATTCGCATAAAGTTTTTGTTGGTCTTTCTTGGCTTCGTTTGCATTTACTCAGTTTTCATATAATAGGAGAGTTTCATCATAAACTGAGTTTATTTAATGTCGTATTTTATGAAACTTGACAACGACGAATAGAGAGAGAGAGAGGGAAACCTTTTATTTTGTCTGTTGCGACAATAGTACGGTACAATTATACACAATACGAATAAAATAGTACCATAGCTATCTAAATACCACAACAGATAGGAAGCAGCGAAAGACTATATCAGTCATCGAGTCAGCTGCTTCCCAGTTCTTAATGTGACAAATGTCAAGCATCTGCAAAATAATTGAGAACAAACTTTAAACTTGCTGGTAGGTATATCAAAATCAATCTATCAATTTTTGTAGTTAGTATCTTTTCGTCCCGGACGCGTCAATGACAAAAAATAAAATGATTGATTGAACCATGTCGCTCATTTCGTAAAAAAAAAATGAACGAAACTATTGCTGGGCGATTCTCTTTTCATATTTTCAATTTTGGCAACTCTGGATTCTATGGTGATTAAGCCAGCTGCGTGAAGGGCATGGAGAAAATAGAAATGAGAATATTACCATCCTGTGACAAACCAGTAGCTTGTCTTCGAAATGAATCCAGTAGTTTAGTCACGTCTTGAGTTGCTGAATATTTATGGCTGTTGAGAAACATCACAAATGTAAATTTGATGTAAACTTACATTTAAAAAGCACAGGTTAGGCTGGCAAGCCAGAAACAAAATGGTTTTCTCAAAACATTTTAAATTTGGACAGCCTTGTTTTCAATAGGCCTACTAACAAACTTGATTCATGCATGAAACCACATACTGCACTAAAGGTCAGTCCAATTTTCACAAAAATATAGCTTCCAAAAGATTTTCTCTGTCCAATGATAAAGACCTCCATAACTGGTAGATCAGTTGATAAAGGCCTGTCAATTTGATAGCGTAGTGTGAAAATGCAAGTCTGCAAACATTTCAAAAGTAGCTTACCAATTTCTTTTTTGTGAAAATTTTTAAACTTAGTACCATAGCCTATATTTAAAAGTGTGGCTACAGTTGTTTTGAAAAGTTTATTTTATTGCTACATAAAGTAAAAGCAATTGCTTTAAATGGCCTAAGGCCTAAGTAGCTCTAACAATTGGATTAACAAATGTTTTCCTAGCAATATTTTATTGATGAATATTTCAAACTTTTTGGTTTTGTCATTTTTCCTTGTTGTTGGTGTCAAATTTGTGTGTTTACTTTATCGTTTCTCTACGTGTTTGCGCCAGCAATGAAAAATTAAATTGAATTAAAAATCCCAGTAGGCCACTAATTGTTTTTTGAAACATTTCAGAAATAAACATCATAATAAGGTAGACCCAATAAGATAATGCAAAAAGCGTTGCATTTATTATATGGGATATGGTACATTTTTGTATCTTACTAAGTCAAAGGTAATGTGAAAGGGATGATATTTGTGCAACTAACTTCTTCGATTGTTAAGAGGAACAGAAAGGTGTTTTATGGTTGTTATCGCTGCTTATCATCATCTTTGCGGAATGTGGTGGTGACAGGTTAGAGCTTGTTTACTTTATTAATTTTTTGTATTGATTACTATATCCATAGCATAAACCTTTCACTTTTAAAATTTTTACCTACTTTGGTGCATGTTTTAACACACTTGGTTTTGCAGACAAATCTGGTTTGTACCATATATAATTGATTAGGCTACTAAGTTTTACTATTTTTTAAAGCGAGGTTATGATATTTTTTGTATGTTTTGTCAAATGATTGATGAAGGTTTGAAATTAGAATCTTCATAATGTGATTTAAAAAATTTTGGTTAGGCAAATGACAATGTTCATTTGCACTATTTTTTTCTCAAATTGTTTTTGTGTATTCATAACTGTAGGCTACCTTTTATCAAGTTTTGATTTGTTTACCACTAGTGAGTGTGGCTGATTATTCTATGCAGCATTTTTTCACCTCTTTTCTCTATTTTATTTTATCCATCACTTTTTCCTCGTTTAGGTCCATCTCCTCTTCTTCATCTTCAACCTATCATTTCTATTCTCTTTGTAGACCTCCACACTTCCTTTTTTCAAATTCTTTCAAATCTTTCTTTTCTAGTGTAAGACATTTTTTTTTTCCTTCTTGGCATGTGCTCAATGTGCTCGTATCATCATTACTCAACTTGCTCTAGTCTCCTTCATTAATTCAATTAATAAAAAACAAATCAAATTGAAATGTTGTTATTATTTTTATACGATACGCATTCTTATTATGACAGGAATTGGAATTATTTCCCCACTTGGATGTGGGGCTGATCATGTATGGTCTCGATTGCTAAATGGAGATTGTGGGGTTTCCAAGCATACAATTAAAGGACATGATTTCCCATGCAAGGTTGCTGCAAGCGTTCCAAGAGGTTAAGTTGTGTGCTTTGCAGGTGTTAAGAGTTAATTTATTAAATAGTTTTTGTTTAAGCAAGAAAGAAATGTTTTTGTTTTATCATTATATATTATTTTAGACTCAGAGTATGACAAGATGACTGCTGCTGTTAAAAGAGAAGCCTCGTTGACATCTGCATTTGCCGTTGCCGCAGCTGAAAAAGCATTGGCTGACTCTAAGTGGAATCCTAAAACTGAAGAGGAAAGAGCTAACACAGGTTTGTCACATTGTGTGAATACTAAATAGCCTACATGGATTTGTGCATAATGTATTGTAATTTATAGCCTGCATTGGTGCATCAATCAATTGAATGTTTGAAAGTTTCTCTATACCCAGAGAGCAAATCACCGTTTTTACATCGATTCAAAGTCTTCAGACGTTGAATCAATGTAAAAATAGTTGCTTTTATGTCTGGATAAAGAGCTGCAGGAGGAAGTTCACATTGTCGTGCAGTACCACAAGCATCCAAAGCTATGTAACACAATGGGATTTGTCACATTTCTTTGAATGCTTAAAGTATTTGTGGACTTTGGAAAATAGTAACTTACCGGTTACCGAAAAGTTGAAAATTAGTCATCTTCTGAGTCATTATTGACATGTTAACATCATTATCCCCCTACAGGAGTTGCCATGGGGGTTTCTGTGGTTGACTCCGAAAATCTTGCACTCTCTGTTGAAAAATTGAACGAATCTGGATATCGAAGAGTCAGTCCCTACGCTATACCTCGTATACTTCTCAACATGGCTGGTGGAATTATCAGTATCAAACACAAGCTGCGTGGACCTAATCACTGCGTTGCTACAGCGTGCACCACAGGTTTCATATTATATTTCACATTATTATTTGCTGCTATTTCTTTCACGAATGTATTGGCATAACTTCCAGAGACTTGCGCCAGAATAACAATTTACAATCGTAGCTGTAGTGGGCAAATGTGTTATTCTAGAGCTGTATTTTAACTCAAACGAGAAGACTATTAGTCTCATTTTACATTTAAGCTGCTATGGAGAAGGCAGTGCATACCTCTGTCACTTACGCGCTTTTTGTGAAGGTCGCCTTGCTTTGCTGTTTTCATATTTTGACTTGGCAACACGCATCATCTCCATTGAAAAGTTTCATTTTCTTCTTTTGTTGCTAGGTTCGCATTCTATCGGGGATGCTGCTCGATTCATCATGCACGGAGATTGTGATGTCATGGTAGCCGGTAGCTCAGATGCTGCTTTAAATCATCACGTGTTCGCCGGGTTTTGTCAAGCTCGATCAATTGCTACAAAGTTTAATGAAGTACCAAAGAGCGCATCACGACCATTTCATCCTGACAGGTGATAGTCAGAGCCGTTGAGAGGATAGTTTGGGCCCGGTACCAATGAGATCCTCAAATTAAGACACTTTCAAGAAAAACGCACAATATCCAACGAATAAGTAAGGTAGTTTCTCCAACTTCCTGGACCCCTAAAATCATTTCGGGCCCTCGGTTAAAAGTGCCCCCTAGTCCTTCCTATCAACTCTACTGGTGATAGTAAATAGATTACGGTACGTTAGGACCAAGCCGTTGTTCATTTAGTTGGAGCGAGCTGGCACTATAGAATTTGTACACAGTAGCTCATCAAAAACTAAACTCTGTCTTGACTGCACTGTCAAATTTTTAAAGCTTTTGATTGAATTGAAACTACTTTAAGTAGCCTATATTTATGTATAAATTTTAAATTGTATAATCGCTGGAGGAATTGGGCGTAACGACGTTGTCTATTTTGTGTGATAAGAATAATTGTTCTTGCTGCCAACATCTTTGCGCTGAATCTAACTGTCAAAATATTTTGTGGGTTCAGAGACGGCTTCGTCCTTGGAGAAGGAGCGGCAGTGTTGGTTCTGGAGGAAGAAAACCACGCTGTACGTAGAGGAGCCCGTATCTATGCCAGGATACTTGGCTACGGGATGTCAGCTGATGCGAACCACATCACAGCGCCACATCCAGAAGGTCTGTTGGTTTCCTCAACTTTTCAAGTATCTTGTGATAACTGACAAAGTTGTCCATTTGTTACATTTTTTTATTATCACAACTGCAACAAAATCTTATAAACACAAAGAAAGTAAAAAAAAAGAGACGAATGTTAAGAATTATATTCTATTGACCAACGTATGCTATCCAAAACATTGGGTAAAAAATGGAAAACAAATTACTTGTTGAATATCATGGCAACTATCTTGTGTTATGGTCTGTGGTTAGTTTTTGCATGGATTGCCCGCCCACACAAAGATCATAGAACAATCAATCATGATGTATCTTTGAATGTTGACCACTTTCAATTGATTGACAGGTAAAGGAGCTGTAATGAGCATGCGAGCCGCTATTAGAGACGCTGGCATTGACGTTTCTGACGTGACGTACATCAACGCCCATGCTACGTCCACACGGTTGGGTGATGCTGCTGAGAACAAAGCGATCAAAACATTATTCGGCGATCATGCTTACAAGCTCGCTGTTTCCTCGACCAAAGGCGCTGTCGGGCATTTGCTAGGTATGCGTTAAGAATTGAATTGGTTTCTTACTGTTCATCATCATATATAACTTGATTTGCAATACTCCATCTGAGAACTAGTTGGGTCAATGCCTCTAGACATCAAGGAGTAACCGTTTGCTCACTGTGTGGGACACTATAGTGCAGACATGTTGCGTTGGGGCTTGGCAGAGAGTGTTGCCTGTGAGTGTATTGAAATGCAGACGGCAGCCCACTTAATCAGGGATTGCCCACTGTAAAGATCATCCCATGGTATGGAAAGCTTAGTCTCCATTGACGATGACGCCAGGCTGTGGCTAACCGACGGTTGGCTTGATGTATATTACAACAACATGAGAGAAATAGATGCACCTTTCCAAGGGGCTCGAAAACTTGAAGAAACCACTCCTATTCTGTAGATGTGGGACGTTGTTCTTTGAAGTGTCTTGGTTTGGGGGTTGAGAATCGCATTACTATCGAATCAACATCATCCTCTCAACGACCCTGATTAGGCTATAACACATGGACGACGCACGTGTACTATAAAGTGTGTAGTGTCCTTTTTTGAAACAAAGAAATAAAAAATTAATCTGAACCAGCTTCAGAATTTTACATTAAAACTTTTTAATTTTTGAAGGGGCTTCCGGTTCCATTGAAGCCGCATTCACTGTGCTGGCTTGTTATCACGGGGAGTTGCCTCCGACGCTGAATTTAGACAGAACCAGTCCGGACATGGATTTGAATTATGTGCCGATGGTGAAGCAGATGTGGAAATGCGATTCACAAAGGTGCTGTGTGTAAAATAAAGTTGCTTTGTGAGATATGGTATTGTGTTTCAGTGAAGGCCTGCAAAAGCAGTGATTTTTTAAACGTCACTGCTTCTACCCCGAGGCCTAATTAAATGCTTCTTCGTGCACTGCTGTCTTATGAATTCGTTGCGTCACGTTGAAACATAAATTACGAACAAAATCATATACCTCTCGTAACTTAGGTCTAGCTAGACTACTTACCATAGTAGGCCTATACTTTTTCACTGCACCTGATTATGCCACTCCGTGCTTAGGCCTACTATAGTCTACATCGCCTGGTGTGAATTGATAAAATGATAGCACTGTAGGCTATGTGGTCAATTGAAACTTTTACTCTTTTGCAGGAGAATCGGTTTGACCAATTCTTTTGGATTCGGGGGTACGAACGCTACACTGTGTATTTCCAGCTATTAGAAGACTTAGATTTTAACTTAGCTTGCCGACTTAAACATAACTTTCTGCAGCAGACATTCTATGCACACATTTTGTTTTGCTCACTGTGAAATGTTGCACTGTGTCTTTTTTCTGATTGTGTTTAAAGTTGTTGCTGTGTTCGAAACACAATCAATCACTGATTATGTGTCTTTATTGTTTATTAGTTCTTGGTTTTGAAATAAAGAAGAATAAAAATGTAACGGAATTAAATCATAGTCAATAGCCATGAATCAGTCTTAAATGGATTAGTCTATCTTAAATCAATCTTAAATGAATTAGGCTATTTAAATTAAAGAATTAATTATAGCCTAAATTCTTACGCATTATTGCAAAGCGGAAGCAATGCATGAGGATAAGGACCAGTGCCGGTCTTTGGGGTGTGCAAACCGTGCGATCGCACAGGGCCCGCACATTAGGGGGCCCGCAATTTACTCAGAAAATGCAGTAATTTTGTCATTTCCAATGGAAAAATTCAACAACGGAATTAGCAACAAGAAAACATATAGAGACTCAACGGGTGCAACGTATTTCGTCCCCTGCTGAACATTTCGTACCCTGAAAAGATCGTGCGCGGACATTTTGCCGAAGGACATTTTGACGAATGGATTAATTGCCGAAACAATTTGGGAAAAAATTACTTTGAAGTGACACAAAGTCTCATTACTATGCAAGCAGTGCCTTTGAAATAGAGTTACTTTGCTACTATTGTTTGCCTAAAAATTACTTTGAAGCGACACCAAGTCTCGTTACTATGCAAGCAGTGCCTTTGAACTGGTGATTATTTTGAAGTGACACCAAGTCTCGTTACTATGCAAGCAGTGGCTTTGAACTGGTAAGTATTTTGATCTTCCTCGTACTAACAATTCCATCGAAGGATGGCACCATGCTTTCGACCAACGGGTCTCCATCACACACCCCACGATACGTCGACTGACAGTAAAGTTGATAAAAGAACAATCGCACAATGAACTAATCCTGGAGCAGTTATCAGCTGGCGTTCAATTGGCGCCACCAAATAAAAAATATAAGGTTGTGAACGATAGACTAAAACACATTGTGGAGAATATCGATAAATATAACCCTTCTGTCGGATACTTACGCGCTGTCGCACATAATTTGTGAGTGAAATCTGTTTGTGAATGATATTTATGTGTTATTAAGTTATGATAATACATTTGTATAATTTCGGCAATTTGTCCAATCGGCATTTAGTCCTTTCGGCAAACATGGCTTAAACTGGATCCGGTGTCAATGCATTAGCCCAAATGCCATTGATGTTAATTCTAACATTTACCTTTGTCGGGGGGTCTCCTGTTGGTTCCGACGATGATACCACCGCGAGCGATTCCATTGCAGAAGACTTCTTCCAACTCGTGCGACAAACCACCGCGTAGTGTCCGTAAGCGTTGCATTTGTAGCACTTGACTTTTCTGGCAGGGCACAGCGACCGAGCATGTTTTGGAAAACTTCCACAATATCCACATTTTGATTTGAAGCTGGATTGATTGGAACTACCCGCAAGTTGGTTTGGAATAGCAGCAGTACTGGGTTCATCATGATACTCAGAAATCGGCTTTGACACAAACGGCCTGTCGTATTGTTCGGAGTTTCGATTATTAATTTCTAGGGAACGAGCTAGCTTGAAAATAGCTTCTAGCGTTGTGGTCTCTGGCAGTGCCGGATTAAGGGGGGGGCGGACTGGGCTGAAGCCTAGGGCCCCCACTTTTGGGGGCCCCCACCTCAAAGAAAAAAATCTACTAATTTTTTTAGTTGCACAGCTGGAGATTACTGCTTTAATTCGTATCTCAAACAAGCAAGGGTGGCTCACCCAAATATGCTGCGGTGCTGCAGCACCCCTGTCCAACCCCAGTTATTCAATTTTTCTTCTTTTTTTTTAACAAAAAACATATTTATTTGATACTTTCATATCCGAAAATGGTACGGATCACGGGTCAAAGTTATGATAATGCTGCCAATATGAGTGGCAAGTATAACGGTCTTCAAGCTCTTCTGCGCGAGAAATGTAGTGTAGCTCATTATGTCCCTTGCACAGCACATTCACTTAATTTAATCGCCAGCTTAAATGTCTTGTAGAAACATGCCGTTCTGCCGCTGAGCTTTTTGAATTGTTGCAAAGCCTTTATTCATGGCTCGTCTCGTCTACTCATCGTTGGCAAGTCCATCGAAAATTCCTAGATGGTTTGCCTGTTTTGAAGACATTATCTGATACAAGATGGCAGTGCCGGATTAAGGGGGGGGCGGACTGGGCTGAAGCCTAGGGCCCCCACTTTTGGGGGCCCCCACCTCAAAGAAAAAAATCTACTAATTTGTTTAGTTGCACAGTTGGAGATTACTGCTTTAATTCGTATCTCAAACAAGCAAGGGTGGCTCACCCAAATGTGCTGCGGTGCTGCAGCACCCCTGCCCAACCCCAGTTATTCAATTTTTCTTCTTTTTTTTTAACAAAAAACATACTTATTTGATACTTTCATATCCGAAAATGGCACGGATTACGGGTCAAAGTTATGATAATGCTGCCAATATGAGTGGCAAGTATAACGGTCTTCAAGCTCTTCTGCGCGAGAAATGTAGTGTAGCTCATTATGTCCCTTGCACAGCACATTCACTTAATTTAATCGCCAGCTTAAATGTCCTGTAGAAACATGCCGTTCTGCCGCTGAGCTTTTTGAATTGTTGCAAAGCCTTTATTCATTGCTCGTCTCGTCTACTCATCGTTGGCAAGTCCATCGAAAATTCCTAGATGGTTTGCCTGTTTTGAAGACATTATCTGATACAAGATGGTCAGTTAGATATGATGCAGTTCTTCTTCTATCGAGTCTTCTAAAGTTCGTTGATACACCACAGATTGACACATTCTTCCGCAACGGAGTTATACACTGACAGGTCCCACCTACTGCACCGTGTTGAAAGCCGAGGGCAAACAAGAAGGTGATCCGCTGCATAGGCGTAGCCAGGGAGGGCGAAAGGGGCCATGCCCCCCCCCCAAATTTTTCAAGTTTGGATTCCAAAATTGAGTCCTTTGTTGAAAATTTAATAAAGTTTGTAGAAATTTATATCGTTTTCCAAGACATCTGGCTATTAACACCCCCAAGGACTTGTTTTAAACACACAGAAAGACACCAATAAATTTTGCAAATCGTAAATCACGCAAAATTTACGCGATTTACGTTTCTTTGAACTAATTTATGGAAGCAATTTCAGAATGGCTTACTCTGTTGGGTTTTTGTGTAGTTGGGTTTTTGTGCTGCTTGAGTTTTTGTGTAGCTGAGTTTTTAGTGTTAATAAGTTAATAGCTGTTTATCTGCTAACAAATTTCATACAAATATTACTCTAAAAGTGTTTTCAGAAATCACTATAATCCATTATTTGAGTGTAATTTTTCAAAAAATTTCCGGGGGAGCATGCCCCCGGACCCCCCTACAATACGCGTGCCTTCGGCACGCTCTAACCCCCCTACCACTTTTATTGCTTCAACCCACCAGGATACGCCACTGCACATCAAGTGGCGATGGCTTTAAATCAAACACTTTGTTGTTCTCTTCAATTCATCAAATATTTGGCTCCCCCCCAAACTTTTTCTGGCTACGCCACTGGTCCGCTGTTTGGGGCTCGGTGCCACAGATACATGCAACTGGGCCCGTGTCGTAGCCCCACTCCACCATTCATTTTTAGCGAAAAATGTCACTTGATAAGGGCCCCCACTTTCAGCTCAGCCCAGGGCCCCATACACCCTTAATCCGGCCCTGGTCTCTGGCGTGTTGTTTTCCAAAAGACGCTGTCGAATCTCGTGAGAGACAATACCAGAAATGAACGTTTCGCATATAGCTTCGTTTCGATATTCTATTGCCGTCACCTGGCTATAATCACAATCTTTGGCTAACGTTTTTAGCTTTTGTAGATAGTCATCTAGCGATTGACTTATTTCTTGTTTGCAAGTTTTCAATTGGTAGCGTGAGAAACTACTGTTGATAGGTTTCTCATAAAGAGCACGTAGTGTAGCGACTGCATTGTCGAACGTGTCGCACTCACTAATATAGTCATAAACGTCGGCATCTACATGCGCAATCAGGCATCTTAGCTTGTCCACATCCGGTGTACCTTCTAAGAATCCCGTGAATTGTTTGTACCAATGTAGCCAGGTTTTCTTGGATTGCGCAGAACTTGGATCAGCCTTGAAGACGTTAGGTTTATAAAACTTGCTTTCCATTTTCAAATAAGTTAATTAAATTGTTCTGTTACAATAACCAGACATTTCATTTCACTTACTGAAGTTTTAATTAACTTAAAAGTATGATATCTAAATACAGAACATAAATACATACTTAAACAGAAAAGAACATCATTACTCTGTAAACATAGGAACCTAACACCAGCTAACAAACTCAAGACTGCAACGAGTTGAAAACACAAAACACCTCGTGTACCAATAAAGAAAGAATGCCTGCGTCCGAAACAAAATAATAATGACGTCACACACGCGAATCAGAAGAGCGCAATTTCATTACATTCCCCTTCAAAATACTTAGCTACGCTACTAAATTGGATCATTTTCGTTGGGGCCCGCAAAGCATATTCCCCACAGGGCCCGAAATACCCTAAGACCGGCACTGATTAGGACATTAAATGCTCTCTGTTCCTAATGAAAATTACAAAGTCGAACCGATAAGCACGAAGCAAAATTCCAAAGCGGTGTTACCGGAATGAATGTGTTGCTCTTTTTATCTGCTTGGTCGGTTTTGACTCTTGAACGCTCTGACTCGGTAAACTCTACATTCTGGAATTCCACCATCGAATTGACAAGAAGAGAAGCATGAGCTGTAAGGAAAAAAGAGTAGGTTTTCAAAAGGTATAAACTATTAACAAGCAAGGCAGAGAAGCATGACTGATTCCTCTCTATAACTCTCTTTCCCTCACAACTTCTATCAATTCCATCGAAACGAGTTCGATGTCTTGGTTATTTATTTTTCCGACGCCCTTTTTTTAGTAGACCGAACCAAATGTTAATTATGTTTTGGTTGTGGTGTGATGGTGAATAAAAAGTTGTTGATGTGTGCAACTATCAATACTGTGAGTGTTTTTAAAGTTTTACTTCACCGTTGGTGTTTCAACTGATAACTCTATACAGTATATCAGTAATGGGCGCGATAACTCATTTTTCAGTTAAGCGATAACGATAATCGATAAACAAAAAATGCCTAAAGCGATAACGATAAATAAAAAAAAAGTTAAGCGATAACGATAAACGATAAAATTATCGCCGATAATGTCCAATAACGATAGTTTTTTTTCTTGATTAGCGCTGGCCCATCCCATGCAGCACGAACTGTTTTCATCAACATGACGAAAAATCGAACATAATATACTGTAAAGGGACAAAACTTTTTGTGAGTTATGCATGAATAGAATCGCAACAGCGGCAGTGGGTATCGAACTTTCAACCTCTTAATCCAGAATCAAACCACTGAGATAACCGTCGTGCTTATAACTATACCTTCAGATACCAGTTGGATGCTTTTATCAACTGAGTTACGCTGCCGCTTACGTGCAGTAGGCAAAATAATTAAATCAAATGAAAATAGACCTACCATAAAAAATTCCAAACTTTGTTTTTTTACTTTCTGCTTAAAGGGCTGTTTATAGCAATGTCGCCAGTGCGCTTACTTTTTAATCGTAAAATTCACTGGCGATCGCCGATTACAGCAAAACAACAAGAGAATTGTTGCATGCATTTCATTGCAATTTGCAACTCTAAAAATTATTGTGTTGTCAGGGCCGTCGCTGCATGGGGGGACGTGCCCCCTCCCCTGACAACGACCTGTGCACACACACTTCAGGCACTGTAGAAGAACTGGTTTCAATTTTAGTTTCATTAACTAGGTGGCTAGTAAAAATATTACTTTTCATGTTCTTTCCACTTGTGTGTTGATCCGAAATAAAATTTATCGGCGATAATCAAATATTGCCTTTGGTGATAACGATAAAGGATAACTGAAAAAATAATTGAGCGATAACGATAAGCGATAAAAATCTGTCGCCGATAATTATCGCCGATAAATTATCGCCGATAATGCCCATCACTGAGTATATTCTATATAATAACTTTTAAAAAACAGGCATAGCATAGCCTACTCATCAATAAAAAATAAAATATCTTTTTTGCAATTTGAATGCTTTTGCTGTCTCATCAAAGCGCTATCAAATTAATAAAAATACTAAAGCTTGTATTTAATAGCAAATAAAAAAGAAAATACATAATTGTGGCAGTTTAGCAGGCCCGTAGCCAGACATTTTCAAGGGAGGGTTCCCAAATCCAAAAATATGGACCTTTTAATTACACTTTCTTCTTTGCCTGTCCCCAAGCATGCAATCAAAACATAGGAAGTGGCAGTAGGCTACATAATACATAGACCAACGGTGGGCAAACTGCGGCTCGCGAGCCACATGCGGCTCGTCAACATAAATTTTGTGGCTCTTGTATTGAATCGTAATAGGCCTATTACAAAAAAATTAAGATTATACTATATAAATATGTTATCTCGCGCTGTCAACTAAGCAAGCAAAATCGGTTGGTAAAAATTAAAATTCGTGACTTACACTTTCTTCAAAATCTAATTTGCACCCAATACCGTACAATACAAAGATCAAAAAGGAGTCTCTCTATTACTGTAGCCCATTGTTAAACAATGGAATTGTGACGTGGCTAAAGCAACATTGTGCCATTCCTGGCTCATTTTGCCTTCAGTCAGCAACAATAGGAAGTTTCATAAAGCCGCTAAGCAGCGATTAGTTGAAGCTTAGAAGTAGCACCAGAATTTATTCATTCATTTTTATAAGAATTTATAACTTTGCAAAATAAAAATATCCTGCAACCTTGACAAGTGAACGCTCGGAAGAATTAATTCGAACAGCATTAACAACTTATCGTTCAAATTTTCAGAGATTAGTTAGTCAAGTACAAAACTGGTATTGATAAACAATCATTGTTTGTATTGCTGTTTTGTTATTTTGTGTCAACTGATTTTGCGGCTCGCCGGTGTTTATGGTTAATCCGCAAGCGGCTCTTTCTTTGAACAACTTTGCCCACCCCTGATATAGACCAAAAAACAAAACAAACTTCAAATTGTCAACATTACAAAAACGAAATAAATAAATAGGCTACAAACAATTTTCACATTAACAATAGCACATCTACAGGGACGCCGGAAGCGGGGGGCAGAGGGGGCGGATGCCCTTTTAAAGTCATGTAGGCTAAACTACTATGCACATTTTGCAATATAACAATTTCTGCTATTCGCTTTTAGCCTAAATTGTCTACGATATGCGAGGTTCTAAACCAGGGATCCGGAAATAGTGGGTCGCGAGATCATCCACAGTGGGTCGCAAAAGGGTTTAAACTTACTATAAATATAACGAACTGTATGTTAAAAATAAATACAATCATATACTCTTTGACGTGCTGACTTTCGTCTTTCCACCTAAAACATCGGGAAGCTGATCGTGAGCTACATGTTCAGAACAATGGAAAACCTCTGTCCTTCTGCCCCGAACCAAAATATCTTAGGGTGACACTAGTGACTAGACAGATCGCTCACATGTCACCATCATTTAGTGTCACTGCGCAAGAAACTGACATCCCGCACTGGGCTACTCAAGCGCCTGGCAGGCTCCAGCTGGGGTGCGAGGGCTGACACTTTGCGTATAGCAGCCTTTTCCCTTGTCTACTCTTCAGCAGAGTATTGTGCACCTGTTTAGTGTCGCAGTGCTCACTGCCATAAACATCGCCACAGCCATAAACAGAGCCTTGCGTATGCCTGCAGTAGCCTTGCTATGCCTGCGTCCCACACCATTGGACAATCTCCCCATTCTCGCTGGCATCCAACCCGCTGATCTTCATTGTGAAAAAGCGACTCTATCTCTCAGTCGACGGGCACCGGAGCCTAACCATCTTCTCCATCACAAGATCTCTGCTCTCCAAACGAGCACCCCCGTCCACTGAAATCAAGACACCCATTCGTGCCAGCCGCTCAACTTCTGATCAACGAAGCTGATGAACAAAACATCTCTGCGGCTACTTAGGCAGACCATCTATTGAATTCTGACCGGAAGTCAAGTAGCCTACCAGACTCCATTCGTTCATTTCCTACGCCGACACATGCTCCATAGGCCTGACACCACAAAGACAGGCATGGGTGCGCCTCAACAGTCTTCGTACGGGCGTCGGGCTTTTCCGCTCAACCATGCACCAATAGGAATGGCCTCTTCCTCCTCCTGTGAATGTGGTGCCGAGGAACAGACCACAGACCACATCATCAATGACTGTAGAATGGAGTGGAAGGTCTGCGTGTCATGGATGATGAAACCAAAGACTGGCTGCTCTCAGGGGCGCCGGAAGCGGGGGGCAGGGGGGGGGGCGGATGCCCCCCCTGCCCTCAGTTTTTCTGCAGATGGAGGGGAAGGGGGGGCAATGGTGCCCTTTTAAAGTCATGTAAGCTACTGCACATTTTGCATTATAACAATTTCTGCTATTCGCTTTTAGCCTAATTATAATCTTTCATTTTTGCTTCAAAATAATATTTACGGCAAAAAATTTTGCAACACAGTAGGCTACAGGCCTTAAAACTCGTTTTTTTTCCGGCAGCCATCGTGGCCTATCGGGTGCTCCTTCTCGGCGGCCAAATCTGCGTGCTTGGAGACCAAAATACAAAAAAAATAACGATAGCACAAGTAAATAGAATTAAACTTGCAACAGTGCTAAAATGATCACTTAGCGTTGTTGAAGTCTGGGCCTGGGCGACGTCCTACAATAGAATCGTTGCACCACGCAATAGATTGTAATCCAGTAGCCTACTGCAGGACTATCTAACGACACTCGCACGAGTGTCTTCAATGTGGCTGATTTTAAAGTTCGCCACTCCCCTAGAATGCTTTTTAACAACGAAAAACAACTTTCGACATGTGTTGACAATGACGGCAAGGTAATAAAATAAGTATTTCAATGATGTGAAGGACATTACTAAAAAAAGCATAATTTTTGCATAATATGATCCAAAAATGTTTTCCCCTCGGATGTCAACTAACCTAGTTCTCCTTTTTAACAACGCTTCAATGTCCGACAACATCGAATCGACATAAAAACGACAATATTGCCAGCCGATGTAAATTAGCACTTTGGATTAAGACTTTGTTAAAACAAACGTCGGGAATTACAAACAAGACTTATAGCTGGTGATCGCAGATGGATATATTCCATCAATATTCCCGCACAATGCAACCATAGACTGATGCAACAATGGCGATTATGACGCGCTGACCTAATTTTGCGCCACTCTTTGATACTACATATTTTCCACAGTTAATCCACGATCATTCTATTGCGAAATTAAATAATTGGCTAGAAGAGACCGGCGGCCAAACTTGGCCGATTGAAGAGGTAGCACAGGCGGTCATTCAAGCACTACTTAGCGGCCATGGCTGCAGGCTGCTTTAAGGCTTGACAGTAGGTTACATCATGATAACATAGCATAATGCCCTTCTTTGTATACCGGACAGGCGCGGACACAAGTAGGCTATCATTACTCAATACATAGTGAGCTAATAGATTAGCATTATCGCTATGTCTTAGCTTAAAACTTGAAAAAAAATTGGCCTTTTACTAAACAAAAGTGCCCTTTTTTCGTAATCTTGCCCCCCCAGTCAAAAATCGTTCCGGCGCCCCTGGCTGCTCTCTGGTAGCCTTCCAGTGTAGTCCTGGAACATCGTGAATCTGGGGTGGTAAAAGGGTAGATCCTCGGTCCCAGAGGCTTATATGACGACGACCACAGTTAGTAGATCCACTCGCTTATTAAGCCCAATTTGGTCCATTCCTGAAAGTATAGGAGTGGTAGAAAATCCCCCCCCCCCCCCCCCCGCTCAATAAGCCCAAAATTGTCCGGTCCCGATGTGGGCTTAATAAGCGGGGACGACCGTATTGAAATTGATATTAAATTGCAAAAGATTTTGCGCAAAATTATATGCTTCTCAAACGTTCGGGCTGCGAAGATTTCGAACGATTGTCTTTTGGGTCGGGCCGACAAGTATTTGCGGAGCCCTGTTCTAAACAAGCAACAATATATTAACATGTTTATTCAGAACTCTCTGGAAGATTTCAGCTGATCATATGTAGCTGATCCTGTTATCGTATGTACACTACACCTTCTCCAAAATGTGGACCTTTTCGGCTCAAGGGGGGTTCCCGGGAACCCCCATGGCTACGGGCCTGTTTAGTGAGAGTTTAAACTGACGACATCCAAAGTGGCTCTCTGTGACCTTTTTGCATTTGCAGCTTGTGTATTATTTCGTTGTTTTGTTTTGGATATGGACAGCTTTGTCTGACGCAAATAAATAATAAAAAAATAAAATAAATAATATAAATTTCAGCACGATACAAATGATCTAAACTGGTCGGGCAGCACTGCTTCTACAACTGTACAACAAACTGAATTTCAGGTAGCCTACCCGCAATTATTTAATCACAAAAATGACGATTTGGCACATTTTGAATTTTTATTTTAATAAAAATCGATTGCATTTTATAGTGACCACTATAGGCCACTTTATGGTATGATCTAAATTTTTACTTGCAAGCCAACTTCTTTCTTTTTTTTGGAAGCAGCTGACTCGATGACTGATCATTCTTTCGCTGCTTCCTGTCTGTTGTGGTATCTAGATTCTAGATTGCTCACAACAGACGAAATAAAAGGTTTCGTAGTTGACTGGTTGAAAAAAAACATGTTGCCATTTTTTTTTCAAAGTTGCTTAAAATTTTAATGCTCATTGCTAATTTAAAGGTAGTAGTATTGTTATACGGTACGGTAGTAGTTCTGTTTGGCGTTTTCACACTTGAAGCTCATTGTCTTTTAGCCAGTTTTTAAATATATTTTGCCCCGATAGCTCAGTTGGATAGCATGTGACTTCTGGAACAAAGATGCTTCAAGAATCAAGATCAAGCAGCGCTGGTTCGACTCTTGGGGTGTGCGCTTGAGCAATGCACGTTAAGGACTGCTCTCCATTCAGCTGCATCTGATGAATGGAATAATTCCCCGGCAACAAGACTTCCACAATCGGAAACTTCACTCTGTCAATCTCGGTGACCGGGCCTGCGTCAGTGATTCAAAGCCTCTACAAGTATGCGAAACTGCCAGGATTAAGCTCTGCAAGAAGCTTTCCCAGTCCGAGGATAAAGATTCAATCAATCAAATATACTTCCACATTGGTAAACTGTGTTGAATTGAGATCACTGAGTAGTACAGTCCATAGACAGTCTGAAATCAAATAATCAACAGTTTGCTTGCTTTTTTTCGTAATTTGGACAGATTGTTGTGTTTTGATAGCCCTATCAATGAAGAGTGGCATACCAGTTCGGGTATAACAGGATAAAACTCTATTATAAATGATCGATGAGGTCGCTTGATCTTGAGGTGAGCGCGTAATCGTTGAGCTAATGGAGTGGACTATTGCCAGGTTCTTGAAGTCTATGATTTTTCCTCTTAGATGTGGTGGAAAAATTCCGTGCATTATGGGTACCGGTAGTCATTGTATGATTATTATACAGTATACACTTTCACTCTAATTGGAAGGTGAATATCGAGATCCAGAAAATGTGAACATCCTGACTAAACTTCTATATCAGCATTAAATTATTTCTTGTTGTGACGTTGTGTCATTTCGTACTCAGGTTCATTTTTGCGCTTCTGCTATTGATCTGTTTCTCCTCACATACTGTAGCTTGGGCATAGATACCGGTAGATAGTGGTTGTGGTAGGTAATTTAGTTTGGCATACAGTATATCAAAAGTTTTTGTTATAAACATGTTTAATTGTTTATTGTTGCAGATGTCGATCATAACACAAACTACTTCTATATTTATATCAAAATCACATTTATTTCCATTTGTTCATCGTTTATTTTCCACACACCAACGCAATGTAGTTGTAACAGGTAAAATAGTTTTAAATGTTAATTTATGACTGAAAATTTTAGCTGAACTGTTTACAATTAAAACATTAAAAAAAGTTAATTTTAGTTTCTTGTTTAAACAGTAACAGGTCAAATGTAACGCATGTTTAAATTATTTGTTCAGTTGGAAGACAAGTGTTGTGCATTAATATGAGCTATTATTTTCTCAAGAGCACTAAAATGATGAAAAAATTTATAAACCATTGCAAGCAAATGATTGCAGAATCAAGTGTTTCATTGTAACATTATATACATTTATGCTTAGTCTGTACCATTGACATTTATGTTAAGTCTACACCAGACTTTTTCAACCAAAAGTCAGCCAGTTTAGTTTTTAAACAAAACACCCACATTCACATTTTGAAGCACCGCAATAATCATGGGTAATTGGGTATTGAGAAAGTAATTTGGGCCCGAGACAATGAGATGCTCAGGTCCCTGCCCCCTAATCAAGACGCTTCTATGAAATGTGCACTCTAACCAAAGAATATGTGGCAGTTTCTTTAGGTTCCTTGGCTCCTTGAAAAGGTTATGGGCTCTTAAAATCATCTCGGGTCCAAAAGTATCCTCTGGACTTCCTTGTCAAAGTCGCAGGCAATAACTATTATAACTTTTTTGCAGGCATTGGCATTGTTTCTCCTTTGGGATGTAAAACAGACCATGCATGGACTCAGTTGATAAATGGAAAATGTGGGATTTCAGAACAACATTATGAAGGCTTTGATTTCCCTTCAAAAGTTGCAGCAACTGTTCCAAGAGGTTCAAAAATATTTTTGCTATACAAATATATATTCAGCGGGTGTTTTTAATTCTCATTTTTTTATTTCTTAATGGAGTCATTGGTTTTTATACTTTTGTTTTCCCTTACAGGACCAGATTCTGTTCAGTTTTCAGGCACATTTGGAAGAGAATCATCATTAACAGCTGCCTTTGCTGTTGCTGCTGCTGATGAAGCATTGGCCGATGCTAAATGGAAACCAACTACTGAACAAGACATGGAAAATACTGGTATGTGCAATGTGCATATTTGAAGATTTGTACGGTATGTCATGAAAAAAGCTGATTACAGGACATTTTGTAAGGTACTAGTATAATAGGCCTATATCTTGTTGTTTCGACCCTTCAGTAGCCGACATTATAGTTTTGATAGTTTATTCCTATGTCTCACTTCAGTTAACATGTTTCATCAGTTTTATTGTGATTTTTTGCAGTTTAAAGGAATGACTTCACTTTTTATATTGATTGAACCGCTTTATCTACTACTGTATTGTGGTGGTTCAGATCCATGTTACATAGATATATTTGCAGTTTATTTTGCCTGAAAAATAGCACTGAAATATTTTATATAAACATCTAAAAATTGCATCAATTCGTATTTTCAAAGCAAGAAAAACGATTGTTACTATATGTTGGTTGGTTTTAAATCTTTACCCTCGGACTGACAAAGCCTTGATAGGTTATTACTGGTAGTTTTGCATGAGGCTTTTGACGCAGGGCCGGTTACTAAGATTGACAGAGTGAAGTTTCTAATTGTTTCGATTGTGCTGAGAAATTATTACATACATAAGGTGTCACTGAATGGAGAGCAGTCCTTAGAATGCATTGCTCCAGCGCACACCCTGAGAGTCGAACCAGCGCCGCTGATCTTGAAGCTTTTTCATTCACAAAGTGACATGCTAACCAACAACTGTTGAGGTAGACAGCTGCTTATAGATGTCTGAATGCTTGTCTGCAACAAATCTAAATAAAATTTAACACTTCAACTGAACATTTCGAAATTTTGTTTAAAAAATTTGAAACCTGTTGCTACATTTCAAGTTTTATTTTTTTAAACCTTATGGTATCTGCAGAATTTTGTTTTGACCCTTGCGGTCTTTCAGTATTTATTTCAATTACATTGCTGCAATGTTAAACTTGTATTCAAAATCTTGCATGTATTTTTCAGGAATTACTTTAGGTGTTGGTGTTGTTGACATTGAACACGTTATAACATCAGCAGAAAAATTGAAATCCTCTGGGTATCGAGGTGTAAGTCCTTATTTTGTGCCTCGACTAGTTCTCAACATGCCAGCTGGAACAATAAGCATCAAACATAAGTTACATGGGCCAAACCATTGCGTATCCACAGCATGCACAACCGGTTTGTACACTTGAATATGTTCATCACTGTTTTGCGCATTGCCATCTCATCGTTATCGTATGTCAACATGGGTTTATATATTAACTATTTAGATATATATATTATATATATATATGGTATTAGTTTCTTTACATTTGCTTTTTTTCTTCAATTTTTGCTACTTATTTCATCGTTACTCACTCAAAATTTTGACATAAGACTGCACAAAAGCAAATAGGTTCAACAAAAAGCAATCAACTTTTAGTAGGGGGGTGTATTAATTGCGATTCATACCGTACGCTGCTAAAAATTTGTGGAGCAGTATCAAAATCTAGAATGTTTATGAAAATTCGACATACGATCCCCCTAACCCCCATGTACATGCCCCCTGAATATAAGGTACCCCTATTTTCAGAAAAATATAAGATTGTTGGCCTTTTCACCCACTATACTTGCATTTTGGTAGTATTTATCTTACTCATATGTGGCTTTTCGGGGTCTGTGTGTTCAAATATGACATTAGAAAATTCCTAAGAATTTTCAATATGGCGGTATTTCCATATGGCGGCCAAAATGGGGCTTGGAATGGGTACTTTTGTAAATTTTGACCAAACATAGTTGTGTGATATGTCGAATTATAAGTTTTCGAGGGCGTAGAATACGAATTTGATCCCAAAAGTAGGCTTATTCTTTCCTGGCATGCGCAATGAATATATATACCTGAGTAGTGAGTATTTATATATGTTCAATTGTTCATACTGATGAATTATGCTTGTTACTTTGCATTGCGTTTTGCAATATCCTCAGGATATGCAGAGTATCGACGGATCGCGCCAGACGGCTGTCTTAGAAAAATCATACTTGGAAGCAGAGATGTGGCTCCTCCGAACAATCAGCTGAAGAAAACCGAAGCGAGTATGAAGTAAGTGATTCCGAGGAAGTTTCAAGAGAACACAGAAAGAAACGAAAGCTCAATTTTGGTCTCAGTATATCTGATGAACATGATGAAATGCCAGCGTAGTATCGTCACATCCGTTTAGGTGAACGAAAAGTGCATCCAGAGATTTACGAGGCAATGGACAAATTAAAAAGCGTCAACCACATGTCAGAAACACAGGCGGCGTTGTGACCATCGGCAATAAGGTTTTTGGTCGAAAATGGAAACTTCATAATGAGTCTCCCGATGAAATAGACAGAGATACGTTGCCTGATAAGCGCAACGTGAAACAGGTGGGGCGAAGTTTAGAAGCTTTGGCGTTAGATGAAATCGTAAAACAGATGATGGACAGCGATGAAAAATCTACAGTTACGTACGCAGATGACGGATCAAAAAAGCAAGGAGCTGGCTCCTTCTCAGTTCAGGGTGTAACGGTAAATGGCATGTTTCGACCACTACCAACATTGCCAATTGCATCCGATACTCGTGAAAACCTAGCAGAACTGAAGATTGCCGTGTTAAATGTGTTATCAGCTGCTAGCGGAGTCAGCACCAAACGTCTGTTTGAAAAACTTGACTTCATTCTTACTGATCAGACTTCGCACAATCTAGAGGTAGAGAAACTTGTAGCTGAAAGACTTGAGACTGGGCACATCCCTGATCACCTCTTCTGATGTGCATCCAACATTGATGTTCAATAGAACAATCACGAGGTTATGGGCAGAGACAGAGAACGCTCTTGGAAAAGACAAAATCTATTCAAAATTCCTCGTTGAAGCAAGTAATACACATTCAAGTGTGACCGAGCAAGCACTCGATTGCATAACAAGGCTCGTAAACCACGACTTCGATCATAAGCCTTGGAACAGAGCAGTGGATTTTGATACCTTTATAGCGCCGAAAAAGAATCTTTCCGTATGTTTAACCCTTTAAGGGATATAATATTTCTAAGAAAGTTTTTTTCAAAATAAATATGTTTTGTAGTTTAAAATGGCAACTTAAATTGAATTTAAGAATTTTTTTTAAAATTTGTTTGTTTGTTTATTATAAAACGGTATGGTACATATGTGTACCATTGTCCCTTTAGGGGAAATTTTATTGATAACCGTTTTGATTATAGTTGCTTCATATGAGGAGCCCTATTGTTTTTCATAAGCACTTTCGGTTTACAGTCTTGTGATTTTAAAGATTTTACCCACACGACTATTCAATGTTAGGTATTTAGGGGGTCAACCCAGCCCCATATTCACCCCTTTTATTATGAAAATGTTGTTTCCACGCAATATAACTTGATGATGGAAATCAGAAATTACCACAATCATACAGAAACAACTTCCAAATGTAATGGTGACAGTTCAGTAACGTTAGCCACATTCATGGTACAATGAGGAGCGACTTCTACCATTGACATAGCACAGGTGGGCATTGCACTCAACACATATAGGGGGTCAACTCAGCCCCATATTCACCACTTTTATTATGAAAGTGTTGTTTCCATGCAAAATAACTTGATGATGGAAGTCAGAAATTCCCACATTCATACAGAAACATCTTCCAAATATAATAGTGACAGTTCAGTAAAGTTAGCCACACTCATGGTACAATGAGAAGCAATTTCTACCATTTACATAGCACAAGTGGACATTACACTCAATACATATATTGCTTGTTCTGTTTTGGAGTGTTTTTCTGGTGCAATGTTTGCATATATGTACATAGGCTATTAACATTTTATGATATTAAAGAGCTACGAATCAGCAACAACACGAAAACACACTGCCTACAGGCACCTCAATAAGATCTGAAAAGTTATCTCATATTTCCCCTAAGGGACAATGGTACACATATGTACCATAAAATTTATATGATTTTTTTCAATACTAAAATACTTTCAACAATGGTAAAAACGTTTATATATTACAATAGAACAACTATCCTTTATGTTTCGGAATGAAATAGAGCAAACTGCTGCTTGTTGTTTCCACCAACATACCGTGAACAGACGTCACCGTGGTACTGCGCTAACTGCTCAAAAACCGACCTTTGAAATGTGTGAAAAATGATCCAGAGTTTCAAAATTCTAATTTTATATTGAACAATCAATGTAGCAGAATACCATAAAAACGTAAAATTAACAAAAAAATGTTTCTTTTAGTTGCGGAAGCCCAAAACTTTTATGGTACACATATGTACCATTGTCCCTTAAAGGGTTAATAAAAGATTGAATCGGTTGACACTCACTTGCGCTGTAGTTGTTCACCATCTTCAAGACGTGAATAGATTTCTACAAAAATTTGAGCAAGTAACAAACCAGCTCGCTTGTATTGTAAGATGTTTTCTAGAATTAGATTTCATGAGAGTAATGTACGTTGTAGGAGCACTGATTGGATCGCATCTGGTAGAACCTTTCCTATTCCTCACTACGGCAAAACTACTAAGTATTCAAAGCTAACAGAAGCTTTCCAAACACTGAATAAAAACCTTCGTGAAACCGATGCTCAGGCTTTGCTCAATCTCGAACAGCCTACGTGCAACTTCATTTCCCTGGAAAGCTTCAACCAGACAACATACAGCCAAGATATCCGTAAGTCACTTAGTAAAGCAATTGAAGACACACGTCCTGAAGTGATTAAGGTTCTTACTATGTTATTACCAAAACTAGCGGATGGTTTCCAACGCCAGAAAGGGGACATGTTTGGATTTCAGATGAGGTATCGGAGATTGCTCTGTCAAGAATGGATTCGGAAAAACTAGAAAGTGCCCCTATACACAATCTGGGTTCAGAACGGGCGGTAGGATTCATAAATTATGAACTCAAACAACGAGGCGCCAAGAACTTAAAGTGTGCGTCGACTGTTCAAGTAAAGGCCAAATCACAGCCTTCACAGGACTTGATAGATTCCAAATCTTCTGGTTCATTCCGAGAAAATGGCAACATTACAAAGTTTACGATTCCCGCCATAATGAAAGCCTGGGATGCGCAACAGAAGCATTTGCAACAACAGGGCCTCGCCGACAAAGAAATAGCTAACGTAGCACTTGATAAAAGACGAAATAATGATTTAAACAAACTGAAAAAACAAGGCGGTCCTTTTACGAAGGACTCTGATGTGGATGAGATTCTAAATAGTAGTATAACAGAGATTGAGAAACAGAAGCGGTTATACCTCGAGGTCAGATACGCCCGTGACACTGCACTCTCAGTTCCAAAACAAAGTGACATTTTTCGTTTATTGAAAGACCATAAAAAGTTGCCATCTTCTGTTTATGGAGCCAATCTGAAAGCTTACCTGAGTAATTTGAATTGCAAAGCGGATGTTACGATGACTGATTTAAATTCTGTTCTTGATGGCATGAGTCTAACAAAGAGCTGAATACTGTGTTTTATACTAAATTATATATACGTCATAAGTTTGAAAATATGTTGTTATCAGCTTATTTTTCGTTTGAAATAATCATGAATTCGTATTCTACGCCCCCGAAAACCTATAATTCGACATATTACATGACTATGTTTGGTTAAACTTTTCGAAAGCACCCGTTCTAAGCGCAATTTTAGCCGCCATATTGGATTACCATTATATTGGATTTTTGGAGGTAATTTCTAATGCCATATTTGAACTCACAGACCCCGAAAACCCCTGTAGGAGCACCATAAATACCGCCAAAATACACGTCGTTTGGTGAAAAGGCTTAAAAACTCATATTTTGGTGAATTTATGGATACCCCTTTTCAGGGGGCATGTACATGGGGGTTAGGGTGGTCCAATATGATAATTGTTTTCATATTCCTGATTTGGATACTACTCCACATATTTTAAGCACCGTACCACGTTGCCATCGTGAAATTCGTCAAATAACACACCCCCCTACTTTTAGTTTGCTTTTTACCTAAGTCATCACCGTCTATAAAACATGCATTAGGGTGTTTCATGATTGTATGCAAAAAAAATAATTTTGGATTTTGATGATGCATACCCTCTCATTTTGTGAGGTTGAGGGAGAAAATAAGAACTGTAAAGTTTTAGCTTGATTGGAGGTTGTTCATTGACCTCTCAAGGACTTGACAATTTTAGCATTATGGGGGTTAATAGACTTCGTGACTTCGCAATTAAGTGACTGACATTAAGTGACTTCACAATCAGAACTATTTAGCAGTGAACTACCGGTATACTTAGACAGAAGTAAACGCAGTGAAATATGAACCGTCATATTATATATAACAGCCACAATAAATTCAATTCAGGCCAGCAGCAATATTCATCGTTGCATCGTCAGTGATCCTCTGTTTAATGCTAGCCTGGATCGAATAAAGGCGACACCTCGACAGGCCATGTATATCATTGCTCCAGCATTGGCACCAGCTGGTGTTGACATTCAAAATATTATACTATCAACAAGTTCATTGTACAGAGCACGCAGAGTCACAACAAGTAGTTGTGGAGTGCGGAGGGATAACTTTCGTCCCGTAGTACCGCTTGTTGCTCATTTTGATGGTAAAATGTTGCCAGATCATGATGGTGGAAAAAGTGATCACTTGGCTGTGGTAGTTTTGGGCCAACGTGTGGAAAAGTTGCTCGGAATTCCCTGTCTGTCGGTTGAAACTGGACCGCAGATGGAGGGAAAAGTTGTCCAAGTTCTGCATAAATGAACAGGAGTCACGGATCATCTCGCTGGCTTATGCTTTGATACCACCACAAGCAACACAGGCAATACAGGCATTCATACAGGAGCAATCACTGTAGTGTGACAGGCATTCGATCGCCGGCTACTCTTCCTTGCCTGTCGACATTATATTCTGGAAGCAGTAGCGGCGGCAATATTTGATATACGTTCTTTGTGAGCTCTGGATCAAAAATTGCCTTGTTCCGTAGATTCATGTATCGACCAATCCCTTTCAACTCCTCTTGATGATGACACATCTGGAAACTGCCTGACGCTGAACATGTTATGTGAGGATGTGGGTAACTGCACGGTGACCTATTGCTGTTGCAGCTGCTGGAGCAATTTGAACGCGTGGATCATCAGATGGCAAAACAAGCCATGCACAAGATGCGTGGCCATCTGTGGTATTTGAGTGAGGGCCTCATCTGTCTTGCTCTATTTGATGATGCCCTGCCCACCGATCAGAAACGTGATCTGATAGCAGCACTATCTAAATCAGCGAAATGCAAGGATGTTCGTCGAGTCTGTCCTGATGACCTGGCATCGTTTAGTGCGATGAAGCTTTCGACTTCGCTACCCTGTATTCATTGAGTATATTTTAAGCACTCCACCTGCCACAGGAGTGCACAGGAGTATCAGCTGATCCAGAAACGTGGGAAGTCGAGATGACTATAAACAGGGCAAGGGGGCTTGTACGTGCACTCCGCGTAGTCAATGATTGTGCTGAACGAGCTGTCAAGTTAGCCACAGATTTCAATCTTGCGCTCACCAACGACAAAGAACAACGACAATTGATGTACCAGATTATTGAGTACCATCGTCAATTATTAGCAACAACGCCAGGAAAGAAGGACATTCTTGCCATGCTACCATCAAAATCCTAGATTTCATGTTCGGATTTTTTTCTTTTTGTTCTTATTTTCTTATTCGTTTGCTTCATTTTTTCTATTCTTTCAAGGTGTTGAATGAAACGCTCAATAAGCTCAAGTAATTCACAAAGCTCGCATTCAGTACATTGAGTTATGATAAACCATTCAAGGAAATTAACAAATAGGCAAATTGGTCTGTTATAAGCCAAATTTGTTTTGGTTATGGTCATATTTGTATGCAATAATAGGCAATAGGCATGTATGGCTAACGCCAATGCATAAGCATAGGGTTATTCCATGCAATATCAATGTCCTTTGAGAGGTCTGTTAATGATATCCAATCAAGCTAAAAGTTTGAGAAACTTATTTTCTCACCAAGCCTCACAAAATGAGAGGGTATGCATACCCAAAATCCAAAATAATTTTTTTTGAAACACCCTAACATGCATGTATGTGGCACATGAATAGAAAGACCTGTAAATGCTGTACACAACTTAATACACTTTGTTAGCATCAAGTACGAATGCATTTGCAAGTTCTATATTATATTTGGTTTATTTCTGATTACTTTTGACAACTAAACTAAACAGCGTCGACAGGTTGGCCACAGTCAGTCACACTCACATGGATTGTGGCTGATGATTTGCTTTCGGTGTGGAGTTTGGAGTCAATATGCCCAAACTATTTGGAGCAGGAGTGAAGTTTAGAATCATAGACTTCGGAGTGGAGCAGAAGTCCAAAATACCTGAATCCGTACACCTTGAAAAACCCTGATGTGTAAAACTACCGCTACTTTTTGGTTAATTGGCCATTTCTGGAGATTAGCTTAGAAGCTATTCTGTCCCGGCTCAAAATGTCCTCTAGTCCAGACTATCCCACAAAGTGATTCGAAGTAACATTGAAGCTTATGTGATATGTATCGCTTTGTGTTGTGCAATGTGCAGGTTCTCATGCAATCGGAGACGCATTTCGGTTAATTTCGCGTGGAGACTGTGACGTCATGGTAGCCGGTAGTGCAGACACGGCCGCATCTCCACTTGTCTTTGCTGGGTTTTGCAAAGCTCGAGCTTTGACGACAAATTTCAACAATATTCCGAAAAAATCTTCTCGGCCATTTCATCCAGACAGGTGGGAGCTGATGTTGATTTTGTTTTAACAAAATTAAGCGACGATCGACTAGAACAGTTCATTGTGTTCTGTCTTGAAGTCTTAATATTTTTCGGCTACTTTTGCATCAAACCTGATTTTTTTCTATTTTCTGTGAATCATATTTGTCGTATCAAATGTGCAATCTCAACAAAAGTAATCGATCCAAATAACTGCTTTCTTTTGAGATAATAAGTGTTGTGACTTTCAAACTCATACTGGTAACGCAGCTGCTAGCCATTTGTTCAGTAATTAAACGACAAGCTTGGACTGGATTTAGTATTTTCGTTGTACAAAATGACAAGCTGTGACGAGGTAGCAAGAATGACATACCAATTATCAAGTACTAAGTTACTGTTGCAATGTTTACGCCTAATTTAAGCAAACTACAGCTTTTACAAATGTGATTATAATTAGCTGGCTCTAGTCTACACGAACACTAAATGCCCTGAATTTTAAAATGTAAATTTAATTCTGTATATAGTCCATTTCGCGACGCTACATCGCGTGCACTAACTTTTTTATGGATTCAGAGACGGCTTCGTCCTTGGAGAAGGAGCGGCAGTGTTGGTTCTGGAGGAAGAAAACCACGCTGTGCGTAGAGGAGCCCGTATCTATGCCAGGATACTTGGCTATGGGATGTCAGCTGATGCGAACCACATCACAGCGCCACACCCAGAAGGTCTGATGGTTTCCTCAACTTTCCATTTATTGTGCGGTTACTGACAAGATTGTTGAGTTTCATATTTCTAACTATCACGGCGCTACGTTTAAAAGGTTCTTGCAAATTTTGTGCGTAGTGTCACGTTTAGCGTTTCTCGAGTTTTAAAATCTCATTATTTCATATTTAAACGGGATATTTTATTGCAATCAATGAAAGACCTTCGGCAAAATATTTTTATTATAAGAATTGCTGAACCCTATCGGTAGTGCATGCCATTACTCAAAACGAAGCAGTAAAAAGAGAAAAGTAAACTTCAGAAATTCAACCTCATGAAAACGATAGTAAATTGATGTATCTAGTAGCGTTGACAGAGAGAGTACTTTAGGACCCGGGATCACTTTAGGGACCCAAAATATTTTCAAAGGTCCTTAAAACAAAAAAGTGCGTCCTTAGAGTTTTCTTGTTCTGTTTAGAATTTTCTCATTGGAGAGGGGGGCGGGCTTCCCATCCGTACCGTTCTCTCAGCGGCCATTTCTTACTGGTTGCCAACTTTGCGGTCTGCGCATGCCATTTAATTTGAGGATAGATTTTTTAGCTTCTATTTGCTGAACTGTTAAATTTTTTGTTGTTTTTGAATGTAAATCAGCCAATTATGACGTGCGCCGTATCTCTATATATTTACCACTTTTAGTTGATTGACAGGTAAAGGAGCTATAATGAGCATGCGGGCCGCAATCAGAGACGCTGGCATTGACGTTCCTGATGTGACGTACATCAACGCCCATGCCACGTCCACACCGTTGGGTGATGCTGCTGAAAACAAAGCGATAAAAACATTATTCGGCGATCATGCTTACAAGCTCGCTGTTTCCTCGACCAAAGGTGCTGTCGGGCATTTGTTAGGTATGCTGTATATTGGTTGCTTGAATAGTCTGAATTAGCTTGAACATTTTGATTGGTTGGTTGTGGAAATGTTTATCCTCAGACTGGGAATGCCTCTCGTGAAGTTTTGGTCATATTCGCTTGTAAGGGTTTTGAGCAACTCACGCAGCTTGACAGTACGAAACTTTTATTTGTAGCAAGTGTTGTTTGTATTTTTTTCCACTCACTGTGTGCTGTTGAATGGACAGCTGCCAATTAAGTTCACACCCTGAGAGGATCCGTAATTGCTTGATCTTGCCATTTCGTATATTCATCTACTGACTCCGCTGAGCATTTTGCATTAAAACTTTTTTAATTTTTGAAGGGGCTGCCGGTTCCATTGAAGCCGCATTCACTGTGCTGGCTTGTTATCACGGGGAGTTGCCTCCGACGCTGAATTTAGACAGAACCAGTCCGGACATGGATTTGAATTATGTGCCAATGGTGAAGCAGATGTGGAAATGCGATTCACAAAGGTAGCCGCTCTTTGTTATCGAAAACAATGGATGGTCAATGACCATGTTGACCTTAAGATTTAAGTGATTGATTGATTAATTGTATGTATCTGATGTATAATCAGGTTTTAGTCTACTTGTGCTTAAACTACCATGGTGAAGTAAAATACTGTGACACAACTACAATTTCGCAAAAAGTATAGTTGCATGCCTTTGAAATTGTTTTTGTAGCTGTTTGTAATTGTATACTTTATGAAATAGTAAGGAGCATTTTTTCGAAGCACTGCTTATTGATCAGCCTTTCTAGTCCATTGATTTTACAATTGACAGAGATGACAAACTTTCAGGGTTTGTTTCCTTCCTGTGTCGGCAGCAGCTGTTTGCTCCAGTTACTGTCAACTTTTACAATTTTCCTTTTTATCAATTTTCAGGAGAATCGCGTTGAGCAATTCGTTTGGTTTCGGAGGAACTAATGCCACTCTGTGTATTTCTGGCTACTAGGTGTTCGTACCGCACCGTGACCACAAAACGTGTCTTGTTGCTCTTCAAAGGTCGCTAGAAATGACCAGGTGACATTCTAGTGCGGAAACACATATCCGTCGTGATACGCAGATACGATAGCTAATCCCAGACAGTGAATCAGCTCGAATGCGTTGAATCAATGTAAAAAAGACTTTCTGGCTAGCAATAAGTCATTCGAAGTCTTGTGTCCGGCTTGACTTTTCGAAGCCGAAGTTTGCGAACTTATGTTGTGGCGGTCTGATGTGTTGTTTTGTTACAATTGCGAGGGTGTCACAAGCAGTGGACATTCAGGGTGTATTTGGTTTTGAAATTTTGTACCTATGTTGTGCCCCCCGAATTTATGTAACTCAGAAAAACTAGTTTGAACGTGAGCATAATTGTCATTGATATCAACACTGTGAATTAAAAACTGATTTTTTGTTTCTTTTACAATCATTCATACCGTATTATTTTTTACTATATTTAGCAAAGTATATTTGTCACTCATGTCGTGAAATACAGTACTGATGACTTCAAATTTATCGCGCAAGCAAAACTATTCACTGCAAAAGACACTCAATCTGCTATGTAGGAAAGTTTTTTAGAGTCCTAATTGTTACAACCATAGACATGACAATTGACAAACCTGTGATTTTACCATTTTTAAATGTACGTAAAAATCAATATTTGCACTGTGACTACTTTTGGCGTGTTTCACCGGAGGTTAGGTAGGCCTATGTACATTGTACATTGAGCACAATTTACGCACAGTCTCAAATTATTTGTTATATCACTTTTGATGCAATTGCTTGTTCAATTCAAGATATCGAGCGTTTTTTGTGGATTCTACGTCATAAGCTGTTCATCTGAAGTGCAAATCTAGGTTTTAGTTCATTTGAGTTTTCGCCAAGTTTAAACGTATTATATCTTCATTAGGAATTCAAAAGTATCCCTGTCGACGCTACGGAGGCGCAAGCGGCAGGCCAACTGCATTTGCAATGATACTAGATCGGTGACACTGACAGTTAGGCCACTGGCTTAAGTCTGAAATTACAATAGTTACAGTTCGATTTATACCAAAGACCTTCAATTGCCTGCAAGTTCAGTAGCTAGAGGATTCATGCTAACAAAGTTAAAAGTGGCAAAAAAATAGGTTGCCGCAAAAATGTAGTGCTGTGCAGACTGCACGATGAAGTAGGCCTAGGTAGCTTATCCTATGACGCTGCTGAAAGAAGGTGTGACGTTGTGTTGAGTGCTGATTTCATGTAGAGACGGAGAATTGTTTTGGTAATCGGATATTTACAATGAAACGCTTTTTAATAAAGCAATTTTTCACAAAAACAAAATTTTCTAACCAGCAAGAACAGAAATCCTGCAGGCTAGAAAATTCTGGAATGATTGTAATCAATAAAATTGATTAAATAAAATGGAAAAACAACTGGATTGCTGGCTTGTGACATGACGCATGAATTTCAACTGATTTAATTTGTTTAACGCAATAAAAACAAACTTACAAAACGAGTTTATGATAATCTCACCGTTCAAGCCACAAACGAAGAAGAAAATTATAATTCCAAGGCTTGTTTTGGCATCAGCTTGTTACGGCAAGTCAATCACATTCGGTGGCGTATCATTCGTGAGTTAAACCTCGCATCATTAAGAATGGAATTGTTGAGAAGCAATTTCGAGTACGGTATCTCACAAACATGCACGTGATCAATGAATAGTTGAACATACAAACACAAAATCACATGTTCTGTTATACTTGCTTAAAATTGGAGGGCGCAAAGCATTTAATCACTACCAAAGGAGGCGTGTCGAAAAAAGGGTAAAGAACCACAGGTCTGGTCTGATAAAAAGAGACTTTATATTTATTTTTGACGATGACCTCAAGGTGGCGTCATAAAAGTCATGACGACGTCATTCAGAAATTTTAAACTTGAGCTATAATGATCTATTAACCTTTTGCGGTCCAAGTAGATCCCTGGGATGCAAAATAAAATTATGTAATATGGTCCAACGTTATCCCAGGGATGATGTCTACATATTGCTGATCAACAAGGTCCAAGCATCTCCGCATCTCCATCTCCTTTTGAAAATTGGGAAATTTTGAAAAAAAAAAAGTTGGACCTGTACGGACATAAACCGGAAAAAAAATTTAGACCTGTACAGACCAAAACCGGAAAAAAAATTTGGACCTCAAAAGGTTAAAGGGCAAGAGATCAGCTCATTAGCCTACCAAGACAGATAGAGATTTGACTGATAACCGTCGTGATGTTTATGTTACAGAATGCAGGCCAACAACTAATTTAGAAACAATTGGCATTCCCAAAAGCAGCCTATCTCCAAGGGAGAAGTTTGCACCACAGCTGATCTAAAGAAGATATCCCTGACTTTGAGGAATTATAAAATCTTACCATTGATCATAAGAAGAGAATCAGTTTATGGTAACACTCCAGTCAAACATACATGAACCAATATACGGTACTGTAGAGAGTAGCGAGCACCAAAGCATTGTGTTCTTCATTGGGTGGCAAACTCTTAGAAGATACATTGGGTTGAAAGCCAGATCAGGCTTCAGAAACTTTGGCAGTATCACTGTCTGAGACACTGAAATATGAATAAGGAAAACTTCTAGATGTGCCAAACCTCAGAGATTCTTCTGGTGCATTCCGAGCAAAAGCACCACCACAAAATAAATCAAACCTGGTGAAGTAGGCTATTCTTGGTAGAAGGAAAACGAAAAAAATGTAAATTTGACTGATTAGAGTAATTCAAATCAAACGAAGGAGCTTTAAGGCAAATTATTCTCCGATATATTAAAGCTCCTTCGTTAATTTGAATTACTCTGATCAGCCAAATTTACATTTCGTTTTTCTTTTTCCTTCTACCATTGCCTAAATACCTCACCACAATCGGTTTATTTTATTTTGACGACAGCTCCTAGTCTTTTATTTTGACGACGACAAGAGTCAGACAAAAACCTGCAGCTTCTAGCTATGACCAACCTTCTAGGTACTTGCTATTTGTAAGTTCTGTATCACCAATCAACTTTTCAAAAGCATCACGAGTTGCTCAGCGTATGAGATCTACGAACAAGCAGCTAGGAACTTCTTTTAAAGAAAACCTCTTGGTGAATTTTAACCCAGCAAAACCATAACCATTTCTGCCACATCCGTTTCTGTTCTGGGGGGGGGGTGGGTATTTTGACCTGACCCAATGCCGCTCCTCGCGAATGCCACCGAACATCTACAACTTATAATTAATTTTAGGAACATTACCGTTTAAAGTTTAACTCAAAATTTATAGTTTGATCAATTTTTTTTTGTTGATACTAGCTCTAGTTTTTTCTCTTTTTCAAGGTTTTGTTGAAATTATTCAACTAATACCTACTGTGTTTAATATGATATAATAAATAATTATTATTAGGCAAAATACGTAGGGCGTAGGCCTATTATTTATTATCTTTATATTTTCCTTCGTTTGCAGTAAAAATGATTGCTTAGATTTTATCAATTCTTCAAAATTATTTTTATTAATACAGTATATATTGTTAAAAAGGATTAGCTTATTTTAGTTAATTTTATCAATATACGTTGAATTATACAAATATTACTAGACCAATTTGTTGAAAATATAACATAGACCGCGGAGTACTGTAAAGTAACTTAGATGAATAGATGCTATCTGCAGTGGGCTGTGATAACCTTTTTTGTAACATAATTCCAGCAGGGATATTCCAGAAGCCTTCTGGGAAATAACGTCTTTTACGCCACAACTGAGTAGCCTTCGGCAGTTGGAAACGATTGTTTGTTTGAAACGAAACTATGCTTTGAAAAAACCGTATTAAAACGAAAAAAAATTTCATGATGAATTAAGTCCAAGGGAACGTTCAAATATTACGTAACGCTTTTTTTCCGAATTTTTGACCCCCCCCCCCTCCCCCATGTAACGCCAACGTAACACTTTTTTCAATCCCCCCCTCCCCCATGTAACGCTTTTTCACTACGAATTCAGCACAAAAAACTACCATTCCGTACTCGAAAGCGTTACGTAACGTTTTGCTTGAACCCCCTCCCCCCCGATGTGACGCTAACGTAACGCTTTGCATAAACCCCCCTCCCCTTCGAAGGCGTTACGTAATATTTGAACGTTCCCCAAACGAAATTAAGGTAAAAAAATTTCTGAGCCGAAAACCAAACGAATTTAGTTAACGGTTAGCAAATGGATTTATTGGCTGAGCGCATAGCCTATAGATAGGCCTAAACACATCTGATTTCTATAACTTGTTTTAACCTACTAATGCATAACGTATGTAGAAACTTTGGTTTTGCTTGAAACAAAAACAAAAGATACGAAAATCTCTAAACATATAAAGTACTGTAAGATTCAAAGTACAGCTGATCTTGCGCCGTATTTTTAAACAAGTTAATGGCTTTTTTAAACTTTAACCTACTGTTTTCAGGTTAAAACATTTCAAAAATGTTTTGTAACGAGATTTAACAGCATGGTTTAATAACATGCTTGCTACAATTCAAGACGATTAAGTTATCAGGCATTGTTATCAAGTCATAAAATTTTTAAGTGTTTGCCTATCCAATTTAGGTAACCCAATTTCTGTTTTTGTGTCATTTTCTTTTAAAAACGCTTCTCTGAAGTTCAAATTTCACACGATAAAAAAATGTAGCTAGGATTAGTATATCATTTAATCTGAAGCCAATGTTTAAAAAAAAAAAACTTCAAATAGCATATCTGATAAGCGGAAATTAGGCTAAACAAAATACGGTTTTAGCTACAGAGTAAGCAAAATTAACCTTCATCTTAGTTTTTGTCATGATGTTTTACCAAATTAATCACCATAAAGTGGTTCATTGACGTTAAATGATATTTTCATATGAATAAAAAATTGGCTATGGGATTTTGTTCTATCGAACTTTGCATCAAAACATTAACCAACATTGCACAAAGCAGGCTAGTTGCCAAACTGACTAAGCAGTCGTCTACCTGTGACGATTTCATGACGTGAAAGATTCACCTGCCTCCAGGCAATAGCTCGACTTCCTTCAGGCAAAACGAATAATGTTCATAAAACTTAATAACAAAAGTTAAAAATATTTCAAATTTTCAAATCGAATCCCGCCAATTTTCTGGAAAATAAAAATGACGCAGTATTTTAATGCAGTTTTTGCTTTTAGAAATATTTTGGCAGTTTGCTAAGAAATTTTAATTTTAATTAGAACTACAAAAAGCATTTTTGCGCTGCTCACTCACAACCAATGCACAAGCTTTGGAAATACAAATTATGCCAATTTTTTCACAGATTTTTTAGAAAACACTTTGGCGTTATGAAGAATTTTGCACTTCACCGCATTATTTTTGTAAACATAGGGAAAAGGTATGTTTTCTTCATTTGATGAATAATAAGAAATTTCATCATTTGAGTTGTTATTCGTCGCTACTCTTACACACGGTCTTAATCATATAAGTTACACCAGGACCAGTTATTTTTGAAGTGTAAACACGGATTTTCCCACGTGCGGAAAAATACCGAAAGATTCAAAAATTTCCCAGTCCTTGTCGTTTATATAGCATTTTGACTTAGCCTCAGTGAAACTATTTAATAGTTTTGATGAAGGGCATTGACAAGAGCAAGCTGTGACTTTGTGAGATCTAGCCGACTTTTAGCAAAGAAAGCGTGTGCTTTTGAAGTATAAGAAAGTCAATAACTTGTTTCAATTTGAAAATAAGATAGAAACCTTTTCAACAGGTATCTCACTGGAAACTCTGTTTGGCTGCTTCTTGTAGTGATACGTCACAGAGTGAAGATGTTTTGCAAGTTCTTTCGTCAAATTGAAACTATTTTTACTTTTTAAACTGAATTGCATGATATAAATAACTGTAGCAAAAATAAAAAAGTGGACACGAAAAAGGCGAGTGGTGTATATTTGGTTACACAAGTGTAGGCCAATAGTCTATTATTTTATTGTTGCAAAGATAGTCAAAGCAGTTTTAAGAGATATTAGCAGTTTTAACAACAAATATACCGCAACACGTTTTTAAACGCTGAATAAGAGTGCAGCAGTTTTTAATTGTTTGTAGTGAAAGGAAAGGTGTAGAGTAATAAATTAAGTAGTTTGTAACGACTTGCTAACTTAGGTTTTTACAGCAATTTGTGTTTTGTTCTTGTGCAGCAAATCATAAGAATTATTGTGCTTTCAAGCGTAGACATTTTGAAAACTTTGTTGATAGTATTTGAACTAAGTGACTTTATCATGTTGGTTACTGAGCCTTGTACGTTCCCGGCTCATGGCAAAAACTTTTTTTCAAAAATAACTGTGAACGGCGGTTTGGAAACTAATTTTAATTTCTCGCCAGAACGAATTTCAGAAGACAATGCTTTCTTGTGCAGAAGACAGTTGACTAACAATAGTCTAATTGAAAGCAACAAAAGGAAATCACTGCCTAAGAAAATAGTTAAAACAGCTTTTGCGGTTTCAAACGCATCACATAAACAAGCTCCACCAATTTCTGAAGCATTGCCGATCTCAAGTGAAAATGTGGCAACTAACTCTGACTACGTTTCGAACTCTGCCGATCTTTTTTTCAGCGACCAGACAAGAGACGAGAAATTGTGCGATACAGAAGAGGAAGAAAGAAACCTCATTCTTGCCAGTGTAAAGCATGTTGACTGTCAAGATTTTCCATTTGAAGAAGTTCTTTCATTAGAAAATACAGTGCAAAAGTCTAGTTTGTCAGGTGAAGACATGCGCCATCGCGTTTCAAATACAATTCTCCAGTGCAAAGGAAAACCTATTTCTGCAATTCCGTCAGGAGATTTATCTTTGAAAAATAAGGAAGCGTTTATCAGCAAAGAACCAAATCTGACCCTTGTAAACACGACGAAGAAGCATAGACGGCCGTTTCTAAAATGCTCTACTTGGCCAAAAAGCGATTATTATGATGAAACTTTGACGGAAAACTTCTCTGAAAACCCTTGTAAATCTTCCACAGATGCGAACGGTCAATCCAAACTAGATTCTCCTTCATTCTATTCATCATCTGCTATTGATTTCTCTGCTATATCGCATTTGTCTGAAGAACACGACAAAATAATGGCTCAGGAGAACAGCAAAATAAGCAGTAAAAATCCCACATTTATTTCCCATACCACAAAAGAAAAGCTTTATGGGAAAGCAACTCAAAAAAGCGCAAATTGGAAAGCCCGTCGTGAATCTAACAAAATGAATATAGAAACCTCGTGCACAACTTCAGGCGAAAATTTCAGTCAATCTTTATTGACAGATGTAAATCCAGCTGATTTAAACAGGATTACTGTGACTAGAACAAGTATTGGAGAAACAAGTTCAAAAAAAACTCCAAAGTCAAGTGTATCGTCCTTGGAAAAAGCCTTCAGAAAAAGATACGCCTCTGCGTCTGCAGTATCTGTCTCTAGCGTGCCTCTTTCAACATTGCAAACCGATACCTCTCCTCTGATAATAACTACACAGCACTTGCCATCTTCTGAAAACTCACTGCAAGGAGAAATCAAGGAGGGATCAAAGAACCTCGCCCACATCATTGTAGAAAAGCAACCTTTGCCTCCGGAAGGCTTCAAAATCAGCCGATATCCCATATTAGAAAAATCGCAAGGCTTGCAACAATCCTCTTCAACTGACGACGACGATGGCCAGGTACGTGAATTTTCTCAATCATTTCTTTTTTAAATTTTTCACGTCAGCAGACATTGAATCAATGTCAAAAAGGACTGAGTTTATTCTTGTCGAAAAAATGGAGTGCAATTTGAATTATTGCATTTTGTTCATTTGTTGGTGTCACAGAAGCGATAGGTTTTAATTTCAAGGGTTTGTAACTTGTTTACTTTTAAATTTAATTAACCACGCTCGCCAGGAGGTAGGCCGTCCTCCAGTGTTTGCAACCTGAGTCATTGAACATTTGAACTAATCACAAAGCAACTCATTGATAAAACTCCTTATACCTTTAAAATAAATTTTTCTCATAAGTGTTTGTTTTTTCAAAAGTACCCCACAGGTGGTTGTTGTTTTTGAAAATTTGCAGCAACTGTAATTTTTGAACATCGCGTTTGTTTTGATGGCAGTTTGACAAATCACTATTTTTCCAGACAGCAAATCTGTCGTTTTTTTACATTGATTCAACCTCTGCAGACGTTAAATCAATGTAAAAAACGACTGATTTGCTGTCTGGGTTGTTGCGGCTGGTAAAGTTGTGTTACAGGTTGGTAGCTTACAATTACATATTTTTTTATGGATTGATTGGCAGCAATTTAGCATTACAAGCATTTTGACAGTTCGTCTAATTCTAAATGACTACAAAAAATAATTGTCACTGAAACATCCGTCACTTTGATCGCATCATAAGGCGCGCCGTTTGAGTTTTAAGCGACATCAGTCAGCGGAGCACTTTCTGTTTTTCTTTTTAAAGCAAGGAGCTGGAAATCATAATTATGACGCGATAATTACGTGCACGTTATTGCTGGAAGGCAACTGAAGGCATGGCATTGTTTTGATCTTGCTTTTGCCCTAAAACATCTAATGCAGTATCCAGCCGTGAAAACTTGGATTTTTTGCTGTGTTTCAACGTTGCTAGAAGTGGCAACGAAGTAAATACACAACAAACAGTATTGCGCCATCACCTTTCACTTTTTGCTCAAGTTGTCACTTTTTAAACCGCAAAGTGTTATATAACGAAATGGAGGAGCTTGTGTGACAAATGATGCAAAATTGACGAATTATCACCATTAGAGATTCAGATAATGTCGATAAAATATCTAATCTCTGATGATGATCTTATCAGATCAAAATTTGTTGTTGTTGAAAAAAAGGAAAAACTACATTTCAACCTTCGTGGTCTCTTTTTTGGTGTCTAATTTTTGCGCTTTCTGCAATTTTGTTTAATTCACAGCAATCAACTGCAACTCTGTGATCACAAGTTTTCAGTTTTGCATGTAATTAGTTGTTTTGTCACACAAATTGTTCAATACATGAAAATTTAAACGAATAGACTAAAAGTTAAGCAACACCAACACTCTTGCATCCATGTGTAAACACTAAACAGTAATGAATGCCTTGTCAGTTGCTATTGCAAAACTGAAATTAATTGCACAAGCTAAGTGGGTTGCTCAGGGCCACAAAAATCTGCTAAAGCGTCTCAACATTAATTGCTTTGTTTTGATCCGGTTATCAAAGTCTTCGCGAATAAAAAATATGATTTTCTTCTCTCAACGATACATTGAGAAAAGGAAAAAAAATGTTGGCGTGCACGAAATCCGAAAATCAATTGTTTTAAAGTGCTTCAACATTGTTCTCGTGAATTTACCAGGCTCTGCTTTCTCGCTGTGTTTAAGTTACGCGGTTCATGTCTGCTTGTGGTAAGCTTAACAGCACACGATTTGTTAGATAAGCGGCGGCTCTTGCGAGATTAAAAAATTATTATCAAAAACTTATCCGATTCAGGTAAATAGTGGCAACGCAAGGCACAAAATTTTTTTGATGCTGCAATACATCGAAATAACTTCACTTCTTTTTACTCGTTAAAGATCCTCAATTTCTGAAATGCGCAATGTTGATCTTTGTTTTAGTATAATTTCTCCGCTTCCATCTGCTGAGTCGCACAGGGTCCCTTTCGTGTTCAGAGTCCATCCATCTGTATTTACATAATTATCCTGGCTGAATGAAGAGCAGTCCTTAGAATGCGTTGCTCAAGCGCACACCCCAAGAGTCGACTTAGCGCCGCTTGATCTTGAAACTTCTTCGTTTACGAAGCCACGCGCTAACCAACTAACCTATCGGGGTGACACTAATTGAGCTGTCTTTCCTTAAAACGTCTTTGTTTGAGATACCTTTGCAGGTTTCCAAGTTTATTGCATTCATTAGACACCACTTTGCTTTTGAGCAAATATTACAGTAAAAGTTCAAGAAATACCACGTGTCTAAACAGATTTCTTTCAAATCTAAAAGATAAGAAAAAATTGCTTGTCTTAAATATTTTTTGATTTTGTGATGTAATACGTATATAAATATTACATAACTTTTGTCTTCTCATACAATTGTTTTTACACTAGAATCCACTTGGAAGCAATGACTTGCACAAAATCATTGATGACCTGCGACAACAACTAGACCGTGCAGAGAGAAGGATCAATGAAGTTGAACGGCAAGCCAGAGAATGGAAGGAAACCGCTCAACAAACATTGCGTGCTGCTCAAGTTATCAAAGCTCAACTTGATAGTCAAACGGTAAAGTTGCCTATTGTTACTATTGTATTGATGAAACAAGTTTGCAGGTTATTGATTAATTGTGTAAGTTGTTAAAAAATCTTTTGAACTTTATCCTCTTAGTTTTCCGCATAGGTTATGTCTAAGTCTAAAGGTTTAGAAGTAGAACTAACCATGCAGGCTCTTATCCGAGGTGTGAAGTTTCCGATTGTGAATTTTACTAAAACATACTTCGCTATTCTAAAATATGATTTGTTACCAGAGACAGTTGTTTAAATTAGGCTACACCTACATGTCTGTAACATATGTTCATTTTTGGTTCTTTCCAGTCTAAGCAACCTCATGTTTTACTTAATATTTTTTCTGTGTTTGCAGGATAAAAGGCTCCATGAAACTAGAGCCGATGAAACAAGACTTTCTTCGAAAAGTGTTATTCCAAGAAGGTGGAGCAATGAAGAAAATTTGATCAACAAACCACTTTGTAAAGTTTCCCGTCCTCGTTATGTTTCAACTGATACCGCAAGAAATGATTTGTGTCCAACAGAACAAAGCGACAGAACACGTGGTTCGAAACGAGTGTATCCATTTGAAAATAACAAAGCCCCAGCCCCAAAAAACAAAGTGGAAGGTCTTTCGGAACCATCAACAACAGTGATGAAGATGCCAAATCCAGAGAAGAACAAAAGTCTACTCGAATGGTTGGCTAATACTGGTTCAGATGAAGATGGTATTGATTACATGACTTACCTTGAAACACCAGATACCTCAATTCCTTATCCTACAGCAAACGTTCACAATAACACAATAATGCAGCGTAGTGAAAGCAAGGTTCCCCACGTTGGGAAAATTCCCGATGTGCACTCAAATGCAACATCACAGAGATCGTTGACTCATACTGAGGTGCGAAAGGCATTGAGAGAAAAAGTCGGTGGCTCTCGAACAAATTTAACAGCAGAAAAACCTTCAACTACGCCACTTGCCATGCCACAAAAATTGCCTCTCGCAACTCCAAACTCTCTTGACCAACAATTTTTAGAGGACTTTCCTTTTTCGGATCATGAGATTAACCAATCCATGGAGGTATTTAACACTAGTGAGTTACTGAAACAATCCGAAGCGCTAGCTTCAGAAACTTCACACTCTGATTCCGAACTCCACACACGCGATATCTGTAAAAAGTCCAACACACAAGCAAAGCTGTATCTTTCCCGTCGCCAAAGCAACTCAGAGAGCAATTTAACAAAAACTTTTACTTCAGAAATAACTTACCAAGAAAGAGCTTTTTTCAATCAACTGGACAGTATTCTTGACTTATAATCGCATATGCCTGTGTTAAATTTACATATAAAGTTGCAGAATAAGCTACAATGATTACTTTATTTTGTTTAACTCAAACGCCAGCAGCTGCACAGTAAAAAAATTTAGAATTGACTTTACATAACGAATAAAACTTTGGTTTTAACTTAGGTTACAAAATCTTACGGCTGTGTATCAAAATTGCTTAACTTATCTACTCAAAAAGTAGCCTAAAAAGGTAAAAAAACTCTACAATACAAACACACAGGTCTGACAAGCGATAAACCTACTTTTTAGCACCACAACAATGTATGCTCCATGGAGGACATTGATCAGATAACACTGGCTGTATCAGAGCTTTTCAACCTCTTTGCTATCGTTTGCCCTCTGCCGAACGAATGTACTCCATCGACTTTTTTAATTCGGATTTCGGGCGCTCATTATGTGGGCCTATAACTTAATAGGCTATCTTCGTATTTTGTACCATCTCGATCAATAAAATTTACATTCGTTGAAAACCCTTTGATTGCTGGATTAGAAATAGATTTAAGATCACTTGGAGTAAAGACCTGTAGGCCCACTTTTGTTATTAAGCTACGGTAATTGTGATTTTAAACATGTAGCCTACCTAGCAAACATCAACTGTTTATTTTTTTGAAAATGAAGCTATAACGTAAGATTACCCCATAGCTTTTAACAGAGTTGAATGGGATGGCCTGGGGTTCGAACGCCATACCTTTCCTTCAATCGTCATTTTTAAAAATTGTTCCACCACTGTCCACCAGGCTTATTCCTGCTAAACTCTAGTTGATTAAAGATATTAAGCTACTCGTCAAACGGGCATGCCATCGTTTAGCAACCGCGTTACCTTACTTAGACTATGTAGCCTAACTAAGTTACAATTCTTTTACAATATTTTTTATTCTTTGAAATGTTCTGTGGCGCAATTTTAACATTTATGTGAACCTGCAATGCATTATTTTTGTTTATAAGACTACTCCCCACTGAGCCAGCGATCCTACAAAACTTACAACTACGCTCTTGGAAAGGTTATAGACGGGTAGATTGACAAAGTTTATGCCGAGAAGACAAAAAATAAAAAGGTTGAACAAAGACATAGCGTTATGATATTGGCTACTTAGAAGTTAATATACAGTAGAATTCGCCTATAGTGACACCTGTTGCAAAGTCCCGTTTGCAAACCATGTGTTTTACATAGAAATGACTTCACCTATAGTGACTTCGTGTATAAGAACACTTTGCTTACAGTGACACCACATTTCTGTCCCTTGGGCTCAAAATTTTCCGTATAAGGACACTTTACGGTGTAGGCTATTTCCAGTTTAAGTTGGAATCATATTTTGTCCTTATCAGCATTCGCCAGTTCCCAGCAGGAAATCCATCTTTTTACATTGATTTAACGTATGCAGAGGTTGAACCATAAAGGATTGATTTGCTGACTGGGTTTGAATTAAACCAACATGGGATGCGCATGCGCAGATACTGGCACTGCACAAGTAGCTTACCGTACCATCAAAAAAGTGCAGTAGGCTACGCCTAACTTGTTGCAAAGCATATGACACGTTGGGTTTTCATATGAGGATGACAGATACAAGAAGATTACTTACTCAAATGGGAATGAACGTCCACAGTGTTAAAACAAAATATAGGTTACATTTGTGTGCCAAAACTTAGTTTAAAAGTGGTCGAAAACTACATATAACCTAAAATGGGGTGAATTCAACACTAAAAAACTAACCTACCACAGCAAACTTTCTTTTAGATATGCTAAGTTACAATCTTTCACGCGGTTATAGCCAACAGTTTGTAGTTTGAACACAATTAAAGTTATGTTTAGCATAATATAGTTGAATGAGTTTCGCTTTTATTTTAGCATAGTAGTTAAAACTTTTACACAATAATAGTAAATAGTATGATCAGAAGCATTGACAGGGGGGCAGGGGGTACTTTTGGACCCGGGATAATTTTAGGGGCCCGGAACCTTTCCAAGAAGTCCGGGAACTTAACCACCGCTTATGCTTTGAATATAGTGCGCTTTTATAAAAGTGTCCTGCTTTGAGACCAGAAGATCTGATTGGTACCGGGCCCAACTCAACGGCCCTGAGTAATGAGTATGACATTTCGATTGAAAGACGCTTGTTCCATTTTCGGCTGCAGCTAAACTAAACAAAATTGAAACTGAAGTTGAAAATACAGTTAAAATATGACGTCATCTTAAAAGCTCACACACATTCACACAAGTATATTTCAGTTTTAACAATAATCAACATTTTCTTAAATTATGAAAAAGTTCTTCGAGCTGAACTATCAGCACTGGTGAACCTAAAATCACATCCTCCATCGTTACATGTACGCAGCTACAGTATAAAACGCTACCATTGACTTTCTACAAAAATTCAAAAAACCTTTCAATTCTAAAAGCTGCAAATTCAAATGAAGCTTGACCAATACCAAGACAGGGGTGGTAAGCACAAATGTGTTAGCTCCATCACATGGGAATGGATGCATAGGACATAACGTCACAAAACATATATGTTTGAAGAGCAAGGAAAGTATCACTGGCAAGTATCTTGCACACTGGTAACAAGTACGCATTGTTGGGTATAATTTTATGTCCATCGGTTGTATTATTAATTATTATTAGTGTTACGTTTGACAAAAAACAAGCAAAATAACTTTTTCGCATTAGTTACTTGTTGAAAATTGATTTTTTTGTACTACTAGCTTTTCATAACCAATGATGAAGTAACATCAGCTGACGTACTTCTTTTCTTATATTGACGTTACATATCAGGGCATCCGTCCGTTAGCCACTGCCTGGTGTCATAGTCAATGAAAACTAGGCGCTCTACATTAATGCCAAAAAACTGATTTTTTTGGTTTATGGTTAGATCTTGAACCAATCTAACAAACACGCTTGATGAATTCAGTCCTAAATATGAACAGTTGAACACCGCGGGGATATATCAAGCAAATCATAAAACGACGTGAAAAGACGGCAACATCACTGTACTAGTTGAATAACAAGCATCATAAAACAGTTGCAGAGAAATCCAAACAGCATTTGCTCTCAAATACAATCTCAGGGCTTATTACAGATGAACGTGACTTGTAACACAATAAAGTACCAACTGCTTGAAATATCGTTTTGTTTTATAACTGGTTTAGACCATGACAAGTGGAAATCAGAAATTCTATGAAAATTTGCTTCATCTTCTCAATGCAGCAAGACTTTAAACCAGGGGTCGGCAACCTTTCTTCAGTCGCGGGCCAAAACAAAACTACGCAGATGTCAACGGGCCGTACAAGTTTTCCATTTGCACTTCCGTTTTCTTTACTTTTCATAATATTGTTAAAATTGGCGTTCTTATCAGAGTATCTCCATATTTAGCTACTATAGGCTTATATAGATTAATATAAAGAAAATTAGTAACAATTGGTAACGAAAAACACCAAGTACTTTATTTATTGACAGCACAACATTAATGTGATATTTGATGTTGTTTCCTGCTAGAAAGTTTCTGAAGGTCAGGTGATAGGTTGGATGAGGCAAGAATCATAACATCTTGCAAGTGGTCATCAGTAAGTTGTGTTCTCAACTTGCCGTTAAATATACGGTTAATTGACTATTACTAACGCAACTCATGTAGCCTGCAACTAGCATGCAGTAAATAGGCTAATATAACCGGACTTCAAGGTGAAACTGCCAAGTACCTTGCCCCAAACCTAGTTTACTATAACAAAGCGACCCGTGATCGATAGGTCGCGGGTACAAAGGCGCTTTGTGATAATTTCCTATGCTTGGTGGATTCTAACAAGCAGCAAATTCTTCAAAGACAAGAATCACTTGTTGAAAAAAAACGGAAAAATGGAACTGGGAGTAAATTATAACTCTAAAAAATAAAGTAATTTAAAAGTCTGGACCGGCTGTCACTAAAAAGGCCAATTCCTGCTTCCTAAGCTACACATATTTCTAAATTATCAACCTTCAAACAAACTAATTCTTAAAACTTCAAATCTATCAAACTATCTGTCAGGCCTGCAACGTCGCTCTCTCTAAAATGCAGTTCGCAGAGAAAGAATATCAAGGAAATTCAAAATGGCGACAATGCCCTAACTAAGCATTGTTGCGGCATAAGTACACAGGCTACGTGATTACAAGTGAGCGTTACGGATAAATATGGAAAAGTAAAAATTGCGAAAGTTTTACATAACATTTAGTAATCTTAATTCTGTTATGTAAAACCAAATGGCAGCATAAAATAATGGGATGTTCGTTTTGGCCCGCCAACTACAATTTGCAAAAATGCTGCGGGCCGGATAATTTTGCTTGGCGGGCCGGATCCGGCCCGCGGCCGTAGGTTGCCGACCCCTGCTTTAAACAATGGAACAAGAACAAGTTAAAGCACAGAACTCAAGTACATTCAACATATGCAATTTGAGGAATGCAGTCGAAGCCGTGGAAAAATGTAGAAAATACGAAACACCAATAAATAGTTAACTTATAAAAGCAATCCACATAGGGTTTATCGAAAATCATAAAACGGTGAAAAACCAGACAGCAAAATCAACCATTTTTGCATTGATCCCATGTCTGCAGACGTTGAATCAATGACGGATTTTGATGTCTGGGACGGGTAGCAAATTTTTGTGACTTTTAAATAGCAAATTTAGTCAAAATGCAAATTAAATCCCTATTAAACTTTTCAGCAATGCAACAAAAATTTGTATTTCAAATTATTAATTTAATAAAAACGTCCTAAGCCATCGGCTCGGAGACAGCACATGATGATGGTGAAAAAATTACATCATAAAAACAGTTCCAGAGAAATAATGATCTATTTAATTTACAGCATACAGCAAATTATAAAACCGCTCAATGCATGTACCATTGTACCTGCAGACAACACGTAATTTCAAGGTTGCCACTAACTAATCTCTATTTCTGAGTGCTTAGTGGGCAACCGGGCTGGAAAAACACAATTTATCAGTTCAGTTGACGCTGGAGATCATGGCATCTCTATCAATAACTATAAATAAATTTAATACAAACATTATTCTAATGTGTTTGATATAGCGCGCTGTATGCAGCCACCCATTTATTTTGTAGATGTTGCGGTTTATCGTGATCGGTTATGTTGTCGATATAATCCAGAAAGGTCTTGGCTAACGTACGAGCCTGTTCTGCATCTATTCAGCAACAAAAAATCCTTGCCCGCAGAATAGCCACAACCGTCCTCAAATGTTCCAGAAACTCACGTGAAGGATAAAGGCGATACAGCAGATTTAAGAAAAAACAATAACAAACTTTTCAACATAATAACAGCAGTGGAGAAAGAGAAAGCTAAAACAGGGATTAAGTTCACATACTTGCTCTAAATTACGTGTTGTAACGATATAATTATTCATGCAAAAACAATATAGGATCGTTTCATAACGTACTTTTTTCAAAGTTTTAATAGGAACCCCTGGCAACACCTGTTTTTTTTTTAGAAATTTAAACAAACTAAATCTGAGTAACAACTGTAGATTCAATATGGACATTGTCTGGAATTTTGAAAACTATTTTGCCACCTCAATTTTTTTGGAAGATTTGTTAATTAGCTTACATTGGAAACAGCTACAAATAAACTTCAAACACGATTTGCGCAGTTTAAAGGTATGTGGTGGAAGCCTGATTTCACAAACAAAGCGAAATCACAAACAAAGATTTCACAGCGAAATCACAAACTATCTAGAATACAAACCAACATGGAAACTCTACAAACAATTAAATCTAGAAAATTGAAATATTTTGGCCACATGATTGGCAATAATTCTATGCAGAGACAACTACTAGAAAGAAAATGAACGGCAATCGAAATAGGGGCAGACCACCAAGAATTTGGACTAATGATACTGAAGACTGGTCAGGACTTAATTACAAAACTGCAGTAGAAAAATCTCTCAACAGAGAAACTTGGCGTCTCATCGCCTCCAATCCTCCACGAGAGGAAGGAACTTAATGAGGATGGTGGGAGCGTAGGTTTCAAATTCTAATAATGTTGTTTATTTTTAGAAAAATAATATTTTTAGCATTGTTTGCATAAAATTTCGACAGCATATTTAATCTATCAATTTCACAACAGCAATGGCATCTTTAGAACATTCCAGTTTATTAAAAGTAGATATAACCTATTGCAGAATTTCCTTAAAACATGGCGGCAGGGCAAGGCAAATGAACCCACAGAAAGAAGATTTCAATCCTGTTGATCAAGGTTGGCGCTGTTACACTTCAACAAAACAAACACAAAATATTTCATAACTTCATTGTGAAGCTAGTTAATACCTCTATTAACATGCGCACAAAGAAATAGTTGATCCATGTTAAAAACTCTTTGTTGAAGTTAAATATTAAACAGCTTAAACATTATTGAACCTCACAGCTACCGGAATGGAGTCACACCTACAACGATTTATCGGTCAATTGATCGATAGAGAAGGAATATTTGAAGGTAAATTATCTCCTGTATGTTTGAGCACCAAGGTAATGCCAGGGCTGTTATGAATTAAATTTGTTCAAGCGCTTTAGTAGCATCAGAAAAAGTGCACTCAGCGTTTCTCTTCGTAACGCGTTGAAAGTACAAAATGAATTGGTTCATAAGCCGGCTAACTAGAGGACAACCTTACACGTCGTTTTTTAGCAATGATAACTGATTAACCGTTAAAAGATTTTATTACAAAAAAACCTAGAAGTCTGTAGTGCTACGATAGGTGTAGCTGGATGCTCCTGATGAAATGCTGCGATGCTACAGCAGTAAACCTACACCCAACCCCTGGCATTTCACCACTATTTTTGTCAATTTGTTGGCTATATTATATAATTTTTTAATTCATCTAAAGATAACGGCTTGATATGAGGCAAATAAAGCTTTTCTTCTGAATATTAAAAGAGCGACAAATACAAAAAATAAAACAACTACTCTACCACATCGGTTTTTAACCAGTGTGATAGTTAAGGGTTAAAGTACGGTAGATGGTGTCTGCACTGCTAACTGAACACACCGTAATGGTAACTAGTACACCATTGAAATGCAAGCAGGTGGAGGAAAAAACGGATTCATTCACTTGAAGCCGTCAATCAAGGTGTGCAAATTGATCAGGTTCTGCTACTGTACTACCAATGCGCCTTATGATGCTCAGCCACTTTGTTTAGCATGGACGAGTGACTGGCGTAAAGTTTTAAGGACCTGTCCAAGTCCAACCAGCACACCGCCCCGGCGTCATCGCCGGCGTGAAGAGGTAACGCTCCGACACTTTCACCTAAACAAAATAAAGTTTGGACTAATGATGCAAGCGCGGGAAGCAACTTGCTTCGTAACCACAAAATAAACAAGAACAAGGGTCTATGGTTTAATTCAGTGGTCGGGAACCTTTTTGAGTAAAAGAGCCATTAAAGCTACATTTTTGGAAATACATTTCCGTGAGAGCCATAGGTAATACTGTAATGCTTTAACACTTAATACAATTAACACGTGGTGGCACTGGTGAAGTTTTGAAAGTGGGAACGCGTCTTAGCAAGAGGATAAAAACAGCAGGGGGGTTGGGGCCTGGGGGGTCTCTCCCACAAAAAAAATTACACGTAATTTCCAAGGTGCATTCTGAGCGCATTTTCAGCTCTAAATTGTAATGAAAAGTTAAGATAAAACTTTTGCGGTTTGCACTTTAGAAGATTGTTTTTTTTTGCGAGCCAGATGCCGTCTTCAAAAGAGCCACAGGTTCCAGACCCCTGGTTTAATTCCTCACAGGAGGGTTAAGCAAATGTTAAATAATAAAATTTTACACGTTTGATAAAATAGTGACGTTTGGAACGCACTGAAGACTTTGTACCTGAAGGCAGTCCATCAATACATTGATTGCACTATCGCATATAAAAAGGCGCAACATCGACAAACTGTATTGATCAGCGAGTTTTTCAACAACGCAACCGATTACGTTTGCATTGCTTCATGCATGATTGATGAGTGATCAAATATTTGAAAAGACTTTCAGACTATGATGTACTCGTAGGTGCTTATTCGCGAAGGCGGTAGAATAAAATTTTCAAAGTGGAAGTGTGCAGTTTGTTTACACTTGCTTCGCGAATCACAGAAACATCTAAACGTTTGTTAATTTATAACCATGTGTGAGTTTGAAAATTTCGCGCTATTTTAAGAAAATCTCGTGGCCAACATGCGCTACAGCAGCACAACCTTTAACTGGATGTATTTTTTCACACTGACCTGTTTCGTCGTGAAAGTTCATGGCAACTGTTTCCATCCAGGCATTGTCTGTATTCCGCGGGTCGTCGACGTACCCTTCAAAAATCTAAGACAAGAACGCTACAGTCAAACGCTTATCAGGAATTACGTTTCATTGCATGATAATGATACATGATGCAAAGAAATTTATTTTCACGCAAGTCAGTTCAACCTGAGCCAGCCAAGAAATCGATTCCAACCTGTTCATTTTTTGTCGTATCTAGGCTTACGCCTGGTTGTTGAAGATTTCTATAAATTGGACGGAAAGGCAAGAAAGCCAATCTTCATGTCCACCTTCAGACATGCATTTAAGAGTCTTGCCAAAGACACAGTCACAAGTTCTTGAGCGGTGTCGAACCGGCGCCCTTTCGAGTGCCGAACCATGGCTCTCACCACTCGGCCATGTGGTGGTCATCAGCTGGGTCATCTTCAATTAACCTTACGGTATTCAAATAGAATATATATACAATAGAATTGCATACAGAGCTGTTTCCATCGCACATATGCGTTGCTCTTAGCGCTTTACAAAGCAGAGCGTCAGCCGAACAGAATGCTGCGTTGTATTGGTTTGCTGATCGATCGCCCAGCAAAAATAGAAATAAGACCCCATACTGCTTTTGAAAGATCTTTAGAATTTAGATAAATGGTTCTCAACTGCCGGTAGGCAAAGAATCTTACTTTTTTAATTTTGTAAAAAATCTTGTTTTTTAAGGAAAGTGGTGGGGAAAACCGTGTTTCGGAATGAGGTGAAGACATTTTTTTAGACATAAGCTATAAGCTGGTAAAAATGCTGGTGAATTGAAGATGCAGTTGGGGAAAAGTAAAATTAGTTTTTAAGGATTGAAGGTCAACACCTTGAAAGAGTTGGCTAACAACTTCGACAATGGTTTTGAAGATCATGAAGATCGTCCACATGGAAACCACGATTTGGGATCAACGATCCATTCATCGATGTTGACACATACGACTTTAATCCCCATGAAAAAATCTGATCGAAATATATTGTGATTCTACTTTACAGTCTAATTTGAAGAAGAAAAAAAAATTGTCACAATTCCAGATCTCTTGGACAGGAACATTCGTGCCTAACTTTTAAAACAATCAAATTGAAGGTGTTTGTTTCAATCAGTTACTTATACGATAAATATTTGTCATCTCTAGGTTTAATTAAAACAAAGCGAAGAAATCGGTTGGATGGTGATGGTGATGCAGAACTACGTGTATTAGAAACATCTTTATCGTCTTATTTACCTCGCATACTGGTAGCGTAACAACAATCAATTTTCCACTACAATTAATTTTGCATATAAAGGGATCGACAGTTTGTTATTTGAGTTGATTTGGTTGCAGTTTTGTTGCAATTTTTGTCTTCAATACATGGCCCTATAATATACTATAATCTTGCACTATGGCACGCAACGATATATTGGTAAACAAAAAATTACAAATTTCTGTTTGCTACGATTTTTTTGTCGCCGGTCCGCGAACATTTTTTTTTTAATTTTGCAGGTCCCCGGTGTTGAAAGATTGAGAACCACTGCTTTAAATGACCTGAGAGGTTATCGAACCAACAATTCACCGATTCTGTAGGCTACTCGTTTAATCAGACCAATTTGGTTTGGTGCCAGTGTGGTCCGATTGAGAAGCTAAACTCTATCCATGTGCGATCGGTTTTCTTTAATGTATCTTCTCCAACAAAAATGGCTCAATCGTAACGTGTTGGCATTATGCGCGGACGGCAATATAGCATGATCCAAAAAATCGTGGCATTTTCAATTAAATAAACAAAGCGTACATTTACTGATAAAGTAACCTACCAGTTTTCCAGCAGAGAAAAGTTTTGAAATTTGTGTTTTGATTTCTTTTTTAATGTCTTCTGTGTTGTCTAGCGAATTCAAAGCTTCTTCTCCAAATTCCCTTTTCAAAGTCAGTGATACGTTTTCATTGGCGTCGACCATGCCCTGTCAAAGTCAATAAAGAATATTCAAAGAAAGAACGACCCAGCAAGCAAACTCCGTCATTTTTACGTTGAGTCAATGTTAAAATGACGGATATTGCTTGCTGGGGTCCACATTGCATGCGAGCTAAATAAAAAGTATATGAAAAGACTTCAACTTCAAACAGAATTTCTTACCCCAGGTATTGCCCACTCTTTTGTATCCTTTCTCTGAATGGCAACAAACTGCAATATTGGTTTACCGCTGGCAGCATTTTTCATAACTTTTTCATTTTTTCCTCTTTTCCATCTGCGCAGCCAATGTAAAAAAAAAGTTTTCAGGCAAAACAAGTCGCCACAACACATCAGCGAACAAACAAAAACAAGCTCGGTGCATGCAGTTTTTCTATAAATATATATCGTTTCTTTTGTTGTGCTTTTTATGCTGCACAAAGTTGAACTCACATTGTGCACTGTGCAGTTTGAATCAACAATTGCCACGTTAAAACGTGAATGTTGAACATGTTACTTGTTACAGTGGTTGCAAAGCATCGTAGTTCGTACTATTGACGGAACTAAATGGATTATAACAGCAGGAGTGCCCAAAGTTTTTCAGTCACGGGCCGCGTTTTGCTATTCGTAAGTTTTGGCGGACCGCATTACATTTTTCACTCATTTTTGTCCTTAAAATTCGGTCTTCGCTTTAAAACTGCAAATTGTAGGAAAGGCAGTCACGAAACGTATTCAGTTATGCAATCAACCCCGCTTAATTGGCCCAGTTTAATCGGACTACTCGCTTAATCGGACCACATTTTGCTGGTTCCGAATCTAAATCGATGTTTCTGTGGCATTTTCATCACTTAATCAGACCATTACTTTGCTCAAACAGACCACGCTCCAACTAAAAATATGCTTTGTAGTTAGCGTTTTTTCCACATGTGTTTGGCGAGATTACATGGCTTTAAAAAAATAATCGTTTTCCCACCATGTTTGAAATTTTCTACACTGACTTGGTAATTTTCGTTTCTTGGGTGCTGCCATTTCTGGTGACTCGCGGTAAAAGTTTTTCTTTGCTTAATTTTGTTTTGTAGCTCGGGAACAGTTGCGAAGCACTGTTTCCATGCTAGTGTTGAAAATGAGCAGTACAACAGAATTGAGTTCAAGCTTCTTGTGCGGCCCATATTCAATTATATTTTCAAAATCTTTCGCGGGCCAATAAAATCAGGACTGCGGGTTGCAGTTGGCCTGCGGGCAGTAGTTTGGACAGTTGGACACCCCTGGATTATACATTCCCAACTAATAAATCAGTCTTTTTTACATTGATTCATTGTCTACGGACGATGATTCAATGTAAAAAAGAGGGAATTGGCTCGGCTCGGTGGCTTAGTGCGTCTGCCTCTGAATCGGTACGCATGGGTTTGATACCTTGTCGGGTCATACCAAAGACTTTTTTTTAATGGTACTGAATCTAATTCCTGCTTGGCACTGAGCAACGTAATGGATTCGGGTAATAATGTACTCAGTTGCGCCTCTATACGGCTGCATTGACACTGTCTGCTTTGTAAAGGGGTGAAGAGCAACGCATTCTGCGATGGGTAAAGCGTTATATCAAAAGAAGCATTATTACTATTTGCTGAACTCCTTCATAGTCCAGACGCTTGCAACGTTTGCAAATACGCACCTCGTCACAATGGGATCGGCAGCATGATTCGGCCCCCACTTTCCTAGGAGACCACGGCCGGAGATGCCAGTTCGACCGAATGGATTCAATGGTATTTGGTTGTCAATCTAATAATGCAACAATGCTGAGCTAAGGATGCTTTACAAATAAGGATAGACGCTGCTTAGGTATCCGCTTCAAAATTTATTTTTTTAATTTAAACTCACAAGAATCTCAAAATATAACAAGGGACGTAAAATTCGAAGTGGCATCGCAGTATGCTTCAGGATATTGAAGATTCGGTATTTGCTGACGATTATTTATCAAAACAAAATATTTAAATCAAGATTTTGTTCCACACAAAATTCCTTTTTATCTTGAATTCATTTTGGTTTATTCCTAACCGAATCGGACTCACCGAATAGTAGCAGACCCTGCTTTGTAAAAGGTAAAGACTTTTACTTTTTAAGGTTTTGAATCGTACTGCATTGAAATGCACCATATCACCATCAATCAACTATTCTTTTACATTTTAAACTTTCCGTATAGCTGTTAGGCGGGATGAACTTCCAGTTGAAAGAACAAATGTTCATTTCATGAATGAGAATTCAACGTGAAAACCTTCACTGAGACACTTTGTTAGGAATAAACCAAAATGAATTCAAGATAAAAAGGAATTTTGTGTGGAACAAAATCTTGTTTTAAATATTTTGTTTTGATAAATAATCGTCAGCAAATACCGAATCTTCAATATCCTGAAGGGTCTGCTACTATTCGGTGAGTCTGATTCGGTAAGTTCCTAACCCCTAACCCTAAAACGGCAATGATAATTAGGCTACGGTACCCGATAATTAAAAAAAAAATTAAAAAATCACTGAATAGGGATTGGACTCACCAAATCGGACTCACCGAAACGGGCCATTCCGTACAAAGTAAGCCATTATATGCTTTACAAACAATTAAATCAAGAAAATTGAAATATTTTGGCCACATGATTCGCAATAATTCTATTCAAAGACAACTACTAGAAGGAAAAATGAACGGCAAACGAAATAGGGGCAGACCACCAAGAATTTGGACTAATGATATTGAAGACTGGTCAGGACTTAACTACAAAACTGCAGTAGAAAAATCTTACAACAGAGAAACTTGGCGTCTCATTGCCTCCAACCCTCGACGAGAGGAAGGAACTTAATGATGATGATATGCTTTACAAGTGCTGAAGTTACCAGCCTAAATCTTCCATATATATACAAATAAAAATAGGAAATTCTTACAATGTATGTTCCCACAAAGCTTTTTCTGTTGACTGGGCCATCAATGGTGTTGAATTTAGGCTGTGGAGATGATTCACTAAAAAATATACAAACAGTTTTCCATGTGACACATGAAAACCAATGTATTAAGAAAAAGCATAAAACAAGTAAACAACGAGAAATAGCCTAACAGAAATTGCATGATAAACACAATCATGTGTTCCCAAAGCTACTGAACTGACATTGGAAAAATATGTCGGGTAAGCTTATATCAAATATAGTTACTATTCACAAAAAACGTTTACAGCCTGTTTCACCCTAAAAGGGAGATCATCAGAAGGTCTTAAATTCAAATAGAATCGGGCAAGCTTTATGTAGGAATAGATTAAAAAAAAAATTACAGTACTGTACTATACTGGCAAACATGCAAATACATTCATTCAGCTAGCAGAGTTTGTAAACATAACTGTATCATTGTTCAAAGCTTAAAAATTGTCTGGCCAAAAAACGCAGTTGGTTAAGTGTACAGCTTGATGAACAAAGAAACGGCAAGAAACAATGCTGCTTCTATTCTCAGGTTGTGTGCTTGAGCAACAACGCACTTAAAGCTCCATTCAGTGGCGAAGTGGATAAAATAATTTATAGCCTAATTAGCAATACTTCAACAAGTGGAAACTCCATTCTGTCAATCTCAGTTACTGGGCTTGTATTAAAGCCTCTGCAAGTAAGCAAAACTGCCAGGATCAAGCTGCCATTTAAGTAGTTAACTCAGCCCAAGAATAAAAATCTTACACTTAATCTATATATAGTGTATTGAACATATCAGAAATTACTGAGAAATCTAAACCAGCTGAAGTGGTGTTGGGTTAAATGATCTCCACGAATTCACAAGGTGTTGACATACTGACAACTTTACTAAATTTCTGGACAAGAAGTTAAAATCAGTAGAAAATCATCAAATTTGGGTCTGCTACTATTCGGCTAGTTCCCTATTCGGCTACAGTCTTTTTCGGCTAGTTTCCTGTTCGGAAATTTTTTGAAAATCTTACGATAATTAATTTAACGATGCCTTCTGTTTATTCTGACACGTTTTCGCTGAGACTTTATCTCATTAACCTCTATTGTTAATCATGAAAAATGTTGTTTTGATGTAAAATACTTATTTTGAACGAACCCAGACAACAAAATTCATCATTTTTACATTGATTCAATGTCTGCAGACGTTGAATCAATGTAAAAATGACAGATTTTGTTGTCTGGGAAGGCACTCAAAGGTAAACACTGGATAAAATACAAGAATGCAAAAGAAACGATATTGTGGAATAAAATACAAAATTCTCTAAATAAACAGAAGAATCGGACATACATCTCTCTGTTATCATTTTTAATGTAAAAATTCCTTTTTGTGGTCCCTTTGTCTGGAACAAATCTAAACTGTGCTGTTGAAATTTCCGATTTTAGTTTTGGTCTCAATCTCATCATCATGATTCAAAGTAAGATCTTTGTTAGATGATTCACAAGGCTAATTGTTCTGTGGAGTGAGCATTCTGTTGCTCCGGTTTTCTTTGGTAAAATTATGAATATGGAACGTACCATATCACTAGGGATGTTTCCGGTGTTATAAATATGATTTAAGATCTCAGTGGTTAAGTCTAAACCCCACTCATGTAAAGCTTCGATAACTTCAACTATAAAAGAAATGATATTGTGGAATAAAATACAAAATTCTCTAAATAAACAGAAGGCGTCGTTGGATTTAGAATTTTGTAATAGTTGAGGATTCTAATATATTCTAAGTTTGCATGCAGACGGCGACACAGGATACATGTCAATTTTATCTGAGCAAACATTAATAGTTCAAAAATAAATTTGATTCGCTTTTTAGTTTTAAGATCTCAGTGGTTAGGTCTAAACCCCACTCATCTAAAGCTTCAATAATTTCAACTATAAAAGAAACGATATTGTGGAATAAAATACAACATTCTCTAAATAAACAGAAGGCGTCGTTGGATTTGGAATTTTGCAATAGTTGAGGATTCTAATATATTCTAAGTTTGCATACAGACGGTGACATAGGATACATGTCGCTTTTATGTAAGCAAACATTTCAATCTAATAGTTCAAACATTTTGCGCTGAATTTCATTTCAATTTATTTTTCTTTGTCGGAATGCAAAAGAAACGATATTGTGGAATAAAATACAAAATACAATTTCATCTTTTATGTCAAACGCTATTTGGCAACTGTCTTTTTTTCGTTGACACGTTTTCGCTGAGACTTTATCGCATTAACCTCTATTGTTAATCATGAAAAAAATGTTGTTTTGATGTAAAACACTTATTTTGAAAGAACCCACACAACAAAATTCGTTATTTTTACACTAATTCAAGACAATTTAAAACTGTAGCCGAATAGGGAACTAGCCGAATCGGACTAGCCGAAACGGGCCATTCCGTCAAATTCAAGCATTCAAAAAATTAAAAACAAAGAACTTGAACATTCTTTGCATAAAGAACTCATCACTTCAGATTAGACCTAAATGTGTTGATAACTTTTATGAACCACTTGCACTGTGCAATACCTGTGTTTGAAGTCAGGATCAGCCCAGACAGGTCCTTTTAGTACAGATGGGGCAGTGTATTCGACAGGGGCATATTCTTTAAAATCAATGGACCAACTAACTTTCTCATCAGGAACTGCAAATCTTTTTACATCAGATAAGGGATACATCAAAGAACGTGCTGAAAAATATACATACAAACATTTGTTGTTATTTTATCGCCTTTATTTAGCAAAAGTACATGAAACGGCAGGTAATAAGATAAAAATTTTAAATAATATTCTTGACTTTCAACACAATAGAAAAACTTAACAATTTTAAAACTTTATTGTTCACAATTGAAATGGCATAACAAGAATTTTCATTTAGAAATCACAAAATAAACTAGTAATGATTTAATGTTGGTGCTTGTGACATAACGTAAAATTAAAAGTGCAGTGCAAAAAAAGGAAGCAGCAAAATAGCTCTTTCATCAAATAAGCTACCGTACTTCAAATTTGACTCAAGGTTGACTAAAAAATCTTTTCCAAGTTGCCACACAAAGCAACAAGTTACAAGGCTATTGAAAGCAAATTTTCTTTGCTGTTGACAAGTTGGTGAAAGAAAAAGGCTGCTACATTTTCAGGTGACTAGAAATCATAACCTCAGAAACACTGGCAATTATGTATGGTAAGAATGGCAACTGTAAAAATTATATATGGCATTAAAATGTACGGTAACAATTACCTTTAGTATGAAGTAATCTGGACTTCTTTGTAGATGATGCAAATCCAACAGATTGAGAAACAGTTTCAACAACACTTCCTACAAATTTTCTAATTCTGTCCATGCCTAATATTGGCAAATCCAAGCATCAGTTGAAAGCAATTAATGTGACAATGCAATATAGAAGGCAGGTCCTATCAATCAATTAAAGTATATAGCCTACTAAGTTGTTATTAATAAGATTAAAATGTATGAAGTGGCTATTTTTACCCACTTGTTGCCATGGTTACAATCAGGTGTTGCCAGAGTTAGGAAGGGTTAAGCCTATCATCATGTTTCCTGTGCTCTTATATGTGCAGGCACTTTGTTCAAAAAAGAAAGATTTATTAGGATAACTAAGTAACTACCGTATACCATCTTGGTAATGAGCTTTAATGCTGTGCATTTATCCTCTGATCTATAGACTAGCCTACTCCTACTATCGTTGCGGCTAACACTTTATTTCTATACTTAACAATTGTTAAAAACTATACCAATAATCGTCTACAAGACACAGTGGTTACAAATGGAATCTCTTCAAATTCACGACAGGTTACCTGCAGAGTTTTCCAATGATAGATATTAAGACAGGGTTGCCATACGTCAGGATTTTTCCTGAGAGACCTTTCCCGCAGCCAACCAATGAAGCGTGACGTTGAAAACAAACCACTTTCAAGAACTGAAATCGTAGCAGTGAAGCACAGTTTTTGAACGTTTTGATCGAACCATCGCTCATTTTAGTCGTACATTTTGTACTAAAAGTACTTTTTTGCCTGAGTGTTACAATTAAGATAATATGAAAATGGTAGTTTAATTAATTATTACAATTAAGTTATTTATTTTAAGAAAAAAATTGAATTTACTACAGGGCCTTAGCCCATGGGCCTAACTACCGCCGGCACAGCCCTATAGCCTACTGCACGGGACCACTAAACGAAAGGACCTCGCATTGATAAATCTTATTTCAAAAATATTTGAGTTAACAACTAAAGTAGGTAGCCTAAACGTGTTATCATTTCATTTAGAATCTACACTTATATTTTTTTCGTGCAGCATTTCCGTGTATTAATTGATCTTTTTGTCCTAGCTTACCCTATGCTTTTGGTCACTCCAGGTTTTTAGCCACTTAATGTTTGTGTTTGGTTCGGCATCTTTTATTCTTATGGAACTAATATATTAACACAGAATGAGACAGCATTGGCCTATATATTTTTGGCAATTATTACTTTCTGTCGAAACAGAAATAATCACATCACAAGTTTGCAACACACACGAATTCATTTTAAATTGGATTACAGCGCAAGTGGTAGCCTATCCCCAATATAGGCCCACCATAATTTTTGATTAGACTAATACAATTTTATTAAATTATTAGCCTACTAACTGTTGTCTAAAATTTTAGTAAACTTTTTCACATTATAAAACTCTAATTCAGTAGCCTACCGTACAAACAATTTATAGTAATGTAGCAACTGCATGGTTGAGTGGTGAGAACATTTGCGCGACGTTCGCAAAGGACGTCAGTACGACCCCGTCCAGAGGTTCCGGCTGTGTCTCGGCAAAGACACTTAATGGCATGCTAAAATAAGGATAGCAGCTGACTCGACAACTATAGGCTATATATCTCTTCGTTGCTTCTTATTGTGTTGCATTTGTGATCGCAGTGAAGGCTACGTAATACTCTATATGTTGTTGCAAAGGGAGCAAAAAAATGTGATTAGGCTAGCCTATTACTGAACTTCATCTCAACTTTACTGGGTGGCTTATACGAAGCTGGGTAGGCTAAACAAACAAATAATTGAAATCCTTCTGTGGTCGGAAAAAAAGATTAAAACGTAGCTTCGATTTCATATCTAAAGTAATTGTAACATGTTCTGCGGAAATCCAGTTTTTATTGGATGAGTTTGGGAAAATGTGAAGTGTGTGCACTTGCGTCTTCATTAATAGAGCAATAGCCGACACAAGGTAGCCTATAAGCTTATACTAACAATAAATGTTTGTCAACAGCTGATTGTAGCAAGAATTGACAGCAATAGACAGTTAAACACCGGTGTTTCGTGGTCTGCAGCTCGTGCGAGCTTTACATGTGTCATTTCTACGTTCTATAATAGCCTAAGCACAGAAACAAATGGATGCCTCATAGCCTAATTGTATCGGAACCCCAACTGACGAAGTTAGGCTACAGCCTTGATTGAATGGCAGTCCAGCTTATTAGCCTACTTCAGTTGATTCATATTCAGTGCAAGTAGGCCATACGGTAATTATGTGATAGGCTGCATTGCTTTCACAAGAAGCAAAAAAGGCTACAAACTGAAACCCACTTAGCCTACCGTACTTATTGTAGCAAATAAGACAGAAATTCTCACTTATTATTAAAGAAATTTTAAGTCTATCAGAATTGCAGACCAACAGCGTTTTGCTTAGACATTAACACACTACCACCAGTTCCTTCAAGCGCCATAGCTTATGCGCAGTTACTAAACACTTTTTCAATTTCAAAGAATCTTCTACAAGTCAGCAGTTGTGAACTGAGCAAATGGCAGTTAAGCAAGTGATGACCAAAGAAGTCCGATGCTAGGTGAAAATTTCACTTGCCGACTTGGACAGTAGCTGAAATGTACTTTGTTGGTAAGCGTAAGCATCATAGGCTTCTCTCAAATGCAGTGACTGGACCCTGCGATAGCGCATCAAAGCCTAAAACAGTACGGTACGCGAAACATTCCAAAGAGCTTTTTTAATCCTGGGATAACAATCCCCACAATTAATAGTTCTTGACAATAAGCTTACAACTCATTTAATGGCCTTTGTATTTATCACTTAATCTCAAGGTGAAAACATTGCCAAACAAACTGCCGTATGATACGGCACGTGATTTTCTTCTCTGCTTTTGAACCGTTTTTGTGTTATAAAAAAAATGTGTATGGGAAAACAGCAGACTACACCATGACTTTGTGATACAATCTGCGTGGACAAATATTCAATAAATCACTAAATGTATCAATCTAAACTCTCAAGCACATAAAAACATTCTCTTAAGCTTCTCACTGACCATAATGTCATCACGCCACAAAGTCGCTATAGTGTAGAATAAAAACTGAGAAATATTCCAAAATTACCAAAACAAATCAACCCGAAACAAATTCTTGTGAGCTTTTAATGAAGCACAACACACGGCTGACCAAAAACGTCTAACTACTTTTCTGTTTCTCAGCTTGTTTTTGTTTGGCTAATTCAACCAATGGCACAAGCTTCCCGTTCGCTGCTACAATTCGTAACATTTCGATGATGAAAGGCAAATAGTTGTGTTTCCTTCTGATGTTCTCCACTCTGTGTTGTTGCCGTTTCACCATTTCTTGGTTTATTTGTGTTTGATATTCTTCTAACTTTTGATTAATGGCTTCTTCCTTTACTTTACGTTCTGAATAACAATAACATCAACTGTTGGGTGAGCGTTTGTCGAAACAAATATACGTTATTACGTATTAGTTTATTACGTACTTTCTCTCCATGTGACAACTGAATACGTGCTTACCAAACCAACTGAAATGTTACAAAAAAATGTTTACAAATATATTTTGACATAAGCTATTTTTAATATTTTTTAAGTGGTTGTTTGTCTGACGAATTTTTGTGGCAATGTTCCAATGCTTATCCATCTATTGCATGCTACAAACTGATTGATTAAATCTTTATGCACCCCGAGAGTCGAAATTAGCCTACAAAGAGTTTTCTTGCACGTGCAAAGGCCACAAATTAAAACACAAAATAATTAAAACAAATAAATAGACATGGCATTTACACAAGCTAAAGTTTGCAGTACTATGAAGTTTAAAGATTAGAATTTAGATAAGCTACTATAATATAGATTTATAATTATGATATATCATACTATATTTCCTATTATACTCTGCTCATGTCTGAAATATGGGCACACCACTATACAATATTGTACATATGTTACCTTGTTCTGTGTCTTCTACCAAACTCGATTTGAGTTCGGTCTTTAGTGAGTCCATTTGTTTTTCTAGTGTCATTTTAACATCTGCCACAATAGCCATCAGATTAAAATGAATTTCTCCAGCTGCATATCGATTCATCCGTTTTTGTATGACAGGTCTACAACAATAACACATATATAAAACATTTTTTCATGAATTGTTTGCATTAAAATTATTAACAACAGGCTTAAGTGTACACCAATACGCCAACAATAACTGTTAATTACAAAAATCAATTTTGCACTTTAAGGTACATGGTACAAAATATTATTTTCTTAGAATGCAAAAAACAACTTTTTCTAATGTTAATGGGAAACTGAACCCCAAAATTAAATTTATAGGCTTTTACCTGACTGTGTCTATCCAATCGTCTTTAGAAACAGGTCCATGATCAATTGGGCTTGGTTTCAAGCCATCTAATTCATATAGTCTGCCATCGCATGGCATGTAGCCAATAAAGTGATATGCATCTTCACTTTTTGTAGATTTTTCGTCGTATTCAAATACTTGTTGCCTTGAAAAGCTGTTGTGCACTTGTCGTATTAATTTAGAGTTACTTAGAGCAAGTCCTTTCATAGCAGGGTCAAATGACTTGGTAAAGCTTTTGAATTCCCGCAAATTATCACCAAGATTAACCTCATCACTTTGGGTGTTCAGCAAGATACTGATAATAGCTTGTGTGGCACAGGCATTGCTAATTACCTGTTTTGCAAAGAACATATTTTCTAAACGGTTGTCTTGAACGAGAGTGCCTTCATTGCTGTCATCTTTGACACATTTGAATAAAAAAATGAGACCATACACTGGCTTCAAAGATTTGAAGCTTTCAGGGTCTAACGAAAATAATTCTTCTACCTGTACGCCTTCAACTCCAAAGTCTTTTATCAGCTCAGTAAAAACTCCAGGATCACTTTCAATTAAACACCATTCTCCTGCAGATGCCATTACAATGTTAAAGCATTGATTTATAGCATTCAACTTTCAAGTACAAAGTTGTATAAGAGTATGGTTAACCTGCAAGAGAAAACAAATTTGAAAAATGCTTTTGTCACAATCAATAGATATAGCCCAGGTGGCAGGCTACATTAAATATGTTCTTGAACGAGTGTGCTATTTTAATTGTGCGGTTATTACGAGATGTTATTGTCAGGTACTGTCCCAAGGTAACCTCTAATTATGAAATCCTTATACCACAACTTATTTTTAGAAGATTTTGTGTCCGTGTGATTTGAGAAACTTCTCTAACTTAAAGTGAGATTTCGATGTAATGTAACGAATTTGAGTAACTAAGTGTTATTGTAGTCAGAGCTGATTGAATAAATGGAGAAGTTATTGCTGTTCATAGTAATTTTGATCATCTGTTGGAAGTGCTGAACCACCTAACATCTCTCAAGTAGAACTATTCTACCATTTATTTCACAGTTTACATTTGATATCCCAAAAAACTATGCCAAGTCTCAATCCGGGTAAGAGATAGAAAAAACCGTGACAGCTTTCAAGAGTAACTGCCTGGCATTTATTGTTTTCACTGTAATGGTTTTCACCTAGGGATGGGCAAAATAGAATACCGCATATAGAATAACTGGTTGTGAAGCCTAACCGGTTTCAAAATGCGTATGAAATCGGATAATTGAAACCGCTTTAACGATCGACTCCGTACCGCTCCGTCTGGTCGCAACGAATTAGCTGCAGCGAAAGTAGAATTGTTTATCAATTTAGTGCAATCCGGCATAGGAAAAACGTACGAGTTTCGTTGTTCGCATTAAAGAAATGTTTCTAGTCAAGCGCAATATTTTTGTGTAACTGCCACATCTGCTTCTTCAGAGAGATATTTTTCAAGTGCAGGTTTAACTGCCACTAGTGTTGGGCGATATTGAAAAAAACAAAACAATACGATATTTGAAAAAATACTCGATATTTCGATACTTTTCGATATTTTTGTTTTAATTAAGAAAAGAGTTTTTCAGTCTTTGAAATTAGTGTCGGCAATAAAAATGCAGAGGCCACACGAGCGCTTGTAAGGTTAGGGTTAGACATTCCTGCCAGTCGTTATGCCACAGCCATAGATTTGTTCCTTAGTCAACACCCTGATGGAGCTCTGCGAAAGAGGCGTGTGAATGGATATCAAAGCACGAAAGTCGCAAAACGTGGACGCTTTATTGCGAACGGCGAAGACAGTGTAGATTTACAACCAAGCGATGTGCATTTTGATGTGTCTGATTCCAGCGATGACGCGACGGATGCAACCTAATTCGTACCATGAACAATTCGTACCTTGAAAAGATCGAGAGAAAAAATTTAAAAAAAACGAAGTTGCTGATCGCAGTGTCCGCAACAAACAAACTGAAAAGATCGAGAGAAAAAAATAGAACAAAGCCGAAGTCGCTGATCGGAGTTTCCGCAAACATTTTACAACTTTCCGCAAACAAACAAAAACTCTTAGGATCATTACCAGAAATTTAAAAATGTTTGCGGAAACTCCGATCAACCCTAACCCTATAAAAATGTTTGCGGATACTCCGATCAACCCTAACCCTTTTAAAATGTTTGCGGAAACTGCGATCAGCGAGACTGCGACTTCGGCAATCGGCAAACTCTTAGTTCGGATCATTACCGGCAAACTCTTAATCGGCAAATCGGCAAACTCTTAATTTCCGATCATTACCAGAAATTTTAAAATAAATGAAATGTTTGCGAAAACTGCGAAAAAACGGAAACTGCGATCAGCGATGTTCTATTTTTTTCTCTCGATCTTTTCAGTTTGTTTGTGGATACCGATACCTAACCGATACCCTAACTACCGATAACCTAACCTTGCAGAAACTTCGATTAGCGACTTTGGCTTTTTTTAATTTTTTCTCTCGATCTAATCAAGGTACAAACTGACGGTACGAATTGTTCATGGTACGAATTAGGTTGCACCCTGACGCGACAACCTCATCCTCCGATACAGCATCTGATGATTCCGATTCTTACAGCTAGTTCTATTTCAAATAGACTTTGTGTTGCTTGCAGTATCCCAATTGTGCCGAAACTATGTTAGTGCATACGTAAATCGAGGAAATCTTCTCGCAGGGAGCTATTAATTTGTTACCGGTACCTGGTTGAGCAATTAACGTTATTTTATGATAATTCAATGTCGCTAGATGTCGAATTAATGTAACAATCGTAAATTTCTTTTTGAGCATTGTTTTTACGCAACATAACCCGCCGGGAAAATTAAATCGATTTTTGCTGACTCGAACGTTGAATCCTCCCCGTGAGTTACCGTAACAGCGTGCGTATCGCGTTGCTCGCTTTATCGCTACTTTTGGCATTATTACATCACAACAAATCAAACAGTGCGGTCGTGATGGACTACTCTAGTATATTTTTCGTTTTACATGTTTTGGTACAATTTTTTCGTAATAAACGTTCACAGCAATTGCCAGGCAATTTCAACTTTTGCCGTTTGGCCTCGGCAACGTTTTTGTAAGGGTTTGCAGTTACGAGTTAGGGCTGTGATAGTTAAAACATCGAACAAAATTGAAATAAATATCGATATTGAAAAGATATCGTATCGAAAATTTTAATTCGATATATCGCCCAACACTAACTGCCACCAAGATGAGATCTCGTTTGACTGGTGAACATTTTAAAAGCCTAAATTTGTTACACTGCAATAAGAAATTTTGTGATGTTCATTGTTTTTGTAAAATCATTAAAATGTGTTAATGGTAAAAACGATCAATTATTTTAGAATAGATATCTGTATTCTATATTCGGTTTCAGTATTCTAGAATATTCTAGAATAGCTAATTATTCTATTTTGCCCATCCCTATTTTCACCTATGACAATCAAATTTATTGAGTCATAATTTGAAAAAATATTGAGATGATGTTACTACGTCGATTTGAGATATAATTTTATGGCGTCGCATGGAGATAAAACTTTCACAAGTTTTATGCATCATTGAGAGTAAAAAAGAAACACATGATATTATATTGGATAAATAAGTCTCTTTCACAATTTAAGGATCAAGCAACGTAAAACTACTAAAGCGAAAGGCTTTGTTTGAGTGAAGAAATCACTGCGAGTAACATTGCCAAAAGTTGCGTGCAAAAAGTCATGGGAGTGTAAGGTATTAAAAATTTAAACTGGTTGCCATTTTTCTAAATAAGTGTGACATTAATTATTACTTCAAAAAATTTATACCGAATCTTTGCTGACTGAAAAGTCTACAGCAAATATATGTTTTTTTTAAATTCTTACTATTAAGTACAATATTGGCCAAATTTAGCCGATATTGATACTTCAAAAAGGGTGCAACTTATTTCGTCTCCTAGAAAGATCGAGAAAAAAGTACAACAGAGCCGAAGTTGCTGATCGGAGTTGCCACAAACATTTCAAAATTTTTTCCTTGAAAAGATTGAGAGAAAAAATACAGAAGCGCTGAAGTCGATGATCAGAATTGACGAAACAGTTGACCAAGCTAAGTATCTTGAAATAATAGTTGATAAACCGAACCTCACTTTCAGGTAGTGTTGGGCGATATTGAAAAAAACAAAACGATACGATATTTGAAAAAATACTCGATATTTCGATACTTTTCGATATTTTTGTACTAATTAAGAAAAGAGTTTCTCAGTTTTCGAAATTAGTGTCGGCAATTGTCGAGGTGATTGCCGACGCAGATGCATGAATGGCGCATTAGCGTCGGCAATAACAATGCCGAGGCCACAAGAGCACTTGTAAGGTTAGGGTTAGACATTCCTCCCAGTCGTTATGCCACAGCCATAGATTTTCTCCTTAGTCAACACCCTGATGGAGCTCTGCGAAAGAGGCGTGTGGAGTGGTATCAAAGCACGAAAGCGGCAAAACGTGGACGCTTCATTGCGAATGGCGAAGACAGTGTAGATTTACAGCCAAGCGATAAGCCTCTTGATGATTCCAGTGATGACACGACAACCTTATCCTCCGGGCTCCGATACAGCATCTGATGATTCCGATTCTGACATCTAGTTCTTCATCAATAAGACTTTGTGTTGCTCGCTGTATCCCAACTGTGCCGAAATTATGTTAGTGCATACCTAAATCGAGGCAATTTTCTCGCAGGGAGCGATTAATTTGTTACCGGTACTTGGTTGAGCAATTAACGTTATTTTATGATAATTCAACGTCACTAGATGTCGAAGTATTGTAAAACAAACGTAAATTTCTTATTGGGCATTGTTGTTACGCAATATAACCACGAGACCAGCCGGGAAAATTAAATCGATTTGTGCTGACTCGAACGTTGAATCAACCCAAAATTAACTTACTTTTGCTCCCCGTGAGTTATTCAACGTGAATTACCGTAACAACGTGCGTATCGCGTTGCTCGCTACTTTTGGTATTATTACATCACAACAAATTAAACAGTGCGGTCGTGATAGACTACTCTAGCATATTTTTCGCTTCTCGTTTTCCATGTTTGGTACAATTTTTTTCGTAATAAACGTTCACAGCAATTGCCGAGGCAATTTCAACTTTTGCCGTTTGGCTTCAGTAACGTTTTTGTAGGGGTTTGCAGTTACGAGTTATCGAACGATATTGAAATAAATATCGATATTGAAAAGATATCGTATCAAAAATTCGATATATCGCCCAACACTACTTTCAGGTTAGGGTTATCGAATTAAGAGTGTAGCCCTTCATTACAAATGATCATGAGCTGCCACACCGGAATGATCTATTTACTTCCAATTAACATTTCTAGACAAAATAACAAAGAAAAAGTCACACTTATTTTGTGGTTTATTCTATGATTAATTCAAGGAGAATTTTTTTAAATATTTGTGGAAACTCCGACCAGCGACTTCGGCTTTGTTCTATTTTTTCTCTCGATCTTTTCAGGGGATGAAATCGGGGGACAAAGTGTTCAGGGGACGAAATAGGTTGCATCCTTCCAGAAAAGGCCAATATTGCTACATCTCTAATAAAAGTATATAATTTACCACACGACAGATTCACACTGTTTGTAAAAGTAGTTTCAAAATGAATTCATAAAATACAGTAGCTTACTATATATACTAGGGTGGCTCTTAAAATTGAGTTTTTGAATTTTGCTTGGGACACCCTTTCAAATGGTGAGGCTGTCAGAAAATATAACTCCGGCAATTTTTTTGTAAATTGAAGTTGATTTAGGGGTGGCCCTCCCCCTCTAAAGTTCTGTACCCTCACTCAAAATACCAAATCTGTGTATCTCAAAAACCACTTGAGCTAAAGATACGGTTCTTGTGTTAAAAGATGCAGAAAACATGGTTTTCTATTTGCTTTCTGAACATTGAATGCATTTATCTTGAGTAGAAAAGCAGTTATTTAGAAAAAACACATTTTAACACAAAAAGTAATATGGTAGTCCTATAAAAAATATGTGACGAACAGTGTTCCCTTAAAGAAATTAGGATTTGTGAAATCTGTCTAAATCTTGATTTCACAACCTTTTTTTATGACCACGAAACCGTCTACAGAATTTCGTGTGTTTTTTTCTTAATTTTTACACCGCCCCCATCCAACCGGAATGCATTTGCCAAGAAAGGCCTAGGTGCGGCTCAACCGCCTGCGTATTGGCGTCGGACAACTCCGCTCCAACATGCACAAATGGATGGGGGATGGCTCCATCCGCAATCTGTGAGTGTGGCAAGGAGGAACAAACCACAGACCACACCATCTGTAACTGCGCCAAATGGTGTGCGTGGTCTGCTTGAACTGGATGACGAATCAATTCAATGGCTGCTCGACACCTGCTCAGTGCTCAAGCATCTAAACCGCATCACCACCACTGCCCAACAGGGTTGTCGGTATTTTATCCGACCCAAAAAAACCCGGGTGGGTTTTTTTGAAAAAACCCACTTAAAAAAACCCAAAAAAAAACATAAAAAAACCCAGAGCATCATATTTGTCCAGTTTTTATTAGAAAATTAAAAAAAATGAACAAAAACACTACAAGGCACTTAAAACAAACTTTAAATTAGGACGGATGTGATTATGAAGTAAATTTCCAAGAATAAACTGAAAACGCACTGGATATTGTACAGTACACAAAAATCAAGTAATGCCACTTTGTGTATGTATACTACATTGATTGATTGATTGAATTTTTATCCTCGGACTGGGAAAGCTTCAATGCAGAGCTTAATCCTGGCAGTTTTGCATACTTGTAGAGGCTTTGAATCACTGACGCAGGCCGGTCACCGAGATTGACAGAGTGAAGTTTCCGACTGTTGAAGTCTTGTTGCCGGGGAACTATTCCATCCATTAGATGTCGCTGAATGGAGAGTAGTCCCTAACGTGCGTTGCTTAAGCGCACAGCCCGAGAGTCGAACCAGCGCCGCTTGATCTTGAAGCTTCTTCGTTCCAGAAGTGACGCGCTAACCAATTGAGCTATCGGAGCGGACATTAAAACTCATTCATGCAAAAAGGCCTTATAGTTAAACTGGTGAAAGTACTACTCTACTGTAGTATGTATATATGATGTGAAATACAATTTAGGAGGCTATTTACCAATTACAGATTCTGGATTCTAACGCATGGCTGTTTCAGAGCATTTGCCTAAATGGCCAATGGCCACGCAATCGCTCAATTGCTCAATGCTCATCCATTACTATATATAATATATATATAAATGATAAAAAATATTTAAACATGATGGCATAAGTGCTCCTTGCCTTCAAATCTAAAGCAAATGATGCAATAATGTGATTTCTACCACGGTAGCATCAACTTGGTATAGAAATCAGTGGATGATGCAACATCCAACTTGATCTTGAAATTAATGGATGATGCAACATTCAAGCAACAACAGCCCTAGTGCATTATTTTATTGAGTTATGCAAGCATGTACTGTGAGTGAAAGGCACTTCATTTGTAAAATGTAGTTTTGAGGTGAAATAAGCATGAATCTACCTTTTTTTGCATCTTTTTAAAAAAAAAACAATAAAACCCAAAAAAACCCGGGCGGGTTGGGCTTTTTTAAAAAAACCCGGGTTTTTCTCAACCCTGCTGCCCAAGGGTGGTAAAAGGCAGAGCCCCTCGACCCCTAGAGTGACGAAGAAGGTTTAAACGAAGAAGAATCGACAATACTGTTCTTATTGCAATTTGGCAACCGTTTCCTGTGTTCAGTAGCAACTTGTAAAAGAAACTGAAGTTGGTCCTCATCTTCAGTTAAGAGTTTGTTAAAATCCTGGATTAGAGCAACTCCTCTCTCTGCTCTGTCATTGACTGCTGAAAGTCCCTTCGCCATGTGTAAAGTTTGAATAAATGCACCATCTTCAGTCCAATGAGCAGGATCCTTTGAAAGTATAAGCATTGCTTCAGCTTCACCCAACAGCTGAAGAAACCATTTTGAATTAGAGGTGCAGTATTAGACAGTGCTGTTCTAGACCCTCATTGCCAAGAAACACATCTACTTTGACGCTTGGTCTCCTTGGTTGACGTTTTGCTGTTTCATCTAACATGGTTGCCACCAATAGCTTTTTACGGTACTTTCCACAGACAATCGAGAGTCAAACAAGGCTAGTCCAACCATTTCTTCAGACAGATACCATAAATGAAGACCAAGCTTTTTGCATAAATCGCCTTCGCCATCCAACGAGCGCGATGCATGGTATCTGAAACTTGAAAGCGGATTCCACGCTCAGGAGTTTCTCCAAGGAATATGACAAAAAACAGGCATTTCAGCTATGCATGAATGCTTAAAAGTTTAGGAATGCTTATTTCGTTTATTGCTTTACCAGTTTTACAGGTTAGTTTATGAACTTTTTTTATTGAATAGCTTGGGCCACAATACTCGTTCAGCGCTGTTTTGTGCTTGAATACCTAAAACAGTTTTTCTAAATACGGTAACTGCTTTTCTACTCAAGATAGACGCAATCACTGTTCAGAAAGCAGATAGGAAATCATGCTTTCTGCATCTTTTGACACAAAAACCGTATCTCTACTTCAAGCAGTTTTTGAGATATGCAGATTTGGTATTTTGGAGGAGGGCACAAAACTTTAGGGGGGAGGGCCACCCCTAAATCAATTTCAAATTCAAAATTTTTTTGCAGGAGTTATTTTTTCTGACAACCTCACCATTTAAAAGGATGTCCGAGGCAAAATTCAAATTTTTTCCATTTTTTGCCAAAGGCGTACGATATGGTGCTTTACAAACCTCCTTAGTACCGGTACCCATCATGCATTAGTCTACTGGCTGATCACCTCTAATACCACTTTTGGTCCATACATAACAAGCATCCTGACTTGTTACGTATTATCTTTCTTCATTCAAATGCATAATAGCATGCTACATGACACAACCACAATGCTTGCAGACAGTGGCATAGCCAAGGGGGGGTTTTGGGGGTTACAACCCCCCTTTGGCATGCGTGTGACGTCACGATATTGAGAATGATGCTTTCAGTCTAAAAAAATTGCCTAATTTTAAACAAAATTGCATTAAAAGAGCAAGTTTTGCCAATACCAAACATCTCAGCCAGGAATTAGCAACAAGAAAACATGGAGACTTAGCTTTATTTCCGAAAAATGCCGAAGAAAACATGATCTTATCCTTTTGCTATGCCACCAGACACCACCATCATTTTGGCAGAATAGTTTTTCCGCTTTCCGCCTAAAAAAGTTATCCGTGAATAAGTGCGAGGCATACACTGCGACATGACATACTTTCGAAAAATCTTAAATAAAACTTTACTCTGCAACACGTGCCACTTAAATTGTGCATGCATCGGATTCAGTATTAAATTACCTTTATAGGGATGTGCATCAATAGGTGGGCATTTGGGAGAAACGTCCAGCAGAACAGTTCAAAGATGGAGGATATATTTACGATCAAGGCCGTTGATAGGATTTCACGGGCCCGGTACCAATTTATTTTTGGGCCCCCTTCATCGACAAAGTTATGAATATAAAGGTTGTGTACAAACTTTTATTGATGTCGTTTAAGCATGGACATTTAACAAATCTTGCACAATCTTAAAATTTCTTGAACCGCAAAACTTACTATCTCTCTCTAGCGGTTGCTTTTTTGAACATTTATTTGTCACATGGCGCTAGAGTATTACTTCCCGATTCCATTGATGTTTCACTGGTCATTCTAGGCTCACCAGAAGAGAATTTACCGCACTGCAGACAGTCAAAAAGTTTTCAATTTTATTTCGGAAAGGTGTTTGCGCCTAGGTCAAACATTTGCTGATTGCTGCAATCAGAAAAGTGGTTTTGGTCTAATTTTTAGTGCAGAAATAGGGATAGTAATCTTCTTACCTGTGCCATTTCAGTTTTTGAGTTTGAACAAATATTAGCTTGTTTATTTTGAAATTCGTGTTTCAGAAAAATCGTATTATTTTCTTGAATATCGTAAATATATCCTCCATCTTTGAACCGTTCTACTGGACGTTCCTCCCAAATGCCCACCTATTGATGCACATCCCTGGAAAGGTAATTTAATACTGAATCCGATGCATGTAAAATTTAAGTAGCACGTGTTGCGGAATATAGTTTTATTCGCAGATGTTTCGAGATGTGTTTTTTATGCAAAAATTGCATTATTGTCTTGAATATCGTAAATATATCCTCTATGTTTTAACTGTTCTGTTGGACGTTCCTCCGAAACGCCCATCTATTGATGCACATCTCTGGAAAGGTAATTTAATACTGAATCCGATGCATGCAAAATTTAAGTGGCACGTGTTGCGAAATATAATTTTATTCGAAGATGTTTGGAGATGTGTTTTTTATGCCAAATCGTATTATTTTCTTGAATATCTTAAGTATATCCTCCATTTTTAAACCGTTCTGCTAGACGTTCCTCCCAAATGCCCACCTATTGATGCACATCCCTGGAAAGGTAATTTAATACTGAATCCGATGCTTGCAAAATTTAAGTGGCACGTGTTGCGGAATATAGTTTTATTCGAAGATGTTTTTTTTATGCAAAATCGTATTATTTTCTTGAATATCGTAAATATATTCTCCATGTTTGAACCGTTCTGCTGGACGTTCCTCCCAAATGCCCACCTATTGATGCACATCTCTGGAAAGGTAATTTAATACTGAATCCGATGCATGCAAAATTTAAGTGGCACGTGATAAAGTCACTAACTTTTATGCTTTAAAGTCAACCCAAAGTTTAGAAAATGTAACGTCATAGACGTCATACATCTTGATGAGTGTCATACAAAAAGCTTTGAGAGAATGAAGTTACTTTATTTCTGATATATTCAAGTTTTGTATAACGAATATCTGTTTAGACGTTAATCTAAGTTAGATCGAACATGCGATCTCAGCAGTTACAGATGGCTTGCATCCTTGCACAGTTTGACTTGAAATTACATCATAGGCTAAAGGTTTTCTTGCAAACAATGTATTAACATCTGTAAATTCAATTTGAAAGGTTGAAACCCCCAAACCCCCCCTCCCTTGGCTACGCCACTGGTGCAAGACAGTGAAATATTATTTAATTTCTCTTGCTTTCTACTGCTATTGTCTACTGCAATATAGCCTACCAAAAGTACCACATTTTTGACATGTCTGATCTGTTGAAAAAAATAAAATTTAAAATAAATCACAGTTTAATTCCGTATGGGACTTGCAACTGCCATAGCTAGCGAAATTCTGCGTAGCTTTTTTCCAGATTGAAAAACCATTTTTTACAAATGCACTTTTTGATTATCCAACAGTCTGTTAGTTAAATATGCCTCATGATTTTGACTAGTCTGTTAGTTGACAGAGAAATTATCAAATACTGTACTGAAACGCTGTGAAAACATTTTTCCATGCTTGGAAAATACAGATGTCAAAACATAGTAGATATATCAAACGCAGAGGCGGTCACATGCGTATTGCGTAGCCTATGACATTGTGAGAATTGAGGCTAATAAAAGTTAATAGAATAAATATACTGTGACAGCCACCGGGCGTAGTTCAACTGCAATAAATACTCAGCCGGTGTTAAATGATTTTTTATTCTTAATATTTCTTCTTCCTATCCACGAAGATTTCATCAAGAAAATGCACAATATCAAATGGTTAGTTTAAAACACAACATTAGAAAACAATTTTTATATTTCTTATGAAGATGCCAAAAATGCAGTATATGACGGAACAATACAGTTAAAGTCAACATGTTTCTACTTTATTAGACGCTTCACTGAAAGCTTCACTTAAAAACAAGCTTCACTGAAAGTAAAATAATTAACCCTAGCCAGCTAAATCTGCTGATTTTACATCGATTCAATGTTGTAGGGTGTTGAATCGATGTAAAAAATGCACAATCTTGCTCACGAGGACGCAAGTGTTCCAATTTAAAGGCAATAAGCAACGCAATATCCTCAAATATAAAAGAATGAGAAAAGAATTTTACTCCAAGTGAAACGTATTTTAACGTCTAATAAACGTAGGAACAAGTTGACGTTAGTTGCATTATTTCATCATACTGCATTTTTTGCATCTTAATACCTATATAAGATAATTGTTCGCTCATTTTGTGTTTTAAACTTCATCGTCATTATATTGCGCATGAAATATTCGTGGATATGATAAAGAAACATTAAGAATAAAAAAGCATTTAACACCGGTGGAGCATAATTGCAGTTTAATAGAATAAACTTTAACTAATATTAACAGGACTATAACATACCAAGCTGTTGAAAACTCGACAGGGAAAGCAAAATGTGGCATCCTTAGCTTCTGAATACTCCAGCCAGAGATAGTCATCAAACCACTGGTTACTTACTGTATTACTTTAGTAGACTTCGTTGAGTTAAATCTACATTATATCCTTGAAACATTGAATGACCCACTGCTGTATGCACTGCCACCACTCAAGAACCAAGCAAGAGCCAATCTGCTGAACAGCCGGGTAACAATTGTTACAGGACAGCCTGACAGGCAGCAGGAGAAGTACGTGAATAGAATCACAAAATCGTAATAATAACAGCAGCAAGAAGAGCGAGTTTAAAATAAAAGAGAAAGCTTTTACCCCCCCTCCCCTCCCCCCCTTGCAACTTGAGTTGACTTCAGGTTGGGATCCAAATATTAAAAAAGTACTAACAATATGTAATACAGTCAACCCCGCTTAATCGGACCACATCGGGACCAAGCCAAATTGGTCCGATTAAGCGGGTGGTCCCATTAAACGGGGAGAACGAATTTCGTTATTTTTTTCATCGTTTTTGAATATAGTTTAAGCATTTTACAATTGCGGCTATAAACACAACCAAAACACCATCAACAATCAAAACAAAATACAGTACTGTACAGTAGTCACTGGAAAAATGCATCAAGGGTCGTCTGTCTTTTGGCTTTATCAGCAATTTTTCGGACTGTCTGTACACAAACATCCAAATGCTTGTGGAGGTCTTGCTCGGCTCCTTGTTCGACAAAATATTTTTGGAGTATTGCAACGCAATGCTTGGCTTCACGATGGGTAACCTTAGGCAAAGGTTCGGCCTCATCATCTTCGTCTTCTTAGTCGTTGCCTTCTTCTTCATCATCAATTTCGCGATGCCTTGCCACGATATTCTACGTTAAATCTTCGTCACACACTTCCTCTCAGCACTGTATATCGTCGTCAATACAATTGTATTCATCTCCACCAATTATGTCACTCAATGATGCATCAAAATTGATGTCCTCTACCTCTTCATTTGCTTCTGTGTGTACCGCTTATCTTGCATGTCGGAAACAGCTTTGGACTGTTGTTTGACGTACATCCCTCCAGCTTTTTGCCAGCAGACTAATGGCGTCCAAAATCGAGATTTTTGAGCTGTTGTCTATGGCTGTTGAATTCGGATTCAAAAGATCTTCGTCAATGTAATGAATGATCATGAAGATGAGTTCTTTACGATAGAGCGTCTTGAGGTTTTTTATTACCCCCTGATCCATCGGCTGGATTATTGAGGTTGTGTTAGGGGGCAAGAACTGCAACCTAATGTTTGCCAGCTCCACATGAGGATGGGCAGTACAGTTATCTACCAAATATAAAATGTTTCTTTTTTCTCGTGCCAAACAAGCATTCCACTTCTTCAGCCAATTCGTGAACAACTCATCTGTCATCTACGCATTTTTATTTGCACACTATGACACAGGAAGCTTCTCTGTATCTATACCCTTAAAACACCGGGGTTTTTTACTCTTTCCTATCACTAGGAGTTTTCGCTTGTCTGTTCCTGACATGTTGGCACAACATACAACTGTGACTCTGTCCATAGCCAGGGCCGGATTAACTATAGTAGCAGATGTAGCAGCTGCTACGGGCCCCGCGCTTCACAAGGCCCAGCGCTTGGTGAACAAAACGTTTTTTTTGCAAAAAAACTGTCGAATATAGTTGGTATGTAATTTTTGACTTGCAAACTGGAATGGCATGGGAGAATATTATAGTTGTAGGATTAAATTACTTAGTCCCAACGACTTATCCCTTCCTTATTATTGTAAACTTTAAAAACCGATAATTTCCGCTGGAGGCAACCGCCTGATCGAGTGCCACGAGCCCACGATACTAGTTGTTTGAAAGATTATTCGACTGTACTTGTACACCAGTGAGAAGAGTATCAATCTTGCCGATTGCTTTGGACAGAGTTATTACAACGCGTCCAACACCAGCGGAAATATAATGGAGTAGGCTAGGCCTACAGACACTTGTCAAAAAAAATGGTGCTGTTGCAGAATATGTTCCATCCTATGCTCATTCGTTGCATCTAGTTGGTGTATGCGCTGCACAATCGTATCCAGAAACAGTTCAGTTCTTTGACTTCGTTGAAAATGTCTATGTAGGCTATTCTTTGCTGTTTCAACACACCGGTGGTCCGTTCTGAAGTGTTCATGTGGTGGAGTGATAAAGAAGCTCTCTGAAACACGATGGTCCGCAAGAGCTGATGCCATTAAGGTTATTAAAGAACCGTAAGAACGTTTTCCTTTCAAAAAGGAGACACTAGAGAAACTTGCAAATGACCGGGTGCAAAAGACAGAATGTCGACAGCAGGCAAATGGACTCCTCGAGAAAATGGAGTTGCTCGAAATTGGAATGTAAAGGTTTTTTGAAAAAGCTTACCCGATCGCTTCCAGGCAAGTCAAGCCTCTCTTCAAACAAAGCGGCAAAATCTCAACATTGCTTCAGCGTTGTGTGCCTCTTTGGCAGGATCCCTACAGACTTTCAGAAAACAATTCGTTAAGTTTGAATCAGAAGCGCAGAAGCTGACTCAAGTGCCGGATTACCGACCAATAGGCCTAAGCACAAGAAGAATTGTCCAAAATCGAACGCACGATGAGAATGTATAATAGGCAGTGGCCGTTCAGTTTCAGATGCAATGGATATCAACTAAAGACAAATTCCAGGTGGAAGTTTTTCCTTGCAGTATTGGACAGCCTACAATCTGCGCTGGAGCCACGTCGCAAGGTAGCCTATACACCAATTCGTAAAGCACATTGCTTTTGATTGCTCCTCTCCAGAACTCAACTATTTCATTTCGATTAAAGAAAACAATATTGACACCATGTTCCTAACATTGACAATTTGTTACGCATTTATCTATGTATGATGGTAACTAATTGTACTGGAGAGAGATCATTTTCAAAATTGAAGTTGATTAGAAACTATCTGCGAAACACGATGGGGCAAGAGTGGCTACACTATAATAAAAAAATATCAAATCTAAAAAATATTCAATTACTTTCCAGTCATTATCTGTACATTAAATCAATCTGCTACAGGCCCCGCACTTGGTTAATCCGGCACTGGTTGCGCGGTAATAAAGGCCTGTTTCGTCTGCATTATAGATGTTATCTGCCTTATACTCTTCCAGCAGCTTTGGTAGCTCTGTCTCGATCCACTTTTCGGCACTTTTGACATCTGTGCTTGCTTTTTCACCACAAGCCCTTTTGTAGACTATGCTACGACGCTTCCTCTAACAATAAAGGAAGCCTTCAGAAGCTTTGAACTCCGTATCACCCAGTTTGACTGCGAACTCAGAACTCAGAAGTATCGGACCAGTAGTTACCTGTCCTTTTGCCGATACCGCGTCAAACCATTGTGCCAATGCTTCGTCGACGTCTGCTGCTGATTTCGCACCTCGTTGGCGTTTACGCGAAGCTGTAGCTGCACTACCATTATTTTCATGCTTTGCCCATAGATCTTGCAATTCCCTCTCTTGTACACGTAGCCTTCTCAATGTTTACTTTGGTAGGCCAACAATTTCGGCTAACTTCCTCTCTGACGTTCCCGAAGGCTGGTTTTTGATTTTGTTAAAAATCTCTATTTTTTCTTTAAGTGTTCGATCTACTCGAGTTATTGCTGCCATTTTTATTCAAGCACTAAAAGCGTTCATTCATTGTTATGTACCGTACAGTATTCAGTGCTGCATCACAATTACTGCAATTCTGATTAGATGACAATTGACCTTATGACGTGACAACAAGCGTTTGTTTATCTGTAGCCTACTTCACTTTAAACCAGTGGTTCCCATCCTGGGGTTCGCGGACCCCTTGGGGGTTCGTGAGAAAGCATTTGGGGGTCCGTGATTACCTTGATGAATTTTGGAAGAAAAAAAAAACGAAAAGCGATGTTTTTACTTTCATTTCTCTGTTTAAATGCAAATGTGTCAAGTACACCGTACTTTCAAAGCGCTCTGTCAAGAAGTAGGGTCAGATTACGAAGTACTTTTGTATCATTTTGAGGTAGGCTACGTTGGTTATCTAGAGGAGAAGTTTTAAAGCGACTGCACCAGCTAAAAAATGAGGTATCAGCTCTTTTGAAAGCAAAAGGAAGTCCCCTCTCAAAATTGTTTGAGAGGAAAAGTTTTGTATACGGCATGGCCTACTTAGCCGATATTTTTGGTCATAATAACAATGTTAATCGTGGCATTCAAGGACCAGGTGTGACAATAATTGATGCAGCTGAAAAACTGAAAGCGTTTTTAGCCAAGTTGCCGGTTTGAAAACGCAGATTGGAAGCAGGTAATTACGCTAACTTTCCAATGTTAGACGATCATATCTTGATGGATGAAACTCAAAGAGAATGTAGGCTACTCTTTTGATCTCTATCAGAGGAAAAATTTTGCGCACACTTGAATCCCTGCAAATCTCATTTCGACGTTATTTTAATTTAGAACACCTGCCGAACGAAGTTGAAACATGGATTCCAAATCCTTTTCTTCTTGACTTGAACAACACTAGCGATGACGATCTCAGTAAAGATGACCTAATTGATTTCAGATTAAAGAAGTTATTACGCATTGAATTTCATTCAAAAACTGTGGAAGAATTTTGGTGCTCACAACTGCAAACCTACCCATTCTTGGCAAAGCAAGCGATTATTGTTTTGTTACCATTCATAACCACTTAGGCTACCTTTGCGAGGCAGGATTCTCAGCTTTTGTTACAATAAAAACTAAACATCGAAATCGCCTGGACGTTGAAGATGACATGCGTGTTGCATTGTCAAAAACCCAACCACAGTTCAGTCGTTTAGTTCAGGAAAGGCAACAACAGCCCTCTCATTAAATTTGCTTACGTTGAAAAAGTTTCGGCATGGCACTTTAGGTCACCTTAATATTTAAATACTGCTGACATTTCTTAAACAATTCATTCATTTTCTTATTTGATCAACTTACTGTTTAACCTGATATTTGCCGCAAGAGTCACAACGGCAATGCAATATGACACAGTACAGTAGTTGAGTAGCATAGTTATTACAATAGTCAATAGTATGTTGATTGAGTTTCAGGCAAAATTTAGGTAGGGGTCCGCAGAATTAATAATTTGTCTAAAGAGGTCCGTGACAACGAAGAGGTTGGGAACCACTGCTTTAAACTATGAAACTGTTGGCATGATGTTGGTAGCCACTTTAACAAGTCGAAGTTCTGCCACTGAAATTGACTACAATGCAACCGCCAACCAATCAGAACGTGTTATTAGAGGCTACCGTCCAATTGTGGCCCTTTTAACATTCATTCAGAGAGTTAATGCTTGTTTTGAACTTTATTTGGTAATTACAGAAGAAAAAGAGCAATAGCAGTGGTGAGAATCGAACACGCGTCAATGAAATGACTACTTTCTAGCCCTAACCCTATCCCCTAAGCCAGGGGTCGGCAACCTTTCTTCAGTTGCGGGCCAAAACAAAACTGCGCAGATGTCAACGGGCCGTACAAGTTTTCCATTTGCACTTCCGTTTTCTTTACTTTTCATAATATTGTTAAAATTGGCGTTCTTATCAGAGTATCTCCATATTTAGCTACTATAGGCTTATATAGATTAATATAAAGAAAAATAGTAACAATTGGTAACGAAAAACACCAAGTACTTTATTTATTGACAGCACAACATTAATGTGATATTTGATGTTGTTTTCTGCTAGAAAGTTTCTGAAGGTCAGGTGATAGGTTGGATGAGGCAAGAATCATAACATCTTGCAAGTGGTCATCAGTAAGTTGTGTTCTCAACTTGCCGTTAAATATACGGTTAATTGACTATTACTAACGCAACTCATGTAGCCTGCAACTAGCATGCAGTAAATAGGCTAATATAACCGGACTTCAAGGTGAAACTGCCAAGTACCTTGATGCTACCTTCTGCAAGCTTAAGCTAAATTTTGCCCCAAACCTAGTTTACTATAACAAAGCGACCCGTGATCGATAGGTCGCGGGTACAAAGGCGCTTTGTGATAATTTCCTATGCTTGGTGGATTCTAACAAGCAGCAAATTCTTCAAAGACAAGAATAACTTGTTGAAAAAAACGGAAAAATGGAACTGGGAGTAAATTATAACTCTAAAAAATAAAGTAATTTAAAAGTCTGGACCGGCTGTCACTAAAAAGGCCAATTCCTGCTTCCTAAGCTACACATATTTCTAAATTATCAACCTTCAAACAAACTAATTCTTAAAACTTCAAATCTATCAAACTATCTATCAGGCCTGCAACGTCGCTCTCTCTAAAATGCAGTTCGCAGAGAAAGAATATCAAGGAAATTCAAAATGGCGACAATGCCCTAACTAAGCATTGTTGCGGCATAAGTACACAGGCTACGTGATTACAAGTGAGCGTTACGGATAAATATGGAAAAGTAAAAATTGCGAAAGTTTTACATAACATTTAGTAATCTTAATTCTGTTATGTAAAACCAAATGGCAGCATAAAATAATGGGATGTTCGTTTTGGCCCGCCAACTACAATTTGCAAAAATGCTGCGGGCCGGATAATTTTGCTTGGCGGGCCGGATCCGGCCCGCGGGCCGTAGGTTGCCGACCCCTGCCCTAAGCCAACCAGCTGACAAAAAATCCATCACTTAATTTGCTTTCTATGATCTTCTTTTCGCCATTTTTACGTCACTTAAACCATAGCTTATGATTGGTTGGCGGTTTCATTCTAGTCAATTTTAGTGGCAGAGTTTCGACTTGTTAAAGTGGCGACCCATGATGTTTGATACTACCAGTGCTTCCACTAGCTTCCACTTTGAAGGACTTTATGTCGAAATCGGGATTTTTCAATGCTTCGAAGGATAAAAAAAGGAAATGAAGATAGGAAGGATTTTTTAAGGATTTTTAACAATTTTAAAGAAAATTTTATTAATATTCTCCTTTAAAATTTCTAACAACGACTGGAATAACGATGATCAGCTGGTTTCCGTCGTCAGTGGACATCCGGAATCCCTCTTACTCTCTTTCTCATCTTCGCATTTCTGTCGCTTGATTTCTTTTCTCGCCATTTTGGAAATTGGACGTGATTGCAGTCTGCAGTGAGAGAGTTAGCTCTTTGAGTTATTCTTTGAGTTAAAATTAGGTAATCCGTTGATTTACAGTTGAAGTTGAGTAGCAATGACAAAGTTCACTGAGGTTCGACGTACAGTTAGGTATGATAAGCTTAGGCTAGTGATATCCTTCCAGTTTAGAAAAGCTAGTTTTTGCCTATGCTAACTGATGCTGATGGTGTCATAATAATAGAGGCTATGTAGTATGTATACAGGGATGCAACCTAGTTCGTACCCTGAAAAGATCGAGAGAAGAAATTAAAAAAAGCGGAAGTCGCTGATCGCAGTTTCCGCAACAATTTTAAAATTTTTCCCCTGAAAAGATCAAGAGAAAGATAGCACAAAACTGAAGTTGCTGATCGCAGTTTCCGCTAACCCTCACCCTAACGCTAACCCTTGCTGATCGCAGTTTCCGCAAACATTTTTCTGCACTTTTTATTAACTCTAACCATAGACTAATCCATGCTTTAACCCTTACCCTCGCTGATCGCAGTTTTCGCAAACATTTTTCCGTAGTTTCCGCTAACCGCAGTTTCCGCTAACCCTTACCCTAACCTTAGAGTAATCTACGCTCTAACCCTCGCTGATCACAGTTTTTGCAAACATTTTTCCATAGTTTAGGCTAACCGCAGTTTCCGCAAACCCTTACCCTAACCTTAGAGTAATCTATGCTTTAATCTTAACCCTCGCTGATCGCAGTTTTCGCAAACATTTTTCCGCAGTTTCCGCTAACCTTTACCCTAACTCTAACCATAGAGTAATCTATGCTCTAACCCTAACCCTCACTGATCGCAGTTTCCATAAACATTTCTCCGCGGTTTCCGCTAACCACAGTTTCCGCTTACCCAAACTCTAACCATCGAGTAATCTATGCTCACTAAAACTAACCCTCCCTGATCGCAGTTTCCGCAAATATTTTTCCGCAGTTTTCGCTAACCCTAACCACAGACCCTAACCCTCGAGTTGTTTGCGGAAACTCCAATCAGCAACTTCGGCTTTGTGCTATTAAACTGCGATCAGCGACTTTGGCTTTTTTTAATTTTTTCTCTTGATCTTTTCAGGGTACGAACTGAGGGTACGAACTGTTCAGGGTACGAACTAGGTTGCACCCTGTATAAAGCATGTACACAGTCAGACTGAGTCAGTATTATCATGAATAGGCCTAGTATCCTGGAGTTTTTCGTCAGTCTCAGATGATTGTGAAGGCGTTACTAACAAGGAGAAAAAAGAGATAGCCTAGTCCAGGGGTCACCAAACTTTTTTCTCTGAGGTTTGGATTGCTGCAAGATTAATAGCTGCGGGCCGGATGCAAATTGCGAAAAGATGTACAACTATTTAGAATCTTCATTGACTTGAATTGCGCACAATAAACAACAAAGTCAGAAGTGAAATAGCACAGTTGTGATGAAAATCGAAAAGTTGCTAGAAAAGTTATCCCCTGCTGTGATACACTACAGGCCATCTTGCTCTTGAAAAACATTACATTTTTTTCAAATTTGACCTAGGCTGTCTCCATTTGTGGTGGCCTAATGATAAAAACAGAAAAAAAATCATTAGCAGGTTGCATGTAGCTCAACAGCAACGTCACTCTTTTACAAAAAGTTTGGTAAATTTTTCCTTAACAGTTGTAGTGCAGCTGTTATTTCCGCAACACGTGGCGGGCCGGATGAAATCAGTTTGTGGGCCGTAGTTTGGTGACCCCTGGCCTAGCCAATAGTGTTAACTTAGCGGCTTAGCGCATCAAGGAAAACTAAACTAAACACAAAAATAAATTTGTTAATGATGGATAATTCGTTGAAACTGGACATTTACCACCTGTACATTTTCGCTGTTTGGGATAGGTTAGGAGTCCGGGTAGGAAAGATGAGAGTAGTAATTGGTAAATGATGTCCAGGACTCCAGGTGGTAAATGTCGCAGAACCGACTAACTGCAAGCAGTTTTTTGGCTGGACAGTGAACAAAGGAAGTAAACCATGTTATTGTAAAGTATGGGCTGCTTTTGTACAGTCTATTGTTCTAATAAAACAACGTTGCTTCGACATACCGGTGCTACTGAATAAAATCGAGATTGAAATAGCTTTAACTGAGATTATAATTTTAAAGTTGTATTAGCATCTTTTTTAACCTAAATAACGTCAAAAATAACCTCGCCTACGAAGAAAATTTTGAAAGATTCCGACTGAGAAAAAAGGGATTTTTTAAGACAAAAAAGGAAATTGAAGAGGATTTATCAATTGTCAGAAGTGGAAGCACTGGATACTACTTACCTAAAGCTAAACCTGCAGCCCAAAGTCAAATTGGGAACCTCTTATATCAAATTTGTTGACATTGTCAAGTATCTAGGCATTGTTGTAAACAAGTTTTTGTCTGATAACGATGACATTAAGCGCCAAGTTAGAGCTATATATTGTACAGCGAACATGCTACGTTCACTCTTTTCTAACTGCTCTTCCACTGTAATGAATGTACTATTTCGCACGTATTGTTTACCTACTGTGGGCCAGATACTTATCCTCAAGTATGAATAAATTGCGTGTGGCTTACAATAATGCATTTCGAACATTGCATAAATTACCGAGGCGTGTTAGCATTAGTAGTATTCAGATGTACCATCATATTCCTACGTTTCATGCCCTATTCCGAAATCGTATATTTAATTTTGTCAACCGCTGTCAGGTCTCATCTAACAAGTGGTTAGTTGCAGTTTTTACCTCAGAGTGTTATGCTTCTTCTGACTATGCGTCTCACTATAACGTGACTATGTACGCATAAGTTTTGCTTGTATATCATATGTAACCATGTGTGTTTTGTGACTTGTGTTGTGTTTATGAATATGGGCCTGTCTCTTTAGTGCCTGATGCAAATAAATAAATAAAAAAATAAATAAAATGGCTTAGTGAGAACGTAGCACGTTGCCCATCAACAACTCTTGACGCGTCACCTCGCAGAAAAATGTACAAAAAGTAAAAAACGTTAACCATAAAGGCCTATTTTAGGGCGGAGGGTGGTCCGTTTAAGCGGGGTGGTGGTCCGTTTAAGCGGGGAAAATTGTACAGAAAAATGGACTTGGATTCGGGACCAGTGCAAAATGGTCCGAATAAACGGGTGGTCCTATTAAACGTGGGCCGATTAAGCGGGGTTGACTGTAATATAAAAAAATAAAAAGTTGATGCCCAAAACATTGGGGGGCAGCTTCCCCACCTGCCCCCCTCTGCCGGCGCCACTGTATGTAATACATTATGTTAAACCTGCTAAGGTTACTTTGTTTTGCTTGTCTATAATTATTTTTATGCCTCTTAAAAGTCAGGATATCATTGAAAATAAAAAGCAATCACAGAATGCGCCATTGTAATTTTACTACACACAACAATACCACCAAATTATTACACGCTTAAGAGTATGACATTATCATTCTAATAAAAAAAGAGTATATATAATAATATAACTGTTTAAGTTAACGATTTACAGAGGTCCTTGAAAAAAAAATGGTTGCAAATACACACATAGACTATGCTATGGTTGTAACTAAGGCATGGCAAGCTAACTTGGGCACTGGGCAGGTGAAGTAACAGCTCAAGGGTGGGTTATGTAGCTAATGGTACTTTGTGTTACAGCAACGACTTCATTAAATTCTGACATACTACAGTTAATTTATTTGAAAATTAATACTTATCAACATTTGTGTTAACCTGATTCCCTAACTTATACATGGCATTATCAAAATTTCAGTTGTGATTTCTCAGTAAGATTTATTAAGAATTTTAAGTTTTGGATTAAAAAAATCTATATCATACTGTATAACATTCTGAACTGATATCAATTAAACATATTATGAAAAGTGCTCAAAAATGGATATGTCACAATTTTTTCGCTGCTCCAGTTGTGATTTGATGGTATCATATAATAACAAAGGACAATCTTCGCCTGACTTTAAAGAAAACCTTCTGTAAGTAAATGTCTTACTTTAATAGAACGGCACCAACTAGGCTAATTTATGCAACCCATTTGGTGGATACAACCATAGGCGCCTAAGCCGTGGGGGTAACTTTTTATGCTGCATTGATACATAAAACAATAGATGAACTAGCGATCGCATCGAGAAAACATTTTTGAACGCAAACTGCAACAGCTTCGCGATAAATAATCACTGGAACGAGTTGCGATGCTACAATCCCACACCAGACAACAAAATCTGCAGACGTTGAATCAATGTAAAAATGACTGATTTTGCTGCCTGGACATAGCAAAAATCTATCATTTTGTGTCGATTCAATGTCATCAGATGTTGAAATGCGACATAATTTGACAACATAATTTGCTACGTAGACGGAGCGTGTGTTTAGCTTTATGCGCTTGCAAACAGACTAGATGTCGCTTTCAAAAGTCGAAACCTCTGCAGTGAGTTGTCGCGGCAGTGAATCGCTCACTGTGAAGATGAACTTGAAGTCTCGGCCCGAGGTAACCACAAACCAAAACCAACGTAACCAATGCAACAAGGCTGGTACAAACCGCATTGCGCACACGCGGCATAATCAACGCAACAACGGACTGGCGCAAACTGCATGGCGCACACACGACCGTTGCCATAGAAACCCGATCAAAGGCGGGAATATTCGCATCTTTTGTTTCATATGCTACACGAAAACTGGCGTTTTACAGCGAATAGAATTTTGAAAGCAGGTCAGTCATAAGCTGCGATATTGTAGTGAAAAGGGAGCAATGTCAAGTCGAAACTTAATCAAACGTCTCTCCATAACTATTTTTCAAGGGCTACGTATTTACGGACGTCAGCAACTTTTAAATTTATTCAAGGTGACGTGCTGTTCGCTGTTGAATTGATGTAAACATGAATATTTTCAAGCGTATGATCAAGTTAGTATTTGCATTCCATTTTTAAAACATTGTCATTCGATTTACAGACAATACCTTTTAGTAAACCTTTTCGTCGTCGTCGTCTGAGCTTCTGGGGCCGAGGGTCTATCCTTTTACCACCCCAGATTCACGATGTTCCCGGACTACACTGGAAGGCTGCTAGAGAGCAGCCAGTCTTTAGTTTCATCATCCATGACGCGCAGACCATTCGTCTCTTGTTTCATGCTAATAAAGCTAGTTCGTTGCTCAACTTTATGTTCTGCTTAGCTTAAAGAGTCGCAGTCCATCAACCGCTAGCCAACGCAGACGCATAGCATGTCACTGTGTTTTGGTCGAGTTTTGTTTATAATAATTAACGGTAGGTCGAAAGTAAGCGATGACTCCGAGTGTGGCAATAAAAGCAATCCTACTGTGACGACATAAATACGTCATCCATCTGCGTGACATTTTGCTGAATTTACATTGCTGCTGATGAAACACGCTTTCGCCCCCACGGCCAAAAAAATAGTTATGCGCTTATGGATACAACTACAACTGCCTTGAAGTGCATTGTTTAAAATCACACTGGAAAGTTAAACCTCTTGCTTGCCATAGCTGTTTCTTTATGTGTGCACTGCACAACAGACAATTGTATTGCATTAGCCTATACACGGTTACAATTGATTTTATTTTACTATTGAACTTCACCTGCAGCTAGAAGAATAAAAACAAACTTCCAAGTTTTTATTCATTTTAACTTTTAAGAAACTTTCTTAGTTCCAAAATAAATCTAAATACCGTAATGCAGAGATGTTTCAGTTTGAATTGTTTATTCTTGGGAGTATTTTTAATATACACAAACGATATTGTACTGCTTATCGGATATACCAGTATCCAGCATATATCAATATTTGTAATACAATTTAAACTTGTCAGTAGTCAATGACTACTAGTCATGTTCAAGATTGTTTATGTTCTCTTGAATAGATTGCTGGAGGAGGCCTACATGATGAAGAATCCTTTCAAAAGTAATGGTTTTTTAATAGTCGGTGCCAACTGCTGCATATGTGAAGAAATGGTGTGTGTGGACCCAAGTTGCAGTATTTTTTATACTAAAAGGTAAATAAAAATACCGTAACTTGAAATGTGTGGAAGACTGTATCACTTGACAATAATTCTTATTTCATGCATGTTGTGCATGTGTGGTGATCATATTTGCATTAAATGTTTATTGTTAGGAAAGTCTACTTCTCTAAGACAACACAAAGTTTCACTCCTCAGAGGCTGTTCAGAAACAACAAATGCCATAAACTGAGATTTTTTGGCATCTTTATTTAGGATATCGTGTCCAAAAAGCAGTAGATTTCTTTCGTATGCATTTTTATTTCTGCTGTGCCTTAATCAATAATGTTAAATCATGTGTTTTCCGAGGCCTTTTGGTGCGCTATAGCTGTGTTGTGTGCAACTGTTTGTGTGTTTGTTTTGCATGTCTGTTGTATGCTGTACATTCGTCTACACTGCTGTTTTCGCACAGCAAAATAAACTTTCTGACATACCGATACAAGAATTATATGAAATAGATCACTTCATTAAAATATAATCAACATTGTTGAAGGAGTATTTTACTATTTATTGTGTGTTACTCAGCATTGTATGTCTTAATTTTTAGATTTTGCAAGAAATGTGCCTGCATGAAAATTAAGAGTTTTCCAGCAGTTGTACAAAAAGATATCAAAAGGTTGATGGGCTGAAACAACAGCGAATGTGAGTTTTACTGCCGTAAGTCATGTGTTTTGGACCTAATATTTTGACATTTCCCTCTCCAATTAAGACATGCACACAGTGTTTTAATATCTGTTTTTACAAGAATGTCTGCGGTCGGCCAGAACTCTACTTTTTATTTCAGAAGAGCAAGATGATGATGAATCGCATGGACAACCAGCGGAGGAAACGAACGCTTAGCGAGTCGTGATGCAGTTATAGGTTTACGGTTACTTTGGACTTAGAGATTTAAGGGTTAAACATTGCCTGAGATTTACTGACTTATATAAAAGCAGTGATGCTGGTTTTTTTGTATGCATGCCCATGGATTAAACGCCTTGCTTATTTAGTTGATAATTTTGACCACCCAAACACACTAAAGCTGAAGATACAAGGGAAAAAATAGAGAACACAAAATATAATTTGGAATCTTTCTCGAAAAAGTTTGGTTATTTATCGGAAGAAAAGGTCAGACTGAACATTATTTGAAGATTATTGAAACATTTTTATAAGACATATGAATCATTGCACCAATCAGAAGTTGCGTTGTCCGTGACGCATAAAAAACAGAGTCAATGTAAAACGCGCAAATAATGAAAGTGACTGCTTCAGAAATTGTGAGAATCTAGTGACTTAATTTAGGTGGGTGTTTTGTTAAAGTGCCCCTGACAAGTTGGATCCAAGTATAGTAACTTTTTAAAGCATTTCCTAGCGCAGAATTATACTTAGCGAGCGAACTTTTTAATCTTAACCTCGTAGCTCGACTGGTTAGGTAGACACTTTTACGTATTGCACTGCCCGAAAAGGTAACCGCAACCATGCGTGACATACGACATCGCTGACGTTGGTAGCGCTATCATGCGTGACATGACTCAACACATGATTAACTGGTCGTCTTTATCGAAAGATTTTGATACAAAGAAATTTAACTGCATGCATCGCCACAACCAACGTTGCCTAATGGTTAGGGCAGAGGAGTAATAATTTCGATTGCATGGATTCGATTCCCACCCTCTGCTAATACTATTTTTTCTTCTTCAACTGAACTGAGTGCAAGAAGAATCGTCGTAGTGACTGCAAACAATGGAGTTTATGAGAAAAGTTGTGACTAAAACACCAGTAATGTCATATACGATACGCATGGTTGCGGTTGCCTCTTCGGGCAGTGTAATACGTAAAAGTGCCTACCGACTGGTTAGGGCGTAGTTTAATCAAACGACTGCTCCGCAGCGCCACCACAGGCGAAACTCCATATTTCACTGCTCTGGTGGTATTACGTTATCCTAAGTGGGCGTCGTTAGCAACGGATGAAACAAAGGTTTCCTAGATGTAATTGGTGGATCACAGTTTGGTCGGAGTTGGTACAAGCGGTTGCTTTTTTCGAAGATTTATTGTTTTTTGCAGTTTAATAAAACTGTAGGCCTAATGATACGTTCCTAGAAAACCTAAAATATACTTGAAGTGAAAAATGACGAAATCGTACGAATCATCATTCATATTTAATTCATCATCACTATTCAAAAATAAATAAAAGTTCTCTCTCTCTCTCTCTCATAATGTGTCTTCAGTTGGCGATTGAAATCCGGTGTAACGGCCATCTGGATCTGGAAAATTGTTTCGGATTCGCCAAACAATGCATGACGGCATCACAATCCGATTGTTGCTTCCGAGAGCATCACCTTGGAGTATCCACTCCAACACATGCCTGTAGGCATTTTTACTTGAGTGGTATTAACAAAATCATCTTCAGTGAAGTGAAGAGAACATATACGACTAGATTTGTATGGCCCATCCCACTTTCGAACACTTGAAGAAAACTTTGACCATTTTTTTCTCAGCACCTTGTTTTGTGGGAAAGTGTGAAAAGAAAGCACCCGGTCTTTGTCACTGACAATGTCAAATAAACAGCAATTTGTAGGCATTGCCTCAACCATAAATTAAACGTACAGTTTGTGAGATACTGCTGTTACACTGCAAATGGCTATAGCCAGATTAGGACAAATAAAAAAGTATGAAAATTGTAGCCCTATGAAACTGCAATTTCAATTGAATGATCGAAACCTGATAGTAATAATAACTTCACTTTTTCATTTTGGTAATTCTTAATTTGTACATGCTTTAGACCAGGGGTGGGGAACCTGCGGCCCGCGGGCCGAATGCGGCCCGCGTAACTGTTCTATGTGGCCCGCGTCAAAATTTCGTAAATTTTTTTTTTTTTTCTTTTGCAAAAGTGAAATCATTTGAAGCTAAATTACCTGTGGAAAGTACAACTTGAAAACAATAACACCGCACATTTTCCTACCTTGCAAGAGCAAAAGCTTTCTACAACAGCCAAATATAGGCTACCCATTGCCTATGTATGTGTCAATCTTATGGAGACATTTAATGCAAGATTTTTGGACATAAAGAGTAAAGAAATGGAGTTAGATATTTTTGCCTCTCCTTTCAATGTGGTTGCAACTGATGTTCCTAGTAACTTCCAACATGAAATAGTAGAGCTCACAGAGTGACGGTACGTTGAAAGCGATGTACCAAAATATTCCACTGCTCAACTTTTATCAACGCTACATAAATGCTGATGATTTTCCAGTCATGCGGAAACATGCTTTGAAACATGTGTCTCTGTTTGGAAGCACCTACCGTTGCGAGCAGTTTTTTTCCAAATTGAATTTAACAAAAAGTCGGCTTCGCTCCAGACTGACTGATAAAAACGTGGAGATGTAGTTAAGAGTTGCAACATCTTCCGTGTCAGCAGACATCACACGACTCACCAAAAATAAAAACTTTCAGAAATCCCACTAGCTGTGAAAGTGAAATAAATCATTGTCTACTTCGCTGCATTTTTTATCTGTAAATAAAATTTCGAAATTTTAGTGGCCCGCCTGTGTTATTTCTCATTTTATGTGGCCCGCAATACTAAAAAGGTTCCCCACCCCTGCTTTAGACCAACAGAGCCCCACACATTCTCGTTTTGCGGTAGCCGTACCATACTTTACCAAGTCATCACAGAGAAAGAATGTATCCTTCCGGCTTACTGTGACGTCACAGCAGTGTTGCCGTTTTTATTTTCGCAATTGAATGAGTGCCAGATTCGCCGATGTCAACGAAAGTTTGCAAGCGTGTAACTTAGTAGCCTGTTGATGTTTTTTACGATTTGCTGGTCAGGGAAGTTTGTTAGTGTAATCTTTTTGGTATCTTAGGTAGATTTAGCGAATTTATTTAGATCACCTTGCGTCGCGTTTTCAACAAGAAAATACCCCTCCAGCAAATAAATAATAATTGCTTGTTGAGCTGCTTTATTTGAAGTGCCTCGTGAATTTTGTTTCAAACTCTGATTGACAGTTTTGAATTATTTTGTATGAATCCAATGTAAATTTGATGTTACAACAAATGCTGCAGTCATAAATGTTGTCTTTGATTGCACTGTGTTCGACTGTTCGTGGATGTCTGTTAAATTCAGGTGTCACAGCAAAAATCTATTTGAAGAATTCCGTTTCCAACAGCGTGCAGGTGGTAAAAGCCCTACTGTGCAGTGTGTAGGTGGTAAAAGTGAGAACATTTATTGACACAGCGCACCAGCAACATTTTTGAAGATGTAATAACAAAGTACGGTAAGATAAATGCAACTTTGACAGGCCCAGTGCACTCACGCAATCTTCTGAAAACTTCACAACGGTCTATGCAGCTCAACATTTCGCTCAGGCAATGGCTTCACGGACAGCGTAGCTTCTGATTGGTTAAATGATTCATTTGTCTTAAAAAATTTTTATGCTCAAGTGCCTACCCATCAAGCGTGATTGTTAACAACGAAGAAAAAGTGTTTTCAGATTAAAAAAAAAGATTGTACATCATCTTGGCGGTCACAATATCACGGCTAAAAAGCTTATAGAGATTAGATCCTCTTATTGGTGTAGCCTACTGATGTAAAAATACTCTTCGCAAACTACATTTCTAAAGGGAGATTTTAGCTTGCAATAGCAGTTAAAACGGTCTACAAGATAGAAAAGGTTTGGAACCACTGGCTTAGCTTCGACCGTTCAGTTCAAGAAGACACACAATATTTCATCCGCATAACACGGACGGAGGCGAAAAGAGTCTTCGACGAATGACAGTGGATGAATTATCACAAGCTTTTCGCAAAAGCCTCAAACTTGCAGAGCGCTACAGTGTGGATATACAGCCCGAGTCACTGCACGCCGTATGTCTGGGCTAAACACAAAGTGGCGTGCTTGAAAGTAGGCACGATAATTGGCGTCTTCACCTACTCCATTCAAATCCGCAAACTGCTTAACAAACTTTACAAAGAACGCTAATCTGTCTACACTCCACATGACAACTTTATTTAAACGATATTTTTCTAAAGTGCATCAAAAGAAATGAAGAAATACTTTTAGAGTAAGCGAGTTCAACTATACAATAATCTACTGGTGTTGACGCGATCTTTACACCATTTGCCACCAATCACCATCAGCTTGAAAGTCGACACCCTGAAAAAGTCGTTGATGGCACGGTGACGATGGATCGTTGTAGTGCCGATAAGGATTGTCTCCGCGCAAGATATGCATGCACAACCAGCAAAAATAGGCCCTGCATTTGTAGCACGTCATTTTGTTGCACCCATCCACTTTCTGTAAGACGTATTTGATAAAACAATTAAAGACAGTAATTAATTATTGAAGCACTAGATTTTACTGTCTTGATTCATTGGATGGATGGTCATTTTATTTTTGTTTGGATGCGAAACGCCGAAACATACATAAAACAAAAACTGACAGTGTGCATCCAATGAGAGAGTGCGAAAGACCGTAGCCCTGAAGGCGTAGGAGGTCGTCGAGTCTGCACTCTCTCATACAAATAGTTATACGAAAGAAAGTATTGCGTATTTATAAATTGTAGCAAATTGACACAAAAAAGAAGAAGGAAGGAAGAACAGAAAAAAACAAAAACAAATACAGATACTACAAAAAATAATAACAATTAACATAGTCAGGTAGTGGATGTCGTTTTTATAGCTTTTTAGCGTTTTTATAGTGGATGTCATTGAATCGGCATACCTCAATATTAGCTTGACAAGCAGGGCAAGCTTTGGTATTCCCCTTCATCCATGCTTCTGACATACTCTCTTCAACTGCAGTAGCCAACAGTTTGCGTCCGTATTTTTTCTCCATGTCTTTCTTTTCCGCATCGTTGGCTTTGTGATACTTCTCACACATTTTTTTCATTTCACCTGTAAATGGATTGCAATGTCTATTAAAACGTTTCTCAACCATAACAGCCAATTTTTCAATTGTGTATTCACAAAAAGGTGACTATTTCCTTGAATGATGTTTATTAGTTCGTGGTCGCTGTGCAGTAAGAACATTTTCAGTCGTGGTTAATCAACCCAAGCAGCAAATCAGTCGTTTTTTTTTACATTGATTCAACGTCTACGGACGTTGAATCAATGTAAAATCAATAAAAAAAAGGACTGATTTGCTAAAAGGAAAGTAAATATAAATAGGGTGGCAAATGCTAATTTATCTGCAGTATGTGAACAGTAGAATTCGCCGAAAGTGACTTCGTACATAAGACCACTTCGATCTGTCCCTTGACCTAAAAGTTTCCAAAAAAGACTTGTAAGTTTATGATGCAATAAATAAACCACTTTACGGATGTGCAAATAAGACAATAAAATGATATTGCCACACAGGGAATTTCGCCTCAAATTTGAGAAAACTTCAAGGTTGTTGGGGACCAAAAATTAAATTTAGAAAAATTTTGAGATTCTGAATACAAAAAGCGGAGGTTCAACCTCGCACAGAAAATTTGACAAAACGATTGCTTGAGGGGGTAGACTTTTTTTAATAATCAATTAATCATGCACAATAAGGCGCAAAAGGTGGTGAAAATAATGAAAACGAAATCATGAGAATACAGTAATACTACCAGATAACACACAAAGAAACATGGCTTACTTGAAGCAATTTTACATTTGGATACACCATGATATGATAGCTTGCAAAATGGACAAAATGCATAAGTGCAACGAGGACAATGTGCCAGTGTACTTTCCTTTTCTAATATGACTGGAGATTGGCAGTGTCGCAATGGACAATATATGATGTCATCCATAGTATCCAGGGTAACTTGTAACAAAAGCTTTTCATACCGGTTGTACAAATCTGGCTCCACTAAGGCTTGCACCTACACAACAATAGTATGAAAGCGATACTATTATCATGAGTAAGCTCCTACTCTATCAATTTGAAGTGCTTAAACAATTAAACATACAGGGTGTTTCAGAAAATTTGACATCATTGTATCTTTGCCAAATATCGTTTATACGATCTCAAATTTTAACAGTATGTACAATTGTACAGATACAGCATAAAATTTTATCTTTTCAGTTTCAGGCGTTTTTCTTTTTAGATGTAGAAATGCCATACAATAACGTAGGTTGCTTGTGCAGAAAAAAAGGATCTGGGCGGAAGTCAACGCCAGTAGAGAAGATTCGCAGAAAACTTGTGAACAGTCCAACAGAGTCCATAAGAAGAGCGAGTTTTGAAATTCAAATTCCTGCAACAACAGTTTGGCGTGTTCTAAGGAAAGGATTGCACATGTTCAGTTCAGTTAAAAGCAGACAAGGTAAAACGTAAGCAGTTTTGTATTATGATGCAACAGAAACTGGAAGAAGATCGGTTTGATGAAAAACTGGTTTTCAGCGATGAGGCCACTTTTCACACAAAAGTGGTAAAGTGAACAGGCACAATGTTCGAATTTGGGATGAAGAGAACTCTCATGTCACAGTGGAGCATGTGAGGGATTCTCTAAAAGTGAATGTTTTTTTTGTGCAATTTCCAAGAAACATGTTCATTAGGCTGGCGCAAAATCTTGAAAAAAAATTTTTTTTCGTTTAAATTTTTCGTCAGTTTGGAATATTGTTCCTTTTGGTAAATGTATCTCCTATACCAAATTTCACAAAAAAATATTAACGTTTGACCCTGGTTCACCTGCTTTGAATTTTTTCAAAATATCGAATTTTAGCTTATCCCTGAAACTGCTCACTCGCTATCTTCTAATGCACTCTAGCATCTTAATGGACACAATAAGAGGCAGTAACACAAACTTGTAGCAAGCAAAGCGGTTTAATTAGCACCTCCATGAACACTGACACGTGTATTACTCTCAAAATGTCGAATTCTACCACATTTCAGACATGATTTTCTTTATGCACCGTTCACTGTAGTAAATATATCTACTGCTTTCAGTTTCTTGAATCATTTGACGATGTTTATCGATTTTCACAGGCCAACAAAATTTTTTTTTATATGAAGGCAACCCATGTGAGAGTCATTTTAAGGTATTTCGAGGCCCCTGATTCTGAAAATGCACTAAGTTTTATCGAATTGGCTCTAGTTTTTGAGTTAGCCAAGATTCCAGCTACCACTTTTGATAACTAAATCTTTAACTACTACAGTAGGTGGTAGAAATGGTTTTGAGATAAAAGCTTGACCTTGCTCCAAAAGATTACTGAAGGTATTGAGGTTACTCTCAGTCATGCCCGTTTTCCTATTGTTTCAAGCAAATCACCACTTGAAACATGAGAGGGCAAACAAAAAACAGAAATAGCAACGTCCACGCAATGACTGCCTTGCACATTCCATGTAAACATGATGTTCCAACTTCCTTCGAACATGCTCACCGTACAGAAGTATCAATTTTCATGGTGATTCCACGGCTCTCTTTATGCCATGGCACTCTGAACTTCTTAGCCTTGAGCCCAGAAACGGGTTTGCGTGCAATGTTTGCATACTTTAGGAGGAACCCAGGACTTATCTTGATCACCCAGCTTCATGTCAAAGTAATAATAATAATAATGCTTGTTTTTATATAGCGCTGTGTCTATCGCAGAATGCGTTGCTCCTCTGCGTTGCCTCATGCAGTAAAATATATCTGGGTTGTTTGTACAGCATCTTACTTGTCAAAGGCGTATTTTATTAGCCTATATGCCATTTATTTAACCTATAGACAAGAAAAAAACTTCTTGCAGCAAAGACTTGGCCTTAGCAAAGGCTTAGAATAAAATTTCTTTTGTACAGTATCCATTTCAGTAAGCCTACCTTTTCAATATAAAGCTGCATTCATAAACACATGACTTTCGGGATATTTTTCTTGTGATGTAGGCCTACTGATTCACAACTGTTTTCATTGAATATTTAGGTCTCCCTTACGTTAAACACAGTTCATTTCAACCCTTGCTGCGTTTTGAACTTTCGTGCAATATGAACCAATTGAACTAGACAAAGGCAATTATGACATCATAATGGTAAACAGGGCTGAAAATAAGTAATTTGCTAATTCAAAGCTTTTGAGTAACGATTTCAAAAATATTTTCATTGTCGAATATCTCGAAAACTAGAGCCAATTCGAAAAAACTAAGTGCATTTTCGGAATCAGGGGACCTGAAATACTCTAAAATGACTCTCATCTTTTGTGCCAAAAATATTTGTTGGTCTGTATGTTATACATTCACTGATTGCGAAAAGGCTGTAAAATCAACCAAAATGACACTAAAAGCATGCACTATTAGTGACTCTCAGACTTGGAGTAGGGTGAAGATGTTCCACGTGGAAGTTAACAGAGGAAGTGACGTCAAAATCATGTGGTCAAATTTTGAGAAATCCCCTCTTCAGATACTGCTAAACCACTTCGAAATTTACTAATTTTTCAGAAAAAGTCAGAATTTCTCCTTGGGTGAACCAGGGTCAAAGGTCAAAATCCAACAAAAATTTTTGGCTTGCAAATATCAGTGAGCAAAATGGAACATTATTCCAAACTGACAAAAATTTTAAAGAACATCAAGGAAAATGAGCCACCCTAATGTTCATGGCCCGTTTTTCTTCGAGGTTAATGTGAATGGCGATGATTATCAGCACATGCTGCATACCTGGCTTATGGATGAACTCACTACAAATGAAGCTAAGGACTACATTTTCCAGCAGGACGGTGCTCCACCTTACTGGAAGCTTTCGGTACGAGCTTACTTGAATGAGAATCTACCTGGAAGATGGATTGGACGTGGCGGTAATGATGATAGTGTGCTGCTAAAATGGCCCTCACCCGACCTGACTCCCTGTGATTTCTTTCCTTGGGGATATGTAAAAGGTTTAGTGCACGACTGTACGTACCCCCCTCTGCCCGCAAACCTAGTAGAACTGAAGCAGAGAATCACTACTGCGTTGGAGACTGTTACAGAAGACACGCTGCAACGAGTTTGGGACGAACTCGATTGCCGACTTGACGTGTGCCGTGTTGCTGGCGGAGCACACATTGAAAATTTGTGAATATTTTAGAAAACCGATAACACATGTGTTGCACCATTGATAGCGTGCAAAAGACAATTTGACTTGAAATTTAATATGTTTACCCTTGTACCTGCCAAGTTTCATTGTCTTGTAGTACAGGGGTCACCAACCTTTTTTGCATGCGGGCCACTTTGGCACTTAGGAGAGCTGTGGCGGGCCGCACTAATAAAATTTTAGATATATTGAGTCTTATGCTAGAAAAGAACGCATTTCGTACCCAGTATCCAGCGTTACATGTTGTTAATATTTATCTTAGAATACCGCAGCAAAAAAATTAGTCGAACAACGCTACTGCCAGGCCAAGCTCCTTTAACAACACTTTTGACTTCTTTAACAATGCCTAATAAACGAGGCCACTTGTTTCGCGCACTTATAACGAGGCGAGCGGTTTCATCAGAATATTCATCGCCAAGCAAGAGTGGTATTGTCACTTCGCTTCACAAAAGATGTCTTGCCATTAACAATTTCAGTAAACATGGAAATGTTTGCCACATCGCAATACAGGCAACAATAGTGACCTGCAAACATATCAGTGAAAAATAGTCACCAATAACAGGGAGAAAAAAACCAGGCACCATGAAACAAACGCTTGTGGAAATCACCGAAAAAACGTTTCTATCGTAACTCATGAACAGTGCTCCCTCTAAAAAGCAATGAGTTGGTTTTTCACCATTTTTGTGAGAGTCTATAAAACCGTCTTTCCTTGATTATTAGACAAATATCACTTGCGGTGCTTATTAGCATAGCAAGAATTGTTGATTAAACAACATTTTGCAGTACTAAGCTAAATAGTTTCATAATACCAGAAAAAGTCTTTAAAGTTGTATATAATATTTTTCCAATTTATTATAAATTGAGTTGGCACACCGACCTATTTTGCCAACAAAAACTTGCATAAAGGAACACTGCTCGTGAAACCCCATAACGGTGAAACGCACATTAGTGTTTACAGGACATTTACAAACTTAAAATAAGCAAACCTATAGCTCACAGACATTTTAGAAATTCGAGAACACACGTTTTAATCAACCATCGGGACAGTGTGGCTGGACATCGCATTGGAATAACTTTAAATGACCCCTACCTAAAACTACAATCTGATTGGTCGGTCGAATCGTATGCAAAGCAAAAATATGCTTTTCGAAAAGTATTTTTTGCCTTCATGCTGTTTAACTCCTCAAGAAAAGTATTTTTGGTTATACTTGTGCACTGATAGCCTACCTTCCGCGGGCCGCACATAAAAGTGTGGCGGGCCGCATGCGGCCCGCCATTTGGTGACCCCTGTTGTAGTACAAACGTTTTGAGATATTAAATGATATGAGATGTTCTACTGGTGCAAATTAAGCTAAACTATCACAAGATGTATACAGTGACAATCACTGACAGTGACAATCACTGTATACATCTTGTGATAGTTTAGCTTAATTTGCACCAGTAGAACATCTCATATCATTTAATTTAATGCCTGGTGAACAGCCTCATTCAATTTTCAACGTTTTGAGATATTTTAGTCTCAAATGATGTCAAACATCCTGTCAAACATCCCTTTTGAAACATCCTATATTAGGGTGCGGCTGGTGCCCCTTGTATGGATGTTTCACCCTTACTTTTTTTTGGTGGGGAGGTTAGGGGTATAAAACAATCTGTTAAAATTTCAGGAAAAATAAACAATGTTTTGGGGTAGCAGGTCACCTCCAAACTTTTGAACCCCCTCGCTCGCCCCGATAATCACGATTTTACAGTATCTACAGTTATACTTGGGCTAGAGAGTTGATTTATAGCTTAAAATGACCAGAAACCTCATATTTATATTAGTCTTTCTAACATTATACTGTATAGGTCTATTTCCGTTAGAAAAAGAGATATATATTGCCAAAAATGGTGTTTTAGGGTTTTTATAGTTAGGAGTTCCAGCACTACCACATAAGTCATCACAAAAGTCAGGAGAATTAATTTCAAAAGCTACCATTGAACATTTCAAGGAATGGAATTGCACTGAGTGTGTTGGAGGGATGGTGTTTGACACAACGGCTTCTAATACCGGTAGTATTATATAGAATAGAAAATTCAGTCAGGCATTTATAATCAGAATTCAGTAAAATACAGTTCAATAAAGGCTAACTCAATACAGTAATATCTATACAATTGCAGAAGGCAGACCAGATTAATAAGATTATTATGAATTATTCTTGTAAGGCTATATTTTATGAGTAGTAAGTAACAATAAAATATGAAACAGTACGCATATTATAACAGAAATATAAATAGATGTACAGTAACAAATGCAGTATCTAAGAGAAATATTATTTCTTAGCAAGTTCAGCAACTAGGCATATAGATTATATGATTTCAGGATCTCAAACGGCAGCATGTGTATCTATTCAAAAGAAGTTGAATCGAAAATTACTGTGGTTTGCAAGCAGACACCATATAGGCGAAGTTGTACTAACGCATTCATGGAATAGTTTAAACATGGAAGTTTCTAAAAGTCCTAATATCATGGTATTTAAAAGGTAAGTACAGAGTCAGATATCTTTTTGTTAAAAAACTTGATCACTGTGTTAGGGCTGAAAGATGATGATGATAAGATTACCTATACGAGTCAGTCCGGTATAGATTTGCAAAAGTTTGGACAGATTTGCAGTCTTTGTTACATACAGTAGTTGTGTTCCATTTAGTGATTTTTCAGTTATGATACTAAATTTTATTTAACTAAATTAAAAAACTAAATTGAAACTAAATTAAATTTTTATTTTTCTAAATTTTAGAAATGGTTTGGTACGGTACTGTATACAAATTTTATTTACCAAAGGGAATGCATGATACATTATTTACCAGATTCAAAGAAAACTATGATTCTTTGACCCATGGAGATGTTGATGATTTGGATATTCCAATCACACCAACTCATCTCCAGGATCGAAGGCATAGCATTATTGATCTATGTAACAATGCATTGACACAATCGTTTGTACGTGGTGATTATAAAGAATTGGTGCATTTGATGCTGGTTTATCTTTGTGATAGTGAGATGTCAAGAACTTTGCATTTCGTAAACCAGGTGCCATGCATAAAGCACGTTGGATGTCGAAGTTGTTGTATTGCTTGAAGATGGACTTAATGAGTTCTAAAATTGTGACGGAATTGCCCAAAGCAAAAGTGGTTACACCACTGCAACAGACCAAAATCCACCAATTTGTCCAGTTTATAGTTTATTGTTACATTCCATGGTGGTTGACAACCACTGATCCTGCCACTGCACCTAAGAATCATCTTGGTTTAAATAACTCGTTATTGCATTTTGTTCGTATTGACCAAGCGCTTACTACTTCTGCCCTCAGAGGCTTTGCAAACCATCTTTGGTATTTCACAGAAGAACTGGTGCCATTGGCTCTTTTCAGTCTACATGTCCCTCCCGAAGAGAAGCTGAAAATGGCTGATTGTTTGCTCTCGGTAAGATCCACAACTGCTTCCAACCGATATGGAACAGGTTTTGGCAGACCGTGTTTTCCCAGAATGCCTACTGAAGAATCCATGGATTTGATACAATTTTTTGGAAGTGGTTTGTGGATGTTTTTCGAGGCATTAAAGATTGGGCATACCTTCCTCTTGCGACCAATTAAAGAATGGTCAGAAGATGAGCAGTACAAAAAAGCTAACACTATTGTACAAAGTCTTCATGTGGTCAACGATGCCGCCGAGAGAGGGGTAAGGCTATGCCATGATTTTTTGGGGGCAGCAGAGAGAGAAGGTCGTCATCAAGATATCCTGCAAGTGGTTGAGAAGCCAGACATCAGCACCAAATCAAAGAAAGAAAAATCTGAAATCAGCATCGTGGTTTCTAGCATTATAAATTAATGCAATACTACCTTACTGCTTTACCTTGCAATGTGTTGAATGTTTGTTTCTGTTGAAATTAAATATGCAAATTACAATAGTTAGCAATTATTTTAAAAGTAGGTATTAGTTACACACTTACACGGTTATAGAACAAGTTTTTTAAATAAATTTTATGTATATTATATACCATTATTCTTGTCGTACAAGAGAAAAATAGTTTTTTCTCATTATCTTTATTTCTCAAGGATATTATATAGACCTATACAGTAGAATTCGCCTATAACGGCTTCGTTTATAACGTCAATTCGCCTATTACGTCACATTTCGCTCGGTCCCGGCAGAATTCCTATCTTTTAAATACATTGTAGTTCGGCTACAACAGCATCGCCTATAACGTCAATTCGCATGTAACAGCACCCTTTATTGGTCCCCAGACGTCTTTTGTTCGTTTATAACGTCACTTTAAGCCATCACCTTCACCACGAACGGTCAGTCTTTTAATCCAGTTAGCGCTGCTGCTTGCAAAATGTCTTTCCTTTATTTCGCTACGTCGTTCTCAGCAGGGATTTTAACTGAATTAACTTTTTTCCCGCGTGAAAAACTATCACGTGTAAAAAGCAGCTCTACAGCTGACCTTTAAACAACCCAAAGCAACAGTTGTACAATGTACGTGCAGTAGCCTACTGTATAAACTAATTAACTTTTTTTTCCCCGCGTGAAAAACTATCACGTGTAAAAAACAGCTCTACAGCTGTGTCAAATCCGTGTCAAAACCAAAACAGCTCAAGATCAATGCCTTTTTTGCTAATAAACAATGAACTTTTCTACTACTGTATGTAACGAGCTGTATTGCGCAAATTTCCTGTATCTTTTGCTGTAGGTTATTTTTTTAAAACAATTTCTTTGTTTATAATACTGTATTTTCTGCGTGCCCTTTGTCAGTTTGGTGGTACATAGTAACCCTGATTGGATTATACACCTCTTTCTTTAATCAAAAAACGTTGTGGAATAGTTTGCGGTAGTTCGTCTATAACGTCAATTCGGCTATAACGTCAGTTTTTGCAAATCCCCTAGAGGTGCCGTTATAGGCAAATTCTACTGTATAATGTTAGAAAGACTAATATAAATATGAGGTTTTTGAGCTATAAATCAACTCTCTAGCCCAAGTATAACTGTAGAGTGTAGATACTGTAAAATCGTGATTATCGGGGCGAGCGAGGGGGTTCAAAAGTTTGGGGGTGACCTGCTACCCCTAAACATTGTTTATTTTTCCTGAAATTTGAACAGATTGTTTTATACCCCTAACCTCCCCACCAAAAAAAAGTAAGGGTCAATCGATTCCAGTTTTGAAAATCATGGGGCACCAGCCGCACCCTACCCTATATACAAAATCAACAACACCCCAAAACTTTGACCTACCATGTTTGGCAAAAATTGACTGCTGCAATCTGCCTCTGGACATTTTAAGCCAGCAACATTTCCATCTTTAATTTGTATGTTGAAGTACGCAGACAAGCACTCTTTACAGTGTATGTGACTGCAGCCTGAAAAACAGTTTTGTCAATTCTACAGTAGAATGAAATACAGTGAGAGGTGGTTCTTGTTTTTAACATTAAAAAGTTGGAGGTGTTTTTTTGTTAATTTGACTAGAGCTGAAACCATTAGATGAATACATCTACCAGGGATGACTTCTACTTCATATCTGAAGAACTAGAACCATCACATTTTTGCAGTGGTTTTCCACTCCTGATTTAAATGTCTTGCAAAGAATGTGTTTATCTGATAATTTTTGGACATCTATATACATGATAACTTCATCTCATGTTTACTGTAAGTCTTAAGAATAACATGCTGCAGTGTCCGGCGATGGAAGGACAAGGTGACGTTGCGACTGAGAACCATCATAATAAAGTGCAAAAAAATAGTTTAAATCACCACTTGAGCATTGTTTGTGCATTGTGCAATCTCAGCATAGACAACAAAATATGCTAGCAGGGAACAAGTGTTTGGACCGTTTTACAGTAGTCTTGGAGTGATAAGTACAGAGACCAAAATGCCAAAACTAGTGTCTACAAACATTCCAAAAACGACTGTTTTCAGCATCAATGCTACGAATTCAATAAAAACAGTTTATTTTTTTAATGTTGGCTAATGTGAGTGTAACTTCTCCATAAATGGCTTGTGCATTTTTTACTTAGATTGACCAAGCACTCCAACTGCTTTGCTTCTTAGTACAGTAGAATTCGCCTATAACGGCTTCGTTTATAACGTCAATTCGCCTATTACGTCACATTTCGCTCGGTCCCGGCAGAATTCCTATCTTTTACATACATTGTAGTTCGGCTACAACAGCATCGCCTATAACTAGGGGTGTTCAATTTCGATTTTCGATTCGATTAAGGTGATATTCGAAATTCGTTTTTCGTATCGGACATATTCGAAATTATAGCAGCCCTTTCGGCTGAACGCGGTTGAAAGTAACGCAAGTGGCGCGAAACCTGTCTTGTCGCATTTTGCAAGCGAAAAAAGACTTCGACGCATGCGCATCGTCGATCACGTGACTATCACACGTTCTCGCGGGTCCAACGGCCAGCCCTGCACCAGGGATGCCAGGTTGGCATTTTTAATGCCAAATTTCACAAATTTCTCTCAAGAATGAAGATAGCTAGGTTGTGCAATAGCAGAAAGTGTAGGCTGAGCTTTGTCGCAGTTTTATCCATTTTTTACCGAATCCATAGGCGCCTAAGCCGTGGGGGCAGAGCCGTAGCCAGACCGCAGAGCAAGCGGGGGCAACTTTTTTTTAGGGGGGAGGGGCCAAAAAAATTTAAATGGGCAAAATCATTATAATTGTAGCTGTTGCTTGAAAATGTTGAGATTTTGCCAAGGGAGGGCGAAATTTCTTTCAGGGGGGCGTGGCCCCCGGCTGGCTACGGGCCTGCGTGGGTGCCAGGCCCCCACGCATATTTCTGTGTGGGGGCAACTTTTTATGCTGTATTGAATATTGATACATAAAACAATAGATGAACTAGCGATCGGCAGCAGGAAAACACTTTTTGAATGCAAACTGCAACAGCTTCGCGATAAATAATCACTATGAACGAGTTGCGATGCTACAATCCAACACCAGACAACAAAATCAGTCATTTTTACATTGATTTAATGTCTGCAGACGTTGAATCAATGTAAAAATGACTGATTTTGTTGCCTAGGACATAGCAAAAATCTACCATTTTGTGTCGATTCAATGTCATCAGATGTTGAATGCACCCAAAAACAACATAATTTGCTACGTAGACGGAGCGTGCGTTTAGCTTTATGCGCTTGCAAACATACTCGATGTCGCTTTCGAGTCGAAACCTCTGCACTCTACAGTGAAATGTCGCGGCAGTGAATCGCTCGCTGTGAAAATGAGCTTGAAGTTTTTGGTATCCCAGCGACCTCGGCTCCAGCGGAGCGATCGTTTTCAAAAACTGGCCTGACCTTCACGAAGCTGAGATCCCGACTGACGGGTGACCATGTCAATCAGCTTGTGTTCATAAACACCAACATGGGCCTGGAGCTGTAGACGTTATTTTGTGTTCTTTTTTCGCAAATTATCATGGCCTTTTTTCGCGTTTTCTATCGAATTTTCATGTCGTTTCTTTCAATAAAATCTCATTTTGCAGTTGGGTGAATAGTTGTGATATTCGAAATTGAAATTCGGAAATCGAAAACAAATTGAATTTCGAATTTCGAATATTCAAATAATCGAAATTGAACACCCCTACCTATAACGTCAATTCGCATGTAACAGCACTCTTTATTGGTCCCCAGACGTCTTTTGTTCATTTATAACGTCACTTTAAGCCATCACCTTCACCACGAACGGTCAGTCTTTTAATCCAGTTAGCGCTGCTGCTTGCAAAATGTCTTCCCTTTATTTTGCATTTTTGCTATGTCGTTCTCAGCAGGGACTGAATTAACTTTTTTCCCGCGTGAAAAACTATCACGTGTAAAAAGCAGCTCTACAGCTGACCTTTAAACAACCCAAAGCAACAGTTGTACGTGCAGTAACTTACTGTATAAACTAATTAACTTTTTTTTTCCCGCTTGAAAAACCATCACGTGTAAAAAGCAGCTCTACAGCGCTGTGTCAAATCCGTGTCAAAACCGAAACAGCTCAAGATCAATGCCTTTTTTGCTAATAAACAATGAACTTCTCTACTACTGTATGTAACGTGCTGTTTTGCGCAAATTTCTTGTACCTTTTGCTGTAGGCTACCGGTAGGTTATTTTTTTAAAACAATTTCTTTGTTTACTGTATTTTCTGCGTGCCTTTTGTCAGTTTGGTGGTACTCAGTAACCTTAATTGGATTATACACCTCTTTCTTTAATCAAAAGACAGTTGTGGAATAGTTTGCGGTAGTTCGTCTATAACGTCAATTCGGCTATAACGTCAGTTTTTGCAAATCCCCTAGAGGTGCCGTTATAGGCGAATTCTACTGTAATTGTTATATTGGCAAATAGCAAATTAGCAATGCAGTTACCTGTGGATTGAAGACATTTAGACCCGCACTTTGATTCAAAGCAAATGTTGCATGTAAAGTTTGAGGACAGAAATCTTTCCGTCTTTTTTTCATGGTTATAACGCAACAAATATGAATGCAGTTTGGAAGCACTGTAGGGATCGGGCGTGGTTGAGTTGGTTTCACTTTGTTGTAAAACTGATTCACAGTTTGTACATGAAGTCTCTGGATTTTGCTGGCCAATCACCAAAGAATCTGTTATATCTAAGCAATTGCATAAATCTTCCTCCAAAAACTGATACCATTTGAATAACACAACACTTCCAACTTCGCTTTTCCAGATTTCATCCAACTTCTTACACAAAGAATTCAACTGAAAATATAATGATCTAAATTCATTCATGTAGCAGTTAGAAAGCTAGGGGAACGTTCAAATATTACGTAACGCTTTTTTCCGAATTTTTGAGCCCCCCTCCCCCATGTAACGCCAACGTAACACTTTTTTCAATCTCCCCCTCCCCCATGTAACGCTTTTTCACTACGAATTCAGCACAAAAAACTACCATTCCGTACTCGAAAGCGTTACGTAACGTTTTGCTTGAACCCCCTCCCCCCCGATGTGACGCTAACGTAACGCTTTGCATAAACCCCCCCTCCCCCTCGAAGGCGTTACGTAATATTTGAACGTTCCCTAGTGTGAATTCGATAAAGACCACAAACCTTTTCAAGCGATTCTTTACATCAATGGTTTTCAAACTGTTTTGCGACACCCTGGTGTATCATTTGAAATTACAAAGGGGCCATACAGTTTCCTAACTAAAAAAAATCATATAAAAATCTATTTTTATTGTATAGCAGGGTTCTAACCTCCTTTGTTTTTCAAGCAACCCAGCATGGCCTAGCAGAGCTTCTTGCCGGCGGCCAAAATAAAAAAATTATAATAATAATAATATATAATAATAAATATTTAATGTTGTAAGCACCGAGGTGCTTTTTCATCATTCTGATATACATAATGCATTTGCTGTTAATTAGGTTAACAGCTAGTTTCATAACTAATAACTCTAACTATCAATAACATCTGATATATAAACTTTTGGAAGACATATTAGTGGGAGCAGAAAATGAAAAAAAATACGGTCATATATACATGAAAAATACATACACAATAGTACTGTCACTTAATACATATCATAAGATGATTTCAAGGTAAATTTCAATGGATCACTGCTCCAGTGCTTGTCAAGCCTTGCCTTGAGTGATGAAAACATTAGAGATAAAAAGAAACATTAAGAAAGTTTACAATCACAATGTGATGGTTAATATACACAAGCATAATACTGGCATTCTCTAATAAATGATCTTAAAATGACGCATACAAAATCCAACTGTGTGAAACTGCACTTACCTGGCACTGGGATAGCCATTCACAAGACAAGGTGTATTCTGGAGGATTGTCAGAAGGGTAAGTGCTTGGGTAAACAAAACTTAATGTTAAAGGGGGTAAAAATTCAACTTTATGAGCAAGTGATGAGCTTGCAGAGTTTTCTCTGGAGTTAACTTCTTCAACACTTGAATAATGCACTTTTAGTTCAATGGTAGAGTGATTAAACACAGGGTTAATTTGAATTTTCCCTGACTTTCTCACATATTTGAATGATTTAAAATCAAGAATGCTTTCCAAAGCTAGTATTTCATTTTCTTGCTCTTCTATATTCATATTTTCAAAGATGAATTAACTATTCACACCATATTACACATGGTACTAAAAGGAAAAAGCTGCTATTGACACCTAGGTTAAATAAAAAACGTAAAGGTGAGTGAAAAAAAAATGAATAAAGGTGTGTTGCCAGATTCAGTTCAGTTTGTTTTTACTTCTGAACGTCACAACAAAAAACAATATATGACAAACATATCAGAGGTCTAGAAAAAAACATGATTGAGACCGAAATAAGTAATTAAGTTTAAAAAAATATATACAAATCGCTCACTGACCTCACAGTAGGCTACATGTTAGGAAGGCAAAACCCAGTGAATTTATCCTTCTTCTTAAATTTGTTTCTGGTAAAACGCGCCATCGTGTGACAGGTATCTTTTAGTCATGGTGTCAAAAACTCTGATAGGACTGGCTGGTAGCTTTTTTCATGTCAGGTCAACTTTAGATGCCTGTCTGATTCGGATTAGCAGCACTGGGTATTCACTATTCAGGGAGGCAACTGGTCTGGATAGCAGCATAATATCTGAATAATGGACATTCTGACTTCGATAGCTTATTTAAAAATTAGAATTAATTATGTGAAATTAATTTAGTGAGTTACCGTACCGTAGTTTCATACAACTTGTGTTGTTTAATGTGTGTCAAAAACAATGAAATTATGGTATGATAAAAATAGCAATTGCATTGTTTTCTGTCCATTTAGACAATATACACTATAGAAAATGTATACACGTGTTCTATAGGCCTACATTATAGAAAATGCAGCAATATAATTGCAAAATAATGATGTAACACAACCTAAAGCAAAATGAAAAACTGTGCAGTCATCTAATCAGTTGCTTGTAGTATGTATTGACATGTCATTGAAATTATAGCTTGGGCTTTGAAAAAAAAGCCGAATGTAATGTAACCAACCATCGCTATAAACTTACCTGGATAATAGTCTACTTTTACTGATAATGATCTGTCTGTGTTTATTCATCACACATATGCTTGGACCAGCTTGGTTACTGGTTTATAAAGCATATAATGGGGTCCACTTCTTTTAGGTGCAGACAGTTAGGCGCCGGTCAAATAAACGCGCGCACTGTGGCGTCAGGATATTAAGGTGCGCTATTCCTAGTAAAGTCTACATTGTGTTTTTTATGCGGGTTAGGCCTATTTTATTATTTGTATTGTTTAATTACACATTTTCTGTATTTATTGTTTAATAAAAATCTTCATCTTTACACCACGTGTACCTTTTTAAACAAAAGAGCGAGTGGGTTCTTTGCTGTACTTGCAAAGTCAATAGTCAGGCACTGCACACCAAAATTTTTACCACCCGCTTGAATATAGGCTACGGTATGTTTTTTTACTGATGTTTAGTGTATATATATACCGTAGTTATTATTTGACTTAACTAATAAGTGAACTTGAGCAATCATGTTCGGAAACTTGAATAATTTATTGATAAAGTTTTTGCCGACGCAAACCTGGACTAACAACGAATAAATGCCAAACACTCTCATTAAAAAAAAACATATTTTTCTGTTCAATATAGCATTTTGTGTGAAAAACATAGCCAGTTTAAGCAGCTTCACGCACTGAAGCCATAACATATTTTTCTGTTCAATATAACATTTTGTCTGAAAAGCATTGCCCTACCTGCCAAGCTGATAATCTGGAGACTTTACTAGGAATAGCAGCTAAATGACCGGGCGGCACAGTGCTCCGCACCTAAATATCCTGATGCCACAGTGTGCGCGCCGATTTGACCGGCGCCTAACTGTCTGCACCTGAAAGACGTGCTCCCATATAGTCTTAGCCTAATTGAGTGCATTATTATCTTGAATGCATTCCTTCACAAATTACCAAGCATAAGGAAAATTCAGTGCACCACTTATAAAACATCTTTCGATATGACCTAACCAGGTGTTGAACCCTTGCCTACTGATACAGTTGTGGATGCCGGATGCTTTAATCACTAAGCCTTTAAACCAGGGTTGAGAAAAACCCGGGTTTTTTTTAAAAATCCCAACCCGCATGTATTTTTTTAAATAAACCCGGGCTTTTTTGGGTTGTATTTAAAAAAGATGCAAAAAAGGTTTTTGGGGGTTTTGGGTTTTTTTGGGGGGTTTGGGGTTTTTTGGGAGTTTTGGTTTTTTTGGGGGTTTGGGTTTTTGGGGTTTGGGTTTGGGGGTTAGGGGTTTTAATTAGGCTACGGTACCCAATAATTTTCAAAAAAATCCCTGAATAGGGCTCTCACCGAAAAAGGCTCTCACCGAATCGGACTCACCGAATAGTAGCAGACCCTGATTTTTGTGTACAGAAATATCCACTGTGTTTTCAATTTATCTTTGGAAATTTCCTTCACAATCACATCCTTAAGTCCTAATTTGAAGTTTGTTTTAAGTACCTTGTAGTACTTTGGTTCATTTTTCAATTTTCTGATAAAAATCAGACAAATATGATGTTCTGGGTTTTTTTAAGTGGGTTTTTTCAAAAAAACCCACCTGGTTTTTTTTGGGTTGGGTAAAATACCGACAACCCTGCTTTAAACACTGAACATCTCTGGTGTAGTAAACAGTGATGTATAGTGACCATTTTTTGGGTGTTCACTGTTCACCTATTTTAAGTTGCTATAATCTAAGACGGTTGGTCAATCTTTTTCCATGGTGTGACATGTTGGGAAGTGTGTTTTAAGACGCAAATTTCTCAATGAGGTCATCATCAGCTTAGCTTGTTCGTATTGTTTACGTTATTTATTTATGTTTGCAAATTAGTCAAATTTGATTGTCTAAGTTTAACAACAGTGTTATATAGTTTGTAAATCTAAACATGTTGAGACGTGCTAAAAAAAGAGACCTTTTAAATGCATTGCAAGAAAAAAATAAAAAAAGAAAAGAAACTTTTGAAGATGAAGATAATAGGAGCAGTACCTTGCCAAATGATAGAAAATTAGAACAAGCTATTTTTGGTGGCTCATTTCTTTCAGAGGACACTGTATTTGAAATAACAGAAAAAAGTAAAAATGTTAAAAGTGCTTGTAATATCGCTCCTACAGTATGGTCTGATGAAGACGATAATGAAATATTTGCTGAAAACGACAAACGACTGGTTAAAGGTTGGGATAGCAATGATTCAAGAAAAAGTCAGTTTGAAAAGTCTTTAGGACCAATACCACAATGGGCACTTTCTACTTCGGATGTCAATGAATTACAAGATGAAGATGAAATGCCATCCAAATATTTGTCAACCACTTCATCTGTTTTATCCAAAACTTCTCTTGATATCACTCGATGTGTTGATGTTAATAAGCAGCGTTCATCCCGGTTTAAATTAGAAGCTTGTGAATTTCATCACAGTTCTCAGATTGCCATGACTGCATCACAAGATTGCAGTTTAAATTTGTTTCAAGTGGATGGAAAAACCAATTCTAAAATTCATAGTTTATTCATGGAAAAATTTCCCATTCGATGTGCACACTTCCTTTGCAGTGGAACAGAGATTCTGATGTCTTCAAATTTACGTTGGCTTTATAGTTATGATCTTATTTCAGGCAAAGTCTTAAAAATACCTTTCATCAAGGGCATTACTGACAACAAATTAAGAAGCTACAAAGTGTCCCCAGATGGCAAACATTTGGTATTCCTTTCAAGGTACTTGCTTGTATTATAACTAAACAAAAATTTAGATATTACATTAGTAATAGTGTACAAATGAATGTTCATAAATAATATATATGTGTGCTTTTGAAGCCGAGTTACTTTCAAGACAGAAGTTTTTTTTTTGTTGAGATGCGTGTGTTTAATCCATTTTCTTATTGCAGTTTTGGGAAAATGCATCTATTGGATTCTGTCACAAAGGAACTAATCACAACTTTAAAAATGAATGGAACTGTGGAAGACGTTGCTTTTATGTATGGTGGTCAGCAAATGCTCTCATTTGGAGATGAAGGAATTGTAAATGTGTGGGATATGAAAACTAGGCAGTGTGTCCACACGTTTGCAGATGAGGTAATTGGTTATCATCCTTCAATGATGACCACCATTTGTTTTCTTTCACACTATATCTACCTTTAAGTTTTTGACTTTCACAAAACATTTTGATATCCATAGTTTTACATTGAAGGCACTCATGTTTTAATGGATGTTTAGTTGTTTACTTCTCAATGGTCAATTCATATATCCATAATGCAAAAACTTTTCTTTAACTCCCATTGTCTTGTGCTCTGCATGGTATCACGACAATTCAAAGCCGACAATTCAAAGCAGACACTTCAAAGCCAATGATTCAAAGACGAAGGGTTAAGGCAGGGATCTCTGAAGGAGGAATCTCTGTTCTTCAGAGATCTCTGGGTTAAGATTAGGGTTATTATCTTTATCGTAAATAAGTTATCGGCTTTGAATTGACCGAGCTTTGAATTATCGGATCATACCCGCTCTGCATGCCTCTGTTAGATTATCTTAAGTGTTGCATATTTTTTGTCTCAGATTAGTTATATTACTATTTTAACTTTGAAAGAAAGTTTAACTAGTTGTACCACAAACATCCAAAACTATGTAGCACTATTTTAATTCTAACACTAAATACATTGCAACAATTGGAAAATATATACTAAAACATCATTATCAGTTCATAAAGAAAATTGTATTCTGTATTGTTGCTTAATTGTTTGTTTTAATGCAGTATTTTGTGTGGTGGAACACAAAAATTATTTTCATGAACACATGCATTCATTTTCAGGGTTGTGTGGAAGGCACCTCTATTGCAGTATCTCCTAATAATGGTTACGTGGCGTGTGGGTCATACAGTGGTATTGTCAATGTTTACAATGGAACATGCGTTTCTGAGTCTGATTCCACAGTCTTAAAGTCATTTATGAATTTACAAACACCCGTGTCGTCTCTTTTGTTCAACCCGACTTCAGAAATACTTGCCTTAGCATCAGACTCCATGCCTAATGCGGTAAAGCTCGCTCATCTTGGTTCAATGCACGTGTTTTCTAACTTTCCCGATTTTGCTAACCAGAACGTAAACCTTGTGCGTAGAATTGACTTTTCTCCCAACAGCGGGTATTTTCTCATCGGAAACGGCGCAGGTCGCGCTCCGTTGTTCCGTCTCAATCACTACCAAAACTATTAAGATTTTTCAACATAAAACATCGGGTGGGTGTTGTGGAAGTGCATTGTCAGTTTACTCCAGGGTTCTTAAATCGAGAAATATCTTAATTTCCTTCCTTTATAGCCGGTGCATATTTTTGCAGAATGTTTACATACAGCCCACCTGCTCACATAGTTGCATGGAGAAAATTGTGTAATGAAATATTTCAGAAGTTTTGCAATAGCATATGTTATTACTAACGTCATCTTAATGTCGATCATAAGTAACTTAAGATGTATTGTAGGGTGAAGGTTATACTCTTGCAGCTTTGCTCTCAATTGTTCTGACGTTAATCTTGAAACTCTTTAATCACGAAAAATCAGTCACTGATTGCTATTCTTAAGTTATCTTGCTCTGTAATATTGAATTTAAAGTGGGCTAAACAAGAATTTGTGTCAAGTTTTGTTACATATTTGTAAACTGTTATGCATCGAACAATGGATGGTTTGAAATAAACTTGGCAGTAGAAAAAAGATCTAGGCTACCTATGTGTGTACAACTGTACATAGTGCCAGAAACTTTGGCAGAGCGTACCAGTACTGTATATTGTATTTTCGGGCCCGGAATGATTTTAGGAGCTGCATACGAATTTCAAACGTTGCACGAATTTTTGCTATTTTGTCTGTTTTAGCCATGTCTTGGGGTGGCCCGAGAATGTCATTGGTACCGGGTCAAAATTAACGTCTCTACGACCCTGCGCATTGTACATGGGTGTTATAATTTGAATTGTAGGCCAAGAAAGCTAGACCATAATATTTCACTAACAGCGTTCATCTTTGACATGCTTTTATCTGCTGATTTTGTTAGTGTGCAGCTAATTTCGCACGCTGAAGTAAGAAATACAGTCAGACACTCGCAGTAACGGTAGGTAACTAGTCATTTTTGTGATAGGTAACTTTTTTCTTGCTACAACAGGGGACTAGCAATAGTCTATATTAGTCTAACCATCATCATAATCCATCGTCGGTTTGTTCCCCACTAGTGGGGGTGGCCGATTGTTTCCGCGCAGCAATTGTCTTAATTCCTTTTCTCCATTTCACCCTGTCCCTTGCATCTTCCTCCTTCAGTCCGACTTTTTTAAACTCATCCTTCACTTGTTGTTTCCACGTTCTTCTTGGACGACCGCGTTTCCTCTTCCCATCCACCTTTAGATCTAGTGCCTTTCTAAGAAAACTTCCTTCCTCCCTCCTTATCACATGTCCATACTATCTAACCATGTTTATTTTTTGACAAAAGTTGCAGTGAAATTCGATTCAATTTATTTTTCTTTGTCAGAACGCTAAAAGAAATGATATTGTAAAAAAGAAATACAGTAACAAAACCAACAAAAGGAAAAGGTGGCAAAACCTTAATGGTTTAAGACGTGCATAAAAAGATCTAATATTGCGGTATTTGCATCGATAAGTATAGTTAAGCACGGCCACCAAACCTGATACTGTAAAACAAGTAGCCTAGATGAATTAGTTAAGAATCAGTCGCCTCCTCGTTGCTGAAACAATTGAAGCGCCAATTCTTAAAGCAAGAGAACACGACTGAACCTAACAACATCACAAAAACAAACTAACACACACATATTGTAATTAGGTAATGGTCTATCAAAACATGGATTATTTACAGATTTTATACAGAAATAAAGTGTTCGCAGCAACGATATTAAGTACGGTAGCCTATAGATTGCAGAACAAATACACAATATGGCAGCTCATTATCAAGATAAAATAGTTAAAAAAGCTTTGTTTTTTAAATTAATTTCTTGCACATGTAAAAGCATAAGAAGCATGATGTGCTTGAGATTTCAAAAAAATACTGGTTAGCTTTAGTTAATATCGCTTCTTACACACCCAATTTGCACAGAAAGGGGATTGAATTTTCATGTCTTTGCAGCTGGTTCCTTTTACGCTACCGTAGGCTACTACAGAAACCAAAATAGCCTATAAAAAGCAATCAGCCTCAAATTCTAGTGATTACTCGGCCGTACAGGCACAATAGACATATTCAAATAAAATTATAAATTCGTTTTTACTTTCCAGAGTCATGTTTGATCTGTTCAGGGACAAACAATGAGACTGTTAGAAATGATTAGGCAAAACAACATTGTAGGCTATAGGCTACGTAGGCTACTTTATGAAAAGATGTTGCACGATAAGCCAGATGTAGCCTAAGACAAGGGAAGGCAAAGAAATCTTCGATACTATAGGTTACTGTAGGTCAAATTGGAGAAACCTATGGCTTACTTGTGATTTTGAACCTTTATCCTCGGACTGACAAAACCTTGATAGGTTTTTCCTGGTAGTTTCGCATAGGCCTACTTGTAGAGGCTTTTGACGCAGGCCGGTTACCGAGATTGACAGAGTGAAACTTTCAATTGTTGAAGTCATGTTGCCGGGAATTGTTCCATCCATTAGATGCCGGTGAATGAAGAACAGTCTATAGAATGCGTTACTCACGCGCGCACCCCGAGAGTCCAACTTGCGCCGCTTGATCCTGAAGCTTCTTCGTTCAGGAAGTCACGCGCTAACTAACCGAGCTATCCGGGCGGACGACTTCTTTACTTTTCAAATATGAAAATGGTTAGCCTACTTTGAGTTGACAATGAAACGAAAACATTTTGGTTCAAATAGCCCAGGAATGTTCAAAGTCCGGCCCGCAATACGTAGGCTATTTGTAAGACCAGCCGCACAATATGTTATTTTTGGCACCAGATCCACAAAATCATATCAATTCAACTTGCATTAGTAAAAAAATTAATTAAGACAGTATTTTCTTACTAACAAGAGAAAAGTTAAAATTGTTATTGCGACATTACTGCGTAGCAAAAAAATAACTTGTTCAACTTTAACTTGTTTAATTTTGCAGGCAATCATACCCCTAAGCTTAATTAACAGAAACCTTGAATTATCCACTTGGGGCTAGAGACTCAAAGTCTCTCAATAAGCAAAAGCTTAGGCTACATTGGGGATTCGTCCGGGATTTAAACAAATCCCATCACGTTAAAGAAGCCTGCAAAGTCAATCGCGGTCTCCATTGCATTGTGATCAATCGACGTGACAAATTATTTTTTTTCTTGTGTCTTCCCACGCACTGGTTGATAAGGTATGAAGTAGCCGAACTGCGTTAAATAAAACTGCTATAACCTACCGGTGATCAAAGTAAAGGCTATTGATGGTTGGTCAATTAACTCCACTTTCCTTGCAAAACTAAACCTGTAAACAAAAATAAAAATACTTCATCCAAAAGGTGACATAGCCTACTAATGCCCTCACCATGCATGCAGTGTTGTCTTCTGTCCTGAAGTTAGGTCACACACTTCGCAAGGCTATTGAGAGGATATTCTGAGCCTAGTTCCAGTGATATTACCGGGCCTTATGGGACCATGATAAGATACATAAAAAACAAACTAAAAAACTTATATCTCCAGGGAGGAAAAATTACAAAACTGTTAATGAATCGATTGAAAAGCCAAGTAATTTTTTGCCAAAAGGTGAAGAATGTCTTTGAAACAAAATTAATTGGATGCAAACACATTACTATAGCATAGTAGTTCGTTATATTTTTTGACTTTCCGGGCCCCTCGGAAAGATTCCAGACCTAAAATAATTCCGGCCAAGTCTAAAATTCTTTTTTTCAGTTAATATTTCCACCCCTTGCAATTCATTTATTAGTGTCACTTTTTGCAGTTCAGTGGCTTTCTCAATCTCATCAAAAGTCTTCCCAAATCGCAATGGCATTATCCTTGACAAGAATAATTGTTGAGCATTTCAGTGTTGCTGGCCATATCAGTGTCAGTCGAAGAAAGCAAATTGTAGTTTTCTGTATTTGCTTCATCGTAATGTGATAATCTCAATTTCAATCAGCCCAAGCATTTTTACCGTTTTTCTTGTCTCCATCTCAGGATTTCTTTGAATAAGATGGATGTGCAATAAGTTAGAAGTACTGTAGGCCTATAGAAATACTTAGCTGTTACCTCACACCGACATGAGTTGCTTTATTTCCATTGCCTACTCCTATTTTTCATACCATAAGATATTATTTTCAAATAACAAAATTGATTTTATTTTAATTTTTAAATATTTTTTAAAGGTATTTCCAATATTTGCTAGTGTTTGTTTGCACATTTTTACTCTACAGCTTTAAGAGCCATGTCTTTAAAACGGGATAAGTTATTTCAAAATATGGATTATTTTTAGGTTCTAGAAAATTACATTTCTAAATCTTATTGTGTTGTCTTAAAAAGAATGGTTTCCATAGAAAATGTTGATGCTTTCAAGTTATGGCTAGTCAAGAAACTTGGTCCTGTGTAAGTACACTGCAAATATGTTACAAATAGGCCTACAGTGTTAAACTCCAGTAGCATGTAAATAGATCTAGTTCCTGGCTTGTCATTGTTCATAGAATCTACAATGAATTGAAATACATAGTCAATTCTATTATAATGCTTTTGTGACGCAGAGTGCAGTTTTGAGTGTTGGACTTTTTACGACTTGCTTATTTATGAGAATCTCTGCCCTTGGACTTAAAAAACTCATTTTGAATTTTAATCAAATAGCGGTTTACATTCTTGTATAGTCTATGAGTCAGTGACATTGCCCTTGTAATTGAGTGTGAATGACACGGTGCTTTAACAGTGAAATTTCTGCTTGTTACTGAAGTGTTATCTGCAATTATTCAATTCTCTTAATACATTATTACAGGTTATTTGTTAAAATATACTTTTACCAATGCTTGCCATGATCCTTGATCGCAGTTCATGCGGTGGTTATTGCACAACATAATTGACATGTAAAAAAGCTTTCTAAACTCAGTCCTAAGATTGTTTGACAAATGTGCTTTATCAAGAAGCATAATACTTTGACTGATTTGGTACCGTATGTTTTCTATAATTGCAATCAACTTTTGGTTTCATTTTTTACTCTGCTGACGAAACAAATTTATTTCTATCGTGACCTTCAAAGTAATTGTTTTGCTTTCATTGAAGCATTGCTAGCGATCTACAGAAGTCCTCTGTGCATGAAGTTGGAAAAAAGTTACATCAGCCACACAGAGTTTTTAATTGCATTGATGTATTTGTACAGGTGTGATGCTGACCCAAATGCTTTGGCAAAATATGTTATAGCATTGGTGAAAAAAGACAAGTCAGAAAGTGACTTGAAAATTCTTTGCAAAGAGCAATTGGATGTGTTTTTACAGAAAGGTAATTCTTGAATAAGGCTAGTGGTTATTTCATTTCACTTATCATGATAGGTTATTTAATTGTTGTATGCATATCTTCATAGTACATTGTAGAGCTCGACCGATATCACTTTTTCAGGCCGATACCGATATTTATGAAACTTTTTGGCTGATACCGATATATATATCTACTACGAAAAATTTGTTACCAACGAAGTTATTAAGCAACAGTCCAAGAAAGTTTGTGCATTGGTTACTGTAATTGAAAAATCATTCTTAACGCTAATCACAAAAAACACCAAACAAAAAAGAAACAACCAAATGCAATACTGTTTTGTGTTCAATTCAATAATTAAAGTTTAACAGCTTCAAATTGTAGTTCAAAAAACATAGTTTCTCAGCATTCATGCCAAGAAGACAACATCTTTTGTCAGCGTAAATCAATCCACGACAGGAGTTTCTGCTAGGATTCGCACAAAGACCGGTGTCACCACCACTAGCCCAATAAACAGAAGCACAACCAGGCAGCACCAATTAAATAGGCAGCTAGAAGAGCAGCCTTCCATGTGCACAAAACAAGACTTTCAAAAGCATACCCACGTGCTGCATGCAAAATGGATTGTGTGCAGCCGCTTGCACTTGCACGTAATTAAGACGAGAGAGTTTAAATGCGCGTTTGAGCAACTTGTGTTTCTTCTAAAGGCATGTACAACTGGTTTTGAGTGCTTTTGCTGGCCGATGTTTATCGGCGAAAAATAGCCGATACAATATATCGGCCGATAAATATCGGCTGACCAATATATCAGTCGAGCTCTAGTACATTGTATGGACATCTTGTATATAAATAATGAACTTTCCCCTTTACGAAAAAATGATTATACTGTAGTAATAATAATGGTGTTGCAAGCACAGTAGTGAATTTTCGCCTTCCATTGTGAAATTACATAATAATACAGTGAGAAAAAAAGAAATGGAATTCAGTACTACCTGTGTATGGTTATAATAACCATTGTATTTTATTCAGATGTAGTAAAAATTGTATATATGTTATTCCTGAAGAGGACATCGTGTGATGTCGAAAACGTTCGATATTTAATTGTTGCGTAGTTTTGTGTTTTTTGTAAATATATAATAATCTTTAATATGTTAAACTTGATAACGTTGCTCAGCTTCGTATGCCTATGGTTCATACATATAATGGATACACACTACGAGATGTAATACTAGAGTAAATTTCCAACTTACCGCATGCGGCCAGTATGCTACTTGCAAAAATTTAAAGCTAAAACACATGCTGTTTTGAGCAAGACTACTTTTTTGTTTTATTAACCTTTGAGCATTGCTGTCTTAACCATCATGGATTTCAGCTTTAAACTGCCAGCACCTACAGTAAATAATTTCATATCATATATGCCCATGGCCCATTAATATTTAATTGTTTGTGTAATAGTAAGCAATTAGATAACCCAAGATGCTGTACAGACCTCAGATATCGGTATTCTACCATTTTTTGTGCAAGTAAAATCATAAATTTGCCACTTATTCTTTCTTGATGGTTGTTTGTTTTTTAAATGGGCTATGTACTATTGTGAATACATGACAAGATATAAGCATGTAACCCAACAAACAGCATGTACAAAATAATAAACTATTTAGAAACCAAGCGAATAAAGAAATAACGGTAACCTCAAGTAGCATTGTAGCTCCACACAAAGTGAAATTTACATGACTTTAGACTCTTTTTTTATTTGTTTAAAAATAAAGTCTAAAAAGTCATTTTGACTCTTTTATAATGTTTGTTTAAAAATAATGTCTAAAAAGACATTATTAAAAGTAAGTTTATATCCTCTGTGGATCCTCTTGTATCATGGGCCAATCCTATAGATGTTTGTTGGCAGAATGGCCCGTTTCGGCGAGTCCGATTCAGCGAGTGCCCTTTTCTGCGAGTTTCCTATTCGGCAATTTTTTTTAAAATTGTTGGGTACCGTAGCCTAATTATCATTGCCGTTTTAGGGTTAGAGGTTGGAGTTAGGGTCTTATTTCAACGTTTAGCGACGTTAAAACGATGTAAAAGCGGCAATGATAATTAAGCTACGATACTCGATAATTAAAAAAAAATTCAATAGATTGCCGAATAGGGCACTCGCCGAATCGGACTAGCCGAGTTGAACTCGCCGAATCGGACTCGCCGAATAGTAGCAGACCCGTTTGCTGGTACACCCCTTCATTGTTTTGAATCTATTTAGAAACCGATGGCTTTGTAAAGAATCTATTTGAAGCATTGCAATCAAAGTCTTATGTGACACCTGTGAAGGAACCAGGATCTAAACCAGAGGTTGGTTACCTGACTGTCATTTTGTTCTTATATAGTGTTGAGTTTATCTTTTAAAATATATATTGTAACAGTGTGTTTTAATCAATGCAGAAGCTCATGATATAATCTAACTATCTGGCATTCACAACTCTACTCAGTGTAATGTATGTTCTTAGTAGTGAACAAACAATTTAACGATTGATAAGTAATGTACGCCAAGTGTGAGTGTAGATTTCATTTCTGATGCTAATATTATTTCATTCATCGAACTGGTCGTAATTTGAGTGAATAAATTGTTGCAGTAAGTAACTAAGTATATCTTAGTTCCATCGATTTATTTTCAGAAATTATTCTTGCACACATTAAAAAAGTAATTTTTTTGAAGTACGGTAACATATATATTAAACAAAACTCTTGCAGATTTATATAAAATAGCACTTAATACTAACTTTAAAACAAATTAAAAACAATACACAATTACAAGTGTATATATCTATTATCTAAAGTACTTTATGAGCTATTTTTAAAAACATGGTAATTGATTTAAGGTTTGATTATGCGCTTCAAAGGTTTTATCTTAATCTGTAATTTTCATTCCAGTTTTCGTATAATCACAATACCAGACCCGTGATAATAATCACAACACCAGATATAACCAGATAATAATAATAATAATCACACCAGATAATAATAATCACGATACCAGATAATCACAACACCAGCACCCGTGGCTCAGTGGTTATCGTCTTCGGCTCTGGTGCTGGTAGCCCTGGGTTCGATTCCAGGTCGGGTCATACCAAAGACTTTAAAAAGGGTACCGATTGTGTTCTTTTTTGCATAACGCAGTGAGGATAAATCGGGTAATAATCTGGTGACATATCACCCTCTTCTAATCTGCATTGAGCCAGCATGGAAGCAGTACGGCTCATAAAATCACATGGAACCCTATCAAGTAACCCATGTTGATGCGCAATCTGCTGCAAGCGGAGATAGTGAATGATTATTATAATCACAATTGTTACAAGTTACACCAATTTCCTGACTGCTATATAGTAAATATCCTATTGTTTAGGAAAAAACCATTCCTAAAGATCAAAGAGAGAAAGGGAAAGAAATACAGAGATCTCACACTACGTCATCTCGTTCTCCTGTAAGGCGACCACGTAGCCCAGAAATGTGAGTGACTGAGTGGTAACATAACTTTCCAAGAACATTTCTTTGTATTTGAATAACTTCTCAGAATCTCAGTACATGTGTGGTATCAGAAAGCTTGTTCATATTTTAAGTAAATCTTTATCTTGTGCCACCCTTTAATTTAACCCCTGAGTCCAGTCTGTTGAGTTAACACGCCAAATTATTTTTATATCCTGACCGAGGCTAAAGAGAAATTACCAGTAACAAAATAATAGTCATGACGGTATAATACTTATGGACTATGGAGAGGTAGGTTATAGCTCAAAGCGTATATTGCTGTGTTTCTTGTATCATAGTGCGGTAGCCACTTTCTCACTATTGGTGTTATGTAGCTCACTCACTATTGATGTTATGCTTCTTCTTTGTGACAGGCGAAGACGATATGATGACAGACGACACCGCAGAAGATCACCCGTTCAGGATAATCGGTACATTTTATTTAATGAGACTCTCGTGATCACATTTGTGAATGTAGCTTAAAACAGTTTGAAGATATTGAAGTTCATCAGCAGATGTTCTGTTTAAAAATGTATTTTGAACACAAAGCAAAAAAAAGACATATTCTAATAGTTGATAAAGATTAAGTCAAAATGAACTTCACAGCGTGCAAGTTTTAAGCTGTAGTAGAAGTAGATTGAAAATTTAAAAACAATATATATCTCTTGAATTTGTGATGTATATTTCAAGGGGTAACTTTCTCTTTGACATGCAGTTTATAGTTTTACTTTAAATAAAATGATTTGAGGACACAAATGATACATTAGTTTACTGTTGTTTGTTTTCATTGTTGATATTGCAGACGTCATTATGTCAGGAGACCTCGAAGCAAATCCTCCTCTCCCCACCGACGCGGCCGCTCATCGATGTCCCCTAGGAGAAGGTACTGGTACTGTTAGCCTGTCATGATTGAAAGCTATAGCTCTATGAACTTGAAATTATCTGATTTAGCTGCCCAAATCTGCAAGTCATTGGTGTTTTGAGCAGTAATGTGTACGCGTTTTCATCTTTCATTAATTTTCAGGAATCCAAGATCAAGATCACCAAGAAGATCAAGGTCCCCTTTGAAGAGAAAACGGTAGGTGGTTGTGATAATTTCTTTTTATATTTGAATTTGACTTTTAGTTTCGTTTTTCATGAGAGAATTCAAGAAATAAAGCTTTTTAACATTATTGTCATTTTTTCAACATTATTGTCATCTTTTAATTATCTTGTATGTTTTTCTGTGATTACGCCTACGAGCGTTGTTTGCTATTTCTGTGATTGGTGACATTTTTCTGCCGTGTACTGTACGGCCAACCCAACACCTTTAGTAAACCATTTTTATATATTTCAGCTCTATTTCTCCAAAATCCCATTCATCGAGCAGTGATCGATCTTCGTCAAACGATTCTCCTAGAAACAGGGCGAATCCTGCAGCTGGTGGAGAAAAGCGAAAAGAAAGATGCTGGGATTATGATCGTAAGGATATTTATGTTGAGATACTGTGTGCTCAAGATGCATAAAAGTACCTTGTTGTAGGCGTTTGCAAATACTTGTTGGCGCAACCCAGAGTAAATGGCTGCTTGATCCATTATTTGCCGACCTCTGCATTATTGTACTTCAGTTTCTATGGGTATTAAATTTATATTCTATTTATTTACAGAGAAAGGCTTTTGCATGAAAGGAGATCTGTGTCCTTTTGATCATGGAACAGACGCTCTGGTGGTGGATGATATGACTCTTACATCGGCTACTTCCAGGCCGGAGGAGACAAAACCAGTTGATCCTGAACCAGTGCTTGAAGCCCCATCAACCCATCCTCCCTCAATGATTCCGCCAAGACCTCTTGGTTTACCGATGGGATTACCTTTTCCACCACCACCTGTGGTCAGTATATAAGTTTGTTTGCAGAAAGGAAACACATTGTATTGAAGTTGTACAGTTTGTAACAAATTCTCGTTTTCTTGACCTATTCTTAAGAGTATGCTGTTTTGACGTTCATGACGGAAAGCATTAAAAGTTCCATAAATCTATCTGACTCGTTTGATTGGTTGGAACGTGAAATCGTACAGAGGATACTGGATAATAGCATAGTCACTTTGCCAAGCCTTTTTATGCGTATAACCGTCACAAATTAGCTTTTAAAATCACATGTTTGCTGTGAATAATATAAGTAAGTTTTTTTCAATTACTGTGACATCAATCATTTTAAAGGTCGTTAACCTGTTGTGGTAAGTGATAGCAGAACAATTATTATTTTATGTCATTGCGTTAGTGTGGTCACAGAAGAAGGCTAGCTAGGCTTTCTGAGCAGCCAAGCTATTTAAAATTAATTTAACAGTTACGTCCTTTGTTCTAGATGCCTCCAATGCCTGTCCCACCCCCCATGCTTCACCGGTTTCCCATTCCAATCAACGTCAATGTTCCACCGCCACAAATACCTCCACCTATAGGTATAACAGGCTCAAGTATCTACTAATTGTTCATTTTTCTCAACCCACGTTTTTTCTGCCCTAAATTGACCTACATTTCTGTAGTTTTACAGAGGAAAGGATATATCTAGCCAACATAGTTATATCATTTTTCCATCCATCTTTGTATCTTCAGGTTTAAAAATTGCAATTTTTTTGTCCGTTGGAAAGTATTTATATTCAAATTATTTATTATATACGATAAGTGTCATTTACCATGCACACATTGCACAGGCGCTCTGATATAACTTTTCTTCGGTCTTATTTTTTTGTCGCATCCAAGCTTGGTGGTTGGAGATTTAAGTGGACGGGAAGGCAAAGAAGCCAATCTTCATGTCCACCTTCAGGCATGCCTTTAAGTATCCTACCAAAGACGCAGCGCATGCTCTTGAGCAGTGTCGAACCGGCGACATTTCGAGTACCGTACCAGGGCTCTCACCACTCGGCTATGCAGCTGACGTCTTATTTTTGTTAAGCGTGCAACCGTGCATGGACCAACTGCTGTAGTGGCCACGTTATTACACAAAACAATTTTTTTTCCAAAGTTCCCATCAGTTTACTGTCCTCTCCATCTCAAACAAGGTGAACTTAACTATTGACATTTGAACGTTTTTCAGGAAATTTTCGAAAGCGCCCAGCCGGAAATGGCAACCCTGTTGAGTTGGGAGCGAAACGGTCACACTTTAGTAACAACGCAGGTAAGGATTGCTTGACGTAAGTTTACGACGTTTTGCGTCACACGTATGGCAGCAACCGCCAGTACCGTCCGTCACGTGTGATCAGCGTCGATTGAACCTGACCATAACCAAATCTTTTACATTGTGGAAGTCTGTACTCCACATTTGCCATGGAAATTCATGCGTAAATTATTGTAAAATCTTTTCAGGATCATACAACAAGACCTTGATTGTAAAGAAGATTCCTCCTATTCTCAATAACATCACTAAGTTGAATGAACATTTTGCAAAGTTTGGTGCCATCAACAACATTCAGGTACAGAGCTGCAATGACTTGACTAATAACGTCCAAAAGGAAAATGCAGCGGTCCTTCCTCAAAATTTTTTCGTTGCGACGCCTTTGGAAAAGTTTACTTGACTTACGGCGCACTCAGCGGTAGGAATTTCAGTTCGAGAACATCTGGGATAATGTATTATCGCATGGCTATTACTGTATTACGACCGCTGTAAGTAAAAGAAAGCACCGGCAATAGTATTGCAACGAGGTGAGAAATTCAAACCGTCAATATCAGTAACCAGGGTGTGGTCGCATCGATGATCGAAACTGTTAAACTGAAGCATAAAGTTTCTCATGTTCTTGATTTAACAACGAGTACTTTAGCACTCGTTGTCACCCGTAAATGACTGAACATCCTCAAGAACGTTATTTTGAACGTTTTTTGTGTTTATCCCAATCCATGTTCAATAATTTATCGTTGTTAAAAACTATTCTTCATATGAAATAAAATTCTCTAAAATCCAGTGTCAAATTAGATATATCATATCTCAAAAAGGAGATCTACAGTAGTGAGGAAAAACTGATTACATTTTTGGAATCAGCGCCTCCAATATACTCCTAAATAGGTCTAACATTTCAGGCACCAAAAATGTATTGTGTTAGCTACTGTTGACATCGTTGTTAAACACTATTGCTCAGGTGAAATACAATTCTCAACCCAACCAAGCCTTGATCGAGTACGCGCATGTCAACAGCGCACGCGCAGCGATCAAAGATACGGACGCCGTCCTCAATAACAGGTTCATTCGAGTTTTCTGGCATAACAGTGAAGAGGCCCAGCAAACCAACCCTAACACCGACGCCAACGTAAGTTCTTGACGTTTGAATCATCTTTCGTTTAAGTTTTATGTATACAAATTGCATGAAATTTAACCTATTGGCTTGTCGGCAGGTTCATCTTCAGCAATATATCATTTATGGTTAATCTGATGCTTTAAAATCAAATAAAAGTGATTGTAGACCTGCTTGCTATGCTCCACGCAATCCTTCAAATTGTCACATGAAACAACATAATTTCTTCACCGTCGTGGAAGACCGACCACAAGCCCGAAATAACATTTTTTCTGGTTTAGTTTTACAAATAGTTGTATTATACTTTTGTTTTTATTATCAGTTTTGGCACAGTTCATTGTCTGACGATCATACGCAGATCATGTCACCGTGTTGCTTTGAAGAAAAAAAAAAAACTTACAGAATCTTTACCAATATTATCAGTCGACCAACTACAAAGCAAGATTCCAATATTTTAAAATCAAAACTAACATACAAAAAAGCGACCCTGTCAAAGTAGTAATTCTCATCGTTTTCGCATCGTGTTTAGAACTTTCAAGCTAATGTGAAGGACAGGATCGGAAGCCTTCCCAAGTCCGACCAAGCCAAGCCCGTCACAACAGACGAGAACGACAAAGCGGTGAGCGATTGCTTGAGGCTTAGTTGGGCTGTAGTGGCCTTGATCGAACATTGCCGGTGTTTGCAATAATGTAAACAATAATCGCTTCTTTCTGGGATAGTTATCTACGTTTATTTTGTTTTGTAGAGGTTACTCATAGAGATAAATAAACACTGTATTTACATCTTTTTTTTTCTTACGAGTAAAATCTTCCAATCCGTTGCACTTGCCACAAGTCAGCAACAACTACAATGCCTTCTCTTTAGCTCTCCTGTTTCCATGTGATGTTGAAATGAATGAGCTGTTCCTACAACGTGCTGTATGCCCACGTGTCCCTCTACGCTTCATTTTTAAGAAAATTTGAAATTATTGTGTCCATTTCATGTATAACTTGAACTTAAGTCTACGCTATGGAGTTTTAAGGTAAAGCATAGTGTGCGTAATCCTGGTTTCACCCTTTAAACACAAGATTCGTCTGCCCTGGCTCAGCATGCTGAGACGAGGACAGTGAGGTCCTTGAGTTGTTGGCTTTATGTCAGACTTGCCTTGTCGTAGCTTCTGGTTTAAGAACCTTTCCCCGAAGCACGAAAGAATTTTTAACCCAGTACCGGGGGCTTGGTTTGGGTATGTTAGGGCATGTACATTGCAGTAAGCCTGTATATCGCACCTACAAGAGCCAAACTTCTCCGAGTGTTTAACCCATACCTGGGGCCCTGACAGGTACTACTGCTCTGGGCCAGAGCAGATCTGGGAGTCATGAGAATTAAGGGGTAATTTCACATTCTCCAAAGCACCGCATACTCAAAGTGGTGTCTCCTCACCGGTTGCACTTTTATGTCCCAGTTATCTGACCGGTTGCAGTTTTTTACCCAGGATTATTTTTCACATCATACTCGTTAGCTTATTTACTCACTTTAATTGTCTAACCCGTTAGCCCGACTCAAAATCAAGCTGCGCTGGTTCAGTTCTTGGGGTGTGCGCTTGAGCAACACATTTCAGAACTACTCTTCATTCAGCGGCACCTACTGGGTGGCATAATTGACAGACAACAAGCGGAAACTTCACTCTGTCGATCTCGGTATCCAGTCCTGCGTCAGTGGTTCAAAGCCTCCACAGTCTACAAGTATGCGAAACTGCCAGGAATAACCCATCAACGGCTTTCTCAGTCCTAGAATAAAGATTCAACACCAACCAATCATGCAGGCGAGAATATCTGGTAAGTCTTCTTTCTTACTTTTGGGATTGTATAGCTTGCTTGGCTGTAACAATTGAATCGCTTGGGAACATGATATTCATTTATTTGTTCACAGACATTTGCGGATGGAGTCATTTCCAAGACTATCAGCAACGATCTGAAAGCTGAAGAAAATCCACCTCCATCCAAGGAAGAGGAAGATGCCGCTGCTCTCAAACTCTTCATGGAGAAGAAAGCCGCGATCGAGGCCAGTAATGAGGCGAAAAAGAAGGTGTGACCGCTCTGTCACTGCAGTATATGATTAATGGAATTAGTTATTTTTATCAAAATTTCGCTGTATTGTTGCTGAAATCATTGAGTTAATTTTACCTGTGGTCATGCAAACTTCAGAAATAACGACTGTTTGATTGTTTATCAAGCTCTGCAGCAGTATAAGCCTTCTTTTTGACAAAAAAACAAAGTAATCGTGCGTAAATACTAAGAGCTTCACATACAAAAATAATGATAATAATGAATAATTTGAAGGATTTTCTAAATTTGTCTTTTCAAATAGTTTTGATAAAAAATGTCCAAGCAAAATCTGTTCTCTACTTTATAAACTCGTAAAGATATAAAGCACAACCGGAAAATCGTTTCATCTTTACTGCAGTCATTGCCATGTACATTGTAGCACAGCACACTATTTTTCGTCTGCGCTTAAATTTCTTATTTTAACATTGGAATTGTCGCAGATTGTCGCCGCGAGAGAAGCTGTCCGACAAAAAGCTATTGAGAAGCAAAAAGTTGTCCTCCAGAAGAAAGTCGAACTGCATAAGCAGAAACAAGGTCTCATACAAAAGCAACTTGAACAACAAAAGGTAAGATCTGATTTTTAATTCATGGTCTTATCATTAATATTTTTGTTAAATCGCAACTTCTAACATTAACCAATTAACCATGCACCGTTTTATTATTAGCTTCTGATGGCCAAGTTGGATGCCAGCAAAGATCTTCCTGCCAGCGAGAAAACAGAACTTGTGAAAGTAAGTAAAATTGCGTTTCTTTACATTTGTCGATATCTCTTCCCATTCGAAAGCATCACCCCTAAAATTCTACCCCACCAAAAAATGTTTCTTTGACAAACTGTCAGGTCACGATTCCAGTTTCAAGATCTTGCTCTTGTTGCCATTTTTCGGGCGTTTTAGTTGTGAAAGGTTTTCAGGTGTAGGTGGTTGTAATAGCAAATTATTATCACAACTTGTTATATTTAATCAGTAATTTTTACGGCTACCATGCGTTCTCATCTTGTCGTGTTTCTAACTTGACTTGTATGATCAGACTTTGAAAGCTCTGACCAGCACCATCGACAGCATCCGTAACCTTCACAAGAGCACCTCGCAACGCAAACAAAGCCAAGAAAAACAAAAGCAGGTGGGAAAACTCTATCAATATGTTTTCATCAAGACTCTGCTTCCAAACTAGCATCATCCTCTGTCCATTTGAACTTCAATCCTTGGTCGTCCAGAAATTCTTCGTTTGTTTAAAAAAAAAACGTTGTTGAACGTCGGCTGACGTTGAATCAATGTAATAATGACGTATATTGCTAGCTGGGTAGAGTTTAGAATTGTTTTACTTAAAAATGTCATTGAGCATCGTCCAAAAGCGAACAGCTAACGTTGTAGTTTATTGGTTAAGTCTTGTCTAGAGATGTACCGATATATCGGTATCGGCATCGGTATCGGTGATATCGGCCATTTTTTGAGTATCGGTATCGGCATCGGTATCGGCAAAATTTGGCCGATACTGTGGCCGATACTAAACGTGTAAACAAAGGCGTTTTCTGCGGATTTTCTGCAGAAGCAAAGATATAGATTTTTTAAAGTAGTAACTAACGTCAATGTCGTCACATTGAAGTAGAAAAATAACAACCTGATCAAATTTTTGATACCTCACACTCCCATGACTTCATGGGCGCACCTTTTGGCATTGTTTGCTTACAGTGATTCTTTCACTCAAACAAAACGTTTTGTTTCAGCAGTTTTGCGTTGTTCGATTCTTAAGTTGTGAAGGAGACTCAATTTCTCCAATGTTTATCATTTGTGTTTCTTTTTTACTCTCAGCAGAGGATAAAACCAGGCCAAGACTACCCAGTACCCAGGTGGCGGGAATGTGTAGTTTTGCATCGTTTTTGCATTGCTGGACGTTTGAGGGACCCGTGTGGCTTGGTTATTTTGGTGGGCTTGTTCTGTCAGTTTGTGATTTGGTTTCCGCCTTTCGTTGAGGTGGACTCACCAGGCTTGAACAATGTCGTGGCGGATTGGATGGGCTCGGAGTGGGGGCGGTGGGACTGCGAATCCTCACTGAACTAATCAATAAGTGGTCTTGTTGCGCTTGGGATGGCGGCCTCATTGTGGGGGGAAGTGTCCTTCCCTGCTGTCAGCACGGGGCTGGGCGCTTACTGGTGCGGCGGGCTGTTGCGATTCGCTGGCCATAACGGTGTGGCTTCCACACTAGCCATTTAGACCATCCAATCAACTATATGTTTCTCGGCAGCCGTTTTGTAGCAAGAATTGACATTGACAAGAATTGAAATGGCTAGTGTGGAAGCTGCACCGTTGTGGTTGACGGGTCGCGGCAGCTCGCTGTGCTGGTGAGTGCTCAGCCTCTTGCTGGTGGCCGGGGGGGACGCTCCTTCGCAATGAGGTTGTCATCTTGGGCGCAACGGGACCATTTTGATTGGTTTTTTGAGGATTTGTGGCCCCATTGCTTTCTTTTTGGGCCTACTTATTCTGCTGTGACATTGTTTGGGCTTGGTGATTTTGTTGCGGCTAAGGGTGCAAGTTGAATTGCCGACTGGTGGAGCTGGCTTGTTGGGGGCAGCCAAGTTGCACAGGTTTTTTGAGCGTTTGGCGGGGTGGGAGCGATGCAGAATTGTGCATTTTTGCTACCTGGGTAGTCTTGGCATGGCAAAAGCTTTTCAACCAAACGCCCTTAGGTTGCACATTACTTGTCGAGTAGTTTTTGTACGACTACACAAATCACTTGGTTTACATTTTACATCTTATTATCAATTATGATAGCCTTATTTGAAGAGTTTGCGCAAACATTTTATTAATTTTTCAGAAACCCCAATTATGATGTAATGTTTCTTCCCTTATACCCCAATCCTCAATTACGGTGGCCTTTCATTACTAAAACCTACTATTATGACACAACAATGTGGTTGAGATTGGATTCTTGAATCTTTAATAAATTATGCCAATCCAAAGTTTTTTTTAATAGTTTTATGCAAATAAGGTAAAACTTAGCATTTGATATATTTCCTTGCAAATACCAAAATTGCTTCTTTTTGTAACACTAAAGTATCGGCCAAAATATCGGTATCAGTATCGGTATCGGCCTAAAAAAGTGATATCGGTATCGGGATCGGCCAAAATATTGGTATCGGTACATCTCTAGTCTTGTCAATTGGAATTAAGACAAGACAATATTTAATTCCATTCCAAGAAGTCGTAAATTTCAGCTTCATGGTGCTGCACTACAAAATCCGGTTATTTGTGATTTCAGTAAAACTTTTTTTATGGTAAGTGAAGAAAGGAAGTTATTTTTTCTTAAATGTTTAGCAAATGACAAGTGATTGAATCGCAATATCTGAACGAAACACACAACGTTTGGCCGTTTACTTATCACAAGAAGCTGCTATTCTGTAGCCTGGCAAAAATGAAACGACATAAGTAAAAGAAAGCACAGTTATGCCTCGCAGAACACACGCAACGAAAAGAGCAAAGAAGTGTGTAGTTTTAAAATTACCGAAGTCCCAAATTAAATTCCCAGATTCGAGACAGGGCCTGGTTGCTTTTAAAACGAAAATTTTTGCGTGTTGTGAAATCTGTGACATTCAGAAATGGACTTCGGCATTTTTTGTGCTAAAATTTTACAGCAAGGCTGCCGAAAGCACTTTTTCCAATGATACTAACTCCTATTGAGGAAAATGTAACTTAGGCTATTTTAAAACTGCACTCTTAATAGTGATTAAAAAGGTACGATAGCTGCAGGCTTTGGTGCAGTTGGGGTTTAATGACATTCTATTATTCTGATGCCACAGAAATCTTGTCATGATGCCCACGATCGTCGAACCGCACAAGGCCTATGTCGCTGTGCTGGATTGTGATTCGTTAAAGAATTAACTCGATCTTGAAGTGGCGTGATCTTTTTTACAGGCACAGAAGGACATGCTGGACACAGAGCTAGACATATACAACGCTTCCACTAACGGAGAAAACACAATCACGTTAAAAAGGAAATTAAACCTTTTGAAATCCGAGGTGATTTGACTAGAGAATAGTTTGCATTTATGTTGCAATGTATTCAATTTTGTTTTTAGTCGCTATTTTATTATCAACATACTGTAGTTGTTTATTCACTGGTCATTTATCGTCCAGGTATGTGAATATGCTAAAGATCATGCGCCTCATCTGATACAGACTTTAGGGTTGATAATCTTCCAAGTTTAAGCTGGTTGTTAATGAACACCGCTCACATCTACCCATGGTGTAATGAATTGGGTGGTTGTAATTGCTGAAGGAAAGAAGGCTGGTGGAAAAGAACTGGCCACTATATCCTCGTTTAGTACTGAAGGCCTACTGTGATGAGAACTTTATCTTCTTATTCCCCGAAGCTCAGTTACTGAGTATGGGCTCACATTTAGTGTTATAGCATGTAATACAATGATTGAATAATGAACACAATACATTTTATATCAGTGAATACTGAATGTACTCTGCATGATTCTGAGTCTGCAAATGACACTTTTTGTAACTCATTGCGTTTCTATTCAGGCAAGTTCATTGGGAATAACGGCACCATACAGAGGCGGGTGGGGAAGAGGTAGGGGACGCGGAAAAGGTCGCGGAAGAGGAAATTCTCACCGATTTATAAAGTCCGGCGCGAACCTAGATCGAAGACCATGCGAGATAAGAGTTTCTGGATTCCAAGAAAGCGAGAAAGATGAAATGATCTCACATTTTGCTGTAGGTCTTGATATTGTCAAAAGTGACTAGAGTATTTGTAGCATTGTTGAGTTACTTTTACGTTGTGTCCCGTTTCTTTCACGTCTAAACAGTCATTGTCCCACTGAATGCACATCATCAGCTAATGTACCTTTTGCGTTGGGCAACGATTAACTGCAATTGTACACTGACTACACTCGTTTGGTCGCCTTGTTCTAGATCGGCCTTTGTACCATTGGTGTATTTCTGCTTGGTAAGGTTCGTTTGCTGCGGCTCAATGGCTGATTAGTGATTATGTCACTGCTTGCGGGGGTCTGGGTTTGATTCCAGGTCTGGTCATACCAATGATTTCAAAAACGATACATAACAGTTGTGTACTTTCTTGCGTGCTACAGTGAAGATTAACATCATACATTTGTGTTCACAAAGAATAGTATTGTAAGTAGAGCAGAAGACCGTTCAAAACTCCTTCTTTGCTACATGCAGTAGTTCAGTGCACTTTCCACCAACATTCCGGAGTCTAATTCACTAACCTGTCGTTTTTGACAGGATTTTGGCGAATTTGAGAAGTGCTCCTTCGATGAGGACGGTATCACGTGCACCATAAAGTACAAGGCCAGGCATGATGCTGAGCAGGTGATTACATTCTTTCGTTAGTTTTGGTGTTTTTATCTGCAGCACTGATTGTGTTTACAAGGAAAATTATCATCCAGTTCGTATCCTTGAACAATTTACTTCTAGAGAGCAAATCGAACACCAGTTCAACGGTTTAGCTTTACGTTTAGATAATTTTTAAGTAATAATTACCTTTGTGTTTTCAAGTTAACCTCAATTTTAACTAAAGCTTCTTCCGCAGGCTGCTGCCCAAGGTATGATGTTCAAAGGTAAAAACCTCATTATAGTTTGGTCTTCTTCACACAACAAGCCTCCTGTCACTGTGAGTGGATTTTTTTGATTTTAAAATAATCTGTCAAAAAATTACGTACGGTAACAAAAGAATTACTGAGCCAAGTTTTTGTTCGAACTTGATTTTGCGTTGAGTTTTTTCATCTTGTCGTGACCGTATTTTTGTTTTATTCTCTGGTTCCAAGGGTCTGATGATATTGATATGTGATTGTGTTCACATTGTTACTTTTGAACTGCTAGAAAAAGTTATTAAGTTTGTATTTGTGAAATACCTGAAAACATAACATACAAAAATAAACTGAAAGTTGAGGTTTATTAGGTCATATTAAACACCTCTGTCTCAATCAAAGCTAGTTCTTCGATAGAGATTTTTCCCGTTATTTATATTATATCAAAATCAACTTTTTTTAGACAACTTCAGTCCCATCTCCTGTCTCCATTCCTAAGGCCGTGCATAGTCCGATCACTATCCTAGCTCCTCCTAAAGATGAGGAAGAAGAAGATGATGAGGACATCTCGGTGGTCGTCGAACCTGTTGTCGCTTACACACCTCTTGAAGATGATTTCGGTTACGGACTCTTGGAAGAAGAGTTAGATGAAGAAGCTCTTTTAACAGGAGGAGATTTGGATGAGGAAGAAGAGGCAAATGTTGATGAAGAACGCTCATGGAAGCATTGATGGATGCTCAAAACATTTTAAACTAAAAAACCTGATTAACTGGCTATAGTTTGATGGAATTCGATCCCGACAAAATGGTCGGGATATCGATATCGCTATGACGTTTATCGGGATCGGAATGACGTTGTCACGCAACGATCTGCGTCTCTCACATTCATCATGATATTTATCCTTGCCGCCGACTAACTTGTCAGCTCCCAATCACCAAATCATTACTTTTTACGTTGATGCAACGTCTGCAGACATTTAATCAATGTAAAATGAGACTGATTTTGTTGACTGGGTTGCTAGGCTTGATCACGTCAGTGCAACGCAAGCTGGAGTGGACATACAAATTTTTTCAATCATCGCGGTGCACCCGTAACAAGTTTTACGAAACCCGCTAAATTTCAACGCTGGTTTTATTAAAAAAGGATCCATCGTACTGCCGGTTAGAACAATCGAATGCTTTGTCACTTTCTGAAGCCACATGTTTTACCAAACATGGATTTTACTTAACATACTTGATATATTTTGTCGATTTGCTGCTAGTTGTTGGTTCAAAGAGTTTAAGTAATTTTGCAGAAAATCGAAGACGGACTGCTGCGGCGTTTGTTTCATTAAAAACACACAGTATGCGGTCTCAATGTTACGTGAGGAAAATGCAATGTTTGATGTTGCTTTAAATGTTAATTTGGTGATTGTTTGACGAGCGCTTTGGAAGCGCCCCAGGCAGCAAAATCCGTCAGTTTTACATTGATTCAAGGTCGGCAGACGAAAACTAGAAAACTGACGGATTTTGTTGCCTGACTCAAGTTCAACGATGAAATGAGAGTGGCATAAACTTGCTGGCGCCAACTCTTATTTATTTTTTTGTGTGTAAATAAATATTTGCATCCTCAGCACATTTTGGAAGGTTGAAAGAAGGCTTGTCAATAAACGACAGCTGTTGTTGCATTTTGAAAGAATTTCAAACGCTTTGTTTCTGACAAGCAGTTTTTAACTAAGGGGCTGTCCATAAAAGACGTCCTCGTAAATTGATAAAAAATGACCTCCCTCCCCCATGTCAATGAAAAGTCCGCAGTTTGCACCCGCCATTCTAACTGCGGGCGTGTTTTATGGACAGCCCCTAACGCAGGGTTTTGTTAACTTAGATACGAAACCCAGCACTGGACTCCGTAGAAAATTTGTTAGTCACAAAATTCGTTCAACCCAATCAAGCAACCTCCTACTTCGAGAAATCTGCTTTCAGGAATCATAGAAAAAACATGTTATCTGTGTGTAACTTCACGACACAATTTGCTCAAGAAATAGTGAAAAAAAGAATCCAAGGCACTGGACATGACTGTGGGAACCTTTCGTCAATCTTCCAGTTATCTGACCCCTGTGCTGCAGCATGGGGGCACGACAAATAGAAGTTAGACCAACTGATGAAACCCTTCCTTCCGTAACGATTGAATCAATCAACGACTGATTCGCTGGCTGACGTATCCTTATCTTTTCATTACAATGAACAAAATGGTGTGTAGACGGCGCCAAAGCCTCGCAATGACATTCTTTGGACTAGCTGGAGATCTCTACGCTAAAAGAGAACCCACGCTCATTTGGGTTCGATTGACCTCTCGTAAATCTGGCGGTAGTTTGTACGAAGTAGGCCTACTTAGTCGACAAAGCTCTGATTGTTTGAATGCGTAAGGCAACTATTAACTGAAATCATCGGATGCATGGATCAGCTAATTTATTCTCTTTCCAAAATATGCTTTGACATCAAACTGCATACCAAGCACCTGGTACTGAAGTGTTCTGATGATTCTGAGAGAAGTTATCGAAACAAAATCTGAAGGAATGAAAGTGAGCGATAGAAGTCAAAAACCAATGACTCAATCTTCTGCTACCACACAGAGTTTTCAAACAACATAGCACACGATCACATTGTATATGCGATAAGAAACATCGTTACAACGAAATGAGTTCAATCAACGAATAATGTGGTACCGCGTCATAATTGAGCCATAACTTGAAACAACGCCGAATAAATAGGAGTTGAATTACCACAGTAAATCATTTCTTTTTCATAATGTAAAAAGGAACTGAATTGCTGACTGGTGCAGCGACGTTGCAAATACTGGCTTACTGTGGGAGTGTGACGTACTTTCGCTGATTAAAACAGTAAAATACAGTATTCAATATCACGTCTTACCCCAAATAGTTATGTTTAGTCCAGATATGGTGCTTTTTGTTTCTATACCGCTTAGTTGGCAACTATTTACGCTAGACATTTAAGGAGGTAAAATTTCAATCATTTTTTTACCGTCAGCATTTCATTGGCGATCGAAAATTTAGACGAAGTGGAAAGGAAGCCAATGCTCGTGTCCACCTTCAAGCAAATTGCAACCGCATGCTCTTGAGCGGTGTCGAATCAGCGCCCCTTCGAATGTCGCACCAGGGCTCTCAACACTCGATGGTTAAACACGGGGCAATGCTGTTATTCTCATCTTATGCATTTGCGACCTTTTTAACCTCGTTTATCCCTCGCCCATTCTCTGAAGGTAAATTTGACAACAAAAATGTTAAAATCATACGGTTTGTACTTACAAAAATATACCCTACTGAAAAGTGTAACTTTACCACGTGGGAAACTTTATCTCCAGATGAAACCCCTGCTTTAGTTGTGCATATCCCTATGCAAAGGTTTTTATTAACTGCTGATATACGAGTTGGACGATAAACATACATCAAACGATGCGAGGTTTAACTTTTCAAATAACTGTTGCAGACTGGAGAAATTACTGCACAGTGAAATGAAGGAATGTAAGAAATTCGCACAAAAACAAATAAATCATAATGATACGAACATTTTCCCGACCACTTGCTCCTAACAAAACACACAGAATGGGCTCACAAGCCAAGTCGCCGATACAGAAAAACATTACAACACACTAGCATGAGCAGTTGAACACCCAATTGTGTTTTTAGGAAGGTGAGTGACTTGTTTTCTGATGTTTAAGAAGACTAACTGATGATGAAGCAGTGAACACAAATGTCAGGATACCAGATGCCAAAGTATAGCTAATTATTATCCAATGGAATGAAAAACAGCCACAGGTTTGCAGCTGACACCAAATCATATATGAAGTTTAATAACACTCGAAATGCTTTCACTTTACAGCGCACATTGACAGAAAGCTGATTTGTGCAAATGAAACAGCAAATTAACCGACAGCAAAGTTTTGCAACGCAGTCTTGTTTCTATATTTTTGTGCGAACCATTTTGACGTTGATCATGACTGTGGAGAAGTTTTTCTGATCCTAACATCAAGTAAATGACGAATTTTTTATGATGTTAAACCACGACAGGTCATTGCAACATGGTTTTATAACACTTGCTGTTATTTTTTTTTTCTACTCGCGCAACTATCAAGTTATTATCAATACTTTAATAATGCGAGTGGGGAACACGGACAAAGAACTTAATCAAAAGTGTCCTGGATACGTTTTATTACTTGTGGGCAACGGTAAAATTGCATTTTATCGGAAAAAAGAAACAATGCCGCCTGGTTCAAGATCAGCGAGTTCAACAAATCCAGTCGAGTTACGAGAAAATGGTTATTCTCTTACCATGTGTGAGAGACCTTTACAACACAAAGCTTGTCTTTGCGTCTCATCTATGCAAAACTAGTGCGTAGTGAAGCAATCCGCACGAGATGTTCCACGCAGAGACAGTAAACACGGCAGGCGTTAGATGAACGAGAAAAAAACGTGAACGAAACTTTTTTAAAAACGTAAACATAAACGAGCAGTTAAGTCACAAGGATTTCTATGTCTCCAACACATTGAAGAATAAGCTGCAAAAACGAGAGAGATTGAGTTAAAAGGTTAACCCTGATCCCATAACATTGTGGGGTAAATCTGAAGCACATTGAAAAACTTTGAAACTTATTACTCAAGCCATTTTACACCAGAAAAGACGGCTACACGCTTTAGGCCTGATGCGCACACACAGGGTCTTTGCTGTGAATGAAGCAAGAAAGCCAGGCAATGTTGATGCGATTGCAATCGAAAAAAAGTCCTCAATTCCTTTGGAAATATTTCAATCATAACAAAGAAGTTTACACAGCATTCTTGACCGAGCAGTGGGCTCTCAACAAGACGCAAAAGTCAGAAGTAAATAAAGGTTAAAATAAACCTTTTTGGGTGAGGTAAATTCTTAACGTAGTCATGATACACTGTACCGCTCAGGTTCTGATGTGTTTTTTTAACATCAGATTAACGTTCTAAAGCATTTCATTGAGGTTAAGTTAAATAGCATGATAAAATGTAAAAATGCATTTCTTGAACGAGTCATCATTTTTTCTTCGTTTCGAAGCTCTCTGAATTGCTGATTCATTCATAACAGTAAACCAATCACGATCGAGTTTGTTAATATACGTCATTGACAACATGATTTGGAAATAAAAGAATAAAAATAGTAGTCTCAAAAAAAAAAAACATTTTACATCAAACATACCAAATTCTGACATAAAACAAGGTAGCTGCCAAGCTAGCAATCGGTCCTTTTCACGTTGTTTCGTCATCTACAGACGTTGAATCAACGAAAAAAATACAACTTTAGTTAACTGGATAGTAGACGATGTAACGTTTTGACTTTCTACCTTTCCTTCTCAGATCCCTTGCATCTACCTTCATGCGGATCTTGATGTGCAGTTTTCCAGACAGGAAAATCCGTCTTTTTTTACATTGATTCAACGACTACAGACGTTGAATCAATGTAAAAATGACGCATTTTTGTTGGATGGGTTTCGACAACTTTGCTCAAACAATAAAAGTCGGTTGCCGTTCCTCGTTGACCAACAATTCATGGGGCAAAATTAAATTGTCTTCGAGTTTGTTGGTTGAAATCGAATGGGAGCTTGCAGTGGACGACGCTGACGGTTTGCGATCGCTATCGGAACTGGAAGCGCTCATTTCCTGAGCTTTCTGGCTTCTGCCCTCATTGATTGCGTTGAATGTCTTTCGAACACGAAGCATGGACAATCGCGACTCGAATTTACTGACCCAGCATTCTTGCATGGTCGTGACATATGAATTCATCTCCTGTGCAAAAACAGTTTCTCATCATTACGCAATTCGGGATGACTTACTCAGTGTTGTTGACCTAAAGAGTATCAAACGTTAAATCAACATAAAAATGGCCAGATTTGCGACAAAACATGATTGTGCGAAGTTATTTACAACAAAGTATCGACTTCTGCATTTAGAGTTACAGGAGTGAAATTAGTTTCGATTTCAAAAGTTTATTTGCAATTCATAAAAAACATTTTAAAAACATGCGTAAAAATGCGTAGCCTATCCATTACAATAAACGTATAGTGACGGCAACTACTACCTTCATTCAATTTTTGTTCACAACAATTCGCATTTATGTTTAGTCAATCAGAAGTAAGAAAACACAACCGTCGATTACACTATAAGAACTACCAAACAAATCGATTAGTTATTAACAATCGTTGGAATTTGACGTCTTGGTTGGCATCTGCAAAATCAAACTCCCAGATAGCAAATCTGTCGTGCAGACGTTGAATCAATGTATAAAACGACTAATTTGCTATCTGGGCTGTTATTCTCCAAGCAACAATATCAACTTCTACCGCACCCGATGCACCGTCCATTCCGGCAATATCTCTGGTCGCATGTTTTCAATAATGACGACTTTTCGCATCTCGTCAAAGTCTGGATCGTTGCCGACGACGTCATAGTAGGGCTGGTGATATGCATCCACCACGCCTGCAAGAAGACGAATATTAGAAAGCTCTTTGTCATCAAGAAAAAGGCTCAGTCATGCTAAAAAAGCACGCGCAACGTCAGGAAATCATTATCATTCATTTGCATCATCTTTAGTTGGTTAGGCTTGGCGTTTGTAACAGCTAGCAGAGGCCTGCCATTATTTACAGGCCTTTCACCATGCTTCCCGGTGGATAGGTTCGATTTTACCTAGTTTCCTTGGTGTCTTTTCTCACCAATTATAGCCATCTCTTCTTTGATCTCTAAATTTTTCTTTCCTGAGCAGAACCCTTTTTTGCCATTACCTGGGTAAGATTACATATAATTCTACGTTGAAATCGAGGCCCACGATCACCGACTTTTTGGCAATTTCTGACCGTGTAGGTTGTTCGTGCAGATTCATGGAAGAAACCACAAAGGTAAAACACAAAACGGCGCCAGGACGACAAATATGCAAACCAGGTGAAGACAACAACCAAAATTTCTTTTAAATTCTTCTAAACTTCATGCGAAGAAATGTTTGTGAGCAATTCTGGTACAGCAGTACTGACCTCAGTCAGCAAATCAGCGAATTTTGTATTAATTCAACGTGTGCAGACGTTGAATCAATATGAGTGGGACATGCAATTCAAGAATTTTAAAAATTTATGTTAGCTGCTTCAGACGCGGCTACAGGGGCCTGTTTCCCGAAAGAGTGTTTAAAGTCTAAACGATGTTATTTATGCCCTAAGGCGGGTCTCGGTCATGTTTATTCATGCTAAAAAAATCATGTTGAGGCCAAAAGTCAAAGGCTAACAGACTATCTCCATCAGAAACATTTTTACCTAATTCAACGTCTGTCCATGTTAAATTAATGCAAAAAGTACCGATTTTATGGCTGGGTTGAGGTGTGGTCCCCATCCCAATAAAACAACCTTCCTGTTAGAGCGTTTGAAGAACCATGAAAGTTAACGCAGCAGTAACGCGTGAGCCACTTGAACAAATGGCTCGTAATCCAGAAAACAAAATTTGTGATTTTTACATTGATTCAACGTCTGCAGACCTTGAATCAATGTAAAAATCACAAATTTTGTTGTCTGGGAAGTTTCATCAAATACACAAACATGGTTGAAGTAATTATTTTCTTTAACCACCAGTTGAACAAACACTTTCTAATGTTAATATTACGTAACTTACATAGCAAGATAACTGTTTTATAAAGCATTCAGTTAGGATTTAACTCTAAAGGTTATGATGGATAACTCAGTCACAGTATCCAATCAAAAGTGAGATATCGATTTTAACTCGTTCGATTTGTTGGCTTAAGTGCTCTTAAAATGAGCAATAATGTGGCCTCCTTCTACTGTTTCAACGTAAATTAAAATCCAAATGACGACGGAATTGCGGTTGTTGTTTAAATGCCATTTTGTAATTTTACTGTATCGATTTTTATGAAAAGTTGAAATAACAGGTTTTGAGTTAAAATATCAATACAATAATTTTGTTGAATTTTATCACTGAGGACGAAAGCAATGCAATTTTCGAAACGCCTGACAAACAATCAGTTTAAGTTTCTTTATTTCGGCTTTTTACATTCCTTCTAAAGTAAGTTCTATCGTTCTTTTTGATTCAAATTGAAAAAAAACAAACTTTCATAACAAATGCTGTCTGACTTCACAGATCCAGTCAAGCAGTGCAGACTACAGACTTGCAAAGAAAAATTTAACGTAAAAAGCGTCAAAACGTTTAAAAAAAACGGCGATAAAAGCGAGTTTCCGATAACAACGTCTATTTCACCTATCTAACTCCAACTGTTAGTGGTATGATCGAATGTTCAAACTGCGATGACTGAGCAAAAGATAGGTGCATTTCACTCAGTTCGCAAAATTGAGCACTTTTACACTGTTTAAACGTCTATAAACGGGCTCACCACTGCTGAAAGATTACATTCTTTTTCCTATCACTTCATCACTTTGTATACTCGGGTAGCAAAAAGTTGCCGTTTTTAGGTAAAAACGATGCCAAAAAGAAAGTTTTTGCTAGCTTCATTGGCCACATGGCATGTTAATTGATGTTAAAAAAACGTCATTTTCGCAAGTATTCAACAACAAAATGTACCTTTTACAACTGTACGATTGGCGATCTCCCACATCACTAAAGCGAAGCTGTACACGTCAGATGCCTTGTAAGCGGCGAAAGAGTCGGGGTGGTAACTTTTGGTGATCACTTCGGGCGCCATGTAACGTTTAGTGCCCTGCCTTCGCGAACGTTCGTACGATCCGAGATCCACTTTGCCGTCAAGTCTGTTAAAAAAAAATGCCGTCGAGAGGTATCGAACCGACATCTACAAGTTTAAAGGCGGGGACGTTAACTGTAAGGCTAATGAGCCATATTAAGATCAATGAGGTGCTGGGTTAGGGTTGTAAGAATATCCTTTTCTTGCAAGAACCATACCTGGATAAATGGAAAGAGATATGTATGAACGCCTAAGCCAGGAACAGACATGGTACACAAAGGAGTTCAATGAGCTGTACATTTGTATGTAAACAATGATTGTTTCCTTAAATCGCAAGCAAATCATGAGATATTCTAGCATTAGCTATATTTTGCGTTGGTACCATAGCAGAGGTAAAAACGGGCGTTTGGTCTGCAGGTAAAGTGATTGACAAACTGGTTAATGATTACTTCCCATGCGGTTACTTTATCAATATGAAGATTGCTACTGTACATTACTGCATTCAGTTGTGTTGACTTTCATAGATTAGCAACGGAAAATGCTATCTAAAAAGTCAACAGCCGATGATAAAGTAATGAGGCAAACCTGGAGTATCGGACAGCCAGCCCCATGTCGGCAATGCAACACTGGCCATCTCGCTTCACCAAGATATTCTTCGATTTGACGTCACGATGAGCGATGGCGGGCTTTCCCTGAGTTCCGGTGATCTCCGTATGCAGGTGGGCGAGACCTGGGTAACACCACTTGTTTAGAACTGAATTTTTTCAAAGCGCAATTGAATATTTCCATTTGTAAGGTATATACAGTATACTGTACAAAGCTCTTGACATATTATTAAAAAAAAATATCACGAAAAAAAAGGATGAAGAGCACTGGAGGGTAATGATCAGCGATTACCTTATTGGTTAGTATGGCCGCTTCTTTTGAGGTAAGTTCTTCAGGGGAAAGTATTTTTTATCGATCAGCAGAATCTTATATTTAAGTCACATACTACAGTAGAAAAGTTGCAAAAGCATACAGTCCGTGAATCACAGTTTATCTTGATGCGATGCTTGCACTGGTGCGAGTTATGAAAATCTAGCCTCCCAGTGAGGATAAATTGCTATTTTTAAATCGTTTTGACGTCGCTAGACGTTAACATTATGTAAAAAGAGGTGACATTTTCCAGCAGGGTAACAAGTACGGCCAACTGATAGGATTAAACTTCAAGCAGAAATTTTCTCACTAAAAGAATCACATATTTCCTCAAGCAATCGAATGACATTTACCGCAGCAAGCCGTGTAGGCCAGCTTGATGGCTTCCGATACGTCCAGCACCTTGGTTTGCAGGTAATCGAAAAGAGACCCTCGCTCGTGGTATTCAGTTATCAGGTACATTTGTGTCCAGGAACTGGGAGCGGATATGTCAGCGGCAATGAAACCTAGGGGCAAATATGGTTGTGTGAGAATGTCGTCAGCAAAGCTTAGACATATTTTTAATGAAGACGAAGATCGTAATGTAAAAGTTCCTTTAAAAAAATCAATCCTCATGAGATGTATCCCAGTGAGCAAAATCGTTTTTAACACTGATTTAACGTCTGCAATGATGTAGAAAAGTCTGATTTGCTGTCTGTGACACTCGTATGGCATTTGATCAAACCAGAAAGATTCAAAATTGTAAGCGCACAAATCGATTTCACAGTCAGCAAAACTTGCATCGTTCCAACGTGGCAAAAAAAATAAAATTGCAGTTTGGGTTGTCTGATATCTAAAATTGCATAAGAATAACGTTGAAGAGACTCCGAATAGCGAAGGTTTCATATAACAAATATAGTTTTTGAACCACTTTTGAAAAAGCATTTAAGACTGTCCAGCAGACAGTCTCCATGAATAATTAGTATAATTGCTGAGTGTGGAGCCACGGTTGAATAAAATCGAAAGTTAATAAGGAACAAACACTACAGTTAGAAGCTCACAGGATGCAACCTGACAAGGTGCAATTTGGTTTTTGATATTATTTCTATCACACCAATCACGTTAGACAGGGTCACTACAGCTTTTAAATTGATTCAATGTCTTCAGACGTAGAAAATGATGAACTTTCTGGCTGCGAAACAAACATACAAAGTTTTCAAGTCACAAAACATGCTGGTACACTAAAAAAAAAAGTACGTAACAATGTACGAAATAGAGTGTCTAAGTTGAATTAGAAGTAATTGCTGATGATGAACCCACAATCCTGTTATTATTCAATCACGATAACACGTAGGCGACCACAGCGAACACAAAGGTTTCAAGTATTTTTCTCACCCAAGATATTCTCATGCCGCAGCATCACTGTTTGATAGATCTCGGTTTCGCGACGCCAGCTATCCTCGTCTGTTGTATTGAATATTTTCAGAGCGACATTTTCGTCCCGCCATTTTCCAAGCATCACCTTTCAGGACATAGCAGTTCAGAGCCAAACAAACCAGACAGCAAATCAATCGTTTTTTACATTGATTTGTTGTCTGGGAAGATGTTTGAAACTCTTAAGCGACTTTAACACAACTCGATTGCAGATGACACATAAATTTGTCATGAGTACAATGCCAGGAGAATGTAAGCAACCCTTCACAGTTCACAGGTGTAAGAGGCTAACACAAGTCAATGGCCACATACGTCTTTCTGTCAGTTTTGGTTTTCGAAGGTGAACCAAGTAAAGCAGTACAGCCATTGTTACTCATTAAAATTTAAATAAACTGATAATGTCACTTAAGAAATTGAAACATAAGAAAGTTTTCAATGAACAGCTTAAGATCCCGCGTACTCATACACAAAATTACAGAAGTGAAAAGCCAATGCGACCAATGTGAAATAAGAACCACAATTTCAAGCGTAGTGCGATTATGCCATTTCGCCCATAGATCCAGTTTGACATGTCATAAGCTGGTAGCGAGGCGCCGCTCTGGCAAAGCGGTGAAAGAATTGGCCAAATACGTCGCAGGAGAAGTGCCTTTTCGACGTCAATTGAAAAGTATGCTTCGAAAAAATAACAATAGCTGTAGCAGTAGAGCTTTGAGCCGCCAATACGGCTACACGATTGAGCTTTATATAAACGTTGATTTTTTTCTTGACATATTGATCGATTGTATGCACGCGGTTTATTA